>NW_027509208.1:22225000-23465000 GCF_051911475.1 Siphateles boraxobius | reverse complement strand
TATATCATGCAATTTTGAGAAAAAATGTAAACAAGCTTCCATTGGTTTGAAATTCTATTCAAATCTCATTTCTGGAAATCTGTTTCAGTTTAACTGATCTGATCAGATTTCACGTGGTTTATGTGACTTTCTCATGCCACGCAAAACGTAAATGTCAGACATTGTTATAGGAAACATGCTGAAAGTCGCTGCTGAAACAACACTTGGTGCAAAGTTTCGGACGATAAATAAAGTGCTTTGCCTCGCCTTATTATTGTACTGTGTTGTTAGATTCCAGTGTTGGGAGTAACGCGTTACAAAAGTAATGCATTACAGTAACATATTACGTTTTGCTGTAACGCAGTAGTGTAAGGCATTACTAATCAATTTTCAGTAATATTTTACTCGGTACATGTTCGGTAAGACTTGCGTTACAACAGACTTTTAGTTTTAATTGTAAAACAAACAAACCAAAAAAAAAAAAAAAAACAGCAACACCGCCAGACATTAACGAATGAAAGATGCAAGTAGGCTAAATTACCTGTTCGTGGTCAGTCAATAGCCGCGTGTGGTGTCCAAGTCTGTAATTAAAGACTAAATGGCAGCGTCTGATATATTTGTATAGCGATTTATTTTTGACAGGAGTGCCGTGAGGTATGATTTCGGCCTCTGTGCTCACGCTGGCCAGAGGAAAAGCTGCTAATGGTGAAGATGGCATGAAGAAGACTACATTCGCGAGATGGACGTATGCGCATGGCTATTCGTTCTGTGTTTTCTTTCTAAACAGTTAGGCTATGTTTATGTGGTATTTTTCATGTTTTCATCACGCAATCATGTTTTTGATGCCGTGGTGACGCGTTCATGTAAGGGCGGCGGCGCTGCCGATAAAGCACCTAAAAGCTGTCACAAAGAACCGGCAAAAGCAAATATAGCAAGGAGACATGTTGATTGTTTATTAATAAAGTCAAGATGAAGTTGACAATGCTGACTCGCGATCTTCGCAGTAGGCTAGTGAATGCACCAGAGAGAAATGCACATTTCATTTCATAAGCAGAGAGCAGTCTGTTTTCTTTCGTTTTGAATTGTTCTGTTTACAAGTAGACATTTCAATATAGATATATTTTTCAGGTCCGTACAATTTATACAAAACGAAATTCACTTTAAAGAAAGGCTTCTTGTCTTCTGTGTAAGGTGTCTGTGAAAGTTTTAAAGCAGTCTTTTAGTGCCGCTTCAGAGCGGTCGCGTCCGTAACGGAGAACTGTCTAACATTGTTTTTTCCTCATAAATGCGAACACGAAAAATAAAATAAAATGAATATTTTATGTTCTGTGGAGAGCCAACCCTTCTTCATTAGATTTGCGCAGTGTAGGCTAATTCACATAATTACAACAAAAAAATCGTTGCCTCCTAAAAGTTAAAGATTTTTTTTGTCACACATGACTGTCGATTTCCCTAATATTAAATATAAAACGCATGTGTAGACTGATATTTTTCTAATGTCTGGACTCCTTTCTGGGAGGAGCCTATGGATAAACAGACGTTTCAATATTTTGGTATTAATGCATTTTCTGAGAATTTATATAATTGTATAAGTTTTGACTGCAAGTCTGCAAATGTCATGTCCATAACGCTGGAATTGCCAAATTTTAAATAATTTATCCTCAACTAGTTTTGTGGTGTAGGTGTACATATTTTATAATGTTAAGTTAACTTCAAATAATACTAATAGTAATTTAAAGATGTGGTAGCATTGGATCGGGACGGTATGGATAACGCTGGGAGTTAAGGGGTGTGTCGCCATTCTGCAGGTTCGTGGATCTGAGTGTCGCGATTTCGGTTTCATATCGCATATCGTTACAGCCCTAGTCATTTTAGAATGTTAAGTTCTACTTCTGTAGCCTATAGTTATTTTTGTGAAAGTAACTCAAAAGTAATACAGGAGTAATGTAACGCAGTACAATTCTGAGACAGTAATATTGTAAGGTAATGAATTACTTTTAAATAACAGTAACAAGTAATGTATAATGTATTACAGTTTGGAAGTAACTTGCACAACACTGTTAGATTAACACCATGCTAACACCAAACTCCTCTGTCCTCTGAATTTTCCTATGTGCGTGAGGAGCACTAATTTGCAACTATTTTACATTTTGGCAAATTGGTGGCAAATTTGTATGATCGGTTTATGTCCCACTGAGGGTTAAAATTTAGTCACTGTAACAATGTTCAAGCTCGGGGAAGAAGGAGGTGGAAACCAGCGAACATTCAATGTAAAGTTTCATGATAAAATAAACAAACAACAAAACGAAAGTAAGAAGCAGCCCCTCACGGACGACTGCCGCATATAAACACAACATAAAATGTCCAGGGCCTTCACAGACGTCATTCACAGTTGTCACTGCTCCTTTTATCCTTCCGGTGCTCCTCCGTGGGACTCAAGACCGGTGTGTGGCGCAGATGACGCGCTTATTCAAGGGACAGTTCACCCAAAAATGAAAATTCTGTCATCATTTACTCACCCTCAAGTTTCTCCAAACCTGCATGAATTTCTTTCTTCTGCTTAACACAAAAGAAAATATTTAGCAGATTGTTGGTAACTAGACAGTTCATGGACCCCATTGACTTCCATAGTATTTTTGTTTGCAGACTATGGAAGTAGTATAGGACCAGAAACTGTCTGGTTATCAACATTCTTCAAAATATCTTCTTTTGTGTTCAGCAGAAGAAAGAATCTCTTATGGGTTTAGAACAACTTGAGGGTAAGGAAATTATAATTTTTGGATGAACTATCTCTTTATTATTAGCTCCACTACAGCTCTCTGCCCGTTCTGCTTCATGAATCAAATCCAGTAATTTTAACAAGAATCCAAGCGATTGGATATTTCGTACGAGAGCGAAAGATTTCCTATGCAGATTTCACAACAGGTTCAGTTGGTCACATGAATTTACCCGCACTGACCAACATAAAGCTGCTTGATTTGAAAGTCACGTCTGTGTGAGCTGTACTTCATACATCACTGACATCAAACACTTGAACGTTTTTGCTAGCAAAATTGCAGAATGTAACCAAACCTATAGGGCCCAATCATACATCCGTTGCAATGCAGCGCCTTTTAAATAGCATATCTGCCATGGCGCGAGCGCAACTGGCTTTTAAAGGGAATGGGACATAATGCCCACTCTGATGCACTTAATGCCCAAAACACACCAATTACTCATTAAGAGAATAGGGACAACCCTTTTAGACCATGCACCGACCATTTTTCCCGTCGTTAAACTAGCAAAACTGGATATGGTCACGCCCTAAGTGTGCTTTAGACCATGAGCTTAGATACTTAAAATAGGGCCCTAAGGTTTAAAGGTGGACCTTCATGCTTAGTTTTTTCCCTACAAATCATGTTTTCATACAAATTAAAGCTTGTACAAAGCAGTCATTTTAGTAGGGTTGCCCACTGTCCTGTATAATATGGAATCCATATTAAATTCATATGACATAATTTGACAAGTATCTTAGCATCTAACATCAAAACAACTGAAGACCGCTCAGTATTTATTACATTCGAATCAGATTAGCATATACAGTAAGTATCAATCTCAAAAAGGACAGATTGCATTGGAAAACAAAGATGGATGTGAAAGAATGAAACCTTTTGTGTGAGTTGTATGAGAGCCCCAACAAACAGACTGTACATTTGACAGCAGGGGAAGGATGAAGGAGGATCAAGCTAGCATTAGCTGACTTACATTTGTTTGCTTTTTACAAGTCAGTCTCTAATTAATTTCATTAGTGCACATTTGTTTCACTATATTTCTTGCTTAGCTAATTAAGATCTAAACCACAAAGTTACATTTTTATGTACAGTCAATATCTCATAATTTGCATTTGGTGTGACGTTTTAAATGTATTTATTTTTAAAACTGAGGCATTGAAGTCAGTGAGACGAAGTCAACGAGATTGCATCTCAAGTGCATTTAGCACTTACTTCAGTCAAGTAGTTATTGTCCTTTTTATAGCTACGTACACATAGCTGCAGGCGTACACTGTGACTTCACATCGCATATCTTTTTTATTTGTAGTGTGGTCAATAGTTTTACTGAAATCTCAAATAATATAAGCTAATGGAGAAAATTCCTCTGGGGTAAATGTATGTGACCCAATTTATGGGTGTCTACAGGGCTCTCAAGTTTTATCAAAAGTTTAGAGTGAGATTTAGGGGAGGAGCCACCCAAATATTTGCAGCAGCGGTCCCTCGACCCAACCAAATTCGCTTCAATTTTAGCTAGCAGTTCAATTTTGCCTATTGTTCATAATTGACCAGCACATATGGAAATTATAACAATTGTTAAATCTGATAAAAAGACAAATTCATCCAAATAAAATAAATATAAAATTATATTTAAAAAATACAAATTTATTGAAAAATAAAAATAAATTTGACCCCAAACAAGCCAAATGAACATCAGTGCTCAATGTACATAACATTATGTCATAACAACTTGCCCTGAGCATGTATGTCAAGACCCAAACCGGTCACCTTTACAGGGTCATCGGATGCCCATTTTCCACAAGTTGGTATGATTCTTTTGGGTCTTCATGTAAAGTTTGTAACATACTTTGGTTAAAATTTCTCAATGGTTGTGTAAAACAACACCCTTTTTACCTCTTCAAAAACAGGTCTGTTCACAGTGACCCGTTTCGGTGCATGTCTCTTTAAATGATAATGAGCAACAACTTTTTGGCTTTTTGAGGATTAAAAAAAAGTGAATGGATTTTTTTCATTGCATGGTGATTGTGTCCACACACTGCAAAGACACATTTATTTGTAAATACCATATAAAAGTGTATTTTGCATCCGATGACCCCTTTAAAAGCAGTTGGAGAGTTATTGAATGCATCAAAAATAATTTAACAAGAATTTGGCTATACTCCTCAACATCAGCTCTCACTGTCTGAGAGAAATACAAGGTGTGGCGTGTGAACGGGTTGAAATGCGTGTGTCTCACGCCCAATGCGTGAGACTTGAGAGCCCTGTGTCTATATCAGTTAGGATGCTGCCTTATAAAGATCGCAGCCTATCAAGAGGTACTTCACTACATTTTGGAGCAGAGTCAGAAAGGTAGGTAGTTTTGGATGTGTGTGACCCACTCTTTAGTGTGTACTCCCCGAGGACTCACTATCAAGGTCACTACTACATCAGCACAGATTTGTATCGTCTTCTATCACTCACACATGCACGCACACCCGTATGCACACACACACGCTCACACACACACACACACACACACACACACACACACACACACACACACACACACACACACACACACACACACACACACACACACACACACACACACACACACACACACACACACACACACACACACACACACACAGCCTCAGTCCAGCAAACATGCTGATAAGCTAAGTGCCCAATTGCCTTGTCAGAAAAATCAACCAACAGCAGTTATTGAAATGTCCCTGTTATGTCCCACAAACACACACACACACACACACACATGCCCACGTTGTGTTTTCATGTTTTGTGGGGACTTTCCGTAGACATAATGATTTTTATACCGTACAAACTGTATATTCTTTCCACTTCCACTAACCCTAAACCTACAGTACCCATCACAGAAACATTTTTGCATTTTTATATTTTCAAAAAACATCATTCTGTATGATTTATAAGCTGTTTTCCTAATGGTGACCCAAAAAATTTTTTTTTGGGGGGGGGGGGGGGGGGGGGGTTACCAGGCCACACACAGCTCATCTTCCACTGTCTATAAATTCAATTAAATTCATGTCTCATCAGCTCTTCATCCCGTTGCTCTGCTGAAGTAGATAATGGGATAATAGCGCTCCACTTTTCCTTGTGATTTCATATTAGCAAAGCCTTTTTCTCCGAGCTCTCCACATTATCACAGATCACAGTTTCAGTACAGTATATCAATGTAGTGTTTTTCTACTTCTACATTTGCACGTATTCTTTTATAGCAGACACCTTTTATCCCAAAGTTTATTGTCCAGCTTTTCATTGAGATTGAAATTATACAGTGGCCCCTAAAAGATATTTTGTACACCAATGCCACATTTCAAAATGAATGTCACTGAGTTAGATAACAAAATATCAAACCGATTATTTGCATTCACAAACAGAATTTTAAATCAAAACATTTCACAAAATTAGTTTGGATTTTAAATATTGTATATACAGTACCTTTTAAAGGTTTGGGGTCAGTGCATTTTGGTTCAAAAAGACAGTGTAATATTGTGAAATATACTGAGTCACATGATCCTTCAGAAATCATTCTAATATGCTGATCTGATGCTTAAGCAACTTATATTATTATTATCAATGTTGAAATCAGAGCTGAATATTTTTATGAATATAAAGTTCAATAGAACAGTATTTACTTGAACTAGAAAACTTTTGTAAGATTATACATTTTTTTACTTTAAATTTTCAGCAATTTTACACATCCTTGCTGAATAAAAGTATTAATTTCTTTCATCTGTGTAAGTGACTGACCATATGACCTTTGCGCTGACTGTTGTCAACTACAACTATATCTGTGACATTTTGCACTTTAAAGTGTGTTAACACTATTTTAACAAAGCAAGGGAGGAAAATCAGGCCCATTTCTTTGTTTGATTCTTTGACTGAAATTAGTTTGAGTAGTGTGAAGGAGAGGCAGATTGTGCAGGGTCTATGGACACAAAAGCAGGGGTGAGACAGTGACCCCTATGCATCATTGACCCCAGCAGTGTCCGGGTGTCTTCTTCTCGAACACAGGCACACATACTGAGAGAATTGGGCCATGAGAGGGGTATCTGTCAGGGTCTTGTTAGCAGGCTTGGACAGCTTTCCCTGGCAGATGGCACATTAATAGAGCGAGGAGATGCGTCTGTGTGTGTGCTGCTTGTGTTTGTTAATGTGTGTGTGTTTCTTTCGTGATTTAAGACCCAGTGATCGAAGAAGGCCCAGAGGAAGGAGCAGGTGGGAAGGAAATGTGTGTGTGTATGTATGGACTGGTGCCAGGGTCTTTTCCACAGACTTCAGTGATCATTAGTCAAGCCAGAGTCCCACTTTCAGATGATTTTCACCCTCTATTGTGTGCATTACGAAAGCATTGTTTAAAAAAAAATGTTTGAATCAATTTTCTTGCATGTCGTATAGCTGTTTGTGAATGTAAAAGGTGTGCAAAGTTTCGAAGATCGAAGTGCACAACGTCTTCCTTCACCATTCTATGTAGGTTTGTAATCAATTTGCATAATGCCAGCCTATGGTCTTCATAGGCAAACGTCGACTTTGACCCTTAAAGGTGCATAAATATTTTGTACTAAAGCACTGTACTGTACTAAAGCACAAAAATACCATAATATGTTTTAGGAACAGGGTTCGTACAAGGTGCTTAAAGTGCTTAAAGTACTTGAATTTATCTTTTTGAAATTTAAGTCCTGGAAAACCCTTGAAAACAGACATATTTTTGAAGAGGTACTTGAAAGGTGCTTGAATTATTAAAAATAGGGATGCACCGATACCGAGCTCATGTACTCGTAAAAATGCTCCGATACCAACAACCGATAGGCCTACCAGGCAGCGTGTGTATAGTAACCGCTGTGGTGCGCGAGCTGATCAGAGAAAACCGCGCAGTGGATTTGAGCGCGCAGCGGCACACATGCAGAGTGTATCTCAGGGTGAATCAAATGCTCTTGATTGCTGATCGTTCATTCAGCACGTGTTATTTGGATGAAAACTAAATCGTATATGTAAGTAAAGTAAAACATGAACTGTTACCTGATTTATGTATAACGAGTGATTCCCTACATTATTACTGGACGTTTGCAGATAAGAAGTTCCATGATCGCAAACACCCAAGTGCGTCCCGCAAACCAGCGTCTCCACGCGCGAATACTGAATTAAATTGTCTTTCACGTCTTGCGCTTGTGCGGACGAATTCACATAAAATTTTGTAAAAACACCCATCTTGGGGAGTATCCTATAGTAAACAAAGTCAGTTATATCTCAAATGAATGTAGACAGTGTTCAAATGGGGTCCGTGCGTTCGGTCTGATTCGACGCAGAAGTATAAATTGGGCTTTAAAGGGGCAGCAGTTTAACAAACCCACTGCTGTTTTAATGTTAATCAAACAATGGACAAATAAATTACTCACTGCTCTTGACTAAATAGTCTACCCTTTTCAACTTTACAAAAATATCCATCTATATTTAATTTATCCAGTTATGAATATGCAATTTTTTCACATTTGATTACTTTATTCAAATTTCTGTACCCGTTAGATCTACCCGAAAAACTCTAAAAACACTGTTTATTTCATTTGTAAGTTGATTATTCGTTCTTATCTTGTTGCTGACTGCTTACCTTTAATAATGTTTAAAATTAACATTAGTTAGGCTGGCAGTTTTTGTTGTAGTATCGAAATTGGATTAAATAATTGATATTTTACTGGTGTCTAAACATTTGTACCACTGACCCAATCTTCAGCACTGAGCCCTGCTGGAGCTGCTCTAAATATGTGCTGTGCTATTCAATGAAAGATAAAATATGATAGAGCAATAGAATGTACAGTAACAGAAGCTCATACAAGGCATTTTAGCAGGCTAAATTAACCATGAAAATAATTGAAAGAAATATATATTTGATGAACAAATTAAGCCAACTAATATGATTTATATTCTTTTGGTTTATCTACTAATACATGTAAAAATTACAAATGCAGTGAAAATTCAGGGATCGGTTACGGTATCAGTATCTTGTTCTGCAAAAAGTGGTATCGTGCAACGCTAATTCAAAATATTGTGATTTTTTTGTTATTGAAAAAATACAATTGTTTCACTCTAAATCAACACTGCAGCCCATCTGAGATATAGAGTTTTTTTTTCTCATGGCTATGAGCATGATATTAAGTATATGATAAGTATATAATACAAGTTTCATTCTTCAGGTCAATCATAATGGGGAAAAAATCAGTTTCAATATCCTTTCAATGGTTAAGGGGATTTCCCATGCCTGACAGCGCTGGTCAATGGATTGACCTCTATGAAGTGAAACATAAGATACCATATATATTTAATTTGAGTAAAAAAATAAAATGAAAAAAATAAAAATAATAATAAAGATATTGTTTGATGTTGTGCTGATAGAAGTCCTTGAAATCCAACAAAGTAGTGCTTGAAAAGTCCTTGAAAGTCCTGGAATATCATTTGACAGAGTCTGTACGAACCCTGTAGGAAACATGCCTGTTTCTCTGAAAAACAATTCTACAGCCAGTTATTTTACTTTGAAATGCGTGTTTCGATGTCAAAATGTTTGTTTTTATTTTGGTCTGTGTGATCCCACCCGCTGACAATTTACCCAATAGTATTTCAACACCCCTCAGCATCCATCTAGAAAAGTTTATTAAAACACAGATAAATCAATTCATCAACTTACAGTGTAATGCTTGTCACCTTCTATTGTCCATTGCGCTCATTCCTCTTTTGTGTTCTCAAACTGGCAACCAGCGTGAGCGTCGAGTCTGAGCAGGAGGGGACAGGGAAAACAACTCTCTCCAATATTTAGAATTTGAACTGCAACACCCATTTCAACCACTAGCTGTCAATATCACATACTGGACCTTAAACACGGTAGTTGTAGCTGAGGGCTGGAAGAGCTTGGTTTCGTGTTGTAGACATTGTAGAAGTTGTAGAAGATGCTGTTTTCAGTGCTGTGAATCCACTTTGGTGCACTTCAAAACGACGAGGACTCGCGTAGGAATTGATACGGAAAAACCAACGCCATTGTTTGTATCACTGTGTATCAAGTGCTGATGAAACCTCTGGAGCTGAAATTCAGATATGGTAATAGGCATTTAGTTTCAGAAATGCTCTGTAAGCGGTTGACCTATCACAACAGACTGGGCCATCTGACCAATCAGAGCAGACAGGCTCTCAGAAATGAGGGTTTTAGAGAGACTGAATCCTTTATTGAACTGCTTCAGACACTGTGAGAAAAGAACTACAATTATGAGAAAATTAAATAGTATTTATTTTTACCTTGGGTGCATGTAAACCTTTTGTACAAGACCTACAAAACAAGAAACCTTTAAAATAGCATAATGGGGACACTTTGAATAATGATACAAAACAAACCAAAATGTGGTAACATACGTCATATTTCATATTTCAACATATTTCATTAATGCAGTCATTCATTTTTTTTTTATATAAAATGTTTTTTTAAAGAGAAGTTTGATGAATTTCAACCTAACTTTGCATTCTTACAATGTCGGTAGTAAATGGTTGGCAAAGGTGTAAATGTGTTCTTTGTTACCTGACCCCAGATATCAACATTTTCATATAAATCATGTAATGGAAACTGAAGAAACATTGTAGAATAGGTTTTTATGACAAAAACAAGAAGGTTTCTTAATAAAACCACAGTCTGTTACGCCTTGCAGTAACCATTGCCCTTAGTATTTATTAGTATTTCCATACTTTGCATTAATCCGCTTGTTAAGTCTGACGTCACTTATGTATATTACTGTAATACTACAGAATAATCATGATTCTATATCCATACCATGGAAACTAATGCAGGCTTGGACTTGGACTTAAAAGTCCAACAACCTTGTTAATAGAACTTTTTTTGAATAGAACATATCATTTATGGATCTTTTCACACTTTTCCCCCCTGATTTCCTGATCTAGTGATGAGTGCAATTTCAGTGTTCCTACTAAAGATGGATTACTGAGTTGTGCATCTTGGTTTAGGTTCTCACATTAACTGTTGTCAAATGTCAGCCAGACTTGAGCTCAAGTTGAGGGTATTATTAGAGCTCAGATCAGAGTTAGATAGTTGGCACACACAATATAGTAAGCTAACGGTTTAACGATAAAGAAACCACAATGCAAAGATTTTGTTTGCTTTGAGATGATCAAGTCCAAATTATGGAGATCTGGTAAACCTCTGGGCAGAGCTTCTCGTGACTGAGTATTAAGTTGGCATGTTTCAATAATCTGCACAGACCCGATGCGATACCACTCAAAAATCATTCAAAAATCTAATCCTGACAGATTTGATTAGGAAAATATTAATGGGACAAATGTAAAAGATTTCAGTCATATTTGACTGAGTTATTGATTGACGTGTCTGATGTTATATTTCATTAGTAAATGTGTTAGGACTGGTTTAATCGGTAGTTATGTTGAGTATTGTAGGGTTGGTGTTAGTTGTTGGGAATGTTGTGTGGTATTTCAGAATGTTTGGAATGTTTTGTGGAGCTTTGAGAAGTGTTTGAGGATATTGGGATTGTGGGAATTTTTTAAGAATTCTGGGGAAAGGGTAAAGTTGGATTGCTGGTAGGGATGCTGTTATGTCCGTTCAGGACAAATTAATCTGTGTTCTTTTGGTAACGCCTTGATGCATGTTGAGTATGCAGATGTTTGGTCTGAAATGTTAGTTCCGTTTTTTCTAAAAGTAAAGTGAGTTGTGTGCATTAACCTATTGTCCAGCGTCCTTTTTTATATACAACAGATGCACCGATCCGATACTCAGTATCTGTATCGGCTCCGATACTGCCATTCTTGGCCGGATCGGGTATCGGTTAGACGAGGTCGATCCAAATCCGATATTGTGCGTATACTACTATTCTGTGTTATTGTTAACCCTCTGGGGTTTAAGGGGTTTTTGGGGTCCTTGAGGTGTTCTAACATGCTCGACATTTGTGCTTTTTTCAGTTATTTATAAACATGTTAATGGCAAAGGTTTAAATTCACTCTATATAGCACAAACGGGGCTACCTTAATATGTGAGCAACATGTATGTACATGTTTGTATTTTTTAGAGAATAATGTTTATGCGTGGTTATTGAAAAAACTAAAACTTAAAGTGTCTGAAATAAGGCCACAAAACACATACTAAATATGTGTCCACAAGACTTTTGACTAATGGGTGTTGTTGCCTAGAATTTTTGCTTCAAAATGATCTGAAAATCATCCTGCCTAATCATTTACACAAAACAACACATTGATTTAAATTTTATAAGACACCTTTTGTTTGGAAAGGCAATATGCGTGGAGGCGTGTTCACACCTGAGAAGACAAAGGCCGGATAATGAGCTGCATATTAATTAGCCTTTCACACAGGTGTGTCACAGGATCCCAAAGAATGCAAGGACAAAAGAAATTATCTATATTTTACAATTAGAACAACAATTACAATTTTAACAAAATTTCAAAGTAAAATGTATACATTTTATCATACGTAGTAAAAAAGATAAGGATTCATTAGTTTGAATATTGGAACAAACACTATAATAACATCTTAGTTGATAATTCAATATACCTACTTTATTTTTGATAAAACATTGTACTATAGTATATTTAACTATGAGCAGAAATTGGTGAACAAAAGCGTACCTATTTAATGTGACAGTACTGTATTTTCCGCACTATAAGGCGCACTTAAAAGCCTTTAATTTTCTCAAAAAACGACAGTGCGCCTTATAATCCGGAGCGCCTTATATATGGATCAATTGGTTAATTGGATCAATTGGTTAATAACGCTCCGCGTTATTAAATTCGCCCTCGAACTCGCGCTCGTGTCCATCTTATGCCCGCTCTGTCACACGGCCAGTTCAACCTCGTATAGATCAGGTTATGTGTGTAAGTCATGTGCCCGCTCACGAGTGCTCACTCTTACTAACAGACTTACGAACAGACACACTGTCCCCGGCGCTGCTCGCGCGTCACAGAATGTTCATAAAGTGTTCCCCGTTCACAGTAACCGGGTCCTCTCATTCAAAACAGCCAGCTGTTGCTGTCAGCGAGCCGCCGCACATGAATACTCGTATGAGTCAGGCTGCGAATGTAAGTTACGTGCCCGCCCCAGCGCGCTCACGCTTACTAATAAACGCCTCGCCTCCGGCGCCGTGCACTCGCTAGATTCCCTTTAGCACATCTAGTGGATGCATAACGCAAACCCAGTCAAACGTTTGACTGCAGTATTTTATGCGCCTTATAATCCGGTGCACCCTATATACAGTTAATGTTCTAAAATAGGTCATTAATTGAAGGTGCGCCTTATAATCCGGTGCGCCTTATAGAGCGGAAAATACGGTACTCTTTTTTTACAGTCAAAACTTTATAATCTATCCAAACCTAATCACAAAAACACCCATCTTGGGGAGTATCCTATAGTAAACAAAGTCAGTTATATCTCAAATGAATGTAGACAGTGTTCAAATGGGGTCCGTGCGTTCGGTCTGATTCGACGCAGAAGTATAAATTGGGCTTTAAAGGGGCAGCAGTTTAACAAACCCACTGCTGTTTTAATGTTAATCAAACAATGGACAAATAAATTACTCACTGCTCTTGACTAAATAGTCTACCCTTTTCAACTTTACAAAAATATCCATCTATATTTAATTTATCCAGTTATGAATATGCAATTTTTTCACATTTGATTACTTTATTCAAATTTCTGTACCCGTTAGATCTACCCGAAAAACTCTAAAAACACTGTTTATTTCATTTGTAAGTTGATTATTCGTTCTTATCTTGTTGCTGACTGCTTACCTTTAATAATGTTTAAAATTAACATTAGTTAGGCTGGCAGTTTTTGTTGTAGTATCGAAATTGGATTAAATAATTGATATTTTACTGGTGTCTAAACATTTGTACCACTGACCCAATCTTCAGCACTGAGCCCTGCTGGAGCTGCTCTAAATATGTGCTGTGCTATTCAATGAAAGATAAAATATGATAGAGCAATAGAATGTACAGTAACAGAAGCTCATACAAGGCATTTTAGCAGGCTAAATTAACCATGAAAATAATTGAAAGAAATATATATTTGATGAACAAATTAAGCCAACTAATATGATTTATATTCTTTTGGTTTATCTACTAATACATGTAAAAATTACAAATGCAGTGAAAATTCAGGGATCGGTTACGGTATCAGTATCTTGTTCTGCAAAAAGTGGTATCGTGCAACGCTAATTCAAAATATTGTGATTTTTTTGTTATTGAAAAAATACAATTGTTTCACTCTAAATCAACACTGCAGCCCATCTGAGATATAGAGTTTTTTTTTCTCATGGCTATGAGCATGATATTAAGTATATGATAAGTATATAATACAAGTTTCATTCTTCAGGTCAATCATAATGGGGAAAAAATCAGTTTCAATATCCTTTCAATGGTTAAGGGGATTTCCCATGCCTGACAGCGCTGGTCAATGGATTGACCTCTATGAAGTGAAACATAAGATACCATATATATTTAATTTGAGTAAAAAAATAAAATGAAAAAAATAAAAATAATAATAAAGATATTGTTTGATGTTGTGCTGATAGAAGTCCTTGAAATCCAACAAAGTAGTGCTTGAAAAGTCCTTGAAAGTCCTGGAATATCATTTGACAGAGTCTGTACGAACCCTGTAGGAAACATGCCTGTTTCTCTGAAAAACAATTCTACAGCCAGTTATTTTACTTTGAAATGCGTGTTTCGATGTCAAAATGTTTGTTTTTATTTTGGTCTGTGTGATCCCACCCGCTGACAATTTACCCAATAGTATTTCAACACCCCTCAGCATCCATCTAGAAAAGTTTATTAAAACACAGATAAATCAATTCATCAACTTACAGTGTAATGCTTGTCACCTTCTATTGTCCATTGCGCTCATTCCTCTTTTGTGTTCTCAAACTGGCAACCAGCGTGAGCGTCGAGTCTGAGCAGGAGGGGACAGGGAAAACAACTCTCTCCAATATTTAGAATTTGAACTGCAACACCCATTTCAACCACTAGCTGTCAATATCACATACTGGACCTTAAACACGGTAGTTGTAGCTGAGGGCTGGAAGAGCTTGGTTTCGTGTTGTAGACATTGTAGAAGTTGTAGAAGATGCTGTTTTCAGTGCTGTGAATCCACTTTGGTGCACTTCAAAACGACGAGGACTCGCGTAGGAATTGATACGGAAAAACCAACGCCATTGTTTGTATCACTGTGTATCAAGTGCTGATGAAACCTCTGGAGCTGAAATTCAGATATGGTAATAGGCATTTAGTTTCAGAAATGCTCTGTAAGCGGTTGACCTATCACAACAGACTGGGCCATCTGACCAATCAGAGCAGACAGGCTCTCAGAAATGAGGGTTTTAGAGAGACTGAATCCTTTATTGAACTGCTTCAGACACTGTGAGAAAAGAACTACAATTATGAGAAAATTAAATAGTATTTATTTTTACCTTGGGTGCATGTAAACCTTTTGTACAAGACCTACAAAACAAGAAACCTTTAAAATAGCATAATGGGGACACTTTGAATAATGATACAAAACAAACCAAAATGTGGTAACATACGTCATATTTCATATTTCAACATATTTCATTAATGCAGTCATTCATTTTTTTTTTATATAAAATGTTTTTTTAAAGAGAAGTTTGATGAATTTCAACCTAACTTTGCATTCTTACAATGTCGGTAGTAAATGGTTGGCAAAGGTGTAAATGTGTTCTTTGTTACCTGACCCCAGATATCAACATTTTCATATAAATCATGTAATGGAAACTGAAGAAACATTGTAGAATAGGTTTTTATGACAAAAACAAGAAGGTTTCTTAATAAAACCACAGTCTGTTACGCCTTGCAGTAACCATTGCCCTTAGTATTTATTAGTATTTCCATACTTTGCATTAATCCGCTTGTTAAGTCTGACGTCACTTATGTATATTACTGTAATACTACAGAATAATCATGATTCTATATCCATACCATGGAAACTAATGCAGGCTTGGACTTGGACTTAAAAGTCCAACAACCTTGTTAATAGAACTTTTTTTGAATAGAACATATCATTTATGGATCTTTTCACACTTTTCCCCCCTGATTTCCTGATCTAGTGATGAGTGCAATTTCAGTGTTCCTACTAAAGATGGATTACTGAGTTGTGCATCTTGGTTTAGGTTCTCACATTAACTGTTGTCAAATGTCAGCCAGACTTGAGCTCAAGTTGAGGGTATTATTAGAGCTCAGATCAGAGTTAGATAGTTGGCACACACAATATAGTAAGCTAACGGTTTAACGATAAAGAAACCACAATGCAAAGATTTTGTTTGCTTTGAGATGATCAAGTCCAAATTATGGAGATCTGGTAAACCTCTGGGCAGAGCTTCTCGTGACTGAGTATTAAGTTGGCATGTTTCAATAATCTGCACAGACCCGATGCGATACCACTCAAAAATCATTCAAAAATCTAATCCTGACAGATTTGATTAGGAAAATATTAATGGGACAAATGTAAAAGATTTCAGTCATATTTGACTGAGTTATTGATTGACGTGTCTGATGTTATATTTCATTAGTAAATGTGTTAGGACTGGTTTAATCGGTAGTTATGTTGAGTATTGTAGGGTTGGTGTTAGTTGTTGGGAATGTTGTGTGGTATTTCAGAATGTTTGGAATGTTTTGTGGAGCTTTGAGAAGTGTTTGAGGATATTGGGATTGTGGGAATTTTTTAAGAATTCTGGGGAAAGGGTAAAGTTGGATTGCTGGTAGGGATGCTGTTATGTCCGTTCAGGACAAATTAATCTGTGTTCTTTTGGTAACGCCTTGATGCATGTTGAGTATGCAGATGTTTGGTCTGAAATGTTAGTTCCGTTTTTTCTAAAAGTAAAGTGAGTTGTGTGCATTAACCTATTGTCCAGCGTCCTTTTTTATATACAACAGATGCACCGATCCGATACTCAGTATCTGTATCGGCTCCGATACTGCCATTCTTGGCCGGATCGGGTATCGGTTAGACGAGGTCGATCCAAATCCGATATTGTGCGTATACTACTATTCTGTGTTATTGTTAACCCTCTGGGGTTTAAGGGGTTTTTGGGGTCCTTGAGGTGTTCTAACATGCTCGACATTTGTGCTTTTTTCAGTTATTTATAAACATGTTAATGGCAAAGGTTTAAATTCACTCTATATAGCACAAACGGGGCTACCTTAATATGTGAGCAACATGTATGTACATGTTTGTATTTTTTAGAGAATAATGTTTATGCGTGGTTATTGAAAAAACTAAAACTTAAAGTGTCTGAAATAAGGCCACAAAACACATACTAAATATGTGTCCACAAGACTTTTGACTAATGGGTGTTGTTGCCTAGAATTTTTGCTTCAAAATGATCTGAAAATCATCCTGCCTAATCATTTACACAAAACAACACATTGATTTAAATTTTATAAGACACCTTTTGTTTGGAAAGGCAATATGCGTGGAGGCGTGTTCACACCTGAGAAGACAAAGGCCGGATAATGAGCTGCATATTAATTAGCCTTTCACACAGGTGTGTCACAGGATCCCAAAGAATGCAAGGACAAAAGAAATTATCTATATTTTACAATTAGAACAACAATTACAATTTTAACAAAATTTCAAAGTAAAATGTATACATTTTATCATACGTAGTAAAAAAGATAAGGATTCATTAGTTTGAATATTGGAACAAACACTATAATAACATCTTAGTTGATAATTCAATATACCTACTTTATTTTTGATAAAACATTGTACTATAGTATATTTAACTATGAGCAGAAATTGGTGAACAAAAGCGTACCTATTTAATGTGACAGTACTGTATTTTCCGCACTATAAGGCGCACTTAAAAGCCTTTAATTTTCTCAAAAAACGACAGTGCGCCTTATAATCCGGAGCGCCTTATATATGGATCAATTGGTTAATTGGATCAATTGGTTAATAACGCTCCGCGTTATTAAATTCGCCCTCGAACTCGCGCTCGTGTCCATCTTATGCCCGCTCTGTCACACGGCCAGTTCAACCTCGTATAGATCAGGTTATGTGTGTAAGTCATGTGCCCGCTCACGAGTGCTCACTCTTACTAACAGACTTACGAACAGACACACTGTCCCCGGCGCTGCTCGCGCGTCACAGAATGTTCATAAAGTGTTCCCCGTTCACAGTAACCGGGTCCTCTCATTCAAAACAGCCAGCTGTTGCTGTCAGCGAGCCGCCGCACATGAATACTCGTATGAGTCAGGCTGCGAATGTAAGTTACGTGCCCGCCCCAGCGCGCTCACGCTTACTAATAAACGCCTCGCCTCCGGCGCCGTGCACTCGCTAGATTCCCTTTAGCACATCTAGTGGATGCATAACGCAAACCCAGTCAAACGTTTGACTGCAGTATTTTATGCGCCTTATAATCCGGTGCACCCTATATACAGTTAATGTTCTAAAATAGGTCATTAATTGAAGGTGCGCCTTATAATCCGGTGCGCCTTATAGAGCGGAAAATACGGTACTCTTTTTTTACAGTCAAAACTTTATAATCTATCCAAACCTAATCACAAAATCTTGTCTAAACATTCATATTTAGTCTGTAACATATTGTGTATGATATATTAGCATATACATGTGAATTTGCAGTTTGTTGCGTATTCAGACATTTTATTTCAACATATTTCAGTCTATTTTTACTCATCTTAGTAGGCTATAGCAATATAGTTTGGATGTGTTCATGTAAACATAACGTTTACTAATGTAGGTGCGAGAGTGAATGAACGGCACAGACACGCGCTGTATAACTGTAGTAAACAAAGCGCACGCGCCTGTGCCGTTCATTCATCATTTAGCCTACACACAGACACGCAATTCATATTTAAACAGTCTTTTTGCGTTTACAGTCAGACACTATTCAATATCACGATTAGAACAAAGCAGTTAAGAATAAATGACTTACTACATCAGCTGGATCCGTTGCTCCTCAAAATGAAACTACCAGCACTTCTGGTACATTTTCCAGGGTTATTAGATAGTATTATTCCTCACAGTGTATGGATACGCTGTGTACACAGCTGTAGTAAGATACTTACTTAACACGATGTGTTTTATAATCCAGCTGGTGGGCGTTGGCATGTTTGAATGGCTTGCCTTCTCCGTGGGCGTGGCACGTTAATGCGTAATTAGGTATAATGAGCTGGAAAGAAAAAGACTGACATCTCTCTCTTTTCATTCAGATTACATAAACTGAGAATATTTGTTTTTTTACATAAATTAATTCATTTAAAAGAAGAGAGTTCAAGCTTCATTATGGAAAAACACTCGTGCCTGTATGCCAAGTATTCGCGGAATTACAGTTAATTTTCGGACGCGTTTCAGAATGGACTTAACCGACAGAGAGAAGGCAGAACGCGCATCATGTTTGTTTTTCTTTATTTGGCGAAAAGCACAACACTTTGTTATCGCCCGCGCAGTAGTCGACCTCAGAGGGTTAAGCCCCACAAAAGTAGGGGTGTAACGATACACAAAACTGAGGGTTGGGTTCCTCCCACGGTTTTGACGTCTCGGTTCGGTTCGGTTCCGTTTCGGTTCGGTTGGGTGGGGTTTAGAAAGCCAAAATTGCTTCTTTTTTTTTTTTTTTTAAACAGTGGTTTAATGAAAAACGTGTGTCTTTGTCTTTAAATTAATTCAATTACAATTAAACGTTTCGGATTAAAACGCAAGGATTAAAAAAAAAAGATCTGCCAATGCTGTAAACTATATAGGGAGCCCGCACTTTACTATAACATTAAGGTTAACAACAGAGCCTAGATTTTTAGCCTAAATTCAGATGCTATTTATTTTTTAGATATAATAATAATCAACACACAACACATTATATGAAAACATGTAAACTGAACATGAGGCAGTTTTTGTATTAACTTGTATTTTTTACTCTAATTCGTTATTGAAATATAATACACAGTTGCTGTTTTTTTCATAAAAGATATTTTGAACATACATTAAATAATCAAGATATCATTAACAGGTTAAGTAAAATATAGCCTAATATAGGCTAATATAGTGCATTTAGTTAGTGCAAGAGTTCATTTGGATGACTTGCCTGCTGAGGTAAATATAATGCTATGTGAAAAACTAAGCTGTTTTATTGACGTCTTTCTGCTGCTGAAACACTGATTGAGCGATTACATGAGTTGTGATGCCTTTCAGTAATTATACTGTATCTTTCAACATACCTTCAGGTGTCCATTCATGTTTATTCTGTAACTGAGGAAGAGATGATCGCGTTTACTCACGCTCTGCGCTGCTGCTTGAAATGAGTAGCTAGTACAGTGATCTGTCACGCCACAGCAAAGAGTGCTAAAACGCCATTTATTGTTTGAATTTCGTGATCAAACAGACAGAATTTGAAAGATTACACCTTTCTTATTATCGAAAGTAACAAAACATGGGGCTTTCTATTATATGGTGTCAATGGTGGTTAGGCTACAAAACTGACTTCGTTCTGTACATAAGACATGAGGTCCAGTGAGCCAGGCTGGGCGGGGTAGCAGGGGGCGGGGCGTGTTCGGTACATCATGAAAGAATCGCGATTCGTATCGTGGGTCTGTATCGCGGTTTTTCGGTTCAGTTTGAATATCGTTACACCCCTACACAAAAACAATATAAAGCACCATAAAGCAAATTCACGTAAACTTTTCCCTCTGCTGCGGCTGTCAGACATTCTCCATTCAGCATTTAAACAGCGCATCGCGTTCGGTTACGACAGTCAATGATGAAACTCTCCAAGGTTGATTCAATGTTAATATTATTATACTTGATCTGTAAATAAAGTTCTATGGTTTCGCATAAAATAACTTTATCTTGCTTGACTGTATTGCTGTACCTTAATCATGTTACTTTCTACTGGGTGTGTCTGTTAGATCACAACACAGGAGTAGAGAACACTATAATTGTTCTTCACGTGCACAGTAACTGAAATTTAAAACTGTTAAAAGAAAAGTCTGAAAACTATTGCATAGAAACTAGGGGTGTGAACATACACTGGTCTCAAGGTTCAGTTCGATTACAATTATCACTTCATTGATTCAGTTCAATTCGATATCGCAATGCATTACAATGCCCTGCATCCTCAATTTTAAATTTTACTTCAAAAGTGATGTGTGAGTGCGCGCGTGTGTGCATGTGTGCGTGTTCGCCTGTTCGGTAAGTCGCTGTGACAGAAACAGTGACATTCCAGTTTAAGTTTCAAGGGAGTAAAGCCTGTTTATGGCATTAAGAAAATGAAATTCTTTCAAATCAATTTTGTTCAAGAAATGTTCATTTAAAAGCAGCGCTCATTCATCAGTGTATTATGTTACCCTAGAGATGCGCTCATCGCCGTGTCCGCTGTTGAAGGTGACGATCATCAATTTATAAACACACATAACAACACAGAATAATTGTAATTTGACCATCGGGTGCGGATAGTTAAATCTGAGAAAATTATTGAGGCGGGTGGATGATTTGTTTTTGGCTGCGGATTCGGGTGACGTTGGAGCTCATCCGCTTACTCTAAAGCAGTCACGGTGCTGATCCACTTGTCCGACATGACTGTCGCGTGGTGTTGCGACACCTCCCCCACATTTGTAGGTTGATGGGCGTTCATCTGTTTACCGCTATGGGCGTGGTTTTGACTGAGCGGGAAATGTTGCGTATCAGATCAGAGGACCTGTGAGAGACTTCCCCCCGTATCCATTTGCTCTACTTCTATTGAATAGTCGCGTCGCGTTCAACGGAATTCATTTGCATAAAGATGGGCATCGGCCAGCTTTTTGACGCGCAGCATTTTTCCAAATGAAGCGCCGCCTTCCCGGAATGCTTTACGGGCGCGTTAAAGTCGCTTGACGTCACCCATTGGAAAAAAGTGGAGTGCGGCTCGACAGAAGTGACGCACACGGACAAGTGGATCTGCACCGTTACGGTGCTGATCCACTTGTCTGACACGACTGTCTCGTGGTGTTGCGACGCCTCCCCCACATTTGTACGTTGATGGGCGTTCCTCTGTTTACCGCTATGGGCGTGGTTTTGACAAAGCGGGAAATGTTGCGTATTAGAACAGAGGACCTGCGAGAGACTTCCCCCCGTCTCCATATGCTCTACTTCTATTGGATAGTCGCGTCGCGCTCAACGGAATTAATTTGCATAAAGATGGGCATCGGCCAGCTTTTTGACGCGCAGCATTTTTTCAAATGAAGCGCCGCCTTCCCGGAATATTTTGCGGGCGCGTTAATGTCGCTTGACGTCACCCATAGGAATAAAGTGGAGTGAGGCGCGACATGAGTGTCGCACGGACAAGTGGATCAGCACCGTTAGACTCTGACAGCCGTTAACAGCTCGGTGAAAACGGCTAACGTGGTTTATCAAGTTAGTGGTATTACCTCCTGCATATTCTATGACATGAGCACACACAGCGCATGTCTTCTCCAGGTCGTGCTTACTAGGTTGCTCATAAAAGCCGAAATTTTGCCCAGATGTAGGCTTTTAAAGCAGTTGGAGCATTTTTAATTACTCACACTCGCGTCTCGCCTCCCTCTGCCATTGTATGCTACCGCGACAAAGCACATACGCAACAAATGACGTCAGAAAAGCGTCAGTGCATTATAATCGGTTATGGTCTATTACTGAACTGATACTGAATTTTCCTCATCCGCGTCGCAATGCATCGTAGAAACTATTAATTTCCACATACCTAATAGATACTGTATAATACACTACGCATCAATATGTTTTTCCTTAGTGCTTTGAACTTTTCAATGCGGACTCGAAGAGCTGCGCGCTGTGACTTGCTTCAAGCGCATCATTCTGCGCTCGAGATGCTTGTCCCGCACTGTATTGGATCCTTTCATATCATAATACTTTTGCGCAATGAAAGATTATTAATAGCCTTTCTTGTTCTGTCATTAAACAGCTGTGCTATAAATTTAAAAAATGTCTTAATTTTATAGTATAGCCTACATCTTTTTAATCTTTTTATCTTGTTTTTCATTAATGTATTTTACAACAATACAAAGAGCAATATGTAACGTTTTCACAGATTTAGTACTACCCTTATTGTCTCTTATTTGTTCCCCTCTAAATAATGTTTTTTTTCACTAAATGTTCAGATTTTATCAAATTATTGTGTACTCGGGATTTTTCTAGAGACATTTTTACTGCTGAATTATCAACTAATCTAGTTTATAATAGCATTTTTGTCATGGATTATGGATCATATATTTTTTTGATTTGTTCTTTTTCTTTATAATGAAGTTGTCTGTATTAAGTAGATTGTGTTTAACACACAAAAGAGTGATTATCAGTTCAACACACAAAGTTATATAAATTCTACGTGATTTAAAAGAAAAAAGGCGCAGGTATCGGACTGGTATCGGTCGATACTCAGAATTTTTGGTATGGGATAGGATCGGTTCTGAAAAATTGGTATTGGTGCATCCCTTATTGCTGGACTGGATCATGATCCTTTAATGCTGGGTGTGTTGAGCAGTGGTTGAAGATGCTGGGTGTGTTGAAGATATTGGGTGTGTTGAGCGGTGGTTGAAGATGCTGGGTGTGTTGAGCGGTGGTTGAAGATGCTGGGTGTGTTGAGCGCTGATTGAAGATGCTGGGTGTGTTGAGCGATGGTTGAAGATGTTGGGTGTGTTGAGCGATGGTTGACGATGTTGGGTGTGTTGAGTGATGGTTGAAGATGTTGGATGTGTTGACAGTGGTTGAAGACGCTGGGTATGTTGAGCGGTGGTTGAAGATGCTGGGTGTGTTGAAGATATTGGGTGTATTGAGCGGTGGTTGAAGATGCTGGGTGTGTTGAGCGGTGGTTGAAGATGCTGGGTGTGTTGAGCGGTGATTGAAGATGCTGGGTGTGTTGAGCGGTGGTTGAAGATGCTGGGTGTGTTGAGCGGTGATTGAAGATGCTGGGTGTGTTGAGCGATGGTTGAAGATGTTGGGTGTGTTGAAGATATTGGGTGTGTTGAGCGGTGGTTGAAGATGCTGGGTGTGTTGAGCGGTGGTTGAAGATGCTGGGTGTGTTGAGCGCTGATTGAAGATGCTGGGTGTGTTGAGCGGTGGTTGAAGATGCTGGGTGTGTTGAGCGGTGGTTGAAGATGCTGGGTGTGTTGAGCGGTGATTGAAGATGCTGGGTGTGTTGAGCGATGGTTGAAGATGTTGGGTGTGTTGAGCGATGGTTGACGATGTTGGGTGTGTTGAGTGATGGTTGAACATGTTGGATGTGTTGAGCGGTGGTTGAAGACGCTGGGTATGTTGAGCGGTGGTTGAAGGTGCTGCGTGTGTTGAGCGGAGATTGAAGATGTTGGGTGTGTTGAGCGATGGTTGACGATGTTAGGTGTGTTGAGCGATGGCTGAAGATGTTGGGTGTGTTGAGTAGGGCTTTGACTCCGAACTTCGTTATTCGAATAGAATTCGAATAGTTAATAAAATAATGATATTCAAATGGATATTAGGCAGCCTTTAATATTCAAACCTGTTATGGGCATTATTTTGTTTTTAAATGTGTTTGCTTATAAACGTTGTTTTCAATTCAGATTCCGAGGCTTTTTCACGCCTGGTGAAGTTGTGAATCACGAGCTCATTAGCAAGGCAATTATTAGTCATCTGGGCTCCTGTAGGTGACGTTAGTGTCCTGGTTAGCGCAGCGCCTATTTTGTATATCAAAACGATAGCCACGCCAACGCCTACAACAACAACTCCTGACGAGGAGTTCGAAATCCTCACTCCGGATAATTTGAAAAGCAACGTGTGGCGCTACTTACATTTTACCAGGTATTCATTCACTGTTAAGATCCTTCTGTGAACGGTAAGCCCCGGCTTCTTTAATCATTTTGACATCGATGAGCTAACATACCGCTGAACTTTTAGTCATCATGAAAACAAACAGAGCGGTGCGTAATGGATTGCATCAGAGCAGCATCAAGAATATCAAATACATTGCCGAGAATCTCTTATTTACATCTTAAGTTTATTGCCAATAATAATGACAGGTTTGCGAAAAGTGTAGAACTTGGTGACGGTGAGCTCGCGCAAAACACATCTTCAGCACAGGAACGCATCTGATTGGCCGATGCGTTCAACAGACTTGTCTGTGATTGGCTACAATGCTCAACGCTGCAAAAGCACGTTGCAAGTACCTTTAATGCAGAGGTAAAAATATAAATAAAACTGAAATAGCCTATGCACTTTTCATGATAAGGTAAGTTAATCGAAGCAGCTGTAATCTTTTCCACATTTGTTTTTCTGATTAATTGTTTTGCTCTATGAGAAAGACAAGGTAACAAAATATTTGGGGCTTTACTTAAAACATTCGGGGCTTAAGCCCCCTTAGCCCAGCCCTAGCGCCGCGGCATTTAATTGTCAAAATATTAATAATTAATATTTGAATATATCCGAATATTAATATTAATAAACCATGAAAAAACTTTGAATATGATTTTTGGGCAAAAGTAAAAACCTTAGTGTTGAGCAGTGGTTGAAGATGCTGGGTGTGTTGAGTGGTGGTTGAAGATCCTGGGTGTGTTGAGTGGTGGTTGAAGATGCTGGGTGTGTTGAGTAATGGTTGAAGATGTTGGATGTATTGAGCGGTGGTTGAAGGTGTTGGGTGTGTTCAGGGATGGTTGAAGATGCTGGGTGTGTTGAGCGGTGGTTGAAGATGTTGAGAAGTGGTTGTGCTGAGCGGTGGTTGTGCTGAGCGGTGGTTGAAGATGCTGGGTGTGTTAAGCGGTAGTTGAAGATGTTGGGTGTATTGAGCGGTGGTTGAAGATGCTGGGTGTGTTAAGCGGTAGTTGAAGATGCTGGGTGTGTTGAGCGGTGATTGAAAGTGATGGGTGTGTTGAGTGGTGGTTGAAGGTGTTGGGTGTGTTGAGCGGTGGTTGAAGATGCTGGATGTGTTGAACGTTGGTTGAAGATGCTGGGTGTGTTGAGCGGTGGTTGAAGATGTTGAGTGTGTTGAGCGGTGGTTGAAGATGCTGGGTGTGTTGAGCGGTGGTTGAAGGTGCTGGGTGTGTTGAGCGGTGGTTGAAGATGTTGAGTGTGTTGAGCGGTGGTTGAAGATGCTGGGTGTGTTGAGCGGTGGTTGAAGTTGCTGGGTGTGTTGAGTGGTGGTTGAAGATTTTGGGTGTGTTGAGCGTTGGTTGAAGATGCTGGGTGTGTTGAACGTTGGTTGAAGATGCTGGGTGTGTTGAACGTTGGTTGAAGATGCTGGGTGTGTTGAGCGGTGGTTGAAGGTGCTTGGGTCTGTTGAGTGGTGGTTGAAGGTGCTGGGTGTGTTGAGCGGTGGTTGAAGATGTTGAGTGTGTTGAGCGGTGATTGAAGATGTTGGGTGTGTTGAGCGGTGGTTGAAGATGTTGGGTGT
This sequence comes from Siphateles boraxobius, assembly GCF_051911475.1. Classification (NCBI taxonomy): domain Eukaryota; kingdom Metazoa; phylum Chordata; class Actinopteri; order Cypriniformes; family Leuciscidae; genus Siphateles; species Siphateles boraxobius. Next base: position 23,438,818 of record NW_027509208.1, on the reverse strand, counting down.
GTTGAGCGGTGGTTGAAGATGCTGGGTGTGTTAAGCGGTAGTTGAAAATGCTGGGTGTGTTGAGCAGTGGTTTAAGGTGCTGGGTATGTTGAGCGGTGGTTGAAGATGTTGAGTGTGTTGAGCGGTGGTTGAAGATGCTGGGTGTGTTGAGCAGTGGTTGAGCGGTGGTTGAAGATGTTGGGTGGTGTTGAGCAGAGGTTGAAGATACTGGCAGTGTTGATGGGTGTTTGAGGATGGTGGAAATGTTTGAGGATGTTGGGAATGCTCGGTGGTGTTTTTAAGATGCTGGGAATGCTTGTTGGTATTTTATAATAATGGGAATGTTGGGTGGTTGCGAATGTTTGCTGATGCTCAAGCTCTGCCCAAGTGATATTCTGCTCTTCTGTGGTCACCAGTTTGGTCCCCTCATAGGCCTGGCCCTCCAGCCCTTCACCTGTTACTCCTCACCTGTAAGTCTTTGCTGCACCTCCCACCATGAATCCTTGATCCTGTTTTTGGAGCATCTGGAACCCATTCCTCAAATGGGGGAGGGGCTCTGTCATATATTGTGTTTTATTTTTGGACTTTTATGTTGAAATTCTTGTTTCTTTGTTCCCTGTAATTTTTTTGTTGTCCTTTGTAGTTTTATTTAGAAGTTTTTCCCCGCGATTGTCTCCCCAGGTGTTTTCTTGTTCTCTCATTAACCCTCATGTATTTAAGGTCTGGTTTCCCTGTGTTTCATTGTCAGCTGTTGTTTGTGTTGTACACATACTCGTTCCTTGGAATCGGTTCATGTTTTGGATTCTTAGTTTTTTTTAAGTCTTTATTAAATATCTGCATTTGGATCCATTGTTTTCTTTTTATTTTCTTGGACCTGCTTGTTATAAGAATGCTCATTTATGTTGGATCTTTTGAGGATTTTGGGAGAGTAATGTTGGAATGGCATGGCCAGATCAAATTCATGTGAGGCCCCTGGGCAGTGGGTCTTTATCTTTATTTTGGTGTTATTTCATTAGAATATGAGGCTACTTTTGAATGGCTGTCAAAGGTGAAACACAATTCTTGCCCACGTAATGTTTTAGCTATGGCATGTACCAACAGGGACTAACTGCCTATGCTAACTAGCCAAACTTTGACCTCCTGAGTTGGAAGATTTGGAGAAACTGGGGTATGTTTAAGAATGGTGGCAATGTTGGGAGATATTTGAGGATGCCATGTAATGTTGGGTTGATAAGGACTATAAATAATGGTTGTATTTTAGGGTGCATGAAATGTTAGGTAGTGTTTAATTATGCTTGTTGGACAGCGTTGGAGAATGCTGGGAATGTTCTGTGAGATGTAGTTGGTGAATGTGCTATAGTTACATAAACTTGTGCAGGCCTGTGAGGATGGTGTCTAGTGGTCATGTATGTGCAATTAAATTTGTGTTATGTGATGTTATTGTGCAAAATAGATATAAGGTGTACTACAAGTTTTCAACTGTTTTATGTAGCATGAATAGATTAAAGTCCCCCAGTGGTGAAAATCAAGCTTTTAGGGGTCCTTGGGCCCAAATGGACCCGACGCATTTAAATATATATTTTTTTTAAATCATAGCTTCATTGGACTGGTCTAAAATTTGGTGACTTTTTTGGTACTTGGTATATGAACATCCAAAAAAATTGGGGACAGGATTTGAATATTCTAAGTGGTTGTAAAAAAAATTGTCATACTCAGGACCTTCGGGTCCAAATGGACCCGGATAAGAAATGAATGGCAAATTGGCAAAAATGTGAAAATACCAAGTTTTTTTGTGCGTACAATCTACAAATCAGCCACGATCCAGAAAAAAAGCACACAACAGTGAAGGGGTGAATCTATAAAACATCGAGTGCAAAACAGACATATCCACACACACACACACACACACACACACACACACACACACACACACACACACACACACACACACACACACACACACACACACACACACACACACACACACACACACACACACACACACACACACACACACAACACACTTTAATACATAAACAAACTAATAAATTCAGATTGCCTATGTGTTTTGCATTTTTAAAATGCTCAGTTTGTCCACCAGATGGCATCCATCTCATTTCAAAAATTGCTTTTATGAGGTCTAGACTTGACTCTAAAATGAAATACAGCTTTAAAAAAAAAAATATATATATATTTTTTAATAATTTTCTATTATATTCAATGGGGGGAAAACTGGGGGGAAATGGGTCATATTTATTGCATAAATATTAATTATAAATCATAAAATTCTCAAAACACCAAAAAAGAAAAGAAAAAATATTATAAAAAACAAGTAAAAAAAAAAAATTATGATTTTCTTTTAATAAATATGAATCCCACCCCTCCGGCCCATTTGGACCCGAAGATCCTGAGTGTGACTCTGAAATGAAGGACCCCAGAGGGTTAATGTTTTTCGTCTATGTGGTGTTTTTAATATGCTTTAAGACAAACCATGTGCAAATTCATGTCAACACCACTGCTGAGTTTTTCTCCCTAAAACTGCAGTGAATCAAAGACAGTCTCAAAAACGCGGTTTGAAATGGCTGGTATTTTTGACGTCACAAACTACCTTGTAACCAATCACGTCAACGTGCGATCGTCAACGAGTGGATCTCTGAGCTGGTGTGAGTGAGTGGAGGCGGGCTAATTTATATATGCATAGTACCGCTTATACTAAATGAGGCAAATGAATATAGTTACATTCAAGCTATTTTAAGGCATGAAGATTTATTTTTCAAGGAAAAAACATTTAATTTGTCATTTTGGTGATCAAAGTTGAGTTTTAAGGGATAAAATGATTGACTACAGGGGGAGTTTAATTAAATTGAATTTACATAACATATATTCACTTACAACTGTCAACAAATGTTTTTAGATTAAAATATTTTGAAGCATGTTAAGAATGTGGCCCATATTTTTGTGTGCAGTGTCAGCTGTCCCAGGCATTGAATGGAGTGTCTGACAAAGCCAAGGAGGCCAAGGAGTTCCTGGTGCAACTGAAAAATTTGCTTCAGCAGATACAGGTAAACTCTTCAACAGGCTATGTTATATGTTATGATGTATTAGAAATATAAAAATTTGAAATATAAAAATGATGTGAACTCAAAAAATGTTAAATGCTTACATAGGAGTATCACTATGTTTTGAACACTTATGAATAAAAAATTGCCTTCACATCAGAGCAAAAATCATTAATTATGTAATTATTTCATTAATTATGTAATTATTATGTTCAGCATGTATCCAACAAACACTCCATATTTCAGATGTTAACATGCATTTTGATAGCATGTTTTTGTATTGAACATCAACCAGGGTTCCATGGGGGTGTGGTACAATTTTCCTATATACCTGGAACCTAATTACCGGGGGCGTCTTCAATCGAAACCCAAGTGTCTACAGTCGACACTTAACACATATATCTGGGGTGTCTACAATCCACACCCAATAATATCTTTATACTCTAGCTCTGTGTCTACAGTCGACAACTGGCCTCGAGTTACTCTAGTTCTGCGTCTACAGTCGACAACTGGCTTTGAGTTCGCAATCCCTAACTTGTTTCCCTAACTAACTTGCTGCGCAGCAATAATAAACCGACAGACTTCAGACAATGGCTTCGAATATGCTTTAATCACGGCCGGAGGATCTCAATTTCAGAGAGAATCCCACCAGCAAAAGAAATACAACAGTTTTTATAGACTAGGAGCATGGCAAAAATGACATGACACATTACATAATTACCCTACAATATGATTACTTCATAATCACAAGGTTTCAAACCTAGACAATTTTCTAGTTTTCATTTTCCATATTTGTTATTTTTACACACACCTAAAGTCACGAGTTTTCGGCTGGTTTCGTAACATTTAAGATTTCAAAAGCATATGAATGTTGTTTCTGCAAGAAAAATAAATGTTAGTTATGATTAATTAAAAAATCCATCACAGGGGTCTGTGCAAGGGAGTCTGTAGGCAGAGTAAACAAAGGAATACAAATATAAAAATAGTTTAAATGTGACAAGTTTGGAACCTTATCTCTTAAGCATAATATAAAGTAATGTAATGTTGAAATACAATGTTATTGGAGAAATTGGACTAACCCTGTCTAATCTACACAAATGAAACTGATGTACCTTAACATTCATTTGTATTGAATGCTGATCAATGCAATTGCTGCACACAATCCATACATGCATTTAATGTCACAAGTTTTCAATTGTATACTGCCTAAAGAGACCACCAGGATTATGAGCTCTGAGCTATTATGGTGGAGAGTTTACCGGTAATGTCTTTAAATTCTGTCTCTGAGAGAGAGAGAGAGAGAGAGAGAGAGAGAGAGAGAGAGAGAGAGAGAGAGAGAGAGAGAGGGAAAAGCCTTTTTAAGTAGACTTTGAACTAAAGTGCTGGAGTGATCAGTGATTTTCAATGTAATGTGACATTCAGGCACACACAGAGACAAGTCCTACAGAAGGACTATAGTGTGGTTTCAAGCCTAACCTCTTATTTTAAAATGTAGGTACCAGTCACACATACTCTTATCAAACATCTCCTCTTCATCATTTTCGTGTAGAAGATGAAATGACTCAAACCCACACACTGACACTAGGGCCGATGGGACTATGTCTCACATCTGAGTCACATCCATACTCAAAGTGAATGGACGATTAGTTCAGTTCATAACTCCTACATCACAGACGATCTCAAACTGATCTTTGCCAGTTTAACAAAATGAACTTTTAAGCTTAAGTGCGTCATTTCTGTGGCACTAGGGGTACAAAACAGAATAGCAAAACATTCAAATACTCACTCTGTCTTTCATTGCTTGCACAAACTCCAGCACCAAACTCACACGATTGGTTGATTGCGTGGTCCAGTTTGCCTCTTCTGGTGGATGCCGTAACTACACCATTGAAGAGTATTTTTTTTTTTCTGTTTCCTGAAGCCTCGTTCCATTTCTCGACATATTCCCAGTGGCGCTGTCAAAATGAAAAACTAAATTCAAATTTTATACTTAGATATCACTAATATTCAGATTATATTCAAATTTAAAAGACATCATTTCAGTTAGGGGGGAAAAGATTTCGGCTTGTCTCCTAAAGCCACAAGAGGGTGCAATGAGCAAAATATGAATGCACCGCATTAAATTGCTTATTCAAAGCAATGAAATAACATGACTGTCTGTACAAAAAAAGTGCATAACGTTTAAAACAACATTTATAATTTTGTAAAATGCATGCACGATTATGAACAAAACAGCATATTGTATTTATGCATAGTTTATGCACCGATCACACAGAGTACTTGTGCGTTTAAAAATATGAAATGCCGTGGAATGGAGAAAAAAAATCTTACAAAGTCTTGAGACATGGTTTTTAAAAGTTGAACTTCTTTTAACTTTACATGGCTTTCTAAACAAACTTTTTTTAAATTATTATTTTAAAGAACAACAAGGAAAGAAAGAAAATATACATACACATATTGAAACATAAGTAATAGTTGTCTTCAGAGGGATCGTAGAAAGACAATTATTATTTTAAATTCAACGAAAATTTGAAATATGAATTTTAATCTTAATCTAATCCAAGCACAATCTGAGACGTTGCAATTGTTTTCTGACGGGTGATATGGATCATGTTAGGAGGGGTCAGGGGGATTCTCCACCTGAACATTTTTAAATTCTGGCTGCTAAACATACCATTTCAATGCAGTTTGGGAGGGACAGAAATACCTTAACGGAGTTAGCAGCAACCCTCCTCTATCTGAAGACTAAGTTAAAGTATCTGTTTTGTAAGTTTAAGTAAAAGACAGGTTGATGAAAGAACTCTAAGCTCAAATTCAAAAGCTTTTGAAGTCTACTTCATTAAAGCATGTTTACACACACACTTACTGTACACTTAGGCCTACAACACATGATTTTAAAAACAGTACCATTGCCGTTTTTATTTTATGATTTTAAATTGGTATGTGACCTAAGAACGGTCTTACATTAAAGGTACATAAAGGTGCTGAGGTCTGACTTTGTGGTGCTCTGAAATTAAGTTATTTTAATATTAATATCTGATGAAGGACTTTGAAAGAAGTTTGACAGATTTCAGTGCTGAATAAGGTTAACACTACCCCGTTTATTTGAAAATGGTTAATATTTGACATAAATGTAAAAAAGTAATCAAATCAAATGTAATATGTAACATTACTTTAGTAAAATCATTGAAATACTGTAGTTACACTGCTCATTATTATATTTGAAATAAGGAACTTGTAAAGAGTAATTTATGAGCTAACAGAAAAACTAGTAACTTGTAACTTGCACATTTAACCTACTATGGCTTATTGGTTTTGTATGGCAGGCAGTAACGTTAGCCAACTAGTTTACAGTTAGACTAGGCTAGCTATCGATAACGTTACACTGACACAACTTAAGTTAATGCTCTGAATTCGCTGCTAATATCAAATCCATAACTTTTTGATCAAGTTAAAATTCCCAGGTTAACCACAAATAATCCCACTACCTTTTAATATCATCCGATAACTAATTCAATGCCGATTTGTTGCTTCGCCCACTTACCACTTCAAGACCATCTGTAAAACATTGCCAGCTCAACGTGCGAGACGAGTGAGTTGCTTGAACATACACAGCAAAGATTCTAGAGCGCTACGCGCGTAGTGCTCTAGATTTGACATACACAGACACCATATTAGGAAAAAGGGGCGGGCTGATGCTGACCGATTTATTACACATCCAGAAGAATACATTTGAGTAGTTATAGGCTCTGGTAATTATGGAGCATAATAGGAATAAAGTAAAAAATCGACAGCTAGGAATAAAGAAAAAAATTATCAGGGAGGAAAAATCATGCACTTTGAATGGGCATGACGCCACTGCCCCAGTCCACCCAGACTATAGATTGAAACTAAACTGTAAAACAGGTTTTCAAGAACTCGTCACATATAGACATCATATTTCAACCACATTTCCACAATTTCTAACTATAGGCCTAGTTGCCCATACAAACAAATAAGCACCATTTAGTCTTTAGCAAATTAAATATTCAAATTTACAAATGTTCAAATATTAGCGAATAATAAAAGAGGTGTTTTACATATAGATGTCTTAAAGGTACAATAACATGTTTAATTCTTAAGGCTCAGACAGTGGAAAATTATGTACTCAAAAACTTTATCAGAACGAACTTTATAAGCAGACTTCCTCTTGTTCTTATATTCAGAACAAAGCAAAATGATTGAGATATATGTAGCCTACTGTTTTATTGGACAAATTATTGAGGCTGACTCTTCATGGGCCCTATTTTAACGATCTGAAACGCAAGTGTCAAAGCGCAAGTAACTTTGTGGGCGGATCCCGGCGCTGTTGCTATTTTCCCGGCGGGATAAATGCCTCTTGCGCCTGGCGCAAATCTAAAAGGGGTTGGTCTGAAGTAGCTTCATTATTCATAGGTGTGGTTTGGGCGTAACGCGAAACAAACCAATAAGAGCTTTATATCACATTCCCTTTAAGAGCATCATGAACGAGGTGCGCTTGTTCCATGGCGCAATACTATTATAACGGCGCATTTACCAGGCGCGCTTCAGAATCGGTTCTCAGCTTATGAGATCGATGTTCTCGCCAGGGCCGTAAAAGAAAGAGAAGTGACATTGGGGAACGGACAAACCCACCCAAATTAGCTTTGGTTAAACATGCATATAATAATTTGGGTAAATGTGCAAGCTTTATGCCTATTTTCCCCATCGTCATGGACACAACCCTCGTGTTTTAATATTTTTCCTTATAATAATGTATCATTTGCAAAAAGTTAAATGCATCTGTGTAGATGAGAGAATCATCTACAGTGTATGCGCGTTGTTCACACTCTGTATTATGGCCAAGCATGCGCGCTTAAAATAGCATCTGAATGTACGCGCAACGCGCCATTGACTTTAGACAATTTTTTTTCTGGTCAGTGGTGCAATTGTTTTATAGAACAGCAAAATAGCATGAGGGAAAGTTTGCGCCGGAACACGCCTCCTCTTTGCGCTGAACCGCCCCGGGGAGCGCAAGTGTATTTCTTAGTTAACCGACATGTGTCGGTGTACAAAGTCATTTGCGCCGGGTGCAACATAGGGCCCATTAAGTGTATACTATGTGTGTGTGTGTTTTCTTGCATATATGGTTTATATGGACACAAGTGTATGTAATGGCATAGGCATTAATGTAAATGCTTCCTGTGTCCTTGTAAACCGAATGGCTTAAAAAAACATACAAAACAGTGTTTTACAAATTATTTGCCATCGCAACTTTTTTCTTTTGTCAAATAAACTTGAATTAACATTAATTAATCAACATAATTAATGTGATTCAGATAACAGAATATTTTGAGTTTCTATTTATTAAACCAATCCCTTTCATTGTATTAACTTAAATTTTAAAATTTCAATGAACTCAATGTTTAGGCAACCAACTTACTTTAAGTTAAACCAACAATTTTTTTTTTTTCAGTGTAGGGTTAGGGGATAGAACATACAGTTTGTACAGTATAATAGAAGGTACTATTGAGAGTCCCAATAAAACATGGAAACCCAATGTGTGTGTGTGTAACAGGAGAATGGTGTTGAGTTTGAGGCATGTCTGGTCGCTCAGTGTGACTCTCTGATTGAAGCGCTCACTCGGCAGAAGGCCAAACTGCTCACCAAGGTCACAAAGGAGAAAGAGAGCAAACTGAAGGTAGGTCAAAACACACACACACACACACACACACACACACACACACACACACACACACACACACACACACACACACACACACACACACACACACACACACACACACACACACACACACACACACACACACACACACACACACACACACACACACACCTCTTGTCACTCATTCCTATTATTCCTATTCTAAACACCTTTTGACAAGGGTCCACAAACCTAACCTTTTTTTGTGGTTGTAGTAGTCATTTTAGCATCATTAAAAATTTCAACTTTAGCTACTAGTGTCGTAACCATACAGAAAGCAGATTGAGTTTTTGTGTCATCTGTGTGACTCCATATGGACAGAATAAAGTGAGATTTATTTAATCTAACTGTTTGTAAGGAATGAAACTTTATTTACTCAGTGCATGATCAAAAACATTTCACTAGTAGCTATTAAATGATTTGTTTTTCAATCATTCATTCATTTTTTTAGTTTAGTGTATTTTTTGGGAAGTTGCAAGCACTCTGCAAGACAATGCTTAAATTAGCATGGTGTTTCTGGTGCCATTTTTACCAGCTCTAGTTGCGCGGACCATATCATCCACAATCCAGTCTATAAGTAGTTATGCTATTCGCCACAAATTATCTTAGTGATAGATGTTTTTTGTTCCTGCATCTTCCAGGGTGTGTGTGCAGTTAATCAGATGAAGTGTTCTTGTGTTTACAGCGATAGGAGACGTCTTTTTCTACTCTAATTCTTTTCTTCCACGCCAGTAGTCTGACAACCGAGCTTTACACATGCCCTCTTTCACCACAATGAACAGAGGATGACGGGTGTGGGGGTGTGGAAAGGAAACCAGCACAAGTTATTTGTGGCTGTTACAGTATGTTACAGAGTTAATCCATACAATGCTCTATAGATTACAGAGATGCAAGATTATATCATGCTTTAAGAGCACTGAAATGAACTCTGGTTAGACAGGAAAGCAGAAGAATTTAGGTTACCCTGGTACATCTATCGCTCTTTTCACATTAAACATCAGTTCATTTGATACAGATTAGAGACACAAGGCTTACTCTGTGATTTTAATCACAAAGAGGCTGGCAGATAAAAAAAAGAGAAATTAAAAAAAATAAAATAAAAAAAAATCAATTTTTGTTCATATTTCCAGATTCATGACCTCACATTACCAATGCCTTTAAGAATTATTCATGTATTTTTAATGTTTTAATGTATAATTATTCAGTAATTTATACCTTAAATGGTTAATGCTGGTTATGTCATTTATAATTATACAGCCATTCGTCTCATTCCAGAGGACGCTTGACAAGTGAATCATTAAATAATTATGCATTATAATTAATGTGATATTAATAAAGAGTGATTTAAAGAGTGATTTGATCAGATTATCTGCACAATTAGAAATGGATGGATAAATGAATGTTTGATGAATTAAATCAAATATTCAGTTCTTTGTATTTCAAAAACAAATATTAATAGAATACATGCAGTATTATTCATCATAGCTTATTATTGCAGTATTTAAAAGGAATTAACATTTTAATACTGCACTAAAACAGATGACTTTATTTACACGCATGGCCTTATAGGGTTAGTTCACTTAAAAATTAAACTTCCGTCATCATTTAACCTCATGTCTTTCCAAACCTGAATGACTTTATTTATTCTATGGACCATACAAATATATATTTTGAGGAAATTTTTTTTTTCTCTTTAATTACCTTATAGCTTTTATACTGTACAATACACACACACACACACACACACACACACACACACACACACACACACACACACACACACACACACACACACACACACACACACACACACACACACACACACACACACACACACACACACACACAGACTTTTTATAGTGTATAGAACACACATATTATAGTTTAGTCTAAGATTTTGTGTTATCACACTCTCATATTAACGTGTAAGATTTTTCTTGTGTCTGTATTAACATGCATTATATAATGTTTATTTTTAGTGCAATGCCTTGGTCCATTAAAAGTGCATTATTATAAAAGTATTTTCTGTTGAGTTTAACTTGTATTGAGCCCGGAACGTTCCCTTAATTGGCTGAGATTGAAGATCTTTGAAAACCATACAAATCATGGACCAGTTGCGTAAACATAGCCTCATCTTAAGAACTAGTCTTTCCAGCTAGCAATTAGTTAAGGCTAATCAGTCTTTGTTTTCAGATTCAAATTGACCAATAGACCAATCTAACTTTTTGTGTAACTGACTTGAAAAATGATGTGTAGTGTTTTTTTTTAATGACTAACCTGTCTAGTTTTAGCAGTTTATGCAACCAGCCATTGGTTTTGAAACTCTCTGACAGTAGATGTACTGTATGTGAGTTTGTGTGATCCAGATATTGGTTATGTGACTCCATCTCTCTTTGTAGCATCAATCTGATATGACACTCACCACTATGAGCTTGTCTTTGCTTGAATATCTCTTATGCTGCTACTCAAACTTTATGTGTGTGATGAGAATTTAACCATGGTCTTTCTGTTCCAGACTGTAAAGGATCAGATAACTCACTGCACCATGAAGCTCCGGCAGACCACGGGAATGATGGAATTCTGTCTGGAGGTTATTAAAGAAAACGACCCCAGTGGATTCCTACAGGTAAAGAAAAACCTGAAACACTAAGTCAAAGGTCAAAGATCTAAAATAATAATAATAATGATGATGATGATGAACTAACAGTAGGTGTGTTACTGGCCAGTTTTAATCTACTTACATCAAATGCAAAACCCATTTCTATGGACGTATTGGATTTTTTCATTGACGCACCAAAATGTCTTAATTTCAGTGTTTTCGACCATCAATATACTGCATTATATTCATGTTGCGAAAATCTGCACATGTGGATTAGATGCGATTAATGTGTTTACATGCGTGTTTATCATGATTCAGATTGGCATACACCCGATATATTACTAAGATTATAGTTACAACCAGGGCCTAAAACTAACTTTTGCCACACCTGCCAATGAAACTGCCATTAAACTTGTTTTGTGCAAAAACAGCAATTTATGACACCAAAATTTTAGATACCAAAATTCACAATCCTCTATTCCAATTTTGATACGACAGCTAAAACTTAGCCTAACTAATATAAATTTAAAACATTATTAAAGACGAGTAACAGTAGTTTTCAGCTTAAGACATTGAATAAAATAACACTGGATAGTCTTCACTGTATAAATTAAACGTTGATTAATCCTTATTAAAGTTTGAAAAGTTATTTATTCAAGAGCAGTGAGTGATTTTTTTTGTTTGTCCTTTTTTGTTTGAATAACATTAAAAACACAGACAGCAGCAGGTATATTAGGCTGCTGTCACTTTAAGGGCGAATGCACGGATCTAATATACTGATACACATGCATTTACTTTCTCAACTGTTTACGTTCAAGCCATAACTGTCTGTGTTAACTAGTATACTAACCGAGACTGGCATTTTTGACAATTTACTGTGATTATGTCCATTCAAACGCAAGAAGATGTGAAAGAGAGGTCCTTTCAGTTTTGTGAGACGCGGATTTCTGAGCGCACGCTCGGATGTGTAAACAGCTTGTTGATGTCCTCACAACCTCGCATTGTTAGAATTCATCAAAATGTTACCGGCCAACTGGCGATTGACACCATTTAATATACTCACCAACACCTATTTTTAGTTACATTTGACGCTTGGTAAATGTTATTTTTCGGCCCTGGTTACAATGATAATAAGCTTAATCGCATACATTTGATTTAAGTATTATACATGAGGTAAAGTTTAATCGGAATATAATCGCATTATAAGGGTTCATGTAAAATCGTCATTGTGACAGGAGTACTGGTACCATACCTAATTTCTGTCTATGCTAATTCAAAAGTTACAACAGTACAATGTAAGTTATAAACTAGAAAAAAATGGAGTTGCAAGATATAAACTCACAATTGTGGAAAAAAAAGTCAGAATTGTGAGATTAAAAAGTCGCAATTGTTTTATTCAATAGCGGAAGCGAGCTTTCATAGGTATCCGATGGTTTCCTCTGAAAGCGTTTGCCTGCTGTTTAGACTGGCCCTCAACAATTAAACTCTTTCAATAATTGATATTTCATTGCAGCGAGTGTATAATCGAGAGAGAAGACTGCTCCAGAGGAGCAACGCTGCCTCTTTACTGAATTTTTTATGAAGTATCAATTGTTATGTTTGTTTGAGTGCCTTCACAAAGCATGTAATGTGAGTTATAGATGCCTGTCCAGCAGAGATTTCTGATAAAGAGAGATACAGTTAGCAGACAATACTGTATATTGGTTTGTCTTGATCCCCAAAATACAAAGAAGAGTGAATCCCTGAAACACAGAGCAAAATTTGATGGACTAAATATATTATACTGTAATACCTAACACAGTACCAAAATGATTGTTTATTGTGATCATTTTAATTAATTAAAAAATAATTACTCAATGATTATAATAAATAATACTACAAACAATACAATAAAAATAACAAATTAAAATAAATAAATACATTTTATTTTTGTTACGAGTATGTGCAGTCAGGAAGACGAGGACACAGAAGAATAAGATTCCAACACGAAGTTTACTATATAATCCAAAAGATAGTTATCCAAACAGGCAAGGAAAAATACACACACATGTAGGTGTAACGGGACCGGACAGGGAACTCAGGATACAATGTGGCCTATATACAAAGATAACAAGGTGATAAACTAGACACAGCTGAACCAAACTAACTAATGACAGTAACCATAGAAACTACCGAGTGGTGGGAAATCTGAACAAAGAAGAACAAACTGAAAGTCCATGTAAACGAAACTAAACTCAATGATGGTGACAATTTTCTAAAGGCTAGTCCACTCTAAAAGATTTTAAAAATATTATTAGAGTTTCAAGAGAGAGACCACAAACATGACGATAAAAAAAAAATCATAGATTTTTAAGAATTTTGTTTCTCTAGTGTGTGGAGTGACGTGATGTGATCAAGACAGCACACACTAAAAGATTCCATTCACAAACAACTAGTCCCGACTGTGAACACCAGAAATCTCGCAAAATCTCTTGCATCAAATGTGACTTTAGAGTAAACAAACATAGCAGACGACGGGCAAGAAGAAATGGCGATAATAGTGTTTGGACTGCTTTTTACTAAAAATTAGCAGAAAAATAGAAAAAGATTTGGATGAACTTGTCTTCTGCTTCCGTCTTCCTTCAGCTCACTTTCTGATTGGGTATCGTTTCGTTCCACATGACAATCTACAGCGCGTTTATCCCGGGGTTCCCCCCACACAACAGCATTTCTGATCGTAAATATTCTACATTTTGGATATTTACTAATGGCCGTGATTTTCTTCAATCACTCTTAACACACCTCAACCCACAGAAAAATTGAATAAAATAATCCGGCCCGATTATCTTGTAGTGTGTGGGCGCCTTAAGACAGTTGATCATTATCGTTTCTCTTCTCGTTCTCTTCTTCCAGATCTCAGATGCGCTGATAAAGCGTGTCCAGGGCTCTCAGGACCAGTGGGTAAAAGGTGCATTGGAGCCAAAGGTCTGCCCAGAATTTGCCTTGACCGTCAACACAGACCCTCTGATGCAGTCAATTCTCCAGCTGGATTTCACCCAGAATAAAGGTAACATGTGACACGACATCTAACAAATGAGATTTAACGTTCGCTGTTTGTGGTCACCAGTGTTTGGGAAACACCATTACAAGCAGTGCACGTTACATGATAAGGTTATGTTTTGGAAGTAATAATTTTGAGATTTGGCATGTTCTTGCATTAAAACAGATAGATGGAACAGTGGAATTTAACAGAAGGTGCCCTTATACAATACCTTTCAAAAGTTTGGGGATGGAAAGTTTGTTTTGAAATTAATTAATTCAACTTTTCCACCATGGATTCCTATTTCAATGAATTGCTGTTCTTTTGAACTTTCTACCTCATCAAATAATCGTAAGAATATGCGTCAAATATTAAGCAGCACAACTGTTTTCAACATTGCATTGTTATTGCATATCTCACAGTAATGGCCGTTCTGCTTCTAATTAAAAAAAGAAAAAATATATTGTTTTTTCAGGAGGGATGGTTCAGAAATATTTGATGAAATGTATGTAGATTTTAATAAAAAAATTAATCCTGCAACATAATTTGCACAATTATCACAAAGTACTTGTTTATGAGTAGTTTAAAAAATAACATTCCCCAACACTGGTGGTCACTTTTGTAAGGCTAATAATATATTGTTTTATATATTTGTTGCAATGAGATTCTTGTTTTCCATTTAGAATTTGATTCTAGGATCCAAGGACTAGCAAACAAACTCTTAAAAATTGGCAATGATACCAATATATCTTGCAAATTCAAAGTCATCATGGTCTAGAAGAATAGTTGGGCTGCTCTTTACACAATACAAACATGAATTCCATCATTCCCAGTTTCAGAGGCAAATGATTCCCCCAGTTTTAACTCTAGATTCATACATGCAACACCTGCTTTGTCCGATATCATCTTTCAGATGGTCAGGAGGCTGCATCATTGAAACAAATGCATGCAGGTGACCAGAAAGAGGAGGAGAACACAGGAGGTATTTCAGAGTTGCTACAGATGTTCCCCTATAATACTCAACCCCACCCCAAACCACAGCCCCCTGTCCTCCGTATGTTTTTTTAGAGGCACCAGTGACTTTCAGGAAGTTCTTACTCCCATGCATGTCACTCCACATTTACCCGTTTAAACTTTGATGCCTCGCTTAGTAGATGATATTCGATGCTTAAATGTGTACTTTGTGCTCTATTTTAGCGGAGACCCCCACAGTGCCTCCCGCACCACTGTTGCAGTTGGAGAAATGCTGCATGCGGAACAACAGTGCCACTCTGGCCTGGAGGATAACTACAGTCCAAGCCCTGCCTGTAGAGGGTTACGTGTTGGAACTGGATGACGGGAATGGCGGGTCTTACCGGGTACTGGGTCAACATTTTATTTTCACACTGAGATCATTTAACAGTCAGGAAAACAAATTGATCTCTTGGTTATTTTGTACTCTGAATGCTAAATTAATTGGTACCAAGATTCGTTGGTAGTAAGTCCATCCAGCATTTAATGTCTTGAAGACAGGCAAACAGATTAGACATAGAACAGGTGTTATTTTTAACAGGAAGATAAAGCTGAGTGTTATCAGCATAGAAAAGATACGATAAGTTGTGTTTCTGAATAATATAACCAAGTGGAAGCTTATATAAAGCAAAAAGAAGAGGACCTAAAATAGAGCCCTGCGGAACACCAAAGGAGATTTGAGCATGAGATGAGAAACATTTCCCCAGGTTAACAGAAAAAGTTCTATCCTTGAGGTAAGATGCAAACCACTCCAGCACAGATCCCTGAAACCCAGCTACATGATCAAGACTTTGTAAAAGGATGTCATAATCTACTGTGTCAAATGCTGCAAGCAGGACTAAAATACAAAAAGATCCAGAATCAAGAGAATGTAAAATATCATTGGTAACCTTATTCGGTGCAGATTCGGTGCTATGAAGTTCTCTAAAACCGGACAGGATTGTGTCAAAAATATTAAAACCACTCATGACGTTGCCTTCCTTGGCCTCATGACACACACTAACAACTGATGCTAGCAGGTATGGTCTTTAGTGTCTTTGCTGGTTGTAGGTGGTTACATTGGTGCTGTGACCTGGATGGGAGTAAGGTTTAGGGAGTTGAATATAACATATGTCGGCTAGTAAGAGCTGTGCAAATAAACCTCACACCAGCAACCTCACGCTAGCAGCTGTGGTCTTCAACTTCCTTGTTAGCTACCCACCTCCCATTCTGGTTGATGCTGGTTTGAAAAATGTTCAGAATGATGTGAGTCATTTTGCATTTAGAACAGGGGTGTTCATTCCTGCTACTGGAAGGTACAAATGAATGAAAATAAGGAAACAAATTGGTCGAGAGTGGTGCAATGTAACTAAAACGTGGAAACAAATTAAGTTGTGTGGTGGAATTTTTCTTCCATCCACCCATCCTCTTTTCTGTTTTTTAAATTTTTTATGTTTCAATGCTTGAAAAATCATACATTATCTTCTTCTCTTTGAAACATCTACAGCTTATTTTATAATTCATGATAAACATGCAGCATCGTCTTGTATCTTATCTTAAGCAAGATCATGTTTCTCCAGATGGTTGCTTTCCATTTTTAACTTTACTTCCTGTCTGCCTTTTTATTCTTCGTTTCCTATCCATGTTCCAGGAGGTATACGTGGGTAAAGAGACAGTCTGTACAGTGGATGGCCTTCATTTCAACAGTTCGTACAACGCTCGAGTCAAAGCGTACAACACTGCTGGAGTGGGAGCGTACAGCAAGGTTGTTGTTCTGAAGACGTCTGATGGTGGGTGTTTTAGTCGTCTACTTCACACATCTTCTTTAATTCACCTTTAATAGTGTCTTTGAAAGTTCTTAAAACTTCTTTTCTATTTATGAAACATAGATAAAAATGCACACACACATTATATATTCCGTTTCCTAGTGGATCCCTGCTGTGGATGCTTCTCTTTAATGAGTATCTTAGGGAAACTCCTTTCATCACTCTTTAGCTACTCTACAGAGATCAAACATCTAAATGTAGACATAGAGACTTTAACTTTAACTTCTGGTACATAGGGACTCCAACTGGTTTTTGAGTTCGTTTTGGTCTTTGAATTAACTTGACTGTGCAGTGTTTCAAAAAGTGCTGATATTTCTATCAACGGCACTGGGACTATTCACTGTTTGTATCAGTCCACTTCTCCAGGTTACAATGTTGAACCAGTAGAGTGACTGTCTTTATGAGGGAGTGAGTGAATCATTCACGCAATTGATTTGTTCAAAAAGACTATCATAATTAGTTGTACATATTTTAATCAGCCCAAGATCATTAGAATTCAGACAAAACCCCAGTTATAGTAATTTTAGCAGGACCTGGATGTGAACATGAGTAGGTGTTTGCATGTCTACATAAACCAATGGTCCCAGAGGAGATGTTTAATTAACACAGAAAATGCTAGGATTTGATGCTAGATTTGCCTTACAGGCACTCGGCTGCCGAAACACATCTAAGAGAACTTGCCAGCTTTAATATTTCATCCCTTTAACTATTTTAATAATTCATGTGTCAATGAAGGAGTGAATATGTGTAGATACTGTAGATGTGTGTATGATCAGCAAATTATGATGACTATACTCAAACTCTTTTAAATCCTGCTAAAGGTGCTGAAAGCATTTTTCTTTTTTCACACAATATCAATATCACACATAAAATAACTGTACTAAAAAATACTGGGCTCTGTAGACAGCAAAAAGGGGACCAGTCAAAGCCAGTCTTTTACAGTTGGATCACAAATTTGGTTCTATTACCTACACTTTATACAGTCTCAGAAACATCATTAATTATTGTCATACAGTAACGGTATATCAATTGCCAGTCGACCACTGTGAGATGCTTATTTGATTGGTTAACCTCTTCTTATCGGCGAAATATGCACTTTTTGAACCACACTGAATTACTTTGTCTATTATATTTTGGTTTAATCTTTCCTCTGCAGTGGCATGGTTCACCTTTGACCCTTCGTCAGCTCACAGAGATATTGTCCTGTCCAACGAACACCAGACTGTGACATGTAACAGTTACGATGATCGCGTGGTGCTCGGGACAGCTGCCTTCTCCAAGGGTGTGCATTACTGGGAACTTAGTGTGGATCGCTATGACAACCACCCCGACCCCGCATTTGGTGTGGCACGGATTAATACGATGAAGGACATGATGCTAGGGAAGGACGATAAGGCTTGGGCTATGTATGTGGACAACAATCGCTCCTGGTTCATGCACAACAACTCCCACACCAACAGGTGCGGTCCTTAATTTGCTAGTTTTGTGATTTTCATGGTTGCGTGTTGAAAACTTGTACCTCCAAATGTCATGCATTCTAGTATTTGGAAACATAACATTGAAGTAGTATAAACAACACAAAAGAAATATTGTGTGAACGATAAACACAAATAACTACATCTGAATTCAAAATGATGAAAAATATTATTTTCCGTCACTTATTTATTAAAGGTCAAGGTTTATTAAAGGGATCCTATTATGCATTTTTACATTTTCAACTTTCTGTAGTGGGTAAAGATACTCCAAAGAGAGTTATTCTCTATATCAGTGTCACTGTTTCTGTACTCCCTGAAACGCATCCATTGTAGTCTTGAGTTTTCTTCCAGGAACGAACACGTCATTATTCTTCATTTAAATAAGGCATATGCAACAAAAGTGGCGAGGCCTGGGGTGCATTTCCCGAAAGCATTGTTAGCCAACTGTGGTCGCAAGTTCCATCGTTATCAGCATAGTTCAACGAGTCTGTGTTTCCCGAAACCAAAGTTCCAACGAACATTTGCAAACAGCATCGCTAAGTTGTGTGGTTGGAACGACAGCTCTCGACCTGTGGTTAGAATCATAGTTTCTTGTTTGCATGACATACGGACACAATAAATCCTTGTCTTGAGCCAAATAAGCAAGCTGACATTCAGTACAATCTCAAGTACAATCTCAGTACAATGTCTTTTATTTAGAATACATACAAATGTCATTTACTTACAAACTTTTAGTTTGTCAAGATTTTTAAAGCACCATTTTTGAAGAGTCTGCATGTGCGTACGTGCTCTAGTACGCAAGAAAACGAGCCTATGATTGAATCTGGAGATAAAGCAAAATAACTGAGAAAAATGAGAAATAGTCCTCAGATGCCATGTCCATAATTTATAGCAAAACATCTAGCATTATTTCAATATCAAACAGATTCATTAAAATAAGTTATTACTCCACCCCATGTGTGACATCATTAACCAACGTGGTTGAATGACCACTTTGCGACAATATGGTTTCGGGAAACAGTCGTGACTATCTAGTTGATTTCTTCAACGATACATCACTCCATAGTAGTAAAGCAGCAAGTCACATCGTTGTACGGGAAAAGCACCCCTGGGTGACTTGCGTTAGTAGTGTGTTGAAACTTGCGGTTATGGTAAAGGGCGTAACATTTCCGAAACATGCTTGAAGTGGTTGACCAATCTCAACACACTGATCCACTCGACCATTCAGAGCATGTTGTGCTTTTCAGAAGTAGGGGCTTCATAGAGATGGGAACTAAACAGAGAGTTACTGACAGACTGGGAAAAGAGGAGCTGCAACAATGTAAAGTATGTGAAAAATAATGTTTCCAAGCTTAAAAACCTATTCTAGTAGACCCCAAAAACAAAATCAAGACTTTGAAAAAGGGCATAATATGGCCTCAACACCATTCGCTAAAGACTTGCTTTTTCACTCACTGATTTCTATATATAGGTTGCAGATATATTATATAATAATTCATTGTTTCCACTATGTTTCATTTCAACAAGTCTCTTCAAATGCCACATCTAGCAACTCACACTAGTTCACACTAAGCAATTCACATCTTGTGGAACATTATAACCATTGTTTCAGTATAAGGGTTTAACCAGAACATAAAGCTTAATTGACACATGTGGTGCATGTGGTGCACATAAACGTGGTGTATGTCACACCCTCAGGTGAGTATCAAGCACAGACTGACTATATCACTTGAATACTAATGCAACCATTTAAAATTCTGTGTCTGTTTCTGGATACTGAGGTGACTGAGAGGACACGCTTATAGTAATGCTAACGTTAAACTTAATCCCTGAAATCTGTGCCTTTTGGCTGCTAACCCACTTAATGTAGCCTGAAGCCAAACTTGTTCTACTTCTTTGTAAGTCTTGGATCCATGCATCTCCTTTCATATTATCCATTTTTAATCATATTTTATATATTCCCCTATGCACATTTTTCTTTTATTCTTTTGTCCCTCCATCACCCAGGGACTCTAAGGTAAAGCATTCAAGTGAAAGTAGTTTATAGTCCCTCCAGTACAACTAGTTGTAGTTCTCTTATCAGCTCTGTGATGGTTGTTAGATGAGAGAATGTTCCAGAAACACAGTGTTCCTGTTTGTAATAATATAAATTTTTGGTGATCCGCACTAAATACAAGTGGAAGCCGAGATGAAAATCAGATCACTGGCGCTGTTTCCCCCCGGAATTAAGATGCATTTTCGAGAATCCGATCACAAGTGGTCAGGCGAGAATATTACCTTTTCCACCTGGTATTAACATGCGTTTCAAATGCATCTCTTGTGACCGATTGTGTTCGGATTTCATTGAGACATTCCCCTTTTGTTTGGCAACACTTTACATCACTTTCACAGCACACATTATTAAATGAAACCCGTATGAAGGCCCATTCACAGCAAGGATGACAGCTATAGAGTGGTGCAGGTATGACATCACTTTGTAGGCCAAAAGTTAGAAGTGAGTTAGCATTTTACCACTTCCATTGTCCCGAAGTCAATGGTTAAATAACTGAAATAAGGTCTGTGTTAAACACAAGCTCAAGACACTTCCACGCTTTATTCTACGACATAAAATACATCAGTATTACCCCACTTGTGATTTTTTTAAAGCTGTTATATCTTGAAAAAAGAGGTTACAAGTAAACTCAGTCCGCTTTTACAGCATCGTTATATTTATAATTGTGCTCTTATAAACTATTCTAACTCAAACGTTCTGGGAAAATTTTTTTAGATAAAAACTGAAATTGTCGGAAGCTTAGTGATAGTTACGTTGAATTTGTGGAACCGTGGTGTAGTTCATTTATAGCCAACCTTTAGCTTTTACACTAATATAGTTATTGTTATTTTTATAGTTATCGATTCACAACCAAGCGAGAAATGAAGGTAATGAAAGGGATAAGGAGGGCAGATGCAAATTCTGACCATAATCTATCTATTTCTTTTTCTTACAATGCGTCCCACATTAAACACATTATTGATATTCGGGATGTATTCAGGACAGATAGCGTTTCTAATAAAAATTAGTTTTTGACTACCTCCTTATGTGGTTTCAGTAATCTGATCACAAAATGTTTAGAGCCTGTTTCCACCTATATTTAGTGCTGACCACTTGTAATTGGACCACAAAAAACAGAACTTAATACAAGGTGGAATCAGGTCCACTGAAACCTCATACATTGGGTGTTAAAAATGCATGTGACCACATCGCATTTGTAGTGTAAACGCTCAACCGTCTCGGACTGCAGTGAAGCACCGCCAACTCATCTAACACACAAACGTTATTATGGGATGTGTTTTGAGGGAGCAAACCAAAGCAGGTGATTCAAACTTCTCTGCGTTATAACCAGAATACACAGATTACCGTCATTATCATTGCTTCCCTCCTTATCCTTTTTATTTACTTAATATTCTGCTCACTTGTTAGACGCTTAACATGGGTTCTTTCATTCAGGAGTGTTTGTGTTCCACACTTGCCGCTCAAAAGAAATTATGCAGTTTATGACGAAATAAGAGGGTAGTTTCTTGAACTCCGAACACAAGACAGCACAGGAGATGCATTTGAAATCCATGTTAGACAAATTCTGTCATTTACTCTCCATTATGTTTCAAACCCTTAAGTTCTCCATTCATCTTCGAAACACAAATTAAGATATTTCTAATATTCTCTCATCATTTTTGTACATCCAACATTTTGTACATCCACACAACCAAAAATGTTGAGCTTCAAAAAGGTAATAATGACATCGTAAATATGAAATGAACAGTTCAATCCAAGCTATCAAAAAGGTCACTTCATATGATGAACAGATTTAATTTAGACTTTTATTCACATATATAAACGTTGATCAATGCACATCAAAATGGTGAAAAGAAGCTCAACCGTGCCTGCTTGTCATGTGAGAACAAACCTCATTGGTTCTTGCACATTGGTTCTAGCTTCCGTTCACCATATTTGATGTATGAAATCTTCATTAGTGTTCTAAAGATGAACAAATGTCTTATGGATTTGGAAGAGCATGAGGGCAAGTAAATTATTATAACACCCTATACCCAACCCTGTAACACCAGATGGAACCATGGCCAATGTTTAGAAATACATGATATGTAAAAAATCTTTTTAAAACTTTTAAAACTTTTGAACTACTGGTTTCACCACTCATCAGTCATCCTGCAATATTAAATTAGCTCTGCTGTGATTCGAAAGTTAGATTCAGACTGGAGTGGAGCCACAGCAGTTTCCCCACCCTGGGTTTATGTGCTCTGCTCCAGCTCCACTACAAATTTTTCTTTTACCTGCATTCTTTGCCTTTTATGGAAGCTTGTTTCCGCCACTAAATAAATAAATAATAATAATAATTGCTACTTTTTATCTCACAATTCTGACTTTTTTTCTCACAATTGCGAGTTTACATCTCGCAATTGTCACTTTATTTCTCAGAATTGCGAGATATAAAGTCGCAATTGCGAGATATAAAGTGGCAATTGCGTGTTATAAAGACAGAATTGCGTGTTATAAAGTCAGAATTGCGAGATATAAAGTCGCAATTGCGTGTTATAAAGTCAGAATTGCGTGATATAAAGTCGCAATTGCGTGTTATAAAGTCAGAATTGCGAGATATAAAGTCGCAATTGCGTGTTATAAAGTCAGAATTACGTGATATAAAGTCGCAATTGCGTGATATAAAGTCAGAATTGTGAGATATAAAGTCAGAATTGTGAGATATAAAGTCAGAATTGCGTGATATAAAGTCGCAATTGCGTGTTATGAAGTCAGAATTGTGAGATATAAACTCGCAATTGCGTGTTATAAAGTCCAATTCTATGGGGGAAAAAAGACGTACTTTTTTCCTCTCAGAATAGTTTATATCTCGCAATTTTGACTTTATAACACGCAATTGCGACTCTATATCTCACAATTCTGACTTTATATCACGCAATTGCGACTTTATATCTCGCAATTCTGACTTTATAACACGCAATTGCGACTTTATATCTCGCAATTCTGACTTTATATCACGCAATTCTGACTTTATATCTCATAATTCTGACTTTATATCTCATAATTCTGACTTTATATCTCGCAATCCTGAGAAATAAAGTGAGAATTGCGAGATGTAAACTCGCAATTGTGAGAAAAAAAGTCAGAATTGTGAGATAAAAAGTCGCAATTATTATTATTATTTATTTATTTAGTGGCGGAAACAAGCTTCCATAGCCTTTTGATCTTGGATCAAAAGAAAACTCAAAGGCTCTGTCTTTTTCAAAATCCTGCTCCTTGTTCTTAGCAAAATTACACAATGCTGCTGCTCCCCACTTTGTATCGCACACATACTCTGGTTCAGAACAACACAAATGATGCCAACAGTGAAACATTCCAGTGCTGTTCTACTTAACATCAGAACTGCAATCAGATTAGAAGTTGCATAATATTGTATAGAACAAAAGTAAGTTGTTGAAATAAAGTGGAAACTAGATCACATGCAATTAGTATCATACCAGTGTTGGTGTAAATATTTTAAGATATTTTTATTCTCTATGATACAGTTGTTCTCTTTGTTTAGATTTGAATACTTTTGCGATTTATTGTGTCACTGATTAACTTCTTTTGTCTCCTTCCTCTTCTGCCTGATTCTTGCAGGGCTGAAGGTGGCATCTCAAAGGGTTCGACTGTGGGAATCCTGTTAGACCTTACAAAACATACAC
This sequence comes from Siphateles boraxobius, assembly GCF_051911475.1. Classification (NCBI taxonomy): domain Eukaryota; kingdom Metazoa; phylum Chordata; class Actinopteri; order Cypriniformes; family Leuciscidae; genus Siphateles; species Siphateles boraxobius. The sequence continues at coordinate 23,414,410 of NW_027509208.1, read as the reverse complement.
TGACCTTCTTCATCAATAAACAGCAGCACGGACCAATGGCTTTCGAGAACCTGGAGGGTGTGTTCATGCCCGCCGTTAGCCTCAACCGCAACGTCCAGGTGAGCAGCAGATCCACACTGACCTTTAACCTTTAACCAACTCAGTGATTGGTAGCATTGGAAATCGAGAACTATTTCTTATTCTTCATCATTCTCATGCCGTGTAGGTTTCTTGACCAAACTCTGGATTCTTTTGTTTTGTTTTGTTGTAATAAAAGGTATTTTAAGGGTGTTTTCACACTTGGGATGTTTGGTTTGATCAAAACGAACCCTGGTGCGATTGCTCTGTTAGTGCGGTTCACTTGAATAAGTGTGAACACCATCTGAACCCTGGTGAGCACCAAACAAGCAGACTTGGATGCTGAAAAGATGGAAAAGATGAAAACGCATCACGGACCAAAGACATGTGAACAAACCAAAAACAGGACATGAGGGGCTTTCGCACCGGAGGAACCTTTTCATAGTTCCTAGAACTATTGGCAGAAGTTCCCAGATTTAGGAACTAGGAACGATTTTAGTTTTAGGAACTCATTTAGCTCCTACTTCAGAGTAGGGTCAAACCCAGCACTATAGGAACTATCCTTGACATTAGTGTACGCTGATTGGCCGAACCCACACGAAACACCAGCATCCGCCATCTGTGTAAACACACAGATTACACAGATTATAGCCTATATATTTACTACAGAAACAAACACTATGAACCTGGAAAACAGTGATAGATGGGCCTCTTAACCTTTACTCTGAGGAGAAAATCCAACACAACTTTGAGGGGACGAAGCGAAACATAATTATGTATTTCGGCTCAGCTAGCAACACTGGACATCAACTACATGGCAAACGCTAACACTTTTTCAGACTGTCTACAGACAGTAAACTAATGAGCACGGAGAATGTGAGCAGTGTTTGTTTGCTCAGGCGTTCTCAGCGCCGTCAAAATAAAAGTCACAACAACAAGCGTGTCTTATGTAACTTCAGAGTTCCTACTTGCTGTGTGAATACAACCAGGAAAATGTTCCTAGGAGAACCATTAGTTCTCGGTAAACCACCCTGGTGGCAAGTTCCTATAACTAAGTTCCCAGAACTACCTGGTGTGACAGCCCCTATGATTCCTGCTGCTTTTTGACTCTTTTACACATTTTATAAGCTCTTCAGTAGTTCTCAGCTGGTCAAAATAAAATTATAAGTTACTACGCACATACAATGAGTGCATTAGCGCAGCACACAGCATTGTTTTGGATGTTCGGTAAGTTCCGTTGCGAAATATGCGTAATAAAAGCCAACCAATCAGGTTGTGAACATATCCCTATGCTACCCCTATCTCATATCCCTACCTAGGTTCAGTGTTAAAATGGCAATGCCCACGTGAACGCTAAGCGGACCAGAACTAAATATATATATATATATTTCTTTTCTTTTTTTGGTGTGGACTAAACGAACCAAGTAAGCCAAACTGCAAGTGTAAACACACCCTAAATCCTTCCTCAAAAGTACTAAGAATTGTTAATGGATTGTTAATGGATGGAACTAGAATATTTTAAGGTGAATCATAAATCAGAATCATTCCTCATGATTCCCATCCCTTGTGATCAGCATTAATGATTGAAATGTGTATTTTTCACAGGTGACTCTGATCACAGGTCTGGAAGTCCCAAAGAGCATCATGTGATCATCATTGACCAATGAGAACGAGCCAGATCTTTTTTATCAAACGAATCAGTGCTCTCCTACTGCACTAACATATACAAGCTGATAAAACTTTGAGGGGAAAAATTATGTTTTTGAATATTTGAGCTTAGTTAATATTTGTTTTCCCTTATGGTCATCTGGGTGATTTGCATTTCAGTGTTTACAAATCATTCCCATGTTTACAGAAAAACAAACCACTGGATATCCCCATGGGGGCCGAAGCTGGAGTCGGACCCCAAAGCACTTTGAAGTAGAGTTCAGTCTTTTTTTCATACCTCCAATGAAAATTTAGCACAGTTCCAAAAATGTAATGTGATTAAAAAAATAAAATCGTATTAACGTATCATTTGATATATTAGCAAGCAACTAAGTAAAGCAACCGATAGTAATCAAACAACTGCGAGACTAAAAAGTGAATTTTAAATCATTTCAGGTTAATTTCACATGCTACACGAATCTCAGGTTTACTCACCTTTAATCTGCTGTGTTAACACAGCACAGACTTCAAGGGCCTCAACAAATTCATCACTCAGACCGTAAATCTGGGTTGCTAGGATTGAAAAAGTCCCAGTCAAGCCAAAGGCCCTGCGTCAGAGAGTGACGAGAGTGAGTTTACAATCTCTTTATTTCAACAAATTCCAATCCTTATATGTGATGCAGATCTTTCTTGTATAATAAGAAATAGATAGTCATATGGAGTGATTTGGGTGGTTGTTAGGGCGTTGCTATGCAGTTGCTCTGTGTTCTGAATGGCTTGAACCGGGTTGTTTTAAATTTTCTAATGTGTTCTGTGTAGTTGCTTGGAGGTTACTTACAGTTTTCACCTCATGGACTACAAAATAGCACACCTGCTAAATTAGCTGCATAACTTGAGGTATCATTCATGATCATAGCACAAATGTGGGATGAATTACATGCTGGTGTTATACTTATCGTATGCACACACATACATACAGACACGAGTTCTGGTTTACAGAAAGGAAATAATACCTGCCATTAGAGATGGATTGTACCCTCACCACCAAGTAGATTTGGTCATGGTGTTTCATATGAGCCACAGTTGTGAATATTTAGCCAGAATCTCAACTCTCCTTACACTGTGACAGTCGTGACACTGTTTCTCCTATCCCAGCATAATATGCTGAGGCAACTGTAAGTAAGCCATTTTGATTTTAGCCTAGTCAAGTCAAGTCAAGTCACATTTATTTATATAGCGCTTTTTACAATACAGATTGTTTCAAAGCGGCTTTACTGAGATAACAGGAAAATAATGCAAACAAGTTTGTTTCCAGAAGAAAATAGCATCACAGTCCAGCTTAAGTTCAGTGATGTTTTACATTTTTGTTTTAAAGTTAATTTAATTAATTTATATATATATTTAGCCGCTCTGGAGTAAACCGTGATGTCATAGTCCAGCTCAGTTCAGTTCTTGTATAATAGTGTCAATGCAGGCAGATCAAACTTATAATATTGCTTAGGTTGATTCAGAGAAAAGTGTAAACATTGTGCCTCTGTGGGGCTTTCAAAACATTGCTTGGGGTTCTTTTGATCTAGCCCTAGCAACAACGACTCAACCAATGGGGATAGTTAGGGGCAGGGCTATGGTATTTCCGACCAACAAGAGAAGAGTGCTCGAGAAACCCTTTTGAAAACAGTCACTATTTTTGTAAATGGAGAGGTGCAGGTATGAAGTCACTTTGTAGGCCAACCAGCAGTTTGCATCACACTGATTCCCTTGACAAAAGCGCAATAGGATTTTACCATAGGCTTTTGGATTATCGCTAAAAACAAGCTCTGTGATCAAGAAAAGTTTATACTTGCTCGTTTTGTCCATCAAGATTATTATCACAAATGAACTCAACTTTTATGAATTTTGAAGACTAAATGCAGATGTGATGACGTTTAATCTCCTTGACAGCCTCTGTTGTCACTGTTAGCAACCGCCTTTTTCAAGACATGTAACTGCTTCAAAAAATCACGAGTGGGGTAATACTGATGTATTTTATGTCGTAGAATAAACATGAAAGTGTCTTGAGCTTGTGTTCAACACAGACCTTAGTAAGCCATTTAACCGAAGCCCCATTCAAAACCCATTCGACTTCGAGACGATGGAACCGGAAGTGCTAAAATGCTAACTAATTTCTGTGTTTTGGCCTACAAAGTGATATCATATATCATACCTGCACCACTCTATTATTTTAGTGACACTAGTAGTCACATGGAAATTACACACTTTGAGATTAAATATATGACAGATTCATGTTCACACACCTCAGTAACAAGTAAATGAGCATCACATGGTTCAATTTATCAGCATAATTTCCACTCTGCGCCCTTTAACGGTTTCTGTGCTTTTTTTTAGACAATGCCAGAATAGCAAGTCATACCATGTAGTCGAGAGTGATGATTGCATTTGCATGTTGTATAGGCTGTAAATATGGTCAAAGCAGTGAAGCGCGCATGAGTTACGTATTCATTATATTGAATTTGTGTTGCACAGTGATGACACTGATAAAACAGGAATACAGTAGATGCAGAGTTGCAGTCTGCCCCCTAGTGTTTGTTGTGTAATTAATTTCTGATAATGTAGCCTCGAGTTAAACCTTCAAGAAGCCACTTACCTACATACAATTCTCATACATCTGGTGCATGTCACAATAAACTCTATGAAGAGCCACATATGGACCTCACAATAGGAGATACAAGCCTATGTTCAGCTTATACCTCTGTTCATATTATAATGGTTTCAGGGAGAAATGAGAGATAAATGGAAAGATAGCCTATTATATTTATGTTTATTATCCTGTCCAGATATTATTTTACCAGTTTATGGGAGCAGACAATGACCCAATGGTGATGTAAAGCATGGGATGTTGTTGATATTTATAACACATTTCTATAAAGTATAATTAATGTAAATAGCTTGTTCCGATGCTTTTATCAGGGGTGAGTATTTTGCTGTCAGGAGTACCAAAATAAAAATAGGCAGTTCTTGGTGCTTAAAAAAAAAAGAGAGAAGTAAAATGTGAAAAGATACGCTTAAAGGAATGTTCCGGGTTCAGTCAAGGCCATCGTCTGGTTATGTTGTCCCATGTCTGGGAATGTTTTCCCGGGTCATTTGCATCTTTACAGTACTAAGTGTATGTCAGTTTAATACAAGTTAAGCTTTATCAACATTTAAAGTATGGTGTTTTACCAATAAAAAAAATAAAAAAATAAAAAACAGAAGTTATAGTAATGCACCTTTAAAGGAAGCTCAAGGCCAGTCAATATATTAAAATACACAGTCTATAGTCACAAGACTGAAATATTAAGCATATAGACCTGAGTAGTAAGTTGAGTCCGAGTCAAAACTGAATCCAAATTAGTCCATGAAAATATGCTTTTGGCCTCGGACTCCATTGACCTCCATTATGGAGTAATTGGCAAGTTTAAATTATTATCAGTTGTAATTGCCATATATGTGCCATATGCATCTTGCTCAGTCACGTTACGTTTCGCCTCATCCACCAGCGAGGCAAAGAGCTAAACCTCGAACATTCCTTTACATCCAATTTATACTGATTGTGTGGGAGACTCCTTCCAAAAACTGCTGTCTGTCCAAGAGAATCTATCTTGCTGAATTATCTTTTTTTACAGTGTAATTTAAAATTTTACAATTTCTTTGTATTAAAGTATATTTAAAAGTTTATGTCAATATAGATAATAGAAACACTGGCCACGTACTGAATATGAAAGAAAGCGCACTCCTGAAAGTTTGCTGAGACAGGAATGACCCTGACATGAGAGCTTGAGTGCACACTGTATATGTATGATAATAAAGCAACTGTACAGTAATGGAGAATTAATATGTAAAGTGAAATACTGTATGACTATGACCCTAAGAATCCTGGGAGGAGGGGTGTGTACTATTAGGATGGTTGAAAAATTCAGTTAGACAAGAGTTACTTTGTGAATTATGTTTACTTATTTAACCAATATCCCTATTGACCTGAAATATCCAGTTCTCAGACAGGAATAGTGTCCCCTACTTTTCCCAATTTGAATATTCATTAGGCTGAGAAAGTTAACCTTGTGCTGTGCCTCATTCACACAAATCTGCCAAAATTAGTGACGTTTCTTGGGAATGTGGTGTGCTTTCACCCAGGAACCAACATACTACATCCTCATATCCGGGTGTTTCTTCACCAATGGCGACTTTTTGCCTGGTAAACTTTTAGAAAATAAACTCTCATAAATTGTCCCAATTAACAATGTCCAACAGTGCATCTTGCTAAAGTTTGTTAACTAGCTACCATTTTATGTATCCTAAATACACACAGTTAATTGAAGATAATATTTTCCTACTTTTTTTTGCATTATTGCTCCAAAAATGCACAATAACAATCTCTTTCTTGAAAAAATAAATCATTATTTTATGTCATTTTTAATATTATTATAATTCTTCTTTTTATAATTAAAAATAAAGATTGAAAGTCTGCGTCTGTGACAAAGGTAAAACAATACAATCTATGTAGCCTATGGCATTTTAAAAGTATGGATATGGTTTTAATTTGAACTAACAAAAAAAAGTGGCCAACATAAAAGCGGCCAAAGTTGAAGAAACACCCATCAACAGAAAGCACAGATAAATTCCATTACATTTTTCCAAAATAGAGGAATCCCGTCTCTTTATGATTCTTTTGAAAATGCACAAAATGAAATAGTCTTGGGGTTTTTGTTATACAGGCGAATGCTTAATATGATGAGTGTGACCATCATCAGAATGTCCTGTAGTCCCATGAATTATCATTATCACTGTATCAAGCGTTTAAGGATTTATTTTTATATATACAGCATATTGCTTGTGTGGATGTACATTAGTCAGGTGTTTGGCCCTCAGCTTATCTCATTGTGAAGAGTTTGAAAAGGAAAGACAAGCTGTTTCTCGAATGCATCTTTCCATTGATCCTCAGACACAGGCCTCACACATGAACACAGCCCTGGTGTTGTGTGACATCTTCAGCATCATCATCCTCGACGAAAACTAGCGTGTGTGTGAGTGAGTCTTCGCTGCTCTTCTTCTCTATGTGATCTTGAGCTCTCGTTTCCTCTTACTAATGTGAAATTTTGTACGTCTTTGTGGTTTATATATCAAATACATTGTATATGACATTCTTTTCTTACTACTTAGTGTGGAAGAAAAACAGCGTCTTTTCCTTTTAATAAACAATAAAACTGATTACAGATCCACGTGTGTTTATTCAGAGATTCTCTCATTTGGGATTTTGTTTCTTTTTGACTTAAAATTGTCTTATGGCCGGTCGTGTTTATGCTACACAGATGGGTTAAACTTCAAAAATCAGTGTTTCAGCATTCTTTATATTTAATAAAACTACACTTTTACACTTCCCTATGCTGTTGAGGGTGATTGCGAAGGCGTTTTTTAAAAAAAATTGCCAGCCGCCTGCATTTTTGATGGCCCCCTTAATATTTTATTGTATCTAAACATGCAAAATATCAAAAGAAAGAACATACCCTCTGCTTTTAAACAAAAACCTGTTTTATTCTAGCTTCATGCATTATTTTTTATCAACACTTGAATGAGGTCAAGTTTCATAAAAAAAGCAACATTTTGAGCAAAACACATTTTTGTCGAGGACTACACCTGGATCAGATTCAGAAAGATGGTCAAAACACAGATGAGTAACTTAGATCAAATCCATCAACACCCTCAAAGCTTCACAGTCCTATAGCCAGTGGCGCCTCCAGAAATTTTTCATAGGGGTGGCCAGATGGGGCCACTTAAAATCTTGGGGTGGCACACCAAAATTATAAACCATAATTTCAGAATTTTATTCTACTGTTGTAGTAAACCGGCCTGTAGAAAACGATCAGAAAGTCTTAAGGAAACTCCTACTGATATACTTTGGTTTATTGTGTTATATTTAATGTTACTAATGATATTAGTAGGGCCCTACTAATATATATTATATTATATATAATGATATATATTATATAGATATGATATATATAAGGGCCCTCGCCCCGCGGCAAATTTCGAGATACTTACATAATTGTGATGAATTTAATCCTTTTTAAGTTATTATTTTGCAGTGTAAGATTACAGTTAACACCTTTAAATATTACATAAATGTATTATGAATTTTTAATAAACTTAATGAGTGTAAAAATCAGCAGCAAAAAGTAATTCTTGAAAAAATTTGCACAGTAATTTTATAAAATCTAAATATGTTAATAAAAACAAATTACTATTAGTTCTCTTATAAAATTCAATCAGGCAATCATACATTTCACAATTTTATATTTATATATTAATGTCAAGAATTCAGAAGTGCATATGAAGAGTTCAGATGCAAAAGCCTCTAAGTGCCGTTTGAAATGTTCTGAGTGATAATTTTTATCAAACTTGTATATTTAAGTTAAGTAATTTCACTTAAATGGCAATGAAGATTACCTATTAATTGTCATTTAAGTGAAATTACTGAACTTATTCAAGCTTGATAAAAATTATCATTCTAGAAAATTTCAAATGGCAGGCTTTTGCATCTGAACTCTTCATATATAGCCTACACTACAAAGAAATAATATACAATTAAATTATGCTTATTTTAAATGTATTGAGCAGGCTAGGTATAACAAAATATATTGGCTTTTAATAATATTTCAGTGCGCAAACCCATGATAACATGAAAAACAGCACGCACACAGCGTGTATGCGCATCCCGGGATTCGCGGGTGCAGAATGATGTGCTCAAAGCAACATGGAGTCACAGTGTGCAGCGCTGCGCTGCATAAGTGCGCATTTAAAAGTTCACGTCACAAAGCGAAGAAATGTCGAGCGCACAAATCCTACTGCGATTTTTTCCTTTGTTTCACAGTTTTAAATTCCAGTTATTGTGCGTTTGATGCCGATTCATAGTCCTTAATGTGTGTGATCTAGCAAGCACACGGTAGTGAGTCGTTTAAAAACAGCAACAAACTCCAACAAAATAAAGTAATTTTATGCAAATCTACAGCCTTTTATCTACAGATCATGCATTATAATGTGAATATATCATATTGGAGAGAGTTTTACCGTGCATCCAAGAGGCGCGCGCGCTGTTTGAATATGAATGGAGAATGATTGACAGCCGCAGAGGAGGGAAAACGAGTTTCCGTATACTTTAATGATGTAAATAGACTTCTGTCCCTCACATTAAGCTATGGAATGACTTCAGATGACTTTGTCACCCAAACTGACGTGAAAAAAGCGGAAGGCGCCGAAAAGCGCGCTGTTTGCATCCCTGCTTGTCAAAACATGGCAAAGACACATCAAAAAGCTGCTGTAACAGTATACTGTAACCGTTTGGCACTTAAAAAGCACGTCACGACACATAATTCCCCGTCTTCTTTTACTAAAGAATATTTTTTACTTATTTATGAAATGCATAACTGATGCTACTAACATATTTATACTGGCCATTGGGGTGGCCAGTGGGGTGGCCAGGAGTCGGCAAGGGGTGGCCACGGCCACCCCTGGCCACCCCCTGGTGGCGCCATTGCCTATAGCTCGACATTTAGGGGTTTATGTCCTAAGTCCTATGGGTCGACATTTCATTCAGTAACGTTAGGCAATTTTTATTAATATGCAGTTTAATGTTGATGATCGTGTTATTTTCGGTTATTTTACTTATACATATGATATTGCTTGTTTCTGATTCTTCGCCTGTGTTCAGGAGGCGTGTAATAGCGCCCCCTACCGTATAACAGTGAAAACTAGAATGTACATTTCCAGAAGAAAAATGAGTGAGAGCTTGCAGTGGCAAAACTCACCACTTGGTTGCTAGGGTGTGTCTAGCTTGGTTTGCTAGTTTAGTTAAGTTTAGCTAAGATGGTAACAAAATAAGCATAATGCTAGCATGATTAACATGTTGCTAGCATGATAAGCATGTTTTTATTAAAATGCTAATATGATTAGCATGTTGCTAGCAGCATGCAAGCATGTTTTTTAACAAGATGGTAGCATGACTAACATGTTGCTAGAATGATAAGCATGTTTCTAACACAATGCTAGCATGATTAACACGTCGCTAGCATGATGCTAACATGATCAGCATGTTTTTAACATCATGCTAGCATTATTAACATGTCGCTAGCTTCATGGTAGCATGTTTTTAACAAGATGCTAACATGATTAACATGTTACTAGCATCATGCTAGCATGATTAACATGTTGTTAGCATTATCAGCATGTTGTTAGCATCATGGTAGCATCGAAGCCCTCTACGGAAAGCCTAGCCACTCCCTATTAAGTCCTATTGTATCGAATTTTGGTTGTAGTTCCACCAGAGTTTCACTGGTGGGCGATCGCCATGAGTGCAAAATGAACGGGAGTCTATGGAGCTAGACGGCTAAATTTGTCTCTTTCACCCTGTTGCCATTGAGAAATCTCAGATTTGATTGTAGATTTTGCAAGTTCAACATGGGTTATAGGTCGAAAGTTGAATGGAAGAGTACTTATGTCCTTTCGACTTCTTACAGGTTGAGTTGTTGTTGCCCATTACATGCTAGCATTCTGCTACTGAATGCCGATTGGTCAGTGAAGGATTGATTACGACCAGAGATCCCGCTTGATGGCATCGTGGCAATCCGAAGCGGGGCAAGAATGTGTGTGTATTTTCGGCGTGGTCTTTTTAAAACAACAAAACAAAAACTCGTCTCACATGTATTTACCTCTGTCAGTGGTGTTGTCAATGCCTCGAGAGAAAAGAAAGTGCAGAGCCGGTATCTCTGGTGGAACGATGTGTATGACGTCATTGACATTTTAAAAGACTTTTTAAAGCAAATGAGTGACTCTAAAAAATCTAACACCCAGCAATGAGTAATTTCTTTGCATCTCCTTTCGAATACAACATTCAAATTACTAGACAAAAAATTATATCCTGAGAAAAAGGGATTTTGAGGGGTATAGCTCCATTGACCTCCATTCATTCTGCACTCGTCCTGTGAGTGCCCTCATATGGAACCAGAGTGGAACTGCAGCCAGTTCAGAAGCTGGAAGTTTACTGAGTGAAAGTTCTCCCCATATTAGACATTCTCTGGTAGCATGTTTTTAACAAGAAATAGATCTTGCAAAATGGTTGCTAGGGTACACTGTTTGGTTGCTATGGAGTTGCTTGGCGGCTGTCAGTGATGAATGTCTAAAGGCTTCTTGTCACTATGAATGATATAAACCAACTCCCATGCCTCTGTAACATTCAGAATGGAAGATATCCCTATTTGGATTTTGGTTGCTAAGGTGGTCGACAATGGTTGCTAGAGAGGGGCTAGAAAGTGTTGAGGTGATTCATCATTGGCTCTTTGCTGCCCCGGGTCAAACGAGACCACCCTCATGTTTCTATGACACTTCTATACGGAGATGTCATTTTGATCTTTGGCAAGCACCCACTAACAAAGAAAGTCAGAAATTTCCGTCAATGGCGGGGAAAGAGTTAACGTGTTGCCAAGGTATTCTGGGTGGTTTGGGTCTATAGATAAGGCTCACATCCCAAAAAGAGTCTAATCATGTAGAAAATTAAAATTACACCTCAAAAAGCTGCATAAGTAGTGCCATTTATGTCCTTAGAAAGACGAGTTATACAAAAGTGAAGAAACCAGAAAATATGTAAATGTGTGCATATAATGACTGAGGTAAAGTAAGGCACATTTTTATTCCAGTTCAGACAAAGTGTGATATTCCATACAAATATAAATGCTCTTGCATTTGAATGTACTCAGGTTTTCTGTTGCTAATCATCAGCTGTTCCTTTTTTGACTTTAACTTTATATTTCTGAATGTCTTTGGAGCTCAAGACCAGCATTCCATTTTTGAAGCGTCCGACTTGACCACCAAGCTCTCCGCTAGAGGAGGATTTACTTCTCTCAGTCCTGGGAAGTGAAAAAGGAAAAAATGAGAAACACTAATCTTGACACATTTACCAGTGCTCTGCAAAAGTTTGTGGGGAAAATCCAGTCATCTCAATAGGAAAAGTCTCAATTTCAAGTTTTACATGGTGGCGAAAAAGTTCCCCACGTGGATTTCACTCGGCTTCATGTTGGTCACGCAAATTCGCCGCATCGACCAACAAAGATGCTTGGTTTTAAAGTGACTTTTGGTGCTTCATACATAACTACACTATAGACAATTTTTTGTCTGCAAAATTTTGCTAAACTGCACCATAAGGGTCGCAACCAAGTCTGGTTTTGTCTAGTTCCTTTGTCACTGGCTTGGCTTCACGGCCTTAAGCCTGTGCTAATACAATCAAGGATAAACAAACTAGAAGTAATAACTTAAATGACAACTCTCAAAGAACAAATGAAACTTCTTAACGGTCATTGTGCTCAAAACAAACACAAACCTTGGTTGTCCTTCTTTCCTTCTTTTGTTCTGCGATTCCTGTCAAAAGACCCACAGAAGGAAAGTTAGCAGAACGATTGTACAAGCTGCAGAAGAAGTCAAGTGTTTTAAAAAGTAATCATAACAACCATTCAAATTGAAATGTTGAACTTACGGATTTTGCTTCCTCTTTCTCTTTCATCTTACGTTCTTTTATGTTTTGTTGATACACTTTGTAGTTAACATACTGCCTTTTAGGCGGCTATAGGAGAAAAAAAAACACATGGGAAAGATTTGAGTTGAAAAACTGTTTTTAAATGTGCTAAAAACTGTGAAAAGAGATAGTACACCAAAAAGTGAAAATTCATTTACTAACCCCCATGTTGTTCCAAACCTGTATGAATTTCTTTCTTCTGCTGAACACAAAAGATGATATTTTGAAGAATATGCGTAAGCAATCAGTTGATGGACCCCATTGACCCCAAGTCAATCGGGTCCATCAACTCTTTGAACAAACATTCTTCAAAATATCTTCTTTTGTGTTCAGCAGAAGAAATAAATTTATATAATTCATATCATGACCCATTCATATAAGAATTATTTCCACATTTGAATGAAGCCTGAAACCGACCCGAGAATATTGTAATCCATGTGCTCTTTTCCTGCTTACACGTTTGTGGGTTATATCCGATCTGTGCCACATTTAAGAAAAAATAAATAATCAGAACTGGGTCACTTGTAATGTAAAAGCCGCCTAAAGGCTGATTTATACTTCTGCGTCGGACCTACGCCGGAGCCTCTACGCCGTAGCCTACGCTTTGGTTTTAATTTATACTTCTGCGTCGTTGTCCGCGTTGACGCACGCAGAGGGAGCATGTGAAACCCGAGGAAGCGGTTTGAGCAGACCAATCACAGCGCTTGCGTCCGCGTAGAATTGACGCGCTGTTACATTTTTGGGGAGGTGCACGTCAGGGTACGCCGAAGGGTACGCGCGCTATGCACAGCCTACGGCGTAGCTACGGCGTAAGTTCGACGCAGAAGTATAAATTGGGCTTAAGGTTCTCTGTGAGATTCTGTTGGCCTGCTATAGCACCCCTTGTGGCAATGCTGAGACAAAGCAGATAGAAGGGCTTTAAGTATGTTTCAGGCCTGATTATTTGATGTGTTGAACTCACTCTGGCTCCCAGCATGATGGCTCGGTCCTGCTCAAAGACCCTCTGCTGCTGCCTCTCGTACCCTGACAGTCCAAACCTGTGAACCTCAAGCCGGGTCTGTGGACGACACGCATGCCATGAGTTCATGGGACATTGAATAAATAACTGGCTCATCATACTGCAAATGAGAAGTTACTGACTTGGAACCATATACATATGCAGAATATCACTCTGTACACTGAGAACAAATAGTTTAAAAATGGTTTTAAACTATTTGTTGATACTTTTCAGTATTGCAAGAATTCTAACTAATATATATATTCTACATTCCACTCATTTTTGAAAATTGTGTCTTCTGTTACATAGGGCCTAATGAAAAGATATTTAGTAAAGTTTGAAGTGCAAAATATTGTAAATAAAATGTGTAAATATAGCTCTGTAAATACTATGATGTGTCTCTCATCGGGTAACCAAAAGTTCTACGCACATTCAGACTTAAAGCCCACTAAAACACTAGAGGGCCAAGCATCTTACTAGGCAAGATAATTAAGTCGCCTATTTTTTGGTACAATGATGCCTTGATGTCCTGACGAAACAGACATAGCTACAGATATTTTCTTCCATATTGTGACATACGACCAAGTGAAATAAAAAGACGTTATTATCAATAAATGGCGGAGACTTGGTTCAATCCATTCAGTCGATTGAAAGAAAGGGGCGGGGTTTAAGCAGACTAAATGATTGGAGGAGTCCGGTATCGTCACCAAGTCTGTAGTTTTACTAGTAGATCAAGTTATGACATTGAGGTCAATAAAAAAAAAAGTATACATGGATGAGTTTTTCACATTAAGATCAATAACATAAAATATATAACAAGAAAATACTTATATATATATATATAGGGTGAATTTTTTATTTCATGCTAATTTTAAAAAGCTGACTACATAACCATCTCACTAAGTTTAGAAAAATAGCAATTATCTCACCTTTTCTATCGTTAGTTTCTCATCTGGGACTTTTTTCTTCTTTTCTCTGACATCAGGATGAGCCTGAGGATAAACATGGATGAAAACAGATAAGAAGTGAATGCAGTTGCAGTCAGCTGTTACTTTTGTAGAGTTCATTCACACTTTCATTCATGCATTCTTAAAACACAAAGACTTTGAATTCCCATGAGCACTAGACATGGATTTACCCAGGAAATCAAGGTTCGACAGCAGTTAACTCGTAACTTATGGAAGCTTGTTTCCGCCACAGAATAAAAAAAATAAATTAAAATAAGGTAATTGTGACTCATAATTGCAAGCTTATACAAACTCTTGATTGCAAGTTTACATCTCGCAATTCTGCTTTATTTGTCTCTGCAACGGAATGAGAAGATATAAAAGTAATTGTGATCTCGCAATTCTAAGTTTATATCTCACAACTCTGAGGGAAAACTGAAATAAAAAGTTACCTTTATTTATTACGTGACAGAAACAAGCCTCCATAGTAATGCAAAAAATGGCCATTTAAAACCAACGAGCATTCTTCTAATAATATGAACTTTTCTTTTCTTCCATATTATATTTATAACTGCAAGATCTTTCACCAGGGACACATTTTTCACTAGGGCTCTTAACAATGTGACTTATGTAGTGTATAAATAGACAAAAAGACAAAGGGATTTTTGAATGGGTTTTTTGCTTAAATGCCTAAAATAAGGTATTTGGTGAACACACAATATTCTCGTTTCACATTTTATTATATGACAAAATACATCAGTAATTCCCCCTTGTGATTTTTGAGAGCTTTTACTTGTCTTGTAAGAGGCGGTTGTCAACAAGTGGCTAAAGGCTAAATGGGACTACAGAGGTTGTCGGGGACATTAAACTTCATCAAGCTGAACAAGTAAACTTGAAAAACCTTGTGGCGTTTTTAAATGCACTTTTGCAAACTGTTTTAACTCAAACTTTCAGGGAAAATATTTAGCAATTTTCGAATGGTGGTGATGATGTTGAAGTCATGTGACTGCGGCGTAGTTCGTTTATAGCCTACGTATTAGCTTTTTCCTTTTGGTGATTGTATTTAGGCTTAAATATTAATAAGCCTGGTTCATTTGTGAAGATAATCTTGATTAACCAAAGGGTAAGAATCATAAGCTTTTGTTGATCACAGAGCTTATTTTCAGCAATAATCCAAAAGCAAATGGACAAATCCTATTGGCTTTTTGTCAAGGGAAGAAGAGTTATGCTAATGCTGCCTTCACATGCTATCGGAATTATCATAAATACAAGTTTCCTACTTAAAAATCGGACATGAATGGCCTCTCAAGTCGTATTTACCACTGTAAAGCTTAGGAATAATTTTTATCCTGAGTTCCTGAGTTGGCCAGGCCATAAACAATTGTTGCTGTGACTGGTAATGTTTATCAGTTTTTTTTCACAACAGCTACATTGCATTGTCTTGTCATTAAAGTAGTGCATATTATTTACACATATGAATAATCATTTGAAGCCTGAATTTTGTACCGAAATTCCAGAATCGTCAGCAAGATGACTATTGATAGCATGGTGAACAAATAGTTGTCAATGAATGGGATGCTAAATATAATTTTGGCTTTGATATGATTTTCCCAATAAATAGGCAAGAATAAACCTTCTGTCCCCCATGATTCCTGTTCTTTCCGAAAAAAAAAAAAAAGCTCTAGAATGCAACAAGCTAGTAGGGAAGAAGTTCTCATGACTTAAGAAGTGGGAATTAGGAAATTTCTGGTATCTTGTGATGGAAAGATGGTAACTTCTAGGTTGGCCTACAAAAATACTTTATCACTGCAACACTGTGGCTGCATCCGAAATCACATTCTTCCCTACTATATCGTAGGTGAAAAACAGTATGTGACAAAATATGTCTGAATTCACAGTTCTCAAAAAAAGTTGGCAAAAAGTCCCCCGATAACCTACTAGGCCTACTTCCAGAGAAGCTAAAGTGTGTATGTATATGATGGACACTTTACTATCCCATGAGGCCACGGGAGAGGATTTATGAGTGATTTATGAATGGTAGTGAAGCGACGCAACTGACGCTGGTAGGTCATGTGATAATGATAACATGGCGAATGTAGTACGCCCAGATTAAATTCATACTGCACACACTCATACTATATAGAATGTACTGTTTTAGTGGTTTTAAAGTAATTACTTATTCAAAATATGTGCCTACTCAAGACAGAGAGTATTTGATTTCAGATGCAGACAATATAGAATATAGAGTCATCAGTCACATGGCATTTAGGGCTCAGGTGACGCAAAGATGCAGATCATGTACTTCTTCATGTTCCTCTTACCTTCTTCACTAGTTCAACAGCCTTTGATAATTTGTTCTTCCTCCGAGGATCAATAAATGTAACAACCTCCACATTAGATCGTTTAGCTCCAGATGGTAAGCTTTCACATACTGTAGAGTTTGTCATGCTCTGCTCTGAGTCCATGTCATGTTTGACAGCATCCGTGTTTTCCTCAGCATCTTTATCATCTTTAGTAAAGTTCTTCTTTTTCTGAGACTTCTTCAGTCGTTTGTGTTGTCCATCACCTAAACATGAAAAATTACATCAAATACAATAACCAGTATTTACAAACTTCATAGGCTGCCGTTTGCATAATTCGACTGAATGACTATATTTTGCAGAGCAATACCGTCTCTCACAATGCAGAGCATTTCTAAAATAGTTGGAATTAATAACAATTGACCTTTAATTTCTGTAAATTCTTTACACAAAATAAGGGTCTTTTTTCAATTGCCACTTGCTGAAGGCAATATACTTTTAGGATTACTATTGTTTGAAATATTTAACATGTTCTATTTCGGCACATTTTTAGGGATATACTGTGTACATACATGCAAACATACATTGAATGCACTAGTATTAAATGTAAATGTAAACACATTACTACACAACATAGGGTTAAGTATACAATTTTGGCGGTATTATTTGTTAACGTTAATCAGCATCTGCTGTAACTTAAATGTGATAGCCTGTTATTAAAACATTTACTCTTACCGAAATCATACAACTTGTCCAGAACTTGGTCGAGGAAAAAACGATCATCATCCACCTCTCCGACACGATGATCTCTTGCTACGCTCATTTGTATGCAAAATAAAACAAGTTTTTAACAGAACGCCTTGCTTTCGTGTGTTTCCTGTTTCACGTGTGCATAATGTCCTTCTTAGCTTTCCGTCAATCCGTTCTTCGTCCCGGAAGTAACACAATCTGAATTTTGACACCGCCCATTAGAAGGAGAAAAATCTAACAGCTGTAGAAATGAAAGCCGTACTTTTCTGTTTTCCTCCAGGAGGCGCGTTGAGGTTCAGAGAGACAGACCTCCATTCAACCGCATTATAATCTCTCGGCCGTTTTGGCATAATGGAGACAGTTTTACGATAAGAAATATACTTTTTAAATATATTAATTTAAAAACATTGCTTCCTGTAATAAAAATTCGTACAGATTGTTTAAATAAAGAGATGAAATGAAAACAGCAATGTAGTAATCACAAACGTCAGTGATTGGCCGATCCAGATAGCGCTAGGAAAAGTAAACGCTACCACGTGCTATCATACCATTATATATCCTGCGAAATGTTACAGGTGTTATAAGATATTTCATCCATTTAGCAAATTTCAGCCGTATTTATTTACCAAATCTCTAAAAAGCTTTCCCTCCAAAAACTGATCATTTAACTGTAATCCAGCAAACTCAAACTCACAAAATGATTGACAGGTAGAAGTCGTTCCTGATTGGCTGAATCTGGTAGTTTAGCAAATCAGTTTTTGTTTCTTTTTTGCTCTGTTTACACAGAGGTGTTTTTAGGCCACCTTAGTAAAGTCTGTGGCGTAATAGGGAAATCTCACGAATGGCATTAAACAAATAGCTTAGAGCAGCAAAATATATAATAATAATATAAATGAAATTATTATTTTGACCAATCCCACTCCCAATCTGTCAGCCGTTCCGCCGAAACCCCGCCCACCCGGTAACTGTTGTTTCATTCGCTTGTCATTCCAGCTGTTTGCTCTTCTGTCTATGGCAGGAATCAAGTATTTCTGTGATACGAGCGATCAACCTTGATACAAACTTTCTCACACAGAACTCATTTGATCTACTACACTCATGCTTTGACAGATACTGAGTGGAAATGGCGTCTAGAACACTGTATTCGGTAAGTGTATTACAGAATTTCTTTCTTTGCATGCTTTTTGACATGCTTGCAACACTTGCAGTGTGATCTTATCATAAGGCTTCCTGCAATGTTTTCCTTAAAGGATACTTAAAGTACGTCCAGTACACATAAGTCATTGGTTTTTAAAATGATAGCCCTTTACCACAAGAAAATGTTAAATTGTAGACAAATTCTAAACAGTTCTGAACAGATTACAGATCTGCACACTCTGGGCATTCTGAAAAATAATTAATATGTGCAGTTTTTATTTAGTTATTTTAGTTTACAGTTAATTTGACCAAACATATATGAATTAATTGAAAGCAAAATCAAAAGGTTTTATAAGAACATGAGAATACAAGAATATCCATCGATCCCAGCAGGGGACCCCAAACTTCTCTTTCCCGAGCCAAATTAACCAGCTCTGTCTGGGGGATCCCGAGGTGTTCCCAGAACAGTGTGGAGATATAATCTCTCCACCTACTCCTTGTCCCCTAGGTCTCCTCCCAGCTTGACGTGCCTGGAACACCTCCCTAGGGAGGCGTCCAGGAGGCATCCTTACCAAATGCCCAAACCACCTCAACTGGCTCCTTTCGACGCAAAGGAGCAGCGGCCCTACTCTGAGCTCCTCGTGGATGGCTTCTCACCCTATCTCTAAGGCAGACACCAGCCACCCGCCTGAGGAAACCCATTTAGGCAGCTTGTAACTGCGATCTCGTTCTTTCGGTCATGACCATAGGTGAGGGTAGGAACGAAAATTGACCGGTAGATCGAGTGCTTTGCCTTACGGCTCAGCTCTCTTTTCGTCACAACGGTGCTTTAAAGTGAGTGCAATACCGCCCCCGCTGCTACGATTCTCCGGCCAATCTCCTGCTCCAGTCTCCCCTCACTCGTGAACAAGACCCCGAGGTACTTGAACTCCTTCACTTGGGGTAAGGAGGACTCATTCCCTACCTGGAGTTGGCACTCCACCAGTTTCCTGCTGAGAACCATGGCCTCAGATTTAGAGGTGCTAATCCTCATCCCAACCGCTTCATACTCTGCTGCGAACCAATCCAGTGAGAGCTGAAGGTCACGGACCGATGATGCCATCATGACCACATCAGACTTACTGCTGAGTACTCGGACACAGCTCTGACTTTGGATGTACAGGGATTAGATAGCCCTGAGAAGGGATCCCCTCACCCCATACTCCCACAGCACCTCCCACAGTATCTTCCGGGGGACCCGGTCTTACGCCTTCTCCAGATCTACAAAACACATGTAGACTGGTTGGGCATACTCCCAAGCCCACTCCAGGATCCTTGTGAGAGTAAAGAGCTGGTCCATTGTTCCACGGCCAGGACAAAAACCGCATTGTTCCTCTTCAATCTGAGGTTCGACTATTGGCCGAACCCTCCTTTCCAGCACCTTGGAGTAGACTCTACCAGGGATGCTGAGAAGTGTGATACCCCTGTAATTGGCACACACTCTCTGGTCCCCCTTTAAGGGAGTGTGTGCCAAAGGGGGCTACAAGAATATCAGTCCTTGTAATTTTATTCTTCAGTTTTTAAAATAAATAAAATACAAAAAGCCATTAAACTTGTTATATAAATGATCACCATCATCTTTTCACTTAATAAACAAACATGTTTTCTGTCTCCATACAGTCTAGGCAGCGGATGCTGAAGAAGCGGGATGATTTTGAAGACGTCCTGGAGGAGAGGCGGCGTTCTAGTGATCTGAGATACGCACTGAAATGTTACACTCCCTCACTTTATAAAGGACTAGTGTCCTGCAAAGCCAGCATGTTGAAAAACATAGTTCTGCAGTCGGACCACCTGCAGTATGTCATTAAACAGGTACAGAGCACCACCATTCCCTCAATGCCATATTTTCATGCAATAACTTACTTATGCTTTTAAAGAGGACCTATTGTGCCCTTTTACTAAGTCTTGGTTTTTGATATTGGGGTCTAGTTGAATAGTTTTTCATGCGTGAATGTTCAAAACACACTATTTTTCACATTGGTGCACCTCTCCTCCCAGTCTGTCAGTAACACTCACACAGCAAGTTCCAAAACCTTTACCAAGTTTCGTACCATTCCAAAGAATCAAAAAAACAAACAAATATTTGGTCAAAAATGACCAAATGGCACCGTATACACATTTTAATCTATATATTTTGAAGTATATTTGTGGAGTGCCCATGTGCCTAAATGGGTATGGGAACCCTAGAGTATAACGTATGAGGGAACTAGCGATGAATCAAACATCAAGTAAAGCAAAATGACAGGGAACAAAAACAGTAAAGTAGTCATTAGGTTTCATGTTCATTACAGCTGCATCTGTATTGTTGAACCAATGTTTAAAAATACAGATCAATCTCTGGGTGTTTTATTGGCTCCTGAATTGTGTGTGTGTAGGTTTCATCAGAATCAGGAGACAGTAGTGAGTGTGTGACGGAGGAAGCGTCTCTGATTCTGGATGAGATGGCTCACCGACTTCAGCTCAGCACCGTACGTTTTTTCGCCTTCGCACTCAGCAAAGCCTTCAAGAGACTCTTCCGCAGCGTGTGTGTCAATGAGGAGGGCATCCAGAGAGTGAGCGACTCTTTACTGTCCCCAACATACATGTGTGAAACATTCCTGCTGAAACACCTGGCTTATACACTGTCAGCTGACTACTAGGGCCAGTAATGTTACTGAAACAGGTTCTAATCGAAATCATCAGCGTTAATGCTTAAAGGTTACAGGGATTTAGAGGGGCTTAAATTCCTTATGACACTCTCATTAGTATGATGATCTCTTATTTGTCTGTTTAAATGTGCTTATCATATGAATAAAATTATCTTTATAGGTCAGGGGCCGTATTCACTAAGAATTTTAAGGCTAAAAGTAGCTCCTAACTGGCGAATTTAGGATCAACTCCTAAAAATAATGGGCATGTCACTCCTAACTCTTTCACTAAGAGTAATTCACGAAGCAATTTAGCCCTAAAAGTAAGTCTGGGACCGCTTAAAAGAAATCGAGAGGACTCCTAACTCACTAAGACCTAGTCACAAAGGATTGTAGCGCATACCACCGCCTCTCGCAGTCGTCCGGGGTCCGCGACACAAGCGGGAATGCTGCATTGATCTGCAAACAAATCTTCTCCCATGTCTCACGCTTAGTTTTACTTGATATCCCAGTGTCGAATTTCCCTTTTATTTTTTTTTATTATTTTTTTTCAGCACCAACTGGGCCAGCAGCAGTAACTGATCCTGCGACCAGATGGGCTTTCTTTTCCGTTTTGACGAGTTCATAATCCACCGTCATTCAACTATTACATTACTTCAATAGGATCAACATTTCCTTGCTTTAAGTAGACTTTTTAGGCTATGGAAGCTTGTTTCCACCACAGAATGAAAAATAAAAAAGGTAATTGCTACTTTTTATCTCACAATTGCGACTTTCTTTCTCACAATTCTGACTTCATATCTCGCAATTGTGAGATAAAAAGACGCAATTATTTTTATTTATTTTTATTCAGTGGCGGAAACAAGCTTTCATACTAATAGGATGTCAATTAACCAAGCAAGTGTTAATGCAAGTGGCGTTTTTCATTATAAGGCAAGTGGCGGTTTCATTAGGGTATTAGGCTGCCTTAATTGAATTGAATTGAATTGAATTCACCACTTTTCTCTCTCTCTCTGCCTTTTTAGAATTACACTTCACTGGGGCCTGCACAAACATGACATTACTATTATTATTTTGTGTAGGACACAGACATATTTAGATGTCGTAATTCCATGATTTGTTGCGTCTGTGTTATGTTCCGCATGATGGCCCTGTCATCTAACAACCAATCACCGTGATCATTGTGAGGAAACTCGTGCATGAGAATTGACGTCATCCATAGCAACGAAGACTCACTCTTAGTTTAGTTGTCATTTTTCCTTACTAAGAGTAGGTCTGAAAGGCGTTGTGGTAAAATAAAATTCTTTGTGAATACGGCCCCAGTTCAGCTGATGGCTTCCTACACAGGGTATTATATAAATATCACAGTTAAGAAGTTTGGAAAATTTTTTTCTTTGAAGAAGTCTCTTATGTTTTCCAAGGCTGCATTTATTTGATTAAAAATACAGTAAAAATAGTAATATTGTAGAAGATTATTACACCTTTAAATACGGTTTTATATTTGAATATAAAAATGTAATAATTCAAAATATAATTTATTCCTGTGATCAAAGCTGTATTATCAGCATCATTACTCAAGTCTTCAGTGTCACACGGTCCTACAGAAATCAGTATAATATGCTGATTTGATGCTCATTATTATTATTATTACAGTTGAAAACAATTGTGCTGCTTGATATTTTTGTGGAAACCATGGTACTTTTTTCAGGATTCTTTGAAGAATTGAAAGGTCAAAAGAACAGCATTCTTTGAAATATAAATCTTTTAATAAAATATTAATCTTTTAAGAATAAACTATTATTATATTGTGAATGGTATTGTATCACAATTTCCACAAAAATATTATGCAATTTTCAACATTAATAAAAAATATTTCTTGAGCTGCAAATCAGTATATTAGAATGATTTCTTTGTAATCACACAAATAAATGAAATTGATCTAATAAAGGCAGCCTTGGTGAGCATTTCATAAAAAAAATCATGTCCTGCCATTTGTTTTAATGAATATACCATGTAAAGAGTTGATTTATCATGTTTTTGATGGTTTTCCCTCTCCAGCTGCAGCAGGCTGTACAGGAGCACCCGGTGGTTCTTCTGCCCAGCCATCGTAGTTACATGGACTTCCTGATGATGTCATACTTACTCTACATGTACGATCTCCCCCTGCCTGTGATTGCAGCTGGAATGGGTGGGTGCGAACAGGATAATCATCAAAATTACAAAGCAATTGTATCCTCCAAATCCATGTTGAATATAACAGTATCTGCAGTTGTTTAAGGTCACACTGCTGCATTGTACCAGTCTGAAAACTATATTTAGTCTAGCCTTTATATGAATATGAGTAGACTTACACTTTCCAAAATTTAGACTTTTTTTAACCCGATTTGGTCAAAAAGTTCTTTAACTTAATGCCAGCCTCCTAAATAGTCCATACCTTTTTGATTTGCTTAAGAGTGTTTGGATTCAGCAGTTTAAGTTTTGTTTTTTGACCTTGTCTAAACAGTATCTAGTTGATTTGATGTTTAGTTTCCTTAGAACTGAACAAAGACTGCTAGCTGGAACATCTAAACAATTGAAATTGTCATGTCTGACAAGTACATAAACTAAAGGCATGCATTCATCTACTTTAAGTATACTAATAGCACACTTTTGTAAGGGAACCCTCATATGTTGCTGTAGCCAACATGCATGCTTGCTATTACAAAAAGCACAGCTGTTAGGTCATTTAACCTGGCAATTTATCTACAGACACTAAATTGAAACTGCAGTCTATAGGTTTGGCTTAAACAACAGAGTAACATACACTGAACCTTTTCACTTGAATTCATTTTCTGCACAGAAGGCATCACTTGTGCATAAATCAACCACTGATTACATCTTCTGTCCCAAGTGCTGTGCACAGGTTGGGCCTCTTTCCCAAACATACTTTAGGTAGGGCATGCAGGCGTTTGACTTAAAGTATGCTTACAACTGCAAGTTCCTAGCACAGCAGTTCCTAGTCAGTGAAATGTTTGCATTCCTGCACTTGGCACACTGAAGTCTTGGAAAAATTTACTATAATAAAGCAATTTTCTGGTGGTCCAAAATGCCTTTACAATACAAAAGAGACAAGTAAATTCACTAATATATAAAGACTTTTATTTGGCATTTCTCACCATTCACAATACATTAATTAGCAATCACAATGGGGCCAATGGTTGCTTTCCCTTCTGATACCAGGCCTGAAAAAGACGAAGACTGGATGAGAAGTTGAAAGTCCTTCTGCAAGAGCAATACCAAGACGTCATACGTTACCTGAATCAGGTAGAGCTCGTCCTTTTCTGCTGGGACCACATGTGGAGTCACAGCACATGCACACCTGGTCATTGTCATCTACAGAAGTCCATCTATAGACAGGAAAGAAAACTGGTTACCCATGTTTTACAACTCAAATCATTAGAGGTCTCAAGTGGAATGCAATACCCATTGTTGAAGGAGCAAGCCTTGTTCTGTGGACTTGTCGGGGTTGAGGCCATGACAGCCTTTAGAGCACATGTGATGTACACCTACAGAAGAGGACACAGTTACCCTTGACCAGTAAGAGAACTCACCCACAGATCTATAGCCCAAAATGCATACCAAGCCACTATCAGCTTGCAGGAACCTGAAAGCCTCCAACTGAAACTGCAGCTTGTCATTCTGAACCCTGCGCATGAATTTGGAAGTGGAGCCTGTGAGCTTTCCATCAACCAGGCACCTGAAGAGAGGGGGGTGTGGATTAATACTTTAGGCACCATTTTCAAACAAGTTTAAGGAGAGAATCCCTACTAACCCATAGTTCTCAATAAAGGAATATCTTGGAGAAGAGTTCAGATCAGGGACTGCAGTAGCCACACAGTCTCCAACAAAGATACGCAGAGGGACATGGTTGTACTGCTTCACAGAAGCTTCGAGGTTCAGGAACTGCCCTAGGAAGTACTGATTGGATGGCCTCTCAAACATCCAGTCATCTGAAAATGAAACTCATGTTGGCAACACTTCCTAGCCACTTCTAGAAGTCTAACATTGCATATTACCAGTCATGAGCTTCAAGGAAAACACCAGAACTTCCTCTCCAACTTTTGTAGCAGCAAAAGGAACCCAGCTGGGCATCAGCGCATTGCTGCTTACATTTTGCAACCTAGTGGAAGCAGTAAAACAAGACTAAGAAGAATGTAACCTTCGGCAAAATTGCTTTGACAAGTTTTTTTTTTAACCTTGAATAGTGACACTCAATCCCAACAGCTGCTGCATCAGCCCTTACAATGGGAGTTCCTACTAAAGCCTCAGGAGTGTAGAGGAGGGTGAAGGTGTAAATAAGCTCATCATTAGTCATCTGAAAGCAGCACAAGTAGCAGGTTACTGGACAGACCTGGCTTTTACAGCTTCTAGGGTTGACCCATTAGCAACCACTTACCGTCAGAGAGCTGCCACATGTCTGGAGTTCATATTCAAAGATAAGGACTTGAGCTTCTGGATCCACCCCAACAGCTGCACAGCCTCCTAAAGTGAGGAATGAAGGATTCACCAGCTGTCCAGTACCAAATAAGTCCTCCTTAACCTCCACATGCACAAAGTTCTCCCCACATTGTGCTGCAATACTCTCAGTAGCTATAGGTACACGCAGCTCAAAAGGCACATCTGGCTTTTGAGGTTCTTCTGGCATTATTGGAAAACGCCACGTCAAAGGCACAACGGGACCCTGCATTAGTTGTTTAGACTGAGTATTTCCAGGCTCCTGAAGCTTCCATGGATCAGCCTCAACAGAGTTCATTGCAGGCCTTCGAGGCCTAAAAGATGCTGATACCTGTGGGCCTTGGAGAGCTTGCTGAGACACTAAAACTGGTGGCTGTTGCTGCTGAAATCTTACTGGATCCTGGCCTTGTTGAAATCCTGACCACTGTGCTAAACACAAGTCAATTGCTGTAAGCAGCAATAATCCAGAAAGACTGAAAACCACCAGTTCCATTGCTGAAAATCTCTGAAACCTCCAGAATACGTGTTGGGCTTCTGCTGTGCCTTTTCTAGAGCAGGAAATTAAAGAGACTCCGCCCCTTTGACAAACTTAATGATTTTCCAGACTTGTTTAATTAAAATCAGTGTACAATCCAACAGAGAGCACAACCTAGATCCAGGTGGCTCAATTATTTTGTTAACTGTCCACCAAGCAGTGAACCAACACAATACAAAGATGGTTTCCCCTGATTTCACAGACAAGGCCTAAGGTGGGCATAATGCAACAAGGTTTGTTTCTGCTGTACAGCAGATCTAGAAGAAAATAGTCATAGTCTATCTTAAGTAAGTTCAGTGATGGTTCATTTTTGTTGTAAAAAAGTTATCAACTTAGTTAGTTTATATATACAGCCGCTCTGGAGAAAACAGTATTATCTTTGAATTTGCTTTACTTGATCTCTATAGTCATCTCTAGTCATTTTTGCAGCCGTGGCTCAGATTCATAATCTGAATACAAGCCCTTAACTGTGGCAGCTTAGGTTTTTATAAATATATATATACATATATATATACTATGGTAAAATCATGGTATTTTTGTAGTACTCTGGAGTACTGTAAACACTATGTTAAATGAACATTTAAATAAAATTCTAACATGATTTCACAGATTTTCTTTTTAAGAATGCAAACAGAATTTTTTTCTTTAATATTACTTATAATGAATAAAAATATAATTAAAAATAATTTACAAAAAAAAAGAAACCTGAAATATGCTGTTTGCATTCTTCTATAAAAAGTTATTTAATGTTTTCATCCGACATGGTTTTTACAGTAAAATGATTAAAACTGTTGATTTCATATTACAATATATTCGTTACATGTAGTGTTTACTAATGTCATGATGTTTCCTGCAGATTTTATGAGCATGAAGTTTATTGGTGAGATGCTGCGCATGTCGGGAGCGTTTTTCATCCGTCGGTCGTTTGGAGGAGATAAACTTTACTGGGCTGTGTTTTCTGAGTATGTGAAGACCATGCTCAGGGTAAGACACTTCATCCAAACAGCGGAACAAATGAGCAAATCAGGGAGTTAGACTGTGGCCTTGATTAAATACAGGATTCATATTATAGTGGATTTAAGGCTTTTAGTTAGGCCTGCTCGATTATGGCAAAAATCATAATCATGATTATTTTGGTCAATATTGTAATCAAGATTATTTAACACGATTATGAGTGGGTCATATGTCAAAAACCTTATATGAGTAATTTATTTAATAATAGCAATATATATCAAGTGTATATATGCTGGAAATGTACATTTTAGATAACAGTGGAATTTTACAAGTCTCGATTCCAATTGCAATACCAAAGCAGATTGCTAACTAATGCAAGTAAAAAAGTCCTCAAAAAATTATTGAAAATAATTAAACAGTCAGTATTACAATAAAATTAATAAAGCAAGTTACAAATGCAATAGAGAAAAGTTTTTTATGCAAGTCTAAGTGTATTCAGCTAACAGCCTGGTACAGAAATTGAATAATAAAATGTAAAATAAAACACAGCATAGTCTTGTCTTCACTACTTCACTACTTCAACTTGCTTTGGTTCTTATTAAAGCTACAAAAGTTATTCAGTCAAGAGCAGTGAGTGATTTTTTTTTTGTCTTTTGTTGTTTGATTGACATTAGACTGCAGCAGGAATATTAGGCCGCTGTCTCTTTAAGAACGAATGCTCAAAGTTCACTAAGCTTGTCCGTGTTCCACTCCGTTTCTGAGCGCGCGCACAGAAAGCTGCTTGAGGGACATTGCAAGTTCCTTTCGCTCTTCTAATAACTTTTTAATATCAAGCACGTCCCATTTTATTAAAGTCGCGTTGCATCATTTTATCTGGTTCATTGTATCATATTTTTATAATCATTGTAAGCCGAAATCGAAACTGAATTTTCATTAATCGCACAGCCCTACTATTCACACTGCTCTTGATCAAGAGGCAGTTCAAAAAGGTTGATTCTGTAAGTAGGTTTGGAACTGACTACTTAAAGGGTTAGATCACCCAAAAATGTAAATGATCCCATAATTTACTCCTGGTACAATCCTAGGTGTATATGAGTTTCTTCTTTCAGCCAAACACAATCAAGGTTATATTACAAAACAACCTGGCTCTTCCAAGCTTTATAATGAGAGTGAATACAGCCTCAGGTTTAGAAATCCAAAAAAGCGAATCCATCCATCATAAAAGTAATCCATACGACTTAATAAAGTTTATAAAGGCCTTCTGAAGCGAAGCCATGGGTTTTTGTAAGAAAAATATCCATAGTCATAATTTTATAAACTATAATCATTGGCTTCCGGTAACGGCCATACGCAAGTCTAGTTCTGGCGGAAGAGTGACCTCTGACCCTAAACTGCACTTCAGAAGACCCCTGGAGTCGTATGGATTACTTTTATGATGGATGAATGCTTTTTTCCGGGCTTCAAAATCTCAGGCTCTATTCACTCCCACTAAAGCTTGAAAGAGCCAGGATATTTTTTAATATAACTCTGATTGTGTTTGGCTGAAAGAAGAAAGTCATATACACCTAGGATGGCTTGAGAGTGAGTAAATTATGGGAGTCTTGTGTGAAATAACCCTTTAATGTATATACTTCCATTTTTGACAGTTGAAAATATAAATTTTTGAAAAGTATTAACCTGTTATATGTTGTTTATTCAGAATGGTTATGCCCCAATAGAGTTCTTCTTGGAAGGAACTAGAAGCAGGACATGCAAATCTCTTACACCAAAGACGGGTAATTATACATCGACTGTCGATTTGTAACATTTTATACAATTTCAAAAACAGGCTGTGCTGCTGTGACATTTTTTTTGTGTTTCATTTTGATAAAAGCTCTTTGCTGACTTCTGCATGTATTGTGCAGCGTCAAGGCTTTTCCCCACTTTTCTGCACTTTTTTTTATTGCTGCACAAATAAATTCAAGGTGACAGGAAAATTTTTTTTTTGGTCTGTATTGCTTGGTCACAGAAAGTGAGATGCCAGCTAAATTAAATTTCACAGTATTTTCTCAATTGAATAATAGTCCAAGAATGAAATGGCGCCCCTGACTAATTTATGAGACAAAGGTTCAAAACGACAGCTTGAAACCTGGAGAGCCCAACGGTGGCAGCTCATCAATCAAACCGAGCAAAAGCAAATTTAGATGAATGAGAGAAACAAAATGGTCCACCTCTTTGAACACCGTTTTGTGTCAGCTTCATCTCCCACACTCTTTCATTTCTTCTTCTCCCTCAGGGTTGTTGAATATTGTGATGGAGCCTTTTTTTAAAGGAGAGCTATTCGACGTGAACCTGGTTCCTGTCAGCATCAGCTACGAGAGAATTCTGGAAGAATCTCTGTACGCACGTGAGCTGCTTGGCGTCCCGAAGCCCAAAGAGTCAACCTCGGTACGCGCGGCCTTCTTCTACGCATTCCATCATTATTTTTTATCAGACATACTGCATATGAACAAAATATATGCAGCAAGAAATATTCTCTTAACCGGTGTATTGTTTTCCAGTAAAAAAAAACAACAACAACAACCAAAAAATAAAATAAATGTAATTTGGACAATAAAACAAGCAAAAAACATTCAACAACAACACACACACACACACACCATTGTTCAAAAGTTTGGGATCGGTTAAGACTTTTTAATGATTTTGAAAGAAATCTTTTATGTTCACCAAGCCTGCATTTATTTGATAAAAAGTGATAAATACAGTAAAAACACTGATTTTGTGAAATATTGTTACAATTTAACATAAACAATTTTAATATATTTTAAAATGTAATTTATTCCTGTGATCAAATATGAATCTTCAGCATTATTCCATCTTCAGTGTCACATGATCCTTCAGAAATAATACTAATATCCTGATTTTCTGCTAAAGAAACATTTCTTATTATTATGTTGAAAACGATTGTGCTGCTTAATTTTTTTGTGGAAAACTTGACACATTTTGTTTTCGATTCGTCAATGAATGGAAAGTAAAAAAAACAACAACATTGTCAGTCTTTTGATCAATGTAATGCATACTTGATTAAATATATTAATTCAGAGTATTAATTCATTTAAAAAAACTTACTGATTTCAAACTTTTGAATGGTTTGTAAACATTTTAAGTATGTACCTAGAAAGAATACATAATTTTAATATTTTTCATATAGTGTCCAAGTGTAAGGGTGTGTGTGTGTGTGTGTGTGTCTATATATATATATATATATAATATACATATATATATATATATATATATATACATACTCCAAAATATCTATCTATCTATATATATATATATATATATATATATATATATATATATATGTATATACTCTAAAATATATATATATAAGAATTGTTTTATATATATTTATATATCTATATATTTAAATCTATATATATATATATATATATATATATATATATATATATATATATATTTCAGCAAAAAGATAAGTCTTTTGTAGAATGTGTTGAATAAAGTTTTTTTTTCTCACCACTTGTTTCAGGCATAAATTCTCACTCAATGTTTGTATATATATATATATATATATATATATATATATATATATATATATGCTTGTTTTTTACTGGAAAATATATATTTTTGGAACATCCCGAAATTTATTGGAAAGACAGATCTCAGAGTTTTAATTGTTCTGTTTTTGTTGACATCCATTTTTCTCAGGGTCTGTTGAAGGCCCGACGGGTCTTGAGCGAGGACTATGGCAGTATGCATGTGTACTTTGGTCATCCTGTATCTTTGCGCAGTCTGGCAGAGGGAAAAATAGACCGCTCTCAATACAATATGCTGCCACGGTATGACACCTGCAATCGGCCACAGTTTTTCACTAAAGGTCAACATTATTCACACAAAGCATGCTAGCAGCCACACAGCGTGATTTGCTTACATTATACCATGGAATGCAGAATTTACTGATCCTTCTTTAATAATGTCACATGATGTTAATAAAAAAAATAGAGTTTGGGTCTCACTTTATATTAGGTGTCTTTAACTACGATGTATGTACAAACATTTAAATTAACCATTTTATACAATGCACTTATTGTTTACTTAAATTTTTTTCTATTTTAAAAAAAAATCTGCATGTAATTACAGCTAATGAATGTCTGTTATTACATCTATAATTTCACTGTAGACACTTATCTTACATCTCAAAAGAGACTTCTCTAAAATCTAAAAATCTAACTGACCCCAAACTTTTGAATGGTAGTGTATGACTATATTTATACATTTACATCCAATATTATGTTCATGTGTAGCAGATTAATATGTATCTAATTAATTGCCAATGTATTACTTTTATTTTCTACACTCAAAGTTCAGCCACAGCATGTGTTTATTTGAAGCAACCTTCTCTGTACAAAGTGAAATATCATGTTGAACCTTTTTTTTTCAACCAGGTACATTCCTCAGAAACCCAGCACAGACAATCATGAGTTTCTGAACGACGCTGCGTTCCGTCTGGTCCGCATACAGGAGGAGAACATGGTTCTAAAGCCCTGGGTTCTCATTGCCACACTACTGCTGCAGAACTCTGATGGCCTGGACCTCTCCTCTCTCACGGAGAACACCGACTGGCTTAGGCACCTGGCACTGGCGTTTGGAGCGTTCTTGGACTGGCCTGGTAAGAGAAACACCTAGTCAAAACCTCAGGCTGACCACTTTCTTTGTAAGGAAGAACTAATCACTGGATTTGCCAAAGCTAGTGTGAGAGGTTCATGGCATGTTTGAAAGATAATCAGAGTTTTGAGTCTGAGACTCTTAGGGCCCTATCATACACCCGGTGCAATGCAGCGCCAGGCGCGACACAGGTGTGTCTTACTAGTTTCAACCTGACGCAGTTATCATTTTCACGTCCTGCGCCACGTTGTTTAAATCGCAAATGCATTTGCGCCCATTTGTGCGCCTATGGTCTGAAAACGATGTGTGTGTTCTTGCGTGTTCAGGCGCATTGTTTGCGCGTTGCTATTTTGAGGCAACTGAAATAGACTGCACTAATGCGCCGAACATTTTTCTGTCGTTAAAATAGCAAAAGTGGATTCGGACACGCCCTAAGTGCACTTGTGCTGTGCACTTTAGACCATGGGCTTAGATTGTTAAAATACGGTCCTTAAAGGGATAGTTCACCCAAAAATGAAAAGTCTGTCATCATGTACTCACTCTCAAGTTTTTTCCAAACATGTATGAATTTCTTTGTTCTGTTGAACACAAAATTTGGTGACTAAACAGTTGTGGGGCAACATTGACTTCCATAGTATTTTTTTCCCCCATATTATGGAAGTTAGTGGTGCCCCACAACTGTTTAGTCACCAACATTCTTCAAAATATCTTAATTTGTGTTCAATAGAACAAAGAAATTCATACATGTTATAAACAAACATTAGTTATTGCATTATAAACAAACATGAATTAACAATCAACAACAGTACAGTATATACAAATTGCATTGAATAAATGTTCTCTCTGATTGTTAACCAAAAGTCCTAAATGAAATAATTTCAAATATTTAATTACATACAGGCAAACTATTTGTATCATTGAATAAAGATCTCTAAATTTGAAAGTTTAGCTGTCTGAAATTGTATCCGATTATCATATATCATATTCTTCAGATTTTCTCAGAATGGCCAAAAATGATCATGCGTATCTCCAGGATATGCAAAATCTGCTTAGATAAAGGAAATGCCCTCAATGAATAATTCATCGCAGAGAAATACAATAGCTTTATGGCAGCTTACTTGACCTTAATTTAATAATAATATGATCTCTCTGTCTCTCTGTAGATCACACGTCCTGCAGTGAAGTCGTCAGCTGTAGTTTAGCTCTGCACACACACCTGTTGACTGTGTCCGCGGGACACGTCCAGCTGAGCGTCACGGAGGCGCTGGGGGTCGAGACCACACCAGAGGAAGCCGTGTTTCACCGAGCCGTCGTTGTGCTCTCTTGTGCCTCCTACAGGAACCAGATCCTCCACGTGTTTCTGAGACCGGCTCTGTTAGCAGTGGCCATGCAAAGCGCAAACTCCAGTAAAAAAGGTGTGAGAGAAATCATTTTCATACATGTTTTTCTTGTTTTACTCTGGATTATTGTTGCCAATCATAGAATAATTTCTGTTCTAGATGACATCTACAACTGTTTCAGCTTCCTGAGGAACATGTTCTCCAATGAATTTATTCTTTGCCCTGGGGACTCGGTTCAGGTTAGGGCACATTCACAAGCTGAAAATTTGAGTTTAAACGTTAAGAATCCTTTGCAAACCAAAACGTGGCTCTCTGATGTAACACCAAATCAAATTATGTACGGCTCACCTAGCCTATAGTGTAGTTCGAAAAGTGTTTCTAAGACATATTATTGTATTTATGTGTGTGTGTGTGTTTTGTAGGACTTTGAGGAAGCGTGTTATTTGCTCATAAAGCGTGGAGTGTTGCAGGTATTGGAGCATGAGATTGTGATGTCAGCGAGCGGTCACAGCACCCTCGCTTTCCTGTGTGCAGCTCTGGACCCCTTCCTGCAAGGATACCAGGTGACACCTTACACACAAGTGTACACTACCATTTAAAGTCTTGGGGTCAGTAAAAAAAATTAAAAAAATTCAGCAAAGGTGAATTAAATTGAACAAAAGGAAGTTACATATTAAAATACAAAACAGTTCTTTTAAATTTGTAATAATATTTCACAATATAACTGCTTTTGTTGTATTTTTTAATCAAATGAATGTAGCCTTGGTCTGAGCTTAAGAGACTTCTTTCAAAAACATTAAAAATCTTATTGACTTCAAACTTTTGAATAGTAGCATGCATTATAGTCTGGTGATATGTTTCCATTCATATTTGCAAAATTGGAATATTGCTTAAAACACACGCGGATAAAGCACCGTTTCCATCCCATATGTTCAAGAGAACAAAATCATCACTTCCTGGGAAATTGTGCAAAATATCTGTGATGGAAATGTAAGTTGCTGCAATCGAGGAAGCCAATGTTGCTCTTTTTTCCTACATTATGCAGGGCCCTATGATTTCCGCGATGTGGAAAACACGGACGGAATCACGGAATTCTGTAATAACAATTAAATTTGATGTATAACGCGGAATGTCACGAAATTTGTTGAATCTTGGATGAATAAATCAGGTCAGTGTAGGTCAGTACACTTAAATCAAATTGCGATATGGACTAATGTCTGAATATTAAGCCACAAAAAGATTCTGCGTGTCTCTGTGTGAATGAATGGTGCAGACACGCTTTCACTACACACATTCTGAACCACTTGTGCCGCTCACGGGGTTTTCAGTCTCTGCCCCCTCACTACTATATGAGGACATGAACACGTGAACTTCACCTCCAGAGCTGCTCAGAGAGTCACTTCATGAGCATTTTACCATTTAATATCATAGACACAGAAACTTTAAAGGGGCATTCGGCAACTATTTCAACTTAATAAAACCGTTTAGAAATCATTTGGATGGTTTAATAACCTGTTCTGGTGAGAATAGTGACTTTCCCCGCTCCCCCCAGCATTCCTAGGCGGAAAACCAACCTTGCAACATGGGGACTAACGTCCGGGTAAGTTGGAAATAGGAAGTCTCGTGAGAAGCGTGAACGAGTGAGAAACACAAACTGCTTTACAGCAATTCGACATAAACACACATGCAGCCCTCGATGTGTATGATGTATTACCCACCTCGGTAGACATACTCCACACGATAAAGTTGGCCGGCTCCGATAATAACAAATGCACATGAGCAGCGGTAGAAAGGGGGAGAAGGGTGCCGCAAGTGAGTTTTTTTTATGACATTGTTGTGAAATATACGCCTCACAGCTGTAGGGGGAGCTCGTTGAGAAAACATGCGACAACAAAAGTGAAAATCAGCGAAGAAATAGCTAGAGTTGCCGAGTGCCCCTTTAAGTTCATTTCGGCAAACCGTCAAAATAAAAGTCAGGTTTAACTTGAAGAAATTGTGACAGAAATATAATAACTATTGTACAGAAGAATATAGTCTTATTGTAGTAGTAATAATAATATTAATACTTTACTTTTTTATACTAATACTTTACATAATACAATACAATACAATACTTTTTTAATACTTTACAGAAAAATCATAAATTTTCTTCCATGTTTTCATTTTAACAGTAAACCTTTGCTGTTCAACAATTTGTTTGGCAAATAATGTAAGGGTTTGATTTTCATTAAAAATAAGATGTATTTCCTATAGGGCTGGGTATTGCTAGGAATTTCACAATTCGATTCGATTTCCATTCTTGAGGCTTCGATTCGTTTCGATTTCGATTCGATATTGATTTATTAAACTTTCGATATCAATTCAATAATTAAATACACAATTAATTAAGTACCTGAGTATATTTTTAAATAATGTGTGCAGTAGTACCAATGTTTCAGAATAAATTGACCACAGGATGTTTCCTGTCATGGTTTATTTAGCAGAACAAACTGTACAATATTGTAGGCTACATGTGTTGTATACAAACCACAACTGTAACAAACAGGTGCTTTATTAACACCTCTAAAGTGCATGTAACTGTAATAGAAAGTATATTTCTTTCATCCTATACATTCAAGTTATAAAGGAAATGTAAACAGAAACACAAAATGTGCATTCTCATAAAAAAATGCACTTCGTGAGGCACACGCGCGCACATTTGCACACACACGCAAGGACTCTTCCTCTCTGTCGTGCGCGCGCTATGCGGTTTGGAGCTCACGAGCTCTAGATTTCGGGAGATTTGAACTAATTTGCGGACATCAGGGAGCCGCTATCAATATGCTTTTGGATTAATACAATTTAATTTAACCATTAATCTGGAGTCCAGAAATAAATAAATAAACATAATTCAGAAAAATTTAAAACCCTCATAGGGCCTCCTCATAAACTACATGCGCCTCACAGCGCGCAGACGAAATGCAATAAACGCTGCCACGTTCAGCGTTCGGTGGCGGATGCCTGATGCTTGATAATGCAATCATGTGAGATGGTTCTGGGAGGTCATTATACCAAAGCATATTGATGACAGATTTTGCACAATTGCTCAAATGTTGGTTTGGTCATTCTAAAATGCCTGACCCAATGAAGGTGGTCCACTGGCTAGTCCAGTTCTCCAATCGCATCCTCTGTCGAGGCAAAGTTTATTGTTGCACTTTGAGAGATTTATACGGTAAATGTGTTTCCATTATAGTTTATTCACACATCTTTTTCTCAGTTAAAAAAATGATCCAGGTCAATTGTGCGAATAAATTTTTTTTTATGCGCATTTTTAATAATTTATGCACATCTCGACGTTTCCATCCAGCTTTTTTTATAAAGTATCCCAAAATGTGCATAAAAATAGGTGGAAGGAAATAGCTAGCGAGTTGTCAGTGGGAATAGTTAACTAGTTGGTCCTGAATAATTTTGCTTATTTCTTAAGGGTTTTTTTACACACAACACCAATCTTGTGTTCAGAAATTGCTTTTGCAGGTCATATTAAGTTTGTGTGTGTCTTTGTGCAGGTGGTGTGTCGCTATCTGTGTGAGGAGACTAATGAGAACCTGACGGAGAAGGAGTTTGTTCCCGCTGTGAGGAACTTTGCACTGAAGCTCATCTTAGCAGGTAACACAGGATGACAGTGTTTTGGCTGTTTACATATCAGGTCCTGTTCACACTTGGTATTGACATCCATCGCAGGTGATCTGATTATGCAGTTCTGTGCTGTGTAAGCTTGTGATTAGATTTTGTAGATGTGAAATCTTCTGTTTTCTCTGTGTTTGTCAACAGGGCGTCTGAAGTGTTATGAAGCTTTATCCTCAGACCTGCAGAAAAACACTCTAGCAGCTCTCTTGAGGCTCAAAGCTGTGCGGAAGGTCAAAGTGTAAGTCAAACTAGTTTTATCGTTTTTAGGGCTGGGTGAAAATATATTGATTTCTCGATTTTAATTGATTTTAATTTTGATGAACCGATATCGATTACTTAACCTATGTTTAGTTAATCAAATATACAATATAATTGCAATGCCTTAGCCGTTTAACAAGTGTCCAGATGTAGTCTGGGGTGAAAGCCTTGATGGTTTAATAGACTTGACTGCATGTCTCCACTCTTTTCCCACAAGAACGAATCAAAGAATAGGCAGGGTCACTTAAGAGATTTCCCTTTCACACAGATATTCCGGAAAATACACGGTTAAGGTGATCTGGGATTTGACCCGGCTTCGTTTGACTTTGGTTCATTCACACTGCCAGTGATTTTCCAGAATTAGAGAGTGCGTTCACACACAAACCCGTTAAAATCGCGTAAAAGACACGTGAAATCGATGTGACATGCAATGTCTCAGCAGCATCCATAGTTTGCGTATGAGCTGCGATTTCTCTCGAGAAACCACGCTTATGCATTTTTTTTCTCTGATTTTATCATAAACTAGTGCATTAGGTACTGTTTCTCGCTGGCGAACGATCCTGGCTTCAGCGCCATCATTAAGACACGGCATTGATTACGGCTTTTGTTCACACAGCGCGCGTTCCGGGACTGATCCCGGCAATGTTACTAGGTCCCCAACCCGGCATCAAAAATGAGTCGGGTCTCATGTTTGCGTTCACATAGAAGGTGTTCTGGCAATTTCTCGGCAATTTCCCGGGATCAACGCGCTGTGTGAAGATAGTGATAGTGGGCTTTTAACTTCTGCAGAGGTCACGCCTCTTGAGTTGGCTTGACCAATGAAAAGGGTGTAATTTCAAGCGGGAAACATTTCTTTGTTTGGAAGCTGACTCATTTGCATGATTGGAGTGAGCTGGAAAATGTGTGTCCCTTTATTCTCTGATTAATATAACTATCATACAATGCACATTATGATTCCAATGTGTCGGAAATTATACAAAGATCATTTTGACATGAAACATAAGGTTAAGGTTATATATCTACCTACCGATAAGGTTAGAGTATCAAAAAATTCTATCATAAGGCATGCATAAAACTGTATACAATACCGTTTTTTTTTTTTTTTTTTGGGTGACGATGTCGTCTGTACATGAAAAATTGCATAGGTACATCGTTGTCGTGTCTATAGCTCGATAGTTAGCTAGAAAAATGAACTCCTGAGAGGAGCATTTTGCGAAGTACATGCACTATTTTACAAATTCATACGATTTTTTTCTTAATGTCTTTCAATATTTAATAAGTTTGAAAAAATCGATCATGAAAACCACTGTTTAAATTTTTTAAATATCATTTTGTTACTAAAAAGTTATTATTGTAACTTTATTACTATTAAAACTGCCTTATATGCAGCCTAAATGTTTGTATATAAATCAGTTGTTAATTTTAACCTGTAATATTACATTAATGTACCTACTGACAGGGTTCCCTGTATAGTTTACAGCATTAGTTGAGAGATTTTTTTCTTCTTTGAGGAAAATTTGACATGTGTACCTGATACATATCCAAATGTATCAAAATTGAATTGAATTGTGAAATTTGTCTCAATGCCCAGCCCTAGTAGTCTTTATTTCATTAGATATGTTATGGGCTTTTGAAATGTTATGATTGTTTAACTGAGCCGAACTGTCTCTCACAGAGGAGATCAGGTGATGTTGAAGGTGAACAAGATTGCAGTGAACTCACTGGAGGATACGCTGGGTAAGAGTGATGTCACCAAAATAGCTTGTGTTCAAGTTTGGCAATGTTTGAACATTCACATTCTAACATAATAATCGAAATATTTCTGCAGTGTTTAGTATGTACAGTATACTGTGCATTGTAAGTTGCATGGGATACGTGGATCATGTACAGTGCTACGTTTGGCAATAACAAGTATGCATACTAATGCATTATCCCATAATGCAATGTGCTCGACATCCAGTGTGATGAATGGATGGGAAGTAAATTCAGTAGTGACTTTTTAAATCTCTTTCTTGACTTATTTATGTGTAATTTTATCACACTGATAAATATATATTTTTTTTACACCAAATAAAAAATAATAAGAAAAGGTTATTTTATATTTTTGAGAAGTGTACAGCACTTAAACATCAATGTCATGAAGTAATTTGACAACAAATGTAGCATACTAATGTTTGAAATGTTTATTGTGGAATACTTTCTTATTGTACCGTCATTAGAGATGCGCGGTTGGCGGTTATAGCCGCGGACTCCGCAGATAAACCGCGGATCAGGCGGATGACGTGACGAAAAAAAATATTTTAATTAAATTCGGGCGGGTGGCGGGCGGTTTCTAGTCTCGCGGCTGTCATCAGCAGCGCCTTGTATCAGCGGATGGCGGGCGGGAAAATTGGTCAAAAACGTTGGTGCGGGTGGATGGCGGACAGATGATGAGTTTTGTGATGCGGTTGCGGATGAAATAATAGCCCATCCGCGCATCTCTAACCGTCATGTTGTTTGTATTAACTAAACCTAAAACTACGTAGTAAAAAATGTTTTTAGTAATTAAAATATGAGCTACAATAAAATAAAATATAATTGTTAGATAAAAACCTTTTTAAAAATTTGAAATGTTGCCCAGTTTAAGTTGAAGGACTAAAATGACTTAATCTACCATTTAAAAATAAATTAAAGGTAAATAGAAAAACGAATAAAAATGTTAATAGCACATCTCAAGAACTCAAATTAAAATGAAAACTGAAAATATAAAAAAAAAAATATTAATGTACATTATAATAATATATGAATAATACTAAAATAATTAAAATAATAGTAATAGCAATATTCAGGCCGAACAGTGCAGTATACTAGGATTTTTCTATTTTGAACAAAGTCCCAGTATATCGGCCCCATTATTGCACAACACCGGTGTTTTATTGAGTAAGATTTACGTGGATTCAATTGTTGGGCTGGAGCGAAGAACATTTTACAGCATTTAGTTTGGTATAAATGAAAACTATATTTCAGACCGAAATGGCACACACAAGACTCAATTTATACCCATGAATGCGAATTTCCAAAATATTTTTAGAAACAATTTACTAAAAGTTAATCTACTGGTGTTTTAAGAACTGCGTTACAGTTTAGAGATTACACTTGTTTTTGTTTAGAAATAAAACATGATTTTAAACAGTCAGCCAGGAACCAGAAACATCATAAGATTTATTTAAAATATTTGAAAGAAAATAAATGTATAACAGTTAAAGTGACGTACTTTTTTAATAAGATGGACCCAGGAAAACTTACAATTTGTACCACAAATACAATTAAAGAATCTTTGATGTCAGAGATGTCATGTATATTAAAAAAAAGTTTAGTCTTTTTTTCACAAAATTGAACTTTATTAAATGTTTGTATTTATTATGTTGTTTATATAGAATAGCATGTGAATCTGATATGGCAATACATTTAAATACAACAGCAATTAAATATATAATAGGTCAAATGGAAACCAGTCAATGCACGCATGTATTTACAAATTAAATAATTAGAAAGCTATTATAGATTAAGTGAATTATAGTAAATCGAGAGGCTTTCTTTTTAGAGAGGATTTATATGAATGGAAGTAAAGCATGTGGCTGGTAGGTCACATGAGAGTAACAACATGCTGGATTTAGACCGTCCCTCTACTCATATTCATACTAAATAGAACATACTTTTTTTATCCGTCGTGAAGTAAGTCCAAATTCACATGTAGTTCCCACTCAGACCGTACGTGATTTCTGATTTCTAAATTC
This sequence comes from Siphateles boraxobius, assembly GCF_051911475.1. Lineage (NCBI taxonomy): Eukaryota > Metazoa > Chordata > Actinopteri > Cypriniformes > Leuciscidae > Siphateles > Siphateles boraxobius. The sequence continues at coordinate 23,373,627 of NW_027509208.1, read as the reverse complement.
TGTCAATAGCGAGGAAAGAGTTAAGAAGTAAAGTTTAACATTTTCGGTCACAGAATTGGTTTGTGTTCCTCATTTCACACTGTGGCCCACTTCTTGTTGTGTTGCTGTGCCGTACTGCCATGACTTCCTGCTTCTCAGTTCGATTTTACAGCTCCGCTCATCTTAACTTGTTTACTTGTCTTTTCCTCTGTCACACAGGAGGTAAAATTCCTACCCAGAAGCCCGTCGTCGCTCGACTGTAGTCGTACACGTACAAGTCTCTGGAGGGCCAAACCAAACTAAATTGCCTTCATTAGCATAATGCCAAATTTTGCAAGGTGGCACGGCTTCGCTGACTACAAAGGTTACCTGTCATCGATCTTTAAAGGGACGTCACGGATATGCCATCTGGGACGCTAGAAGCACTCTTTTTATCTCTCTCCCTCTTCCAAAAACTCGACAGCAGGTTGCCGTGTCTGTGATCGGCCGACATCTTTAATGTCTTTATCAGACGAGGTTTAAACTGCTCTGATGTTGTCATGCATATGAAGACAGCGACACTTTTGATGTTTTTTTATTCCCGTTTGAACATCCTGTTACTGCCGCTTGCTCTCGTTTTAATCCATGTCAGCACTAAAGAGCCTTCGCTTTGATTCGAAACACTGTTACTGTTTATTCTCACTGGATTTTTGTCGGCTCGGTTTTCTTTTCTCCGTGACTTGATTTGAATTCTTTTCTTTTGCTCTCTAGATATGTCCGTTTTTTTTTTTTGCTTTTGCTATGGATCGAGTTTTTTAGGGATTGTGTTACAAAAATAGGTCAATCAAAAGTGTGTTAACTCATTCAGAGCTAAAGAAAAAATGTAAAAGTGATTGTCTACTCTCGTAAGAGAAGCTATAAGTGTTGTAATGAGCCAAGTATGGAGACTTTTCATTGCCATAACAGTGTTTGCGTGCCTCTTGTAAACTAAACCGCTTTTCTGCTAATACAAAATAATGCATAGTGAGGCGACATGTTTTTAGACATATCACTGAATTATCTGCATATTTCACACTGTCTTTCAGTAATTCTTATCATGATAAAAAAAAATATTAAAAAGGATCAGACGATACAGAGGCATGTCGCACTTGACATCAGGAATGGCATCAAACTGCTGAATCTCTGTTCGCTCTATTCTGAACACCCCTGTAATGTTTTATTTCAAAGTATTACATCAATTTTTTTCAGAATTAATGAATTAAGAATTAAGTCGTACTGACCCAGATCACAAAGATAAGCTTTTAAAATGGTGTGAAGTGGATGCATGTCAATTTTGGTTCCCTGCCTTTGAATTTTCACACTACGTGAACATATAGTTTATAGTTCAGTCCTAAAACTGAACTATATACAAAGTTTAGATACATTTGTGTGCTGCACAGCAGTCTTTCTAGAAAAAAAAACTACATATATGCCCATTGTGGGGATTTGAATGGAAATTCAGGTATATTTTCTATCCCATATTTTGGACTTATCATCAGACATTATCTGTCTGTGGTCACCGCATGGATGATGCAACTATAAAACTCAAGCCAGATAAAGCCATTGTAGCACTCATCCGCCCTGGGTTTGAGTTGATTCTTGCACAATTCATCAAATTAAGTAAAAAAAAAAAAAGCTGCAACCATATTTATGTTTACATTGACAAGAAGCTTTTTACATAATTAGATGAATTTGTCTTTGTGGATTGAAAGGGTATTGATTGACAGAATCTGTAGAAATCACTCCTTTGACTTTTGGACATTTTATATCTATATTGATTGTGTGTCTTTCTAATAATGTTAATATTGTGATTGAACAGTGATTGTGTCTTATAGATTTGGAAGAAATGGCACTAAAGACTAAAAATGCATTAAAGCTGACTAAAACGTGAATGCTGACCGTGTTGTGTGGTTTTATAATGTGTATGATTAATAATTTGGGTTCTCTAGTCGTTTTATTTGATTTTTAAAGTCCCTCTGTGGTAAAAATCACATTTTTAATGTTGTTTATATGTGTGGTGTTTTTAATATGCTTTTAGATAAACCATGTGCAAATTCATCAATCAACAACACCATTGCAGTGAACCAAAGACCGTCTCAAAAAATGCGGTTTGAAATCGCTGGTGTCTCTGATGTCACAAACTACCTTGTAACCAATCACGTCAACGTGTGGATCTCTGAGCTGGTGTGAGTGAATGGAGGCGGGGCTCATTTGCATATTCATAGAACCGCGTATTCTAAGGCCCCGTTTACACGAAGGGAAAACGCAGACATTCCCCTGCGGTTTGGCCTCTCATTTACACGAAAACCCCGTTTTTATCACAGAAAACAATTATTTCTAAAAACTCCGGCCAAAGTGGAGATTTCTGAAAAATGCCGGTTATGTGTTGCTGTGTCAACTGGGAGAAACGGGGTTTTAGGTTCTTTCTTGTCGATTCTGAGGATTCTGATTGGCTTGCATGGCTTTATCCTTCTCCCTACACTGCCGCCAATAGGTTTGGCATAGTTATGATGGCGCTTGCGGCGTATTTATGCGGGTTGTGTGCACGATGTTATTATTGAAAACGGAGGGGGGGGGGGGGGGGGGGGTATGTGTAAACGTAGCCTAAATGAGGCAAGGGTGTAGAGTTACATTCAAGCTATTTTAAGGCCTGAATAATTTTTTTCAAGGAAAAAACTTTTAAATATGTATCAAACATGAGTTTTAAGGGATAAAATTATTGACTACAGGGGGGACAGAAAGATGTTTTTAATGTTTTTTGAAAGAAGTCACCAAGACTGCATTTATGTGGTCAAAAATACAGTAAAAACAGAAAGATCATAAAATAGTTACAATTTAAAAGAACTGTTTTCTATTGTAATATATTTTAGTATGCAATTTATCCCTGTGATGGCAAAACAAATGTTATAAAAACAAATGTATAAAAATCGAGGTCTAAACATCAACATTCTTGCCTAAAAGAACTCTTTCAGAGGTGGGAAAAGTACACAACTTCCCTCAGTTAAAGTACAGATAGTACTGGTCAAATATTACTTGCGTTACAAGTAAAAGTTGTAAAGACTGAATTTTACTTAAGTACAGAAATACTTGTTTTTAAAAGTACTTAAGTATCAAAAGTAAAAAAGTAATTGTCATGCATTGTTTTATTATTGTTGCAATGTTGTATGTAATACTTATACCATATGCCTCTGAATCTATGCCTACCTACCATCCTATCAATATCAAATGTATTTCTAGAACATAGTTCCCGTTGTGGGTTTGAATGCGAGATTGAATAAATGCACTCAATAATGTCCACAATGGTTTCGGACACCCAAATATGGCTGTTCCCTCAAATAGTGCCCTATTTAAAGTTTTTTGGCTTTTAGTATTCATATGTTATAGCCTTACTGTTATCTTTAAGCTAGTGTGCTCCAAAACAATGACAAAATTCACATTTAGAAGACCAAAGCCAACGTTGAAAATGAAAATCAGGTTGATGTCAGAATCCAACGTCAAATTGATGTTAATCACCAACGTTGGACCAACGTTGGACAGATGTTGTATTGTGAAAATGAAAATCGGGTTGACTTCAGACACCAACATCAGTCGGGTTCTGATGTCAATCCGACGTCGGGTTCGGACGTCAAACCCGTCAACCCGACTTTCATTTCCAAACAAAATCCAATGTCTATCCTTTACTACTCCAAAAAGGAGGACAAATGAGTGTCCGGCTTGACGCTGTGCCAGACGGGGCTTAAAATCCGGACGTATGGCCACCCTAAAATGTAGTGAAGTTAAAGTAAAAAGTTATACTCAAGTAAAGTACAGATACTCAAAAAGTGTACTTGAGTACAGTACTCAAGTAAATGTACTTTGTTACTGTCCTACATTCCGTGACACAATAACAGTAGTAAAGTTTTGCTCTTCCTCCATTGATGCTCACTGTGAGAAAGCTGTGAGAAAGTTACCATGTGATATTGCGATATTATTAGAATATGCATATCTGGAAAAGGCTCTCAGCCAATCAGACTCTATAGAATCAGAACTAACTGTTTTATCTATCAGCATCATTACTCTAGTATTCAGTGTCACACGATCTTTCAAACATTATTCTAATATGCCGATGTGCTGCTCAAGAAACTGCTTAATATTTTTTTTTCTTTGATGAACATAACCATATTTAAAACCATATAGTTGATTATTTGATGAAGAAAAAGGTCAAAATAAATATTTTCTTTTGTCTCACAATAGGCTATATGTCTTCACTGTCACTTTTGATCAATTTAATGTCTCCATGTTGAAAAAAGTATTCATTTATTTAAAAACAACGCAAATCTTTCATTTAGTCAACATGTATTTCATCATTAGAAAAGGCCTCACTTGTGTTGTGGGTTTGTGAGTGTTGTCCTCTAGATGGCAGTCTTGGATGTGGATTTACTAGATTAAGCAGCCTGTGTATTCCAGGCAGTTTGATACTTTCACCAAATCTGTGCAGCCAAGCAAAACCTTTTACTCATATTTACTTCCCATTTCATTCGTCTTGTCAACCGGATATCAATCAATACGCCAGCAATCTCTTCCACTGAGCACACAGGGTACAGGACACGTCCACTGCTCATTCTCTTGACATTTCCAGTGTGTTCTAGCTACAGCTCAGTATATTGTTATTGTATCTGTTTGAACAACTGAGGGTTTCTTGTCTTATTAATATATCCTAGGTTTATTTGATTCATCAGTCTCGTTTAGCAGAAGACGTTCCACAGATGAACATTAAGCAGTGAAGTCTTACTGTTTATTCGTTCGTGGTTCGACTGGTCGAGACTGTTTTCCAAAGATGGCTCCCGCTTGTATACGTGAAGTGTACTGTCTTTATAAAGTATCTTCTTATTAAACTGTCTGTACACTTACAAAGTTCTCAATGCTTCGGTTTGCAGGTAGAGACCCTAATTATGCTACCGTGTTAGTGTGGGGCTATTTTGAGCCTTGTTAGTGGTATTAACTAGCGATTTTTATGTTTACTTATTCGATGCCCCATACACTAGCGTTATAAGCTAATCTGTGGTTAAACTAAAACTAACGTTAAAACTGAGTACATTCGATTATCATGAAAACGCATCCCAGAGAACGGTCGACTAACCCATGTGTTAACAGGCTTTATTAGCTTTAACTTCCACCCTATTATTTGCTAAGAAAGAACAACATGCTAGTAGAAGATTAGCATTTAGGAAGAATTGGAATGAGATATAAAATTGGTAACACTTTATTTTACAGTGTCCTTGTGTAGTTACTATACAAATTGTGCATAATTACATGCAACTAATCCCAAAACACACCCTAATCCTAACCCTATAGTAAGTACATGTATTATCACTGAGTACTTAAATGTATCACTAAAGTATATAATGAGTATACATCATTAAATGTATTCAATAATTTTATCCCTTAAAACTCATATTTGATCACCAAAATGCCATATTGAAATGTTTTTTCCTTTAATTGTTTTTATTATGCCATAAAATAGCATGAATGTAACTCTACACCCTTGCCTCATTTAGTATACGTGGTTCTATGAATATGCAAATTAGCCCCGCCTCCACTCACTCACACCAGCTCAGAGAATAACTCGTTGACGATCATACATTGACTTGATTGGTTACGTAGTTTGTGACGTCAGAAACACCAGCGATTTCAAACCACGTTTTTGAGTCTTTGATTCACTGCAGTGAAAATACTCAGCAATGGTGTTGACTTATGAATTTGCTCATGGTTTGTCTTAAAGCATATTTAAAACACCAATTATACATATAAACAACATTAAAAGCTTGATTTTCACCACAGGGGGACTTTAAAATAAACCATAAAATCTATTTAAAAAAATCAACACAACAGGATGAACATATTATGTTTACGCCATTAGATAAGTCTTTTAAAAGTGAGGAAAAAAGAGAAAGGTTTATAAATAATACTTTATTCTTGTATTTGTTTCCTTCCAATGATATCACTTCTAGCCAAGTCATGTGATTTAGAGCATATGCTTAAGATTTTAAAGGCCAAGTAGCACCAGTGTAACAGGGTGGACTGGAGTTTGTGAGATAATTTAATGGTTTTCTTTGGTAATAAGTTGTGCGCCTTAAAACTAATCTTCAGCATGTTTAGCATGCCAAATTGGGAATGAGCTATATTTGGAATATGCTTCATAAATAGCTGTTTTATAAGAGAAATTGTAAATTTGCAAGAGTGATACATTTACGGCACTGGCCACGGGCTAACAGGCAGTGGTGACTTTTACAAAACGTTGAAATTATTTCATGGCCTGTATATGATTGATTTTTAAAGCTCATTCACCTTGACCAACTTTTTCCAATGATACAAACTCAGGGTTTGCAATGAAGTAACCAAGACTGTTCCCAAGGTCTGTTCAGTGTCATATTGCCTCACATCCAATTGCCACAACCCAGACTTTGTGTCCATTGAAGATTTTTCAGAAAGACCTATTTCCAATGTTTCATTGTCTGATGAAATCGAACACATTAGCTGTGTCTGAGAGCATCACATTCGTCACATATTTAAAAAAGTGGTGCAGACAGTGGGGGTTCACACACGTGCTGGGTGTGAAGTCGGGAAATGGCATTGGCTAACCTCATGAATATTTAAAAGGTTAAAAACAAATAATTGAACATGATTTACTGTGCAGATAGATAAATATGTGAAGAAGTATTGTGCAAATCAGGTCTGTATGAAGTATTTGCTCTCAATCCTGTGCATATTTGGTTGGATGGATACACACTAGTATCTAAAATACACATAATATGGTAGAATAGTCGACATAGTGCAGAGTTTAAGTGTTTTTTCAGTTAGCCTTTAGTTAGCTTACAGCAAACTAGCTTAGCATAGCGCTAACTGCTTGAGAAGAGCTCATTTGATTAGCAAGAAGAAGATATCATGTTAGCGTACCTTGTTATTGATCAGGCAGAAGTGGCAAAAAATTAAGTTCTTGTTAAGTCGTGACATAACAAATGGTGTTTCCTCTACTCCATTTTATGTGACAATACTATCTCAAAAGCCATTTATGAGCACAATTAATTTATAGCACATCTTTAAACTAAACTTTTAAAAACTAATGATATACACTACAGTTATTTCAGGCTCACGGTGTCCTGGACACCAATATTTTAACGATTCAGAAAATATAGAGATAATAATCATGATTTTTAAGTAGTACTACAGCACACTTGGAGTATATATTAGCCAAGCTGCTATAAACCTCTAAGGTTACCAAAAAAAAAAAAAAAAGGCAAATTATTGAAATGGATGTTAGTGGAGGAGAGGTTTCACTATGCTGAATAAACTGCTTTTTGGGGGGGAAATGCATATAATTTAAAGTAACCATTAAATCAAAATAGGTTTTTCATGGAATAGTGCAGTATTTATTATAAATAAAGTATATGTGCACATATTTAAAAAAATAATAATTTGCCCCCATAATCTTTAACGAAAATAACTTCCCCTCCCTCTTCGCCTACTTATACTATGCTCTAAAAGTATTTAGGCTACTGTTTTTGTGAAGAAAAAGTACATACTTTTGAGTGTGTAGCAGAAGAGTAGGGAAGCTTTGGGACATCACAACTGCTTCTTTAAAGGACAGCTCTGTCACGTAGTTACGTGCATTCCTGTCACCATAAACTGCAATGTCAATCACCTTGTCACAGTTAAAATCCTCCACATTCAATTTAATTTAATTTCCTAGCGTTTCGAAGAGAAATGTAGTAGCACGCTAATCTGCCAGTCGTGAGTCGTTCATGTGGAGACTCTCCTCATGTGTTTGCAATTTGCATAATGATGCATTTAAAAGTTAATGACCAAACGTATCTTTACAAAAGTTCACAATGCTGTTGCAGATGAAATATAATTTGGATAATATTGAATAAATATCTTTTCTCCATGTCAGATACTGATAATTATTCACTCAAACCACTTTATCCAAACCTCTCTTCTTAACCGTCGGTCGAGCACATCCGCCATGTTTGTAGTTTTTCACCTTTTACTCGTGTTTGTAGTTCAAAACGAATTCTTATCTAATGCGCAATGGGTTGTGGGCTATATTAGACATTAGAGTATTCACGGATCTGCATTTCGGATACTAACCGGAAAAAGTAGACCATCCGGGTTTCTTTGGAATACTAATTTCAACATACTATGATTTGTGACACACTAGTTCTCTAGTTCTAATTTCGAATACTTTTTAGGACAAATAGTATGCGAATTGGGACGCAGTATACAGTGATTGACTGTCGCACAATTCAATGATGTCAAGACTATGTGATTGGTCATCAAGGCACATTTCAACCAAGTTGACGGTTACACTTTCTCCAAGGGTAGAATGAATGAATGAGGCATTTAAATAGCGCTTTCATTATGTACTAGTGTACACCCAAAGCCCTTTACAATCATATCAGGGAATCTCTCTCCACCCACCACCAGTGTGCAGCATCCACTTGGATGATGAGGCGGCAGCCACAGTACAACGGCGCCAGTGCACTTACAATACACCAGATATAGGTGGAGAGAGGAGAGAGAGTGATAGAGCCAGTTCAGTGGATGGGATTAGGAGGCCATGATTAGCAAGGGCCAATGGGTGGAATGTGGCCTGGACACTGGAGTTACACTTCTACTCTTTACGAGAAGTGCCATAGGATTGAGCGTTTGGACCTAGAAAATGTGACGCCTGACATCAGACTTAACAATCAGATTGGAATCATACTACACACATGCTTGCTATAGAATGGTTCTTCAATGAAAGGCTCTTCATGAAATGCTTTAGGCTACATACTCGAAGAAAAAATCAAACGCTGCTTTTGGCTGACTGGCAAATGAGTGTAGACATTAAGGGCAATGTATCTCTATCCATCACAACATTTTCATTCACGCCAAATCAAATATGTCATATAGATGAAGATAAAGTCCATTCTCTGCCTTAGACCATGTGCACTACTCTCCATAGTTTGAATAGGTGTGAATAGGTCCATGGGAACTTGTTATATCAATTTCTTGGCCTTTATGTTTCATATTCACAGTTAAAAATTTAAACAGAAAAAAATATATAATTGGTTTTTGCTTTGCATTTGAATACTGAGGATTTGTTAAAGCAGTCGGCACCAGCAGTCACCGAATCTTCAGGGTATAATTCATCGGCCCCCCGTCGCTGGACGCACTGTTTCCTCTTCCATCGGGAAGCGGCTCCATCAGATGAGTGTTCAGGAGTGTCAGCGCCGTGGGAATCTCCGTCAGTGCGCTTCTGACAGTGAAATACATAATGATTCTCACATGGCAAACGCAACGAAGTGACAGCCTGCAGAGGATTTAATAAAGTTCAGTACAATCTAATTGAAGTTGTGAGTGAAAGCCTCTTGGATAACAAATCCTTTCTGGATTTGTCACTACCTCTGAAGTGAGCATTGTCACTGTGGGGGAGACACATGGATAAACCGTACAGCTGGTGGTTACTGAACTTAAACTGGGTTCACACACGTTACCGTTACACCTGCCCTCAGCATAATGTATGAACTCTTTTGGATAAACTCTTTATGGATATTTACCTTGACCATGATACATGTATGAGAGTTTCATGGATTTCAGACGTCACCATACTAGTAATACCAAAGGATTATTTTGAGTGCCTTGGAGTGCTATGTACATAATAAAAACCATGGGTGAATACAAGAAGTATTTAGACATTTGAATACACTGAACAGATTTTAAAACGTTATCACACACTTGCTGAGCTTGAAATGGTTACAGAGAAAAAACTGGTCATCGTACACTAAATGAATGAGGGTCACATACTATCAGACTTTACCTTTACACTACAAACTTGTGCCTAGGAGATGCTTAAAATATCAAATATGTTTGATATCCTTCACTGGATTGAATCGTAGTATGAAGCTAAAAAATAAACAAAATAAAATCGCAGTCTGTGGCCACCATCATACACTACACAATTTCCTGTGAAATCGGTTAGCACCAACTGAAGGCTTTCAGCAACTAGCGTTGAGTCCTCCAGACTGTAAATTTAAGTAAAAATATGGGCACAAGTTGTATAGCATAGTTCCAGCCTTTAAAATGTCATTGCATTCAAAACAAAATATCAAACTAAGTGCAATTTACATAAATATTTTGGAGGCCTGAAAACGCAAGCTTTTGAAAACGGGTTTCAAAGTGCAAGTTTTTTTTAAACTAAATTGTTATCGTCTCCATGTGAACTACACAAACATGAATTTGTGAAAACGGTGACATCAAACGCATGCTTATTACGTATTCAGTCTATAGGAGCATGGTGTTTCTTTACAAAGGCCTCTTCACACGAAGAAGGACAATTATAACAATAGCTATATCCACACCAATAGCTAGGCAATAGCTAGGCATCCACACCAAGAGACAACAATGTTCTGTTTATTATAAGCAAACACTGCAGTTATGTCATCTGCCACTTTAAATGCTCAAGCTCTTGACAGTTGGCAGGTTCTGATTGGCTGTTAATATTCAGCTAGAAAAAAATCCAATGTCCAATGATATAATGGTTATAAAAACTTAACCTAAATCGTTAAGACCTATTCGCATAAAGAACAATAACTATATTTATAATTATAACAATAATTATATTAGAGTCCACAGCATTGGACAATATCGTTCTGTTTTTTGTTATGTCATCTGTCGCTTTCAGTGCTCAAGGTATTTAAAGCTGTGCGGATTCTGATTGGATGTCAATATTTTTATCATTCATCAGCTGGAAAAAATCATTCCAAAAGTGATACCAATTATATGGTTCATCTATTGTGATACCATCATAGCTGTGCTATTCTCAAATAATTAAATGGTTTATTAAAACTTCATCATTATAGTTATCATCCTTAGTATGAATAATCTTAAGTCTGTTTTTAGGTCACAGCTGGTTTAAGTCACGAAAAATCATATAATGTTTTGAGTTTATGAGGTCAGGATGTACATGTGAAGGTCCTTTCACAGCCCCAGAACAACCTTAATCAATGCAATGCACTGAAATATCTTTCATTTTTCCTCGCCCACCATTTTACACTATATATATATATATATATATATATATATATATATGTATATGTATATATGTATATGTATATATGCCTGTATTAATTGTTAATTGAGAAAATTTACAAGAAAGCATTTCATACTCATTCCCTAATTTCCCGGAGGGAGAAGAGCTAGAGATTTTGTCGTCTTACGAGAAAAGATGTATTGAATCAAAGCAGAGCCATTGATTCATAATGAAGTTGTGTGATATCTCAGTCAGATTGGATAACAGACTGGATCATAATGCTTTTCCACAGTGAACGAAGGCCTGAAACCCCAAGACTATATTGATTCCCCCCCCTCCCCCATATATGATTTGTATGAAGAGGTGCATTTCATCAGGGTTTAGTCATGAAACATCACCTCCCGGCCCTGGGTAATGTGGCTGTACAGCCCAGGAAATTAAATTAGGAAATTAGAGCCGCAGTATTTAAATGAGACTCCCAGCAGCTACTCACTTCCTGTGTTTTACTGTTCAACATTAACCTCACTGAAAGCACTGCGAGGCAATTAGCATCACAAATGACGTACGCTAGGTTTCAACTTTTCATTATGTGAATGGTGAGCTGTGTATAATTAAAAAAGTACTGATAAACACATACCTGAGCATCAGCAGGGCAAAACGTTGCCAGGGTGGCTTTCATAATTACAATATCTCTCTTCACTGAGGGCCAGAGTGACTAAGGCATTCTGATATGGGCTAATAAGAGAACAAGAGAGGTCATTTAAAGCAAATGAGCAGACCGTTTCAATTAATCTAGGTTATTTCCTGGTTCTTAAGTAGCACACATTCACAACTATAGTGTAAGCATTTCTCTTTTCAACAGGAGCATTTAGAGTGCTATTATTTTTTTCAACAAGCTGAAGCATTGTCGCTTCTGTTTCATGTGTTATGTTTGTCTCACTCAGCTCCCTATAGCTCCCTAGTTTCCCTTCATTGGCGTCCTTAACGGAAGAGATTTCCTAGGTTAGTTGATTCGTTGGCGGTCTCGTCATGTCTGGAATGACGTCTTGGGAGGCCAATCACGTTGTGGTGTGAAGGCTGATGAATGAAGTGGAGTCTTGTGGTTGAAGTTTGAAGTCGGAGGTGAACAAAGACTAGGGTTGTTGACTGAAAATGTCTTGGATGATGTTGTTCAGTCTTAACATGTTCTGATCTGGACTTGTCTTCTCATCTCTTCATCTCATCTAATGCTTTGTTCGTGTCCTGAGATTTTAAACTCTGATGTTTGTCCAACCCTTTGGAGGAGTTCTGACCAGTTAGGTATTTTCTTTGGTTCAGCATGTGACAGTTTCTGCTCCTCTCACATAAATTACATGTTTTCTGATTAGTCACATGGTGTCTTCACTTTCCCGGTCTAGCAGGGGATAATTTAGACATTATTTCTATAATAAGAATTCAAAACATTTTACACAGATTTGATTCATACCACAATTCGAGAAATGGAAAACCATTCACGCTGATAGTACACAAGACACACCTCTAATCAACCGTTAACTCATGGTTTTCCTCGTCTTTTTAAAACTATAACGTTGACACCTTAAGTGTTCTTTCTCTAGTTGGGATCATCTCTTACAAGCGTTATTTGTCTTATATGTAGAAGAATCAGTTAGTTTCAAGACTGAATGGGATCCCAAATGACAGATCATCTGGTACTGAGTGTTGACTCAGACTCTCTGTGGAATTCGGCTCTCTTCACAGTTTGAAGGAGTTCACTCTCAGTTGAGTGAAAATAAATATTGAATGAGAAAAACAATTGAGTCTTGATTTTAGTGTGGGAAACTGATGGTTGAAGGGCAGTGGTTAAGGATGTTGTTCTGCCCTAGTCATCAAACTTACATCATCTGAGATGGAATGCCATTCCAGAGGGGAAGCACATTTTCACATTGTGATTAAAAATTACAAAGACAAACACACTTTTTCTTGTGAATTAATTTATGGATTATTTGTTTACCACAAGACATGTGTGCTTACAAAGAGAATGGGGTCCATTTTTATTTCATGCAGACTTTAATCAAACAAAAAGATTTTTTTTGTATTATTTAATTTAATAAGTGGAGTACTATATAGTAATTATCTCAAAATATTATTCAGCACATTACCCCTTGTGAGTGTCTTACTGCATATGTTACTTACTTAAGTAAGTAGCATATGCTTGTTTACTTACTGCGTACATGTTTACGTCTGTCTTAGTCTCTCTGGAATTGAAATATATTTACAGTTAAAATGATTATAGCAGAGCGAGCAAGCGAGAGAGGGGAGCAGAAGAGATATAAAATGAGAGTGGGGCTGGAGGTTATCGGTTTGAATCTGGTCACTCGACGCCTACTGAGTGCAGAGGGCAAGTCCTGTCACAGCCCTAGGGAAGAACAGCAGACTGAAATGAGATGTACAGCATGTCAGGCGAAAGAAACGCGAAGAGGGAGAGAAGACAGATGGAATCTATGAGCATCTCTGGCCTCAGAGGAGAGCTGAGAGGTCAGCTCATAAGAATTTGGCTGGTGTTACTGCAGAGGTGGTCAGCTCCCACATAACTCTCCCCTCATTCCCGTTTCTCCTGCCATTTTTTTCATTACAACCTACACAAGACCTTATATTACATTCTCCAATTTTTTCTTAGCTGGAAATGCTGTATGCATGACAATCTAAGATATTCTTTTGTTTTTATAACTTTTTTTAAATTTAAAGCAACAGCACACCCAAATATGATAATTCTGTCATCATTTACTTAACTCATTTACCTAACTTTCTTTAATGTAACACAAAAAGTAAATATTTGCTGCTCTTTTCACCAGGGGCATCAGGTAAATCACACCTTATGCCACCATTGAAGTTCCTTCATAGCTATGCAAATATCAAAAAGTAACTAACATTTGTGTGTCAACAAATCAGAATCAACACTGGTGTGGGTAAAAATATGCAGGTATGTAGAAGTGTTGTAATGTCAGTCTGTGTTCCCCTGTCATCTCTTGTTTTAGCAGTTCCCCATTATGTCTATTAGTCTTCCCATGTGTCCCGATTAACCACGCCCCCTTGTTATCGTGTTCAGCTTGTTTGCCCTTGTATTTAAGCCCTGTGTTTCAGTCCAGTCTTTGTGAGTTCTTGTGTTGTTCTGTGATGCAGTTCATTGAGGTTAGTTGTTTTGTTCCGGAGTCTTGTTCCTAGCCTGAGTCTTTTCAGTTTAACGAATAAAGTGTGTGTGCGTGCTGCATTTGGATCCTGCTTCCTCCTTACTTCAACCACTTCATGACAATAAGAACATGTTAAAATGTTCCATTTTGAATATTGTTATATCTGTTGACTTGTTTGTCACAAAACTTGTGTGCTTGCATGTTTAATGAAGGGGAGCCATTTTTAGCTTTCGTAGAGAGTACTAGTGACACTTGTAAACAAACCGTTTATCCTGAGGGTGTGTGTATCAGCAGAAGGGCTTTGACATTGGTAGATTGTTGTCCACAGGGATGGTGGAGTGATGTGTGTGACAGGTGTCGGAGGGATCTGTCAATACCTGCGGCTTTGAAGAGAAGCACACATCTGTATGTGCGCGCGAGTTTGTTCTTGAGAACAGAGTTTCCGCTCAAATAATCCTAATGGGTCTCATTCATGAAACACGAGCCATGTCGAACCATTTTCTTCTCACTTCTGGGAATGTTCGATTAACAGATGAAACTCCATTGAATGCATCTGTAATATGCTGCCAAGCTTCCTTTTTTTTAGGACCCGATACGCCATGTACGCTTGAAAATAAAATGTGGCGTTTTGAATGAACTTCTGATAGTAAAACAATTCAATTTCTGCATCTGAGAAATTTTTCCTTTTCATTCGCATTCATGTCATAATATGATGCCCATATATAGTTGTCAGTCGGATTTAATGGGCGGGATTTATGGTAATTGAGAAAGAACGTGCACGCGCATCCCATTTACGACTGATTGGAATTCATTAACAAACACACACACGTTTCACTATCACATCTGACGTTTACGAAGTATTTGTGAATCAGGAGAAGAGTTTTCGGGAAGGTCTCTTTACGCGCAAATCACTCGCATATTTACTCGTATATTTACGAATGTTTCATGAATGAGACCCATTGTGTTTGTTCATGCATTTGATTATGAATAATTGTGCATAATCAACAAATTTTTTTTCAAGGTTTAGATTCAAGGTTATTTTTCATTCAAAATTAGTCGTCCGTCCGTCCGCTTTTAGCTCAAGCCCACAGTCTTATAAATGACATGAGTAGTATTTCCTGACAAACCCATATTCCAACCCGACCTGTTTTACAGTGTGCAATTTCGTATGAATTCGCATGTGATTTGTATGATAAAGTATGAATTTCGGTCCCCATGCTCACCCCTAAATCTCTGTGTGGAGGAGAACAGGTGCACAGAACAATTGAGGTTGTACAAATTCATATGTATTTCGAACAGATCAATATAGTAACACATTTTTCTGGGTATTATTCATGATCGGTAGGCTATACACGTATATGTACAAACTAAGTTGTCAGTGATGGCAACTCAAACTTTTTATAACCAGTATCAATTAGATAAGGAAGTTTGTCAAGATGAACTTAGATATTGGCCAACAAAAGCAAAAAACTCCATATAGCTTTCCACTCACTAGCGTAGCCAGGAATCACAATGTAGGTGGGCCCAGAGAAAATCAGGTGGGCACAGCCTAAAATGCATCTGTGATCAAAATAGGCCAACACAACTACACCGGCTTGAATACACCACAGTTTAATCAGAGCATAAGCATGTATGTCATCATAAGCAGTGTTAAGAACATAACGATAAAAACAGCATTTCCACTGCTCGCGGCCACACTACACACACATACGCGCATCTGACAGATGCAAAACAACACCATCATCAAATCAGCAGGACAGTAGTGGACAGTGTGTAAAAACAATGCTTGGTCATAGTCTGGCTCAGCGGCCACATAAAACCACGTTAAATAAACAACATTGACTAGGCAACTACATAGTAAGCGTAGATTGGCTTACTTTTGATGACTAGCTTATAACAGGAGACGATGGGGTTTAGAGTTGAACACTGCAATGATTTCATTATAGTCCAACGATTTAGTCAATTATCTTTCAAATGAGAGCAAGTAAGTTGCTTAGTAAGTTGCTCTGTTTCATTTTAGTTTATACTTAGCTAAACTTCAGTGTCCCTCTGTGAAATATGCTCGTCGTTGTGAAGGGGGGGATGGGCTGTTCGCGATCTGACTGCAAAATGCGCTACGTGGGCATTTCGTCATCACCATGACAAACAAACAAGAATCAAGAAACATTGGATTTATTTTTATAGGTCAAGTATTGTAATAATCGCAACAGAATTCCCTCCGGCTACCTTGTGAGGCCACTGACTGGATGGGCCTGACTGACATGTGGGTTGGCCCAGGCCCATCCAGGCCCACCCGTAGCTACGCGAATGTTTCCACTGGTTCTATATTAAGTCCATATGATCATTCCAATACAGGGAGCTCAGGGATGGTATGGAAAACATCAAAAGTGCCCTGGTAATGGATGAATTTATATCTGATATATTTCTTAAGGTTCTGTTTAGGTATAGTTGGTGGTACTTGCTTTGGCACTACTGTTATTGTTCATGATTCTTCAGCTTCAGGATTGGGCTTTGGTTTATATTGGGAGTTGATTTTTATTAAAAAAAGATTTACAATTTTTATTTTTGCTATATGAAGATTTACTTCCATATTAGGCTTACATATTACAGTGATTTCAGAAGGATCATGCGACACTGAAGACTGCAGTAATGATGCTGAAAATTCCGCTTTGCAATCAGGAATATATACTGTATTACATTTTAAAATATAAAGCAGTTATTTTACTTCTTTGTGAATTACTAAGTTTAAAAATGCGAAGAAAGTTTATGTACCTGTTTACCAAGAATGCAACAGTGTAAGTGAAGTATGAAATATGAGACATTTGATGTGTGAAAAATCAGAGTCATACTTGTAAACAGAATAGTTGTACTGTGAATCATTTTTTACATCAAGCAGAAAGTTTGTCAACTGGATTATGAATAGTAAGACAAATTAATCATCCGGCATTAGTATGAAATAATAATAATAAAAAAATGTAAACAATTTCTTTTCAAGGTCATTTCTGACACTGGAAGACCCCATTAATGTACTCTTAACAACAATCAATGACTTACAAAATCCCCCAATCGTTCTTTTTTTAGGATCATAGCCACATTTTGAGGAAACAGTGAGGCTGATGTGGCAACTCCACACTTCACCTTCTTGGAAACAGCAGTGTTGTTTTTAATGCTAATTATCTTGGTGTTACCTCTGGTGTCACTTGGTGTGATTTTGTGCAATCACACTGATAACAGGTGGACAGATGGCATGCCACTTCTAACAAAGTGACAAGAAAAATGCTGCGGTTGTCTCTTCTGTTCATTTAGATCATTTGTAAGTAAAAACTGTAAAAGCAAATGTATTAGATAAGTCACGATATTCTCTTTAAGATTCATGCATTTTAAAGTGAATATGATTGGCAGTGGATTGAGAACCTAATCAAATGCATTTTAATATGTGAATACATTGGAGGAAGATGGAACTGGACTGCACAGCTGAAATGAACAGGTTTCATCATTAACGTCAGAAGGCATTTATTAGGATTAGTCGCAATCAGGCACTATGCCTAGAAATGGAGCTAATGTTATTGGAATGCTGAAATTAAGTGTGGAAATGTTAAAAGGCTCATGCTGTGTGACTAATAATGCACTCTGAAAAAAAAAACACATACACGTGTGTGTGTAGGCAGCATGTTTAGGTTTATACATGCATCCTGTGACAGAACAACATGATACCACAGCTAGATTCCTGATGAACATACATCTTCTATGCACGTTCCGATTTAACGTCTACCATGCTGAATTAAATGGTCCCTTGAAGCCGGTGTAGGCCTTTTGCATATACTGTACACACACTCACTACAACACAGGAATTTTTACTCTCAGCATGCCTGTGAATCTTCTGACCTTTCCTAAATGAGTAATGCATGTGTATTTTTGTCATGAAACTCTAGATGGCATAATCTGTTAGGGACGTTTAAATGCAATCTGCTGGGAATCATATCATTTAATACACGGCACAAGCATATTGGCCTCTGCTGTTTCGGCAACCAGTGAGATTGCTTGCTCAACATTTAAATAGTCAGGTTTAGTGTTCGCTGTAAGCTGGTATGCAGCGCGTTATCAGTTACTCTGAAACCCTCCACCTCCCCCAGCTCCACCTGCCTAGATCTGCTATTGAAATTATGTATGGCTATTGATGTGCAGAGCAGCGTGTCTATGTCTTTTTTGGGTCTAGGAAGTCGATACTTGCTTTGTAGATCTAGTCTTCTAAGACCAAATTAACATTTTCATTTTCACTTAACATGCTAAAACTATTCAGAGTGTTGTCATGTTTGAAAAAAGGGCTAGTTTCATGTCTCTCTCTCTCTCTCTCTCTCTCTCTCTCTGTAATATATACACACATAGAGAGAGAGAGAGAGAGAGAGAGAAAGAGAGAGAGAGAGAGAGAGAGAGAGAGAGAGAAAGAGAGAGAGAGAGAGGGAGAGAGAGAAAGAGAGAGAGAGAGAGAGAGAGAGAGAGAGAGAGAGAGAGAGAGAGAGAGAGAGAGAGAGAGAGAGAGAGAAACATGAAACTGTTTAGACATATATTTAGTCTTTTGCTTTTTTGGACACGATAGTGAAAGAGTGGACAGATTGCAAAAGAAGGATACCGGGCCAAGAATCAAACTCAGGTCAAAGTGCTTCCTTTCTGTAAGTCGGGGCACTGCCCATGGGTCTACACTAATTAGACTAAGGGTCTGTTTACACAATGCGTTATCAACTAAAAACCTTTTATGCATTTTGGGTGTTCATTTACATGACACGTACCCTAAAAATCAAATAAATAAGGTCTACTGTAGAAATATGCATAGATGTGTGAAAGATGTGTCTTTCTGCTGAATTACTTGCATGACAGCTGTCTTCTTGTAGCTTATTTTTTGCAAATTACAGGGAAAAATGTAGTGCATATTTATTACACTAATTTGAGTTATTTTACCCTGGCATAAAAAAAGCTGCAAGCATGCTGCTAGTGTGTTTCCAGCTGCTGAGGGAATGACAGTAAATTGGCCATCTTTCTCTCTTCTGACCTGTGTAATCAATCTCTCTATAATTTTTTTTTTCTCTTTTGGGAAGTTGCGCATTAATGGATTTTTCTTTTGCTGTTGGAACAAATCGAAACACAAAAATTGTATGTGCTATGCTCTCCAATTTACTTCTACAGATGCTCACCTGGCTATAGTTTTCTTCCGTGTTCAAAACCCAGAAGTGCAAAACAGTTCATTTCCCAATTCCAGGTTTTAATGTGTATTATGTTTTAACTAAATTATGGTCATAATTGTTTTGCTTGTATTTCCTATGGGAACAAATCTATTCTTAGTTTTAGGGTCCTTAGAGTGGCATTTCTGTAGATGTTGAAACAGAATGTCATCAACTGGAGAACTTTTTTTTTGCAATTTTGTGCTAGAGTTTTTCTTTTTTTTTAAAAGTGGTGTGAGCACACACACACACACACACACACACACACACACACACACACACACACACACACACACACACACACACACACACACACACACACACACACACACACACACACACACACACACACACACACACACACACACACACACACACACACACACATGCACTTCCTGACAGAGGCCAGTATTACATGACTGATAGTATTAAATTGCTTTTATCCAAGTTTTTATCAGGATTTACCGGCCCCTAGCGCCATTGGGTTCCACCACCTCTGTTTCAATAAATCACGCTGGTGAGTGGTGAAGCACAACATATAGAGAGAGAGAGAGAGGCTAAGATTGATGACCTGACCAAAAAAACTGATGCCAGAACAGCCACACGGCGCTCTGATGGAGAAACATATGTACATTTTTAGGCCATAATGGAAAATGTCAATCTCAGTGAATGCGGCTGGAAACTGTATTTTTCATTACAGAGAAATGCCAACTCATTTCCTGTTTACAGACATCTGATCAATCTCACAGCACAGACAGAACAACAGGAGACAGGTCAGGGGTGTCTGTAATGGAGAAAATGTGAGACCGACCTTGTGTGCATGAACGTTTTGTGAGTGCATGTGGGTAATGTGTGTTTAAACAAGTTTGTGTCAAGATTATGCAGATGAACTGACAAAAAAAAAAATCTATTTTCCACATGTTTTCCCCTAAAGAAATGAATGAATTGAGTTACTTCAATGGGTTCAGACATCTTGAGATCACATGACCAGAAAATACTTTTTTTGCTGAGTCCCAATTCGCCTACTTCTACCACGCCCTAATAGTATGTACTCTTTTTGTGAAGAAAAAGTACATACTTTTAAGTGTGTAGCAAAAGAGCAGGCAAGCTTTGAGACATACTAAAGTACTTCGTCATCTTTAACAAACAGCTCTGTCGCTTAGATACATGCATCCTGTTACCGTTTCATCTGCCATGTCAATTAACTTGTCACAGTTAAAATCCTCCATTCAATTTAATTTAATTTCCTAGTGTTTCGAAGAGAAATGTAGAAACACGTTGATCTGCCAGTTGTGGGTCTTTCATGCGAAGACCCTCCTCATGTGTCTGCAATTTGAAAATAATGATGCATTTAAAAGTTAATGGCTAAACATATCTTTACAAAAGTTCACAATGCTGCTGCAGAAGAAATATAATGTGGACAACATTGAATAAATACATTTTCGTCAGGTTGGAAACTAATAATCAATCACTCAAACCCCTTTATCTAAACCTCTCTACATAAGCGCCGGACTCGCACATTCTCAATGTCTGTAGTGTTTTAACACTTTTCACTTGTGTTTGTAGTTCTAACCGAAACCTCATCCAATGTGCAATGGGTTGTGGGAAATAATAGCTGTTAGAGTGTTCACGGATCTGCACTTTCTATCGAAAAGGATTCTAACCGGAAAAAGTAGACCATGCGGGTTTCTTGGGAATACTTATTTCAAAATACTATGCTTTGGGACGTACTATTTCTATTTTCAAAAACTATTTAGGATGGATAGTATGCGAATTCGGATGCACGGTTTATCTTTGTAACTTCCCCATTGGGCAATTTTGCTAACAGAATAGATTATTCACACAGAATTTAGCATTTCTCCAATGACATTAGCTCTGTAGCACCTCCAAGAAATGATGAATAGGTTGGCCACAGGAGGAAAGTGGTGACATCCTTGGGTGGAACACTAAAACAACACTGAAAAAATAAGGGTAACCTGGTTATTTTACGGCCCTGTACTGTCAAAATAAAAGGTGCCTGGAGGAACCTTTTGGGTTTCTTCACTTTGCCACACCGGCGGAACCGTCTGTAGATCCTCTAGGCACCCTTTAAAAAGGGGCGGTTCTCTGAGGAACCACCCAGGTTTCCTGAGGAACTCTTATATGAGGCACTGTTACCCCTTTTCCACCAAAGCATTTTGAGAGCCGGTTCGGAGTCGGTGCCTACTCGCGAACCAGTTCTTTGTGTTTCGACAGCCAAAGAACCGGTTCTCGGCCAGGAAAACAAAGAGCCAACTCTTTGCTGGACTAGAACCAGAGAACCGTTATTTTACCTCGTCATGCTTACGGCGGGGGCTGGGGGCCGGTTTAGATGTGTTCTAAACATCTTTTCTGACCGCAAAGCCAGGAGAAACATTTTCAGAAACAGTGGCCCAATCCAGAGGCACACAGTGCCAGAACCCCTCACCACTACTGCTCTCTCTGTCCCCGCCGTCAACTGCTGTTCTACTGACGGGCCAGCTCATCTACCCACCCCACTATCCCTGTGTTATGTCTTCTAGAGTGTAAATTGAGTCTAAATGCATTAAAAGAGGTGCGGCGCAAGGGGTAGCACTTATTCAGAACCACCTCAAGCATCACCCATTTCCCTACCTATTAATTGATTGTGTGATTAAATGTATGATATGAGATGCATTAAAAAGAAGTGGGGGGCAACAGTCCAAGACCTCTTCAGGCCCTCCACACAGCACACCTTAATTCTAAAATAGGAATGTGAATGTTGGCCATCGAACACGAGGAGCATTAAAAAGTGAGGTGTACAGAGTAGAGCCGGCCCCAGCAGTAGCAGTGGTGGAGGAGGTCTGTGGAGGCGCGGTGAAAGGGGAGGCATGTTTTCCCTCAGGGTAAACACCCCCCTCCAGCCCATGCTCCATCCCCATCCCCATCCCCCCACAAGGGAGCCAGTCTCTGGCCATTGGAGGTAAAAGCAACACCAAGGATAATTGCAAGTTGGCGGTGAGCCATTCTGGAGAGGAGATATAGAGGAGCGTTTTGGGGCTTGTAATGGGGGGTGAAAGAAGTATCCCCATCCTGCTGATTTGTCCCTAATACAGTAAGTATGTAATGTTGTGAGTAATGAGTTATCTAAGCGGTGGAAGGGTATAGTAGACAACAGTAAAGCAGGTTTGCTAAGGTTGCTGAATA
Source organism: Siphateles boraxobius (assembly GCF_051911475.1). Taxonomy (NCBI): domain Eukaryota; kingdom Metazoa; phylum Chordata; class Actinopteri; order Cypriniformes; family Leuciscidae; genus Siphateles; species Siphateles boraxobius. Next base: position 23,351,014 of record NW_027509208.1, on the reverse strand, counting down.
ATAAATGAAATCGCAAAATCGCAAGCGTTTCTAGCTTTTTTTTCTTTTTCTTTATTTTGTTGAAAACATTATGTAAGCAAAGAAGAAAACAGTCACAATATAGAACAAATAAACGGAAAGAAAAAAAGACACAAGACAGGGGTACATAACTAATCAGAAAAGATTACATATCAAAGGAAAAGATTAAAAGACTTACATATTTCAATTGTTTTTAATTGAGATAATTGAGATAATCCCAAAGTAATGTTGTACTTGCAAGCGTTTCTAGCTTAGACGTATAGCGACGTACACAGTGACGTAATGATGTCATTCGCTGGGCGCTCTACTCAGTGGAAAAACAAACCGGTTCTGAGGTTCGCAAGTTGAACCAACTCCGAACCAACTTTGACCCATCACCAGTTCCGAACCAGTTCTTTTTTGGTGGAAAAGGGAAAACAGTATTCCATATGTCACAACAAGCAGAAAACATTTTCCATTTTAACAGAGTTAAGGTGCAGTAAAATGATCTGTTCTGTGAATTTTCACTGGTGAATTCCAGTCATTTCAATCAGAATCCAAACAATCATCAATTTCGTGTGTCGTCAAAAATGTCACCATTTGACCAAGTTGGTCACTGGAATTCGCTGGATTTGACCAACAGAGAGCTGCTTGAAAGTCAATCCTGTGTGAGCTGTGCTTCATACATTACGTCGCTGCACTGATGACAATGGTCAATGGACAAAAAAGCCTGTGTAATTTCATGAAATTCACAAATGTGACCGCACCTTTACTCGCTGCAACATAAAATGCAATCAATAATAAAATCTTCACAAGGGACATGTGAGGTACTTGTGCAGCAGTGCAGTGCAGCAGCTTAAATTTCCGTTTGTTTTTCCTCTTTTCTGGTGGATGGTCCAGGCACTTCAATGATTTTCGGGTCTACAGGAAGATTTTTATTCTTGTTCAAACTTGTATTTAAGCGTACCGAGGTCCCTGCAAAGAACAAAAATGTCTGTTAGTAATGTCATTAAAGTGATAGTTGTGAACTTAAAATAATTTCCTCAGCCTTGTCACATTCCAAACCTGTTTGACTTTCTGTCTGTGGAACCCAAAAGCAGATCTCGGGCATAATGCGAAAATTGTGTAAATCATTCATGAAACCATTCTTATGTACACTTGTCTAGTTCAATTCAATGCAAAAATATATGTTAAAATGGATAAATATTCTGTTTAGCTCCAAAAATGTCCCAGAAAAGATCCCAAGTATATGAAAAATTAAAAAAATATTATAATGAGTCCACATCTCATGTGTTATTAGTTGTGTTAAGTCTTCTGAAGCCATATAATAGCTTTTTTTCTAAAAAGACTAAACTTGAATTTATAATTCAGAGTTCAAATGTCTAATATTCAAATGCAAATGATTAAGGTATAAGAAAAAATGCATAGCATTGGCGCCAAACCTATGATGATATTTTTCTGAGTAACATGAAAGAGATCTGAGAGCATGAGGGACGATTTTCAGAAAATAACTGATTAAAAACACAAGTACACAGTCAAACAATACAATTTCACAAAGAAATGTTCATAGTAATAAAGTACTTGCATGTGGTAATTCAATTCAATGTTGCCTCTGAAATTTTCAGATTATTTAAAAATGTAACTTAGCTAACTAGTTGTTCTGGGGAAACAAAAGAACAAAGCTGATTATATCCATTCACAACATAATATTTATTGGCCAGTAAAGGGCTTTAAAATGGTATTTAAGAGAATGAGGGCACCTGTAGTAAGTAAACAAAAACAGACGAAACTATATTAACCACTTGTGTTATTCATAACAAACGCCAATGACGACAGCAGGAATCAGCTACAGTGATGTGAATAAGTTAGGACACCCATGCTAATGTTGCCCAAAAAGAGGTATAAAAAAATCATCTTTTGGAAATTGATCTTAATGCCTTAATTAAAAAAATGAGGAAAAATCCAACCTTTAAGGACACCAATTTTCAAAGGGAATGAATAATGTATCGTAAATAAATAAATGTTCTTCCTTAAAATACAGGGTGCATAAGTCAGGACACCCCTATTGTCAGGAGCCAATCAGATCCCTCACATGTCACCACGCAAAGATCACTGTCCCCAGATTACTGATCACCTGCACCTGTTTCCACTCAGCACTCACTTCCCAGCCAGCACAAAAGCACCTGATTCACTCCCAGTCATTGTCAAGCCTCCAACAGGAACGACCCTTACCAGTCACCACTCGTCTCACTCTGAGCCATCCTTCAGCAACGGACGTAAAGTATACTTAGCTGAAAGAAACTAACCTTGTTGTCCTTGTTCTTATGTTCCCAGGATCCGCTCCATGACTCATGTTCTCCGTTTCCTGGAATCCGCCACGAGTCCCGTTTCCCACTGGATGAGCTGCAAGAGAAAGGGAAAGTATCACTGAACTGGTGAGCTCATTGTCAAGTGCACTTCAAAGGATCTACTCACCTGGAATCCTTCCTGAAACACGCCTATCCACGAACGATCTGAAAAGAGAGAAAGACTCAAGTTATTGATCTGTGTTACCCGCCACGTTATTCCTTAAGAAGAGGATTCACTCACCTGGATGCATTCCTGCCACATATATCCTCTTCGAGATCACCGTTGAACTCCCGAAACCCTGCATACTTACCTTTGAGTTAAATAAAGATACATTTATGTTTATCACTTACCTCTGTCTCCGAGCCTGAATCCTGACAGAAGGCTTGACCTAACAACAGAAAGAGGTGAGAGATGGATTCCGGACAGCCCGCTGTTGCTACCAGCTCCACACCTACCACCGATCCTCCGACAGAACCCATTTTTACTCCAGTGAGAACTTCCGCGAGCGCCGCTTCTTCGATTACCTGCTTTGCAACTCCCCCGTCGCGCCCAGCGCCCTTCTCTGGCCGGGCGGAGGACTGCAACGGATTTTTACTCCAGTGTTCGCTAGCTCTGGAACAGCAAGTTCAGCTCTATCCCAATGAGAGATCGAAAGTGGCATTTATCATTCAGCAACTCTCTGGAGCAGCTCTGAGGTGGGCAGAGGCGTTATGGATGCAGGAATCCACAGTGGTTGCGTCAGTTCAAGAGTTTGTCAAACATTTTAAGGAAGTTTTCGGACGACCCGGGGATGATTCCTCATTTGGAGAACAGCTCCTACAATTACGTCAAGGAAAGAAGTCATTGACTGAATATTCTGTGGAATTTCGCACACTTGCATCAAATAGTGGATGGAATGAGAGAGCTCTGATTTCTGTTTTCCGTCGAGGTTTAAACCCAGCTTTGCGCCTCCAACTGGCGATCTATGATGACAGCTTAGGAATTGAGAAATTCATTCAGCAAGCCAAGCTAGTCCATCAACAATCTTTGAGTTGTTACGCTGATCAGTCTCATCACCATCCTGTGTCTTTTCAGAATCCCAAGAATCTCAATCCAGAAAATCAAGTTGAAGAGATGCAAGTCGACACTTCAAAAATTTCTCAGGCTGAACGTGTTCGTCGAAGAGAGATGAAGTTATGTATGTACTGTGGTACCAAGGGTCACTTCAGACTTAACTGGCCAATTCGACCGGGGAAAATGATGGTAAGCTCAGTCTTTAATCAACCCATTGTCTCAGCACCACTCACGATTCCTGTGATATTAAAGATTCAAGAAAAACACATCTCTGTAACAGCTATCATCGACTCAGGGTCCGCGGGAAACTTCATTTCTGGAGAACTCTGTAAGAGGCTCAGTCTGCGAGAGATCAACACTCCCAAGTCTTACGCCATCTACGCTGTAACGGGTGAGTTAATTAACAAGACGAACGTTACTACCCAGATTGGTCCTATTCAATTGTGTGTGGGAGAGACGCACCAAGAGTGGTTTGAACCATTTGTGTTGCTAAACAGCCAAACAGATCTCATCCTTGGTCGGCCATGGCTCGTCCATCACCAACCCACCATTGATTGGACGTCTGGGAAAATCCTGCAATGGGGATGTCAATGTCCAGAGATCAACGATCCAGTATCCCGTTCATCCAGTAACCCAAGGACCCAAGTGCTCAAAGTTAACTCCACGTCCATAGAGAGTCCCACGGAAAACTTGTCAACTAATATCCCAGCCTGTTATTCTAAGTTCTCTGACGTCTTCAATCCTGTCACTGCTTCCAAGTTACCCCCTCATCGACCATGGGATTGTGCTATAGACCTGATCCCTGATGCACGTCTCCCCAAGGGTCGGATTTACTCCTTGTCCATTCCAGAGCAAGAATCCATGAAGAAATATATTCACGAAGCTTTAGATCAGGGTTACATCCGACCTTCCACATCTCCTGCCGCCACAAGTTTCTTCTTCGTGGCCAAGAAAGACGGTGGTTTAAGACCACGCATTGATTACAGAGTCTTGAATCAAGTCACTGTGAAGTTTAGCTACCCTTTGCCTCTCATACCTGCTGCTCTTGAACAACTCAGAGAGGCAAAGATGTTCACCAAGCTTGACTTACGGAGTGCGTACAATCTAATCCGTATCAAAGGAGGAGATGAGTGGAAGACTGCTTTCATAACCCCTGCTGGCCACTACGAATATCTTGTCATGCCATATGGTTTGGTCAACGCTCCTTCCGTTTTCCAAAGTTTCATGGATGAGATCCTCAGAGACTTTCTAGGGAAGTTTGTTCTGGTCTATATCGATGACATCTTGATCTATTCCAAGAATCCAATCGAACACCAGAGACATGTGTCTCTAGTCCTACAACGTCTCAGAGAATTCGCTCTGTTCCTGAAAGCTGAGAAGTGTACCTTTCCTCAAAGCACCATCGACTTCCTGGGATACATACTCAGCGATCGAGGAGTGGAGATGGACCAACAAAAGACCGAGACCGTCCTGTCCTGGCCAACTCCCAAGTCCGTGAAGGAGCTTCAGAGATTTCTCGGGTTCGCCAACTTCTATAGGAGATTTATCAACCAGTACAGTCTTCTCCAAAAAGTTTTCTCCAGCAGAGGCAAACTACGATATTGGAAATCGAGAACTTCTCGCAGTAAAACTTGCCTTGGAAGAATGGTGACATTGGCTAGAGGGAGCCAAACACCCATTTCTAGTCCTAACCGATCATAAGAATCTCCAATACCTGAGAGATGCCAAGCGGTTAAATCCACGTCAGGCCCGATGGGCGCTATTCTTTACAAGCTTTCATTTCAAGATTGCCTATCGTCCAGGATCCAAGAATACCCGTGCAGACGCTCTTTCCCGTATCCATGCCCCTGAGAGCCCTGTTGATCAACCTGAGACCATTCTACCCGAGAGGTTATTCGTAAATCCTATCCAGTGGGAAATAAACGAACAGCTTCAAGAATTGGCTCATCAGCAACCCAGAGTTCCCGGATGTCCTCCCGGGAAGATTCATGTCCCTGAAGAATTTCGCAACGCCTTGATTTCCTCAGCTCATTCTTCAGTGGCCACTGGACACCCAGGTATAACCAAGACCTTAGCCACACTTCAGGAGAAGTATTGGTGGGCTCACATGCGCCAAGATATCACTCAGTTCATTCAAGGTTGCATCCCATGACCATCTCCAAGGTCCCAAGAAATCTGCCAGTGGGGAAACTGGTCCCCTTGCCTATTCCAAATAGACCTTGGTCCCACATCGGAGTGGACTTTGTTACTGACCTTCCGATTTCTGACGGAAATACTTGCATCCTAGTAGCCATCGATCGGTTCGCGAAGGCATGCAAGTTCATTCCATTAAAGGGGCTTCCAACCGCCTTTGATACTGCTGAGCTTCTCATGGAACATGTCTTTCGAAATTTCGGTCTGCCAGAGGACATTGTCTCCGATCGAGGGCCACAGTTCATTTCCCGAGTCTGGCGATCATTTTTCACTCTCATGAATGTGACAGTGAGTCTGTCTTCCAGGTATCATCCACAAACCAATGGACAAACCGAGAGAAAGATCCAGGATCTAGGTCGGTTCTTGCGCACATTCTGCCACTCCAACCAGAACATCCGGAGTAGGTACCTCATCTGGGCAGAATATGCACAGAATTCCCTCCGACAAGCATCCACTCAATTGACTCCATTCCAATGTATCCTTGGTTACCAACCTCCGTTATTCCGTATATATAGCCCGCGGTTAACAAATGGTTTGAGGAGAGCGAACAGGTCTGGAACCAAACTCATCAGCACATCCGACAAGCTGTGAATAGACAACAGCAGTTCGCTGACACCCGCCGAAGATCCACGCCAGAATACCAACCTGAGCAACTAGTCTGGCTTTCCACTCGAGATATCAAACTGCGCCAGTCATATAAGAAATTAAATCCCAAGTACATCGACCCTTTCCAATTGTCAAGCAAGTCAACCCAGTCACTTACCAGCTCCGGTTGCCCCCAGAATACCGTATCCATCCCACGTTTCACGTCTCACTTCTGAAACCCCATCATCCACAGATTCCCCAGTCAGTCAACGAGGTCGAACCCGAAGAAAACCCCCCGATACCACCCGTTGAACCCGAGCCCATCTACCTCATCAAGGAGATCTTGGACTCTCGACGTCGGGGAGGTCAGTTAGAATACCTCATTGATTGGGAGGGATATGGGCCAGAAGAGAGAAGTTGGGTACCTCGTAATGATGTTCTTGATCCCAGTCTGCTCCTAGAATTCCATGCTCAGCATCCCGAGAAACCTGCACCACGACCCAGAGGCAGACCCCCATGACGTCGAGGTCCAAGGTCCGCTGGCGCGGACTCTGGAGGGGGGGGGTACTGTCAGGAGCCAATCAGATCCCTCACATGTCACCAAGCAAAGATCACTGTCCCCAGATTACTGATCACCAGCACCTGTTTCCACTCAGCACTCACTTCCCAGCCAGCACAAAAGCACCTGATTCACTCCCAGTCATTGTCAAGCCTCCAACAGGAACGACCCTTACCAGTCACCACTTGTCTCACTCTGAGCCATCCTTCAGCAACGGACGTAAAGTATCCTTACCTGAAAGAAACTAACCTTGTTGTCCTTGTTCTGATGTTCCCAGGATCCGCTCCATGACTCATGTTCTCCGTTTCCTGGAATCCACCACGAGTCCCGTTTCCCACTGGATGAGCTGCAATAGAAAGGGAAAGTATCACTGAACTGGTGAGCTCATTGTCAAGTGCACTTCAAAGGATCTACTCACCTGGAATCCTTCCTGAAACACGCCTATCCACGAACGATCTGAAAAGAGAGAAAGACTCAAGTTATTGATCTGTGTTACCCGCCACGTTATTCCTTAAGAAGAGGATTCACTCACCTGGATGCATTCCTGCCACATATATCCTCTTCGAGATCACCGTTGAACTCCCGAAACCCTGCATACTTACCTTTGAGTTAAATAAAGATACATTTATGTTTATCACTTACCTCTGTCTCCGAGCCTGAATCCTGACACCTATGTTAAATTCCCATAGAGACAGGCACATTTTTCTCACATATTTTTAAAGGCCAGTTATTTCATGAATCCAGGATACTATGCATCCTGATAAAGTTCACTTGGCCTTTGGAAAATATCCCCACATCATCACACACCCTTCACCAAACCTAGAGATTGGCATGGTTTTATTTCAGTTAGCCTAATAGCTGGTTTGATTTGCATTGAAAGATGATCTTATGGAAAGTTCCGCATGTCAATCTCTAGGTATGGTGAAGGGTGTGTGATGATGTGGGGCTATTCTAATTCCAAAGGCCAAGGGAACTTTATCAGGATGCATATTATCCTGGATCCATGAAATAACTGGCCTTTAAAAATAAAAATCTGCCTAACTCTATGGGAGTTTAACATAGGGGTGTGGTGTGTGACACCACATAGGGGACACACACACATGTTACACACAAGTGTTACAACTAACCCCTGTCTGTTACAATTATCCCTGCATATGGGGTAAGTTGTAACATTTGCACTTCTGTAACTTTTAGTGCAACAGTACGAAAATGGTAGGTCCTAGAAAAAAAACTTGAAGTGTTCATTTGTAGCAGAAATCTGTATGTTGCTTGTGTAAAAAAAGATGAATCTAACTTAATTATTTTTTAAATAATTGAGCCAAAACTCTCCCCTACAAACCTTGTAACGGAGAGGCTGAAGCTTTGATGAGATGAGCCATTACTTTAAAATCCGATGATGATCAGCTGAGCTTTGTTGCAGCGCGAGGATCACTGAAGTGATGACAGCAGAGGAATAGCAGCAGTTTCATGACAGAATAAAACTTTTCTCCTTGTGCTTCTTCTTCATATTGTTATTATTATTTATTGTTGTTGTTTAAGGTTTAAATTAATCAATAAGATAGGCCTATTCTAAATAGAACCGATAACCGCAAAGATCGTCAGTGCTCCACCAGTAACCCTACTATAGGAGAAAGAGCTTTGAGGCACTTAAATTACATTTTGAAGTTTCTTGAGTATCCGACAGGATATATGAGGCACCTTTAGTTTTTACAGTGGGGTCTAGTATTTTCTTTTTTTACTAGGTGTCAATATAAGTTAAAGAAGACTGACATCCAATGTAATAAAAAATAAAAAATACACATATTTAAACAGGCCTAAATTATGTATTGGTCATAGCTGGTTTAAGCTGATCTCCTAGCCTGGTTAAGTTGGTATTGAACTGGTTTAACTGGTTGGCCAGTTGGTCTAGGACTTTTATTATCATTATTATTATTATTTTAACTTCAGGCTGTGTGTGTGACAGTATCTTCAATGTCATCTGGTGGATTAAATGTTCTGAACTTCATGTTTTATCTTAAAGATGTGGCAGCTCTATCAGACAAGGGACAAACAGATAAACTCACACTCTCCCTGTGTGTACACACACTCTGTCTCTGTGCTCTAATTTAAACAGATGACTCTTAAAGGGATAGTTCACCCAAAAATGAAAATTCTGTCAGTATTGACTCACCCTCATGTTCTTCCAACCCCGTAAGACCTTCGTTCATCTTCGGAACACGAATTAAGATATTTTTGATGAAATCTGAGAGCTGGATCACTCCTCCATACCAGTCCATAGGCTACTTCAGGGATTGAACTTGCCGGCATCGAAAAGTTATTAAAGACATCGTTAAAATAGTCCAAGTGATTACAGTGGCTCAATCTTAAGTTTATCAAACGACGAGAATACTTTTTGTGTGCAAAAACAAACAAAAATAACGACTTTATTTCAACTATTCATTTCCTTTGGGCCTCGAGTCAGTTCACTAGTTTAACAGTGTACGCTTCTGTTGTTGTACGTCACACGCATCACCCACATGACCAGCGTCGGCCAATAGTGAGCCTACGTGTGACGTAGCTCTGTGCTATTACACTACGTTAACTGACTAAAGGCCCATAGAGAAGGAAATTAATAGTGACAGTATTAATTTCCTTTATATGACTGAGTATAGAATCAGCTATTACATAAAAAAATCGTTCAAATTCCACAAGGAAAAACATTTAAAGCAGTACAGGAGGTAAGAAAATACAAGCTATCTTAGGCCCTGTTTAGATCTGGTATTAAGACACGTTTTCGTCGATCGGATCACAAGTAGACAAGGGAGACACATTCCCATTTACACCTGGTGTTTTAAACCATCTCGTTTGTCTACTTTCAACCACTTCTGTTTTGATTTCTCTGAGGGGAGGATAAATGGGTGGGTAAATGTAAGTTTTTTTCTGATCTTTCAATCAAATGGATAAAATGATCTCACGCAATTTACATATGAATGAGACGATGGAAAAACATACGAAGAGCATCGGCTTAAGTTTCTGCTCTTACAGCCACAAGATGATGCCAAGCTCGGTGAGGGCATGTTAGAAATCAGGAATGGTGAGAGAACATTGTGCTTGGTACATTTTTTGTCTTCAAACCATACTTGGGTCTTCAGCCAACAAAGTTTATGGCTAGCGCGCTTCCCATAATGTTTACGTAACACATAAGGTCAGTAGGCGGAGAGTAGAAGGTCTTTTGTGGCTGTTCGAATGCATTTGACCACATGAGCGTTTACACTACGAAACTGTGTAGTGAGAACTATTCTGGGGTGCGTTTCCCAAAAGCATTGTTAGCCAACTATGTCGCGATGTCCGTTAAATTTTGTTGGTAACGATGGAATTTGCAACCATAATTGGCTTCAGGAAAACACTCCCTGATTGGCTGTCACGAATTGTGTTGTATTTTGTGTGGATAGACTTGTTGCTGGATTTTGTTGCTTTGTCTAACAGGTCAGCTAGTAAGAAGTGTGCTGGTAAACCTCACTACCCATCCCTTAGGTGCACTAGTGACTGATGCTAGAGGCTGTGGTTTTTAAAGTGCCCCTATTATGGATTTTTGAAAATGATCTTTTATGAAGTGAGTAACATAGATCTAAGTGAAGGAAAACATCCTGATTACGGGACTGCATTTGAGTCGTGGCTCGGATCGAGGCAGCGCGTAGATTATGGGTTTGCAATAAGAATCTATTGGCTCAGATCTCGCGTTTGCCGAGGTAGCGCGTAGATTATGGGTCTGCATCTCTACAATAAGAATCTATGGCTCAGATCGTGCGCTTGCCCAGGCAGCGCGTAGATTATGGGTCTGCATATCTGCAATAATAAAGTGGCTCTACTCACGTTTGCCGAGGCAAAGTGTAGATAATGGTCCGCAATAATATGCGCAGGGAACGGAGCAGACGGGAATTTCACTTTCTCTCGTTGTCTTATTATTGTGTGCAAACTAATTTTGTATTCTTTATTGTTTGAGATTATAATATGAGTACACTATATTCAGCCTTTCAACTAAACCGTTTCTACTTGTCTTGTTGATATTTGGCTGCATTTAATTCTTGAGAAAATGAAATTGTAGCCTACTCATTGGTGTATGGGGGTCATCGGGGGTCCAGGAGGAAATTGCATAACTCCTGACACAAATTAAGACAAATACTGAAACTTTAGTCTTATATCTTTTTAGTTTGTCAAGGTAATAACATTACATCTGATAGTAATGTTATCCGTGGTTCTCCAATTTTTTAGACTGCCGTACCCCTCTTCCACTTAGACTGCAGTCACACCTTTTCCATAAAGGGACAATATTTGCCCCCTTTAATCAATTTTTCCATTTCATTTTTTTACCTTTGTAATACCTTTAAAAAATAAATAATTCATTAAATAAAACAATGTTCAATAAATAGGCAATGTTAAAAATCGTTTAATATTAATAAAAATATTGTATTAAAATCCCCAGTAGGTGGCGGTTATTCATTGTCTTTATGTGTGTCATCGAGTCATTCATTGAATCTCACGATTCGTTCAAAGCCACAGATTTCGTTGCAAAATAGAGCAATAAGCCTGACTATAATGTTTTAAATGTAGTAAATCACTTAATGTTACCCTTTTGTTTTGTTTTTTAACTGTTGTATAAAATCAATGTCACATTTGAAATCGTGTGGATATTCGGAAAACATTGCATCAACATTAAAAACACTGCTGGATATCAGCCTGCATTTTTTCGCACAAACAGCGCAAGCGGCTCGTGACAGAACATAGACCGTCTGAATGACACTTCAATTTAAGTTGAAAATCTCAAATGAAGATTGCTGAACTCCAGCTTTTCTGTGTTTTCAGATCATCCGCGCTTCTTGAGCAGTGTAGAGAGCGCGCATGCATGGTTGCCAGCTACTATTGAAAAGACCGGGTAGAAAACAAGTTCTTTTAACAGAAAAGCTCTGATTTGGGGGTTAAATTATTGAATTCTGGCATTTGTGGCCACAGCGGATTAAACTGAAACTTTCCTATTTCAGACGACAAACTACGCTCGGCTAACGTTACTATCTTGTTCTGTAAATCACTTGCCTAGTAACCATAGTAATGGTGAGCACGCTTCCGCGCTTTCTGCTATGACGTGGAGTGCGAGGTGCACTCAATCCTAGTAATAAAAAAATATATAATACTTTTGTAACGAAATCCAAGACTTTGTATACCAAGTTCAAGGCTTGTAAGGCCTTAATTTGAGATTATTTTTCAATGCTTTTAAGATCCCGCAGGTACCCTGGTTAATGTGTCTTGTCCCCTCACAATGACAGTAAACTAATTATTAGGCTAAGGTTACATTACATGAGTCACGTCACATAGTGGTCTATTTTCAGTTCAAAATGGCGAAAATAGACAAAAGTTTATTAATTTGCCTGATTATTTTTGTGATTCGTTTAACATTTATGACCTAAAAAAAACTGTCAAATAGGAAATGTTTTGTTTAGCAACTTACATCTTCTCGCACTTGACCGACCGTAAACTGAAGTGCGTCGAGTCGCTCCTGTCTATGAGTCGCTCTCTACTAAAATTCGCGCTGCGAACATAAAGCCCGCCTACTTTGATTTGATTGGTCATCTCAAATATTCTGACATTGACGAGCAGTGACAGACCAATGAGGCTCAGATGAACACACACACACACACACACACACACACACACCCTGTCTTCTGTTTGTTCTGACGTACTTGGCGCCGCTGCGGAAGAACGCGCTGATTACAAGACTGAAGCGAACACGAAGGCTTATCACATATTTAAAGATTGAAATGGAGAAAACAGGACAGAGTAACTCGGCGGATATCGCTCAAATAAATTTTTTTGACGACGTAGTTAAGGCGGCAGGTGTTGCTTAGGCGGCCGCCTTAGTAACAAAGTGCTGCGGGAAACCCTGAGTCAGTTCGGTTTCCCTGCCGGTTCGCCGTTACAGGGCACCGAAGTGGCTGTTCGACCAATACCAGAGGCCAGTCTCGAGAGACTGGTCCCCTTAGTAGATTTTCTGGCAGCGTGGAAGCTACTGCCAAATATACCTCATTGGGACCTGAAAAGGGTTACAGAATTCAGTTCGGTTCTCATCCACCCATATTTCTAGGGGTCCTCCCTACGGTGGTGTACCCCGAGCAGGCTCTGGTTATGGTATCATTTAGTGTGTTGTTTCCTGTGCTACCCCTCAGAAAGATTGGGGAACAGGATGGGTTTCTCAACAGAAGCATTTGAAGCAGAAGATGGATCTGAGGACCGTTGTTTCTGCAAAAAAAGGCTTTGGCCAAGGTCCTGACGCCACTGGTGTCAGACTTCTGAATGGAGCACCAACCGGTGTGCAGCGGTGTAAACCTCAGTATACGGTACCCGCCCCACCTCAGTGCCCTCTGGAGGCCGTTCTGCCAACCCTGCCCCCTTGGTGCCTCGTGGCGCAGCGGTCTCCAGCGAGCACATGGCTCAGTGTCACTACGACGCTGTGTCAAACGCTGGGTTCAAAAACAGTCAGTTCGGTTGTTTCCTGCCAGTATGCTTCAGGTCACTGAAATGACTGTTTCAATTACACCAGGGTGTACACCAGGTTAACCTTTGGTCGCTTATTCCGTGGTGCTTTAAGACCAGGATAGGAGTATTGTGGCTTAGAAGCCTTATTATACAAGTAGATATCCCTTTAGGATGTGGTACAGTATGCGGCAGGCTGGTCCTCTCCGCTCACATTCGTAAGGTTTTACAACTTCGACCTGGCCGCTACCCCAGGTTCACAGGTGCTCTTGTCTTAGTTGTGCTCTCAGTATTCACACAGACAGGTTCTGGTTCGTATGGCGTGTTGGGCATTCTCGTTCCCAAAGCGTCATCGACGCATCGCGAGTTCCCTCGAAAGGTAACATCTCAGGTTACGACTGTATCCCTAGTTCCCTGAGTAGGGAGCGAGACGATGCGTCACTTTGCCACACTTCCTACATCCATGTGATCGACTTGCTTCTGCCTTTTTTCGAAACTAATTATTTCTTGGTCGTGACATCACCCGCCTGTGACGCTCTCTTTCACCGTTGGACTAGTTGACATCGGTGCTTCAGTCGCAATCATGCAGGGGCGTTCCCAAAGTGTCATCGACGTTTTTTTTTTCCACTACCCAAGTTCAAGCATGTGAAGAATCAGTAGTTAAAATTCATCTTTACCACGATACCACAGCACTATAATCCTAAACTTTTGCTGTGTTCCCATTATTTTGTTGATGACTGCTTCTCAAATCTCGGAGTTCAGTGCAGGATTCACAAACCGCTTGCTCTTGAAAGATGGTGCTCAAAATACTCAGTTTTAAGTTTTCTATAGAGCTCCGGAAGCTGACGTCACGCAATCTAAACTCCGCCATTTTGGCTGGCAAATCAGGAGAGCGCCAGAGCGGCTGTAGCAGTGGCATCGATAGCGGTCGAATGATTTAAAGTCTATTTAAAATTTAAAACCTTAAAATGGATGCCAGAACAGGCGGAGGAAAGCAAAGGGGAAATCATTTTATCGTATTCTTAAGGATCCTGATAGAACACCGAAATGGCTCACTGCAATAAAACGTGCTAACCAACACAGCAAAACAGTGAGATGGGAGCCATCAAGCAATGGATTTCGCTTGTGCAATGACCACTTCATATCAGGTATGTACTTTCTAATGTAACTTGGCTAGCTAACATGTTTAATATTGTTTCTGACGATTGTAATGCCATTACATTTAAGTTTTTAACCCTCTACAAAGCATATATGCGACTAAATCTTCACTCTGGGAGGCTTAATAATGTCTATCATTAGCCATTGGCTACACGTTTACACGTCAGTGTGTAATAGTAACGTATACATTAAGCATATATTTATTTTCACTCGCTGAACACACTAACCGAGCGCTTGAGATTGTATCTCTCCGTCAAGCTGATTACTAGTTGGTATTCTTTTCTGTTAACTAAAGTTCATTGCTTTGTAACTTTAATGTTAGTACTTGGGCTACTTGTAAGTCTCTTTGGATTAAAGTGTCAGATAAATGATTAGATGTTAATGTAACATTAGCTCGGCTAAAAGAAGTTTAAATTGTTGCAATTTTCTGTTTACTAATGTTTTAGGGAAAAAGAGTGACAACTTTCTTTCACCCGACTTCGTCCCATCTATCTTCAACCATGTTCCATCCCCAGAGAAGAGAGGAAGAAAGTGGAAGTTAGATTTGTTCAACAGAAGACAGAAGAACAAACTCCAAAGAATAGAGCAAGCAGCAAAGTCACCAGCTTCAGCAGTATCCCATTCAACAGTTTGTCCTCAAGACGACAGCAAGCATCCTACTACACACCAAGTGAAGGAATCAAACATTACCCACAAAGAACTTGAAAATGTTGATCCTATTCATGAAGAAAAAGATACATCAGCTTCACCATGTGATAATGAAAACTGTAAGAAATACACTGAATCTCTGGAAATGGAATGTGAAGCTCTGAGGACTGAAAAAAAGTTGTTAAAAGAGAAAATAAATAGAACTGCGCTGAATGAGAAAACTTTACAAAACAATGATAAAAAGGTCAATGTACTCACTGGTTTACAAACATATTCTTTACTGATGACATTGTTTCATGTTGTAGCTCCCTATCTCAAGCCTAAGTCTAGCCTAACATTATTTCAGCAGTATATGATAACTTTAATGAAGCTTAGAATGAATTTCTCTTGAGTTTTTGGCTTATTACTTTGGCTTTGATCCAACGACTGTTTCAAGGATTTTCAAACGCTGTATTGATGTAATGTATAGTAGACTAGTGCCAAGTCTAGTTATATGGCCTGACAGGGAATCGTTAAGAAAGTATTTTCCGTATGCATTTAGGTACCTAAATGGAGTACCTTTGAAAGACAGTATGCATTATTGATTGTTTTGAAATATTTATAGAAAAACCAAGAAACTTATTAGCTAGTGCTCAGTGTTATTCAACATACAAGTCACACCATACAATTAAATATTTAATTGCCATTTGTCTACAAGGCTCCATTTCTTTCATTTCCAATGGATGGGGAGGCCGCACTAGTGATAAGTTCATCACAGAGCACAGTACTTTTTTAACCCATTTGCTCCCAGGAGATCTGGTTTTGGCACACAGAGGTTTCAATGTCAGAGAGTCCATCCATACTCACCAAGCTGAACTAAAGATCCCAGCATTAACACGTGGGAAAAAACAATTAGATCCTGTTGATTTGGAGAGTACAAGATGCTTAGCGTCTCTTAGGATACATATTGAAAGAGTCATAGGAGTTCTGCGTTAGAAATACACAACTTTGCAAAGCATTATCCCCATAGTTTTCACTGACATTGACAGAGAAAATGATGTGACATACCTTGACAAAATGGTGAAAGTATGTTGTGCTCTTACAAATGTCTCAGAATCTGTTGTACCCTTTCAGTGATAATTGAGCAAATGTAATGCCATGTAACTGACAGTAGATGTGTAACTGAGCTAAATAAACCTATTTTTAATACATTTCTTGTTGCTTGTGACATTCATTTGAAAGAGATACTGATGTTTTATAAGTTTTATTTATTTGTGTTTTATTTATTTGAATTGATACTGATGTTTTATACACTGCTGAACAGACAGAAAAACCAGTACATGAAGGAAGGAGAGGAAGGAAGATAGAGTGAAACATAACAGGGGCCATTTACTCTTTCAAATCCTCTCACCACTCATTTTTCACTTCTTTTTTGTGAATTTATAATTTTTCTGCAGCTGGGACATACCCACTGTTTAGGAATTCTTTTAATGCGAAGGCAAGATTGGTGAAACTTTTTAACTGAACAAAAACCTGATGCACAGACCAACATGTCCCCTACTTCGGGCTCACAACAGTAGCACCATTGTTGACCATCATCAAATGCTGCAGCTGGTTTTGGAGCAGAAAAATACTTGCCAATCAGCTCTGGCATGATGCATTTCTTAAAAAAAGTTTGTAGAACAAGCCAATTCTTTGTCAAAAAATGGCACATCTGGTTTTACTCATTCCACAAAAGGTGAAGTACTGTCCCTTTCAGTCCAAAGTATAAAATCACAATAAGGTTTGTCAGTAACAAATAACTGCATTTGTACTTGATAATAAT
Organism: Siphateles boraxobius; assembly: GCF_051911475.1. Classification (NCBI taxonomy): domain Eukaryota; kingdom Metazoa; phylum Chordata; class Actinopteri; order Cypriniformes; family Leuciscidae; genus Siphateles; species Siphateles boraxobius. Next base: position 23,334,164 of record NW_027509208.1, on the reverse strand, counting down.
AGGCATGGTCCTGCTTCAGTCTGATGCTTCCACACTCATTGTTTACAAAATGGGCACTTAATTTCTATAATCCCTGAACCACAACAGCTGCAGGAAACATATCCATCAGGTTAGGCCCCAATAAAAGGATGAGAGACTGAAATCCGGAATCCAGCTGTTTCTAGCAGGACATCCGAGTGTGACCGACGATGCTGCATTTCGTAGTATTCTCGCGCCAACTCTTCCTGCTTACATCCCCATCTAAAAAACACAAAAAATTGTTTAGATAACATTTAAACAGTATTGATGTCTAACAGCAATGTATTAACATAAACATTTATCTTACAAGCCACAGGCTTTTGTGATTAAGCATTGTTATTAGGAGTCTAACAATATATCGTGTCACTATATATCGCAATACAAAAATGCAACAATATGTCTAGAGGAAAGTGACAATATGTATTGTGTATAGTTCACCCAAAATTTTAATTTTCAGAGTTTTTGTGTCAATACTACATTAAACTACTATATATAAAGTTGTTTAATCCAGTGTGGGAATATTTGTAGGTCCTGATACTGCCAAATGTGTTATGTTACCAGTAAAAAGTCCAACATTATTTTAAATATATTTAGTCAGAGTGCTAATATATTGGTCTAAAATAATTCTGTATTTTCTGTATTGTGACACCCCTAATTGTTATTCAACAATGGAATTCCTTGTTTGAATCTGAGATTATCACACAAGCCCAACTGCTAAAACTCCTCCCTGCACGGTGCTCAACTCCTAGACTAACTTGTTGCCATATCTAACCTTATTATCTACACTTATAAATACCTGGTAGCCTCAGTGCTGAAGCTATGAGACTTTGGGTAGCATTTTTCTTATCAGGGACACTGAGGGCTTTCTGACATCTGTCTTTGTGGCTGCTCTGAAGGTTGATGCTGTTATCCTACCACTCCTTTGATCAAACCAGATCCTAGACTTAGACTGTGCTCGAGTCTCCTCCTCTACAATATCACTCTAAAAATATGATGATTGAAACGGTTAGATAATTAATTTTTTTGGAATATAACTTTAATCTGTTGTTTTTATCTGTTGTTTGGTCACATTTATATCTTCAAAGAGTGCTTCTGCCCTGTCTTGTTAGCCTTCTAGGCTGGCCTCTCTTGCCTGCCTGTCATAAATAGTTGTGAGGGGTTCTGGTACAAATTATGTCTTTGCCTTGCTGATATTCCACTCTTTTCAAAGACTCCTCACTTGGTGTGGACCACTTGCACTTCTTTGATGTCACCTCTATCTGTCTCTCTCTGTCATTATGCTGCCAAATACTGAAGAAGACCGCAGCACTCACCTAGTCCAGCTGTGCAATTGCAGTGTGCTCCTAACACGACCCCATCGTTTCTGACCGCCACCCATGGCTTCAATGGAGGGTCATTTCGTTTTTGGGAATGTTTAACCTGTAGATTAACCCATTTAATCCCACCGTAAAGATATACAAGAATAATTTTACATTAGTGACAGTAAAATAAAAATAAAATTATTAATATTTATATTTATATAATATATATCAGTGTGTATATATCAGTATACACATTATCCCATCTGTCACAATTGTGACTGAACATAAAACAATTTTTCACATACTTTCCATAAATATATATATATATTTTTTATTGATTATTTCAATCGCCAACTAATGACAAATCATTAGGATATTTTCATGTCTGGGAAAAATTTGGGATTAAAGGGTAAAGATTTCATGACATTTATGGTACAATACTCAGTGATATAACTATGCTGGCTAACGTTACCTACAAACAAGGACAGCTAGGGTCGATTACGTTAGGGTTAGCTAACAACACAGTTGACTTACCCTTCCAATGACGACAGAGCAGGATTTAGCTGGCATATTTCAAAGTTGAATATTCATCACAAAATTTTATTGCGTCCATTTGTACCGGTCCAGGCTTTTGTAGGCTTTTAAAGAGTCTCTGGAGTAGGACGTGGGAAAGTTGATGAGGTAGTTGTAGATATCAGGATACTGCAGGTCAGGAAAGCTATCAGTTCCTTTATCAATACACATGAAAAGCACTCCGGGGGCATTATAGGGATCTGTTAAGTGTAATATATTAAGTTTTGTTATGTGGAAGGTCTATGTCTTTTGAATTAAAGTGCGCTGTGACCTCTGTTGACTTGAAACTCATGCTGCCGTCATTCGTTCATTCATTCATTCGCGTCCCGGACCGCCTCCTGCCTGCCAATATGGCGGTATGAACAGAATAGGTCACGTGACGTCCGGAGCTCTATTGTGTTGGTCTCCTGCTAACTGGTTAACTCGCGTTATTACTGTCTTAATTGAAATACTTCTGCTAATCAGTTGTGGGCCGGTCTATTAATTCAAACTGTCTGTCGTTCTCACTACTTTGAGTAAAGATTAAGCATGGAGCAAGATTTGTTTTACCAACGTTAATGTTACATCAGTCATTCATGCTAGAGCTCGGCTAATGTATGCACTGTTATTGATACATATAGAGTTTCCACATGTTCACTGCAATAAATTAGAAAAATACTCAGTAAATAAATAAGTCCAAGTATAATAATTGGTTTGTTGATGGACATGCCCTTGTTGATGCTGATGGTGAGAAATTAGAGTTGCAACATCTCATAATGTACCTCAAACCGAGTTGCGCATGTTGTGGTTTTCAATCTTTCTGAAAAATAACTTCGCAGAGATCTTTGATGCCAGAAATAATTAGACTTTATTTTCGAACGCCGTCCCGTTCCATAGAACGGCGCTCTAACGCTCTCTGGCCCTCTGGCCTTCCAGTCCGCCCTCCCGAGTACATTTTGGTTCAGAGTTATATACATACTTCTTCTTCCAAAGAAGGTAACACACCCTATAGATAGTTTTGGGTAAAGGTCTTTTACCATGTGACTTCTCAGAATAGAATTTTCTGCAGCAAACAACATTCCATTCAAGGTCTTTCACATACACAGAGGAAATCCAAAGTCACAGACAGAAGAAATAATTGTGTCCAAATATATAGCAAAATTACTTGTTTTCTAAATAATAAAATCTTCAACATTCCCTCCTCTGAGGCTTATCTAAGCCTCACATTCACTAGTTTTTTTCCAGAGTGTAGTTTCAAAATCCAGCTCTCTCAGTTATACTACCTAGTGACTCAACTGAGTCACCCATTCTCCGTTTCAATTACTGGATTAAGCCACCACACTCCGGAGGAGCACTCGAGCCAAACATCTTCTTCCATACATTTTTATTTCTTTTAGTTGTTCTTTCTTTTTTGTTTAATGGAAAAAGTAAAAGAATCGAGGTCTCCTAGTCAGACAAACTGAAACATTGTTATAAGTGTGTGTATACCTTTGTTCTTGCATTGCATGTTATTGTCACAGTTATGTAGAGTATGTCAAACATAAAAGTCTCTTATACTATTGAAAGTTTTCTTGCGGTGTAGATATCCTCTAGGGTCTGGCTCATCAATCATCTTCTTCGTCCTCAATTCCTCATTTAATGGAATCAACATCCAGGGTTTTAAATATCAATTTGGTTTCCCTCTTAAATTAGTTTTCATTATCTTTTTTCCGCATTTCCATTCGTTTAACCGTGGTTTTCCAACTAGTGATCTTAATATACAAAGTACACAACAGAATAATAACCCACTTTCAATATCCCTAATTGAGAAAACCTTAATTTTCAAAACTTTTCATTAAGTTTACCTTAACTTCTGCTCTTAAGTTTTTCTTGACTCAATCGTAATCGCTAAATTTTCCTCCCTGCGCAATATTATTTAGTAAAAGTGCAACACTGATCACCAAACATGAGTCATTCTACTTTTTTCATATAATTGTTTTTCTCCTAATGCAGACAAAGCATTATAATAAATATCTGCTTATTATAGTAGTCTAATTGATTTTTTATGCATTTTTGTTCTACTTGATCCATATGACTATTAATTCAGAATATGGCTGGGTAAACATAACTCTCTCATTTTTATCACTTCTTATGAGAGAATATCATTTCTTAAATTCGAAGAATCCATCTTTTAGTCAGTCAATTTTAGTGAACAGAACACTTTACACCCATCTAATAAATTGCAATACATTTCACTTACTGTCTATTTTATTACCAAATTTAAACAATAAATTCCATTTTGACCTTTTTAATCTCGCGTATTGCTTCCTATTCTCATTGTAGCTCCTCAGTTCAAGACTAAACTGAATACATTTTCTTCGTTTCTACTAATTTCTAAATAAACTATCATGAATAAACTAATTATGTCTCATGTAATCACTCTAACTAAGAAAGCTTCAGAGCAATGTTACATTTATCTCATAAAAGTCATTCAATAAACTCATTAGACAATTAGAAAAATAACTCTAGCAAATAACTTTTTGCACTCTTACATATTCCTTATATGTACATTTCTTTTTCTTTATATCTAACAATCTAAAAGTTTTTCTATCAACCTTTTAAACCATTAGCATTATAACTTAATTATTATTAAAACTTCCTTGTATTCGTATGCAATTTATTTTTAATCTTCAATACTTCTGTTTAGTTGAGATATAATCTGACCTTATTTCTGATAGACTTCCAATCTAAGGATTACTTCTCTGTCAGAGATTTAATTTCTGTTCCTGTCCCTCCTCTGCTGGTTTCATTGCTTTTACCCATCTATATCATGTCCACATGGTATACTGACATATGGCCTATTTTTGTCGCTGTTCTTTTCTTAACTTTGTTTTTGCACAAATTTCACAAACTTTGCAAAAATGCCTTTTAATTTAAAATGCCTATAATTTTATATTCATTTTAATTTTTAATTTCCTTATCTTACTCCCCCCTTTGCGCACTGGTTTAAAACCATTGCGCATCTGGACTGAGAATATTCAAAAGTATTCATTGGTTCAACAATCTGTCCTTCATGTGAATGCCAAATATCTATTCTTGACCCCCCTCTGGTGCCATTTAGATTGTTCACAAGGGCCTGTTTGTTATTGGATTTCAATAACTTCCTCTAAGTCTATAAACTTTCTATCGAGCACTACTTGTAATATAATTTTAACTAATCAATTGCATATTGAATCAAATTGTATTCTTAATTTAAATCTAATATTTGTTAATACCCAATGTTAATACTTGCTTTAATTTCAACTGTAGCCTTAAATTAATTAAGTATACCCTTGTATTGACAAGTTACATCTGAGTACCCTTAAAATGTATTTTAAAGTTAGTTTTTTCTAATTTTTTCCTTCATTAATTGTCTTAATTCCCATTATGCTATATCAATTGTTAACATTATTTTAGTTTCTTTTCTTAATTAGTCATTATCATTGTTTTCTATGTTGCGTAATTTATTTTTCTCCGCAATAATTTTTTGTTTTGATGGGGTTATTATTAAGTTGCTACTGAATCTATTCAATGGCTGAACATCCAATCATAGGAAAGTTGGTTGATGTTTGAGCTTGTACTCATCTCTGTTGATTCTCTTTTATGCACAGTTCTTCTCATTACTGTGTTTCTGGTCAAGTTTGTCTTTTCTTCCATTCATGATTTGATCATTCTGTTAACCTTGTCATCAATCATTACATCTTTCACCAGGGTGACTCTTGAGTCGTTCGTTGCAATGGACTCTTTCTCTCATTGTCAGCATGTCCTTGATCCCTCAGTTCAGTTGTGGGGGGTTGCTGAAGTCAGTTGGTGTATTTTAAGTTGAGAGGCATGGACTCAAATGTCACACTGTTGATCACTTCTTCTGAAATTACAAAGCACAGTTACTGGTTCTTTTTGTTAGACTTGTCCCAGAATCCTTCCTGGAATTGAGCTGCTGCTATCTGTAAATTAAAGCTTAATTATTTTTGTTAGTGAAAACAACATGTGATTTCAATCATCTGCTCATCTGTCCCATTGTCCTTCTCGATGTTACCTGTAGAAAGGTCATGTGGGCTGAGTGGTGTCATTTCTGCTTTCATTAACAGCAGGACTTTAATCCATATATTCCTATTTGTTTTTCATAAATTTGACTTTTCATCATTATTTGCAACTTTTTGCATTTTTCTCACAATAAATTTCAATGTACTCTTATAATTAGTCAATTCAACTCAGTTATCTCTTTGTCTTGAGTTCCACTATCAACCCACTATTTATTAGGCATCTTGGACAATACTCAACCCACTTTGACAAAAGTTACAAGACAATATTTCATACTTTTGACAAAGATCAGCTCCATCACGATATGCTGAAAAGAAAGGCAGACGTGTTATGCTGAAAAGAAAGTCAGATATGTTATGCGCTGCGCAAATGTGGCAATGTTTTTTCTATTTTTATTTTTCTCTTTTCATTCTTTGTTTTTTCATATTGTTACTTCAGTCGCAACCAGGAAATTTAACCAAATCCATCCATGGTCATTTTTTTATTGGGCAGAATTTGCCCTGTGGGCCCACATGTTAAATTTTAAATACAGCTGTATTGGCAAAATAATTGATTTGCCTTAGTGTCTCTTCAGACACCATCTCTCACTCATTCACACTCAGTGTCTCTCACACACACACTGGCCAGCATACATTCTTGCAGGTTGTGCTCTAAATGTGGCATCCTATAATTTTAGCCAAGGGTTGATCAGGTCAACACAGCTATGTCAAACACTATTAAGAAGAGTCAATGATCATAAGGTTTAGTTTAACACCGTTGTTATAATCCTTTTTTTCTTTTTTTACAAATTCTAATAGACTAAGTATTTTAGAATAATAAGCCTGCCAATTGTAATTTTTCAAATGCATTTTGTCATTTGTTTTTCTGATTTTTCCTATTGTTTTTTGTTTTTTGCTCATGAGCTGCTTTAAGAAATTGGAGATCTCTGCATAATCTTGGATCCATGGCCAACAACATTTCCATCTCATTATCCCAGTTTTGACAGCATTTTTTGCGATTTCATAATTTTGGACCTTTGGAGTAATTTTTTCTCCAATCTATATCTCTAAAAACTTACCAAAACAAAATGGAGTGACCAGTGTCATTGTTTTGCAAACAATAATAATAATTCTTTGACATTTTGCGTCTATCTTTTTCTTTGCTACAGAATAATTTTTCATGCTTTTAGCCCTATAATTGTTTCATATAATCCTCACTATACCAAATCCAGCCTCAGTTTGAACTATTTGGTGAGTTGAGCACCCACTTCTCTCTTTCAGTGTATTCTCTTTCTTTTTTATATGGCTGGACTTGAACCTACTGGAAAAGCAAAGAGGGTTAGTTTAGCAGAGAATATAAAGAATTGCTTATGAGACCAGTGAATAATCAGAATGAATAAAGTTAATATAATAACTAAATTTGAAGCAGTCTCTAGAGTGATCATTGAAGTTGCCACACCTGTGTTGCCCGTAAGGGAAGGGTTTCGGTCAGTTCTTCTGTTTTTAGATTATCAGTCTGTTAAAGCTTCATGGCTGTCGCTCTGCATGTGTCGTCAGCCTAGCTGTCACTCAAGGCTTGGTGTAAACTGGAATATTGGCTCTGTTTTTTCTCTGCCTCTGCTGAGTTTGGGCTTTTGATAGATTTTGCCACAGCTTTGCATCTCAGGATTTTCCTCTTGTCCTCAGGAAAAAGTCTCCAGTGAAATAGTGAACGTTTCACCTTTTCCAGCATTAAACAGTCTTTCTCCATGCCAGTTTTCCAGAGAGTGGTCATCTTCAGAAGGGGAGCTGAAAGCCCCTCACCCTCTCTTCTTCTTCTCTCTGCAGTCGTCTTTGACCTTTCACCTCTTCCATTCGACACTGAAGCCATCTGAAACTTGAACACTCAGAGAGCTGCATAGATCAAATTAGTCTTTATAAATATTTGTTCCTGAGCTATTAGCTCTATCTAAATTCCACTTTTTAACCATCTTTTTCCTAGTTCTTTTATACTATATAATAATCACTGGTTGACAACAGCAGTTCTCCCATTCTGTTTTTAGTAAAGCAAGTTTTTCGTTGCAGGAAAAAGCAAGCTATTTCTTCATTGCAATATGAGCAATAATCTAACTTTGATTTTCTGAGTATAATACAATTAAATAATTTTCCCTATCATAAAATCAGCCTTCAATCGTTCTTCTGTATTTGCATGCTGTGCTCAAAATAATCTAACATGGTGAATACATTTTTCCTCACCCATTCCCAACAATTCACATTTACTACAATTCTAAGATTGCTGTAAATTATTTATGACTGTTGAAACTTTGTCACTCAATCTTGTTCACTTTTAGCACACTGCACAAGTTATTTTTTCTTCCTTAGCACAACCTTAATTATCTACAATAGAATCATTTTTCTCTCACTTTGTCTTCAGGGATAATGAGATACAAATTTTAGACGTCTTCAAATATAAGATATAATCTATTAAGCACGTGCATTTTTATTTATTTATCCATTAATATATATCAGTCCATTTATTAATAAATATTTTATACTTTAACTTATTTATACTACAATAATCTGCAAGACTAATATCTTGAAACAATTGTTTTCTTTTACTATTTCCTTTACTTTTAATACTCATTTATACATTACTTGTCTCTGAAGCACATTCACACATTCCTTGTCCCCTATTTTTAACCACAGGCACAGTCAAGCAGACACACAGGACAGGATCCTACATTCAAATACACAGAGCTATATTCTACTCACAGTGTTTCTCACTGTTTTTACAAACAATACTTCACTGAATAACTTTAAACTATCACAGACCTCTGCGATTCACTTCCTCCGACACAACAGAGTCATATACTACATAGCTTTTCCGTACAGTCCCTTGTTAACCTATAACAAGGCGGTAACCAAAAGCTAAACTTATCTGGGCAATATTCGCCATCCTTCCAGGCCCTCTTGGCGAAATCCACATAAATCTTACCCAGTCCCTTGTTAACCTATAACAAGGCGGTAACAATAAACCAAACTTAATCTGTGCACATGCAATTAACTTATTATCCTCAAGGCCCTCTTAATAAGTAACACAGAGTTCTGGTAACCATTACCAGTATACTCATTATCCTTAATGAGCAGAAAATGATTAACCTTAATCATTAACATTTACCATTATCCTTAACAGTAAATATAAAAAAACAACTGATTAACCTTAACCAGTACACTTGTCATCCTCAAGGCCCTCTTGACAAGAAAAAACAATAACTGTTATCCTTTAACAGTAAACATAAATTCTTACGTACATACGACAAAACCTTTAGCGGCACATCAGCATCCTACCAATATTCATACAATCTGCATCAGACTATATAAATACTGGCAAACACTAACGGGAGCTCCGCCGCGCTATTACACATTACTTGACATCATCAACAACAATAGACACTTATTTCTAGAATCAAAGATCCTCTTTTCAATTTTTTAGTTCTTTAAACTTGGAGAAGCATTTTAAAGGGTCTTACCACTCTGGCTCACTGGTGACAACACATACTTTTTCAAAAGCAAAAATTTGCTCACCTCAAAGTACAGTGGCCACTGTTGTCTGTGTCAGTCACCAGAGTCGCCTTTCGTGGTTCCTTTTGCCTCAAAACCCAAGTCCCTGTTCGGGCGCCAAATGTTGTGGTTTTCAATCTTTCTGAAAAATAACTTCGCAGAGATCTTTGATGCCAGAAATAATTAGACTTTATTTTCGAACGCCGTCCCGTTCCAAAGAACGGCGCTCTAACGCTCTCTGGCCCTCTGGCCTTCCAGTCCGCCCTCCCGAGTACATTTTGGTTCAGAGTTATATACATACTTCTTCTTCCAAAGAAGGTAACACACCCTATAGATAGTTTTGGGTAAAGGTCTTTTACCATGTGACTTCTCAGAATAGAATTTTCTGCAGCAAACAACATTCCATTCAAGGTCTTTCACATACACAGAGGAAATCCAAAGTCACAGACAGAAGAAATAATTGTGTCCAAATATATAGCAAAATTACTTGTTTTCTAAATAATAAAATCTTCAACACGCATCACTGAGAAACTTCCTGCTCAACTCTTCCTTGCGATGGAGGTTTGGGTTGAATGAATAGGTCTTCCAATGTTTCATCTTCGTTTTGTGTTACGGTGTTTAGTTTACAGTGTATGAAGCCTCAAGACACGCAGAGCTGTCGTTGATATGGCAATGGCCGTTTTTGTTTTCGATAAGCACGCTGTACACGGTAGACCAATCACAACAGACTGAGCTGCCTGGCCAATTTAGAGAGATTGATCCTGATGAGTTGTTTGGGAATCATTGAAAATGTGATGCGCAATTGTATATTATGAGAAAATTAAACAGATTTTTTACGTTTGATGCATGTAAACCAGTTGTAGGAGACTCCAAAACAACATTAGGAAACTATAAAATAGCACAATAGGGGAACTTTAATGGTTAGTTCACCCCAATATGAAAATTGTCATTATTTACTCATCCTTATTTTGTTCCAAACATGGATGAGTTTCTCCCTTCTTACAAAAAAAATATATATATTTTGAAGTTTGTTGGTAATCAGAGTGTTGACGTTGGCCATTGACTTCAATAGTATTTTTTCCCTACCATGTAAGTCAATGGCTACCGTCAATTGTTTGATTATCAGGATTCTTTAAGTTGCCATCTTTTGTGTTCAACAGAAGAAATAAACTCATACAGGTTTGGAACAACATAAGGTTGAGTAAATGATGATAGAATTTTCATTTTTGGGTATGAGCAGTATGAGTATGAGCCATGATATGAAAAAATGAGGTTTAGGTCGGGGGAGTATAACGGCAGGCATCTATTAAGAACTGTGCAGGTGTTACGACCCTTCTTTGGCTCTAAACAACCTAGGGATTGAGAAGGGGAACATCAAACCAGTTCGGATCCGTCACCAATAAGCACGGAATGCAATGAGAAGAACGAGAGACACGAGACGAAGTCAAATGAACGCAATTTAATAAATGTAAAGTGATAACTATTTTACATATGGATAAAGAAAAACAATTTACACAAAGATAAATAAACCAATCAAGAGACAAGGAAAACTAAACACACCGGTAAGTTTTAGGAACTGGGGAGAGCAAAGGGGAAAACTGGATTGTGCCAAACAATCAAAAAAGGAATTAACTAAACCATTCCAAACTAACCCTAAACTAAAAAGAAAAGTTATCAAAGAAAACGTCTTCAACGTCCACGATGTCATAACTTAGCTACTCTAACCAAACAAAAATACAGAGAGTGGCACAAAACCCTAACCTAGTGTGTATAGACAAAATCAAGCTAAATGTGTAAATGTACGTCACGTGACATGCTTACCTAACCCCTCTCCTCCTTCCAACTTAACCCAGCTTTGAACAGCAGTTTAAAACTTCAAAGCTCACAAATAAGAAGTTTTTAGGGCAATCAAAATAGGCAAGATTAACATGACAGTCAAAGCACTTAACAAAAGGTGCAATGTGTGATATTTCTTAGGATCTATTGACAGAAATGCAATATATCCTTAACTATCCATAACAAAGATCCGTAACTATTTTTTCAGTGGTGTATAAAGACCTTACTCAATGCGCCGTTATGTTTTTATTACCTTAGAATGAGACATTTATATCTACATAGGCGCGGGAATCCCCTTCTATGAAGGTCGACATATTGTGACGTCATGTGTCTACCGTAGCCGAAAGCGTCGAACAAACAGCGCTGAAGAAACCTCATTGCTTGACTTACTACTCTCTGCTGCTGACTCAGACTCAGACGACGACATCTTTTGTCTTACGTCGGCCACCGTAGCTTCTCATTCGAGTTTGAAAACAGAGGGATAGGCCGCGAGTGACTTGCTCTTTGCAATTCGCAAATTTCACCACTAGATGCCGCTAAAAATTACACACTGCTACTTTAACAAAACTAAATTAAACAAAGAGAAAACAAAACACAGCACAAGGCAAAATCCAAACAAAATTGCTGCGTGCCAAACCGCATACTTCCCTACTATTTAGTATGGGAAAAGAGTAGGCGAGCGAAAAAGTACGATTAATCCAAAAGAGTAGGCGAGAATTACCTGGGTGACGTACCAATTATCGCGAGATTTGGACTTAATTGCGTTCGAATGTGCCTACTTTCCTACTATATAGTAGGCGAAAACAGTACGTGAAGGAAGCAGTACGTTCGAAACATCAGTATTCATAAAAGAGTAGGGGAGAAGTGCCCGGATGGCTTACTGCTTCCGGCCCGATTTTTGAGTGCTCAACCGATGGATACTCTTCTATCCCAGGAGGCCACGTCATTATCAAACATCACGGAGATCAGCGACGCCGGGGGTTTTCAAATGTGAGTAAACACGGTTCCTTATGTGTTAAACTACAATAGAGTAGACGTTTTAACTGTTGAAGGTGTAAAGTAGTTAGACAGTATAGTATAGTTGTGATTTTGCTGTAAAAACATGTTTTGTATAGCTAGCTAACAGGGGAGCTCTAAGCACACGTAACGTCTCTAAAGTGGATTTACATAACCATATACATCTTAAACACGCTTATTTAAAATGTCTATTTACATCTGAAAGGAAAACATTGTAAGTATTGACATATTGCAGATGAGCACATCACAACATGAAAAAGACATCTGAGTGATGTATGTGTGGCATTATCATAGGATAGGATAACGTTAATTCACTGTTGTCAACACTGTTGACATTAGACTTGTGCTGTAAATAAGGTAAATAAACAAATCTATAAAGTAACTAAACATGTTTTTATTCAGACTGGTGTGAGCACTGAGGATGAGGAGCCCAGAGCTGAATCCTGGAAACGGTGCCATGGATGAGACTGTCATAAGATCTCTCCATCTGCCCTTATCGCCTCAGATTGTGAAGCGCAGCGCAGCAACAAGCTCCGGCACGAAGGCACGGTCACCTCTGGTGAATTCATCAGAATAAAGCCGCAGAATGGGAACCGCTGTGTTGAGATGGCAGTAGGATGTGGGCTTCAGCGCCCAAATACATGCTTGTAGTTTGAATAAAGATTTGTTTCATGTGCATGCATTTGTTTATTGTGTGATGATTACTTTTATTTGTTCTTTTACTCATTTATTCATGTTTCTTATTGTTGTCAGTATATACAATATAATTATTTAATGTATGCATTCATTCATTGCTTGACTGACAATTGAGATGTTCACGTGTATTCATGCATAACTCATATGACAAAACAAATTACATTTTGCTTGTTTTATTAAATTATATCATTTTTAGTATATAAAAAAGTAATATAATTAAGAATTGGTCAGCATTTAATATTATTTTGTTTAAGTTTTGGGGTGGGCTAACAATGCAATTCATTCTGAGGTAATATTAATTTTTTATGAGCGATACTTGCATTTTTCGAGTATAAAGTCAACAGTTTCTCCAAAGGAGATCTTCGAGCAGCGGCCCGACTCCTTGTGCACTGCAGACAGTAAACGCAGAGGAAAACTGTTCTAGGTTGTGCTGTCGAGTTACTGATGTTATGAAGTGTTAGTGCACCTGTCGCTCATATAATTTAAACTTATAAACTTATCACATAAAGATCATGGAAAGATACTAGTTGTATCTAACAATGAACAATCATAATGACAAAACAGAAAACATAAAGATCATTGGTTTGTGTACATCATAATATGATATTTATACACAGGAAAAAAGAACAATAACAAGGCTAAATATCTTTAAATATAAATAGTTCTTCATAATACATTAAAAAATAGTTTTGTTGTTATTGTCTGAGGGATGAAACGAGAGGTAAATTCATCAAGAAAAGAGGAAAACTTGAAGGAGAAACTTTTTGGGTATAAAATAAAGAAATTAACAACATATTCAACATATAACGATTTTGGGGTTTCTTAAAAAATCGTTATAAGGAACTGTGGGTCACATTAGAAGGGTTTAAAATATAACAACTTAAATCAACCCTAAATGTATTCACAAAATAAATTGGCAGCTGTTCAACAATACCACAAAATGAGCAAGTTTCATCAATATCAAGATACAGATAGATGAATTAAACGTGTCGTTCATCTTTTATGTTGTTGCGTTTGTGGTGTCGTAGGTCACATGATAACGTCAACATGGCGGATGATGTCCGGATCGCATTCATACTCAACGAGATTTGGCTATAAAGTACCTACTCTTTTAGCGCTCGTTAAGTAAGTACTCATTGAAATTAAGTACCTACTCATTGAGTATGCGGTTTGGAACGCAGCCAATGTCTCTCTCTCGCTCTTCTTCTTCTGGCTTTCCAGCAGACTAGATACCTTACGGCACATTGCTGCCTCCCAAAGTTCAATCTCGGTTATCATTTTATGACATCATCATTCTCAGATGGCTAATCCTGTCACAGATCTAAAATCTATGACTGCTTCCACTATCCTCGATTGGTTCTCATGAGGATTCAAAATATCTTTCAGTGTCACTGCCTGTATTCCATCTCCTGATACCACAGAATAAAGTTGTTCTCTTTGCGCTTTATACTGTTGACATACCATAAACACACGATTAACAGTCTGTTGTTGATTGCAGGTTCTACAGAGTCCATCCTCATGTTTGCCCATCTTCACTAGATCCCATGCAAGTCCACTGTGTCCCAGCCTTAGTCTTGTCATAATTACAGATTGTCTTCTAGATTTACCCAAATAACATTGCTCTGTCTTTACATTGTTTTGTATTGCATGGTAATGACGGCCCTTTGTTTCCTTTTCCCACTGCCTCTGCCATACTACCATAGTATTTCCTTTAATGACAGATCTACATTCAGCAACCCCAATACAAACTGATAAATCAATGTCTCTTTTTAAAGTCATTTTTGCTGCCTTATCTGCCACCTCATTCCCTTCTACCCCAACATGTGCAGGCACCCAGAGAAATCCCACTGACCCTCCAGCCTGTTCGATTCTATACAACAGAACCATCAGCTCCTTAAACAGATCTGGCCGAGCTCCCAAATTACTTCCTCTCAGAGTTTTTAACACTGAAGCCGAATCTGAGCATAATACTGCTCTCCTTGGTTGAACTTCCTCTACCCACTTTAGTGCCCATATAATAGCTAGAAGTTCAGTTGTATACACCGATACCCCCTCAGACATCTCTCTCGCTCTGGCATGAGACGTCTCTTAAGTAGCGCTTCCCCAGGTGTTGAGGATAATTGGAGGATCACGCCCTCACAGTTCACGGCCAATCAACTCACAGATGATTGACAGGTAAAACAGCCAATCAGCACGTCGCCTGTGAAAGTGAAAGTAAGAGAGACAAAAAGAACCATATGCACAATACACACCCAAAAACACTCTAAACGTCCCTAAGAACGTAACAACAGGTAAACCTCACACCCTTGGCTGCCCTCAAGAGGTGCACTAGCGACTGCTGGCCAACGAACAAACAGTGTATGATTATGATTCAGGCCGCATTATAGGTCAGAAGTCAGATTGGAACATTATATTATGCAATGCATCTGGTTGAAGATCGTATCATCACACGTAAGAGTCATCACACGCGTATGGAGACGGGTTTGTTGAGGATCAGTGCCGATGGCTGTCGTGTCGATGAGGCCTTCACAGGGGAGAGTCTAGATGACAATCTCTGCTGACATTTCAGGGATGCATTGTGGTCGTGTCTAGGCGCAAGTCCACCATCTGATCTGGATACGGCCCAGGTCCGGCTGATTACAGTTAACCTCGGAATAAACAGAAAGACTACAATTTGCATAGATGCCATCATTTTATGATGTAGCGAGTACATCAGGTGTTATTGGAAGTGTTCCCGGTTCCGGCTGATCTAATTTATGCAGCCTAATAATCATTTAACTGATTTGAATAATAGGAATGTAAAGTGTTCTATGTGTAGGCCTATGCTAGGTTGAAGAGATGTGTTTTTAAACTAGATTTAAACGGAGCACTCTAGCTGCTGTGTTTTGGACCAACTGTAGTTTGTTTATTAAGGGTGCAGGGCAACCACCCATAAGGTCATTACAAAAATCTAGCCTTGATGTCATGAACACATGAACTAATTGTTCTGCATTTGTCATTGAGAGTATATGATGTAATTTAAATATATTTTTAAGATGGAAAAATGTGGTTCCCTTTCGTTGTCACTCCGAGTTACGTCGGATGACGACGAATGGGATTTCGCTTAGAACACCTACTTAGAACACTATTACAAAACGAGCCAATGGCAAAGAAATGCCATGGGTCTGCGGAATTTGCATAGCGTAACGCCGCCCCACCTCGTGGGTATAAAAGGAGGAAGCCGGCAACATGCAGATATGTTTTCGCTTCGGAGCCAAGAGTATTTCTTCACTCCACAGTCATCTCTGACTTCGCTCTACGAGACGAGCTTCTCTCTCCGGTGTTGGTGTGACAGCGATCTGCAGCGAGCTCACAGTGCCTGCTGATCTGTGCAGTGATCTGCCAGTGTGTGTGTGTCTCCCTGTGCGCTTCAACATCGCAGAGTTTTTTCTCCTCTCATAAAAGAGCTCGCACGCGGCACGTCTTATTAAAGACGGCTCGTCAGTGCATTTCTGGTTGCAGCTGACTGGTATCGGACTCTGATGGGCACGAGCGCTGTCTAGTGTGTTTGGGCTTTGATCATGCTTGAACAGCGCTCGTGGGTGACTCATGTTCTCGCTGGGAGCGTGATCATCGCGTCATATATGGGTCGAGACTCGGTGAACTCGCAAGAGTGAGAGTCCCATCATCCACCCCCCGATCTTCGGCTGGTGGCCAGGGTGACCTGAGGGTGTTGGTCTGGAACAAGGCGCCGACTCTGTGTCCGCGACCCCACGCCCCCTCTTCAATGACGGTGCCCACTAGCGAACTGATGATTCCACGAGTCTACCCTCGGGTTGGCCCGTGTGTTTTCATTTGAAGCTACAGAGGATGATGCTGTGTCTGTAGCAGGATCACTAGGTGGGCTTGATTCTTCTGGAAATGACGACTCGTCACAGCTGCCATCCTCTGGTGTGCATACGGCTGTGCCTGAGTCTGATCCGGAGATGACGGCTATGCTTTCCCGGGACGATTGGTTTTTGGGTGAGGCCGCCGACCCGCGTCCACGGCAAACCCCAATATCTTTCCTCCCGGACGTGCATGATGAGATCACGGGTCCGCTCTTGGTCTCATCCGCCTTTCCTCCCCTCAGGGGCCGCTGCCCATGGGTACACTGGGGTCCCCCCGGTTGAACGCTCTGTTGCCATGCTACTGTGTCCTCAGAGTGCTTCCCGGTGCAACCCTAAGCACTTGTCCAAAGCCTGTAGTTCTTTTCGTCTACACTAATCTGTGGCGAAATCCTATAGTGCCACAGGACAGGCAGCCACCTCACTGCATCCCATGACCGTTCTGCTGGTCTACCTGACCCAGATGCTCATGGACATGCAGGAGGGCGGGACTAACCCGAGGCTCTTCAGTGAGCTGCGCGCCGCCACTGACATTGCTCTCCGAGCGACGAAAGTGGCCGTACGCTCTCGGAGTCAGGTGATGTTCACCATTCTGGGGCTGACCGGTCTGATGTGCACGATGTCGGGCGGACCCGTCTGCTCGACACCCCCAATTCCCAGGTCGGCCTCTTCGGCGGTGCGGTTCAGTGCTTCTGCCCAACAGTTCTCAACCGCCCGTGAGCAGATTGAGGTTATTCTGCCTGACGGCCCCGCCGTCCGCTCAGATCCCTCAGTCTGCCCACCGCCGAAGGCGCCCTCCCACGGTTCCAACCCCGCCTGTTTACCCGGGCCTGGCTCTGGAAGACCACAGCCACAGCCCTCTCCAGCCCCGCCCCCGCTAAACGCCGGGTTAAGCGGCACTTTTGAGATGGGCTGCTCAGAGATGAGACTCAGTTCTTTCCAGGAGTTGGTAGCAGGGCCACTCCTTTCCCCGGTGGAGGGCTGGGGAAGAATCCTTATTCAGAAAGAATCCTCATTCCGCTTCGCTGCACCACCGGGGGAACGTCTGTGGTTCTTGACGCCGCTGGCACAGTTGGGAGCCTGCCTAGAGCTTCCCTATCTGTTCCGCTGGGTCGCGCGAACTATCGGCTCGGCTATGCGATTCAGTTCGCACGGTCTCCTCCCCGCTTCAGGGGAGTCCGCTCCACTTTGGTCGATGGCTATGCCCCTATTATGAGAGCGGAGGTTGCTACCCTACTGGCGAAGGGTGCGATTGAGACTATCCCTCCAGCTGAAATGAGGTCCGGGTTTACAGCCCCTACCTCATTGTCCCGGAGAAGCCTGGTGGGTTACGGCCAATCCTGGACCTACGCATCTGAACCTGAACGCATCTGATCTCCCTTCACAGGCTGCCATTCAAGATGCTCCTGGCCAAACGCATTTCTGGATGTTTTGCGGCCACAGGATTGGTTTGCAGCGATCGACTTGAAGGACGCCTACTTTTATGTCTCTGTTCTCCTTCGACTCAGACCATACCTAAGGTTTGCTGTCAGGGTGCGCGCATATCAGTACGCTGTTCTCCCATTCGGGCTAGCCCTGTCTCCTCGCGCCTTCACAAGGTTGTTGAGGCAGCCCTTGTTCCTCCATGGGAACACGGGGTTCGCATCCTGAACTATCTCGGTGACTGGCTGTCTTTAGCTCACTCCTGAGACCAGGTTTGCGAATACAGGGACCCAGTCCTCCGGCACCAAGCTCGTCTGGGCCTTCGGGTCAACTGGGAAAGGAGTAAACTTTGCCCCTGCAGAGGAGCTCTTTTCTTGGTATGGACTTGGTCGCCTTCTCCACTCAAACATTGCTGACTTGCCTGAGACTATCAAGCGCAAGAGTGCGGTTCCACTGAAGTTTTTTCAGAGGCTCCTGGGGCATATGGCATCTGCAGCCGCGGTACGCCGCTCAGATTGCTTCAAATGAGACCGCTTCAGCTTTGGCTTTACTCCGGCTTTACTCCGAACTGCCGTCAGTACTCACCCCGTGGTCGAACCTCAGTTTTCTACGGGTCCGAGTGCCCCTGGAACGAGCTTCCCGGCATGTTGTTGTCTCAACAGATGCCTCCACGGGCTGGGGCGCCATGCGCAATGGACATGCTGTCACACTCTCATGTTGAGCAGAAATGCCCCTGAAAAATTCAGTGGGATTTAGAGCTTCGAGACATTTTCATTCCCGGAGTCCTGACCTGTGCAGCCGACGAGCTCTCACGGCTTCAGCCCCTCCCTGGAGAATGGCAACTCCATCCCCAGTCGGTTCAACTGATTTGGGACCAGTTCGGGGACGCACAGATAGATCTGTTTGCCTCTCACGACTCGACCCATTTCGCCCAGTTTTATACCCTGACTGAGGGCACGCTCGGCACGGATGCTCTGGCGCACAGCTGGCCCGCAGGGCCGCAAGTATAAGTTTTCCCCAGTGAGCCTTCTTGCGGAGACCTTGCGCTAGGTCAGGGAGGACGAGGAGCAGGTCATTCTGGTTGCCCCTTACTGGCCCAACCGGACTTGGTTCACCGAACTAGTACTCCTCGTGACAGCACTTCCCTGGCCGATCCCTCTGAGGAAGAACCTTCTTTCTCAGGGACGGGGCACCCTATGGCACCCTCGTCCCGATCTCTGGAACCTCCACGTGTGGCTCCTGGATGGGACGAGGCAGGTTTGAGTACCCTACCACCAGCGGTGGTGGCAACCATCACTTCCGCTAGGGTGTCATCCACGAGACACGTCTATGCGTTGAAGTGGAACCTCTTCGTCAGCTGGTGCTCTTCTCACCGAGAAGACCCCCGGAGATGCTCGATCAGCGTTGTGCTTTCCTTCCTTCAACAGGGGTTGGAGCGAAGGCTGTCTCCCTCCACCCTGATGGCGGTATATGTTGCCGCCATTGCCGCACACCATGACCTCATCGAAGGTAAGTCGGTGGGGAAGCACGACCTGGTCATCAGTTTCCTGAAAGGAGCGTGGAGACTAAATCCGCCTCGCCCTCCTCTCGTTCCCTCTTGGGACCTCTCAGTGGTTCTAACTGCCCTGAAGAGTGCTCCATTTGAGCCCCCGCAGTCAGTTGAGCTTAAATTCCTGTCTATGAAGACAGTGCTCCTGGTTGCACTGGCCTCCATCAAGAGGGTAGGGGACCTGCACGCATTCTCCGTTGACGAAGCGTGCCTGGAATTCGGGCCGGCTTACTCTCACGTGATCCTGAGACCCCGGCCTGGATATGTGCCCAAGGTTCCTACCACTCCCTTCCGGGACCAGGTGGTGAACCTGCAAGCGCTGCCCCTGGAGGAGGCAGATCCAGCCTTGGCACTGCTCTGTCCAGTACGTGCTCTCCGCGCCAATGTAGACAGAACGCAGTGTTTCAGGACCTCAGACCAGCTCTTTGTCTGTTATGGTGTGAAGCTGAAGGGAAAGGCTCTCTTCAAGCAAAGGTGGCTCACCGGATAGTGGACGCCATTGCTTTGGCATACCAGCAGCAAGGTCGACCGTGCCCCCTTGGTGTGACTGCCCACTCCACCCGGAGTGTGGCGTCCTCTTGGGCTCTAGCGCATGGCGCCTCGCTAACAGACATCTGCAGAGCTGCAGGCTGCGCGACACCTAACACATTCGCCAGATTCTGCAATCTCCGAGTGGAGCCAGTGTCCTCTCATGTACTCGCTTCAACCAGCTAGTACTGGAGCCGCTCATGTGTCTTCGCTTGCTCGCCATTCCACTCCACGGACTGGATACGTGCGATTTCTCCTCAGGTGAGCTTCTCCGAAAGCCCTGAGTTCTTCCAGCACTCCTGACGTCGGCGCCAGTGTCTATTGCCTGCGCGTCAGCAAGGTGCCTCCCGTGTGCATGGTCCCTCCTCTGAGCGACCCCCACATGTGTATTTCCACTGTAAGACACTCTCTGAGCATGTGTCTTTCCCTTGGCAAGCCACCTTGCCACCCCTGGGGTTGAAATATTCCACCTGCGGCTGGACACCCCAGTGTTCTCCATATGCATCCCTCTGGGTCATATGTGTATTCTCTAAGTCACCTCTGGGTTGGCAATAATTGCATATTTCCTCTAAGCTATGGGATATGCTCCCCAGTGTACCTTGGTATTCCTGTGCTAAATAGGAGTCCTTCGTCCGTGCCAGTTTCACTACAAGGATCTCAGATTTACGCAGGGCACTGGAAGACAGCCGAGAAGGTGGCGTGATTAGACTGGTAACCCCATTCGTCGTCATCCGACGTAACTCGAATGACAGCGAAAGGGAACGTCTCGGTTACATATGCAACCCTCGTTCCCTGATGAGGGAACAGAGACGTTACATACGTTACAACGAGGGTTACATACGTAACCGAGACGTTTTACAGATACTAGACACGTGACTTTCAAATGAAAGATTGGTATCAAAGAGCACACACAGGTTCCTAACCGACGACGAGGTCTTCACAGAGCAGCCATCAAGTGTTAAACAATATTCTAGGTTATTACGTGACAAAGTTTTTTGTCCACTAATTAGAATCTCTTTTTTTTCTGAATTAAGTAGTAGGAAATTACTAGTCATCCAGTTTTTTAATATCAGCTACAAGGTGGGAATTATGTAATTTTAGGGGCAAGGCCATTTGGCCTCCACCTTTTCTTTTTTTGGGGGGACACCAAGGCCATATGACAGGGCACAAAGGCCACTGAGCACAATTCGTTGGTTTTCCCATTCAGATTGATACCATAACATGGTAATTCCCTGTGCATCATGGTGAGCCTGACTGGCCTTACTGCAATGGATTCAGAGAAATCAAATTGTGCAATTTACAAAAACACAATTGCATCGGGAAATGCACATGTGCTGATCTGCAATGTATTGTCTATGGAGGCCTATACGCTTTTACAAATAAGAAAATTCAGCTTGAGATCAGGGCAAATTCAATTGTGAAATTCAGCAACCCTTGAATGTATTGAAAGAGGTCTCTGTTTCCAACTACAACCTGTTAAGCTGCAACCCTACTTTTGAAAAATCCCCAGAAATGGCATACCCAAACTGAAACAGATACAGTTCATGAACCTTTTGTACTAAAAGCACAAGTATGATCTCATTTGAAAGCTGACACCTGGTAGTTTATTGTAAATGTAGAATTAATTATTGTCATAAGGAAAAAAATAGATTTAATAAAAATAAAGTTATAATAATTTTTCGTTATGAAACATCTTCATGAAAATAAATTTGAAGTTGGCATTGTATCAGTCTAGAAATGCATTGCAGCTAAAGCCACATGTCTGACCATGTTATACTTAAAATCTGAAGATGATATGTCTAAAACTCTGTATTTAGGTAAATGTTTTTCAAGATCATGCCATATGACTTTATTTATTAGCTTAGCACACCATCAATACACGACAATTTATGAGATTAAAACCATGTTTGTGCTCCAAACTTACTTTATAACTCAATTCGAGTGTTCTAAATAACCTACTGTGATCTGATTTGGCTTCAAAAAAAAAAAATCAGACAGAAAATATAATATTTTATGTATAATGCAACGATGATAAAGTCTATCGATTAGCATAACATTATACATATAATCTATTACTATGAAAATGCCTGACATGGCTCGAAGAACACAGGTAAGTCAAATATAATTTCAAAAATGTTTATTGTCTTCAAAACGACATAATCTGCATGTTACAGCGATCTGTTAGCTCTGTTTGTGGTCGGGGATTTGGGATTTCCTGCATTGTCGAACGCTCTTCTTCATGTGTTTCAAATATGGACTATAATTTTCAGTAGAGCGCCCTCAGGCTTACGCGGCCCACGCATCCCAGGTCCCAGCGCCCCACGCGGCCATGGCCGCCGTTGCCCTACACTTTGGCCTTCATGCCCCGTGAAAAAAAAAAATCATCGTACGGCCACAGTGGCCTGTGTGCCCTGGCCATGTCCAAGTTCCATGTATAAAGCGCCAATGCGTCGATGTAATCATTATGAGCGCTGTATACTGATGTGCTGTGTTTTCAATTCATACCAGCAGGCAGGCCACTGTGGCCGTACGATGATGTTTTTTTCACGGGGCATGAAGGCTAAAGTGTAGGGCAACGGCGGCCATGGCCGCGTGGCCGCGGTATAACTCCCACGCTGATCAGCTATGCATTAAAGTCCCTGTAAAGGCAATTCAAAAAAAAAATTCTAAACACATAAATGTTATGTATTGCTAAAACATATTACAAAGACTGTGAACGGTGAAGTACTGATTTGTGGAGTTAGACCGTTACAGTGTTTCCCACAGAATGACAGTGAAACTGTGGATGGCTGCGCGTGTGCATCGATATTGGCTACCAGCTATATACAGCATGCTAAACTCGAAACTCCAGCTGGATTCTAACAATAACTTAGGCTAGCTTTCCTTATTAGCTAGGCTCCTTGCATGCTGGCTAATAATTTTTTTAAAGCTGGGTCTCCAACATTGACAGCGCTGTGTTGGACAGATTTGTGCAGCGGTGTTCCATGAGGGAGAGAGAGCGCGAGAGGTACGGGTGAGTGAGAGAGAGAGAGAGAGAGAGAGAGAGAGAGGGATGGGCAAAAGGTAGTGCTGCGCGAATGCGCTACGGCGCTCTGCAATCAAATACGATTTTAAATAGGCTTAGTAAAAAAAAACAAAAAAAAAAAAAAAAAAACAATCGAAAATCAATGTGTGGCGGTCAGCGTTGTGGCATGCCGCCACAAATAAATGAACGTATGGGAAACCGTGCGTTAAACAGTTTTTCACCATTGCTGTGTTCCGGATTTTTTGGCCGGGGCTAAAACGGGGGCTCGATGACGCACTGGAGCCCCTGAGCTCCTGGACACGCCCCTACTTGATGTCACACTGGAGCCACCGAGGCTGGCCCCTCCCCTAACAATATAAATAGAGCACATTCACATCAGTTTGCCGCTCAATCACGAGTTACTGTTAGTACTATTAGTTACTACAGCCTACAGTTTGCTAGCTAGCTATGCCATCGTCACGGAAATGCATACTACCTGGATGCGATCACGTACAAAACAGATCGGTGTCCTTGTTGAATGGGGCCGAACCGACTATCTCCCACCTCGGCCTTCATCCTCCCGGCGGGCCGACAACTGGTGCCATCATCGGCAGTGCGTGCCCACCAATGAGTGTAAGTTGCATTGTGTGCTTATGTTCTAATTATAGTAAGTAGTCCACAGTAACTCAACGGCAGCTTTCCCGTGAGTGGGCGTGGTTTCAGCGCAGCGAGCAGACACGCCCCCAGCGTTTGAGAACAGAGACTACTGCTCATGTTTTCAAGATTTTAATAGCTTATTTTATGTACTTGCCAGCTTTTATCATTCAAATTTGGCTGGGTGGCTAATAACACATTTTTCTGTGGTGTGACAAACTCAGAAAACATATTTCATTTTGACTTTACTGTGACTTTAAGTAAGTTTCGTCAGGGCGTGAAGAAATATAGAGCTGAGTATCGTCAGAATAACAGTGAAAACTAATGCCATGCTTCCTAATGATATCTCCTAAGGATAGCATGTATAGAGTGAACAGCAGCGGTCCTAGTACTGAGCCTTGTGGTACACCATACTGAACTTTTGATCGATAAGACATCTCTTCATTTCCTGCTACAAACTGATAACGGTCAGATAAGTATGATTTAAACCATGCTAATGCAATACCACCAATGCCAACATAATTTTCGAGTCTATATAGAATGTTGTGGTCAAATCATTTGTGACTCTAATGAGAGCTGTCTCAGTACTATGGTTCAGTCAATCCAGACTGAAAATCCTCGCATATACCATTTCTTTCTAGAAAGGAACAGTTGTGAGGATACTACCTTTTGTAGTATCTTTGACAGAAAAGGTAGATTTGAGATCGGCCTTTGATTGACTAATTCTATAGGATCAAGTTGTGTTTTTTTAACAAGCGGTTTAATCATAGCCAGCCTAAAAGTTTTTGGTACGTATCCTAATGACAAAGATGAATTAATGATATTAAGAAGAGTATCTATGACCTCTGGAAGCTTCTCTTTCTATAACTTAGGGTCCAGAGAAATGTTGATTTAGATGATTTAACGAGTTTGGAAAATTCTTCCTCTCCTATAGCAATTAATGTATAAAATTTACCGAAAAGGGAGACTACAATGCACTGCCTGATGCAATACTGTAGTAGACAGTTGCATAGTTATCATTTTCTCCCTGATATTATCAATCTTGTAAGTAAAGAAGTTCATAAAGTCATTACTGCTGTGCTGCTTGGAAACATCTGGGGTTTAAGCTTTATTTTTCGTTAATTTAGCCACTGTTTCAAATAAATACCTAGGGTTTTGTTTATTTTCTTCTAATAAGGTTGAAAAATAAGCAGATCTAGCAGCTTTTAAGGCCTGTCTGTACGTAATCATGCTCTCTTTCCATGAAATCCGAAAGAAAAAAAACTCTAGTTTTGTTTTCTTCCAGTTGCGCACCATTTTTCTGGCTGTTAGACACAGTTGGTCCTTTGCGCTTACAAAATATTAAAGAAAATAGTCCAATGCCGTGGTACAATGAGCTCACTCAGGCCCTTTAGGGGATAGTTCACCCAAAAATGTAAATTCTGTCAGTATTTACTCACCCTCATGTTGTTCCAACCTCGTAAGACCTTCGTTCATCTTCAGAACACGTATTAAGATATTTTTTAATAATCTGAGAGCTGGATCACTCCTCCATAGGCTTCTTAAGGGATTGAATCTTGCCAGCCCCAAAAAGTTATTAAAGACATTGTTAAAATAGTCCAAGTGACTACTGTGGCTCCATCTTAAGTTTATCAAACAACGAATATACTTTTTGTGCGCAAAACCCCCCAAAATAACGACTTTATATCAACTATTCATTTCCTTCTCTGTGGGCCTCGAGTCAGTTCACTAGTTTAGTAGCGTAAGCTTCTGTTGTTAGACGTCACACACATCACACACATGACCAGCGTCGGCCAATAGTGAGTCTACTTGTGACGTAGCTCTACGCAATCACACTACGTTAACTGACTAGAGGCCCACAGAGAAGGAAATGAATAGTTGAAATAAAGTCGTTATTTTTGTTTGTTTTTGCGCATAAAAAGTATTCTCGTCGCTTGATAAACTTAAGATTGAGCCACTGTAGCAACTTGACTATTTTAACGATGTCTTTAATAACTTTTCGGGGCTGGCAAGATTCAATCCCTTAAGAAGCCTATGGAGGAGTGATCCAGCTCTCAGATTTAATCAAAAATATGTTAATTCGTGTTCCGAAGATGAACAAAGGTCTTACGGGGTTGGAACATCATGAGAGTGAGTAAATACTGACAGAATTTTCATTTTTGGGTGAACTATCCCTTTAAGGGCCTGAGTGAGCTCATTGTACCACGGCATTGGAATATTTTCTTTAATCTTTTGTAAGCGCAAAGGAGCAACTGTGTCTAAAGTGCTGACATTAACTTCATTAACTTTTAAAGGGTTAGTTCACCCAAAAATGAAAATTAAGTCATTAATTACTCACCCCCATGCTGTACCAACCCCGTAAGACCTTCGTTCATCTTCGGAACACAAATGAAGATATTTTTGATTAAATCTGAGAGGTGGATCACTGCTACATAGGCTGCCAGAGGGAATGAAACTTGACGGCCCAGAAAGTCATTAAAGAACATGTTTAAATATTCCATGTGCCTACAGTGGCTCAACTATAAGTTTATCAAGCGACGAGACTACTTTTTTCCCGAAAAAAACCCCATAAATAACGACTTTATTCGACTATTCCTTTTCTTCCTTGTGGGCCTGAGACGAGAGTTCAAGAGATTTCCACGACGCATGCGCGAGAACTGAGAAGAGGACGTTCTTCTTCTAATACTTCTTGTTCAGTTCTCGCGCATGCGTCGTGGAAATCTCTTGAACTCTCGTCTCAGGCCCACAAGGAAGAAAAGGAGTAGTCGAATAAAGTCGTTATTTATTTATTTTTTCGGAAAAAAAGTATTCTCGTCGCTTGATAAACTTATAGTTGAGCCACTGTAGGCACATGGAATATTTAAACATGTTCTTTAATGACTTTCTGGGCCGTCAAGTTTCATTCCCTCTGGCAGCCTATGTAGCAGTGATCCACCTCTCAGATTTAATCAAAAATATCTTCATTTGTGTTTCGAAGATGAACGAAGGTCTTACGGGGTTGGTACAGCATGGGGGTGAGTAATTAATGACTTAATTTTCATTTTTGGGTGAACTAACCCTTTAAATGCATCATTATGCAAATTGCAAACATGAGAGGAGAGTCTCCACATGAAAGACCCACGACTGGTGGATCAACGTGCTACTACATTTCTCTCTGAAAAGGAAATTTAATTAAATTGAATGTGGAGGATTTAAACTTTCACAAGATGACTGACATGTCAGTTTAAAATGTGACAGGATGCACGTAACTAAAGGACAGAGCTGTCCTTTAGAGATGTATTATGAGATGTAGTAGGGCTATGTCCCAAAGCCAGCCTATTCTTCTGCTGCACACTCAAAAGTATGTTCTTTTTCTTCACAGTATAAGTATAGGCGAATTGGGATGCAGCAAGTTTGTAGATGTTGAGGGCTGCATTGGAATTTGGATCCCGCTTGTCCCTCGGGACCCAATGCATATCTCGTGGAAGCGGGCGCTTTTACCTTTGTTGTGGGTGGGAGTGGGCAGTCAAAAAATACCATTGATCCATCGTAACAAGAAAGGAGTCAACAAATGAAGTTCACTGCAGTCGATAAGTAACAATCTCTTCCTCAGAAGCAGGCTAGGCCAAGTGATTCATTGTTTAATTAATTTATTAAATATGTGTAAAGTTTTTTTTTAAATTATTTATTTTCTTTTTGCTATATGTTAAATATCTAGGCTACATAAACACCTGTCATATCTGTGAGGTTTTTATTTCCTATTTATTTTATTTTTTATTTGTTTTCTATTGTTTAATATTTATTTATTTGATAAGTCAATTCAATATTGAACCTTGTAAGGTTACCAGAGTTTAACTGTTATTAGGTGTGTGTGTGTGTGTGTGTGTGTGTGTTTTGTTACGTGTTGTGATCTTTTGTTTTAAAGTTGATAGAGTTTAATAATGCTAATAAAAAGCTAGCTGAATGTTTTTGTCATTTGTGGTGCCAGCATTAGTCTACTTAATCTTATGGTGAGTTTTATTAAAAGCAATGTTTTCTCTGTTATTCTGAATGTTTGGCATAGCCCTAATGTTTGTGTCATTTTTCCACAATTTTTACAAGCTATAACAGAACGTTTGTGGTGCGGGCAGGAGTGGAACACACACGTTGTGGGAGCGGGCGGTCCCATGCAGGGGTCAATGTGTATGTTCTTTCTGAGGATGATAGTAGTATAGTTATCCTCTCAAGTAACATGGTAAATATGAAATCATGTTAATTTGCCACTCTGTATGTGCGTGAACAAACTGAAGTTCAGAGTAATGTGTGGATGATAAAATCTTTTTTAGTCTGCTCAAATTAGATCAATCAGGTTGTTGTTTCTTGCAAAGGTGAGGTGTGATTGGAATTTTTCATCACATCCCTACACTCCCACATTGCTATGGGACCTTCAGATCAAGTCCCAAACAAATCCAACCATCTGTCAGAGATAAAAATCCTGCTTATCACTTTTTCAAAGATGTTAATTGACTGTTAATGGCTGCATTTCGACAGGTTCTCTGGCTCCTGGATTGAAGATTGTCTCTTGAGGTCATCTCTGGTTCTGTTTCAACAATTGGTGCAACAGGAAGACAGCATACCCCCTTTCCTCAGCATCACTCTCTATTTAGAGCACATGTCTGGGAGAAAAGAAAAAGAAAAAGAAAAAGAGAAAGAGAGTAGGGGGAGAATGTGCAGCGAAATTGAAAAGCTGAAAGAAAATGAGTTTTCAAACGTATTTCTGCCAGGGGAATGCTGCATGGCTGTTTGTGTCCTTCAGATGGTGAATTGTTGTGGAGGTGTTATAATCATTAGTCCAGATAGAGAGACAGTCGCGCTGTCTATCTGCGGCAGGGAATCTATGAGAGTATGGCAGATGTTCTTTGCATGAGGTAGAAAGATCTCTAAAGATAAGACACAAAACAAAAGTGCTTTAAATATTCTAAAGGTCCCTGACTTAGGCCCCATCCACACTACTACGTTTTAGTTTAGAAACGGAGACCTTTTGCTACGTTTGCACCTCCCGTCCACACTAAAACGGCAAAAACGAAGACCTAAAACGGAGAAGTTTAGAAACGCTGCCGACCCCGTTTTGCGTTTTGAATCTCCGGAGGGCGTTTTAGTGAAGACGGGTCAAAACGGAGGACTTTAGAAACGATGACGCAGAGGCTCACGCTCGGCTCTCTGATTGGATGTCATACAACGGAAGAAAACGCAGAACAACAGCCTGGACTACCAGTTACGTTAGAGCAAGTAAAATCTGCATTTCACAATGCTATAACTGCCTACATGCACCGGAGGCAAGCTATTATTCCAGCGATCTGTGACAGTTCCCGTGTGCAGCGGCGGTATCGACCATACATGGAGCGTCGGTTTTGGGTTAAGCCGGGAAGAACCAGCGCATGGTGGGATAATTTTATCAATGAAGTTGCAGTTCCTGAAGAATGGTGCGAAAACTCTTGAATGTCCAGATCGGCACTTAACAACCTCAGAGGAATCTGAGGAATAATCAATCCGTTTCCTGTTTACACCGGCACGCGCATGCCCAGTGTAGGTGAATGGTCACGTGATCCGCGTTTTCAGTCGTTTTAATGTGGACGGAGATCAGTTCTAATATGCAGCTCAAACGCTGGTGTGGACGGAGATCGTATTCGTTTTAATTCTCCGTTTCTAAACTAAAACGCAGTAGTGTGGATGGGGCCTAAGAGAGAGATGCTGATTCAGCACAACAATGGGTGGAGGATCATGGCCAGAATGGGAGTGGAAAATCCCTATGGGAAAGAACATTGTTAGTTAAATTCTTCATACCCCGCTTAATACATCTGAGATGATTTGACAGATGCCAGATCTTCTATTCATGAAAACTGATCTATGGCTAATTTGGTTCTTCAAAAGAAATTGCGAATCTGGATTAAAATATCTGGATTAAGTTGTCTGATATTACTTTGTTTTCTTTTGTTCATTTATCAAGGGCAGGTATATCGATACTCTAAACCATGATCAGCAATGCAGCGATTGGCTGGCGTCAAGACAGCAACATAATAACATCATATAATTAAAAAAGGAAACAGCCAAACAGGCAAAATGACTTAAAACTTCTAATAGACAATTGAAATGTGTAAAAGTTTGTTACACAATTCCCAGTTATTTCCATTTTTCATGATTTTGAAGTGTTTGTCAAGATGTCAAGAATAGCCTATTGCAATTAGCAATTCGTTTAATTTACACGTGAAGTGCATAAAGCTTCTTAAGGGTCAATAACATTTCAAATGGCACAGCACACAGCATTTTTTAAGCTGCATTATTTATTTTAAGGTATCTGGATCTCCTGCACTGCATCAAGCCACCCATATAATACATGTCACCATTTGAATTGATGCACAGTTCATACCAACTTTATGTAATGTGTGTAAGGCTACAATAAAATGACCTGATGGCTTTTTCCAATCTGATGGCACAGATGGTGAGTCTTTTTGTGTTTTTAGGAGAGGTCATGGCTAATCAGGCCAGTAGGAGATTAAATTAAATATTCAAATTTTTCCATTGTACACATACCTTTGCCATTAAAACTGAACCTAGTGTAAAAAACTGGCCCACGATCAGTTGCACCCCTAAAGGTGAACCATTGAAATTTCAAAATGTCTTCAATGTGCCGTAAATAAGCGAAGGTATCTGAAATCACGTAATAATGTTTTATTAACAAAGTTCTGGAGGAGCACGTTCAGATAATTAACACGAGAGGAGGACATTCAGTTAATCAACTCAGTTAAGGAGATGA
Source organism: Siphateles boraxobius (assembly GCF_051911475.1). Taxonomy (NCBI): domain Eukaryota; kingdom Metazoa; phylum Chordata; class Actinopteri; order Cypriniformes; family Leuciscidae; genus Siphateles; species Siphateles boraxobius. Next base: position 23,303,372 of record NW_027509208.1, on the reverse strand, counting down.
GTGGTGTATATACAGCAGACTTAAGGTGGGCATACACTGTGCAATGTCTGAGTGATTTCAGCAGAGGTTACCAACTCACACTATACGAGTAGATCACATGCGATGGAAAGCCAAAGCTCACGATTTACGTGTTCACGCTATACGGTCCGATTCCGAACCGTGACTTGACTGCTCACACTATACTTGTGAAATATGCGCGATAAACGCTTATAGATCATGATATTGTGTATCCAGAGATACTGTAAAATACATCAGCTATTAAAGTCTATTTTAAAAAAATAAATAAACTAAGTTTTGATACCATTACAAATTAGTGATGGATATGAAAAAATATATTTTTTTTCAAATGTTTCAGATGTTCTGGTGCTAAAGTATCTATTACTTTAATGGCCAGCAAGTAAAACTTTAATATTTCCATCAGCTCCTGAGGGGGCAAGTCGGTGTAAATATGTGCTTCCATGGATTATGTTCTTGGGTGAATGTAGAAGTGTAGCTTCTTGGCTGGTAATGAATGCAACAGTCCCTTTTGAGGGAAACCTGAATACGTCTCAGGTTACGTATGTAACCCTGGTTCCCTGAGAGGGAACGAGACGCTGCGTCGAGACGCGGTGGGAACGCCCTGTGTGATTGCGTCGTGAAGCAAGTGTATAATCAGTCCAATGGAGAGACAAGACGTCATAGGCGGGTGACGTCATCGACCAGGAAACTATACAGCACACCTGACAACAGACCGCGACAGCTGAGACGTTCCCTTTCAAGGGATCTTGAGCTGCGTCGAGACGCGGTGGGAACCCCATACCCACTACGCCATAATGACAAATGCCCGTTCTGTGTGAAGTCAAAGCGCACACTAAGAAGCAAGCACCTTAGACCCTGGAGTGGAGCCAAGATCCAAGTCTTAAAATCTAACAAATGTAAGCGGCGAGGACCAGCCTGCCACATCACAAATGCCATGAAGGGAAACTCCCAAGATTATTGCCATAGAGGCAGCCATACCCCTCGTAGAATGAGCCTGGACAGCCAAAGTTGAAGGCTGTCCGGCCACTCCATAAGCAAGTGAGATTGCCTCAACTACCCACTTGCTCATCATCTGTTTAGATGTAGGGCAATCTATCTTAGGTGACCCGAAGCAGACAAGTAATTGTTCTGATATACGCCACTGAGCAGCTCTGTGGACATACCCATCCAAAGCCCGGAAAGGGCATAACAGATTAAGTTTTTCCTGATCTGGGGTATTAAAGGTGAAGGACAGAAGGCCTGCAGCACAAATGACCCACACATTTAGTAGGGACCTAGAAATACAACCCGACCTGGGGTGAAGAAATACTATCATTATAAAAGGTGCAAATCCAAGTACGTGCAGGCCTCAGCCTCATGTACCACGAAGAAGACGAAATGAAGGATATCTCCTCAGAGATAACCCAGCAAATAAACATTCATTACAGAAATCAAGTACTGTACCAACAGGGCAGAAACAAGATTCAGAAGGTGTTCTCTGCACCAGGCAGAGAACAGTTTTCATATCAATGCATATTTAGTCTTCTCCTGGAGGGAGCTCTAGACTTGAGTGAGCTGGGCCCCCTCAGAGGCCGAGTCCACAGTATCCATAACTCCAGAGCTCCCAGGAGCAAAGAAATCGGGAAATTCGTACAGGTGTAGCGTCAACCACACCTAATACAACACATCCAGTCCAAGCGCGAGCTGGACACGTGAGGGAGAACCACAAAGGGCAATGCATTGTACAAACGATGCGAAAGGTCGACTTGAGTTTGACCGAAGTTCTCCCTAAGAAGCTCCACCACCTCTGGGTGAAGTCTCCATTCCCTGGGCCTCAGCCCCTGCCTCAACAGGACATCTGCTCTTATATAAGAGACCATCAGTGTGTTGTCCGGACCCTTCGCCGAGCGACCACTCATGATCACCCCCGACTTGTGAGGGAAGCATCCGTCGATAGCATTATGCGTCGTCAAGAAGCCCCCAACACTGGGCCTGGGCGAGGAACCAAGGTTCTTCCACATGACCGAGGCACGTATGCATAGCCTTGATCATGCGAAAACGGATTTCCCCTCGGAGAAAACCCCTTGGTCCTGAGCCACCACTGCAGGGGTCTGATGTATAGAAGGCCAAAATTAATTACGTTGGACGCAGCTGCCATGAGACTTACCAGTCTGAAACTGTTTCACCATGAGTGACTGGCCTAGATAAACTCCATTTACGGCTGAGAGAATCGCAGAAATACGTGCTGGACACAGTCATACCCGCATCGTTGTCGAATCCCATATTACAGCTAGAAAAGTGGTCCTCTGAACTGGGAGGAGCACACTCTTCTTGGCGTTGAGGGGCAACCCCAACATCTTTAAATGGGACAGAATGACATCTCGATGCCGAACTGCCATTCGCTTAGATTGAGCTAGGATCAACCAATCGTCGATATAATATAATACGCGGATGCACTGGAGTCTCAGAGGAGCCAGAGCTAGGCCGAATGGAAGGCCGAATGGAAGAACCCGATAACCTAGGCCGAATGGAAGAACCCGATACTGGTATGCTTCGCCCCTGAAAGCAAACCTCAGGAACCTCCTGTGATGAGGATGGATAGATAAGTAAGCGTCCTTTAAGTCTATTGTGACAAACCAGTCCTCGGACTAAATCTGTGACAAAATCATATTTAGCGTAAGCATACTTTGAACTTGAGATTCTGAAACCTGCTGTTTAATTGACGCAGGTCTAGAGTAGGACGCAACCCCTTCTCCTATTTCGGAAACAACGAAGTAATGGCTGTAAAACCCTGACTGTGTGCTGGGGGGAGGAACCCCTTCTACAGCTCCTTTTGCAGAAGTGTCCGTACTTCCTGCTCCATAACCAAAGCCTGCTCGGGGTCCACCACACTGGGGAGGACCCCTAGAAATCTGGGCGGAGGAGAACCGAACTGAATTCTGAAACCATTTTCTATAGTGTGCAGGACCCACTAAGAAATATGTGGCAGTAGTTTCCACGCTGCCAGAAATTCTACTAGGGGAACCAGTCTCTCAAGACTGGCCTCTGGATTTGGTTGAACAGTCACTACGGTGCCCTAAACCGGCGAACCGGCAGGGAACAACACTCCTCGGAGGATCGTATGAGGACGCTGACACCTCGGTGACCTAAACGGCGAACCAGCAGGGGACAACCGAACTGGCAGCTCTGCGGCCCTCATCAAAGAGTCGCACCCCAGAGGGCGCCGAGGAGAAACGATTTCTCAAAACCGTCCCTGCCCCGGAGGAGCCCTCAGAAGCCTGATAGCCTCGTTTTTTTGTTGTTTTTTTGCGACCGGACTTCTTGTCTAAGCTTTATTAGTGATGACGACTGTCCTCAGATCTTGCCTACCACTAACTAGTTTAGTTCCTACGACCCTCCTCAGAGGGCACCTCAGCACCCTGAAACGGTGAACCGGCAGGGAAACCGAACTGAGTGTTCCACGAACCTCCTCGGAGGATCGTTTGGGGACACTGCCACCTTGGTGCCCTGAACGGCGAACCGGCAGGAAAACCGAACTGGCAGCGCTGCAACCCTCCTCAGTGAGTCGCACCCCAGAGGGTGCCAGTCGTACATTTGAGGAGAGCGACGGATCTTTCCCTTCGTGCTATGAAATCCACGGCTCAGGCGATTGGGAGATGCATGGCTTTGCTCACCGTCACAGAGAGTCCCCTCTGGTTGACGCTTGCTGATATGAGGGAATCTGAGCGCTCTGCGTTTCTCGACGCGCCGCTCTCCCCTACTGGTCTCTTCGGCCCAGCGGTAAACAGGATCGTCGACCGCTTCTCCGAAGTACAGAAGACCTCGCAGGCCATGAACCTCTTCCTGCCTTGATGCTCTAGCTCTGCTGCAAGTCGCCCACGTGAGCCGCCTGCACGAAATGGTAGCCAGCGCCCAGCACAGCCCCTGCCTTCACAGCAACGACAGGGCGGCCGCCCTAGTCCAGCTGCCACAGGCCGCCTCCCCCCTGGGGACCCCGGCCCAAGATTGCGCTGAAGCCCAAGCATTGCAAAGTCCTCCTAGCAACAGCAGAGAGGAAAAGATGGCTGGGTCTCGCCGCGGCCGGACCACCATCAAAATATCTCGTCCTGTCAGTCCCCTCAGAGAAGGCTACTGCAGACGTACACTTAGCAGCCAACGAGTCGGCAACACAGCCCGCTCGCCTGCACACAACCGCCATTTTTATGGCGACCCAGAGAAATCTCAAAAAGAGAATAATTTCTGGTCATCCGGCTCACGCCGATGGTGTTTTAAGTGTACAAAAAGTGCCCACAAATCAGTGCTCACCCCTACACATAAACACGATGCCCCACGTGTCACACACTCAAAGAGCCCACTCTCATGAGGCTGGCAAATGCTGCTCGAGTGCTAAATGTAGAGAATGTGCCCACAAATCTGTGCTCACACATACTCGCTGCCCGCTCTGTTACACGGCAACAGCCTCACAGCGGCCAAGTTATGAATGTAAGTCACGTGCCCGCTCACGAGCGCTGACAAATACTTCGCCCCAGGCTCCGCTCGCACAAAATATCATCACAAAATGTTCCTCATGCCAAGCAATCGGGTCATCACAAGTGATACAGACAGCCACAGCTGTCAGCGAGCCGCCGTTCCCGAGATCCGAGGGCGCGCGCGCCACGCACACACCTCTGGTTCAGTTTCCCGAGCCCAAGAAGTGCGGCAATCGGAACCCGGAGTCCATTCTGCCCCTATCTATAAATGTAAAAGCAAGGGAGGCTATTCCAGGAGTGTCAGAATAGGTGCTGAGCACAATAAGACAGGGCTATTCGCTTCAGTTTGCTCGCCGCCCCCCTTGCTTTTGAGCACGGACCGAGACGAAAGACAAAGCTCATTGCCCGATGCCTGGTTAGTTACCTTTACATCATTAAAAATGGGTGTCTCAACTGTACCTTGGTACTGTCTCAACTGTTCCATGGTACTGTCTCAACTGTACCACATATGGGTACAGTTGAGACAAAGTTGAGACAAAAAGCACCTTATTTTTATGAGCTAATTGTGGAAAATATAAACTACTTATGGGTATTATTGATTGATAAAATCTTAGTCTACAAGCTAATGAAATGTCATTTGGCATGTGATGTGGAAATTCACTACTTTTTTAGTACCTATTTTTGTGTGAAAAATCAAAACGCAAAAAGTGTCTCAACTGTACTCAGTCTATCCTATAGATTGAACACGTAATACGCATGTGCATGATGTCATCGTCTTCAGAGATTCATATTTTTGTTGTTTACATGGAGACCGTTTTCAAAAACTTGCACTTTGAAACTTTGTGTTTTCAGGCAGCCAAACGCCATTGTCATGTAAAAAAATGGCCAAAACTCATAAAAAGTTTTACGTTTTTGAAAGCTAAAAAAATAAAGTCGCACCTTATGCAAACTATCTGTTTCCATATGATAAATATGTCATCATCAACTCACATTTCTGTAGCTTGAAATCTGTATGAAATTTTCCTAACTGAACATAAAATGAGGTAATTGTCTAAATGTCAAAGCTGCCCTTTTCTATACAAAAAAGAAATAAAAAATATATATATACTAAAACTGGTATTTGAACCCAGGTCGCCTTAAATTCTTATTGAAAGAACCAGAAATGCCACTGGTACCCTCTAAAAGACAGACATTCTAAGCAGTAAGTGTTTATGACTATAATTCATAATATAATGTACCTTATTTGCATAAATGTTGGTTTTGGCAAATAGAACCATCCTAGGATTTTCTACATAAACTTTACTTTATGCACCTGTTTACACTGTTATGATTGATAGTGATTGAGAGAGAGAATTCAGCGCTAATGTTCATTTATAATCTAATCAAACCGATAAAGAGTTCTGCTGACTCTATAACACTCTCTCATCTTTCTGAAAATCAGCCTTAATAAATGTTATCTGAAGTATGGAAGCTCTCTCCCATGTCTGCAAGCGTAACTCAGTCAGGCTGTTTATAGCAAAATGATTAATGACATGTAAAAATGAAGAACAGAAAGAATCACATCTCCTCTTTTTAGATATTCTAAGAGTGAAATTAGATGACAATGTTGGAAATCACATCACGTATAAAGTTAATTCATTTCTAGTCTTTCAAAACAATGATTGTGTAAAAAAAAATCTATTTTTTAGAATATTTGAGAGATGAGAGATATTTCAAGTAATATAGTAATTTCAGAGGTTAAACTCGATTTGTTAGTTGTAACAGATACGCATCAGAGAAGGTGAATTGCAAAGCTATTTGACTGCCAGCAGAACATAACTAATTCTAACCCCAATACATGCACATTTATTCAAACAGACATGAATTAGAAGGGTATTGAATACAAATTCTTTAATTTGTTATTTGCATAATGTTTTTTGTGTGATCTATGCTCATTATTATAAATTGTAGTAGTATATTTTTTATTTATTTTTATTTATTTATTTGCAAGGACAGAGCATATTAACATGACAGTTCAAAAATATGCCAGAGTTAGCCAAAAGGCTAGTTTTCATCTGTAGTCCTAGGCCCGATGTAAAGTAGGCACCCTGGAAATAAGTAATAAGTAAAACAAGTTGATTATCACATGGAAAAAATACAATAAACATTACATTTTCTGCAGAAGCAGGAATAAGACACCAAAACAAACATGCAACAAGGAGTTCATGTGCTACATAGTTTAAGTGGGAATGTAGCTGGAGGCGACAGAATATAAGAGCACAAGCAGCAATTCAAGAAGCAACTAGAATCAATATTAAAGGACACAGTCAATAACATTAGTCAGTTATAATACAAAGCTTAAAAGGCAGATTAAACATTAAAATGCAGCAATATCAAAATTAAATAAGATACAACATGCAAGATAACTCAATAAAGCGGCGGTGGAAGTTCAGTGCTGGCATGTTTGATTGCTAAGGAGCCAACGTTTTAATGATGAGCGGAATACATTATAACTATTGATTTCTCTGATTGGTGTTGGGATGTTGTTCCATTCTTTTGAAGCTTTAATAGAGATGACTGACTGACTAAACGCAGTTTTCCTGAATGGAATGACACAGTCCCCTCTGGATGTTCCTCTAGTGAGGCGACTGGTGTTGGATCTTAAACTCAGAAACTCACTAAGAGGTGGAGGGGCCAGGCCATGAAGGATTTTATATGCTAAACAGATATTAGTGAACTTAACAAAATGATCCCAACTTAATAAATTGTATTTTGACAGAATATTGCAGTGATGAAAATGACGTGGTTTCTTATCCAGAACTTTAAGTGTTTGTTTGTAATAGTATAATGCTTATTATTCTTCATACTTATAATTCCGGTGCACTGAGACCCCATGCCCCAGAATATCATTAAGACACAGGAGTGGGCTCTTTTGACTTGGGGTAGTGCACTGTGACCCCATGTGGCCCCCATGTGTCTCTATGGTATCCTGGTGCAGAGACATGACTGGGACCCCAAAGTATAAGAATAAAAACTAATATCCCATGTGGAGTCCCCTGGGAGCCCACTTATATCTCTGCCCCAGAATATCATAGAGCCAGAAATCCCTGTCCTGGAGGGCCATTTTGCTCCAAAGGTTATTTCCATCCTTAATCAAACACACCTGAACAATCTAGTCAAGTCAAGTCACCTTTATTTATGTGGCGCTTCATACAATACAGATGGTTTCAAAGCAGCTTTACAGTGACAATTATGCATTTCGGCTGTTGTTCAGCTGAAGTCTGTTCAGTGTTGATTCAGTTCTGTTGTAAAGATCATCAGTTATTAAATTATTTCATTTATCTATAAAGAACGTCTGCAAAAAATAAAAAAAGATGTCATCATCCAGGTCAGTTCAGTTCTCATAGATCAATAATATTGTTGAATATTAAGTGTTTCCAACTAAAGGTTATAGAGGCAAGGAACCCAAACTTAGGTGACTGTAGCAATGTTCAGGGAAGAAGGAGGCGGGAACCGGTGAACAATCAAAGAAACTTTATTTAAAATAAAACAAACAAACAAACAAACAAACAAACCAAAATACCGCAAGCAGCCCCTTGCGGATGACTGCTCGCTACCGAAAATAAACATAAGGAACTGCCAGCAGCCCCTCCCGGACGACTGCTGGCTTGAATAAAATACAAATACAAAAACACAACACAACACAACTAAAATACAGGCCTGTTCCTCTCTCGATCATCAACGTCGTCGCTCCTCCTTTAATGCTTCCGCTCCTCAGTGAGAGATGCGAGACCGGTGTGCTTCACATCACAGGTGTTGCTCATTAGCAATCGCACCACTGGTCTCGCGCCGTTCTCTCACGTCCCTCGGCCGTCCTGTTCGCCACAGTGACAAAATAGAGAAAAAAAGCCTTGGGAGAAACCTGGCTCAATCGGGGGTCCAATTCTCCTGCGGCCAATGAATGAGCTCAGTGTGATTATGATTCAGGCAGCATCACAAGTCAGAAATCAGATTGGGATCGGTAGCATTCAAATATTTATCCAGTTCCATTTGCTTGACGATCAGATTCATTACAGTGGTGTGGAGCTGAAGCTGGCCATGGGCTCTGTGCAGAGGACCTAATGTGTCGATGAGGCCTTCACAGGGGATTGTCTAGTAGACACAGTCTATGCTCACATTCAGGGCTGTGTTTTGGTCGTGTCTTGGTGCAGGTCCATCATCTGTGCCGGATATGGACCGGATCCACCTGACTATACGGTAACCTCGGGATAAGTATGAGACAGACTAATATTAGAGTAGATGCCATTCTTCTTATGATGTAAAAAGAAGATCAGGTTATATAGGAAGTGTTCCCGGTTTCGGTTGACTTAAATTATGCAGCCTAACAATCTTATTTGAATAATAGAAATTGATAATGTGTTATGTGTGTGCCAGGTTAAAGATACATGTTTTTAGTCTAGATTTGAACTGACAGACTGTGTCTGCTTCCCAAACAATGCTAGGAAGACTATTCCAAAGTTTAGGTGCTAAAAAGATATAGGATCTACAGCCTGCAGATATATTAGGTATTATTCTGGCCAGAATTTTGAGATTGCAATAGAGGTGAAAGACTATAATGCATTAAAAGCTTGCTCAAGTACTGAGGAGCTAAACCATTTAGTGCTTTGTAATTAATTATCAAGATTTTGAATTGTATCCAATGTTTAATAGGGATACAATGCATTGTTGACATAACCGAACTAATATGATCATACTCCCTGGTTCTAGTAAGAACTCTATTTGCTGCATTTTGGAACAGTTGGAGTTTGTTGTCTGACATTTAACCTTTTTCTTCAGGATTGAATGAAAATTACAAGCAGGTGTGTTTGATTGAGGATGGACCTACACTCTGCAGGACAGTGGCCCTCCAGTACCAAAGTTTCCCATCCCTGTCATAAAGACATGAGGGCTAGCTCTTCTTTATTGGGGGAGTGTACAGAGTCCCCATGTGGGCCCTCAAATGGCCCCTAGGGACTTCAGTCATATCTCTGCATGAGAATATTACAGGAGGTGGGCTCTTGTGCCTTGGTTCAGGCCCCATGTAGGATCCCCAGCAGCCCTTGAGCACCGCAGTCATTATCCCTGCTGTAAAATATCATAGAAACATGAGTTTGGGTTCATTTTTCTTTTGGCAGTGTAAATGACTCCAACATCCTGATGGTGAATTTATCACCAGCAAGCATCACTCACATTTTGTTCAGAAAATATACTCATATAGTGATTATTATTATTATTATGTGGTACAGAGGGGGCAAGACCCCTGGGGCATTACGCAATTTACGATACAGCATTTTATAACACTCTGTTATTAGGTTTCCACACATGCACTTCGGTGGACAAACACTGCAGTGATGCAGGGATAAGACGCTGGGGAGGGAAAGAGAGAGACACAGTCTAAAAGAGGAATAGGCTTTATGACGCTCTCTATTGAAAAGAGAACAAACTGATCCTGCCAACAAACATCCTTTGATGGAGCTGAACTCAATTGAATTGAGTCAAATCTAATTCCACTGAACTGAAAGCAGTCAGAGAAAGAAAGCCTGAGAGAGATATGGATGGAGGGTGAAAGGAAGAGAGGACCGGGGAAGCGGATTAGAGTCTCCAGAGATGTGGCAGTCGTCTGAACAGGTGTTTGTCGAGTGAGAGAGAGACACTGGAGTAAACTGAACTGCAGCGGCAGGTTCTCTGGAGGTGTGTAAGTATGCTGCACTGTTTGATGTGTGAAGAATTGAACTGATTTTGATGTGCAGTCCTGTGTGGATTGAGCAGGGGAGATATGTCACACACATGCAGACCCAGAGATGGGCTTTCTGATGTCTGTAGTTATTGACTTTTCACTTTTCTGACAGCTGCCTGTTTTCCATTCAGGGAAAGGCCACACACACACACACACACACACACACACACATACACACATACACACATACACACGCACGCACGCACGCACACACACACACACACACACACACACACACACACACACACACACACACACACACACACACACACACACCCTTCATCCCCGCAATCCCTGATAACGCATGTCAGTCAAAAGTCGTTCAGCGGAGGATGCCACTGCCAGGAAACACAAATGTCAGCTTGAGAGGAAATTTCATCAAAGGAAGTTGCGAGGTAAAGGGGTTAATTATCATTGTCCAGACTTATACACATTTTGGAGAAAATCACATGTGCTGGCCATGAGCAGAACATAATAATATATTAGCATACTGTATGCATCAATTAAAGGGGTCATATAATGTTACATGCACTTTTACAAGTTGATTGTACTGGAATGTGTGTTGGCAGTGCCTGTACACCACTATCATATAATGATAAAAATCCATCCAGTGTTTTTGTTTTAATTTCCTTATATGTTTTCCCCTGCCTCAAATTGTGCCGTTCGATCTTGTGACGTCACTAGATCGGACGCCCCTCCCACGATTGATAATTGACAGCAGCGTTTCAACACAGACCCGCCCTGAGCGAGCTGTCATCGCAGTCTGCCGTTGTTAGTAAACACTGGAGCAGAATGGCGATTGTGGTGTTCTGTTCTTCGGTGTAATAAGGAACACAGCAGTAATTGTAATGTTCCTAAATTCGAACCGCTGAAGACGCAGTGGCTGAGTTTTATTTTTGAAGGGAATATTCCAAACGATCAACGTACATGCTTTTATGTTTGCGCTAACGTTAATCATTTCTCACCAGACTGCTTTATAAACGAGGGTCAGTGTATATCTGGTTTTGCTAAGCAGCTGGTCCTGAAAAAAGAATCGGTAACAGATACCAACTATTCGTGTTCCTGCTGCACCTCCAGAAGAAGTGAGTGTAACGTTTTATTAATCTTTAAATATTAATCTTTGCAAATCGCTTCACGATGAATGCGGCTAATGTTTACACTCAGGGTATATTCCGGCATGTTTTCTATGTAATGTTACGACATTCTCAATATAATTCATAATCCTACGTTTATAATGAACAACGCGTTAACCAACCATTCAGAAACGTCCTGTTCGAGCCTTAATTGTCGAACTTCTTCGGGGCCGTCATCTATTTCCGGGTCCGACTCTGGTTCAAATTGGTATGGTTGCACAGATGTCCTCAGAGACTCCCGCTGCCATTCTTGTTCCAAAATATACCCTCAACTGTTGTCAAGGCAACACTCCGTGTGCGTGGTGTAAAAACGCCCCAAAGAACAGAGGGGCATAAAGGCATATGCACTGAAACGGCGTGCTGTAAACAGAGCTGTTTTTGACCAGGTACAATGAGTGTTTTCTTACAATACTAATGAGAATTTTTAATAAAAGTATATTACAAAGTTTTCATTTAGACCCTAAAGATTAATATTCACTTGTACGAAAATGGCATTATATGACCCCTTTACTCACTGTCACATGAGCAAGAATGATGATGTTAAGAACAACAAAAATACAACTTTCTTTTATACAACAATACTAAAAAAACAACTGAATGAGTATCCAACTCTATCTCACGACCAATTCATACGAGTGAGTTTGAGGTGGCTGATTCGTACGATTTGTGTAAACCCCAGTAATGGGTAGGTTTAGGGGCAGGGTCAGGGATAGGTCATTGTACGAATTCATATCAATTGTGCAACTCGTAAAATATGTAAGATTTAGCAAATTCGTTAGAGTCAGGTCATATGAATTTGTACAAATTTGCCACCTCGTAAAATACATACGAATTGCTGTGAGATCAGGTTGTGAGCATCTTACATTATAGACAAAGTACTAGCTACTTTGTCTATTTTACTTTAAAGCCGAAGCAGAACCAACCGCTGCATGTCTCTGAGCAACAGAGTAGTTGTGTTTCAATCCTGAATGAATCTGTGTTTTTGCATGAATTGACTGAGTGAATAATTCAGTGACTCAGTCATTTGTGGTCACCTACTGGTCACAGTAATTTTGGCAAGTAAGATATGTTCTCTGGATCAACAACACATTTAGTTGATCCTGGAACAACATTCTTTTCCGGAAATGTAGTCCTCACCATACATATCCTTAACCCTAAACCTAACCCAACCCATAACTTGTCCCTAAAATCAGAGCGAAATGATAGGTGAATAACACTGATGTAGAAGCACTAAACCCTGGTTGTGTAAGCATAAACGTAGCATAGTCTTGTCCCTCAAATCTGATTAGTTGATTGGAATGTTTTTTGAGTATCAACAAAGATATTGATCCAGGAACAAGTTGCACTTGGTGAAATCAGGTTCTGTGGCAAACCCAAACTCCATCAGATGACAGAAATGGAGAAACCAGACTCAGTCGGGGATCAGTTCTCCTCTGTCCAAATAAAAGAACATGGTGTGATTTATGAAGAGCATTGCATTTGCATTAAATGAACTCACAGAGATGTATTATTGTTGGTGTTCATCTGAAGAAAAAAAGATATACATTTGGGACACCATGAGGGTAAGTAAATGATTCGAACATTTTTCATTTTTGGTTTAAGTATCCCTTTAAAAAAAAGTTGTTTTGTGGCAAACGTTGTTTCCAACTTTGTTGGACCAGTTATGTTTGAGCTTTTGAAACATCTGTGACATGTTCAACAGTGAGAGGAGCATCATTTCCGCAAGTCTCTGTGGTTGTGGAGTGAAGACATCACCCTGATGAGAGTCGAAAGGAAGAGTTGAACGAGAAGAGAACACAGGCTAACGAGAGAGAGAGAGAGAGAGAGAGAGAGAGAGAGAGAGAGAGAGAGAGAGAGAGAGAGAGAGAGAGAGAGAGAGAGAGAGAGAGAGAGAGAGAGAGAGAGAGAGTGAGAGCTGGAAAGGAGGTACTGTGAACGGGCAGATCTCCACCTATCACCATTCTTTTTTCGTTCTGTCTGTTTGTCATAAAGATCAAAGAGTTTAAACTTCAGACAGATATCAAAGCCTGTCAATACATACATGCACATCACTGCAGCTCTAATAAAGACATCACCTGTGAGACAAAAACTTCAATAGAGAGTGTATGAGTTACATCAGCCCTGCTAACATATGCTAATATGCTGATATACAGATGGTATGGGGTGACGTGGGAAGGTCAGATCCAGTATCACGTCCAAATGGATTTAGAAGACATGAGCTCGCACTACATGAAGTTTAAGCTTGTTGCAAGCCAAAACTTATTTTGACAGTGTAGCCTAAAATGAATGTAAAATAAAATAAAACCATACCCAAATACATGGATGCTCTTATGAAAATGTTTCCACAAAAACAGTCAGCTTCACACTACCAGTCTACAAGAGGATTTTAAATTTGGTTAATACAATGATCTAGTTTCTGTCATATATTTGCGTAACATAAATCATGATATTGACAGTGCTTGTCACGATGTGCTGATGCGTCTAATATTGATACTACTGTGTAATATTGATACTAGCGAAAAAAAAAAAGTACTTTTACTGTTTACAAGTTTACACAACTCATTACTGCACAATTGCACTTTATTGCAGATGTTCTTATTTCTGTCGGACTGGACTGTTGCTGCTACATCCCTCTACACGTCATTATGAACGATTCGATATAGTATTATCTTATATAAGTACATAGTAATTAAAGACACCTAATCTAATGTGTGACCAAAATGGGCTTGTGTAAGAGTTGATTAAACAATTGAATTGTAAATTAAAAAGGAAGTGAATAATTTTGGTGTGGACGCCATCCGGCGAGACGCTGGAATTCATTCGGTGAGACCTGAGAAAAAAACACGGATGTGTTTGAATGTAGAGTAGAGTGTATCTGTTGTAATGTTTGCTAATACATTAAATGATGCTTGTCCAATGATCATTGCTTCACCAACAAGTTAAATCTACAAGTTAAATAGGTTAAATCTGCAATAAGCAGGTTCACAAGTCATCTTGTTTGTTCTAAACCTTCCAAAACAAGGAATGTTCTGGTTTCTGGCAGATATTTCACACAAAATAGAGTAAATATCTAAAAAAGTTAACTATCATAGTCCTTGCAAAAATAGAGACCAACAGTACTGACTTTGCATAACAACAGAAACATTACTCACAGCAGGTGGTTTGAGGATGGACAGTAATGGTTTTTGAATGTATTGCTGAAGGTGGTGGATTCGTTACACAAGTAGTGTTTTGACAGCAAAAGGGAATGAATTCAGAGATGCAACATCTCTGAGACAGTTTCATCATGTGGATAACTGAGAAGCTGTTTCTCTTAATTTTGATCTGCTTTTATGCAATTATGTTTAAAATGTTAAAGCTAAAAAGACTAGATTCCCTTTCAAGGGAAATCGAGCTGTGTAGAGACACTGGGGGAACGCCTCTGCGTGATTCACTATCTCATCTCTTAAAAGAATTGGAGACTTGCAAGCTTTGACTCCTTAGATGTCTACACCCACAGAGCTGCCCAGTGGCGAAAATCAGGCCAGTTGTTTGTCTGTTTTGTTTCCCCCAGGAAGGGGTTCCCAGCATCTAAGCAGTCGATGCTATCTCTCTATCTCACGAGACCTTCACCTATGGCTGTCCAGGCCCACTCCACTAGGAGTATGCCTTGAAAGCTTTACTTTCAGGAGTTTCCCTGCAATATATTTGTGATGTGGCAGGCTGGTCCTCTCCGCACATGTTTGTGAGGTTCTATAACCATTATGGGGTCTAGGGTAGCCTGGGAAAACCCAGACGAACTTCCGGCAAATTTAGATTTGCTCTGCAAGTTAGTCTGGCGAAGAGCCCATTCAAGCTAATTTCCAATCTTTACAAATCGAGGCACCAATCACAAACGTTGAGGCGGGCCTTACAAGATGACAATCGATCTGATTGGTTTTAAAGGGTCACTCCACCCATTTCAACATTAATCTTTATTGAAAGTGGGTTATATATGTAGTCGAAATGTAAAAGAAATTTTGAATTTGGTGCCCTCTTGACCGAGAAAAGACAGAAAATAACTTTGGGGCGCATTTGTATGTAAGACAACAAAACTCCCACAATGCAGCTCCGCAAGCCACTCCCACTAATCCAGAACAGCGCAAACATCAGAGAAATCACTCTTCCGTCTACAAGAAGGCTAGCTGCCAAATGAGTTTGAAATTCATTTCACAAAAAATGTCTAGTTAGTTGGCTGTGGCGAGCAGGACGAGGGCGAGGGACGTGAGAGGACGACGCGAGTGATAATGAATGACACCTGTGCAGCGGTCTCATATCTCTCACGGAGGAGCGGAAGCACAAAAGGAACAGGCCTGATTTTATGTTTTGTTTCTGTTGTGTGTGGCCAGCTGGCTTATACTTTTGTTTTGTATTTGTTTATTTTACTATTAAAACGTTCAAATGTTCGCCGGTTCCAGCCTCCTTCTTCCCACAACAACGAACCCCGTTACATTGGCAAACATTAGTGAATTACTCGTTTGTATTTCTTTCTATATGGTGAATTATTGCATGATACCTGGATGTTCAGTCAGGCGAAACTAGGATGGTTCACATCACAACACAAACGTCCGTGTGGTCGTCTGATTCAGAGATTTCGTCCAGGAGAAATTGCGATCGTTGAAATTCTCTGCAGCAGATGGACTCTATCTGTGTCCGTAGCGCACAGCGAGAGCACACGCACCAGCAGCCCGCCTCAGCTCGACCCAGTCCGGGCTCCTCGTCCGCGACAGGCAGCCGCCTCCTGATCCTCCATCAGCCTCAGCTGCTCTTCACTATATTGCGGCTCGTAAAGATAGCCACGAACAGCGGATTCGAGCAGCAGAATTTCAAAATCCTCTACTTCCATATCATGTTTAGTTTCTTCCGTCATTGTCGTAACTTCCTATATCCACAGCGCTTGTTAGCTTAGCTTATAAACAAGATGGCTGATATTGCTTTCAGTATCTGCAAGTGAAGTCCCACACACTGATCTGTGATAGCTCTGTTAGCGCATTAGGCACAACCCCCTATGGGCGGGTTTGAAAGGGTGGGAATTTGTGCTTGTAGTCTATACAGAAATCCCCCCTTTTTACACTTCCTCCTACAATGACGTCAAATGACGATTTTTGCGTCATTGTAGGAGGAAGTGAAAAAGGTAAATAGTAGATTTCTCTCGTCTCAGGGGAAAATGAAAGAATGTTGCACGACCATTCAATAGTATGACTGGTTGTCTAACAATGGACCTCTTAATGTAAATGGGTGGAGTGACCCTTTAAGGTCTATCCAATCGCGCCCAGAGGCATTTGAGCAACGTCCGTTGGTGACGCCCCTTTGGAATAGCTGTCAATAAACCTTCCCCAGACCCTAACTCAGTTACGACTGAGAAGGGTCTGGTTTTAACCAGGCTAGGTATAGGCTGCTTTCGTCTTAAGTCCCACCTGCAACCGTTCCTTTCATTTCCTTACACCATATTTAGCCAGTTTTATGCCTGGTTCAGATTACACGATTTTTTTGTCTGTTACGATAGTCACTGTGTCAGACTACGCGATTTTGACCCCTAAAATCTTGTCGTGTCGTGGACAAGAAACATGTCAGACTACACGTTGCTTCCTGACCAGTCATCGCGTGCCGTCTTTAATGACGCGCGTGATGTCATCGAGAAAGGCGAAACTAGTAGCGAGTGACTTCCGGAAACGAACGTAAACAAGCAATGGATGAAGCGGTGAAGCTGTCCTGTGTTCAGAAAAACGTAAAAAAAAAGAAAACCCGACAATGGACACGTTCTTGGATTGCTCGAAGAGGACAGTATGGGCTGTCAATCCTCCAAAGAGAACTTGAGGTAAAATATTGTTTTCTTATTTTTACTTTTAGCCAGTAGTACAAGTAATAATGTTGCTAGCTTACCACAACGATAACAGATTACACACACACACACACACACACACACACACACACACACACACACACACACACACACACACACACAGAGAGACTCGCTCACGCACGCACTCACTCACTCACACACACACGCACGCACTCACTCATACACATACATACATAATCACACGCGCACTCCCTCGATTACACATCATATAGGCAGGAGTACTGTTGCCACAGCTCCACGAACCTTTCCTCCATGTCATTACTCTGTGATAGACTTGCTTCAGCCTATCAGAAGCTAGCGCTGTTTTTTTTCCGGGTATGCTTTATAGTTTACAGAAAATACGTCATGAAGGAGACAAGTCGTTAAGAGCAAAGACTGCAAGTATGTGTATAGGGACAGGGACATTCACTAACCCATGGTTGTCCCTTCAAATAGTGCACTATACAATGGTATGGGGGGGGGGGTAGGTGATTTCAGACAAAACATATGACTCAAATTTACAAGAACAAATATGAAAACATGCACAAAAATGTTTTTGTCATATATGAGGTAATTTAACTCTGTCTCTCGTGACATTTTGCAGACTCTGCGGTGTACGTTAATGTGTTTTGAAGGAGGCATGGGTTTGGAGACACTCTGAAGGGAGGGTGGGATCTTATACTTTTAAAGCTAGCTTTCTATTGCTAGTCTCTACAAAAATGCCTAGCCTACCTTTAAAAGACCCTGCACCCAATCTTTAGTTTTGACTTTATATTCAACTCTATTTGTATTGTGACAATGTGTGTAGTAGGCTGTATGTAAATTAACAATGTTTATTCATTCTCTGTGTTATATGGACAGAGAAATTCACATTTATTTGTCAGCAAAAGTCCGCCTGATAACGCAATACTGTGGTAAGCCCGCCTGATAACGAAATACTGTGGAAAGCGTATCCATCTTATTTTTCAATGCGGAAGTAAGGTGTTTTCTGTGAATGTGTGGGACTTCCGTTTCATTAGCTGCTATAGGGAAATAACGAGAAGAATATATCAAAATGCAGTAAACTGTAAAACTGTTTTCTACAAACCAGCTTGTTTATAATTAAGATAATGCATTATGGTAAGCAGAGATGGGGGACTCGAGTCACATGACTTGACTCGAGTCAGACTCGAGTCGCAAATTTAAGGACTTGAGACTTGCTTGACTAAATTAAGAAAATGACTCGACTTGCCTTTGACTTGAGATCCAATGACTTGAGACTTGACTTGACTTGAACTGTATGACTCGAGAATGACTTGATACATTTATCATCGCAACATCAATTGATGAACAAAATGAAAGCAACGGAACCATTGACGCCAGTCATCAGATTCTGCGCGATTGCGTGACACTGCATAAGCCCAGAAAAAACATACACCGCTGTGAGCGCGCTAAATACAAAAACATCTCCCAGCATTGTTTCTTTTTGGATATAAACACTAGAAATTGACTATATTCATACCAGAAGATTTGCTGTACGCATAATAACTGGCAAGGGATATCGGACGACCATCACAACCTCGAACAGTCGAACTTCATTCACCACGTCTAAAAGTAAGCTATGGCTTGTTTAACCTGTTTGTTATAGTTAATTTGAGTATCTTTATATCGAGAATATTGGTCAAAACAGCATGCCTCTTTATACACAATTATGTTTTCAAATGTAGCTTAATGTTGTCAATATTCAAATGATAATTAATGATGTCATATGTTTTGTATAACATTTGCCACATTTCTTTTTAAATCATGCTTTAAAGCCAAATATGTCGTTCTTTCCAATGACAAACAAACAACATAGAAAACTGTTAATGTTTTGTCGTGTTTTATGTTTCTGTTAAAGCAGGGTTAGATGTGATCAGGGGTTACATCTATTAGATGTTATCAAAATGCCAGCAGAATTAATATTGCACCCAAAATTCAAAATGTGGTGGAAAAAAGTGCCCTAGTATGAGTTATTTTCATAATTATAATATATGATATTTTAAAAATATTTCCAGAATATTGACGCGATTGCAAATGTAATAATGATTTTATAAAACAGTTCAGTAAACAAAGAGTGAATATTGTGATGTGACATTTAGACATAGCCTAATATTCCAAATATTTTCTGTTTTTGCTCGATTTCTCCAATGACAATAGTTCCAAACAAGCCACAGAAAGAGTTATGCGTATTTGCAGGGGCGTCATGCAAGCCAAAATTCTGGGGGGGGCACAATCTGAGGCAATTCTTTTCTGTCGGTTAGACTAGGCTAGCTATCGATAACGTTACACTGACACAACTTAAGTTAATGCTCTGAATTCGCAGCTAATATCAAATCCATAACTATTTGATCAAGTTAAAATTTCCAGGTCAACCACAAATAATCCCACTACCTTTTAATATCATCCGATAACTAATTAAATGCTGATTTGTTGTTTTGCCCACTTACCACTTCAAGACCATATGTAAAACATTGCCAGCTCAACGTGCGAGACGAGTGAGTTGCTTGAACATACACAGCAAAGATTCTAGAGCGCTGATTTGATATACAGAGACACCATATTAGGAAAAAGGGGCGGGCTGATGCTGACCCAGATTCATCCAGAAAATCAGGCATGTGATTGGCTAAGGACAAAAAAGCAGGAAAATATACAGATTTTCTTGTTTTATTAACATTAAATAGATAGTTCTCCCAAAAAATTTAATTGTCATAATTTACTCTCTCAAGTTGTTTTAAACCTGAATACGTTTTTTTCTTCTGTTGAAGTTATTTGGAAGAATGTGGGTAACCAAACAGTTGATGTACCCCAGTGATTTCCATAGTATATTTTTCACAATGGAAGTCAATGGGGACTGTCTGGTTATCCACATTCTTCAAAATATCTTCTTTTGTGTTCAGCACAATAAATAAATTAATATCGGTTTGGAACAACATTACAGTGAATAAATAATGACAGAATTTTTATTTTTGGGTGAACTATCCCTTTAAGGACAAGCGGCTGCATGTTTATTATTAGGGCTACTGTCTCTTTAAAACCTGTACGCAACGCGTCTAATTTGACAAGCAGATTTCTCTAAATTTTCTCGGTTTGCTTTCAGTTTAGACAACCAACTTTCCTTATGTATTTGTGTGTAACCTTGTGTGTATTTGAGAGTATTAGCGAAATAAGACTCAAAAGATAACTTAGTCCAGTAACCAGGCGCTGTTAGACAGGCTTTTTTAGTGCATGTGCACGTCAGGTGTTCGCGCTCAGTAAAGCGCATGTTAGAACAGCGCATCTGCAGTGAATGACATGTTTAACCGGCAAGGCTTTAAAGCACATGCAAATAATTAACTTTTGTGAACTCACTGCCCGTTCCTCTGCGCTAACATTTGATATTATTTGTCGCGTTGTAGCCTACACTAATGATGTTGAGACGGAGGCGCCAGAACTGCAACTGATAGAATGCACGACATTTATTTCTACAAAAGCAGTCAGCAGCTTGTTTGGAGCAAGGATCATAGCGCAAATTTGAACTATATCGATATGGTCTAATTCCATATCACATTTAAAAATATATAGATATATTTTTTATATCGATATGGTCCAGTCCTACTGGTGGACTAACGGCGATGTGCTTGTCAAATGTCAACGATATCACTTGTTGATACTTGGAAAGGAAGGAAAAAATCTGTACGCACGTCAGCCTGTTATGTCCTCATATCTCCTCTCCTTTTCACTCCGGCAAATCGGAAAATCCGGAAAAATCACATTCCTGAGAATAGGCTACATTTGAGTCGTTATAGGCTCTGGTAATTATGGAGCATAATAGGAATCAAAAAAATTATCAGGGAGGAAAAATATGAATGGGCATCACTTTGAATGGGCATGACGCCACTGCGTATTTGTGATTCAGTGACCTAGTTGCTTAGTTCCAGAACGAATCTGCCGTTTTGAACATAAGTTAAATGAATGCTTCTATGATTCGTACATTAATACGGTAATTTGGCGCCACCTATTGGCGGTTTTAACTTCATAATTAAAAATATATAACTTGTATTAAGGGGATGCCAGTTTGAAGAATGCCTTTGGTCGCATAGGAATTATACTTGAATTCTGAATTGTTTAATACCTTTTAATGGTCTTCTGCAATGTTTGAGGCATATTTATTTTTTCATACTTTAATGTTGGCCTAATTTCAGTTACATTTAGATTTTTATTGTAGTAACCACTCAGCTGTATGTGGAAATGCATATATTAAAAAAAAATGTTGCAAATAAAACCATAGTCCACAACTTCTGTAGTTTTAACTTATTTTAATATATAAATTCAGTGAAATCGTCAAACGTTTGTATGACTTGCCAGTGACTTGTGACCCAAGCTACGACTTGACTTGACTTCCTTGACATAAGGCAGTGACTTGACTTGACTTGCCTTTATAAAAAATTTACTTGGACTTGCTTGAGACTCGAAGGTTAAGACTTGAGACTTGCTTGTGACTTGCACATGTGTGACTTACTCCCACCTCTGATGGTAAGAAATACCAATTAGCTATAACAAGCAGCATAACAAGCTGTTTTGTACAGCTAAAAATAACTGGAAGCGAATGACTACGGAAGCCAGACACATTAAAATTACAAATGGCCGTGCCCGCTCTTACCTGAAAAATTAGGGCTGCGTTCCAGTCCATAATTGTCATGCTCTTCACTCGCTAACTTCCCTCCATCTCGTTCACTCAGATGTACATCATTACTTATGTTGCATGAGTGGCCACTATTGGCGGAACCTTTGCAATAGGCTGAATTGGAACTTGCTAAAGCCCTTGATCACTTAGAATCCACTATGGGTTGATTTATTATTTATGTTTTTCCCTTACAAAATTGTTTAATGCAGCATTCTATATGTATATGGGTGTGTTTGGGTTGTTTATAATTTTTTTTTAAATAATTAATTTATCATAGAGTTGTTTGTGGTGGGGTAAATTAAACACAATATGCGTTGATGTCACAATCGTGTTGCATTGTGGTATATGGAGCTGTCTGAAGTGTACATATGAAGTAGACTCTGAAGTAGGGTCTGTCCATATAAACTTCCCTCGTCCACTTCACGAAGTGGAACGCACTTCAAAATGGCGGCAGGGATTCCCCCGAGGGGAAGTGCTTAGGGAAGTTCGCAAGTGCGTATCTAAAGGTAGACTGGAACGCAGCCAAGCTGGATACATTGCAGACTGAGGGGAGGGGCCATGCCCAGTGCATTAGGGGTTCTTAAGTTTTCCTACCATTTTGGCAAAAGGGAAGAAAACAGTATATTTTCTGTTTTTTTTCAGCACCGATTTTCTCCCCGCCTTTCTAATGTATAGGCAGCCAAGTTTTATTGAAAGCCCATTTTGCCAGCCAAGTACCCGTTTTAGGGGTTGATGCCTTATTTAACACCCATCCCCCATTATTCACACCCTTCTCACAAATTGTTCAAAAGCCCTGTGTTAGCTTTCCAACCCAACCTGTTTTTCTTCAAAACATCAGAATATTACTGATATTGGATAAAACGTTCTGAAGTAACATTGTGGTATTAAAGGTTAAAACAAACACACTGAAGTGATACAAAAGTTGATATTTAGGGTGCATACCCACTTTGCATTCATAGTTTTATTTTTTTTACCTTCTTTTAAATAAAAAGATAATTTCTTTAAAAAATAATTGAAATTAAAATACATATTGCAGGCATAGGCGATTCTTTCAGCTATTTTTCATCCATCCACACGCCTGTTTCAACGTGTGCAGTGACCACAGCCCTCCCAAACAACAACACCGACAATGACAACAAATTCAAACGCGCAAAGACCAGTCTGATTCTGAGCAGCTGTTTGCCACAAAACTTTCAGCCGAGATAAAACCATTCAGTGTTGCATATTTTGTTATAATTTATTCTGTAGATGGAATATATTGTTTTTGTCTCTGTTTTTGTCTCCAGGTGAATTGAACACTGCAGGTCTGTTTCAGGATGTCCGGTTGAGTTCATTGGAGTGTGAGGGAGGGGTGGGCTGGGGGGGGGTCTGGGGGTTGGAGGAGGAGATAGCCCTTTACAACCTCTCGATGTCTCTGTATTTCTTGCGTAGGATGGAGACCTGGTCTTTGAAGAGCACGGGATCCAGACGCAACTGAGAGTGTAAGAGAGGCATGAAGCCAAACCAACTTGTGAAAGAGTTCATGCAGGACTGACGCTGTGCAAAGTGGTCTGGGTCGGCCCATCGAGACGCCTTAGAGCCCTGAGAGAGAGAGGGAGAGAGAGAGAGAGAGGTCTGTGTATGGTTCACCAGGCAGATTATGAATGAGGGCAGGAACATGTTATTGGAATTGGGCAGCACTTTAAAAGACACTGACAAACAGAGCGAACACGGAGTGTTCATTTCACGACTCAGAGGATAGACGACAGTTATGGCCTTACAATCATGAGAAACGCTTTGGAAGGATGTCAAGCCCCTTGTTAAAGAAGCTTACAATCCACTAATACAGAACTACGCGCACCCAATCCTTTGAGAGGAACATGCAAATATTTTGTATTGTTCATAACTTGTTTCATCACAAAATCTTTAGACATCCTTGACATGACTGACTGATATTTTACCATTTTGAGATTATAATCAGCAAATAGCCATTTAGCTTCTAGCTAATCTCATGTCAAGAATCTATATTTACATTTTTATACTATTATTTTGCAACAATAGAATTATTATTTTTTTCAAAAATGGACGAAGAACATATTACTAGAGATGGTTACTTGTTGGTATCGGAGCATTTAAATGAGTTCATAAGTGCAGTATCGGGCCCGATGCGGATACTCTTATCAGGGCATCCCTACAGCATCCCTACTTATTACATTATCATTGTATTACATTTTCATTATTTCGGCCATTGTTCACCTTGCTCTGAAAAGATATGTTGGATAATTATTAATGCTAAAGAGTGCAGAGTTTTGAAAAAGGCAGAGGTGATATACAATTGGAAAGAAAGAATGAGGAAATGTATTAAAAGAGAAGGAGAAGGAGAAGGAGAGCAAGGGGAAATGGGTAAAGTAGACAGACAGAGAGTAGGAAAGTACAGCAACCTTGCTGTCAATCATTAATCTCACCTTACCATAAAGACATTCATCAAACGGACCAATACTGCTGAATCAGATCAACACACACTCACAGCCCTGGAGCGCTCCATCCATCACACACTACACAGGCATTTCTGATCTCAATAGGGAATCGCCCTGGACACACACTCATCTATTTACAACCCATACACACACAGACTCATACCTGCTGCATCATGGTTTCCTTGTACTGTTTTTTCTGCGTGACTTTGATTGGTGGGAGTTTGGATACTGCAGAGATGAGGAAATTCATGAGGATATCCTCACAGTTGGCCAACTGGTCCACCATTGACAGCAGAGACATTGGCAGGTAATATGTGTACAGGTGATGGTAATACCTGTCCAAAATAAATAAATAATATATTAATAAAGATATTATTTAGCTGTGTGAAAAACACCCTTAATTTGACATCACAAAGTAAATATTTATGTTCTGTTTGTGGACTCTTATATTGTGTTTCCTTTGTTTTCCTTAGTTCCTGTTTGCTTGGTTTCTGATTACATCATTTGTTACTATGGTTACTTATTGGTTAACTGATTATGTTTACCTATGTCTTATTTGGTTCCTCATTTAGCCAGTGAATTTAAGCCCTCAGTTTTGTTCCACCTTTTGTCCTGTATTGTCTATGGTTGTGTGTAGCTGTGGCAGATTCTCCAGGGGGGTATTCCAGAAAGCAAGGTTATCTTACCATCCAACATACCCTGAACACTTGGTTAATTAACTCAAACCTTACTTACTCAAGGTATGGAATACGGAAGTAAGTTTGGCCAACCCAGAGCAGGTTATTAGACATACCTGCTTTCTGGAATACCCCCTGCTGCTACGGGTTTGTTTGTTTGAGTGATGTTGCCGCATCAAAATCCTTCTCCTCTTCTTTCACCTGCCTAGGCACAGATATTACACCCCATTCACCACTGAGTTTCTCTAGTAATTTCATGTGTCTACTCTACTGGGGTCCAGGGACTGCAAAAAAAAAAAAAAAAAAAAAAAAAAAATTGTATAACAATTTAAATATAATGTTACATCTGACCAAATTCCTACTGTTATAGTTATAGTTCTCCCAAAAATTAAAATATTATCAATTTCTCAAGTCCATTGCAAATAGATTTGCTATGGTGCTGCTGCTTTTATTGCTGCTGCTGCAGAGCAAGTACAGACACTTGCTACTGCTAATAGATACACAACACTGCTGTGAGCAAGTATGCTGCTGCTATACAATATAGCGTACATGAATTACCCAGGGCAGATCTATACAGGTGGAGCTGGGGAAGTTGGAGGGTTTCTGAAAGCGCGCTGCAACTGCTACAGCAAATGCTGACCAAGTATTTGAAGGTTGAGCAGCGAGTTCATTGGCTACTGATACAGCAGGAACCAATCAGCTGTGCCCTAGAGATAATGATGTGATTGCAAACAGATTATGGACCTATCAGTTTCATGACAGAACTTTGTATTTTTTTTTCTTCAGGTTCATGCATCTAATAACCATCTTGTATTGTTTTAAACATTTTTGTAATGCTGTCAATATTTATAATATTTTTCACAACATAAATGGTCCTTATACATGAAAATACATAGCGTCCTTTACCCTTTGATTGGCAGCTGCCCAGAAAACACTAGCAACCACATAATACATTAACAAACCCTGCTAGTATAATGGCAGTGTGTATTGAATGAGCAAGCACGCTTACATTTACTTGAAAATATAAAAATCTTGTTTTATAGTGTTATTCACTTCAAGAAATAGTTTACCCAATAGTTACCCAATAGTTGTCATTCCAAATGCACTGTGTGCACTTTTTTCTTCTGCTGAACACACACTCACTAACACTGTTAACACTGTGACTTCCCTTGTATTTTTTTGTCCAGACAGCGGAAGTCAATGGAAACTGAAACTGTTTAGTTACCAACATTCTTCAAAATATCTTCTTTTGTGTTCCACAGAAGAATTGAACAAGCTCATAATTAATTAATATAGAAACCATTATTCTTATTTATCTTCATATAAATGTTCTTCTTGGTGGGACTGAGATAGTCACTCATGATATCCTTCACAGACAGAGACAGGAGGGGCCCACCCTGCTGTGATAACCTCAAAAAGACGGATGTTTTAATCTCTGTGAGTGACACCTTCTCTCTCTCTCTCTCTCTCTCTCTCTCTCTCTCTCTCTCTCTCTCTCTCTCTCTCTCTCTTATATATATATATATATATTAAACTATTAAACAGAATCTCATTTCCTGCCTGCAGATGTCTTGTCTGTCCTTCTCTTTCCTTCCTTCTCTTTTATTCTCTCTCTTTGAGGGAAAGCCATCAAAACGTTTCTCTCAGCCCTGCAGGTGGCTTATCTCTCTTCACACGTTTATTTATGTCTTTTTCTCTTGTGCACTTTAAGCTCGGGTCACTTTGCAGGTGGTGTGTCAGCTCGCTGGCCAGTAGCAAAGCAGTTAATCTGTGTGTCGGGTGTGTAATGTGTCAGACTGAGGGTCTGTGTGTGTGTGTGTGTGGCTCTGCTGTGAGTGATGAGTTCGGAGACCTTCGGCTAAAACAAACTGTGAACTCCATCTCACCTGTGCCATTTATCGTTAAAATATGGCCGGTGAAGCTGTCAGCCTGAACATTTATTACCTGCTTTAATATCAGCCTGTCTCTGAGTGATCTCTATTGCAGCAGGTCTCACATTCAAGTTTTACAAGCATCTGACACTGACCTTGTACCAGCCTCTTGTCCAAATTCACTGAGAATCTGCAACAGTGAGTGTAGATTCAACAAGCTTTGAATCCCTGCTATGCTGTTGCTTGGGTGTTGTGGTTACTACAGTGTTTCAATGCGACTGCTAAGGTGCTCTTAGTGTTTGTATAGTGTTGCTATGGTGTTGTGGATGGTTACTACAGTGTTTCAATGCTGTTGCTAGGGTGTTAGGGTTACTACAGTGTTTCTGTGAGATTCCTAAGGTCTTCTGAGTGTTTTATAGTTTTGGTATGCTATTGCTAGGGTGTTGTGGTTACTACAGTGTTTCTATGGGATTGCTAAGGTGCTCTGAGTGTTTTTATAGTGTTGCTATGCTGTTGCTAGGGGTTTGTGGATTGTTACTGTGTTTCTATGATATTGCTAAAGTGCTCTGAGTGTTTTTATATTGTTCCTATACTGTTTTTATACTGTTACCTATACTGTTATTGTTCCTATACTGTTCCTATATGTGACAGGACAGGAACAGTATAGGAATCCCCCCCCCCCCCCCCCCAGTTTTTTTTAGTAAAAAACTACTTTACTAAATCTAGCTATATGTGTAGCTTGATGATTCTTGGTATATCACTTGTATGTCAGAGTTAAATTTAACAAGCTAAAGAAACAAATCAGTCCTTTCTTTCCACAGGGAAATCAGGGTACTATATTCAAGTCTTTTGTGGTTTCTTCAAAGATGGACTTTATTACTCTGAATGATAGTCCAGCTATGAAAAATTGTATGAATATATAATAAGACAAAGTCCATCCATGACCGGGGGATTGTTAAACTCCAACAAACATAAATAAAACACATGTATCATAACAGTATATTTCAAGTCTTCTGAAGTCATATGATACAGTAGCCGTTTGTGAGAACAGAATTAAATTTATGTAATTTTTCCACTGAAAACCCTTCATTATACCCATCGTTGGGCAGTAACAAGTTAACGCGTTACAGAAATAATATTACTTCACTGGTAACTATTAGTGTAACTAATTACTAATAAAATGTAAGTTATATCACATTTACCATCCAAAAGAAATGGCTAGTTACTAGTTATCAGTAATGATTTGAAATTCAAAAATCCAATCATACCTATAATTTATAATTTTGATATATTTTTTAATTGTTTAATTATTATAAATTACAGTACTAGTTCCCTCTCTAGAGAGAACCGACGTCACATTAGTAACCAAGTACGTTCTCTTACGAGAGTTTCTCTCGTACTGTGTAATATCTTAGTCTAACACAGTGTAAAATGCCGTGCGTACTGGGATCCGACACCAAAGTCCCAAGGGCAGTAACCCGGGGCTCATATAGTGCATAATCACCATAGACTCACAGAGAGTCGGAGAAGAGAGGCTGTAAGCATCATTCCCCATAAATAGCATCCTACAGGAGCTAATCATGTTAACAGAGTACCACACAGTCAGGGCGAACAGCATTCAACCTGAACTGGGTAGTAGTATGGGTTTTTCAACACCCATGGAGCTGTTCTATCGATTAGTGAACGATGCACAAGCAAAATTCAGCCTTCTGAGCCGGAGCAACGGGGCAGACAGAGCTGATTACTAGACCAACAGAAGCTTAGCCTGTAAGGCAGGAACCTCTAGGTTATAAAACGTCATAAATGTAGACGGCGAGGCCCAGCCTGCCAGTGTACAGATATCCTGGAAGGTAATCCCGCTATACCACGCCCACGAAGAGGCCACGCCTCTCGTGGAGTGCGCTCTGACACCAAAAGGACACTGCAGGCCCTTAGAAGTGTAAGCCAGCGCTATGGCCTCGACTATCCATCTGGATAGGCTCTGTTTTGACGCGGCTAGTCTCTTAGAACGCCCGCCAAACAAAACAAAGAGCTGCTCAGTCTTTCTGAAAGCAGACGAGCGGGACACATAAGTTCTCAGCACCCTGACAGGGCATAGGAGACTCGTATCCTACTCCTCATCAAGAAGGGAAATCACCTGGGCCCTGAACGGTGTGTTGAGGGATATGGGCACGTACCCGTGCCTTGGTTTGAGTATGACTTTCGAGTCATTAGGCCCGAATTCCATACATGTCGCGCTCACCGAGAGCGCTTGTAAATCCCCAATGCGCTTCACCGAAGCTAGAGCAACAAGAAACACTGTTTTGAAAGACAAATGTTTCATGTCTGACAAATGGATTGGCTTGAAAGGGGCACCTTTCAAGGCTTCCAAAACCATAGAAAGGTCCCACACGGGGACTGAAGGAGGTCCGGGAGGGTTCAGCCTCCTAGCTCCTTTGAGGAATCGTAGGACCAGATCGTTTCTACCCAGTGACTGGCCAGACGCCGGTTTAGTAAACGCTGCTATGGCCGCCACAAAAACTTTGAGCGTGGATGGGGTTCTGCCCTTATCCAGTAGCTCTAGAAGGAAGGAAAGCACTTCCGTATCCCCGCAGTCTAGGGGTGAAAAGCCCTGAGCTTGACACCAGCCAGAGAACACAGACCATTTCGAGGAATAGAGCCGTCTAGTAGACGGGGCTCTAGCCTGTGTGATTGTGTTTAACACTCCCTCCGGGAGGCTAGCGGGTACCCGTTGATGGCCCATGCATGCAGGGACCATGGCTCCGGGCGAGGATGCCAGATCGAGCCCTTGGCCTGAGAGAGGAGGTCTTTCCTCATCGGTATTGGCCACAAGGCAGTGCTGGTCAGCTGCATCAGGACTGGGAACCAAGCCTGGTTCGTCCAGAGCGGAGCCACAAGCAGCACTGAGCATCCGTTTTCCCTGATTCGTTCCAACACCTGAGGCAGAAGCGAGACGGGGGGAAAGGCATAGAGAGGGCAGCGGGCCAGACGTGGGCCAGTGCATCCCTGCTTTTGGAGAAAAACTTTGGACAGTTAACGTTTTCTTGGGACGTGAACAGGTCCACCTGCGTTCTGCCGAATGTCTCCCACAGCAGTCTGATCGTCAGTGGGTGCAGCGACCATTCTCCTGCTGGAAGATTGTTTCTGGACAGTCTGTCTGGTCCCAGATTCAGGTGACCAGCCACATGTACTGCTTTCAACAAAAGCAGGTTGTGCTGAGCCCAGACCAGGAGGCATTCCATCAGCCTGTGAAGGTTTCGGGACCTGACGCCACCCTGGTGATTTATATAAGCCACCACTGACATGTTGTCCGATCGGACCAGGACGTGGTGACCTTTTATTCGGGGACAAAAACGCCTCAGCGCGTTGTCGAGTGCCGTCATTTCCAGACAGTTTATGTGCAGAAGCTTTTCCCGTTCTGACCAATGGCCAAAGAACTGTCTGCCCTCGAGCAGCGCTCCCCATCCCGAGGTGGAGGCGTCCGTGGACACCACCTTCACACTCAAGGAAGTCCTCAGACTCACGCTTGACTGATACCAGTCGATCGCTTTCTAAGGTTCCAGAGCTGAGACACATTTCAGATCGACCTTGAGGCGAAACAGGCTGGAGGCCCATGCCCAAGGCGCAACTCGCGCTTTCAGCCATGACTGCAGTGGGCGCATGCGAAGCAGACCCAGCTGGAGTACCGAAGATGCTGAGGCCATAAGGTGCTGAGCATTTTCTGAAACCTTTTGAGCGGTACTATAGTGCCGCAGCGGAAGGATTTTGCAGCGCGCTGAACGTTCAGTCCGCGCTCCGGCGTCAGGCGCGCTGTCATAGACAGCGAGTCCAGTACTGTGCCCAGAAAATAAATTTTCTGACTGGGAGACAGCGAACTTTTCGCCCAATTGACTGTTACACCCAGGTTCTCGAGATGCTCGAGTAATATGGTCCTGTGTTCTATGAGCTCTGAGCGTGATCGAGCTAGAATCAACCAATCGTCCAAGTAGTTCAAAACTCGCATGCCCCGAAATCTCAGGGGTGCGAGAGCCTCGTCCATGCACATCGTAAATGTACGGGGTGCCAGGGACAGGCCAAACGGCACGACTGTGTATTGATATCCCTGGCCCTCGAAGGCGAATCTCAAGAAACGCCTGTGACGTGACGCTATTTGTATTTGGAAATAAGCGTCTTTCAGATCTATTGACATAAACCAGTCCTCCTGGCGAACTTGCGCAAGGATTTTCCTGGTTGTAAGCATTCTGAACAGGCTCTTCACAAGCACTCTGTATAGTTCCCGCAGTTCTAGAATGGGTCTGAGACCCCCGTCTTTTTTCGGTACCAGAAAATATCTGCCGTATACACCCCCTTCGCTCTGAGCCTGAGATAAAGGTTCTATGGCCCCTTTGCTCAGTAGTTTCGCTATTTCGGCTCGAAGTAGGTGAGCTACCTCGTTTTTTACCGTAGTTTCGACACGCGCCGTGTAACGGCGAGGACGTCGAGCGAACTGCAGCGAATAATCTCTTTTTATAGTGTTCTGTAGAGCCCTGCACGGGCCTCAAATCTAGGCCCGAGCCCGGCCCTGGCCCGAAACGCTCAGGCCCTAGCCCGACCCGTGTCCGACAGCTCATCAGAATTATCAGCCCGAGTCCGACCCGAGCCCGTATTTTTTTTTTTTATGACACAGCGGCAGCCTGCCCTATTTGCAGCCATTAAAATAGGTCAGTTTTGTTGGTTATGTTTCTTTTTATTTCTTTATTAAGTTAAGACAAATGTTTGGAGCATTTTTTTTTAAAAATGACGACCAAGCAGCCGCGCCGACAGCGAGTAAAACATGATTAATTTAGCCTCTCAAATCAACGCTAATAGGCTACTTTACTTGGCTACAATAAAAACCATAGATATAAAACACTTCAAGCATATCACACAGACAGTTAGTTTAATAAATGTTTATTTATTAAACCACAGTGAGTAAAACATCTTTTTTAAATAGCCTAGAGGCAAGCTCAGGCTGCTCGCAATCCTACAATCTAAAAGCCTACAAAGCCTACAATCTAAACAAACTAAATTAAATTAATTAAAAACAAACTCGCAGGTTATCTTACCTCAAAAATTCACCACAGAACATGGCCATTCTTTTTTCCAATAGTTTAACAGTTAAACGAAAATAAAGTCCAATCAAACGAAAAACATCAGTAGTTTACAACAGTTAAACGAAAATAAAGAAGAGAGCGAAAGAAGAGAGAGTTGCAATATTGCAACTCTTTTCGAATATTGTCTGCTGTTTTGGCCTCGTTTGGGAAGCTTGTTGTGGTGAGTACCCTGCTCTTCATGTCATATTGTGGTGTGACATAGTGACATGTGATTGACATGTAGCTTATTTTACGGTGATCATCCGTCCACATGTCAGTTGTCATGCCCACATTTATCAACGACATGACCCACTTGATTTCTTCAACCACGTCCCCTCTCTTAGCAGTCGCCAGTTCTTTGCACTTTCGGGAGATTGTGGTGGGGTCAGGGAGTAAACTTGTTACTGGCAGACGTCCATGGGCTGCGCCTACATTTATTAGCTCTTGCGCTAACTGGATGAAACCGTTCCCTGCTACCGTTTCAAATGACCGAATGTCCATACAACAGAAATTCACGCATTTATCTGTGATCAGTGATTTCACCCTAGAAGGAGTTTGTTTGGCAAGGAAATCACTCACACTCATTTGTTTGCTGCTGCTGGTTGGTGCGCTACCGTTACATCCACCACGCTCAAAATGTCTTTGTAAATGAGATGATCCCGTCTTCTTACTATCGTAGCTTAGCACAGCCTTGCAAGTTGTACACTGTGCATAACCAGTTGGCTCATCATTTAAGGTTGTCACGATTTGAAAAACAGCCCAGAAGTTTGCCTTTCCTCTGGTGTTTTTTACCGTTTTAAGTTGGCCATCTGCGATTTTTCTCTTAATATTCTCCATTATTTGCTCATGAGGTGAATCGTGGGTCGCGCCGCTGATGGGAAACCTTTTGTGTGTGTGCGTGCGTGCGTGCATGCGTGAGACTGTCATGTCAGTCATTTGTTTGTGTAATTAAAAGATTATGAAAGTTATGAGGTTATGAAATGGCTTTTTATGTTTGTTTTTCTATCGTCGACGTCAACTTCATATACATTTTTAAATTAATGTCTAAAAATATAAAAAGTAGGATAACCCAAAAAAGGCCCGAGGCCCGGCCCGCATGTGAACTATGACGTGAAAATTGGCCCGAAGCCCGGCCCTAGGGGCGTAAATAAGTCGGGGCCCGTCGGGCTCGGGCTGAAATGCAGGGCTTTAGTGTTCTGCACCCATTCTGACACCCCGGGAAGCTTTGCCCACACATTTGCATGAATGGCTAGAGGTAGAATGAGATCTGGGCTCTGGCCGCAACGTAGTGGCGACCGAAGAGCTCCGGTGTGCTGAAACGTAAACACGGTGTTTGCAGTGTTCGAGGCGGGGGCGCGCTGATCACAGCGAGCAGCCTGGCCGCGCTCGACTTCTCTATGACCGTTTGTGGGGAGAGAGCGAGCGGGTCGAACCACGTGGGGTTTAACATGTCTGTGAGGGAATGTGGGCGTGGGACAGCGGGCACACTCACTGCACTGAGAACACCATCCGCCTGATTTCATTTGTGCGAGCCCTGTACTGTAGCAGGCTGTGTTTGTGTGTTGGAATGAGCACTGGGCTTTTTTATAACACTCATAACACAGTCGGCCGTGGCCGGAATACCAGAAAATACATTCTTTTACATTTACATTCTGAGATTTATCTGGTTCACCGTAAAAATGGCGTTTGTGTGCAGGCAAGCGGGTTGTGGTATCGGCTTGTTTACTGCAAAATACACTGGGACGGTCACATTGTTTGGAACTGAACGAGCGAGAAGTTTTGGTGAAAATCTGGCTGCAGCGGGATTTTAACACCGTCGTTTTCCTAGGGGGGCTAGGAAGTTTTTGAGACCTCAGGCTTTATCTCAATCCTTGGCCGGGGCCCACGTGGAGGGGGGCGGCGACCAGTAGAGCGAGAGCGCGGTCTCTGGTCTCGGCCCTGGCGGCGCTGAGGAGCGGCGGCGGTGGGCTGCGGCTGCGGCTGCGGCTGGGAGCTCCGAGCAGAGAGCTGTTTTGAGCGACCTGCTGCGGACCTAGAGCGCTTCGGCAAGAAGTGCTTCATTGCCTGTGACGTCTTCTGAACCTCGACGAACCTGTCCGCGAAATCCTTGACGGCAAATCCGAAGAGGCCAGCTGGGGAGATGGGCGCGTCGAGGAACACAGAGTGCCCCGAGTCTGTCATCTCCGATAACGTCAGCCACAGATGTCTCTCAGCCACGGTGAGAGAAGCCATGTTTCGACCAAACATCGGATTTCGCGGCGCAAAGAGCCAGGTCTGTAGCGCTCCTTAAATCCGGCACGCTGATAGCTTCCGGTCCTTCCTCGTCCATTTTGCGGAGAAGGTCGGCCTGGAAGATCTGCAGAATAGCCATAGTGTGCAGTGCTGAAAACGCAACGCGTTTTACATGAATTCAAAATTAAGGATAATTTTTGGCTTGAATATCTCGTGGAAAAGATGTTTTCCCCATAGCATAAGATATTACGCAGTACGAGAGAAACTCTCGTAAGAGAACTGATGAAGCTTGTGGTTGATGAAATGTTGCCTATCTCCACGATTGACTCTCCATCTTTTAGGAAAATCCAAGGATAAAAAACATTTTTATGAAATTCAACACCCCCATTCCATCCAGTGCACCTGTGGAAAGACTTTTCAGCTTAGGAAGATTAGTTCTGACACCAAGAAGCAGACTGTCTGATAAAAGGTTTGAAAAGCTTCTCCTGATGAGACATAGTCACGCTTCAGATGTGAGCAGTGAAAAACTAGTGGTGAGTAAAAAAAAAAAAAGAGTTTAAAATTAAACATGATTGCAAATAGTATATCACTTATTGTAATTAAATTTAACTTAATTGTTGCTGTGTGCCTACTGTTTTATTTGTCTTGTATAAAATGTAATATGAAATGTAATATATGTCAATATATGTAAACTACATATATAATGTCAGTGCTCATGTATGTCTACTGCCTATATGAGAATATATGCAAAATTCATATATATAAAACACATAGACATATATGAAACATATATTTCAAAATATCGCAAAAATGGCCGTTTTCATGTAAGTGACATATATTTTCCCATATATATGTATGTCACATATTTATACTTAATGTTGTCCATATGCGAGAAACCAATACTATACTGTAATATATGCAGACACTGTATATGGTATCATATATGGATAAACTCAAATATTTTCTTCACATGTTTGGACACATAAATGTTCGTACATTTTGCAGGCATATATTTTGTTCTCAGATAAGTCAAATATATGTATAGATATGTCATGCTATTTAAAAAATAAGTACATATATGGCCATATATTACATTTTTGTATGGGTTATTTAAATGAAACATTCAAAGACCACATTCCATTAATTGTTGTTGCCAGATATATACATAGCATACTACTATAAACCGATTTCATCATCAGATTAAATGTTCTGGTGCTTGTTGGCCTCTTTTTCATTCTGCCAACATGTTTGGTTGGTTCTGTTTGAACCCTGTTGCAGATTTTACTATGCTGCTGCTTTATTAAATAACAGAAGTTGTTTAAAAAATAGTGGCTTATAATCAGTTTGAGTCAGTTGTACTCTTTGTTTATCTGTAACTTTCATAGATTCACAGGCTGCAAAAACCATGCAATTTCCAATTTTTTGGGCTGTAATGGTAAATAGTAGTGTAACTAATTACTTTTGGCCGAGAGTAATTATTAATAACATTACCTTTGAAAGGAGTAATAAGTCAGACCTCTATATATCTTCACCAATAGATATATATGCAGAAGTTATTGTTCCATTTTGGAACATCGTAACTCGCGCTACATCCCCTAGAGGGCGCTATGGGGGAATGCCTCTGGCGTGACAGGTGAAGCATGAGTCTAAACACAACAATGAACTTGACAGTGGCAGCCTACGAGTAGGAGACTGAGGTTTTGGAGCTTGTGGATGAGTTCGAGAAATGTATGAATATTTTTCATTCATCTGCGGCTTATGAGAGCAAGCTACCAGATTGTGATGATGTGTTGTCTCTCACGTTATCTGATTCGGCAGTGATCGTGCTCCTGGCTTTAAGCCAAGACGAGCAGGAGGAGGCTGATGAGATCGAATATGTTTCTGTTGCTCTAAGCCTGCCTGCCAAGCGCATATGACCAGTTAGAAGTTATGCCCCGTGCCACGGTGAGATTAGATCTGCCATGGAAGCACGAGAAGCACAAGGTCGCTCATGGTCACTTGGATGAACGCTTTTTGTCAGGACATAACCATCCAGCTCATACGAGCCTTCCCTTTCTTCCAGATCTTCATGCTGAGGTGGACAGATCATGGGGAAAGCCATATTCGGCCTGCATCCATAGCACTCAAGTGAATTATGCTGATGTGGAGGGGATGCGGGAGTATGGTTATGCATTGATGCCTTCGATCGAAAAAGCGCTGGGCAGCAGGTCAGGCTGGTGCGGCGCTGCACATTATGGCTGTTCTGCAGGCCTAACATCTGACCAGCTGAAGGACCTGGACCAGGGGCCTGACAGGGCCCTGAAGCGCATCACAGATTTGGCTCTCCATGCAAAAAAACAAACTGCCCTGTGGTCGGTTGATCCATGGCAGCCATGGAGGCTATGAAGAGATCTCTGGGTGAAACTGGCTGACATCTGGTAGAAAGAGAAAAACTTTCTCCTTGATGCGTCAGTTTCACCCTCCGAACTTTTCAGCACATCCGTTGAGATGGTGGTTGGTAGGTTTAGGGAGGTGAAGGCGTGCTCCACAGCTTTTAAGACCTTTATACCTTGCCGGTTCAGGTCCGTGCCTCAGACTGCAAAGGGGTCTGGCTTGTCCCAGTCTCAGGACCGGAGACAAGACCAGAAGGGCTAGCCTCTCGCGCTTCCCCTCCTTTGATGGGTACAGCGCAGAGGAGTTGGAAGGCCAGAGGGAGAAGAAAGACCCTAGGGAAGTGATCCAAAAGAAGCTTTCTAGGGTCCCAGAGGCTAAAATAACATCTGACTCCTTCCCTTTGATACCCCCCCCCCCCCCCCCCCCACTTTCCCCACTTGACTGTTTTTTTTTTATGGAAGTATCGAGTTGTTAGGCGCCCTACGTGCCTCCTTGATGGGAGCTTGACAGGGTAACAATGCTTAGTTGTTAGGCTCTTTTGAGCCTCCTCGGCTGTTCTTTTGATAAAGTGTTGCTTGGCCTACTGTTAGGCCTCTGCTCCCCAGGAGCTCCACCCTCTTTTGCAATTCCGAGTTGTAGAGTCTCTTTGAACCTCCTTGGAGCTGCTCTCTCCTGAAGACAAGAATTAGATGACGTATTTCACAGGTGCCCTTTTATGGTTGCACCAGTAGTGATATCATAGGCTGCCGCCTGCCAATGTCAAGTTCATTGTCATGTTTAGACTCATGCTTCAGACAATGGTCACGCCAGAGGCATTCCCCATAGCGATCTAGGGGATGCAGCATCTCGTTTCCCTTCTCAGGGAACCATGGTTACATAACCTGAGACGTTTTGGTTGTTGTGTATGTAATGCCCTGTGAAGAAGATAAGCAAGTAAGCAGATTAAAATAAGCAAAGGATTTTTCTTATTTTTGTAAAGGATTAGTAAACTCAGCTAATCAGGTTGTATTAGCTATGGCAAAATGACTACGGATATTTTCAGATGACACACACTTTAATCCATAGCTTTGGTTGGGTCTCATAAACAATTGGAACGAATTAAAAGGAACTAAAGTTCACTGCAAAAATGTTATATATTTATCTCTCTTTTTTTCATCCCATCCTACCTTGCAACATTGTGCAACAATTATTTAAGTTTTTTAAGTCCTCGAAAGCCTACTATTATATTACTGCAATTATAGTGTTTGAAAGTATTTTAATTAAAAATCAATAATACTGTTTAATTCAAGGATTTTCCCAGCACTTTTTTAAAGCAGTGGCAGCTGGTGCTTTTCAACAGTGGGACAGCTACTTGTAATAAGCTCATAATGATTTTAAATTCAAATAATTATAAAAAAAAATAAAAAAAAATACTATTATTCATTATTGGCCACTTGTTGCAAGTTCTATTCAAGAGCACATTCAAGCACCAAATAAATAATTGGAGCTTCCAGGCAGGACAAAATACAATGATTTAAAGCACAATGTTCAATGAAAAATTAGATGGACATCATTTGCAAAAATAGCTCAGAAGTAAACTATAGTAGGATAAATGGGAGACCATGGCAAAAAATAACTTTGTTTCCATTTGCTAAAACACCCAAAGAAGAAAATCCATTATTACATTTCCATGACTTTCCAAAAGACCCATTTCACAATCCAAATATTTATCCAAAGTAAATGAGAGGCGTATTACTGAAGATTACACCGTGTCTAGTTTTATGAAAATAAAACTTAGCCTGTTAACTGTCAGCGTCCTGGTATAGCGAAACACTTTTTTATTGTCTTTTTTCTCTATCGCATATTTTAGTAATCATCATAAATTAGCTTTAACACTCAAAATTAATTCTGTGAAAACTGTTTCGAAATGGGACATTGCTTTACATGACAACAGAACTTTAAAACCTATAAATTCTCAAAAAACTCAAATTTCAACTTCAAATTTGGAACACAACTTAGACATAAGCTCATCGGCCACTTCAGAACTCCCTCAATTCTTCATGGCATAGATTCAACAAGGTGCTGGAAACATTCCACAGAGATTTTGGTCCATATTGACATGATAGCATCACACAGATTTGTCGGCTACACATCCATGATGCGAATCTCCCATTCCACCACATCACAAAGCTGCTCTATTGGATTGAGATCTGGTGACTGTGGAGGCCATTTGAGAATAGTGAGATACTCATTGTCATGTTCAAGAAAGCAGAATTGAGCTTTGTGACATGGCATACTATCCTGCTGGAGAAGGAAACCATATCATGGACAACACACATATGGGATTACCATATGGGATTACAGAGGGGGAATCACATCATATGGGCATCTAGCCCAGTACAAGGGCTGACCGGTCGGGCATACACACAAGTACACACAAGTACTGGGCCTGGTGTCAGATGCCTCCAGCGCGTCTGACTGCCGAAGGATGCTGGAGGAACCCGTTCTCTTTTATATATTATCACGCTTGAATGGTTTAAAAGCATTTGCTTGAATAAGAGCGTGATCATGCTGGCCAAAGGATGATGGAAAAAAACCGATCATGCATTACTTATTTTTAACACGTTAAACTGAAAAAATGCATTGCAATTGACAAAGCATTAATTTTGACAGCCCTAGTTAAAACACAACTACATATTATAGTAAATGTTGAAAAATAGAAAAAAAATTTGCAGAATAGAACAGAAGAAAATAGATCTTTAAGTCAGTTTTGTCTGTGTTTTATTGTTCTCTGGAGATTACCTGTGGTAGAACGCAGCTCCAGTCAGCACCATGGAGTATTCGTTGGTCCATTTAGAGGTATAACCCCACCTCCCCTTCCCACTGTCCCAGTAATGGCTGCGTGCTGGGTAACCTACAATACGATCTGGAAAACTTTGCCATACAATGAAGGCAAAATCCACCTGCAAACACAGAGAAGTGCACAATTTAGATTCAAGAGTTCTGAAATAAAATAAAGTAAATAAAGAAGTTTCATTTTTGGTTTTCCTTTAAGAACGAAGACATAATGTTCCTGTCCATTATCTCTTCAGACTTAAGATAAAAACAAAGTGAACACACTGCTTAAGAAACTCATCAGAAGAGATTAAAGAAGTAAAATTAACAAAAGCAACATTTGCTCTCTTGATAGTCTGTTAAAAGAACTTTCATGGGCTAACTTCAAAATGATAAATGATCAAAAGAGCCAATGAGAGTTAAAAGAACAAGCCTTTTTTAACTCATCTCTTTATTTATAGCCTTGGATTTTCGAATGCCTTCAGATATGCTTCAACGTCAACAAAACTAACTTGTCTGCATGCAGGGGATGAGAGCCGCTCTTGCTCTGTCAAAGTCAGCGTGCGCACATATTAAAAAATGAACCCTCAAATCAGAGGAAAAGGTTGCAAACGTCCCCCTTAATGTTACAATAGATTAATCGCTGCATTAGTCGTAGACTCTGAGCTAGATTTATGACATCATGCAAATAACGTGGCCATAAGGAATTATGGATTTAAGGCGCACCATTCCAGCAATGCATTGTGTACGAAACAGTGAAATTTGCTGCATTCATTATGTGTACCGGACCTTGATTATGGACCTGAGTGAGTGGGAAAGATGAATGGCAGATAGAATCACAGCTGTTTTTTTCAAGAAGAACGGCACTCTATTATAATGAATGTTACTAATTGTCTAAAACAAATGTTTTTGTGAAATTTGTACCAAAACATTGGGCAAAAAAGGCCAATACTGAAATGATGCATTAAGCATCACTCACACAGGAGTCACTTTCAAACCTAGACAAACATGACGTGGAGAAAAAAAAGTTAAAAGTTTGTTTCCACAACATATTATTTTGTTCCCTTATTTTAGGTTAACTTGGCCATGCTGTACTAATTCATTCCTTTGTTTTAGTTAATTAATATATTGTAGCCATGATATCTATTTTTCCCCCCTGCATGTCATGTGCAAGGCCCCCTAGATTTATGTTAGTAAATTTGGTAAATTTGTGTGACCAACTTGAACTCGATGCAAAATTTGTGCAGGGACACCTACCCGGACATACGGGTATAAATAGGACCGGCATTACGTCATTCATGTTTTTCTGAGGAGCCGAGACAGGATCCCGGCCATGCAGCGGTTGTTCAGGGCTGTGGCGGGAATGGGGGTTACATTAGTTACCTAGACTCTCCTATTCAGTCAGTCACGTTCGACGTTACATCGAACTGACGTCATGGAGTCCCTATGAAAAAGCATCATAGCCACTGAAATGTGTTGCGAGTGTTGGAGACGCAGATGCTGGCAAGCTGCCGCGTACACTTTTGGCAACTGCTCTCACTATGTCGTAATATACCCAGCACCCCATGTAAGCCCAAGGAGGTAGTCCTCAACACTGAAGGGGACGGAAGGGACTGGGTTTACTCTGGGGATGGTCGAAGCTGCTCTTCCTACCCCAGGCAAGAGTGCATTGGAACTCAATTCCCATTGTTTTTCAGCCATGACCATAACGCTGGTGAAGCGTGCCCAATCCCAAAGGAGGGGAAAACTACGGAGACCACATCCGGCCCAAATGGAGGTAATGTGTGGAGGTTACACATAGGGACTGGCCCCTGGGGCAGTGCTGCATATGGAAGATCTCTGCGGTAGGTCCTACTTATCCAGGGAGGGCTACTACCGGTGCAGAGACAGGGCAGAGCAGAACCACACAGGGAAAGACATGAATTTACTGTCAGGGGAACGCCAAGGCGATGGCATCCACTATGCAGTTGGCCAACCTCTGCTTGGAGACAGCCTTTGTCTTCTCATGGCTGACCAAGGGCTCAACGTTTGGTGACAGCTCGGTATGATAGCCTCAAATGCATCAATCCGAGCACCGTGATTGTGGCTGCGGATGCCACATGCCCCAGGAGCCTCTAAAATAGTTTCAGTGGAACTGCTGTCTTCCACCTGAAAGTATTCAGGCAGTTCAGCACAGACTGTGCGCACTCATTGGTGAAACATGCTGTCATACTGACCAAGTCCCACTCCACACATAGGGGAGAGCTTGCTCTTTTCCCAGTTGACCCGAAGCCTCAAATGGCTGAGGGGCCTGAGCACCAGGTTCCTGTGTTCGCATAACTGATCCCAAGACTGGGCCAGAATGAGCCAGTCGTCGAGATGGTTGAGGATGCCAATGCCCGCCTCCTTGACCGGGGCAAGCCTGTGAAGGGCCCGATTCAAGACACGCAGATCAAAGATTAGCCATAACCCCCCGTCTTTCTTGGGTACGATGAAATACAGACTGTAAAATCCTGACTTCATCTCGCCAAGAGGACTGCAACATCCGCTCGCAGGACAGGGGTAAACAGGACAACATATGTATATATGGACGCTGAACCTGGGGGGGAAGCCTGGCAAACTGAATCTCATAGCCGAGTCTGATTGTGCGAATGAGCCAACGGGAAGGACTGGGAAGCACTAGCCAAGCTCCAAAGCTTCGTATGAGTGGTACCAAAGGGCCGGGTGGAGAATCTTCAGTTCAGTTTTATTTGGGGGCCAGCCCGTGGCATCTTGGTGGCATAGTCACGCCGGGGCATGATGTGTTTTATGGCCTCCGTCTGCTTCTGGACTGCCGTGAACTGTTGGGCAAAGTCCTCGACAGTGTCACTGAAGAGGAAAACGAATTTTGTCGGCATCCTTCATCTCAGCCAGGTCCAATCACAGTTGACGTTCCTGGACCACCAGAGCGGACATCGTCTGGCCGAGGGTCCAGCTTGCAAATCTCACTGGCCAAAGTCCATTGGCTTATTTTGTTACCACTTGGAGGTGATTAGGGTCCCAGACAAGACCCCATGTCGTCAGTTTGATGTAACGTCGAACGTGACTGACTGAATGGGAACTATAGCGTTCTAAGCTACAAGATACTCATAATCTAATGGAGTTGAGGTCGTGATAAAACAGGTGCAACAGATATTTTCTTTCATATTGTGGCGTACATCCAAGTGAAACATTGTCAAAAAAAAAAAAAAAGTATAGTGGGGATTTGGTTCAATCCATCGGTTGTTGATTAGATGGAGGCGGATCTAAATGCAAGCTTAAGAGTCATTTGTATGTAAGGGGTGAAGTGAGGGATTGGTGACATGAATTTTGTGGCTCAGATGATTGATTTAAAAAAAAAACCAAAAAAACAACACTCTCCAAACCTTGAGTTCCCACAAGCAAAATTGGGGATCCAATTGAGATGAATGGGAATGCTAACATTAGTGGCAAGCGCACATACAGTCAGATGTGCAATAAAGACAAAATGGGAAAACTAACATACAAAAAATTAAGACATAAATTCACCTGCGGAAATAAGCACACACTAGATTAATGTAGTAATTTATATTACTCTGTCATTGTAGTATAACAATTATTACCCTTTTTGGTCAATTCTTCAGGCCATTAACTGCAGCATAGACATCATAACCAATGGGCTCTGCTTGGCCGCTGTTACACCACACATGTACCTACAGTCTAATGATGCTTGACGCACAAGAAAAACCCAACCCCTATATTACATTTCCCATTTTAATAAGCTAGTTAATGAGTCGAAACAATGCAATTATCAATTCCGTGGAGCCATAGCACTGCACAGTCTTAAAAAAATTAAAGTGCTACTGCTAAATATGCCATATTCTCACAATCTCAGGACTATTCAATTAAAACCCTCTCAAACGCTTAAAGGGCAATTACTGGGGCAGATTACTGTGCGAAACAAGTAGAAGCTTCCTTCCAAATGTTGCTGGATTAGTCTAAAGCCACAAGAGCTTCCTCACTGAAACTGAGACTCATTAAACTTTTGTAATATGGGTTCTGTAATCTTGTACCACTATAAAAGTTAAGTGGATATTCTGGCCAGGCAGAGGTAAAGATGTACTAGCTGCAGTTAATAAAACATCAGTTTGCTGAATTATGAATAGCAGGTTTCAAACACACACTGAGCTTCGCCACACTTAATGAACTTGAGAAATTAGAAGCTATATTACAACATATTTAGAAGAATACCTTACAAAATGCTGAACACAGTGCAGTACACTGTCTAATCATTTTTATAGCACTACTATAAAATGTTTGTAGTTAATGAGCTTTGCATTCAAATGTAGGAAATTTCATTCATATATATTGTACAACTTACCCCACAGCTTCTGGCACATTATATATAATAATTCATGACTAACCTTTACTTATGACTAATGGTTTTATACATTTGCAATTTACCAACATGATTAAATTTACACATAAATAAATGAATCAAATTTTACCTGCCATTTACAACATTTACAAAACAACAACAACAATAAAAAAAAAGTTGATCACTTTTCTCAACTACAGGCAGGTGTATATGAAGGGATCTTTGTAATTGTATGGCCACATGATAAACAATTCTCTGTCTCATACATGATTTAAAGTTGTATAAATCTAAAGACTTTATATCTTTCTTTCCTTAAA
Source organism: Siphateles boraxobius (assembly GCF_051911475.1). NCBI lineage: Eukaryota > Metazoa > Chordata > Actinopteri > Cypriniformes > Leuciscidae > Siphateles > Siphateles boraxobius. The sequence goes on along the minus strand of NW_027509208.1, from coordinate 23,259,269 downwards.
CTTCACCCTGGAATTAGGATAGTGTCAGAGAGTCGTGATTTTACTAACTTCTACAGTTGGATGATTCAACATAAAAAACTGGTACCATCAGAGGATCAACACAATCTTTCAAGATCCAACTGCAATGAAAATTCCCTAACAAGATTAATTCCCACATTGTTTTCTCCAACCCCTGCCTAGGAATTTACAAAACAAGCTTCATATTCCCATAGACTCTGCCAGGAAAGCTGGCCAAAAAATGTGTTTATTTTGTTTTTAACCAGAAAATGCCCTCAACCCTGTAAACTGCAAAGGGAAAATTATCCTTGCGTTGCCAACATATCCTTTCTGGCCTTTGGATCATCTCAGTCTTAATCAAACTTAGACATACGACACTCTAATCATCACAGCACCCTGCCTGTTTGAGAATAAATAAATCCCAGAATAATTCACATTGCCTGAAACATTTTTGCCAGATGGTGCAGCCATGTTTTGTGAATTGGCACTGCAGCCAGACTGATTTGAATATCACAGGTCGAGGAATGATAGTTGTTAACTACACATTTATAATCCTATTAAATAATAATCACTCCAGATTTGGCCAATTTACTGGAAAACTGGAATATCATTCAGGTCTTCGAAAAATGTAACTATTCTGTAACACTTTATTTCTATTTAGACATATAGATAAGTAACTTTGCCACTACATGTCAACTAACTCTCAGAGTATTCCACTGATAAAAAAATATTCTGTGGTGAAGTAAATACTACAGAAAAACAAATGTAATTTCAAACCTCAATAAGCCAGTTCCGGCAATAATTTAAAAAAGTATACATTCTATATTAGTACTCAATTTAAGCTTGTAGAAATTAAAGCGTAAATATCAACGTTATAAAATTAACAAAACTGACTTTATAATACTGGTGTTGCCATCATTCAGTGTTGCCATCATTGCCATCAGTTGCCATCATTCATCATTCACCGTTTTATCATTGCTTTTGTTGTTAGAAACTTGCTGTTTTGTGACATCTGGAGTTCATTTTCTACTCAAATTTGAGCCCTTCATGCTCAAAAACGATCCATCGAATGTTACTTGTGTACTGTGTACCAAGTATTGAAATCTCTGTGTTCGAGTAGCATTACTTCTATTATGTAAATATGTTGTCTACACTTTATCTACTGTATTATTTACTTAATATAGATTTTTTTAAACCATATACTTTAAAAGCATTGCTTAATTCATTGTTATATTGTTTTAGCAAAATGTACTTGAAACAGAGAATTGCGAAATAAACTTCAACTAGGTAAAATTTACTCAACAAACTTTAAATGTCCAAGCTAGAGTTTCTTATTTTCTTTGTTAATTTTAATTAACTTAGCAGAGGTGGAAAGAGTAATAAAATATTCTACTCAAGTAAAAGTACTACTACTTCAATGAAATTTTACTTAAGTACAAGTAAAAGTACCGGTCTAAAAATCCACTCAAGTAAAAGTAAAAAGTAGCTCATTTAAAATTGACTCAGAGTAAAAGTTACTGAGTTACTTTTTTAACAGCGGGGGTGGGGTGGGGGACCCTCCCGTGTAGGGTTGTAATGGTATAAGATTTTCACAGTATGGTAACGTCTCAGAAAATATCACGGTTTACAGTATTAATCAATTGTTAAATAAATAAACTGTATTATTAAATTATGGGTATTATTATTATTATCATCAGTTAAAATGACAGTTAAATTAATGAAAACAGGATTTTTTTTGGTTGAACAAATGCTTTTATTATAACAAACTTGAAATAATTTGTTTGTTTATTAAAATTTCAATAAAACATGTCTAATCAATTAAATTTGATAATTAATAATGAATTAGATTAACAACTTATCTTTAACATTAATAATTTATTAAAATGTTTAAGAATAATATTGTCCTATGAAATGTATTTTATTCAGAAAATTAATGTTTCTTTTTATTAGGGGTGTAACGATATTCGAACCAAACCGAAGAACCGCGATACAGAACCCACGATTCGAATGGCGATACTCTCATGGCGTACCGAACACGCCCCGCCCTGCAAGCTACCCCGGCCCCGCCCAGCCCGGCTAATTGATTGGACCTGGAATCAGTGTTGCCAAGTCCGCTTATTATAAGCGACTTTGGGCTTGTTTTTCTGTAAAGTCGCTTACAAATATTGGTAGTCGCGGGTCGCGTTTTTTTTTGGGCTTGTTTCTAAAGTGTAGTTGCTTATTTGGGCTTGTTCTCAGCTCGTTGTCAAGCAGATATTTTCTATATGTTATTTAAACGTAGGAGTTTGTCTTGCCTGTTCCCTCTGTCTCTCCCCTTTCCCTATACACAGAGTTTTTTCCCCACCCACATCCTGCTTCTAATTGGCTCTGACCCAGATGGCAATAAGTACTAGCCAATCAGAGGCAGAGCAGGGCAATCGGTTTTTTTTCTGGTTAGGAAAACGTCAGTGAGTGACGTTTAAATGAAAATACGTGCGAGTCGCGACTGTCGCGACTGATGGTGACTGGACTGTAGGAGAGTTTTTATATATAAATTATATTTTAGATATTATAGATACAGATATTATAGTTTAATATTGTTTAACCCTTTAACTGTCACTCCCCCTTTTATCGCATAGACATGAAAATCACTATTCAAACTTAAATGGTTGTAATTCAAGAATGCTTTCGAATATAGACCTATGGTTGGTCTTGTTTTAAAGAAGACATTTGCCAGATTAATGTTGAAATGAAGTATTATGAAGTTATGAAAGTGAAACAGAAAAAAAGTTATACAAGTTTGAGTTTATGAAAATGAACAATGTAAAAATATCATTATTTATATTTTATATAAAATATATATATTACAAAATATATTTTACTCTAAAACTGCCAGAAAATGTAAGCCAAAAATCTGAAGAAGTTGTTCCAAATTTTAGGTTGATATCTCAAAAAATGAGCTTTCAGTAAGATTTTATTTGGCCGCAGTACCAACATTTTTCACTAGATGGACAGCCAAGCTTCATTACAGAAGAAAAATAAACTACCGTGTGCACAGTTTTACAAAACTAGGCACAGTTTACCAATCTGTCCACATGGATGTAAATTGACAATCTGTACCCACAGTTTAAAACTATCTGTCACCACGGATTGTAACAGTAGCGGTAGCGCGGAGTAAACGCGAGTAAACGCGAGTAAACGCGATCATCTCTTCCTCAGTTACAGAATAAACATGAATGGACACCTGAAGATATGTTGAAAAATACATTATACTTACTGAAAGGCATCATAACTCGTGTAATCGCTCAATCAGTGTTTCATCAGCGCAAAGACGTCAATAAAACTGCATAGCTTGTCACTAGCATTATATTTACCTCAGCAGGCTAGTGATTAAGTGTCCACAACTTGTTGGTTCCTAGAGAAATGAACTCTTGCACTAAATAAATGCACAATATTATCCTATATATTATATTTTACTTAACCTGTTAATTATATCTTGATTATTTAAAGTACGTTTAAAATATCTTTAATGAAAATGACAGCAACTGTGTAAATTATTATATTTCAATAACAAATTAGAGTAAGGTTAATGCAAAAACTGACAAAGACACAATTTTTTCATTAAACCACTGTTTATTTTTTTTTTTAGCTTTCTAAACCGAACCGAACCGAGACATCAAAACCGTGGGAAAACCGAACCGTCAGTTTTGTGTATCGTTACACCCCTACTTTTTATGATTTAATCCAAATATATTATCAAAAACTGTGGTAGGCTAATCAAATGTAAATTTAAACTTGTGTCCTTTTATTTTTTGGGGAAGCGCTGCAAAAAAAAGATTTACTAAATTAAACCATGGACAAAAAAAAATATTCCTATAAATAATGTTCAAATAAAATGTATTATTATTGTTATTATTATTATTATTTTGAGAAGTAGGCTACGTTCTGCTGTATGCCTACAATAGTAATATATTTCTGTCATAATTTCTCCTAGTAAAACCGAACTTTTATTTTGACGGTTTGTGAAGACCTGTAATAGTGTATTTGACAATGGATTTTCTCAAATAAAATTATGAAAATGCTCATTAGGCGTTCTCTCAGAGCAGCTCTGGAAATGTTCATGTATTCATATCCTCAAATTGTTTGTGAGACGCTGAAAACACCATGAACGTCACGAGTACTTGAGTATGTAGTAGACAAACGCAGCTCAGCAGAACAAATAGGGTTAACTTATATATTTACTTGCAGTATTTTTGTGCTTAGCTTAATTATCCACAGACCATGTCGCGATTGGGTTTATTGCACAGTTCTACTTTCCATGTATTCATCCATCCATTATTTTGTATGTTTTACGTGACATCTGCATTAAGTGAATTCCATTTTCATGACTGGATTCCGGGATTCCCTTTGCATCACGTAAATCGGGACATACCTTTATCTGCAGGAGGGATGGTGTCCTATATCCTCTTTTTGCGGCCACTTTGCGTCCACATTTTTTGCAAATTGGATATCTATCCTCGAGGACAACCACGCTTTTTTCTACTTTTCATACTGGCCATATTTCGCTTGGCGCTTTCAGCTTCAGCTGGGCGTCACCTTTTTTGCGCGTTTGTTCGGGTTTGTTCTCCCGCCCTTCAGTCAATTCAGTAGTTTCCGGAGTGTGTGATCCCCCCCCCCCCCCCCCTGTATTATTATTTTTTACTCAGTAACGGATATGATTTCAAATGTAGCGAAGTACAATACTTCAAAGAAAACGTACTTAAGTAAAAGTAAAAGTACAGATTTTAAAAACTACTTTAAAAAGTAGAAGTACACAAAAAAACTACTCAATTACGTAACGCGAGTAAATGTAATTCGTTACTTTCCACCTCTGTAACTTAGTTAGTAATTTTTCTTAATTCCATATGTGAATTTTACTTAAAAATCTGCTTGCAAAAACGTGCAAAAGAAAAATTCAATTTTACTTATTGTAAAAAAAGTTCAGTGTAGTAAAAGGTCTGCTTACATCTGCTAAAACTTTATTTTGATGCTCCCCAATAGACATTTTACTGTCTGGAAGTAACTTTGCAAGCACTCAACTTATTCTACTAACCCTAACCTAACAGTCCACTAATACTAATTAGTTGACATGTAGTTGCAAAGTTACTTATAAAATGTCTAAGGTGGACCATTGAAATAAAGTGTATTTCTAGCGATCATGCCAGTGGTATCTATAGCAAGGTGAGGAAATTGCTAATGCCCAAAAGGATCATTCTGTTCAATCAAAAGGAAAGGAATATTTGATGTTTCATAAAATGAGATGTATAGAATTATACTATTTATATACACTCACCTAAAGGATTATTAGGAACACCTGTTCAATTTCTCATTAATACAATTATCTAATCAACCAATCACATGGCAGTTGCTTCAATGCATTTAGGGGTGTCGTCCTGGTCAAGACAATCTCCTGAACTCCAAACTGAATGTCAGAATGGGAAAGAAAGGTGATTTAAGCAATTTTGAGCGTGGCATGGTTGTTGGTGCCAGACGGGCTGGTCTTAGTATTTCACAATCTACTCAGTTACTGGGATTTTCACGCACAACCATTTCTAGGGTTTAAAAAGAATGGTGTGAAAAGGGAAAAGCATCCAGTATGCGGCAGTCCTGTGGGCGAAAATGCCTTGTTGATGCTAGAGGTCAGAGGAGAATGGGCCGATTGATTCAAGCTGATAGAAGAGCAACTTTGACTGAAATAACCACTCGTTACAACCGAGTTATGCAGCAAAGCATTTGTGAAGCCACAACACGCACAACCTTGAGGCGGATGGGCTACAACAGCAGAAGACCCCACCGGGTACCACTCATCTCCACTACAAATAGGAAAAAGAGGCTAAAGTTTGCAAGAGCTCACCAAAATTGGACAGTTGAAGACTGGAAAAATGTTGCCTGGTTTGATGAGTCTCGATTTCTGTTGAGACATTCAGATGGTAGAGTCAGAATTTGGCGTAAACAGAATGAGAACATGGATCCATCATGCCTTGTTACCACTATGCAGGCTGCTGGTGGTGGTGAAATGGTGTGGGGGATGTTTTCTTGGCACACTTTAGGCCCCTTAATGCCAATTGGGCATTGTTTAAATGCCACGGCCTACCTGAGCATTGTTTCTGACCATGTCCATCCCTTTATGGCCACCATGTACCCATCCTCTGATGGCTACTTCCAGCAGGATAATGCACCATGTCACAAAGCTCGAATCATTTCAAATTGGTTTCTCGAACGTGACAATGAGTTCACTGTACTAAAAAGGCCCCACAGTCACCAGATCTCAACCCAAAAGAGCATCTTTGGGATGTGGTGGAACGGGAGCTTCGTGCCCTGGATGTGCATCCCACAAATCTCCATCAACTGCAAGATGCTATCCTATCAATACGGGCCAACATTTCTAAAGAATGATTTCAGCACCTTGTTGAATCAATACCACGTAGAATTAAGGCAGTTCTGAAGGCGAAAGGGGGTCAAACACAGTATTAGTATGGTGTTCCTAATAATCATTTAGGTGAGTGTATGTTTGTATCGATGTTATGTGTCTGTTCAACATAATTTCTTTAGTAAATTGGGTGCTGAACCAATAAATTTTATCGTGGTGCAATTCATTCCTTGTGAATCTACCCTTAAAACCCAGGAAATTAAACCAGTTTAAATTGGCTGTTTATTTAAAGCAAGAGTAAATTACATTACGACACTTTTGTGACATGTGTGACATGTTAGAAGCATGTTAGAATTAAGTTATTTGATGATTATTTTCACATCATGGTAAGTGTAAAGACTGGTCTTTCCTCAAATATGACGTCAAACATGTCCCTTGACTTTTCAGTTATCAAAAATATTTAAATATTAAAGCAGCTTTGGTTTCTGTAGGCTGTGTAAACTCACGAAGACAAAGGAACATCCATATAAATGTATTTAATGACAAACTCAGAGACATCAGAGGAGTAAATCCAAATACACAACCAAAAATCAATGATGAAAGACCGAGAATGAGGGAGAACACAAGGTATAAATACACAGGGACTAACGAGTTAACTAATGAGATGACAGGTGAACTAAATGACTAATCAGACACAGTGTGAAACTTGGTCACAGTGAAAAACAAAATGAAACATAACATAACTGACAAACGCCAAGTACAATATATCATTCTATAGTAATCAAACAAACAACACTTTATATAAATATAAAATATACAATATAAATACAATATAAAATGCACTCTTTATTGTTATATACATTAAAAATGATGGTTTTAAAAATATTTTTAAATGAAAGAAATTCTAATTAAAATAATTATTAATTTGTATAAAAACTGTAATTAAATTAAAAAAAAAACTTGTCTCTATTCTGTTGTATTTTTTCCTTTAAAAACATACCGGAAAAATCTAATAATTATACAATAATTTATACAAATAAATACTTATTTTTATTTTTTATTGTTAATAAGTAAAATACTAATACTGATAAAATGTGGTCTCTTTCTTTCATGCCTTTGTTGTCAATAAGGGTGCTATTTTTAAATAAAAAAAGAAAGAAAATAAAAGTACTGTACTTCAAGGTCAAGTTTAGTGTAATGGAAAAATATGATTTAATGGTAAATGCATTTAGTGCAATCAATTGCGTTTTGAAATCCTTTTGATACCGTCTTAGTAAATTCAGTTGTGCATGATGTTAACAAATATTTACCATCAGCTTTTATGAAGTTGAAATCAAAAGCATTAAGTCAGAAATTCACCATATTTTGAAAATGACCCAGGCCTGCCTCTCACCAGGATCAGGATACAGATACATACCAACATCTTTTTGTAAGTTTGGACATCAGAGTAGAGATGGCCTCTTTCTCTCTCTTTCTCTTTTCTTTGTCTAACACATATTTCTGTCTGATTAAATTATACAGCTGAGAGAAATTAAAAATGAGCCCAGCAGGCTGCTGATGCTGCAGTGTGCAAATATCATCTCTTCTCTCAGGGAAAATGAAGACAGAGAATTGACATTAACAAAGTGCAGTACAAACACAAAATATGCCAGCAATGGACAATACATGCAGCATCACAAATACCACTGAATAAAAGAGAATATAATGAGGTAAAAAAAAAAGAAGGGACAGAGGGAGTAAACGGACGCTACGTTTACACTAGTGAGTTTTCGTTTTAAAACCCATAACTTTTGCTACGGTTATGCCTGGCGTCCACACTACTCTGGAGTTTTCACCCCTTAAAAACTGAGACTTTTGGAAACGCTGCAGACCTCGTTGTGGTTTGAAAACTCGGTTGCATTTCAGACGGACAAACACGGAGACTTCTGGATCATTGCGTATCCTTCCCTGATTGGTCAAGCCCTTATTATATGACTATTACCAAAGTCAAGTCATTTCCCTCTGCAGCCATGTTTGAAACGCCTCTCTGCAAGAGCAGCGCGTATGTTTTTGAATGGGGAAACATCAAATTCTCCAAAACTGTTCACCAAGCTTATGATTAAATTTCATATTTGAAATCACCAATGAAATTTGACAACAACTGTCTCATAAATTTTGTTCCCCTTCAGGGACTACCGCTGCGTGTAATCACAGTGGGAACGCCCTCCAGCGTAACGCGTCTGAAGCATGAATGAAATCAGTCAATGGAGAGATGGAGCGTCATAGCGAGTGACGTCATCGACCAGGAAGCTATGAACATACCCTGAGCACACAATACGCCAGCTTTTTGTTACTTCAGCAAGCTCTGTGTGTGTCTGAAATCTAGCGATTGTGTTTGTCTGTTTAGACAGGAGTTTCTCACTATATATATATATATATATATATATATATATATATATATATTAAAAAACCAATATGGGTGTCAAAGTGACGAGCGAGCAATATAGAAAGTGTGTTTCCCCCTGTACACGATACATCACGGGTGGGGATACACATCAGCTGTGTGTTGCTTGTTTGGGATTGCAGCATGCCCAGTCGGCTCTCGAGGGGGTCGATTGTGAGCATTGCGAGCGTTTTCCCTTGAGAACTCTGTGCTCGCGGCGATCGCTCTTCGAGGAGAGTGGTTTGCTGCGAGCTCCCCGAGGCTCGGGTCCCGCTTCTGTTGAGGCAGAGCGGCGGCGCTTGTCTTGGGGCTCACAGATGGATCTCACTGGCGACGTTGAGACGGGCTCCGCCCTATCTCAACTATCTCCAGCGAGATCTAGTGCCTCTCACCCGGCTCGGGAAGCATGCGCTGCGGCGGTTACTTCTGCCCGGGTCGAGGCACATGATGTCGAACTTAGATTATCCAGTTCTGAGGAGCTCGATGTCGAAAGTTTTGCATCAGAAGAAACTGACTCGTTACTCCAGCATACTGCTGAAGAGGGGCTGATAGATGTGTTATCTCGGGCTGTAAAAAAAAAGAAAAGAAAAAAAATCGCGAAAAAAAAAAAAGTGGCCAACTGATAGGCAGGAGTCTAGAAATGAAAGCAAATTAGATGATAGACTTCTGTCTGCACGTCCTCAGCCTTCTCGCCGGTGCTTACCATTCTTCCCAGATCTTCACTCTGAGGTTTCAAAGACCTGGGTTAGACCTGTTTCAAATAGAATTTATACTAACCAGTCTAATGCTTATGGAAACATTTTTGGTGCAAAAGCTTCAGGGTACGTGACCATGCCGAAGGCAGAGGAGACGCTCTCCAGCTATCTCTCTCCTGCCTCGTCATCTTCACTTAAAGCACCGGCTCTGCCCTCTAAGCCACTAAAAAATACTTCTGTGTTAGTGGGGAAGGCTTACTCAGCGGCGGGTCAGGCGGCTGCACACTATGGCCATTATGCAGGCTTATCAGGCTGACCTGCTTAAAGATGCTTGTGAGGGGGGTGAAATTTCTGTGGATATGATTAATGAGCTCAGGCAGACTGCTGATCTCACTCTCCGGGCCACCAAGGAGACCGCTAAATCTATCGGCCGGTCTATGGCATGGTGGCCACAGAGAGACACATGTGGTTGAGTCAGACCTCTATGAAGGAGAAAGATAAGACTCTCCTTTTAAATGCTCCAGTTTCGCCTGCGGGCCTCTTCGGTGACGCTCTTCACTCTGTCACGGAGAGGTTCCAGGAAGAGAAGAAACAGGCGGCTGCTTTTCAGAAATGTAAGCCCCTTAAAGTGCGTGTCGCTGGGGCTGCTGAGCGAGGGCAGTCCCAGCCGCCGAGTACTTCAAAAAGAGCGCAGCAGAAACGGAGTGTCACGTCTCGTGCCCCCCCCCCGCAGAGAAACTGGAGGGAAGAGGCGGGGCGCTCTCCGGCGCGACCTTCTCGGGGTAGGGCTGATCTGAGGACAGTCATTATCGCCAAGAAGGCCGCGTCGAAAAAATCCTGACGTGCTGAACGTCAGGACTCTGAGGGTGGTCCCCATCGTGGAAGACTTGAGTTCACTGCACAAAAACACGGTGCCCTGTCTTTCCCGATGCCCTCAGGGGTCTGCTCTACTAACCGTGCCTATACAGGGCGTAGAGAGACTCAGCGAGCGATTTCCCGAGTGACGCTCGCCCCCTCCGGGGAGGGTTGTGGAGTGCCCAGACCAGCTGTTCCCTGCCAATACATTACAGGGCGCTGTGTCTGTCACTCGGGATGTTCATCCAGAGGCCAGCCTCGAGAGGCTGGTTCCCTTAGTAGAGTTCCTGGCGGAAGGAGCTATAGAGCGGGTTCCTCCACCTAGCAGGGAGTTAGGATACTAAAGCCAGTTCTTCATCTTTCCGAAAAAAGATGGAGGGCTGCGTCCCTTTCTAGATCTGCGTCTCTTAAATCGCGCTGTAGGGAAGCTCAAATTCAAGATGCTCACTCTCAAGCAGATCGTGTCAAATCAGATCCGAGGACTGGTTCGTCACGATAGATCTAAAGGACGCTTACTTCCACGTATCTATCCTACCTCAACACAGGAAGTTCCTGAGGTTCGCTTTCGGGGGCGAAGCTTACCAATAAAAGGTTCTTCCGTTCGGCCTAGCACTGTCACCCCGCACATTCACGAAGTGTATGGAATGCTGCTATAGCCCCGCTGAGGCTGCAGGGCATCCGTATTCTGAACTATATAGACGATTGGTTAATTCTAGCTCAATCAGAACAACAGGCGGTTCGGCATCGAGATGTCGTTCTTGCTCACATCAAGAGGTTGGGGTTGAGGCGCAACGCCAAGAGGAGTGTTCTTTCTCCATTACAGAGAACCACTTTTCTCGGTGTAGTGTGGGATTCGACGACGATGCAGGCACAGTTGTCACCTGCTCGTGTTGCTTCGATTCTCGCCACAGTAGATCAGGTCAAGCTAGGCCAGTCATCCACTGTAAAACAGTTCCAGAGACTGTTAGGTCTCATGGCAGCTGCGTCCAACGTGATACCTTTTGGCCTCCTGCACATGAGACCGTTACAGTGGTGGCTCAGAACCAGGGGATTCTCCCCGAGGGGAAATCCGCTTCGCATGATCATGAGTTCGCAACGGTGTCATCGCGCCCTGGTTATGTGGAAAGATCCTCGGTTTCTGTCCCAAGGGCCTGTGTTGGGAGCTCCTTGTCGTCGCGTTATGCTAACGACAGATGCCTCTCTCACGGGGTGGGGGGCGATCATGATTGGTCGCCCAGCTCAGGGTCTGTGGGAGGACCGTCACCGTCTATGGCACATAAATTGTCTAGAGATGTTGGCAGTGTTTCAGGCTCTGAAACATTTCCTCCCAGACCTAAGGGGCCACCATGTTCTTGTCCGGTCAGACAACACATCGGTGGTCTCTTATATCAACCATCAGGGGGGTCTGCGTTCTCGCCCACTTTACAAACTGGCACGTCAGATCCTTCTATGGTCCCAGGGGAAAATTCTTTCTCTGAGAGCTATTTATCTCCCGGGGTATTTAAATCAGGGGGCAGACATCCTGTCGAGGCAGGGGCCGAGGCCCGGGGAATGGAGTCTTCACCCCGAGGTGGTGGAGCTCCTATGGGAACATTTTGGTCGTGCCGAGGTAGACCTATTTGCTTCCCGAGAGACTTCACACTGTCCACTGTGGTTCTCTCTCAGCCTGCCAGCCCCACTGGGGTTGGACGCGATGGTACATCTGTGGCTGAGGTCACGTTTGTACGCTTTTCCCCCGATCGCTCTGCTCCCGGGAGTTCTGGAGAGGGTTCGCCGGGACGGGCTCAGTCTTCTGCTAATAGCCCCGTTCTGGCCGGCCCGAGTATGGTTTGCGGACCTAGTGTCTCTCCTCGACGGCTGGAGATACCGATCAGGAGAGATCTACTCTCTCAGGCGAGTGGGTCGATCCTTCACCCCCGCCCAGAACTATGGAGGCTGTGGGCTTGGCCTCTGAGGGGGCCTAGCTCATAGATTCTGGTCTCTCGACTGAGGTCGTTGAGACCATCCTCCAATCCAGAGCTCCCGCCACGAGGAAGTTATATGCCGCGAGGTGGAAACTTTTCACCTCTTGGTGTGGAGAGCGCCAGCAGGACCCAGTTAACTGCCCGGTTGGTACAGTGCTGGATTTCCTGCAGGACCGTCTCTCCACAGGGTTATCCCACTCCACACTGAAGGTGTACGTGGCGGCCTTAGCTGCTTACCACGCACCTTCGAGCGGAGGTTCTCTCGGGAGACACCCACTTATATCTCGCTTCCTTCGTGGCGCCTTGAGGCTTTCTGTCCTCCGCCTTTTCTGACGTCAGACCAGAAGTGACTTAATTTGCTGTGCCCCGTTAGGGCTTTAGATGCTTATGTCCACAGAGCTGCCCTGTGGAGGAGATCGGAACAACTGTTTGTCTGTTTTGGGTCACCTAAGAAAGGGTGTCCGGCATCTAAGCAAAGGATGAGCAAGTGGGTGGTCGAGGCCATCTCGCTTGCTTACGGTTCGGCCCATCAGCCTTCACCTTTGGCTGTAAGGGCTCATTCCACCAGGTGTATGGCTGCCTCTACAGCTCTTTTTTCAGGAGCTTCTCTTCAGGACGTTTGTGATGCGGCAGGCTAGTCCTCACCGCACACTTTCGTTAGATTTTATTCCCTTGATCTTAGCTCCACTCCCGGGGCTCAGGTTCTCTCGTCGGTTTGTGTCTCCTAATGACACACGACGGGGATTTGGTCGTATGGGGATTTGGGTATTGCGTTCCCACTGCGATTACAAGCAGCGGTAGTCCCTGAAGGGGAACGTCCCGGGTTACGTATGTAACCCTAGTTCCCCGAAGGGACGGACGCTGCGTGTCCTGCCATACTCCCGGCATCCCCTTGGGTCGCTTGCTTCAGTAACTTTAAGCTGGCGTATTGTGTGCTCAGGGGATATTTATAGCTTCCTGGTCGATCACGTCACTCGCTATGACGCTCCATCTCTCCATTGACTGATTTCATTCATGCTTCAGACGCGTTACGCTGGAGGGTGTTCCCACTGCGATTACACGCAGCGTCCGTCCCTTCGGGGAACTAGGGTTACATACGTAACCCGGGATGTTTCTCAAATCATGACAGAAAACATTTTTCAGGCTGGATCAAGCTGATGCGTATGCGCAGTGGAAACGCACCTGACAGTTTATATAGTAACCAGAGCTTCTAACGTCAGTAGCAGTGATGCGATTACTTTAACAATCGGTGATTGGCTCTTATTTAGAAGGCGGGACTTATTCCGCCATATTGAGCGTTGCACTTTTCCCCATTTAAAACAATGCGAGTGATGCGTCTTGTGTTTTTCTATTGTCTTCGCCATTACGCTCCAGAAAAAAACCAACAATAACAGACCAGGCTTGGCAACTGTGTAAACAATAACATGGAGACTGCAAGCTTTACTGACATTTTTTGTCCTTTTTAGCAGCGATTGTGCAGTAAAGCCAAGGACACACTTAACGACTGTAATCTTATATGTTTCAAATCTGCTCCAGTCATTGGAAACAGTCTGTATCTGTGTTCAGTTCAGTCTTAAAAATGTTTAAGCTAGTCGTTAAGTGTGTCCCCGACATTAAACACTTATTACTAGAGTAATTGCCAACTGTTTACATTGAATGTGATATTTGTATGCACATGCCCAAGTGTGCATAAATGGTCTTGAGACATGCAATTTGGTCGTGTAGTGTGGACAGAGATCTTTTCTGAAACAAGGAGCAAACGCCGGCATGGACGACGATCATTTTCATTTTAAAACAATGTGTCAAAACAAAAACACACTAGTGTGGACATAGCCTAAGAGAGTGTATGTTTATGTGTCAGAGAGAAAGAGACCATGAAGCCATTAGCTTTGCAACAAGCTAAAACTCCATTGAAATTAGTAGTGTTTACTTTGCAATTTATGTGAGAAGTGCGATTTCAAAATTATAATTATATTTAAATTATAATGTTGATTTTGTCACTTGATGAAAGTTTGGGATTCTGAAGGACAGAACCATCAGGACCATATGATTTTGCTTAACATTTCACTTAACCTTTATTGTAATGAATGAATGTGTGATTTCTCACCTCATTGGTGGACAGAACTGAGTCCTCGTCCAGGCTGAGAACTGCATCAGTTTTGATAGCTTGATGAGGGAAAAAACGGCCACTCATCGTCTGAGGGGAAACAGGAAGTGACATTAGTGATTAGATTTTCACCACAGGTTGAAATTATTTAATTTACACAATTATATATTTTTTGGTTTTGCAGTACTTTTTTGTTTTTACACTGTTTAATAATGTATCTATTAATAGAACTTTTCTTTGCCATCCTTGTCAATCATCGCCAACATCGCCTGTGACATCTGTTTGTGTCTTATCTTTTCATCAAGTGAACGTCACAATAGTTGAACATCTGCCAGAACAATATGCTAATTTACACCTTGCAACTGGAAAAAGGACATAAAAGAATAAAAGGGTGTAGTGAAACTTATGTCATTTGAGGTTATTGATCATCCACTTTAATGGTGGATTGCTGAATTTACTGTAACATGGACTGTAAATGTAACAATTATAGTTGGTCCTCAAAGACACATAGTTTGTTAGCCAATGCATTTGTGTCTGTATACCAACCAATGCATTTGTGTCTGTATACCAGTCAATATTTGTGTGTCTCAGGGTGACAATTCAGTGTGCCATTTGGTTAAAGAAATATTAATATTCTTAATAAAACATACTTAATTCTTAATTGATAAGAAATATTCTGTCTCGATATTGCAACAGAAACTTTTGACTCTCTTTTCCAGCACTTTATATACAGTTGCTCCTTTGCGCTTAAAGAAGATTAAAGAAAATAGTCCAACGCCATGGTACAATGAGCACACTCAGGCCCTTAAGAGAGCAGCCGAAAAATGGAGCGCAACTGGAAGAAAACAAAACTAGAGGTTTTTTTTCCGCATTTCATGGAAAGAGAGAACCTTTGTGTACAGAGAGGCCTTAAAAGCTGGTAGATCTGCTTACTTTTCAACCCTATTAGAAGAAAATAAACAAAACCAAGGTATTTATTTGAAACAGTGGCTAAATTGACAAAAAATAAAGCTTAAACCCCAAACGTTTCCAAGCAGCACAGCAGTAATGACTTTATGAACTTCTTTACAAACAAGATTGATAATATCAGGGAGAAAATTATAACTATGCAACCGTCTACTACAGTATCGCACCAGGCAGTGAATTGTAGTCTCCATAAGGACAAATTTGATTAATTCATTGCTATAGGACAGGAAGAATTGTCTAAACTCGTTAAATCATCTCAATCGACAACATGTATGTTAGACCCTATAACAACTAAGCTATTGAAAGAGATACTTCCAGAGGTCATAGATCCTCTTCTTAATAATCATTAATTCATCTTTGTCATTAGGATACGTACCAAAAACTTTTAAGCTGGCTATGATTAAACCGCTTATTAAAAAAACACAACTCGATCCTACAGAATGAGTCAATTACAGGCCGATCTCGAATCTACCTTTTCTGTCAAAGATACTAGAAAAGGCAATATCCTCATAACTATGTTCCTTTTTTTTAGAAAGAAATGGTATCTGCAAGGATTTTCAGTCAGGATTTAGTCCGTACCATAGTACTGAGACAGTTCTCATCAGAGTCACAAATGATTTGCTCTTATCATCTGATCGTGGTTGTATCTCTCTATTAGTGTTAATCAATCCTAGTGCTGCATTTGATACCATTGACCACAACATTCTTTTAAATAGACTTGAAAATTATGTTGGCATTAGTTGAATTGTATTAGCATGGTTTAAATTATACTTATCTGACCACTATTGTATCAGTTTACTGCTGTTCACTCTGTACATGCTACCCTTAGGAGATTTCATTAGGAAGCGTGACATTAGTTTTCACTGTTATGCTGATGATACTTAGTTCTATATTTCTTCACGCCTTAGCTCTATATTTCTTCACACCTGGTATTAAGATGAGTTTTGGTCGTTCGGATGAGGTAGACGAAAGTAGATGAGGGAGACACACCCATTTATACTTGGTGTTTTAATTGTCCTTGGTATGTTTTTCATCTTCAAACCAAACGCAGGTCTTCAACTGGCAAAGTATCAATCCAATCTGGCTGGCACGCTTCCCATAGTGGTTACGAATTATGTCAGTAGGCAGAGAGTAGACGTTCTTTTGTAGCTGTTCGTACATGAGTACACTACGAAAGCAACACGGCCAAATGCATTTTCAACTACCTCTAGAAGTGGTTGAAAGTGGACAGGCTAAAAAATGTTTAGACCCCGTTTACACAAGTATTTAGTGTCGTCCACTTGTGATCCAATCGACCAAAATATCAGGTGTAAACAGGGTCTAACTGACATAAGCAGAAAAGGAAAGTAGTCTCTGTTGAAGACCAAGTTATTAGTCTTAGGCCGTGTGTCCACCAATGCGTTTTTAGCCAGCTGAAAACGCTAGGCGCTCTGCTGAAAACGCCTAGCACTGGGCGCTTGAGAGCGTTTTGGCAGTGCTGCGTTTTTTCAGTTGAGACGATTCGTTGCTATGGTACAGAATATCCGCATCACAGTTTACTTGTAACTGATTTCGTAGATAATTGGTTTTATACTAAAAATGTATTTTCCATCCATTTTGTTCGGTTAGCTCTGCTGGTTGATGTCTTTGTACAGAAAGAATGTTGTGACAGTTGGTCGGTGTGATATTTGTCCCGCCCCTCCTCCACTGTGATTGGATGGCTGTGTAAAAAGTGACAGTGATGAGCGCTGCGTTTTACCCAAAGTTGAACATTTTTCAACTCTCGACGACCAGTAAAAAACGCCGGGCGCTCAGCGCTTGAGCGTTAAATACACGCTCAGCGCCTCGTTACGCTCATGGCGTTTAAAAAACACGGCGCTCCCATTGAAAACAATTGGAATTTTACGCCAGTTGCGTGAAAAAAATGCTTTGGTGGACACACGGCCTTAGTCTGGATCTTGACTCAAATTCTCCAAATAACCAACTGTGAGTCCAGCTGTCTTTAATTAACAGAGCACTGTAGAAATGAACATTTAGTAGCTAAAAAAATCACTGTTTCCCACAATTGATCCGCCACGCCATTAGGATGACACTGTTTTAATCCATTACAGTAAATGGAGGCTACAGGGGGGTTCAAACCTAATTACACTATTGACTCTTCATTAATACTTCTGAATAATTAATAAAACTGTTCATGTGAAAAGAGTAACTCTACAAGTACCCCTGATTCTGGAATGTATTCTCATCAGCATAACAATCTCCGAACCACCAGAGGGGCTGATATAGATTCAGAGAAAAACAGGGAGTAGAATAAATTGACTGCTGAGTTTGTGTCATTAGTGAATATCATTAAAAGTGTACAAACCAAGTAAATAATTCAAGTGATGAAAATTATATCATAACTTCTTGTTATCCAGTAAATATAAAATTCAACGGTAAATCTATTTTGCTTCTGGTGGTAGAAATAAGGCAAACATACTTATTCTATTTTTAGTGTATTTAAAACATGCCCTGTCATAGAATTCCATTGAATGTGCATTACCAAAAAAATGCTGTGAACCGAGCAAATAATATGCATATCACTGCATTTTTCATTCCGAGTTTTTTCTCATATATATTATGGAAAGGACTATGTAGTTATCTGGGAGGCCAGCTGTCTTTGTTGACACATGGCTCCTTCCTCTGATATCACTCCTTTTCCCTCAAGACACGGTTTATTTAACTGTAAAGCTCACATAATCTTCCACAGGGACTGTTTGCCCTTTACGGTTTCCTCGCCTCTTCTCCTGCTTCTCTTCTCCTATATATATATATATATATATATATATATATATATATATATATATATATATATATATATATATTATTGTAGAGATGGTCAATATTACATATTTTAAAAACAGACTAGTAGTTTTGAAGAAGCCCTGAAACATTGGTGTCACACTGTGACTAGAGACTCTTATTTTGTAAAAATACTCTTATTATGACACTGGACTGAGAACATAAATGCATACACTTTTCTTACTAACATCATCATAACACATTATCTGTTTTGCTCAAATTTGAACGCCAGTAAACGCAGATATGTTTGTGTCACTGTGTGTGTGTGTGTGTGTGTGTGTGATTGTGTATTGTTTAGTGTTGTTCCTGTCCTCACCATGCCCTTTTTTACATTTACGGAGTCATTCATTTCACTATGTTGATTTATGTATTGTTTTAAGAACTCAAACAAGACCGGTAACCATGTTAAATTTTTATTGTTTTCAATTAACCACTTTCATAATATAAATTGTCATATTTGCGTACTAGAACATTTTCCCATACCAAACAGACAAAACCATTTGTTTTAAACCAAACAAACAGTTACACACAGTAAATGCCACCATTTTTGAATATGTCTTTCCAATAGAAGGCACAGTTAATTGTTCTTATGTGTGAGGGGGAGATTGGTGTTTTTGTTTGATTCTTATTTAAACATTGTTAAACATTAATAATTAATTGTGTTTGTTTCCAATATTTATATATATTTTTGTATTATTCTAACAGTTTAAACTGTAAATACCATTTACACTCAATTGGAAAACCTTTATGTTTTTCACTAACCACCAATTTCTGTTGTTACAAACACAATTTAACGGAACTTGAGACCATAGTTGGCTAACAATGCTTTTGGGAAACGCATCCCTGTTTAAGACATCAGACATGTCTAATAAGACTTCAGACATGTCTAATGTGCCACAGGACATATACACACGCCCGCACACAATACATCACTTAGCATGATTTATAAGCTGTTGTCCTCATGGGGACCAAACAATGTCCCCACAAGGACAAGGATTTCAGATATTGCCATCACAATTCGCCTCTGGGATGAACTCTCTCCCTTTCATGACCCTCTCGTGATCGCAGTTCTAGTGAAAACCAAGTGCATGTTTCTCTATTAAGATTTTATCTCAATATTAAACAATTCCAATTTATCTTGATCAGGACTCAGATAAAAGCGTGTTATGATTTGGATGTGGTGTTTGATAGCTTATTAGTCACAATATGATTTAATTTTGACAAATGCTTTTGATTAAAATTATTATCTATTTCACACTTTTTTGACAAATTAATTCTGATCTAGATACTTTTAAAAACCATCAACGAAGACTAAACTTTAACTAAAATTAGGGAAGGTTTTTTTTCTTCAGGTGGATATATATATATATATATATATATATATATATATATATATATATATATATAGATATATATATAGATAGATAGATAGATAGATATAGTGGTGGGCATAGATACATTCTAGATTAATCTCACTGTAATCTTGGAATTAATCTAGATTAATCTAGATTAAAATGGCTCATTTGAATTCTGCCGAAGGCATTCAGAATATGTGTGCTACCCAAATAATGACTAAAAGTAAGTCTTTGAGAACGGGTTTCTCAAGCCAGGTGGCGCATTAGACCAGGGGCTTATCATCGATTTCCAAAATGCATCACAAACTGCTTGAGAAAGCTGTTCTACTATGATAATTGGTGATGAAAATAAATTATGTTCAATCAGATGTACTTGTGTTTACTAACTGATAGAGCTGTGCTGACGGGCTTACCTCGGTTGCACTCAAACATAGTAGTTTGACGACGACTCTTCTCCTGCGCTACATCAGTGCTTGGCCCGGCATCTACCGCGTTAGCTAAGGGAGGGATAGGCAAGTTCATTCCTAGAGAGCCGCTGTCCTGCAGAATTTAGTTCCAACCCTAATCAAACACACCTGAACAAGCTAATCAATGTCTTCAGGATTACTAAAGCTATAGGCAGGTGAGGATTATTTTCAGTGTTGGAGCTAAACCTGTAGGACAGCGACTCTTTAGGACCGAACTTGCCTACCCCCGAGCTAAGGGATGCTTTGCGTTTAGGTGGTACTTGAGATTGTCAGCTGAATGTGCGGAATGCTTTTCAGAGAAGATAAGGTAACTGATTTTAGCACAATTCACACCCAGCGGTAATTCAGGAAAACAAAATCTCTGAAAGCTCCACATGAAACTTTGGTTTTCCGACCCTTTAACATCGTGTCGATTTATTTTGGTTAATATGTGTGAAGGAGAGAGAGCAAGACAGCGCTTAGTGTGGAGATGGTGAAGTCTTGTTTACACTTTCGCCTGGCTTCGAAGTGAGAGAGTGCGCGCGCGCGACCAGGTCTCTCTCTCTGCTCGTTATTTCAGTTAAACATGTGCCCTGCCACAAGTGCAGCAGTTCATCTACATTACTCACTGATCAAATAAGACTTTGTCGGGACAAAAATTAGCTTTGGTGGGTGCTAAAAAAAATTCAATGCAGGAAAAACCCTGTTATTGCAAACAGGAAACAGCATAATTTGTCTCGTTTAATAAAATAAAGCCAAACATTAGATCGTCTTTTCCACTCCTCCATGTTTACCTCCTCTGCTCTAACATCATGAATGACGCACAGATGCGTAACGTTATAGGACGTCGCGCTATAGTGCCCGATAAAGGACAAAAAGGAAAGTTGTGAGTTCGCGGTCTGTATATTATGACTGGGACTCAGAGCAGGAGCATTGATAAGAGGAATCGTTAATGTCGAGGGCATACAATATCGATGGTTCGTAAAACTTAGAACCGGTTCTCGAGTGGAACCGGTTTTCAATTCCCATCCCTACCCCCTACAGTGCAATTCGCCTAGGTATACATTCGCGCTAAACTATCAAGGTGAAAGTCATCATAGCTTGCGTAGTATAGACCCAGCTCCCAACCCAACTTTGAGAATAGATTAACGGCGATATTTTTTTTATCGCCCTATAAGAGTCTCACGTTAACGCAGCACGTTAACGCCGATAGCGGCCCACCACTAATATATATATATATATATATATATATATATATATATATATATATATATATACTGACTCTTAATATTATTAATATTATGAACAGCAGCTATGCTAATTATCTCCCATCTGCTTTTCTGCTGTTATCTCGGGACGCTAGTCCCGAGGTAAATAGCGTTCATCAGCTCCGTTTTGTATGCAGCCTCTCACGGAGACCTCAGATGCCCCAACACCTGCGATAAGATGACTAAACGCCTGTGAAGAGACGACTCGGCGCCTGTGAAGAGACAACTCAACGCCGGCGATATGTTATGCCCAAAATTACTACATGATTAACTAACTTTATTTTTTTTCTATGTACATTTCTGAAATGCACATTCTGTAAAGCTGCTTTGAAACATTAAGTATTGTGAAAAGCGCTATACAAATAAATTTGAATTGAATTGAATTGAATGAATCTTACATATGATGTATTACATATTATTTAAAACTGAGGGTTGCACTTTAAGCCTGGCCTACAATAACATGCATTTAGTAATATTAATGTATTTACACTGTTATTATGCTTACACTGAAAAGCTTACCCAGTACCTGTACACCTTATTTACATTTTGTGAAATACATTTTTAAATGTTGTAAATAATAAAAAATATATATATAAAAAAAACCTCCTGTAAACTATATGGAGTAAAATTCATTAATGTAAAATCAAAAAGCTGTTAGCATCTTGACGAATGATACTCAGATCTTCCTGTCATGACGATGATAATTGAAATGTCAGTCTCATAATGAATCTCTTGAGATGATGAATTGTTTTGTTGGGTCATTGACGTGTGCACTTCAGATCTTTTCAGTTCCCCAATGGAAAAGCAATTTGAAGTGGTCTAGATGACCCTTGAACTTACTCCTCTGGTGTTTCTCCTCTCTGACTAGAGGCTGCTTAGTCTCCCATAGCCAAACTTTTGACTAACTGCATAATGTCTGGTCCAATTTGCAGCTTGAATACATTTTTACAGGCCGTTTTAATAGCAGGAAATCATTCATACTACAATAACAGATGTGTGCAGATGTGATTCTCATTATCTTTTATAGATTTGATGCAACTAACCCTGCAAACCTTTGGCAAATGGACGTGGAAAGAATGGTAGGAGTGTTTAAGAAACCTGATGATACCTTATACATGTATATCTAGCTAACATTCTTATTTATATCATACCTAAGGGTTATACCTGCTGTATTTATTATCTACATATATATTTATTAAATCATTAATTAATTCATCTCCAAGGTAAAAGATGCAGCTGATCATGGTTGCTATGGCAGACATGCAGTGCTGATAGAAAGAGGCTTTAGTCAACCTGAATTTGATGATCAGTTTGAAAATGTGTTATTTTTCAGTTCAGATGTTGATCAACAAACAACAAAATAGAATCTAGAGTCTAATATGAAAAACCACTACTTTTTAGTCTTGCATAACTACAAACTCTAAATAAATGTAATTGAATTATCATAGGCTTTACAGAGATCGTAGTGTGGTTTCAGGTTGCAGTATAGTACAAAAACAAACTGTTAGATTGAGAAATTTACACAAATTTATGAGAAGGTGGTGCACTGATAAATATATATATCGACAAAAATATTGGGACACATTCAATCTTGAATTCAGGTGTTTCAATCAGACCTATTGCCACAGGTGTATAAAATCAAGTACCTAGCCATGCAGTCTGCATTTACAAACATTTTTTGGGGGAAAAAGGGTCGTTCTGAAGAGCTCAGTGAATTCAAGCATGGTACTGTGATATGATGCCACATTTTTAATATGTCAGTTCTTGAAATTTCATCCCTGCTAGATATTCCATAGTCAACTGTAAGTGGTATTGTTGGAAATTGGAAGCCTGAGTTTGGCGGTTGCCAGGAGTACCTGCCTTGCTGCATTGTGCCAGCTGTAAAGTTTTTGGTTTGGGCCTGTTTGTCATGGGTTGGACTAGGGGTTTCACGGGTAATCTTCAATGGGGCCACAGCATCTTAAACGGAATATATAATGAAAATCTGACTTTTATAAGTGCTATAATTGGGGTACCGGTGCATCTATCAACCCAGAAAACATGAAAAATGTCGAGCCAGAAACTTTGTTTTGGTAAGCCTTTCTCTGCAAGCATGTCAAAAAATAAGCCGATCAGATTTCGCTCCCCTTCTGACTTAGGAAGCGACAACAGTGTAACCAGTTCTAACGCAATGGTAAAAATTCCAGCAAAGCATGCAAACTGTTCTGTCGTCGGCTGCACAGACGAGCAAAAAATGTCACAACTGTCTAATAAATATCTCAGGGAACTGTGCCAACTTGTGTAAAAGTTAAACATGACGGTACATGCAAGTCGATGAGATGAATCAATGTAACTCCACAACAACTACATAAATGTATAATCTTCCTGAGTCTCTCTGTAAGACTGCACTCAATCCGCTACTGCTTATTTCTGAGATTTTGGATGAATGAGATTATTCAGGTGTTTTTTTATTGCCGGAGTATCCAAAGCTTGTGTAAAGGATCGGCCCTCTTCTGAACGGGGGTGGGGAGCAGCAGCTCATTTGCATTTAAAGGGACACACATACAAATGGTGTGTTTTTGCTCTAACCCAAAAAGGGGCAATTTTGACAAGCTATAATAAATGATGTGGGGGGTATTTTGAGCTGAAATTTCAGACACATTCTTGGGACACCATGTATTTATATTACATCTTGTGAAAAGGGGCATAATATGTCACCTTTAAGACATTTTGGACAATGCTATGCTTCCAACTTTGTGGAAACAGTTTGAGGAAGGCCCTTTTCTATTCCAGCATGACTGTGCCCCAGTGCAAAAATCAAGGTCATAGGGTAACACTTTATTTTGATGGTCCCTTTTGAACATTCTAGTAACTAAAAGTAACGTTGCAACTACAGAACATGTCAACTAACTCTCATTAGAGTATCAGTAGACTGTTTGCTTAATATCTGCAAACTCTTTAATTGTGATGCTCCCAAACGGACATTCTGTTGACTTTAAGTAACTTTGCAGGTATACAGTGGGTATAGAAAAGAATCACCCCCTTTAAAATAATCACATTTTGTTGCTTTGCAGCCTGAAATGAAAACGGACAAAAATAATTTTTGTTTTATTCAGCTGTATTTACAACTTATAACATCCAAGTGAAAGATATAATACCAACTTGTCAGATTTTTTTTTTTACAAATTAATAAACAGAATCACTGAGTTGGAAAAAAATCACCCCCCTTCTAAAAATGACTTCTAAACCCAACCAGGTGTAGTTAATCACCTTCTCAATAGCACACTAAGCCAATTGACTTACAAATGTGATCAGCTGTGGTCATTTTGATTAGCTCAGCATGAAACAAGCTTTTCCTGAAGCATTTCAGTCCTTGGTAGTGCAACTGAAGAAAACAATCAACTATGGGTGGCAAGGCATTGTCAAAAGATCTCTGGGATAAAGTTGTGGACAGGCACAAGTCAGGAGATGGATACAAAAAAATGTCAAAGGCTTTATCAGTGCCTAGAAGCACAGTGAAGTCTATTATTAAGAAGTGGAAGGTATTTGGTACAACACAGACCCTCCCTGGGTCAGGACCTCGCTCCAAACTGGATGAAAGAGCCAGGAGAAAACTGGTCAGAGAGGCTACCAAGAGGCCTACAGCAACTCTGAAGCAGTTGCAGGAATTCATGACAAAGAGTGGTCATTGTGTGCATGTGACAACAATATCACAAATTCTCCACAAATGTGGCTTGTGTGGGAGGGTTGCAAGAAAAAAGCCACTCCTTAAGAAAGGCCACATGCAGTCACGACTGAGCTTTGCCAAAACACACCTTGAAGATTCTAAGGCCACGTGGAAAAAGGTGTTATGGTCAGATGAGACTAAAATTGAATTATTTGGCCTCAACGCCAAACGATATGTCTGGCGAAAATCCAATACAGCTCACCATCCAAATAACACCATTCCTACAGTAAAGCATGGAGGTGGTAATATCATGTTATGGGGTTGTTTCTCTGCAGCAGGGACTGGAGCACTAGTCAGGATAGAAGGAAAAATCGATGGGGCAAAATACCGTCAAATTCTTGAGGAAAATCTGCTGCTCTCTGCCAGAAAGTTGTCAATGGGAAGAAGATTTACCTTCCAACATGACAATGACCCAAAGCACACAGCAAAACTGACCACACAGTGGTTGAAGGAGAAAAAGGTGAATGTCCTTGCATGGCCTAGTCAGAGCCCAGACTTAAACCCCATTGAAAATCTGTGGAATGACTTAAACAGCAGTCCACAAACGGTCACCATCAAATTTAACTGAACTTGAGCAGTTCTGCAAAGAAGAGTGGTCAAATATTGCAACGTCTAGATGTGCAAAGTTAGTAGAGACATATCCCAACAGACTAAAGGTTGTAATTAAAGCAAAAGGTGGTTCAACAAAATACTGAAACAAAGGGGTGATCCGTTTTCCAACTCAGTGATTATGTTTTTTGATTTTTTGAATTTTTTCTGATATGTTGGTGTTATATCTTTCACTTGGATGTTATAAGTTGCACTGAGTAAATACAGCTGAATGAAAAAAAAAACTGTGTCTGTCTTAATTTTAGGCTGCAAAGCAACAAAATGTGATTATTTTAAAGGGGGGGGGGGGGGATTCTTTTCTATTCCCACTGTATATCAACTTATTATCTACTAATACTCTACTAACACTCTAATGAGAGTTAGTAGAAATGTAGGTGCAACGTTACTTATAGTCAGCAGTATGTCTTACAGGGACCATCAAAATAAAGTGAAACCAGTCATAGACATGGTTGAATGAGTTTGGTGTGGAAGAATTTGACTTCCCTGCACAGAGCCCTGACCCACCCAACACCTTTGGAATGAACTGGAACGGAGACTTCGAGTCAGACCTTTTTGTCTAACATCATTGCCTGACCTCTACAATTGCTCTACTGGATGAATGAGCAAAAATTCCCAAAGTAACACTCCAAAAATCTTATGTACCTAGTACCTACTTATCTACCTTCCAAAAAAAAAAAAAATGGAAGCTGTTATGGCTCTAAAGGGGGGACCAACTCCATATTAATGTCTATGTATTTAGAATACAATGTCATTACAGTCCTTGCTGGTGTAATGGTCAGGTGTCTCAATACTTTTGTCCATATAGTATCTGTTCTGTGTCCAATGTATGTCCAATACATGTATTATCTGTGTCTTATTGGCTAAATAAGGGGTTGTCAAGGATTAAGGCAGCTATATATTTTCAGGTTTTAAATTGGGATTCCGGAGATTTCTGCTGCTGGATGTACTGTATATCAGAATTGTGCAAGCTTTTGATTCTATTTTATTTTTTGATTTCTCTGGAACACAGAAATGTATACATACTGTCACGCTCCTGGACTCTTATTTTGATGTTCTGTTGTGTTTCCCTTAGTTAGTGTTTCTCTGCTCTGTTTAGTTTCTGTTTCTTAGGTTTCTGATCCCTGGCTGTGTTCAAAATCGCCCCCTCATTCACTATTCCCTACATTACTCAACTAATATAGTCCACTTGAAGGAGGGAATGAAAACGAGTGAGTGAATTCGGACACTGAGTGCACCAGAAGGGATGCCACTTTGTATAGTTTGTGCTTGCTGTTTAATATCATTTAAAACTTAGCAAACTGGCAGCTCCAATAGTGCGATGAAAAGATGTATCTTGAACTCTGTCATGGAAACTATGTATAAACATTAACCAAACAATATAATAATCAATTAAAAAGGCACTTATACCTGTATGATATTACTGTTACGGTCACCAGCTGGAGTGCCCTTGAGAGCCACCAGAGGGCACTCCACATCAGACTATTGTCACTCCCTCACAAACTACATCTACCATAACTCACTGCCCTGACTCTTCTGCCATTATCACATTCACCTGTGTCTCATTATCTTGGTTAGCTCACCCATAATAAGACTGGTTTGCTCATTCACTCACTGCGAAGTTTTGTATATTGTTGCGCTGCATTTCTGAGCATTCTCCCTGGTTTCATTGTCTCTTGGTTCTTGGATTTTTGCCTGTTTCGTGGATTCCCTTTTTGCCTCTGACCCCTGCCCTTTTTTTTTTTTGTTTTTTTTGTTTGTTTGTTTGTTTGGACTGCCTTCCTATGCTTGACCCTTTGCCCGTGATTGATTACGATTCTGGATTACTCTAATAAACTGCATTTGGATCCTCAACCTTGTCTCGGAGCAGTTCGTAACAGAAAACTTCACCCTTATGGATCCAGCAGTACAACTCATCAGTTTACAGCAAGGAAACAAATCCCTCGAGGACCACACCCGAGATTTCCTAGACCTTGCACATTTCACAGACTTTCCTAATTTTGCCCTTATTGACTTCCTTTGTTACGGACTCAACGATTATTATCAGACTAAGCTTATCCGTGATGGTCCTCGAGGGTCCATCATTGAATTTTTGGATTATACGGTTGGTGAGGTTGAGGAGGCATGTCCCCTAAACGTTTTTTTTGGGGAGAGGCACCACACACCACGATCCAGTGCCCACGGTGCTTGGCCGAGCCTGAGCTTCTTCACATCAGTCCTGCCGAGCCTGAGCTTCTTCACGTCAGTCCTACTGAGCCTGAGCTTCGTCACGTCTGCTGCGCCAGAGACTGTTTACGTCACGTCTGCCGCGCTAGAGACTGTTCATGTCACACTTGCCCAGCCAGAGACTGTTCACGTCATGCCTGTGTCTTCTGCCGCTGCGGCTGAGTCAGCTCTGGAAGATGCAGCACTGATCGTAGTGGCCACAGCTATTTTGTGTGAGTGGGCAGCACACATCGGCTCCAGCCCACGAGCTCTTACCCAAGTTGGCTGCCACCCCTGAGAGTTCATCTCCGGCCAAGACGGCCGCCGCCACACCAGAGAGTTCGCCTCAGACAAGATGGCCGTCGCCAGGCCGCCTGTTCCTGAGTCTGACCCTGTTCCTGAGTCTGAGCCGGTGTCTGTGCCAGTGTCTTCGGATAAGATGGGCGCCTCTACCTCTATCCGCCCTGGCCCCCTGAAACGTCGGATCCACCCTGGCCCCTTGAAGCGTCAGATCCGCTCTGGTCCCCTGAACCGCTGGCGCCTGCACAGCCTGCTCCGCCCTGAATGCCTGTTCAGCCCTGGACGCTTGCTCCGCCTCAGCCTCCAGGCCCTCTTCGCTCGACGGCCCTGGCCCTCCATCCCGCCCCCAGGTCTGTCTTCGCTCCACCTTCCTCCTTGAGATTTTTAGGACTGTCTGGAAGCCGCTCCTTTGAGGGGGGGCTATGTAATGGTCATCATCTGGAGTGCCCTTGAGAGTCACCAGAGGGCACTTCACATCAGACTATTGTCATTCCCTCACAAACTACATCTACCATAACTGCCCACTGCCTCGGACTCTTCATCCATTTTCACATTCACCTGTGTCTCATTATCTTTTTAAGCTCACCCCATATAAGCCTGGTTTTCTCATTCACTCACTGCGAAGTTTTGTATGTTGTTGCGCTGCATTTCTGAGCTTTCTCCCTGGTTTCATTGTCTCTTTGTTCTTGGATTTTTGCCTGTTTCGTGGATTCCCTTTTTACCTCTGACACTTGTTTTTTTGGACTGCCTTCCTGTGCTTGACCCTTTACCTGTGTTTGATTACGATTCTGGATTACTCTAATAAACTGCATTTGGATCCTCAACCTTGTCTCGGAGCAGTTCGTAACAATTTCGTTGTAGCCATATTGGACGAGTGGTTTGGAAAATGGATGGATGATTCAGCTGTGGGCATTATGGGTATTATTTAGCCGTTGAGCATACATCGGCTGTACACTCCTTATTGTGGGATTGAATGAGTGCACTGGATTACGTCCACTATGGTTTCAGAGACCCCTAAAAATATCTTTCCCTGTATATACTCACTGTTCAATGTAGTTCTTTGTCAGTTATTGTGTAATTGTAATGTGTTGTTCTAACGATCTCCTGCGTATTTAATAAAAGACTGCAGTATTCCTTATTTGTGCGTGTTGCTTTACCAGACCGTTACACATACATGCAATGGCATAAAGTTAGTTTAAACCCAGAAATCTGAATGTGGCCACAGTTGAATAAACACACAGTGTTTTATGCAGAATTTAGTTAAAGGGGTGGTTTACTGCTTTTTTTCTTTGCATGACTGTGTTTATGGGGTGCAATATAACATGTCTTCGTGGTTTTTTATTTTTTAAAGCCTTATTTTTCATAAATTTCACCTTTGTTGTAAGCCACTTTCTCCTCTGTCATTTGAACGACCGGTTGACTTCCTGATTCTATGAAACCACTCCCTCAGAAACAGGCAATGGGCTCAGATTGGTTAGTTGGGCCGGTGTGTTGCAATTGGCTAAACTGCGTAGCGCACGTAGTCCGGAAACTTCACGCCCATTACCTTTACAGGCGAAAGCTCCATGTGCTCCGGTCAAATCAATGTAAATAATGGTGTCAATACTGCGCATCAGCTTGAGCCAGAATCAGACCCAGAAAGTGGCAATGAAGAGAGTCGAGCAGAGCCTCCCCAAACACGGCTCTTACAAAACGTTTCTGAATGGTACATTTTTTTAATCATTATTATTAGTCTATTCTACTATTATTATATAAGAATTTCGATATGCTGTTACTTGAAAATGTTACTGCTGCTTGTTTGCTTTTGAGATACGGTTTTCTCCTGATTAAATGTTTAATATAACTGAATAAATTACTGAGTAATACAGTTCTTTAAAGTTATTGTTTTGTCTATATAATTAACAACCGTTTATCTATTCACAAAACTTAGTTTACTCGGTGTATCGTTTTCTTTAGGTGTACATGTGGCAACTGTGTTAAAATGCCAACAGAACGTGAAAACATCTGATAACAGCAGCTGAAGTTTGCTGTTGCGATTACATATAATTTTTTGAACTTTATACACGTTTGTCTTATACACACAAAATAGCAAAGAACTAGCTAGCTACAAACAGCATTGGCACTGGTTTACGTTCTTGATCAAATCGAAAAATTACGTCATAAATATACATGGAAAATACATTTACAAAATTAGTACATAATTACAAATTCAGGTCCAAAATGTTTTTACGCGTTTGTCATAGACACACTAAATAGCATAACTAAGTGGCTACTAAAGCCAGCGCTGGCATTTGTTTACGTCCTTGATAAAAACTAAAGCATTACATCTACAATTATACATGCAAATACATTTAAAATGATTAAGTCTTACTAACTGGTTGTGGCCCAACAACTGCTGCCTCTGGTTTTAAAGTTGGAACTGCTTCATGCTTTAGTAACATTGAATTTCTGGAGATTCTGGAAGCTGTCATCCGTAAAATACGCAGCACAGAGAGCTAAAGTACGATTGTAATTTTCTGGAACATAATCAAACATAAATTGTAGCCATTGTTGACGAACTACAGCGTCCGTAGTAAGCCTGAACACAGAAGACCTGACAGCTGGGTGAAAATAACACACCTTCGACGGCATGGCTACTGCTCTCCACTATACTGTAACTCTTCCTCTTCGACAAAGACGCAGAAATATGGCCATGCCTCCTTTTTTTAATATTTCGGAGGGAGGGTTGATTATGGGTTAGTTACATATAAAACCCGGGAAGTATCGTTGTAGTCCCATTCGAGTCGTTTTTGTAGGCATTAAACTTCCTGATTTTTAAAAGACAATATCTCTGCTTACGTTAAACTTTCAGCGCAGCAACTTTGCAGATACTGTTCATGCACCAACAGCAACATTACACACTATTTAAAATGAAAAAAGTGAAATCGCAATCAACAACCACTTTAATCATATAATTTATACAATATTTTTTTCTACACCCCATTTGAAAACCGTAAACATCTTTGCATCTAAGATAAAACAACTAAGGGATAGGTGAGGAGACAGAGTGAGCCATCACATTAACTTTGTTCATAGGCTAACTGTATCTGCCAATAACACATGACAAGAAGATGTAAATGAATAAAACGTGCAAAGAGGGAAGACGGTGAGCAGACAAAGTCTGAAAGGTGCAAATGATGAGATACTTTCAGAATATTCACATAACCACCCACACACAGCTGTGCAGATATCACACTTACAAACACAATTTCTTCATTTTAAAGATTTCAAATTGTGACATCTGTCCTGTTATCGGTAATTCTGATTCCTTACAACCACAGTGTGTAACTTCAAGCACCTATACTTTGAGTACAAACTTTTCGCCAGAAGTTAACTGAAAATGACTTAACTATTAATACACTTATTTATTATTATTTTATTATCAATTTAACTCCAAAACTGCACACATTTATAGTTTATATAATTACATCTTTATGAAAATCAAATAAAAACATTGCATTTAAAATAAAAAGTATTTTTTTTAAATCTTTTTAGGTGTGGGTAAGTGTACAACTGCATGCAACCTGGAATTTCTCTCTTTTTATTTCGTCATCTTTCATCTATCTCACCTTTCGCTTTGCCTCAATGATGGAGAAGGGTGTTGTGATGGAGGGCCACTTGTTTCTGGGTGGTGGAGGCTTCTCACAGTTCCACAGCACTAAAATCTGAAACCACATTAAAACATATGACCTACACTGTACATTTCAATACACATGAAAAACATGACTATTCATTGTTTCTAAAAAAATGTAGGTGCAGGTGTGATTTATTACTGCCCACATGCAAAAAGTAATTAACATTTCTCAAGAAATCCCATACTCATTTATTAGTGCAGAAAATAGGTGTGAGAGCCTCCAAACAAACTAGAAATGATCTACAGACTTTTCATTTTTAGAAACTGTGTTAATTAAGAGCATTTGGAGATAAAGCCTAATGTTAGCCCTTGTGAAAAAGAAGTGTGCTTAATTGTATTGAATGTGCTAATCCAGTGTATTTCAAATCTTAAAATCATATTTTCACACAGTAATTACACTAAAAGCCACTTAAATGTATTTAAAGAGATTTTACTTTCATTATGTTTTTAAGACACCTAAGTACTTTCAAAAAGGGCACTTTGTAATAATGTCCAAGTAAAATTTTAACTTTAGAGTAAATATTAAATAAACGTTTTATTAATGTTTATCGTGCTTTACAGAAGTGTTTATTTTGGTATCTTGACTAACATGCTAAAGCACAAGTAAAATATTTGATTATAATTTTAACTGTAGTATGTTATTTGATATTACATTCAATTTGAATATATTTTAAATGTACTAAATTAAATCTTCATCATTACTAATCTGTAATTCCATTAAGAGTATATTTCAGTTTACCATCTGGCAGTACACTGTAACCTGATTTCAAAGACAATAGAAATAGAAATTACATATAAAGCTTAAGCACTCTTAAGTTTAACTTATTGCATTTAATTGTATCTAATATGCAATTAAGTTTCTAAAATCATTGACACTTATTATACACAATTTAGTATGATATAAATTAAACCGATATGATGTCTGCTGATAAGAAAAAAGTTATTTATTTAAGCTTAACGATAGGAGCACCAAATAGGAGTTAGGATAGTGAAGATAACATGATCTGCCATTTATCAGATACCGCAATTATACTGAGTGTTTGCAAAGCCAGACTTTTGACTTGTTTCACATGATTAGTCGCTGCCCACATACAGGGACATAATAAAAAATGATGTGTGGAAAACCATGTCAAAAATCGGGGACATTCTAAATGAGTTTGATTCATGCATTGATAATCATTAATCTTCTTCATATGATAAATTAGGCAGTGCTGCAATTAATATACCAACCCTTTCCCCTCCAGAATGCTAAAGGAATCACACATCCAAGATTGAAAATCATCTACTTAATCTCATATCATTCCAAACCTGTATGAATTTATGTTTTTGCCGCAGATAATTTTCGTTAACTAAAAAAAAAATAAAAAAAAATTCTTCTCTATTTTGTAAAATTATTAAAACTAAATAAACTAAAATGAGTAAATAAAATGTATATGTATGTATATATATATATATATATATATATATATATATATATATATATATATATATATTTGGTTAAAATAATATACATACGGGTTTGGAACGACATGAGGGTGAGCAAATTATGATATAATTATTATTATTATTATTATTATTTTTGGTGACATTTTTATTTTTACTTGCAGTAAAACTCATTTGTGATTTAAAATAGCCAGTTGTTCAGTCCGCCATTAAAGCAAGAACTCTGACCAATACTGTGACAATTTGACCTCCAGGAAAACAATTGCTGGCAATGTGAATGACCTTTAACATGATACACACTTGCAGCGTAGATAATAATGGTAGAGTTATCATTTTGTTTCATAGTTTCCTCTCATGTTCTCACCTGTGCACAGAACTTGGACTTGGTGACTGCATGGATCAGCTTGAATATGGGCTGCTGTTGGGACTGTAGAGGTGTGACCGCTTGAATAACGGCTGTAAACTCCTGAGATGAACTCTTACCTGCAGAAATACAAAGTGGATGGCAGAAATTACTTCACTGCTTTTGGAAAGTCTTTATTTGTTGATGAATTTCTTTGCTTAATTCATGAACCATATAAAAATGCAATTTTCACAGACCGCAAAAGGCAGAGTAGCCTTTATGAAATCAGTCTTCAACAGCAGTCTGTGTGTAACATCTCTCTGCGTTTGTATTAGTTTGCTTTATGGCAGCCGTTCAAAGAGAACACCTGTTTATCTTTGTTCCTCCACAGGGATTCGCTTCATTTATCTACGTTTGTGACTGTGACTCTAGAAACCCGACAGCTACATTAAGTCTCTATTACATCACAATAAAGGTTACTACAAAGAACAAAAGAGAACCAGAGAGGATAAAACTAGTACAATAAATTGATCAAAGCTTTGAAGCTTTTCTGGTTCAGCAATAAACAAAAGAGAAGTTCATAGTATATCATAGTGACAGTAATTACGTTTAGACAGAACATCTATTATCCCCATTTCCTCTCTGCAGGGATTCAAACTCTATAAAACAGAACAAAACAAGAACATGTAAACACACGCACAGTTTGAAACACGTGAACAAACAGGCCACACACAAAGACCAAACACAAACATAGAGAACTACTAATAAGCACATTCACACGTCTACTTTTGGTTTGATTTTCAAAACATATTGTATGAATCTATTGTTAATGATCCATCCAGACTGTGGATCCATCCATCCATCCATCCATCCATCATCCATAAATTTATAAACAATTTTACATTGTGTCCTTTTAATACGTCTTTCTTCTAATCTAGAGCATGTTGGATTTAGTTTACCCCAAAGTGTTAATTAATACGTTGATTAACAAGCATGTACTATTGTGTAGTTAAGATGGTATATTCATGCAGGAATTCATATGACTCGTGTCGTAGTTAAGGTTAGTTCTTCATTAGTACATGTCTTAACTCATCATTAGTTCATAGTAAAGTAATTATTAATTCAGGTATTAGGTACATGATTATTCATGATTATGCGTTGTATGATGACACTTTGGGCAATGGCCTAGTCATGCAGGAATTATGCCAAAGAGATGCAGCGTCTTGTGAACCATGGAGAAATTCCCTGAAACATTCCCTTTTTTAGGGGAACTTGCGCTGCATCGTATGACAACACTTTGGGGAATTAAATAGCCACTTCGCCATACTGACAAATGCCTGTCCTAGTGTGAAGCTGCTCAGGCACAACTCAGGACATGAGCACTTTGGACCCTGGAGTGGCTGACAGATCCAGGCTATAGAACCGTAGTCTAAGCCTCAGACGTCACGCCCACGGACCGTTGGCTGAACGTCTGATGCATATGGCACACATATCTGGAAACACTTCAGGAGTTTCGAAATAGTCATCTGACTGGATGAATTCTACAGGATGTCCGCGAGACGCGTGTTGTGTTCTTTAACGATCCGCCTGGAAACAAATGCTGTGACGCAAAACTCCCTCGTGGAAGAACGCAATCGTGTTTACAACTGTGAAAATAAACGCTTACCATGATCAATAAACACTGGATTTTCAAAAGAATGTAAAGTTCGCAGCTCCATTGTTGCAGTAAACTTGCATCCATAAATTATTAATTCAAGAACGTTGTGCAAGCCGGTCTGTTATTGCAGGGACATTTTCTCCTAAATATGACGTGGAATAAAATTAACTAATGAGACTAACAAGACTAATAGAACCTTATAAAAGGTGCCAGTGACAACCCTTCTAAAACCACAGCTAGATTCCATGCTGGGACTCTAACCTGAGCCGTAGGCCTCCCCTTTAGGGTACCACAAAGGAAATGGAGCATCCAGCACCTAATGGCGTGTGGAAGGCAGCTATGGCCACCTCTTACACCTTATGTGTGGATGGAGAAAAAACATGTAGAAAATCTGCTGTTCCACAAGAGTTAGAGGATCCGCCGGCTTCTTTGAGATCGCAAGTTTGGGAAAACTTCGGTTTCCCAGTCAGTTACAGTAGTACAGGCGAGAGAGTGGTGGAAAAGACGAGGACTGTGTGTCGGCGTTGTTCAGCGGTTGTTGGGTATGTGAATGGAAATACATCTAACACGCTAACGCATATCCGACGCCATCACCCAGATTTGAACATCACTGGAACGAGACAAAAAAAAACTGTTCAACTCCTCCTCCCTACAGTGCTTAACCAGCCTTTAGACTCACATACAAATAAGGCCAAAAAAATCACTGAAGCAATCGGAATTTACATGTCATCTTCAATGCGCCCGTATTCACTCGTAGAGGAACCTGGCTTCAAGTATTTGCTGCACGTACTCGAACCTCGTTACAACATGCCATCCCGTACACATATGAGGCAAACTGTAGTCCCTTCCAAATACAACCAAACACGTACGTTGATGGAGCACGAGTTGTCAGCTGCACCCTCCGTTTCACTAACAACTGATGGTTGGACTTCTCGTGCTACGGAAAGCTATTTAACGGTGACTGCTCATTTGATTGACTCTGATTGGAAAATGAAAGCATCAGTTCTACAGACGCGACCCCTGTATGAGC
Organism: Siphateles boraxobius; assembly: GCF_051911475.1. NCBI lineage: Eukaryota > Metazoa > Chordata > Actinopteri > Cypriniformes > Leuciscidae > Siphateles > Siphateles boraxobius. The sequence goes on along the minus strand of NW_027509208.1, from coordinate 23,223,023 downwards.
AGCACACAAGCACTCACCTAGCTGAGAAGCTACAGGAGGTCGTGGCAGAGTGGAAACTAGAGAGGCCTGGAAAAACTATTTCAGTGACCACAGACAATGCAAAAAACATTGTTAATGCCGTCAGAGAAGCAGGGCTGGGTCCGCATGTAGCATGCTTTGCCCATACCCTAAATTTAGCCGCACAAAAAGCACTGGCAGTCAACCAGGTATCTAGATTATTAGGAAAAATCAGAAAGATTGTTACTTTTTTTCATCGTAGCACAACGGCTGCGTATGTTTTGGAGCGTAAACAGCTGGCCCTCGACTTGCCAAAACACAGCCTCATACATGATGTGTCGACACGCTGGAACTCCAGCTACGAAATGGTCGAGCGCTATTTGGAACAACAAGTTGCAATTTACTCAGCATTAACAGACAACTCCGTAAAGAACAAGCAGGACGGCTCACGTCTGTCAGATCAGGAGGTGAGCTTCGCAGAGAGTGTGGTTAGGATTATGAAACCTTTGAAGACCATCACAACAATTTTGAGCACAGAAACAACTCCGTCGGTTTCAATGATCCTACCACTCAAAACTATGATAATGAAGTCTATGGAGCAAAATGACGACGATGCTCCCATCGTCAGGGAAATGAAAAATGCCATCAGAGAGAACTTGCAAATCCGATACATTGACCCAGATCTCCAAGATTTCTTTAATAAATGTACTGCATTGGACCCCAGGTTCAAATCGCTCCCTCATTTGGATCCTGCCCATCACCAGAATGTCTTCGATGCTTTCATCACAGAAGTTATGAGCAGAACAGAGCAGGTATGTATTTAATGCATATTTCTAAGTCTTTTTTAAAAACGTATGTTTTCTTTGGCGTATTGATTTTTTTTTAAATAATTTGTTACACACATTTTTCTTAAATGTGTATATTATATTTGTGTGTATTAAAGTGTGTATATTTAGGATCTGCATTTAGTTGTGTTGTACAGCACTTTGGTCAGTCTTGTGGCTGTTTTAAATGTGCTATATAAATTAATTAAACTTGAAACTTTAATGCTAAGGTTGTTTTTTTTTTTAATAAAAAAATCTCTCACTTCTGTCATGTCTTAAACTGAATATATTGCGGTTACAGTGTTCAGTCACTGATAAAACCCAATCATTGTCTTTGTTTTATAATACTTCAGATTGAGACAGAGACAACACAGGACAGGCCATCAACATCACAGGCCACTTCCTTTGCAGAGATGCCAGAGTCTGAGACATCATCCTCCCCACCTCCTCCAAAGAAGTCAGCCATGGCAGAAGTCTTTGGCTCCCTCTTTGCAACTAGTCAGATGGACCATACTGATTTGAAGCAGAAGGTGAAGGAGGAGGTACATGCCTACATAGCCAAGGAAAGCACTTCTTTGGAATCTGACCCACTTGACTGGTGGAGGTCCAATGAAACAATATTTCCAAACCTAGCCAAGTTGGCCAAATGTTACCTGGCAGTACCTGCCACCTCCGTCCCAAGTCCCAAGTGAGAGGGTTTTCTCAACGGCAGGTGACATAGTCACTGCCACAAGATCTACCCTCACTAGTGAAAGTGTGGACATACTTGTGTTTCTGAAAAAAAACTTAAAAATACAATGAAGCTACCTTTTAAGAGGTACATTTTGTGATACAGCACATATTGTTCTTTTCTTTTATATTTTATAGGAGATGGACCACATATTTATTTTTACTTCACCCATTAGAAATATGGACTATGGGACAGTTTATGTTTACCACAGCAAGCCATGGTGTAAATGCATTTAACTATAATGTGGTCATATTTAAATTTTTTTTTTTTTTACTCCTTAATCTTTATTCTGAAGTTACCAAATTTGCCAGTTGGCATTTGGCACAGGTATGCCTGTCGTCACACTTATTTTTTTCTTGTTAAGTATTTTACACGTTCAGAAATAAGAGATGCTGTATTTTCTGTTTTATAGCTGATTGTCCTAGTTTGTTTACAAGTTACTGATGGAGTCTGGAGATGATGTGAGGTAGTTATTGTTTACCGTGTACATCTCATCTTACACACTTAAGGCTGTTGTATCTATAGCTCAGGGGAGAGACTGTATGACCACTAGGTGATACAGCTGAGACATGTACAATAAAAAAATTGCCTTCTGCATTTTTGTTTTGCTTTTCCCTCCATTGTACCGAAATCGTACCGAACCGTGACGTCTGAACCGAGGTACGAACCGAACCGTGACTCATGCGTACCGTTCCACCCCTAGTTTCTTCGTGGAGGGAGCTCTAGAATTGAGAATGGTCTCAACAACCTCTGAGAAACCTACATCTATGTGAGAAGATTCCTCTTGACCAGAATCTCCCACGGGAGACCGTCTAGGAGGGCTACCAGGTCCGAAAACCATATTCTGGCTAGTCAGAATGGGGATACAAGTAGAAGGTGTACCCCATCTTGGCGAACTCTTTCTAGAACTCCTGGGAGCAGAGTGATCAGGGGAAATGTGTTCAGCCGAAGCCTCAACCACAGCTGGACCATGGTGTCAAGCCTCAATGGATGTGTGAGGAAGAACTAGAGGTGACAATGAATAGTCTTTTGAGACGCAAACAGGTCCATTCCCCGGGCCTCAGCCCCTACCTCGACAGGACGTTGCTCCCAAATTCAGGTGGCCAGGGATGCAGAGTGCTCTCAGGGAGAACAGGTTCCCCTGGGACCACAGGAGGATCTGATGAACCAGAGGGCACAACCTCAGACCCCCTGGTGGTTTATGTACGAGACCACCGACATATTGTCTGTTTGAACCAGAACTTTGTGGCCTCTGAGGTATGTGTTAAAATGGCTTAGTGCTAGTAGTACTGCTAACATCTTCAGGCATCTCACTCTGTGTGGGACGCATCCGTCTACACTATCTTGTGATAACAGAAGGCTCCAAACACTGGGCCTAGGGGACAGTAGCCAAGGCTTCTTCCACACGATTATGGAACATCTGCATGTAACCTGATTTTATTTTTGGTAAAAAAAACTTTTTTTTTTTTGCAAGAACCCTTGAAAAATTATTTAAAATATATTAAGAAAGCCACCACTACTGGTCACATCTATGGTTAGATTGATTTGTTTAGATCCAGTGAAGTCGTGTCCCATCAGTGTTTTAAACATTAAGGCACGGATGTAGCCTACCTAATGAATAAAACATCTCCAGTTAACTAGCAGAGCATTCATTTAGTTCGCTATTAAATAAGACATCTAGTGCTAAAATGTGTTGTTTTTTAACTCAAGCTGAGCGCTCGTTGCTGCTGCTATCAGTTGCATGGATACAGTGTTCCCTCGCGCAGTCTTCACTCGCTCTTCAATCTCGCAGTTGTGGAGACATTCATTCCGGTGAAATCACAAAATAAAATGCACACAAAGCGTGTCCCTGCTTGATATAGACTGTAACCACTGATGAACATATTCAGTTATGATGAGAGAAAAAAAAAACCTATACGAATGCGGATTAGAACCCGTAAATGACGCGCTTTGGCAAAAGATCTACCACTAGACCATTTAAGAACTCAAAACAAAACGTGCGGATCGATGGATTTATTTACGGGTTGAGAGAGGCTGCAAAGTTTAGCAGCCAGCGGCCGCACATCAGGCCGCCGGATGATGTTGCTAAGAACTTGCAATGTATAACTATTATCAGTCCGGCCCTCGCGACCTCGAAACACTACCGGCCCACCGGGAAAAGTCCCGATTCTCCCAATTGCCACTCCGCCCCTGACCCACGCCGATGCTGAGTACGTCCAACTCCTCAGAGCTGGACAAACCCAACATTAAGCACTCCAAATAGAAGCCGCACAGTGAGCTTTCGTATCCCGAGTCTGAGCACTGGAGTTAGCGGTTGACAGCTGAGAAAGGTCCGACACCATCTCAAACTCCTCCACTAGCTCCATCTGCGATCCCCACGAGTGAAGCTGCCATGCTGCCTCAGCAGCTGCGGGATCTGAACGACGGGGAGCACAAACCTGACCGCTTTCATCAAACAAAGCCAGGCGGGAGTGAAGCGTTCTCAAAGTAAGCCGCTCACATTGCTGCACACTTGCTTCAAACACTGTAACGCTGAAGGCATTCCTGAAAGTGTCATCATATGACGCAGCGCGAGCAGTACATTTACAGCCTTTCCAGGCTCATGTTTTAATTGTCCACTCACTGGCTTCAGAACAACCACCCTGATGTGGCAGGAAATTATATATATATATATATATATATATATATATATATATAAAAAACTCAGAGTTTTGTACGAAGGAATCAAGAATTGTGTCATTGTGTATGCAAGCCTCAACATCAAAAAATGTTCAAGGAAGACAGCGACACAGCAAACCATTGGTGCAATCCACTGGCCATGTTGGATGATATCTCATTACCTAATAAACAGCATGTATTGCAGGTAGCCGGATTTATAGTGTTGCCCAGGCAGAGCGAATCACACAGTAAATCACGGCACAGTGGAAGTTCTCTCAAGTTATGGCCACAGACAGGGAGTCTAAACTGCCCTGTCATCAAAATTATGGAAAGTGAGACTAACAACACCTGTGACAGCAGAGTATAGACCATCTATCACTTCTGCAGTACAGATTTACTGCTGACATGTGAAGCCCAGGGAGAAATCTATCACAAACCCCTACATGAGCATGCAAACACACAGGCCATGCTTAGGGAGGAATATGGTGGACACATATGATCGAATGGAAATAGGAACAGGCTTCACTCAATGATTAAACTTAATACTTTAAGAATGCTGGCCTGATGATTAGAATATATAAACAGGAAAGAGGCCGCACTATGCATAAATTGTTTTATTTGCACAAACACGTTTCGGCGCGTGCCTTCTTCAGTGTGCCAAACACATATGTTCACCATCCACTATGACTGACACACACACACACACACTGCTTGGAGGGAAACCAAAATCTGAGTTATGATTTCATTTTCACTGCAACAAAGTTTTACGGCATTGAGCTGGAGGTGGTGAAGAGATGCGCGCGCGCGCGCACACACACACACACACACACACACACACACACACACACACACACACACACACACACACACACACTCACCAAGTGTCGAGTAATAGAAGGGGAACAGGGTGAGGTCGCTGGAGAACTCAGGAAGTGCGTAGAGTCCTCCAGGCAAAGAATTCCACATAATCCTGCTCCTGGTCATGTGTGTCCGTATCCGGTCATGGATAATCTGCAAAAACAACACATACATTACTATTACAGTTTTTTTTTTTTTTTTTTTTTTTTTACAGTCGCTAGGACACTTTTCTCAATACTTAGGTCACTTTTTCAAAACTCTTCACACAGTTCTCCTAACCAACTTTCTGCTCGGGACAGCAGTTCATTTCACATTAAAAATGCACTAAAACTACAAAATCACTTCATACATGTCTGAAACCAACACATTGTTCTATAACACTAGCAAAGGTTAAGAGCCAACAAACACAATTTGTCACCCACAAAACAATGCTCTAAAAAACTAACAACAGGTAGCATTATACAATGTTTTCTTCTGTAAAACAAGGACACCTCTCTACTGTTTAGAATACACTGCAATATATGTTACTGTAATGAATCAGACCCGATGCAGTATGCTTCAATATATTTTATGTCTTTTTTTGTTGTTGTTGCACTGAGTAATTCCAAAATACAAGAATTTGTATACACACCATCCACCGAAACAGATACAATAGGAATGCTAATCTACTCGGTCTTCTGCATTTGGCCACAGGTTCTCATCCACATCACATCTTATGTCATCTAGGGCAATACACCTAGGAAAGAATCTTCTGGCATGCCTGATCCATCCCTGGCAATCTTCTCCTGATATGTCCAGGCATCCAGCATGCATTGCGTCCAAGAGGGGCATTTGATCATGTGGATGGTGGTCATAAACCTTCCACCTCCATATGAGGAAAATAATTCCTCTATGGGGTTGAGGAATAGAAAGTAAGGTGGGAGGAAAAGTGACACCATTCTGGGATGGGCTGCAAACCACTCGGTGACTGCATGGGAGTGGTGAAATGTCACATTGTCCCATACAATTATAAATGTTGGCTGATTTCTTCTCTCTGCATCCCTGTCCTCACCTAGCACAACCCTTCCCTAGAGATCATACAGGAACGCAAGGATACGCTCAGTGTTGTATGGCCCGATTAGTGGTTTGTGTAACAGCAGTCCATCAGTCCATCACATTGTGACGTTGGCACCCCTCTGACCCGGGACATCCACTGTGGCTCTCTTCCCAATCACATTCCTTCCTCGTCGCCTTGTTTTGGCCAGGTTGAAACCTGCCTCATCCACAAAGATGAAATTTTGGGGTGTTTACCTGCCTTCAATCTCCATGACTCTCTAGAATAAATCCACAAGGCAACATAAGAGTTAGGCTATTACAGTAGTATACATTACCTAAAAAATTGTGTTTGTGTGTGTTTGGTTTTGTTCAAAAACAGTTCTGTATTTTATTGTGATCTTACCTGGACATATTGGTTCCTGAGTTGCTCTCAAAAGGCACAGTGTACAACTGCTTCATCCTGACCTGATGTTTTTTCAGGACTTTTAAAAATAGTTGTTATGCTTACATTGTGAATATTTGCAAAAGTAACGTTGTCACGGTTCTTGAATTCACTGGCTTCTTCTTGTCTCGTGTGGTTGTTATTGTGCGTGTGGGCGTGGTCTGATCACCTCCGCTAATCAGCGGCACCAGCTGCATCTTATCAGCAGTGCCTATTTATGTTCACAGTTTTCGTCCCATCTTTGTCAGATCGTTTGTGGAGTTCTGGTGTTGTTCCCACTTCCTGTTTCTGTCTGGCATCTTGGTCTTTGTTGAGTCTCCGCTCTGGATTTGTCTCCATGTTCGTCGTCCCCGTCTGGATTATCTGTTCACCCTGCACTTCATGGACCTGTTTTTACTTTCACCATCTACACCTGGTTTGCCCATCAAGGTCCCTGCGCCACTCTGCCGCCGCTGTGTTGTGTGTGAAATCTAACCCTTCTGTTTATTCTCAATAAACACGTTATACTTGCAATTGCATCTGACTCATGAGTCGTCACAAACGTTGTCTGCCAAGACTCTGTCTCGAATCTCTGTGAGTTTTATGCCATTGTTTCTGATGACCATATCAACAATGGGAGTTTCCTGCACATCAGTGAACATTCTACCTCTCCCACCTGTGCGAGGTAGCCGTTGAGTCCTAAGCAGAAATGCAAAAGCAATTACACACAAGTGGGTTTGGAGGCTTTGCTCTATTTACTTCTGTAATGTGCAGCTCAGTCAGATAACCTTGCAGAATACAAGTTACCTGTTGGTTTGCCAGAAAACTCTAACAATAGATGCCACTGTTCAGCGTTTTACATTTGGCTGCACTCTCAGAACAGCCTCTCTTATTGAGAGACCTTGATTTATCACATGATCAATAACAGTAGCTCTGATCTCATCTAAAAACTACAGCTCTTGATCTTCCTATTATTATTATTCCACCCCGCATACGTATTCAAAGGTGGGTTCTGCTGTTATTTAGCTTGTCCTGAGTTGATTACTGATTGATCTCCACTTGAGCTAATTGGGTTAATTATCTGCACCTGCTCCTCCCGAACCTTATTAATAAAACATTTGTTTTTATAGCATTCAATTTTTAGAATAGAAAAATATGTAATTACTGTAGAAATGTAGCAAATTGCTTGTTTTGTATTATGCTATTGTTTTGAACTTAAGATTAACAGTTTTGAAAACAGTATGTAAGCATGTGCAAATTGACCTGTAGGTACACAGAGTGAGAAAAGAATTAATGTAATTCGAAGGATGTAGTCATTGAATGCATTTTGTGCCAAAGCAATGATAAATGATCCACAGTTTAGCCCACATATACTTCTGTTGTGCTCACTGTGTGAAGAGTGTAGAAAATGTGACCTAAGTATTGAGAAATGTGTCCAAGCGACTGTAAAAAATTTTTTATATACATTAAAACATTAATATACATCAGTATTTACAAGTTACAATTACAATTATAGCTGCGATTAACAAATGATGAAAAATTTTGTGATTATCTGTTCTCAATATTTCATAATTTTCCATTAAGGACCTGTTTTTACTGTAGTTAAACATTGTAACCAATCACAGTCAGTTTCTGTGTTTCAGAGGTTCATCCCTCGTCGCCACAAGTGCCATGCCATCTATGTCCGGTTTCTCATACAAGCAAGAACAGGAGAGTGTTGCTGCTCGAAAGTCCTGAGTGAGTAAGTTATAAGGTGGTTATGGTTATATGATTTCAACATGTGCAACATGTTCCTGGATTAACATCTTTGTTGATCCTCGAACAACATTCAAATCAACCAATCAGATTTGAGAGACAAGTTTACAGTTTGTGTCAAGTTTACAGAAGGCTTATAACCAGAGTTAGGTGCTTCTACATCAGTGTTGTTCACCTATAATTTCCCTGTGATTTTAGGGATAAGTTATGGGTAGGGTTAGGTCTATGAAAAAAATTCAGACAGGATTGTTGATCCAGGATTAACAAAATATGTTGAATTTAGGAACGTCTTACTTTGCAAAATCATAGTGACCGAGCTATAAGCAGTCGGATCGGTGATTTGGAATTAGTTTGGATTTTCAAGATTTCCTGCTCACTTGCAATGTAGTTTTGAGGATCTACCTCTATGATATTTCCTTTTTTTTTCATGTCAAAGGAAAAATGGGTCCTACATGTTCATCTTTTAGAAATACTATTATGTTATGTCTATTTAAATACAACCTTGTGTGTGTGTGTAGAATTTAGCTTTGACATTAACTATAAACTTAAGCTCTAAACCCTTAAATCTGATTGGTTGATTGGAATGTTGTTCCAGGATCAACAAAGACGTTGATCTAGGAAACATGTTGCACTTGGTGAAATCACATTCACCAACACACCACAGACACTCTCTCACTCGTTTCATTCAAACGCTGCTGGTGCCTCAATTTCTCAGACTGTATTTACTGTATTTAATGAAACCAGAGGACTTTATTATTAATAGTAGGCCTACAGTAATATAGTGCTGACATGTTTGTCTTGTTGCTAGAATGGTTGTATAGCAAGCAATGTCAGGTTGAGAGCCGTGGGAATGGAGCGAGGCTGGTGGCACGAGTGCTAATGAGTGTCACCTGTGCACCACTCAGGAACTCGAGTCTCACGGAGGAACTCCGGAAGCAGTGACAACAGTGAAGGAGAAGAGAGGACCAGACCTAGGCCCTCATGTATAAAACCTTCCGTAGATTTCATCCTAAAAGTGTGCGTACGCACAAAAGCTAGATTTTGCATACACAAAACAGTTTTCAGATTTATAAATGGTAAATGGACTGCATTTATATAGTGCTTTCACAGACCCAATGGCCACCAAAGCGCTTTACATATATGCCTCTCATTTACCCATTCATACACCGACGGCAGTGTCAGCCATGCAAGGCGCCACTCAGCTCGTCGGGAGCAGCTGGGGTTAGGTGTCTTGCTCATGGACACCTCGACACTTGGTCAGGTGGAACCGGGGATAGAACCACCAACCTTTCGGTTTGTAGACAACCTACATGAACCACTGAGCCACTGTCGCCACAGTGTGGTATAAAACCACATGTACACCAGAACCTGCGCAAAATTCCCTTTATAAAACCCAGTCAGCAGAAGATTGTGTGTATATGCGTCTCCACCCCATCTCCTCCCCGAAATAACCATATATGGAGCTCACACCTCCTCATTTTACTATGCATAACTGCATCTGCCATCTGTCATCTGCATACAATTTCCATGCATATTCCCAAACACGTGTACCATGTTTAACACAAGACATTAGGAAAATATTACATAAGTACTATGTGCCGTCACATTAAATTACTAAAACTCAATCAGTATCTTTGCCTTGTTTTAGAATAAATAAATCAATATTGTATATAATACATTTCAGAGAAGAGTTATTCTCAATCTTTTCAACTGGCCAAATAGTAGGCTATTTTTAATTGCTTTAAGCAAATCAAATTTATGCAATTTTGCCTATAAGGTAAACATATTTTAGGATGGTTTATTTTGAATGAAAACAGATGGGCCTTATTTTTTTGCAGTGTAAATAATTGTCTGACTAAGCGCATCAGTGACAAATGTTTTAAAAAATGAAACGTGAACATCTTACAGTTTTTTATGCTTATATCAATAGTATTTGAGTATTAGTATTTGAGTATTATAGTATTAGTATTCAATAGTATATTACAATAATATTTGTCATAATATTGGTGTTATGGAACAGAGACTCAATACAACAGATGTTAGAGCAGGGGTGTCCAAACTCGGTCCTGGAGGGCCACTGTCCTACAGAGATTAGCTCCAACCCCAATTAAACACACCTAAAACAGCTGTTGAAGGTCATTAGGCATGCTAAAAACTTACAAGCAGGTGTGTTGAGGCAAGTTGGAACTAAACTCTGCAGGACAGTGGCCCTCCAGGACCGAGTTTGGACACCCCTGTGTTAGATGAATGAACAGGTTTATTTAAACAGAAGATGGTAAGTGGTAATGACTTATGATGATGGGAAAGGGCTGGATGGTAGGTGATGATAATAATGCTGAGAATGTCCTTACAGATGATGAGAGGGGTTGTGGATGCAATGGAGAGATCGCTGGAGCTGGTGGAGTGGAATGGAATGGAGAGATCGCTGGAGAGGAATGGGGATATCGTTAGAACCAGGGAGACGATGGAGAAGGAGTTGACACAGGTAGGTAGATCGACTTTCGAGGAACAGGTAGGAGAGCATGGGTTTGAGTCTTTACTCTAGAAACGAGACCAGACAATGTGACTGTGGGTGACGAGTGCTTTAGTGCCGGCCGTGATGAGGATCTGATGATGTGCAGGTGCAGGGTGATTAGAACTCAGGTGACAGCGATCTCTGTGATTGTGTGGTGGTAGAGCCTGGCTGATCTCTTCGATCACCGAGCGAGTCCTTCAGTGTCTGTCATACTGTCTGTCATCTTTATTCGCGCAAAATAGTTTGGCCATTTCTAATATAATTTAAAGCGGAATTATCATGCGTCAAGCAATCCTTGCTGTAAAACACTAAAACACAGCATTCCACAGGAAAAATGTTCAAAAGCAGTGCATCCACTACAAATATTTCTATTTAAATTAATATCAAAATATTGTAACTTCTTTTTAATGATTTCATGAAATTTCAGTGCTTAACTGTATTAATGAGAGTGGCATATTTAATCTAGATGTGTATATCAGATGTAAAACAGAGTTTAAATCATTCCATATACTTAATTTCTTCTCTCACTCCAGTAAAAGTGTGTACGCACAATCTAGAGTTTGGTGATTTGGTGATTAAAGTTACGTTGAACATTCGCCGGTTCTTACCTCCTTTTTCCCTAATCAACAAATTTCGTTACACGTTGATTTGTACACTATAATGGATTATAAAATAATAAAAGGTAAGATTTTAAAACCGTTTCATCTCAAATCATTATTTTATGTCCCCCTCATTATTTATGTTGTGAAAAGATATGCTATAAGTAATACGGCTGTACATTTTCCTTTACATACCCTTTTAGTTTGAATTTATTAATTCGTTTTGGCTAAAAGCTGTTAGTTAGGAGCTATATATTTTTCTCGCATTGGGGTCCTGATTGCCCTGTGGGGTTTATTTTGCGATAACAACTGGATATACATTATCTAATACAAAACAAATGTAACTTTATTGTAAAATGTCATGATTATGGAAAAAATGTATGGCTGACCATCCCTATGCGCACATTAACTCATTAACTAAGTATTGTTCATTATTAGTTCATGATACCTAAGCTTTAACAAATGTAACATTATTATAAAGTGTTACAACAAAGATAGATGTATCAACATGAAAATATAACCCTTCAAACTAGATGTTGTAGAAGCCAGCTTTGTGTGATTATGACTCAAAAATAAAATAATCAACATGGCAGACTATCCTATCAGTCTTCAGAGGCAACGCCCAGACAGCATTCTCAACAGTATGCACACAGGCCTAATTACTCAAATTAAACACATTAATCTCATTTTATTACAAGACTAATTAATCACAATCTGCCTCACCCTCATCACAACAGGGTGCGTGTGATCTTTAAGCCATAAATAGCCTGTAACACACACACACACACACACACACACACACACACACACACACACACACACACACACACACACACACGCACGCACGCACGCACGCACGCACGCACGCACGCACGCACGCACGCACGCACGCACACACACACACACACACACCACTACAAAATGTGTCCTGAGTCCTTCTCCCACTGGGCTTGGTTGGTTCTGTCTCTCCAGAGCCAATTACGTTCAACTACAGTCTACAACTCTCATGTCAGGGAGCATGTGTGTTTGTGTATCTTTGTGCATTTACATGCTGATGTTTTAATGTGCTGTACATGGAGTGTAGGGATTTTGTCAGATCCACGCAGCAAGTGAAGCATCTTGCAGCTCTTGTGCAGTGGAGCAGGGAAATGAACTCAATGTGGCATATGTTCTAGAGGAAGTGCCAGTAAACCCGAGTCCACGGAGAGGGCATTTGATCTATGTGGCTAATTAGGCAGCGTTTATTGCTGCATGCAAACACACCGCACATGCACGAGTGTTGAAACACTCATAGTTTGTCAACATGGTATGGTGCGGACTTCACAATGCTCTAACTATCAGTCTATACAACAAAGTGTAAATGGTACCCTCTGTATGTTTTTGTTTCACTAATTCTACTTTTTCCCAATGATCTTCGATGTTATCCTGACACCTATTTGTCTGAATGAATGAAGATTGTTTATAAAGTGCTTTAAGTTATTAAATTAATAAATTATTAACTGGTGCCAAACTATGGTCAGTGGTAAGTTTTGGTAAGTTAAGTCGTTAGTCAAATAGTTCAATGATTAGGTGATTCCCAAAAAATCGTAGTTCCAAAATACATTTGCCAACAGCATTGCAAAATTATATGAATGAACTACAGCTCTCAGTAAGATTTTTGTTTTAGTTTTTTTGAAAAGGCTGCATTTATTTGATCAAAAATACAGTCAAAAACAGTAATATTCTAAAATGTTATCATAATTCAAAATTTCTGTTCCCTTTCAAGGAAACGAGATGCTGTGACAAAAAAAAAAACCCATAATAATGGCGAGCGAACAGCAGTTCAGGAAGTGTGTTTATCCCTGCCCACTTTATATATCACAGGTGGGGATCACAGGTTGCTTGTTTGTGAGTGCAGCAAGTGTTAGTTTGTGTTAGTCAGCCCTTGAGGGGGCTGAATGTGAGCATTGTGAGCTGCTACCGTTGAAAACGCTGCGTTCCCAGGGTGCAGTGGTTCCTAGCGACTGCTTATCTGAACGTTAGCCCAGACATGTAGAAACGTAGCAGCATCAGGTTGCTCGCAGGAGGAGGGCATCTCAGAACATCTCTGAGGAGGGCTCTAGAGCAGACAAGTCAGTTGCTGCCTGCCGGTTCGCCGCTTCAGGGCACTGTGCTTGCTGCCCAAGCTACACCTAAAGCCAGTCTAGAGAGACTGGTACCCTTAGTAGATTTTTTGGCAGAGTGGATACATCAGTTTCTGAGGATGTTTCAGCACAGTCAACACATTGGAGGTATCTTACATAAACCATCAGGGGGGTCTGCGATTGTGCCCGTTATACAAGCTGGCTCACCAGATCCTCCTGTGGGCTCAGGGGAAGTTGCTCTCTCTTACCCCTTTTCCACCAACAAGAACCGGGTGCTGGTTCAGAGCCAGAGCCAAAGCTGGTTCAGAGTGGGTTCGACTGACGAGCTTAATAAGAACCGATTTGCCTTTCCACCGGCTAGAGAGCCACAACAGAGCCAAATCTTACGTCACTGTATACGTCTCATGTTGCCCAGCAACGCTAGTGCGGTAGCGCCAAACAGTACGCCAGGCTTGTTCGAGATGCATCGGCTTCTCGCAGATCGATCTCCGCATGACATCAAAGCGCTGCGATAGCGATCTAAAAGCACAAGGAGTCGTATGTTCTCCAAACACTCCCGCAGCTCCGATCGGTCCGCGCCGCTCCGATGCATCTCGAACAAGCCATCAACAATAACGGACGTTGCAATACTATGGATGCTCATGGGTTTACAAAATACATCGGAGTCCAACGCGTTTGTGCAGCTCGCCGTAACTTACATAGACGGATATTTATAATCGAGCTGCTATTAGCTCGACTAGCTGCTATTTAAAAATGGCGGTCACAAGTTTCTATTCGTCTTGTTGGTCACGGTAACCCCGCCCCCAGCCCCTGACGCAAGTGGTTCTTACTTGGCTCTGTTCTAGACCAGCAATTATTTGGTGCTACTTAAGAACCACTTTTCCTGGTTCGGAGCTGGTGCTTTGCGTGTGGAAAACCAAAGAACCGAATTGAAACTAGGCTCTGGCTCCGAACCAGCACCAGCTCTGGCTTGGTGGAAAAGGGGTATCTGAGGGCAGTACAGTATATATCCCGGGTATCTAAATCAGGGGGCAGACATCCTGTCAATGCAGGAGCTGAGGCCCGGGGAATGGAGACTCCACCCCGAGGTGGTGAAGTTCCTGTGGGAGAAGTTCGACCGAGCGGAAGTAGATCTGTTCGCATCTCTAGAGACATTTTTCATTGTGGTTCTGCCTCACTCATCCAGCACCTCTTGGGCTGGATGCCATGATGCTGATGTGACCATGGTTGCATCTGTACACCTTTCCCAAGATTGCTCTGCTCCCGGGAGTTTAGGAGAGAGTTCGCCGGGACGGGTCCTTCTTCTATTAGTAGCCCTGTTCTGGCTGGACCGAGTATGGTTATTGGACCTCGTGTCTCTCCTCAACGGCTCTCCTATGGAGATTACGCCCAGTAGGGACCTTCTTTCTTAGGTGAAGGGGTCGATCCTTCATCCCAGTCCAGAGTTGTGGAAACTGTGGGCTTGGCCACTGAGGAGGCCCAGATCATAAGTACAGGTCTCTCAACCAAGGTTATTGAGACCATCCTCCTCTCCAGACCTCCATCCATGAGGAAACTCTACAGCCTGAAGTGGAGATTATTCACTTCATGGTGTGGAAATCGCCAGCTGGACCCAGTTAACTGCCCTGTTGGTGCTGGAGTTCCTGCAGGAGCACTTCTCTGCAAGGTCTATAGGTGTATGTGGTGGCCTTAGCTGCTTACCACACTCCTTTGGGTGGTATGTCTTATGGGAGACACCCTTGAGTAACCCATTTCCTCTGTGGCACCTTGATGTTTAGGCTTGCAGTCTGCACGAGAGTCCCGGTTAGGGTTTTGGCCATTGTTTTGGAAGCCCTTTCTTTGGCTCCCTTCAAACCTATTGAAGAAGTTCTCACTCTAATCTCTAATCACTCACTATATCTTTCTCCTCGCTATTTTGTCTCTCAAGAGAATTGGAGACATACAAGCCCTTTCGGTATTTCAATCATGTTTGGAATTTGTGCCTGGTATGGTGAAGGCTTTTCTTCACCCCAGACTGGGTTATATTCCCAAGGTTCCTACTAATACTGTAAGACCTATTGTACTGCAGGCCATCTGTCCTCCTCCCTTTCGGACGTCTGACCTAGAGAAACTGAATCTGCTCTGCCCAGTTAGGGCACTAGATGCTTACGTCCACCGAGCTGACTTGTGGAGAAAGTCGGAACAGCTGTTTGTCTGTTTTGGGTCACCAAGGAAAGGGTTCCCAGCATCTAAGCAGAGGATGCTATTACTATTGTCATTTAACTAAATCCTTAATAAAAGCAACTGGTCAGTGATTTTTTTAAAATGTAATTTAAAAGATTATTTATTAATTGCTACATTATAAACATCAATTAAATATAAAGTTTTACATATGTTTATTTATTTTTTTATTTCAAAAGTGATATTTATTTAAAATTTTATTTTTAAATTAGTACATTAATAATGGATTTCTTTGTTCTATTTAAATGTGGCACATCTAGTCCTCCTATAGCTGGACGCATGACACATTTATAAAACAAAACTGTCAATTTTCATGTAATGTCATAATATTATTGATACGATTTATTTTAAATACATTTTTGTAAATTACAATTTAAAGAGAAATTTGGTACTATTTTGGGTAATCACTCAATAACCAGTGTAAAATCTGGGTCCTAAAGCAAAACCAGTTAAGTCCAACTGTTTTATACAATTTTAATTATTACAGTTGTGTTTCTGATCTCTATGGCATGTTGGTGAAGTTGGCAGTAATATTCCTCTGTCTGCTTTCTGAACACATTTTTAGTCATTCATATTTCGAGCAGTGACGTCTGGCAGTTCTCAGTAAGTCCTTTTATTAAAAGACTTGTCCAACACCTTCCTGAGATGAAGAGAAACCAAGCACAAACTTTCCTTACCATCTAGCTGACCAAGGAAGCCCTGTACCCTGGGAGAAAGTTCTCAGAGACGTGAGAGGGAGGGAGGGAATGTTTGTGTAAATCTGTCTGCATTTTTATGTGTGTTGGAGAGGTCTGAAAAAGACCAAGTGCATTTGATCATGGCAGGTATCATCTTCTTATGTGTGACAGCAACTCATGATGAAAGCTTTTGAAGAAAACAGATGATGTCAGCGAGGGAGAGAGAGATGGAGAGAAAGGAATGAGTGAGTGAAAATGAGAGACAGAGACAAAACATAGTGTATGCTAAGCATGAACTAAATTACATATATGAACTATGACGCTGTGTGGAAAACAGTAGAGAGTCTCATGTATCAAACTTTACATAGATTTCATCATAAAATATAAGAAAAAAATATATACAATTACTTAACAACAACTTTTACTATGCATACCCTGGTGAAAAAGAAGTGTACTTAATTGCATTGAATGTGCACTTGTATTGTACTTCAAATCTTAAAAGTATAAAAAACTGTACATGAAAATAATATAATTTTAACGAAATACAAGGCCACTTAAAAAAGTCAATTTTCATGACTGTTTCTTAACACACTTATAAAAGTGCACGTTACAAAACTGTAAAAAGCTTTACCTCAAAGTATTTTAAATCATTATGTTTTAATAATCTTCTGTCGTACTTCAAAGAAGTACACTTAGTTTAACGTGACAAACATACTAAAGCACGTCAAGAATGGGTAAATTTTTTTTTACAATGTCCTTGTCACACGTTACAGTTACTATAGTAATAACTATAAATTATGCATAATTACATGCAACTAACCCAAAATCACAACCTAATCCAAATCTTAACCCTACAGTAAGTATGTAATTAATATAACTTGGTACATAAATGTATATCTGTACAGTAACAAGGGCATCTTCAAATAAAGTGCAACTGAATGTGATTATAATTTTAACTGTAGTGTTATGATGTCAATATTACATTAAAAGTTTATATACGCAACTACCACTTTTCAAAGAAAGCATCCCACTTCATAGAATTGAGGTTGAATTACTGGAGTCACATGGATAACTTTATGATGCCTTTACTACCTTTTTGAGGCTTAAAGAGGTAGTTGCGTAGCTGTCAATGGAGGGACAGAATTCTTTCAGATTTCATTAAAAAGATCTTCATTTGCGTTTCGAAGATGAACGAAAGTATTACAGGTTTGGAACAACATGAGAGTGAGAGTAATTAATGACGGAATTTTCATTTTTGGGTGAACTAACCCTTTAAGCATAATCCAAGCCTACACTTTTTAAAATAGTGCAGCCTATACATTTGTATAATACTGACATTACCAAACTAGCGCTTTATGGAGAGAACGTGGACAACAAATAACTACCTGATACTAACATACTGCTAATTTCATGCATCATTTTTTCATGCATTTAAATTAGAAAAAAAAAAGCAAAATAGATGCATTTTCACAAGTGGACTTTTGGATGTCACTGCATTTTAGAAGCAATGACAGAATCAGTTTTGGAAAGGAAAAACAAAAAATAAAGGAACCTCCTTTAACCTTGGTTCAAGAAGAATTGACAAAAATTCCCATAAACGCACTCCTAAAACTTGTGGAAAGCCTTCCCAGAAGAGTTGAAGCTGTAATAGCTGCAAAGAGTGGGCCAACTGTGGGCACGAGTCATGACTTGACAGGGATGCCGCTCTTGCATGTACTTTATTAGACAGGTGAGCAAATGTACATAAAACAAATGAACGTTATATAGCTCAACATGATGAAATGTTAGAATATGATCAGTATGTTATTCTAATGTTGATGTAGCTTACTGCTAGTCTCAAATAGCAAACAAACTAACACATAGAATAACATTATAACTTTCAACACACTCAAATGCTGTTTAGTATGATAGTGTAGACCAAATGAAATGGCGCTGCTTTACCTCACAAGTTTAATTCGTCAACTAAACTGACCCGTGTGATTAGTAATTGAGCACATGCAGGTAGTTCGGTAGAATGAAATGTCCTTATTCCTAATATCCTTATTAGCAATCGCGCCCTGCTTCATATCAGTCATGTTAAAAAACATGAATGTTTTCACTCATCCATAAACATTATTAGATCCATGAGCATGACAGCAAGTCCCATCCTTCCGCTTATCACTGCGTCGTCAATCTACGGTTTTGTTATTGTAATAGGTTAGCGACCCCTAGGGGCGAACAAAAATTACATATTGTAGCTTTAAGAAACAGCTCATGCCTTTATATTAAAGGTTATGACGAAAAATATGTCATCAGAATCATCTTTTGTGAAAGTCATTCAGGTTTGGAATGACATGACTGGGATTGAATGACAACAACATTTGTTTCATTTTTTTCAAACTATCTAACAAACCCACTGTACAAATGACATCAACCAGCTGGCAGTCCCTCGTTCACACATTTTGACTCATTTGGACGAGGGAAATCTCTTTCTGCTGTCTCTGAGGACTCACCTCTAATGTGGTTAAGACTATCTTTGTGACGGAGGAAAAATAGGCGTCCCACAGGAACTGTGTCTGCTGCCGCAGTGCCAGGATTCTGTCAGAAGTCACAGACCTGGTGATAGATGGAACCTGGAAGAGTGAGACAGAGCAAGATCTGCTTTCAGATGTACTGTGTGTTTGTGTATTCAAGGATGGTTTAGTGGTTAGCCCAATTTTTGGGCTGGGACTTTTGGGATATTGATAAGATTTGCTGCGATTAACAACTAAAATTCTACTCTGTACCTCACACAAAACCATTGCATACCACCAGAGAGCACTTCAAATACAATGCCATTTGAGCTACTTGTTGCCAATTTTTGAATCAATTATTTTGATAACAATAAATATACTCTGCCTTGTACGTTTTGCTTCATTGTATATATATTTTAAGACATGTTTAAGGTTAGGTTTAGAGTTAAGAGAGGGGTTAGCAACTAAAAACTAAAAAAACATTAACACAATTATTTTATTTTATTGACAGCCCTATTATTTTACAGAATAAGGAATAAATTATAAAATGTTTTCCAATAACTAACATTAATAGCAGATAGAAAAGATAAACTGTTAAATCAATGCAAAGTAAATATTCTACAAAATAATATTGTAATAATTTGTTTTGGCCTTAGTACAGTGACCATATAAAGTTATTTAATTATAAAATTATAGAAAGTTATCTTTAATATGGTGCTTAATATTTTTTTTATTACAGTGTATAAGCTGGACATTATACATTAAAATACTGTATATAGCCACCTTTATATATAAAATGTTGGAGTCCCTGGAATAAAAAAAGTTAATATCCTGCCCTATTAATATTAATGTGAAATAAAACATTACAGTAATTGGTGAAATGTGTGTATTTTAATTTGTGTGTGTGTGTGTGTGTGTGTGTGTGTGTGTGTGTGTGTGTGTGTGTGTGTGTGTGTGTGTGTGTGTGTGTGTGTGTGTGTGTGTGTGTGTGTGTGTGTGTGTTTGTGTGTGTGTGTGTGTGTGTGTGTGTGTCCAAGCCTAAAATGTCATTTATTACTATTCTGTACTGTACGGCCTGTTAGCCTGGTCCCACCAGACTCTCGTACATTTAATTTGTACATAGAGTCTGGCACCGCTCCATTGACAAGCGTTAACTTTCTTGTAGGTGGGTACTCTATTGAAGTCTAAACTATTGGATCTGCCCAGAGTCACTCTGGTTCTGCCATAACCAATCGCTAACGTTTGGTCATGATGTATGTCATGTCGAACCCCGTGGGGAGGAGGGCCACGACATCGTGTGATCACACAGTTATGAGGAAACTCTACTATATAACTATCCATGTAAAATCCTCCATCATCCTCCATCTGCAAAAGGGGACATTGACATTGACAAAGCCAGCCTATGGTCCTCATTGGCTGGCCGTGAACAACATCTACTTTGACACTCAAAAACTGTTGCTGAGGCCTGGAAGAATTTGGTTTGTGTTGTCGTCATGTCGAGAAGACACTGTTTTCTGTGCTGTGCAAGCAAATATATTTTGCTGCACTTCCAAAGGATTACAACTCTCAGGCTGGAATTGATACGGTAAAACTGACGCCATCTTTACTGTTCGTATCACTGTTTATTAAGCACTGAGGAAGCTGCCAGAGCTGAAATTCAGATATGGCAATGTACGTTTTCGTTTTGTTTCCGAAATGCTCTGTAAGCGGAAGATATGAAGACTTTGTCGTTCACGCATGCCGTGTTGTTATTCCAAACACATTTGTGAGTGTGTGTGATGCTATTTTTAGTGGATATTGGGACATGAGAGAAGTACAAAGCCTTCTTTAAATAATAGTTTGGCAACAAAATGTTACACCGCGACTAACAAACGACTCATTCATGGGAATGATTCATGCCGAATGAGAGGTAACATTTTCTACCCTATAAGGGGTCTCTCACTCCAAAAGTTTGAAAACCCTTGAGGTAACCAATAACCACTATTTTCATACCTGCCAGAGGACTGCTAAGAACTCCTATACAGGTTCATAATTAACATCAATAATGCATAATGTACAATTCATTCTAAAGTGAAAATCACGGTAACCCACTAGTAATGACTCAAGTATTACCAAATCCTTCAAAAGGCATTACTAATTATTTTCGATCAGTATTCTAAAGTGAAAAGCATGTAATGACTGAAATCATTGTAAGCTTTTGACGTTTATGTAAAGTATTGGATAGTAATGACTCAAATATTACTACATTCTTTATTGTTGGTGGCCATGATGTTGTCTGAGGTCCACAACATCATGGCATCCAACAAAACTAAGCGAAGATTGTGTTTGCTAACATTGTTTAGCTGCTTTAACTTCTTGATATTCGGCAGCGTTGCCACAACGGACCGAATGGCTTCGCTCGCATCTTTCTCCGCTGCCATTACTGAACTACAACTCAAAATAGTGCACGACATCGACGTCATCGTTCTCAGTCACTCCCTCTGTTCGCTGATTGGCCCGGTAAAAAATTGATCGGAGAACACCAAAGACTACAGCACAATCACAGATGGAGTACTGAAGGAAAATGAAAATTGAGCGGAAGTACGTAGGAGGGTGGAGCCAGGCTACTGTACTGTGTTATACCAGCAAAATCTTAAAATCAGATATTTTTAAAAGTTAGAAGAGACCTCATCAATTGTGTCATGTAAAAATTTGAAGATATCAGTTGTCTCTGAAGGCAAATTTTTCCTCCGTAATTTGGGCGAAATAGTGAATTGACTTGATTAATTAAAAGCTCAGGGGAAAAGTGTGATATGATCACCCCTAAATAACATTTAAAATGTCCGGATTAATAGATCCGGCTGAGAATTTGAGCAACATTTAATTAAAGCTCCCAGTGCAGTGAGTGGTCACTTTAGATGTGGGACAAAGCAGGTCAGCTGTTACAGAGGAAACTGTTTAGTCTGCTGTTAAGAGGAATGATGGAGGATTTTACATGGATAGTTATATAGTAGTGTTTTCTCATTACTGTGTGATCACATTAGTATAAAGAAGACTATGATGATGTGTTTGTGGAGTGTCTTGGGGGAATTGTGCACTGATGGTGTGATTTGAATGTGTGTGTGTGTGTGTGTGTGTGTGTGTGTGTGTGTGTGTGTGTGTGTGTGTGTGTGTGTGTGTGTGTGTGTGTGTGTGTGTGTGTGTGTGTGTGGGTGTGTGTACCTGCAGCAATAATCTCTCATCTCCAATGATAGCGGCTTTACTCCAGTCAATGACCTCTGAGAAGGGCAGCTCCCATCCGTTACTCAGCAGCACAGGTATACAGGCTGCCTGTGGAAACACACACACACACACACACACACACACACACACACACACACACACACACACACACACACACACACACACACACACACACACACACACACACACACACACACACACACACACACACACATATCAAATCCTCACCCCTCTACACAACTGCCACTCACAACTGTACAACACTTTCACAGTGTTAATTTCAATCGATGAACTGTTGTCAAAATGTACAATGACACCTTGAAACAATGTCATTTTCTCTGTGGACTTTTTTTATATTTGCCAATAGCTTCTAAATTCTAAAATGTTCAGGAATTTTAAATTCTAAAATGTTTTTCTTTTTTTATCGGCAATATTTCACAATAAGGTTCCAATTTGTAACATTAGTTAACTACATTGCAAGAAATAACTATCCTAAAAAAAAACTTCTAAAGCATTTATTAATCTTTACATATATTAAATTCAAAGTGCCCCTATTATGTATTTTCGGCTTTCCTTTTACCTTACCAATTTTCTAAACGAGTTATCAATAATTCCAGCCTTACTTCCTGCATGAACCTAACAAATCTGCATAATGCATCTGCATCTACTTTTCTGTGATGATGTAAAGCACATTGGTCAACTTGTGTCGTTTTAATAGTGCTATATAGATAAAGGTGACATTGACATTGACAAAGCCAGCCTATGGTCCTCATTGGCTGGCCGTGAACAACATCTACTTTGACACTCAAAAACTGTTGCTGAGGCCTGGAAGAATTTGGTTTGTGTTGTCGTCATGTCGAGAAGACACTGTTTTCTGTGCTGCACAAGCAAATATATTTTGCTGCACTTCTAAAGGATTACAACTCTCAGGCTGGAATTGATACGGTAAAACTGACGCCATCGTTACTGTTCGTATCACTGTTTATTAAGCACCGAGGAAGCTGCCAGAGCTGAAATTCAGATATGGCAATGTACGTTTTCGTTTTGTTTCCGAAATGCTCTGTAAGCAGAAGATATGAAGACTTGTCGTTCAGTGTGCGCATGCCGTGTTGTTATTCCAAACACATTTGTGAGTGTGTGTGATGCTATTTTTAGTGGATATTGGGACATGAGAGAAGTACAAAGCCTTCTTTAAATAATAGTTTAGCAACAAAATGTTACACCGTGATTAACAACCGACTCATTCATGGGAATGATTCATGCAGAATGAGAGGTAGCCTACGTGAACCCACTGCAGGGTTCAGTTTCAGTTTCGATTTTTAAATAATTTATTATCATTTTATACATTACTTTTTCTCTTTTTTCCTCTGTTCTGAATAAGCCTAACATTAAATTTAAAGGATTTAGAATGAGGGGGAGAAAAATAAACATTTACAGTGTTTAGACTTTGTTAACGTATTTTTTGATTTACCAGAATTTTACATTATTTCTGAATCTAATAATAACATGCGACTTATATACAGATGCAACTTATCTATGTTTTTCTCACAGCTACTCAAGTTTGACCAGGTTCGACTAATTTTCTGGAAAATACAATAAATAGGCCTAATAAAATTGAGCTGCAGCCTATTGTTAAAAAGCTTATTTACAATGGCGAGCGTTTGCACCAATAAATCAAGCATATTATGATCATTAGTCTCTCCCACACTAACTTTGGGTTTAATCGCTGTTATAATTATGAGGGGGTCCTTGGAACATTTTCTACCCTATAAGGGGTCTCTCACTCCAAAAGTTTGAAAACCCTTGAGGTAACCAATAACCACTATTTTCATACCTGCCAGAGGACTGCTAAGAACTCCTATACAGGTTCATAATTAACATCAATAATGCATAATGTATAATTCATTCTAAAGTGAAAATCACGGTAACCCACTAGTAATGACTCAAGTATTACCAAATCCTTCAAAAGGCATAACTAATTATTTTCGATCAGTATTCTAAAGTGAAAAGCATGTAATGACTGAAATCATTGTAAGCTTTTGACGTTTATGTAAAGTATTGGATAGTAATGACTCAAATATTACTACATTCTTCTAAAGGAATCACTAATTATTTGGATCAGTAAATATTCTAAAGTGAAACGCATGAAAACTCCCTAGGAATAACTGAAGCTTTTGAAGTTTTTGTAAGATTTCGGATAGTAATTCCTTCGGATGGATTTGGTAACGAGTCATTATAGTGGGTTACCATGATATTCACTTTAGAATACCGATCAAAATAATTAGTAATTCCTTTGGAAGGATGTAGTAACATTAGAGAGTCATTACTATCTAAGGGTACATTTACATGACAACGATACGATATGCTTAATACGGAGAAGCTTTTCCTTTAAGTTTTCCGCATACAGACGACACCATTGTCAAAACGATCCACATTCACACGGATCCGCGGAAACGACTAAAAACTGTGTATTCTGCTGCCAGTCCATTAGATGGCGATGAAATACTATAGACTGAACACGTAATACGCATGTGCATGACGTCATCGTCTTCAGAGATTCGTTTTTGTAGTTTACACCTAGACCATTTTCAAAAACTTGCAGTTTGAAACCCGTTTTCTAACGTATGCGTTTTCAGGCATCCAAAATGACGTTGTCATGTAAACGAACGGCCACAACGCATAAAAACTTTTTTGTTTTTATTTGAAAACGGTGTCGGCAGGTTTAGGTTTGTGTGAGAAGGCCTTTAAATTCAAGACTGCACCTGACCAGCATTCAAAGGTGACAGTCATATGAAAGACTTAAGGAGGTTTGTGCCAGATATCAGGAGTGAGGCAGAGACCACTGCTTTGGTAATCCCACCTGACCTTTCACACACACACACACACACACACACACACACACACACACACACACACACACACACACACACACACACACACACACACACACACACACACACGCCTTCGCTCACTCCATGTTTTTTTTTTTTTTTTTTTTACGGGATGCGTGACAACACAAGGACTGCCCCCCATGCACCAGCATCTAAAAGCCTTTTGATGTCTCTTTTCAAAGTGCTTCCATCAGAGAGCACAACGCAGGGAGCCACTGCCTCACTCAACTGCTGGAGAGATGTGAAAAATACTGAGGAAATTCAAACACCCTGTGTTTACCTCCCATATCTGACCGACAAATATTGGTTTTGACAGGCTAAAGATGGGACTGAAAAGAGTCTTCACTGGAAGCATATGGACACTTTTTTATTATTATTAATCCACTTACTGATTTTATGCAACTCTATACTTATTAGAGGGTGGACTCATAAAGTGGCCTTCATAATTATAAGTTTCTTTTTTTTAATTTATTTTATTTACACACCATTTATCTGGGGCAAATATTTAATAATGATTTTAAAAATCATTAATTACTGTAAAATTAATGTTCTAAGTTACTATTAATAATTAATAATATTAATAGTATTATGCAAACTCTCTGTTCGTCTTAGAATCCTCCATGTGTGGCATTGACAACTTCTGCATTCTAGCAGTCAGATATTACGATATTGAGCTGAAGTTCCCTTTCAGTCACTTACGTTCGACGTAGTCGACGCGTCGACTGATTGGAATCACACTTAGGGAGCCTGTCATCTTCGAGTACTGTTAAAACGAGCCAAAGCACATTGGTGTGCGAGATCTGCATCTCACACTCCGCCCCACGGCACGGGTATAAACTACAGTGGATGCACGCACCAGTTGTCTTTCGCTTCGGAGCCGATCGGTGTCGATGTCTCTGAAGAGTGTTAAAGTTTTCAACGAGCAAGTGTGTCTGTGTTTTTCTGTAAGATTCTCCCAGTGCTGGTGGTTCTACAGCGCGAGTGCAGCGGTAATTGCGAGCTTCTGAGCTCTCAACTGCTGTTTTAAAAGCATAATTTCTGTGTGTTTTTTGATGCCTGGATAGAGGGCAAGAAGTGAGTGCTTCACTGTTTCAGTTCACTGTTCAGTGTTGCCGCGGTCATTCCCCTGTGTGCTCTGGCACTGGTGACGGGTCCCATTTCCTGAAAGAGCAATACAGGTGCTTTTGCGTCTTTTTCAAAATGTCATTTCATCCGTGCGGTTCTGGATGCGGTCATTCCCTGTCCCCCTCTGACGGTCACAATGGTTGCATCACATGTTTGAAAAAAAAAAGAAAGAAATTTTATATATATATATATATATATATATATATATATATATATATATATATATTCAGCACGCTGAATAAAGAATGAAGAATCAATTTTGTAGATAGTTCATGTTCTCATTGCGAGAACATGACTATCGCGTTGTTGATATCGAGACTCGCCTTCATGCGTGAAATATCCGTCCTTCTGATGAGAAGTTAAACCGAGGTCCTGACTCTCTTTGGTCATTAAAAATCCCATGGCACTTCTCATAAAGAGTAGGGGTGTAATCCCAGTGTCCTGGCCACATTCCCTCCAATGGCCCTTGCCAATCATGGCCTCATAATAATCTCCATGCATTGAATTGGCTCTATCACTCTCTCTCCTCTCTCCACCTATAGCTGGTGTGTTGTGAGCGCACTGGCGCCGTTGTACTGTGGCTGCCGTCGCATCATCCAAGTGGTTGCTGGACACTGGTTGAGGAGAGATTGACATGATTGTAAAGCGCTTTGTGTGTACAGTAGTAAATATGTGAACCTGGATCACAAAACCAGTCTTAAGTAGCATGGGTATATTTGTGGGAATAGCCAACAATACATTGTATGGGTCAAAATTATAAATTTTTCTTTTATGCAAAAAATCATTAGGAAATTAAGTAAAGATCATGTTCCATGAAGATATTTTGTAAATTTCCTACCGTAAATGTATAAAACATTTATATTTGTGAGTGAATGCAGCAGAATCGCGAACATAAATAGACAACTTTAAAGGTGATTTTCTCAATATTTCGATTCTTTTGCACCCTCAGATTCCAGATTTTTCAAATAGTTGTATCTCGGCCAAATATTGTCCTATCCTAACAAACCATACATCAATGGAAAGCTTATTTATTCAGATACCCACCCAGTAACCAATCCCTGACAGGATGCCGATTGCAGGATGGACAGGCTGCCGATTGCAGCATCGGAGGGGGAGCTGACCCCTGGAAGTGATGACTCGGCTGCGTTGTCTCCCCATAGGAGTGTAACGTTGCCTGAGCCAGATCCAGAAATGTCAGCTATGCTGAAACGGGCCGCCGAGGCTGTCGGGCTCAAGTGGAATCCTCCACCGTGTCCCGAAACGGTCTTGGTTGGATGATTGGTATCTCGGGGCGGGCCGTGCTGGTTCTCAGCTTGCCGCCCCAGTTCCTTTCTTTCCCAAAGTGCATGGAGAGCTTACCAGGTCGATCATGGCATCTTTTTTTACCAGGTCGTAGATGGCGAGATTTTTTAACTCGCCTATGGGCTGAGGATATCTTTTTCCGGTAAGGAGCTGGAATCAGTCGGAGCTGGAAGGAGCTGGAAACACGCTTTACAGCAGGAATGTCTGGTCGGTGCTTTCAGAAGTGAGAAAGGATCCCACTGGAACCCTTTCAGAGGCTCCTGGGGCATATGGCAGACGCAGCGGCAATGGCTTCCTCCATATGATGACTGCTTCAGCACTGGCTTCACGGCCAAGTCCCAAGGTGGCCGTGGCAGAGCGGCACGCTCCATGTGACAATCACCTGACCTGCCGCCAAACCCTCTGCCCGTGATCAGACCTTTGTTCTTCCGGGCCAGCCGCCCCTAGAACAAGTGTCCACCAAAAAACGGCTGAGGGGCCACGTACAAAGGGCATGCAGTAACGGGGGTCTGGACGGGACTCCGACTGCATTAGCATCAACTGCCTTGAGTTGCTGACAGTACACCTTGCTTTGAGACACCGCTGCTCAGCAAGCTTGTAGTGGTCTGTACAAACACTTCCTCCTATGGGGTCATAAGCTTCTGAGGTTGCTTCATTCCACTTATGTTTCCGGCCTGCTCAATCGTGCCACTGACAAGGCCTTATGACAGCTTATGGCCTAGGGAGAGTGGAGACTCTATCCCCAGGGGTCCAGCTGTTCTGGGACCCTTGGGGGATGCACAGTTACATCTGTTTGCCTCTCCGGACTCGTCCCATTGCCAGTTGTTTTACTCCCTGTCCAAGCGCACAACCCTCACCACGGAGACACTGGCTCACAGCTGGCCCCGGGGCCTCCACAGAAATGCGTTTCCCGAGTGAGCCTTCTTGCACAGCACTGTGCTAAGTCAGGGAGGAGAAGAAGCAGGTCTTGCTAGTTGCCCCTTATTGGCCCAACCGGGCCTAGTTCCCCCGAACTTTTGCTCCCCTCGGCAGCCCCTTCCTGGCTCATTCCTCTGAGTACATTCTCAGGGATGGGGCATGATGGCACCCGCATCCAGACCTCTGGAAACTCCATGTCTGGTCCCAAAAGGACGGGATGCAGTGGTTCTTGGTGATCTACCACAAACATGTCGTAGACACCATCACTTCTGTAAGAGCACCCTCTAATGAGGCATGCTTACGCCCTGGGGTGGAACCTGTTCATTGAGTTGAGTCTTCTCTCCGAGAGGAGACCCCGAAGGTGTTTGATCACTTCTGTGCTTTCTTTCCTGCAAGATTTGTTGAGTAAGGCTGTCGCCCTCCACCCTCAAAATGTTTGTTGCCTCTATATTGTCGCACATCATGATGCAGTGGATACAAATCCATGGGGAAGCACGACTTGATCGTCAGGTTCCTGAGGGGAGCAAGGAAACTGAATCACCTTGCGACCCCTTTATACCCTCTTGGGACTTATCTCTGGTGCTACTACACTGCAGAGACCTCCCTTTGAGCCACTACAGGCAGCTGAGTTAAAAATCTGTTTTAAAAAGAACAGTTCTCCTGCTTTGTTTGACCTTCATCAAGAGGGTAGGTGACCTGCACGCATTTTCGTTTGACGAATCATGCCTGGAATTCGGGCCGGGCAACTCTCACAACATCCTGAGACCCCGGCCTGGATGTGTGCCCAAGGTTCCTACCTCTCCCTTGAAAAGGGGACAAGGTGGTGAGCCTAAAAGCCCTGCCCCAGAGGAGGCAGACCCAGCCCTGGCTTTTCTCTGCCCTTTCCGCTCCTTGCGGTTATAACTGGACAGAATGCAAAGCCTCAGGACCTCAGACCAGCTCTTGTCTGTTACGGAGACCAGCAGAAAGGGAAGGCTGTTTCCAAGATGAGGTTGGCCCACTGCATAGTGGTTGCCATTATGTTGATGTGTTATCCCAAGGTGCACGTGCCCCCCGGGGTAGTGAGCTCCTCCAAAGAGAGAATATAGCTCCTGCCTAGGCGTTGACCTATCACGTTCGCTATAAAAATAGCCTACGTGTCAAACCGCTGCTTCCCGTGGGCTCCCTTCTCATGAAGTCATTTTTCACTGTAAGACCGTATCAAAGTGTCGGCTTGCTGCGCCATTCCCCTCCTATGGACTGGATACGTGTGCAATTCTTGTTCCAGTATAGTTCCTCTTTAGCCGAACCCTGTCGAGTTCCTCCATACCCTTTGGCAACAGACGTGGCGGAGTGCCCGAAGCCAGGCTTTCACTCGTATGCTCTGGTGGAACCTGTGTTAAGCTGTGTCCATATGTTGTGATCTCTCCGGTGATCCCATATGTGTATTCTTCCAAGGTGCGGCTCCCTGCAGTGAGCCCGTGTCTTCCCTTGGCAGAGCCCGCTCTGCCGTCACTGACTGGTTAAGTCTCCCCCTGTTATAGGCTGGAGTCACCCCAGTGACATTACGTATGTTGTACTGCCCGGTATCTGCCCAGTCCATATGTGTATCATCCACATGTTACCTCACTACGGGCGTAAGAGAACGCTTTCCTAGTGGTGTTTTGGAACAGCAGTGACTTCCCTGGCCTAAGCCCTGTCCCATCTCCGCCACAAATAATGCAGGGAGATCAGAAGGTTTTTGTCTAGGCACTGGAAGGTGTCAGCACTAGTGGCGTTTCAATTGGGGATACCGATCAGTCGACACGTCAACTACGTCGAACGCGAGCGACTGAAAGGGAACGTCTCGGTTATGTATGTAACCCTCGTTCCCTGAAGGAGGGAACGAAGACGTAGTCCCGTCGCTACTATTGCTGGACCATCGCTGACTCCGTGCTCCGCTCGGATCCTCAGTGAAAAACAACTGGTGCATGCATCCACTTCCGTATTTATACCCGCGCCACGGGGCGAAGTGTGAGATGCAGATCTCGCACGCCAAATGTGCATTGGCTCATTTAACAGTATTCGAAGATGACAGGCTCCCTAAGCGTGATCCCAATCAGTCGACACGCCGACTACGTCTCCGGTCCCTCCTTCAGGGAACGAGGGTTACATACATTACCGAGAAGTTTCATCTCATGCTTTCTGCATCACTGCTCATAGGTGTTACTGGCTTATATGCCACTTTTCACAATCTTTACAGTTCACAAAACAGCTCTTCTCAAACTTAATTAAAATAGTTGCTTAATTGGTACTGGGAACAAATATAATATTGTAAAGGACCACTTTGGAGTTTTAATCTATGCTGTTGATTAAATGAAGTATAGGATGGTTATTGGTAAAATATTTGTGTAAATGTTTGTCACTTATTCAAATATTTTATATTTTGTATGTAATTTAATGTTATTTCTATGTGATTGACCGGAAATTCGGTTCACCCTGTAATGTTTAAATTTGTCCCCTTGGTGGCACCGTAGTTTTGCACAAGGGAAGATTAGCATTTTAAAGGTAGCTGAAGGGTGTCAATGGTACGCAGCTGTTTTTTGTGCCTACATGGATTTTATCTGAGATTTTGTTTTATTCATGAACTTAAAGAACTTGACGCCCGTTTCATGATGGAAGAAAGGACTATCGTATACTGTTTTGCACTCCTTGGTTAGCGCAGCGAGGTACGATATGTTTTCATTCATAGATAATTCATAATATTGTTTGCACATATGTATGGTTTATTTTGCCGTGTAATTAATGTTTTGTCACACTAAATGTTTTATTACCTAATGACGTTTGTAGCCGTGAAAACAAGTGTGTGAAACGTTTGCTGTATGTATGTTTCAATACAGTTTTCACGGTGCTAAGGTGATGGACTAAAAGTTGAACGTCATGCTGGTTTGGCGAACTAAATAAAGGACACCTTATGCATCAGTCGAGACTCTCGTTGTTGGATCCAAGGGCTGCAACAAATATAATGCACAAAAATTATGTGGCAAAGGCACTGAACTATATTTTTTTCCTAATACAAAAAAAAGAAGTGATGTAAGTGGAGTTTCAGCTGCATAGTTGATTCTCCTGATCAGAGGAGAGACTGAGAAAACAACTAATGACTAACCACACATGTTGAGAGAGAGAGAAAGAGAGCGAGAGAGAAAGAGAGCGAGAGAGAAAGAGAGCGAATGAGCGAGAGAGAAAGAGAGCGAGTGAGCAATTTATTAATAGTTCTCTTCACCTCTCCTCTTCAATATAAGAATCTCTGGATGTTTTTGAAAAGATGACAGAGTGTCAATATCAATAACCCCTACGTCAGAGTAGTGTAACCTCAGGGCTCCAAATGCTGAGTCCTAAAAACATCCAAGTCAATCAAAAACACCTGTTATGAAAGGAAGCATGCTGTAAAAGTGTTTTAGACAGGCAAACTTCAGAGTCACCTACCTGTAGGGCCTCTAGAAAGCGGAAGGACCCAAGCCGCCTGCCCCGAGGAACAAGGCAAAAACTGGAGTTGTGTAACAGCTCCTGGTAATCAAACCTGTGGACACACACATAAACACAAAATGCCAGAAAACATTAGAATCTTCTCTTTAAAAAAAAAATACAAACTTATATTGCTAAACATTTGTTCCCTTTCGAAAGTTAACTCGCACTGCGTCGATTGACGCTAAGGGGAACGCCTCAGGCGTGACAGGTGTCTGAAATTACTATCAAATCACTGCAATCCTATTGACTGGCGACAGCCCATGAATCATTAATGTGCGACCTGGAAGTATATAAGGGCGCCTTGCAAACATGATAATCATCTTTTCGTCTTCAAGGACTGTTCTGTCTGTAAGCGATTGGAAATCAGGTAATTATGAAATGCACTGAGATAGCTAAATGTTTCAGAAGTGTGCAGACCCGTGCTCAAGATATTTGACGCCGTGTGACACACACTGTGTGTTTTCTGTCTGGGAAGGAAGAGCGTGCACAGACAGGTCTCGAGGGAACTGCCTGTGCAAATTGTGAACGTTTTTCTTTGAGAACGCTCAGCTCTCGTCTGGCCCTCTCTCGAGAAAAGAGGGTTCGGCGTCTGGACCTCGTGGCTCATGTCCCGCTCGTGCTGAAAAAAAAAAAAAGAAGCAGAGCAGCACCGTGCATTATGGGGTTCCCAGATGTGGCTCACAAATCGCCTTGAGAGGGGTCGGCGGATGACGAGGGTGAGCTGCAGGTGGATGATGAAAGTTTTTCTATATAAAAAAAAAGAAAAAAAGAAGAACTCTCAGGGAGTGCTCTTCCGGATGAACAGGCTGATGAGGGTGGTGATAATCGGATAGATCCTGAAACTTCTCGGCCACCCTGCCCGTGTATGCTGAGCGTGGTTGGTGTTATGGAATGCGCCGTGGCCAGGCTGCAGCTGCCGTGGCTGCGCATTGGGGAGAAATCGTTCGCGATAAGAGTGGTTTCTCCCCGGTCAAAAACCACCAGCTCAGATGAGCTTTCTATTTCTTCCTGATGTCCATACTGAGATCGAGAGGACATGGAAGAACCCATATTCTGCCCGTACCCACCGACATCAGCAGGCTAGACTCGCTGATGATGAGGGGATATGAGAGCGGACATCAACACTGCGACCTCCAACCCAGTTTGCTGATATACCAGGCCGATCTGCTGAGGGATCTCGACCAGGGGGTGGGGCCCCTGAGGTGGTTACTGAGCTAGGCTACACCATAGACCTAGCTCTCCCGGCCACCAAACAGACTGCTGCCGTGATTGGCTGGTCGCTGGCGCCGATAGTGGCCATGGAGAGACATCTCTGGTTGAACCTGGCCAACATTGGGATGAAAGAGAAAGGCTTTCGCCCTCACCGGTTTCGCCCTCTGAGCTTTTCGGCATCTCCATGGAGGCGGTGGTTGGAAAGTTTAGAGAGGCGAAGGTGTGCTCGGCTGCATTTAGGACCACGCTGAGATCCGTATCCACGCCCAGACAGATGAACCGTAGAGGAGTAGGTCACAGAAGAGGCGCAACTCCCACAAGAAGAGAGATCTAAGGGACGTGATCCAGCACAAACGCACACAGCGTCAGTGATGGATCATCTCCCCTCAGGGCGTGATTATATCTTAGCCCTCTCCTCTCTTCCCTGACTCCTCAGGCACTTCTAACATCAGGCCTGAGGCTAGGCCCATGGTGAGAACAATGTTCTGATGGCCCGCCTCGGCTTGGATAGTCAGAGTGCCTAGATTAGGCATGTGAATTGTCTCGGTAGTCTTCACTTCGCACGCCGCAGGTGAGCTGAGTTGGTCTTCTTTAAGAGTCATTTTGTGTGCAACTAACGCTAAAATGTGTCTGTCTACAGACCTCGTTCCCTGCATAGAGTTATGGGGGCTGTAAAACTATGTTTATAGCTTAGGCTTCCTCTCATGGTGAGAGCATTTGAGGCTGCCGCTCATTAAAATGAAATATGTTATTAGCAGAGAGTTAAGTTGCAGAATGTCATTCTAGAAAGAAGAATTTTTATGTTTATGCTACCCCCTGTTTTTTCTTCTTCTACACACACCTGTGTTAGCCCTCGGGCTATTAGCCACCTCAAGGTAGAGTTCTCGGTCTCTATTTTTGTTTGGGAGTATAGACTGAGTGCATTGCCCCCTTGACCTCTGTTTGGGTTTTCAGTAGGCTGAGCGGTTCTGCAGCCCCTCGTATGAAAAAATAATAAATATTTTTTTTCTCGTAAGGCTGTGGCTCCTCCGGTAGATCTATGCTTACAGACTGGTCCTCACCAGGGCCGCCTCTGTAGCAGGCCTAGGCTATGCTAAGCATAGTGGAGTTGTTCTGCTAAAGCATTTCTGCCTCTGGCCCTTCACTTTGTGAATGTAGGTTTTTAACATCCCTATATACAGCCTCCTACCATGGGAGACGTTATGCCAAGGCCCACCCCTTTTCTGCAGGCGAGAAGAGTAATACAGGGTCTGAGTACTTCACTTTTAGCTGTGTATTATCCTACCTCGCACCATTATGGCTCTGGACGAGAGGAAAGTAACCTTTACTTCTTTTTGGTTTTCGAAGTACGCTCCCGTGAACTTGGCCACCTGAGTCTGGTCAGACGGTCGTAGGCCTCTCGTGACGCCTCCAAGTTAGATCAGTCCTTAGGCCTTTTCAGGGCTCCTCAGTGCTTTGATACACAAGTGCTGGGTAGATCTGTAGATCGAACTCCCCTCGCTGGCAAAGGTTGTAAGCGCTATGCTGAGTCATGCTCAGTTGTGTAACAGTTGTGTGACACCAGCTTAGGCCTTCCTGGTGGCATTTCGGGCGAGTATGTTCCCCTGAATAGTGATTGGCTGGGGCTCCTTTGGGTTCCCTAACCACATTCCCTAGAAGGGACCCCTTCTAAATGAAGGTTTTCCTGTGGAACGTATAGCTTGGGCTATGACTGTAGGGAATGCTGTCATTGACAGCCCAGTGTGACCTGAGG
Source organism: Siphateles boraxobius (assembly GCF_051911475.1). Classification (NCBI taxonomy): domain Eukaryota; kingdom Metazoa; phylum Chordata; class Actinopteri; order Cypriniformes; family Leuciscidae; genus Siphateles; species Siphateles boraxobius. Next base: position 23,188,210 of record NW_027509208.1, on the reverse strand, counting down.
GTGAGTGGTTCTGGCATTTATTTTAAATTTGCTGGTTTTGACAGTTGTCACTGCCATTGGGTATGCACTCCCCTTAGCATGTTGGCGCTGGTATATAGTTCCCCTTAGTGTCAATTGACGCAGTGCGAGTTCAGGAACGGGGAACGAAACACTGCGTCTTTTCGCCATGCCTCGGGGCCTGCCTACCATACAGTCCCTTCAGACAAAAAGGTGATTATCATGTTTGCAAGGTGCCCTTATATACTTCCAGGTCGCACGTCAAGGGCTGTCGCAGTGCGAGTTCCCTTTCGAAAGGGAACAGAGGTTACAGTCATAGCCTAGATGTTAGTTCATTGTTAAAAGCTGTGAATTATCCTACATGCATGTATATATACTAACACATTGCCAAATGCACAACACACAGTTGGTGGCAAAAAGGAGGTGGAGCTAATGGTAAGATCAATCCCTAAATCACCAATCAGCAAGTATGGGCATGTCCAAATCAATAAAATATTTATATAGATATCAAATAAATACATAATAGATGCATAATAAACAATAAATTAATAGGCCAGTTTCTCAACCAGGGGCTGGGGCCCACTATGGGCCTCAAGATAAAAAAAGAAAAGAAGACAAAACAAACCTTAAATTAGCTAAAACAACTAAAATATATATATATTTTAAATATTGATTCACCTCATCAACAGCGTTTTTTTTTAACAGTATTTTTCAGGAAGTGAATTCTAGACCTGGAAAAGTTATATAAATAAATGCTATTGTATCTCTTATAATTTATAAGGAGTTATAATATGTTTTATGTTTTTTTCAGGTAGAAATTGTGTCAAAATATTCCTAAATCATGAACAACTCTGAAAGTCATGGGGCCTTTGAATATTGTTTTGGACAAGGAGGAGATGTGTATATATTATATCACGTGATTACATCACGACACACGCACGGCACAGTACACTCGAAAGAACAATCTTTATTTACTTTAATATACAGGAGACTAAACAAGAATGCTATAGATTAATATTGATGAGACCAAACTATAAACAAAAAGAACTCCTAAATACACAGGAATTAACGGAAGAGAAACAGGTGAGTGGAACAAATTAACAACCATGGAAACTAACTAGGAAAAATAGGCAGGCACAACTGGGACACTTTGGGACTACAGACAAATATCATCTGTGGTGATATTCAATATCCTTCCTGCTCATGTGATATTACTTAATTACCCTGACTGTATGGTTATTATGGTTGCAGAGCAGCGTAGCAATTTGGTAATTCTGGTAATGTCTGATATGCAGTGTTGGGGAGTAACGGAATACATGTACCGGCGTTACGTATTCAGAATACAAATTATGAGTAACTGTATTCTGTTACAGTTACAATTTAAATATTCGGTATTTAGAATACAGTTACATTTTTGAAATCAATGGATTACATGGCGATACTTCTCTGTTTCACGAGTTTATTCACTCTCTAAATAAATTAAAGCAACTCCATGCTCCATTTCCCAGAAGCCCCAATATGAAAACGAAAAAATGCACGGTTTGCGTGATCAGTGAAGTCACAATGGAGTCGGAAGAGGAGCAGCAGGAGCTAGAGGTAGATGGAGCCGGAACAACAGATCCAGGGCAAGAATACGTTTCTATCTTGGAAATTCAAACAGCATTTCACATTAAAGAAAGAGAAGGGAGGATCTTCCTGGGTCTTCCCGTCCAGATCCAATGCTACCACATCTTCAAATTACTATTAGTATTATTTGAAGTTAACATTATAAAATACGTAGACCTACACCACAAAACTAGTTGAAGATAAATTCTTTAAATTGGCCAATTCCGTTATAAACGTGACATTTACAGTCAAAACTTGAAATATAAATTCTCAGAAAATGCATTTAATACCAATATATTGAAACGTCTGTTTATATCCATACTCCCTTAATAAAGGAGTCCAGACATTAGAAAAATATTTGTCTACACATGGGTTTTATATTTAATATGAGGGAAATAAACATGCGTGACACAAAACAATCTTTAAGTTTTAGGTGGCAAAATATTTTTTAGTAATTCTGTGAATTACACTGCGCAAACCAAAGTAATACTACTACCCACCGGATAAAGAAGGGTTGGCTCTCAGTCTCCACAGAACATAAAATATTCATTTTATTTTATTTTATTTTTCGTGTTCGCATTTACTGTATGAGGAAAAACAATGTTACGGACGTGACAGTTCTCCATTAAGGACGTGAGTGCTCTGAAAGCGGCACTAAAATATGCTTTAAAACTTTCACAGAGACATCAAACAGAAAGCACAAAAACTTTGTTTAAATTGAATTTCGTTTTGTATTAATTGTATCTTAATTTTAATCAATGTTTCATCAACCAATTGCCTGGATTTAATAAATAAGAAGTAAATATAGCAGACGATGGATAATCACGAAACGGAGGCGCCAGCGCGTGAACTGGAGCTTGTCTCATAAATGAACCGAAACTCGGCGTATAAGGTAACCTACTTGCCTCACAGACATGTCTACTTTTAAACAGAACAATTCAAAATGAAAGAAAACAGACTACTGACTGCTCTCTGCTTATGTAATCCATATGAAATGTGTATTTCTCTCTGGCACGTTCACTACTGAAGATCGCGAGTCGGCATCGTCAACTTCATCTAAGCCGACACAGACAAAGAAAACACTTGTTTATTAATAAACAATTAAAATATCTCCTTGCTATATTTGACATATTCATAATCATTACTTTGCCAGTTCTTTGTGACAGCTTTTAGATACTTTATTGGCAGCGCCGCCCTTACATGTTACATGAACGCGTCACCACCGCACCCCCACCCCACCAGAATAGGCCTGTTTTGTAAGCCGGATTTGATGGCCGCATTCTTACACTTATAAAAGGCAATTCAATATGGAAGTAATCCAAGTATTCAGAATACGTTACTCAGATTGAGTAACGTAACGGAATACATTACAAATTACATTTTTGGGCATGTATTCTGTATTCTGTAACGAAATACGTTTTGAAAGTATCCTTCCCAACACTGCTGATATGTGGTCACGGGTGTATAGGGACTATTTACTATTATGCAGCTCATGCAATCAGATCTCAGAATCTGATCTGTTTTATTATATTTTTTTTGGCAAATTATATTAGGACGACACAGTAAACACACTGGGAGAGAACAATCAAGATCCAGCTGAAGGTTGAGGGATAGCAGTGAGAGATACTGTTATGTTCGCACTCCTTCTGTTCTAGCAGTCAGCCTTAATCTGGCTAGAGCTCACTCTCCTCTCTTTAATTATCTTATAATTACTGCCTCACTCTCTTTCTCTCCCTTTCTTTCCTCTATTATCTCCATCCTGCATCACACATCCAACCAATAAGTTTTTTTTAGTTTAAATGTACTGGTCACCAGCTGGAGTGCCCTTGAGAGCCACCAGAGGGCACTCCATATCAGACTATTGTCATTCCCTCACAAACTACATCTCCCAAAGTACATCTCTTCATCCATTATCACATTCACCTGTGTCTCATTATCTTGTTTAGCTCACCCTATATAAGCCTGGTTTTCTCATTCATTATCTGCAAAGTCTTGTTTACTGTTACACTGCAGTTCCAAGCATTCTCCCTGTTATCATGTCTCTTGGTTTTTGGATTTCTTGCCTGTTCCGTGGATTACTCTTTTGCCCGTGGTGTTCCCTGCCTTGTTGTGACTGTTTGGATTGTTTGTTTTTGTATGACCCTTGCCTGGATTTGGATTACGATTGTGGATAACCCTTTAAATAAATACTGCATTTGGATCCTCAACCGTCGTGTCTCAGAGCAGTTTGTGACAGGTATAAGTTACATAGTGTACGTTAAAGTCAAAGTACTAAAATAACTAAAACTAAATGAACTAAAACTAAAAACTGAAATTTCTGATCAGAACAATTCTCCACAACTTCTAAGAATAAGATTCTAGACATCTGAGATTGCTTGCCCTGTGAGCTTGAGCTGAAACTGTTCCTCTTTAAAGCAGTGAAGTTGTAAGAATCACTTTGGGATTCGTTTTCTCAAAAATCAAACCTCCTGACCTCTTGTTGTGTCTTGTAAGGGTCTCCAACAACAAAATGTAACACAGCTTTTCACTGGACTGCAAATGCTAAAATAACATTCACAACCCACTCAAAAAAGAAGGTTATCAATTAATTAAACATTTCAGACGGCCTACCTAACTACTGTAATAAATGTATTGCTCATTGTTATTAATGATAGTTGATGCATTAGCATTAATTAACTGGACCTTTATTGTAAATTGTTACCCATTTGGTAAGCCACAATTTTCTTGAGTCTATATTAGTGTTTCTTTACAAAGTGACCTCGAACTACTGGCCTGTGATGAAAAATGCAGCATTTTTAGTTGTCTTCGCAGATCGTTTTGACAATGTTTTCGTCTAGGGAAAAACACAAAGGAAAACCTTTTTAATTTTAAGAACATTGTTGTCGTGTAAACGTACCCCTAGGTGTTAAATTAACAGCCCAAATAAAATCTGTATTTCTTGAGCACTAAATATATGAAATAAAAACCAAGTAGAAAAAGAAAATTGCTTTTATTCACAAAGTTTTGTTCAGTTGATGGTTTGGATTGTCCCCTGTTGTGCTCTATAATTAAAATGAAAAGCTTTACACAAAAAGTAAATGTGTTCCTCACACTTTGTGTGTAGAGAATAACCTTTGTTTGGCTAAATTATCATGCACTGCAGAAATACATAAGTCTAATGTTCAGAACGGACGGCGAACAAACAGATTATTATTATTATTTTTTACATTTAAAGCTATTTTAATACGGTAAGTCAACTTCTTAATTAGAGGTGTGCTAATTTAAAGGTGACCATATGGTTAATGTTTCATATGATAATACAAATATATTCTACAAATAAAGAATACAAATATTCTATCTATCTATCTATCTATCTATCTATCTATCTATCTATCTATCTATCTATCTATCTATCTATCTATCTATCTATCTATCTATCTATCTATCTATCTATCTATCTATCTATCTATCTATCTATCTATCTATCTATCTATCTATCTATCTATCTATCTATCTATCTATCTATCTATCATGTTTCTTCTTGCCAAGTCAGTGAACACACAATGCACAGTAACTCATTGACTTTCCTAAGAGGTCTGTGTGTTCCATTCTGATCAGGCACAGCAGTGGCACCCGTGGCCTTGAGACGCACTTCTCAATAAGGGTGGAAGAACGTGACATATATTCAGGTTCAACACTAAGACACCATGACAAATTCAGCTGCACATGAATGCTGCGTAATATACAGCTTTATAAAATTGATAAACTAGTCATGAATTCTTTCAGTGTGATTTCCCCATACTATTGCCTTCATATTGAAAAAATAATTTTTGCCAGAGATGAATGTAAAAACAAACAAACAACGGTAAAACTTTATTTGACAGTGTCATTGTTTGACGTTACATGTAGTAACTGTAGTAATAACTATAAATTATGCATAATTACATGCAATTAACCCTTAACCAAACACCTATCCTAGCCATATAGTAGGTATACATGTATAAATATTATTACTCAGTAATTAAATACATAATTACACTGTAACACTGACACCTTAAAATAAAGTGTAAACAAAAAAAAAAACATAACATAATATGCGGATTAATTCATCACGTATGCATGATGATAAAAGTGTTAATTATATGTTGTTATTTGTTAATTAGCTAGTTAAATTTATAGTATTAATAATAACAACACAACATTCATAGTCTATACTTTTCACAGTTTTTATGTGCAGTATACTCTGTCTTTTAAAGTTATTAGATAATTCTATTCCACTGACTGCACCCTATACTCCTCGAAAAACAAAAATGATACATTTATAAATAATCCAATATGAGCGGTGCACATTTAGCTCTCTGGTAGCTCAATAACACACAGCATCGGGAGCAATTTACAACTATAACATGAACCGACGGAGGCCTGTAAATCTATTTCTTTTTCCCCAGCCGAGAGCATCTTGGGAAGAGAGTGGGAATAAGACAGAATGCGAATGAATATGCAGGTCTATTTCTCATTCTCTGCTCAAAGCGCAGCATAAAGGGCACATGAAGGAAAGTAAAGGCCTGTGACAAATGCGGTGACTGCAAGGGTGGCGCTATGCATTTTTTATTAGCTGTTAATCCATTCCTTGTGTAACTCAATATAAATCAAATTACCAGCCTACCATGCTGTCAGTGACTACAGTAATTAGATGGAAAAGTGGTTCGTAGAGGTGTCGCATTCTTTTAAAGTGGAAAAAAAAGCAGAGAGTTACATTGTATTTACGGCTGTGCTTTCTGCTCCTCACTGGCAGATGAATGCCACTTATTCAATGACTAGAGAAGATGTTTGACATACTGGTGGTAGCAATTACTAGGAAAAGAAAAACACATTATTTAGCTAGTCAGGCCTATCTGCCATTCAAAACATGGTAATGGTGATTCCCACATTGTGCATGGGGAAAACGTGAACAAAATCAGTGAACAGTTTCGTACTCTGATGTAGGATTGTTTCTTCAATTACTGGCACTTTTATGTCCCAAGGGTTTATAATTATTAAAACAGAATTCGACTATTTCTTTCGTGTTATATAAGATCACATTTTTACCACAGCTTTAAATACATCTATTTGAAGTTTACCCAAAAGTTTACCCTTGTCCCAAACCTAGACATCAAAATATCACTACAGTTTTAAAAAAAATATGAGGATCTAATCAAAGAGTGACATTTATTTAATTGGGTGAAAATGAAATTATATTATATCCGTTACACAAATTACCACAATGTTGTATCACTTATGAGCAAAAATGTTTAATCGTGTGTGTCATTATTAATAAAGCTGTAATTTTGTTAAATGATTCAAATTATCCACATTATTTAATAATTGTATGTATGGTTAAAAAAATGCTAGCTATGCCATTAGTCTTTGCAAGACACAAGAGTCAGCTATTTTATTCCGAAAAAATTCTATCACAGAATTATTTTAAATACAATAAGTCATTTGATAAGTTAACGTTTTTTTAGCATATATGCAACCCAGCCTCATTGGGAAAATAATATTTCATGACACTTTCAAGGCGAAATATCTAGATATTCTAAAAGTGCATTTAGTTTTATTTAAAACAGATGAACATGAATCTGGCAACATCTTATTAGGTTAATTGTTGTACATATCGCAGCAGTTCGGAAATAAATGTACAGTGAGTGACGCTAAAAGGTTAATGATTTATCGCATTATAAATATTAAAAAAATAATAATAACATACCGCCTACACTAAACCCTAGCCTATATCTTAGCAACAGTGTAAACGGGAGATAAAAACATATTTGCTGAAGCAACTTTTTTATTTTTATTTTTACTTTTATTTTGACTGTTTTACAGAACTCGTACCCAAACGCTCCTCATCACAAGTGCAGTGCTGTATCAGGGTGAGCTACCAAGCAAGTTTACTATGTTAGAAAATCCATATATATGGATCTGGTTATGTGATGCAAAGCTAAAAAGGTATTTACAAATAATGCACTACGTTAAAAGTGTTCTGCCGCTGCAGTGGCTGGTTATTTAAAAAACCCTTGAAAAGGAGAGCATAAATGGATCAATGAAAATTGGGATCAGATTGTTCACATCAATGTCCTTTCATACTCTAACTCACAGCGTACCTCTCTAATGTAATGCTTTTATTGTTAATAAGGCAGCAGTTGGTACATCCCTGCAGAGAATGATTTTAGCAGAAAAAGGACAGCGATAATCACGCTATCATTTAAAACACTGCACTTATCTGGCATGCCTAAAACTTTTTGTCATCCACTTTGTATTATTCTTAAATAATTCAGAAATTAAAGTGACAGATTTTGTGAGTGCAAAATACAGTTCAGTTCAAGCTACTGGCATATTTATTCAAGCTATATTTATACGTTTTTGGAAGACTTTTCACTGTACAATGTTTTATTCATTTTGCAGATGTAGAGAGCAGATTAATTCTTGTAACAAGCGTGCAATTAAAAATAATCACATTTGATTTGGACCACTTCATTTGTGATTCTAAATTCGATACATATCCAAATCTCTTTTATTTCTTTTTTTTTTTACAGTATTATCCACTGTAATGGACATGTGTTTTACAGTATATATATCAGGTCTTTCAACTGATTCATACAAGTCAAGTGCACATATTTGTACAATGTAAAGGATACGAATGAGAATGATAATTATTTAATTGAGAAGCACAACAAATGGAATGAGTAAGCATCACTAGGTTCAGAAGAGAAGGGCTGCACAATTAATGGAAATAAAATTGAAATCGTGATATGGCTTAGTTCAATTATTAAATCTCAAATGAATGCTATTTATTCTGAAGTGCAGTGTTTTTCAGAGTTAAGCAGGGCACTGTGTTCATTTATGTGCATGCAGCTGTGTCTGAACGGCTCGTTCAGTTCGAGTCGCTTATAATGTGCATTTCACTTTATTTTCACATTTACATAATCTTTTACAGCACTTTACCGAGTTACGAGAAGTGTTTTTAAACCTGCTGTCTACTAAAACACAGAGACTTAAATGTCTCCCATCAGTTTTCCTCCAAATCAAAAGCATGAGGGTTCAATTTTTGAAAGTGAAAAATTTAAGATATGTAACTTGTAGTGTAAAATAAAGTAATAATAATTTAATAACAATAATTTATAATATATTAAAATTGATTGTGTTTATAAAAAAACACTAGTGTGAATATAATGTATACTGAGACGCTATCACAAGTAAAACGATGTTTGAGTCCACTTTAAAGTCCTGCGATGTAATTTTTTTTTTTTAAAGAGTTGATAGCAGTGTGAACTCCCTTAAAAAGCAACTATTGGCATCAGAGCGTGGTCTCTTTGTTCTTTTTACCTGGATGTCTCATTAACAGTACAATCTTGTCCAAAGCCTTAGATAATACAGGAATAAAGCTATTTGTTAGCTTCTCATTCATCTCAAAGGCAATTACTTAACTACTGCGTATCGCCCTGGAAGCACAAACCTGGCGCTGCCACCAGCAGATGGCTAATGAGGCCATGCTCACCATCCAAACCTTGACCCCTTAGGTCTAGACAGGCTTGTCCGAGAAGAAAGAGCCTCTAAATGTTATAATGAGGAGCAATATACCTTTATTCCTGGAGGAGCTTTTTTTCAGGAGATACTTGAAAAGGCGAAGGCCTTATTGTTTTCCTAAGGATTATTAATATTAGGGCCCAAGCCTTGAAAAGGCGAAGGCCCTATTGTTTTCCTAAGGATTCTTCTTCTTCTTCTTTTTATTAGGGCCCAAGCCTTGAAAAGGTGAAGGCCCTATTGTTTTCCTAAGGATTCTTCTTCTTCTTCTTCTTCTTTTTATTATTATTATTATTTTACTACCTTTTGGGCACTTTTGGGCCCCTTAACATGCTCGAAAACTCTTAAACTTTGCACACGGGTCGGAACCTGCGGCCATCAGGGCCGGGCTGAAGCTGGTACCCGGGCATGGCACGGGGGCTCGACAACTTCTCCTACAAAGGCAATTCATTCTATTGTCACCAAACTCGGTCAGCGTGATATCAAGACATTGAGAATGCTACGAAGGTCTCTTCGGGTGATAGTTTAAACACAAAATCATAAATAGGGATATACTGCCCTCTTGTGTCCAAAATTATATTTATATCTATATTTCTATTTATATTTATACCGCCTCTCTCTCACACACGCACACACACACAGTTCGATCGCGCCCGCGCCTCTCTCTCTCACACACGCACACACACACAGGTCGATCGCGCGCGCCTCTCTCTCATGGTACAGTGTGTGTGCGCGCATGAGAGAGGCGCGCTGGCGCGATCGAACTGTGTGTGTGTGTGTGTGAGAGAGAGAGAGAGAGAGAGAGAGAGAGAGAGGGGGGGGGGGGGGGGGGGTGCGGGCGCGATCGAACTGTGTGTGTTTGTTTGTGTGTGTGTGTGTGTGAGAGAGAGAGAGAGAGAGAGAGAGAGAGAGAGAGAGAGAGAGAGAGAGAGAGAGAGGGGGGGGGGGAATCATTTTATACGGAAATCAATTATTTATAATACAGATGAGAATAAAGTTAGTGTTAATTAAAATTAAGGAACATTTAGTTTTTCTGTTCTGAATATCATTAAAACAGAAAAGGCAGAGACAACATAATGATGAATAATCTTAAAATATTATATCGTATGCTATGTGTTGTGAATACACCCATGTTAAACATTAAAATGTACCTCCATTGCATATCATAGGACACATAAGCGTAAAATATAATTACATTAATAAACCTGTACAAAGACCTCCAGATAAATACTGGGCTTCTATATTTACACATTTAAGTGCTGAAAAACATATTAAGCTATGACATCCTATGACATTAAAAATTATTCTATATGTAAATGATCTCATATATGTGGCTATTGTGGTTCAAGATCATAGGCCCTGTCCCAAATGGCACACTTCATATGAATACTCGGTCTTGTGTACTTATTTAATGTGTCCGTTAAACCCATGAGACCCATGAATGAGGTGTCTCATTTTTCATTTTAGGTTTCAGAAGGTTGCTCACTCATACTTTGTGGTTGATATGTGCCCTCGATGGGCACTTGATGCACCCAAACTGATGCAAGCTCTACAGCACACTTCTTTTCGACAATCAAAGCAGGGTTACGTTTTTGCACGTCGTGCACAATAACCCTAAAGGCACCAGGTTGGCGGTGCCACCGGCATCTTTATATATATATATATATATATATATATAGCTGCGAGCAGCGATGAAGGGCCAAAGCGGGCGGCTTTTGAGCACTTTTTGGGGCCCTTAACGTGCTCGAAAACTCTTGAAACTTTGCACACGGGTCAGAGCCCGTCAGGGCCGGGCTGAAGCTGGTACCCGGGCGTGGCAGGGGGGCTCGACAGCGCCCCCTGGAACGAGGTTTGAACACTTGTCCATATATTAAACACGCTTGCATGTAATAATCTGAAACTCGGTAAACATATAAATCTCATCGGGCCAAACAACTTTCGTGCTCTAAGTTTTACGCCAGCCCAACAGGAAGTAAGCTATTTAGGATTGTTTGGAAACGCATGCTCAGGAATTTAAAACACTTCTCCTAGGGAATTCACCCAATCATCACCAAACTCGGTGTGCATGAAGTCAAGACATTGAGGATGAAAAATTGCCAGGGGATTTTTGATATCTCGAACGGTTTGGCCGAGGCGAGGAAACGAATTTATGGCGAATAATGGAAACAGGAAGTGTGTTATAACTTCTTTATACATTAACTGATCTTGATGAAACTTCAGCAGTGTGTTTGTTGTAAGAGGCCGATCACATGGATGTAAGCATTGTGAGTCAAAGTTATAGCGCCACCAACTGGCAGCAGGAGGTGTGTCACATTCAAAATGCTTTTAAATCACCCTCTTATTTTTACCCGATTTGCTTCAAACTTTATGTGTATAAAGTAAACACACGCCAGATGTAGACCTGTGAAAGGATTATTGATATCTTAAATACTGTTGCCATGGCAATGCATCAAACTTTAATATTCTTTTTGGATGCTTTTGAGACTCTTAACATTCTTCAAATTGCATGAAACTCGACAGACACATCTCATTTATTACCTAGTAGACATGTGCAAAGTTTCAGAAACGGGCGTGGTACAGGGGCTCAGTAGTGCCCCCTTTTGACAATAGTGGGGGGGGGGGGGGGTAGTTTTATCTACAGTAACAAAACTCGGTATGTATATTGTACTCTTCAAGCAGGACAACTTTCTAATTTAAAGTCATTAGCTCCGACCAACAGGAAGTCAGATATTTTGCTTTGAATGTGGATATTTCAAGCATTTTTTCTCCCTCTCTGTCTCTCTCTGTCTCTGCCTCTGCATCTCTGTGTGTCTGTGTGCGTGAGATTTGCTTTTATTCTTGTTTTTCAAGGTTTCGGGGGCTTTTGGGCTCCTTAACGTGCTCGAAAACTATTGAAAGTTTGCACACAGGTCAGAACCCGCGGCCATCAGGGACGGACTAAAGATGCTACCCGGGCGTGGCAGGGGGAAAACTTGGTCCATATATCAAACACGCTTGCATGAATTAATATGAAACTCGGTACACATATAGATCTCATCGATCCTAACAACTTTCGTGCTCTAAGTTTTACGCCAGCCCAACAGGAAGTCGGCTATAATGGGTTGTTTGTAAAACGCATGCTTTGGAATTCACTCATTCACTCACTCATTCACTCACTCATTCATACACCGACGGCAGTGTCAGCCATGCATGGCGCCATCCAGCTCGTCGGGAGCAGCTGGGGTTAGGTGTCTTGCTCATGGACACCTCGACACTTGGTCAGGTGGAACCGGGGATCGAACCACCAACCTTTCGGTTGTGACATGTAGACAACCTACATGAACCACTGAGCCACTACCGCCCCATAAGTTAAGACATTGAGGATGCTAAATTGCGGACTGATTCTTGATATTTCGAACGGTTTGGCCGTGGCAAGGAAACAAATTTATGGCGAGAAAAGAGAAACACAAAGTTTTATAACTTCTGCATACATTAACTGATCTTGATGAAACTTCAGCAGTGTGTTCGTGGTAAGAGGCCGATCACATGGATGCGACTATTGTGAGTCAAAGTTATAGCGCCACCAACTTGCAGCAGGAAGTGTGTCACTTTCTGAATTATTTTGACAAAAGTCGGGGGGTTAGTTTTACCAACAGTAACAAAACTCCGTATATATATTGTTCTCATCAAGCCGGACAACTTTCTAATTTACAGTCATTAGCTCCGACCAACAGGAAGTCAGATATTTTGGTTTGAATGTGGTCATTTTCTCTCTCTCTCTGTGTCTATGTCTCTCTGTGTGTGTCTGTGTGTCTGTGTGTGTGTGTGTGTGTGTGTGTGTGTGTGTGTGTGTGTGTGTGTGTGTGTGTGTGTGTGTGTGTGTGTGTGTGTGTGTGAGGGAGGGGGTTTAGATAAACCATTTGTATATTTGTGCGTCTCTGTGTGTGTGTGTGTGTGTATATATATATATATATATATATATATATATATATATATATATAGATGAAGGGCCCGAGCCGGCGCAACCGGTTGGGCCCGTTTATATATATATATATATATATATATATATACACACACACACACACACACACACATATATATATATATATATATATATTTTTTTTTTTTTGCATTGAACCTACAATATAGCAAAGTTCAAAACAGGGTCTCTCTGCCTCTCTCTCAGTATAGACTTATTAATAATTAATGTTCAAGCTCAACTGCGATTATTTATGCTGGCACTGAGTTAAATCTCACTCAGGGAGAAACACATTGATTACCTTTGGAAAGGTATCTTGCAATGTATAATGTTGCTCGGATTCAAAGAGTGAAATAAAGGAGGAGGTGAAAGCTCCTGTCATGGTGCATAAAGAGCGCTCTGGGGAAAATATCAACATTAGCCACATTTCCCCCTAGTGCAGACATCTCATACTTTACCAAATTATTTATTATTCCCTGTATGATTTTTGTAGTGAAATAAACCAGGGCTGGATTATTACAGTACCTTGATATTCAGGGCCATATTCTGCCCTTGGTAAACTGAATGATAATAAAATAATAAAAAGAACGCATTACTAGACATTTGCTCTAGTTTAAAATAGATGAGGTCTTCAGAATGAACGAATGAATGAATAAATGAATGTTCAACAAAAATTACATTTTTAACAGTGGAATGCATTTAGGTAATTAAAGTGTTATATAATGGATAACCATAATTAAGATCTTCTGAAATAAAATGGTTTGATTTAGAATGTTGTGACCCAGAGTTTTTGCAAAACTTCAAGTTTTTCACATTTACACGACAATTATGTATTAAAAACTGAACTTTTTTCCTTTGTATTTTTTTACGTACAGACAACAATGTTGTCAAAACGATCCCTGTTCATACGAATCCATGAAAACGACTAAAAACCCTGTATTATTCATGTCAGGCCAGTAGATGGCGATATCTCTTTGTAAAGAAACACTATAGACTGAACATGCTCGTGCATAACATCAACGTTTTTAGTAGTTTACAAGGAGTACTGTTTAGACTTTGAAATCCATTTTCATAGGTTTGCATTTCGAGGTGATGAAGGAACTCAACAGGGTTAGCCTACTAATTAACTAATTTGCTTCCTTTTGATGTCTTGTGCTGACCAATTTGAACAACTTGTTTCAAAACATTAAAAAGAAAGAAACAAGGAGTCCAGGTGTAACAACTTTATTATTTCTGTTATTCTCTTGGATCCTAGACCTGGGATATAACAAGTCGCAACATTCTGAGCTGTGAAAACAGCTGTTTTGCTCTTTGTGAGATCGTGGCCAGCGCTGTAACACCAACACCAACACCAGCTTGAAGAGGCGTTCTCCTGAAGAAGCAGACTCGTCTTTTGAAGTTAAAACACTCTTAGATAAGATTGCAGAGCAGGAACAGTATTCACCGTCTGGATCCGAGCCGAAAGACACTATTGCGAGGCACAGCAGCTGGTGCAATTTTCGCATGCCAATGTGCATTGGCTCGTTTAGTTAAATTTGAAGTAGATAGACTCTCGCAAGCAATCCCCATTCGTCAGAATCACTTCTGACTCACGTCATAGTGAGCTGCCGAAGGGGAACCAGGACTAGCTTTATAAGTGGACATCAGGAAAAGATAAAATGATGAAATGTAAGTTATGCAAGTCCTTCAAAAAATATACACTCTAAAAATATAACCGAATCCAACGTTCAGAACTTTCTGTCTGAGAATCATCTCTTTTGACATCATCCAATTACGCTCAGGCAAAAATCAGGTGATCACTAGAACATGACTAATTATGAGTTCACTTGGAACTTGTGTAAAACTGACAGCTTTAGCTAATTCCTTCATTCTGGTAAGGCCGTACCACCATGTAGCCAACATAATCCATTCAGACAGTTTACAAGAGGTTTGACACGCTGAAACAGCTTTTCCCGTTTAAGGGTGTGTTATCTGAAACGTCTAATTGAGCAGCTGTCAGGGTATGCGGACTCACACCAAACCTTCTCCAACATAAACTCCACTGCTGTCTAGTTCATCACTATCCTTCACTACTGTTAGCTTCAGGAAGCACAAAACGCTTTCTGTAAATATTTTTCAGCCAAAGACAAAGACAGAAAATACAACAGAAAAATTGTTGCTGTTGTTGTTGAGCTTTGAACTGTATAAAGTCTGTGCTGACAGTCTTTCCAAAGGTGAAGAATCCTGAACTGTCGAAAAAGACTTCATATCTCAAAGTCAATTCACTCGTTAAGCCATTGTTAATTTCTTACATTTAGTTACATTGTAAAGTTTTTTTTTTTACATTTTTTTGTCATAGTCTAATATTTTGAAGAAAAAAAAAGTCATTTAAATTTAGTCAAAATGTTATCTGTCAGGGTTTGTGCAGGCTGAAGATGACGAGGCAGGCTGAAGGTTCAAATCCAAAGTGTTTATTTAACAAGTACTCAGAGATATAGCAGGTCGTCACACAACAACGTTACACTGACGAGAACAGACACAGACTAACTGAACAGAGGGAACTAAATAGAGACACTCATGAACATGAACCAGGTGACACAGATGAAGGTGATTAACAAGACACAGGTGAAGAAGATGGACTAATGATGGTTGGCATGGTAACAGATGAGTGGCAGGAAAACAAAAGACATGTGACTAATACTGAAAACAAACAGAAGAACTAAACAGAACAGAATCATACAGACACCAACGTGACATTATCATTATATTCCATAGTTTTATAACCCAAAAAAATTGAAAACATTACTTGTAAAAACCTGAGCAAACTTTCTGTGTTGTGAACCATTTATCTCTTCTGCAGACCAAACAACATTGGAGCCAATTGAATTCCACAGAAAAAAAGAAAGAATAGAAATTGAAACTAGTTGGAACGGGATATGGGTGAATAAATAATATCTAAATATATATGCTGCCACTTGGTAATATTATAAGAAAACATGGAATTTGTTTCCACAGTTATGCTGGTGATACTCAGCTCTATCACGACCAGACAAAATCTCTAAATTGTCCAAGCTGACAGAGTGTGATAAAGATTTAAAATATTGGATGACAAGTAATTTTATTCTATTACATTTAGATACGACTCAGGTATTAATTATTGGACCAAAAGCCTGTACACAGAACCTCTTAGAAAACAATTTGCATCTAGAAGGATGTACTGTAACTTCGTCCTCAACAGTAAAAGATCTGGGTGTTATATTAGACAGCAACTTGTCATTCATGTTACAAAAACAGCCGCCTTCTTCCTCAGAAACATTGCTAAGCTCCGAAACATGCTATCTGTTTCTGTGCTAATTATTACGAGTTGTAAACATAATGTTTACAATATAATTTATCCATTGTAATCATTATATTTACAACTTGTTATAATTACTTCAATGAGCTCATTGTGCCTTAAATTTTAATACATTGTTAGCTAACTGCGTGATTTCTATATGTACATTTCTGAAATACATTACTTTGACACCGTCACCTCTAATAACAGATCACGTCTATGTCTAGTATACGCCAGGTGCCGCCAGGTGAAAGTATGGGACTTCTTTTGTTTATATATTTTAAACCACAAAAACTACACAAGTTTTTTTTTTACTTCCTATCTTCCATAACTTACATATATATATATATATATATATATATTTTTTTTTTTTGTTGTTGCCACGGTGATAACGATTTGCATGGATATCAGCATACAAATAACATAGCAAAAAATCACACACTCAAGTTTTAAGCTTGGATTTGTGAAGAAAGGTTTAACCTCCTTTTCTTGCTAAAATATAATGGCTGTTTGCAGTCACATATTCGGTTAAATCAGATTGACGTTTTTACTGTGGTCCTTGAGACCGCAAATAAGAAACTAGCTTTTCTTTCCGACACAGAAAGAGAAATGAAGTAATGGCATCTTTAGGAGTGAGAACTTGATGTTATCACACGTTAAGCTGACTGTGGCTCCAGTCCTCGACTGAGATAAAAATCACTGTAGCTGAAAACTCAGATAAAGCTTGATGTCTAATAAAAAATATATACACAGTGCGAAGCTAAACATTTTATCACACATATAGGCGCATTTATCCTGGTTCTGAAATGGCACTTTATTAATAACCCTCGGGTGGGATTGTGACAAGACCATACTGAAATTTGCCATATCTAATATAGAATCTATCTGTTCCTGAACAGTATCTGTGTGGAGTGCTGGTAGTCTGGCTCTAAGCATGACATTGTGATGCTAAACAGTGGTGTAGGCTGCTCCACGTCTTTGATCAAACACTGAAGCCGAGCCGTGTTGCTGTAGAACTCATTACAGAATGGTCTGAGCCGGATCCCGTTCACTCACCGTCGCAGATATGCATCAGTGCTTTGCTCGATCTCATCTGCTCAAACACTGCCTGCTTATCAGCTAAAGCTAGCCTAGCTTATAGTGTGTTCGAACACCAATTTATTCCAGCATACCAAATACAATTCCCTCTCTGTCCCTCTCAGTTCTTTTTAAACAAACCACGGCCAGAAGATATGCAGAAACCTGGCCCATATTACAGACTAGGACACACAAACACTATAAAAAAAGTCTGTAAAAATAGGGCACTATGTACTGTATGAATATGAAGGTTTTTCACATATGTTTTTTTTTTTTTTACAGGTGTTTAACCCATATTTTGATTTACACATTGCAATAGGTTGTGTTTTAAGGGTTAACGGAAATTAAAATTAAAATGACTGGATATTGTCCTGGCAGAAAATTACCAGTAGCCTTCTTTTTTTTTCTTTTCTTTTTTCAGTGTAAGAAAACTGTGGCTTATTAATAAGATAATGTCTGCAACATTTTATCATTGATTACAATTTTAACTGTAGTGTGTTATGTGATATTACATTTAGTTACTAAATTGCAACTTCATCATTACAAATGTGTAATTACAAATATATTCAAATAAATGACATACCAATTTCAATAGAAATGACATTAATGTATATTTTATTTCACCATAACTGTTGTCAGTACATTCACTTTAAACATATTTCAAGGACAATAAAAGTATGACATATATATATTAAGATACTTAAATCCTACTTAAGTGGGATATTGAATATTGAACATTGAATATAAATCTAAACTATGATATATTTTAATTTAATTGTAAATAAGGTCCAATTAAGTGTACAAAAAATTACATTGTTCACACTTAAGTATATCATTGTATTACTTATTATTGTTATTCTACATTTTTGTAATAAGTAGGCCTACTCTTTTTAAAAGTATGCTAAAGTGAACTTTAGGGGCAGCAATCCAGTTATCTGAATCGACTCTTTAACGTGATGAAAGTGTCCCCATCTACATCACACATCTGCTGCCATAATCAATAGAAATTGTAAACCAACATTACTCTTTAAATTTGCCAACTGCCTGCTTTCTACAGGAGGTTACAGCAGGACCCTATTTGCAGAGTTTTGGCGCAGTCTTTAATGCCTTGTTTACATAGAAAGCAGCGTTCAGTTTTATCAAAGTCTATAGAATTACCAAAGACGCGTCACTCGTATTGTTTTGAATGGGGAAAAGTGAAACGCTTAATATGACTGAATAAGTCCAGGACTGGAACGCAGCCTCAGACACGTGCTTCCACTGCGCATGCGCATCAGCTTGATCCAGCCTGAAAAATGTCAGTTTTTGTCATGATTCAAGCGTTTGGAAACAAAGTTTATAAGACAGTTGTTGTTGTCACAGTCTTCGTCTGCACCATTCTGTCTTCGTCTTCACTACACTTCCCAGAATCCCTTGTGTCTTCAGACCTGAACTCTCTCCCTCAATTATCAGCCTGTTCATCGTCATCATCATCCGTGTCACCTGTCTTCACCTTGTTATGTTTGATTTGTACTTGTATTTAGCTTGCTTCTGTTCAGTCTGTCCTTGTCGGTTCTCATCAATGTTACCCGTAAATGTTAGGCTTCCCGTCTATGTTACCTGTATATGTTACGTGTGAATGTTAACCTTCTGCCTGTCTACCTCCCTGTACCAGTTGAGTTATTTTTGTTATAGTAAATGTTTGAATTGGAGCCTTTTGACTCAGCCTTCTTCTTCAACCCGCACCCACACCGTGAAAGTTGTCAGATGTCATTGGCGATTTCAAATATGAAATTTAACCATAAGCTTGGCGAGCTGTTTTGGAGAATTCGTTGTTTCCCCATTCAAAAAGATAGGAGCTGCACTTGCATGCCGGAGAGGCGTTTCAAAGATGGCCAACGAGTGACTTGTCTTAACGGGACTTTGGTTCATTTAAACAAAGTCTACTTTAAATTGTACCAATATCATGGCATATTAATTTTCTTCTGACTAAAATGGCATGTAATTGTTCCAATTGTAGATGTATTAGAATGGATGAAAACAACATTTTAGTTGTGAAGAAAGTGCAAAATTGTACGAAATATTCAATATATTCAACATTATCAGTATCAACATCAACAAAGACAAGTGGAAACTGCAAGTACAAATATGATATCTTGAAACAACATTATGAATATAGGCCTACTATAATTTGTGAATTATTGATGTTTTAGTTATTCGTTGTTTGTGATGTTGATGTTTTTAGTGCATTGGTATATGGGAAAAAAACATATTCCCAACATTCTAGCACATTGCCTTGTGCATTCACACCTTTTTAAGCAGATATTCCATTTATGTTGTCTCATATGTATATGATGAGTCCAAATTTATGAAGCACTGGAAAAAAAAAACAGATTACATACAGTTCCACTTTTGAGATTCTGAAGAGAGCATAAGATGGACACTTTTTACCATGAGACCATGGGAAGGAGAACATATTAGCAAATGAGAAGTTCATCATCAAATGCAGTTCACAGTGATCCACATTATTTAAATACTCATGGCACAGCGCTGTTTCAATACATTTAGTTTCTGGTTAATATGGACCACGCGTGATTAGTGAATAAAACGCACTGAAATACAGTGTGCAACTGTGGCACCGCTGCTTAGTGAATTTGTTCAAGAGAAGGTGAAACATTTATCGTAAGTGCTAGTTCTTCATTCTGCTTATTTGCTTCCTTCTACTGTTCCAGAGGACAGTAGAAGGTTGTGATCGTCCTGCAGGACCTTTAAAAGCTTGGAAACGTTTTTGTTTTGTTGCCCTTTAGTCCATTGAAGCAAACAGCCCATACAATGCAGAAAACAAGTCACACTATGGTATTCGACCTGTTCAAATATATAGCAACCTAAACAAACTTCAAAATCCATAATGGTTCTGAAGCTGTTAGTTGTCCCCAGTTGCCTTACCGTGGTATTACAAGATCACATACACTATGACAAATAATGGTTCTTCAGTGGTTATTTACAGCAACAATCAAACTGATGCTTACTTTAGCTACATAAGGAGGAGAATAGACTCCTTGAGAAAGATGATCATGTTTTGAATAATGAAAGGAAAATAGAGAAGACAAATTCCAAAATCATGCAGTTGGATGTTGAATTTTGTTGAAAGATAAAGATATAAATGTCAAGACAATTGGGGGAAATGTATGCAATGGATCACCAAGAGGACAAAACTGAGTGGATAAAAGTATATGTAAAAGAATATGCTTCATAAAACTACTCCAACTCAAGCTTATTGGAAAAATGTGCCTGTGGTGTAAGGGATTCTGCAAGTTATAGGACCCAGACACAAATGAGCAGACAAGGTTTTTATTAACAGGAATGAAGACTTGAGACAGCAGGGAGTGAAGTGTGAATCACAGAAAAAAACAGTAGTGCAAGGCAGACGACAACGACAGGCAGGATGGATGACCACTGAGACCGTCAGCAAGATGGCGATGACGTGAGTGCAATAGAGACCTCTCTGAAGGAAAGACCAGGCAGGAACACTAGGAACATGGCAGCTTGATGTAGATCTCAGATGTAGCTCCAGTCTTGCCACAAGGTAGAGGCTCACAGAACCAGAAGCTTGACACAGGGGATAGCTGCACCAGTCAGGCAGCTGAGAGTCAGTGGCCAGGGAACTCAGGATACAGGACAGAAACACAAGACGAGACTCAAGACAAGACAGACAAGATAAGGCAACAATTAAGATAAGCAAAACTAAACTGACAAGATCAAATAAAAGAGAAACAATAAGTAGAGAAATAAATATATGATTCTAAACAAAAGAAAACTCTAACTAGATTACCAAGCACAAGTGGTAAAGCTTAAGCAAAACAGTAACAATGATAACAAACCATTGTAAAAGATAGAGGGAAAGGGAAAGAGGCACAATATGAAGGGACCAGAGCACATGAGGATCAGGTGAGCACAATTAACGTAACGATGACAAGACGTGGACTAAACATGGGGGCGTGGTAACAGGAAACAAGAAGGCGGGACATTAGGAGCACATGGCAAACACAGACCAAGACAGAGCCATGTGCTCAAACACAAGACAAACACAGACACATGAAACCACAACAAAACAGACAAGGCTGCCAGGGCAGAACCCTGACATGTGGTGACTTTTCTGAAAATTATATTGTGTTGCTTCTTGCACGTGTCAAGATTTTATTACGCTGCATGTTATTGTACGTATCGCGGCAGTTCATAAATTAAATGTCCGGTGGGTTAATGCTCTATCGTGTTATATAATATATACCAAATATACACCAAACCCTACCCTAAACCTAAACAATACAGTTAACATAAACAAATGTGCAACATTTGCTGATGCAACCGTGCCAGTTTAGCTCGCTCAGGCCCGGTGCCACGAGGGGGCAAAAGGGGGCATTGCCCCCTCAGATCTGATTTTTGCCCCCTCAGTTTCATTTTTGTATTCATGGTTACAAATTAAATGTTTAACCTCTTGAGCGTTACAGTCCCATATACAGTATGGGATTTTTATTTCGGTGCCCCTGAGAGTACGGTCCCACATATGGGATTTAGAATGTTCAGTGACGTGACATCACTGCCAGATTCAAACTGAGACGGACGAGCTGTCATATATCACAACTGTGCAGTGTTTTCATCCTCATAATGTTTATTTTAGGTTTCAGACATTTAAATACACATAAGCACTAGTAAAATAATAAATTTGGAGTTTGTAAAATATACACTGATGTTGGTGGAAGCAGCAATAATAATCTATTCAAATATACTTTGCCGACGTGTGTTATTCATATCAGACAAACATTGTGGAAGTAACAATAAAGTTTACTCTATTCTTCTCACAGTTCACCGGCCACTTTCTTACATGTATTTCGTGAGAAACTGATGACTGACAGGACTCTGAACTGCGGCGCAAAGAAACATGGTGGCGCCCATCTCACGTTATAGATCAAGAATTATTTATAAAGGTTTCTTAATGACAAAACACACTCATTTACACATTTTTGAGAATCAAAATATCAGCTAGTTGATGACATGGTAAACAAGTTTGTGTATATTTTGAATAAAAAAGAAAAAAGCGGAATAAAAGCGATATATCTGTCATACAGGGCCTTTCTCAATCTGTGTTCTTGTCTGTACTTGTGTTCTTGTGAAACGTCATCTTTTGCGGCCCAAGTACTTTCCCAATACACAAGTTTGCATTTTGGCAAGAACGGTTAAAAATCCCGGAAGTGTTCTTGACACGCCCATTTTACCGAGGATGCATCGGTTGGTAACTTGTGTGAACTTGACGGCAGACATATCCCAGCATTCATTTCGGCATTCGAGGAAGGAGAGGGAAGCAGAGAGAGGCAGGTCATTAGGTAAGTCAGTAAGGTACTTTAGGTAAGAGGCAGTAAGTCGTTTTTCTACAATTTTGTACGCTATTTCATCACTAAATTCTCTTCTGAGAACATTTGATGTGAGAAAAGAGCGTTTTCCCCAAGAACACAAGTCCATTCTTTCCATTCTTGGTTTTGAGAAACACACACAGTGTTGTTGTGGCTGCAGTGTGTCACGTGACAAATATGACGCGTCGCCATGGAAAGTTAAGTGGGAACGTTCTAAAATAACAGTCGCCTTGAAAAAACTCACTCTGGGGAGTCAGTTAGAATATTTTAAAACTAAGCCTGAAAGGGTTAATATATGCATAATAAATGACGCTAGCTTATCTTTTTATTACGCAGATACCTGTGCAGTTGCATATGGAGTGTTTTAGGGAGCGCTGCATTTAAAAATCTGTCATTCTAAAGCAAGTTCTCAGTGTGTATTTGTCATTGATGGTAGGAAGTTAAGCCCCCTTAACAATTTCACATGCCCCCTCAGTCATTTCATCCTGCAGCCGGGCTTGAGCTCGCTTCTTTAAGCATCGAGCTCTTTTACATTTACATTTATTCATTTAGCTAACGCTTTTATCCAAAGTGACTTACAATTGCTATATATGTCAGAGGTCGCACGCCGTTGGAGCAACTAGGGGTTAAGTGTCTTGCTCAGGGACACATTGGTGTCTCACAGTGGATTCGAACCCGGGTCTTTCACACCAAAGGCATGTGTCTTATCCACTATACTATTTCACTATACCCTGAATAAAGTCCACAGCAATCATAATCTATGAGTTTGGACAGATCATTTTCATACTAACTGCAAACCATTTCAAAGTTCATCAAGTCATATATATATATATATATATATATATATATATATATATATATATATATATATATATATATATATATATATATATATATATATATATATATATATATATATATATATATCATATCCCCAAAACCTTTGCTGGAAAATTGCTTCTGGACCAATCAAGTGAACCAAACTTTGATAATCCAGCACTCTATCGTAAAAATGCTTCTCTCAGTAATCATTAATAAACAAAGCTAAACAACATCAATCCTTTCATGTTTAAATGGCATTCTGGAAAAGTGCCAATTTTCAGTAAAATAACAGTGTATGAAATCTGTTTGAAAATGGAGATCCTGCTGTTTAAATATCACTATTATTCAATATGTGTTTTGTGTGTAATATATCTGAAGGGATGTTTGACTGGAGTTGGCCCCTGTGATTTCTACCCAGCAGGACGCAGCACTAAGGCTTAAATGTACTTTCTCTCACAACAGGAAGCAGCATCAGCCATTCACCACAGATCAAAGCCTTTCAGTGTTATTATTTTATGATGTGCTGTTGCCATGGGAGGTGAACACATGTAGTGAGGCTTCATTTAACAGACAGTCACAGATAGGACATCCATATGGCAGGACATGTAACACAAACACACACACACTCGTTTCGTACTTTTGTCTGGATTTTTCACTTTTCCTTTCTTTCTTTGATGAGACGTCTGGTTTTAATTGCAGCTCTGAGATCAGGGAAGAGTAATGAAATCTTTATTGGGCTTAAGGTGAGAGGAGACGCTCTCATGCAATCTTCTATTTATTGGGACAGCGGGAAACATCAGAGAAGAGAAGTGCCACGTCCTCATTCCCCTGAGAGAATTATTTTCGTAGCTTTATGAATTTCTATCTATGTACGCATTTTCTCTATTTGTGTGCCTTCATGAGAATAGCTCCTCTATGTCGTTATGTGGATAGTTAATAAAATACTTCTGGGAAGTTAACATGCCCTGCGGTGTGATATGCTACACTCCATCCAAATATATTTCCTTATTTTTTTCTTAGAATAACTATGCACAGCTCAACAATAAAGATGTATTACACATGTTATTTACAATCAGGCCAGTATTTCAGATTTTCACTCCCTTTCCAACATTTTCACAGTGCCAAAAAAAGGAAAATATAATATAAATAATAGGCTTTATATATATAACATTAACCTTCCATTAATTACATTCCATTTATAACTCAGCCAGTGATCATCACAAAATAAATAGGGACAGCCTGACCAGGATCCAGACGGAAAGTGGAGGGCTGCAAAATAGTTTTTTTAAAACTTTTAATACTAAAGTACATTAACCTTTAAAAGCATACCTCGGGTCTTTAGTGATCCTGGACGTCGTTCACTACCCTCCTAATTTATTTTTTATTTTTTAATTAGACATCAATCTTCTTAGTTTTCCTCAATCAATTACTTATAAATAAAATAACAAGAAAAAAATACTGTGAAAAATGAATGAATGGGTGAATGTGAGGCAATGTGTAAAGCGCTTTGGTGGCCATGGGTCTGTTGAAAGCGCTATTGTCATGTGGGGTGGCGGATGAACCCAGGCACAGACAGGATGCGGTGACACAACGTTTAATAATAGACAAAAACAGGGAAAACAAAACCCACGAGGGGGCAAAACAAAGGCAAAACGTACGAGGGATAACTAAACTAGATACACTTGACAAAAACTAGACTATTAACAAACAGCAAATACAAGATCAAGACTTCTACAAGACAAGATACTCACGGGTAGAATCTCACAAAGTGTGACACACAATGAGAAACAATGAACCGGCACAGGACAGCAAACACAAGGGGATGAAATAGGGGAACACTAATGACAAAGACAGGTGAAGCTGACTAGACAAGGACAGGTGAAACTGACTAGACGATAATGACAAGACGAGGGTAAGAAGGGGGCGGGGTAACGAAACGAGACAACACAAGCACATGGCCCAAACAGACCATGCGCTTGTACATAAAACATGGGTCTGTCATGATCCTGCCACAATACTATAAGAATACAAGGACATGATGGCAGAATCATGACAGAACCCCCCGCTTAAGGAGCGGCTTCCAGGCGCTCAAAGGGACACTAAGCACAAGACAAGACAGAACGAGACATTGACAAAAACCAACAAAACATGGAAAACACTAATAACGGCATACATGAATAAACAATAACAGGATTAGGGTGAAACATCAAAAACAACATACAAGGCAGAGGAGGTGGAGGAAACACAGAGTTCATGGGGGGAGGTCCAGGGAAGATGGGAAGACTGGGGGTCTTGGGTCCACGGGATGAGGGCTGAGGACGAGGACTCTGGGCAGGCTTAGATGGAGAGGTCTTGGGGGAAACAGTCCGGCGCTTAGTGGAGACAGGGAAAACAGTCCGAGAACTAGTGGTGACAGGGACAAACGGGGAAACAGTCCGGGGACTAGTGGAAACAGGGACAAACGGGAAAACAGTCCGGGGGCTGGTGGAGACAGGGACGAACGGGGAAACAGTCCGGGAATTAGTGGGTGCTGCGCTCTTGGCGGCAGGCGTGGGTGCTGCGCTCTCGGCGGCAGGCGTGGGTGCTGCGCTCTCGGCGGCAGGCGTGGGTGCTGCGCTCTCGGCGGCAGGCGTGGGTGCTGCGCTCTCGGCGGCAGGCGTGGGTGCTGCGCTCTCGGCGGCAGCCGTGGGCGTGGGTGCTGCGCTCTCGGCGGCAGGGGTGGGCGTGGGTGCTGCGCTCTCGGCGGCAGGCGTGGGTGCTGGAGATGAGACAGGACAGACCGGGGGTTCTAGGATCGCGACAAGGCGAGACAAGTAATCAGAAAGGGTCTTGGCAGCAATGATGACGGGCATCTCCTGACGAGCCGAAACTGCTTGCAGGACCTCCTTAGCGGCTAGATCGGCCGCAACTCTCTCAGCAGATACTGGGACAGCGCTTGCAGTAGCGGGCTCCGGGACAGCGCTTGCAGTAGCGGGCTCCGGGACAGCGCTTGTAGTAGCGGGCTCCGGGACAGCACTTGACGAAGGATGGGAGGCTCCCCTCCTCCTCTTTCTCCTAGGTCGGGAAGACGAGACCATAGCCGGAACTGAGACGGGTTGGGGAAGTTCAGCGGGAACCACCGCAGGTACCGCAGACTCTGTGGACGAGGACTCTGACGCCGACTCCCACGACAGCCCTTTTCCTCGTTTTCCACAAAGACTCGTAGTTGCGGATGGCCCCTCGGGAGTCAAGGTGGAATGAGTCTGGTCCCCCAGCGTAGCCACGGCGAGGACGCGACCCTCCGGGATCACGGGCAGCATGGCCAGCGATGACGACATGGGAGTCTGCGGCTCCTCTCGACACAAACGATCCACCAATTCTCGGAAAGGACGGTGGACCAGTCTCTCCCGTTCAGCCAGAGGAGGAGGGGTATTGAGACCCGCGACGAAGTAACGGTTGACCAGGACCTCCGGCAAGAAAAATCTCTTCCCTTCCACGACCTGGGCATACTGTCTCAAGGTCGACTCACCCTGGGGAGGAAACGGAAGTCTTCCACTCTTACTGTCGGCGATAGCTGACTGCCACCATAGTTCCTGGTCATCCGAATGTTGCTTGACGGAATAAGACATACTGTCTGCTGGGTTCTGTTTTGGCCGGTTCATTCTGTCATGTGGGGTGGCGGATGAACCCAGGCGTAGACAGGATGCGGTGACACAACGTTTAATAATAGACAAAAACAGGGAAAACAAAACCCACGAGGGGGCAAAACAAAGGCAAAACGTACGAGGGATAACTAAACTAGATACACTTGACAAAAACTAGACTATTAACAAACAGCAAATACAAGATCAAGACTTCTACAAGACAAGATACTCACGGGTAGAATCTCACAAAGTGTGACACACAATGAGAAACAATGAACCGGCACAGGACAGCAAACACAAGGGGATGAAATAGGGGAACACTAATGACAAAGACAGGTGAAGCTGACTAGACAAGGACAGGTGAAACTGACTAGACGATAATGACAAGACGAGGGTAAGAAGGGGGCGGGGTAACGAAACGAGACAACACAAGCACATGGCCCAAACAGACCATGCGCTTGTACATAAAACATGGGTCTGTCATGATCCTGCCACAATACTATAAGAATACAAGGACATGATGGCAGAATCATGACAGCTATATAAATGCAGCCCATTTACCATTTTTACCATTTCATTCCAGAAGGTAGCAATGTCTGATATACAGTACAATGATGAATTGACGTTTCACTCATAGTTACCGCAGGGAGAAAACAAAAGAATAGGATGTATCATCAGCAAACCTTGAAATGGCTCAGTGATTTACTGCAGAGCAAGTACTGAACGCAATCAAATATTAGTCAGTGTCAAGTGACAGTGATCAGTGCGATCACTGTCACTTGATGGTGGATCTGATGAAGACACTCGCAGCGATCAAAATATTGATTTTGAAGATGTTGAAAATTATAGTTTTGAGAATATGTTTGAGATGGCGAATATGAGCCAGATGCTGAATGTACTGGGAAAATAGCTCTTAGGACAGTGATGATGGTATGACACATCTGCTCGAAATGAGCCCTTCAAAGATCCAAAAGGTAACAAAATATGCTTTATTTTATTCCTCTGTAATTGTTACTCTAAAATCAGGAGAGTTTTATATAGCGACAGGTAATAATGATTGGCGAAACATTCACACATTTAAGGGTTAAAAATCAAGTACTTTTGTACTTTTACTCGTGTAAAATTGAAAAGGAGCATTTAATACTTTTACTGGAGTAATATTTTATTAGGGTATCTGAACTTTTACTTAAATACTTTGTGTACTTCATCCTCCACTGCAAATTTCACATGGAGTTTTTGGCAACCAAATTTGGCAACTTTTGACACACAAATCCGCAGTATAGCGGATCCGATCAATAGCATGCCTCTTAGCTCAGCAATCGACCTCTGTGAGGGCAAAGATTCATACTTTAACTTAGCAACAAAGTAAAACCGAAGATCCAAAAGGGACAAGGCACTTCCTCTACTGACATCTATAAAGCCAGTTCCCTTTCGTCCTGGGAACTCCGACGTGTCGTCGGGGGAGTTCCCTGACGAATTGGGATCACGCTAGGGAGACCAATTGCCTTCGAGTGAATTAAAACGAGCCAATGAAAATTGGCATGCAAGATTTGCATTCCGCGACCCGCCTACCAGCGCGGGTATAAAAGGCGGAAGTAAACATTGCGCAATGCTTTTAGCTTCGGAGCCGACCGATTGTGTCCTCTCTGAGTGAGTGAGCTTTAAGATTGTATTTTTCTTACGGCTACGAGTCTGCTGTTTCGGGAGGGGATCTCTCTGTGTTGGTGAGATGGCGTTTCAGCGACCGCGCGTTTTCCTGTCTGCCGGCTGCGTCTATATGCTGTTGATTCAAAAGCTGTTTTCACAGCTGGTAAACGGTTGAGTGCGCACAGCGGGCTTGCAGTTTCCCCGCTGTGTTGCCGCGTTGGGTCCCTGTGTGCTTCAGCACGATAGAGAGAGTACTTTCTTCCTGAAAGAGCAACACGAGTGAAGATCGCGTCCTTTTCAGGATGACGTTTCACTCGTGTGTTTCTGGATGCGATCGTTTCCTGTCCTTATTTGACGGCCACGTTCATTGTTTCACATGCCTAATCAGTGTGTGAGACTACGTTCGTGGGTGGTTCATGTTCTCTCAGGAGTGCATGACCACGTCGGCACGTTGTTCGTCTCCCCTTTCTCGTAAAGGCTTGAGCCGCTCAGCGTGCCGTGTGCCGTCGAGCGCCGGCTGACAGCGCGGGTTGTTACGGCAACTCAGCGCGCGTCATTCGGCGCTCAAGATGCGTGGTCAAGATCAAGACTCGCGTGCCTCTATGAGGTGAGTTCCTTTGCTTATTTCCCGATCTAGTTTCTCTTCTGGTGCACCAGAGGAGGGCTACTTTGGTGAATAACATTGGTGATCTGAGGGTTTCAGTGAGCACGAACCACTCACTCCTCTAGCGCATCGCAAACATGCTGAGACTGTGTTCGTGGGTGGTTTATGCTTTCTTATGAGAGCATGACCACGTCGGCACGTTGTTCGCCCTGCCTGAAGGCTTGAGCGCCCAGCGTGCCGTGTGTCATCGAAGCGATGGCCACGTTCACTATCTTGCATGCCTGGTTGACGGCCACGATCACGGTTTCACATGCCTAATCAGTGTGTTGAGACTACGTTCGTAGGTGGTTCATGTTCTCTCAGGAGTGCATGACCACGTCGGCACGTTGTTCGTCTCCCCTTTCTCGTAAAGGTTGAGCCGCTCAGCGTGCCGTGTGCCGTCGAAGCTTTCGGATGAGAATCTGGTCCTTCTCATGAGGGACCAAGCATTTCATTCGGGGCCCCAGGGAGGACAGATGTCGATCGCTACATCGGAGAGAGGGCTGTTATACTCTGAAATGATGCTGAGTTCCTACTATAATGGTGTGTTCTCATGCTGAAGATTCAGACCTAACAGCCACACTTTCCTGGGCTGTTCTAAAGTGCCTGGATGTGTGTGAAGAATTTTGGCAGCATGCAAGCATTTTTTGGTGCCAATATGGCAAGCCAAACATGCCTAAATCTGCAGAAGTTTTTCCTCTCTCACTACCACAGCACGTGCGTAGTTCTAACTCGGGGTTGAGCTGTGCTTAGTGACTGACCATGATTAGTCACAGCGCTGGCCCTCGGTTAGACGATGTCCACACTGGTGGTCCAGAAGCGCCTCAAAACCAGCCCGCTCAGAGTTTGTTTTCCCCAGCGAAGGGAAGCAACCCTGAGATGAGCGACCCAGAGTGTGTGACGATCTGCTCTCTGGGAGTGCGTGTCATCACCACTCCTTCCCCCGGGGGAGGGCCGGGTGGAGAATTTTTCTTTCTGTTCCGCCGCTGTATCAGCGGTACCCAAAGTTTGAGCAGTCCACTTCCTCTGAGTCTTTCACGGGCCCCAGCGCTCAGATGGCAGTGAGGGCTACGGCCTTGTCACTCTCGTCTCTCGCTGGGTGAGGGGAAACCAGGACTCGATGCCCCCGGGCCTCGTCCCTCGTTCCCCTCACGGTCGAGACTGGCAGTATAATAAGACCAGTTTCCTCCGTCCAAGAGGGTCAGAATGGCAGTGCGTGCCGCCCCCGAGCCGCACCACTCCCGTTCCCCTCTCCCCAGCTTGCAGATAGCAGTGACGCAGCCTTGACTGCGTCGCTCCGGTCTGCAGCTGGGCCCGGAGGCGCAGAGACCAGCATACGAGGAGTCAGGGCCTCGTTCCTCGTCTCTCCCCCTCCCCTCGCCACCGGGCAGTCCGCAGCAGAACGCCCACGAGCCTTCTCTGCCGTCTGCCCCTCGGTGGAAGCAGGTTGGTGTCAGGCGCACCCAGACCCCCGCTCTCAGTCGCTACAACGCCACCAGAGCCGGGTCCCTGTCTTCCAACTCGCTGCCCCTCCGCGGGTACGCCGGTGGTTCGGGTGGGTTCATTGCGATGCTATCTGGAAGCCTGGCTAGAGCGCTTCCGGGTCCGTCCCGATGGCTCATCCGCACCGTCCGGTTCGGCTATGCAATTTAGTTTGCACGCCGGCCTCCCAGGTTCAGGGGCGTCCACTTCACCCGTGTGCGGTCACGGGATGCCCCTGTCTTGAGGAAAGAGATCGATGTCCTGCTGGCGAAGGACCCGATCGAGCCGGTCCCTCCTGCCGAGATGAGGTCTGGGTTTTACAGCCCTTACTTCATTGTACCCAAGAAAGGCGGTGGGTTACGGCCAATCCTGGACAATCCTGGACCTGCGTATTTTGAATCGGGCCCTGCACAAACTCCCGTTCAAAATGCTTACGCAGAAGCGCATTTTCGAATGCATCCGTCCCCAGGATTGGTTTGCAGCGATCGACCTGAAGGACGCATACTTTCACGTCTCGATTCTTCCTCGACACAGACCGTTTCTTCGGTTTGCTTTCGAGGGTCGGGCGTATCAGTACAAAGTCCTACCCTTCGGGCTGGCCCTGTCACCCCGCGTCTTCACGTAAGTCGCGGAGGCGGCCATTGTTCCCATGAGAGAACAAGGCGTTCGCATCCTCAACTACCTCGACGACTGGCTCATTTTAGCTCACTCGCGAGATGTTTTGTGCGATCACAGGGACATGGTGCTTCGGCACCTCAGCCGGTTGGGGCTTCAGGTCAACCGGGACAAGAGCAAACTCTGCCCCGTGCAGAGGATCTCTTATCTCGGTATGGAGCTGGACTCGGTCGCCCGGACTGCGTGCCTCACAGAGGAACGCGTCCAGTCAGTGCTCACGGACAGCGGTTCCACTGAAACAATTTCAGAGGCTCCTGGGGCATATGGCAGCCGCAGCCGCAGTAACGCCGCTGTGCCTGTTACATATGAGACCGCTTCAGCGCTGGCTTCACGATCGAGTCCCGAGGTGGGCGTGGCACAGCGGCACGTTCCGGGTCAAAGTGACCCCGCACTGCCGCCGAACCTTCTCCCCGTGGTCGTAACCTGTGTTTCTACGGGCCGGAGTGCCCTTAGTCCAGGTTTCCAGGCATGCTGTGGTTTTCACAGATGCCTCTGCCACCGGGTGGGGGGCCACGTACAACGGGCATGCAGTTTCAGGTCTGTGGACGGGGCCTCAACTGCATTGGCATATCAACTGCCAAGAGTTGCAAGCAGTACGCTTAGCCTTGCGTCGCCTCAGAGGGGTTCTCAGACACAAGCACGTACTAGTCCGTACGGACAGCACTGCGACCGTTGCGTACATCAACCATCAAGGTGGTCTACGCTCCCGTCGTTTGTCGCGACTCGCCTCCCACCTCCTCCTATGGAGTCAGAAGCATCTGAGGTCGCTTCGTGCCATTCACATTCCAGGGGACCTCAACCGTGGGGCAGACGAGCTTTCACGGCTGCCTCCCCTGCCAGGAGAGTGGCGACTCCATCCCCAGTCGGTCCAGCTGATTTGGAGTGTCTTCGGAGTCGCACAGGTAGACCTGTTTGCCTCTCCGGACACGACCCATTGCCAGTGGTTTTACTCCCTGTCCGAGGGGACCCTCGGCACGGACGCCCTGGCTCACAGCTGGCCCCGCGACCTGCGCAAGTATGCGTTTCCCCCAGTGAGCCTTCTTGCACAGACACTGTGCAAGGTCTGGGAGGACGAGGAGCAGGTCCTTCTTGTGGCGCCATATTGGCCCACCAGGACTTGGTTCACCCAACTCATGCTCCTCGCGACAGCCCCTCCCTGGCCGATTCCTTTGAGGAAGGAACTTCTTCCTCAGAGACGGGGCACTCTATGGCACCCGCGTCCAGACCTCTGGAGACTCCATGTCTGGTCCCTGGACGGGACGCGGAGGTTCTAGGTGGTCTACCACAGGATGGTAGACACCATCACTTCCGCTAGAGCCCCCTCTACGTGGCGCCTCTATGCGTTGAAGTGGAACCTGTTCGTCGATTGGTGTTCCTCCCGTCAGGAGGACCCCCGGACTTGCCCGATCGTTGTCGTGCTTTCCTTCCTGCAGGATGGGTTGGAGCGGAGGCTGTCCCCCTCCACCCTCAAAGTGTATGTCGCAGCAATAGCTGCGCATCACGATGCAGTGGAAGGTAAGTCCCTAGTAAAGCACGACCTGGTTATCAGATTCCTTAAGGGTGCCAGGAGGTTAAATCCACCTCGTGTTTCGCACTCTGTACCCTCTTGGGACCTTGCTCTGGTACTTAGAGCTCTTCAAAGTCCTCCCTTTGAGCCTTTGCTGATGGTAGAGATAATATCCTGTCCATTAAGACAGCGCTCCTGTTGACATTGGCCTCTTTCAAGAGGGTCGGGGATCTGCAGGCTTTTTCGGTCGACGAATCGTGCCTAGAGTTTGGGCCGGGCCTTTCTCACGTTGTGTTGAGACCCCGGCTCGGATATGTGCCCAAGGTTCCTACCCCTCCCTTCGTGGACCAGGTAGTGAACCTGCAAGCGCTGCCCGAGGAGGAGGCAGACCCAGCCCTGGCTTTTCTCTGTCCCGTCCGTGCCCTGCGGGTGTATATTGACAGAACGCAAAGCTTCAGAACCTCAGATCAGCTCTTTGTCTGTTACGGAGGCCAGCAGAAGGGGAAGGCCGTCTCCAAGCAGAGGTTAGCCCACTGGTTAGTGGATGCTATCACCCGAGCATATGAGTCTCTGGGTGAGCCTTGTCCTCCCAGGTTGCGCGCTCACTCCACTAGAGGTGTTGCCGCTTCCTGGGCTTTGGCTCAAGGCGCCTCGCTGACAGACATCTGTAGAGCTACGGGCTGGGCGACACCTAACACGTTCGCTAGGTTCTATAGCCTTCGTGTGGAACCTGTTTCCTCCCGAATTCTGGCTACGGCCAGTGGGTCGAGGGAATAGGTTGTGTCGGCTTGCTGCGCCACTCCGCCTCAAACAGCGGATACGTGCGTTCTTTGCTCCGTATGGCGCCCTACGTTGGTGAGCCTCGTGAGTTCCTCCTTCACCCCTCCGGTGCTGGGCGTGGCGGACCGCCCGGCACCAGGTCTGCTACCTCTAGTAAGGAGCTGCTAGTAGACTGGGTGCTCCAGTGGTTTCTATTTGTGACCCATGAGGCCACGTGCAGTTCAGCCGTGTCTTCCCCTTGACGGACTTGTTCGTCGTCCCTGTTGAGTATGCTCCCACTTCCCTTGGATTGGGACTATCTCAGGGACTGCCATATGTTTCACTATTCCTCCGGGCTAGTACATATGTGTATTCCTGGCCTTCCTCCGTCAGGCTGGGGCTTCCGCAGCGTTCCCTCTTCTCTTGAGGGAACGCTTTCCCAGTGTTATCCAATATCCACTGTGCGGGTCTCGTGGAACAGCAGTGTGTTTCCCATGCTAGCTCCCGCAACTTATTTCAAGAAACTGCTGCAGGGAAGCTTTGCCGGGCTCTGGAAGGGGCCAGCACCATGGCGTTTTATTAGGGATCCCAATTCGTCAGGGAACTCCCCCGACGACACGTCGGAGTTCCCAGGACGAAAGGGAACGTCTCGGTTACGTATGTAACCCTCGTTCCCTGAGTACAGGGAACGGAGACGTGTCGTCCCTTCGCCATGTTGCTGTACCTTCGCGGAGGACTGGACACCGTTCGGCTCCTCAGCGAAAAGCATTGCGCAATGTTTACTTCCGCCTTTTATACCCGCGCTGGTAGGCGGGTCGCGGAATGCAAATCTTGCATGCCAATTTTCATTGGCTCGTTTTAATTCACTCGAAGGCAATTGGTCTCCCTAGCGTGATCCCAATTCGTCAGGGAACTCCCCCGACGACACGTCTCCGTTCCCTGTACTCAGGGAACGAGGGTTACATACGTAACCGAGACGTTTTCAGTTTAGCATATTATAAAATGACCCATAAAAAAGGTATTTGGAAAGTTGTTACTTAGGTTTGGATGTTTGCTAGCCAGCAAAATATCTTTGGATGTTCATTTTATTGTTTATTTCATTGTATTATTTGTTCCAAATCTCTTTCACCTGGAAAATGTTGCTGAGGAAATGTTACCAAACCTTTAGATCATTTAATAAACTAGTGAGGGCAAACATAAAAAAATGGTAATAAGAAATGGTGAAAAACTTGAATCTAAGATAAACACTTTCACTTTGAAACCTCAAATCTTGACGTTTATAAAAAAAGAAAGGTCCATGCATCAACTACCCATGTAGATGAATATGTGATTCATGCGCAGTTGTCAGGAGCACTGTCACTCAGTGAGAAACAAATTGACTCATTTTAGAGGGTGAGAAACAAAGAAGCAGACCTGTCAGTCATACAGAATGTGTTCAGTGCTGGCAGACCGAGCACATCCAATATAGCCCACTGTTCCTTCAAACATACAGCAGAGTCCTGCATATACTCAGCATGCAGCACTGTTTCAGTATTTGACCATCCATTTATTGTCAATATCTAAATTGACCCCATTTACTTGTGAATGATTGATCACGGCTTGTTATAACGAAGAAAATACATTTGCATTTGTAATTTTTTCATCTGAATCCACTTTTCAGCTGATGTCATTAGTGAGTTGCACATGCAGTGAGTGTAATGTCAGAGATTGTTTGAAGGATGGGTAAGTTGGGCCGCACACAAATATCAGGACACCAGAATCTGAAATACTGACGCTGTTACACCGTGTTTAAACTGGACGAGACCATTACAGCTGTTTACACTGGCATGACAGACCATTGCAAGTCCATTTGTCCTTCATAACAGAAGTAGCGCAAGAGCTCGGAGTACGTCAGAAATAGAGTAAGGCATCAGTTTACTGTCTGGGTTTTGTTGTGTCATGTAGCATTGTGTCGCATCCAGTGTTGTATCACTGATTATAATGGGTTCTAGTGTCTTTGTCTGGTCTAGACACAGTGTTATGAAATAGCAGAGCTTGGCCGAATGTTCTCAGTGTTCTTCCTTTAAATCCTAGGGGTCAAGCTTAACCTGACACACTCCTGTGCCATGAACTGTTGGATGCGGTGGTTCATCTGGCACAGTGGAATCCCGGTTGTAAGGCGGGAAATTGAAATCCATAGTGTGGATGTCAAAACCAAAATTACATATTACTTAACAATTAGTTAATAGTAATGTGCCTCAACAAGTAAAGTCATAACATAATGATAGATTTGCAAATCATTAGCTAATGATTAATTAAAGCAGACCACTGGATTTTGAAGTGCATAGCTTTGACTAATTTTGGTAATTAACACATTAATTTACACTATTAGTTAATAAAATATGTTATTAAGGAATTAATACATGATGACACGTTTAATTAATAGCAATTCATTTATTACTTAATCTATTAATCATATAGACTCTTTATTAGTTGCTGATGCAGTAATAATTAATTAATGGTTTAGTTCTTCATGAGTCAAACATTAACTCATGATTATCTGTGCATTAGTTAAGTATGAATTAATGCATATTAGTGCACCCGTATTGTAAAGTGTTACCAATTATAATTCAATACAATAAATGTAGTCGTACCACACTACTGTATATGTGTCTGATTTAAAGTGGATTATCCCTTATATTATATTATCTGCAAGTACAGTTTTTTTTTTTAATAGAATTTGAAGTGATCACTACAAGTGATCATTCTATATGATTAGCACACAACTTTTCCACAAGGGCCATTTGGGTTGTACCAATATCCCAAGAGCTATTTATCAATAGCATGTCCACTTCAATTAATTAAACGTTAAATTAAATGGTCTTTTACATTTAAGGACTCTTCATGAATGGTTAGTGATTACATACTGTATAGTCAACACATTCATACTCCTCTGGGTCAGGGGTACTTTTTTTCTCAGAAAGCCTCTTTTCAATGTGCATGTGGCATTTGTGCCCCTGCAAGTGAGCTGATGAGACAGAGTAGAAGAAATATGTGAAGCAGTTCTTTAATGCACGGTTTTATTGCTGTCAGAAATAGCATCATTCTCTTGAGTGACTCTTTATATGTGACAGAATATGCGTGTTTTATTTCAGCTGTTCCCCTTAGACACTGACTGACCTTCAGCCGGCTGAATCTGGTGAATGCCACTGCATTATTAAAGGACTTACAACTTGACATGCCTTAAATGAATGTTGATGTATTATGGCAAATGATTACCGAATCTTACATCAAAGTACAGGGAGATTTATAAGTTCCTTCCGGTCCAGTCTCTAAAATGTCTTCTCAGAAAAGGTCCAAATAATCCACAAATCTTTCGCCAATCATTATTACATATTCGGGTTCTTTAGCGACCCTGATCTGCTGGTATTTTAAAGAATAAAATAAAATATATTCAGTTACCTTTTGGATCTTGGACGGGTTCAATATAAGCACATAATCACAATTTCAACCATATTCTCAAAAGTATTGTTTTCAACATCTTCAAAATCAATGTTTTAATTCTGATTTTTTTTCTCACAGTTTATATCTCATAATTCTTAGAAGGATAAACAGAATTGTGAGATATACTCATTATTCTGTCTATTTTTCCTCAGAATTGTGATATCAATTTGAGAGTTATAATGTCCGAATTGGGAGATATAAACACGCAAATGCAAGAAAAAAGTAAAGAATTGTGAGATAAAAATGGTATAGGCTATGTTTAAAAATTATGTAAAATGTTATAGGTTTAAATATTATGTCATGCTGTAACTGCTATGTATGTATGTCCCTATATACTGTATGTATACTTTAATAGTAGACTAATCGCTGCAGGTTTCATCAATTGTGTGACTTGCAACATAAACATTTGCATTTAGCTTCACAGAGTGTCTTCAATGACAGAATTCTACAAGAATGAAGATCGTTTTGCATTCCATTCTGACATACAAAGGCAGGACAAAATTTTTTTCTCTTATTCTGTGGATTTTGCCCATTTTCCTCCACTTGCCACCGCTATTTTTCTGCCACCACTATGTGCGTGCTGCTGCAAATTGGTCTATACCAAAATGTATTTAAAATACATTTATTTCATCCTTCTGATAATACATTTACTGACATATTGCTTGAGACTTACTGGTATCAATATTACAATTAAACTTGATTTTGTCCTAATTGAACTAAGGCCTAATCCTGACTTAATCTAAGCCCTGTCTTGGAAACAAGGCCTCAATGTCTAACTTTAAAAACTGAATGAGGAGAAGGGTTGTGAATGGCGTCCTGTATCGATAAATACCCGAGGCATTTACGGGTTAAACGTGTGCAATTACCTGGTATGCAGAATTCCT
This sequence comes from Siphateles boraxobius, assembly GCF_051911475.1. Classification (NCBI taxonomy): domain Eukaryota; kingdom Metazoa; phylum Chordata; class Actinopteri; order Cypriniformes; family Leuciscidae; genus Siphateles; species Siphateles boraxobius. The sequence continues at coordinate 23,149,809 of NW_027509208.1, read as the reverse complement.
TTAGTAAACAACACGGAGCCTGTGTGCAAATAAACAACACTATCAGTGAGTACAGTTCATTTTTAGTGAAGTAACTGAAAAAAGAATGAGATGAAGAGAGAATAGCTCAATTTGTCCCCCACTGAACAGCCTACAGCAATACAGCTGTTCAAAGAAGAATGCAAATATCACACACACACACATGCTCAGCAGGCTCCTTTTTTAATCCTAAATTAAATTAGGATTTAATATAATTTCCGTTCAAGATCAAAACAGGATTTAAAACACATGTGCCGACCCAGACAGAGAAGTAAAGATAATAAACAATGAAAGAAAGTGTTTTGTGAGACAGATTAAGCTGAACGAACAAAAGAACCAACAAATCTTCCTGGAGAACACGTAGGGATGTGAATGGCACTTAAGTCAATCTCTCTAGTTGGTCTTTCTCGCCCATTTGTCTTTCTCTTTATTGTCTTTCTCTTCTCTTCCTGTGCCATCAAACACTTTACAGACAGGACACTGATTATAGCACTCCATCTCAATCAGACAGCAACACAACACACACGCAAACTGAATGTGGCATTCATACAGCATACAGTGTTGTCCACTTTTGTTAACTCAGCAACAATGCAAGTCCATTTAAAATCATAATTAAATACTATTAATATGTAAAAATGTCATTTTAAGCACTGAAATTACCTAAAGTGCAGAAACAACCAGAACAACTTCTGACAGACGACACTATGTTTTGTCTTTTGTCTGCATAATGTTGAACATTTCTCAACTTCTGGTCTCAATCCCACAATCCCCAACATGAGCCTGTAGCTCAGCACTTTTAGAGAGTGAATTGCAAATGCACAATTCCAGAATCACTTCACTCCACTCCACCCATACATGGGTGCGCCGATCAGTCCCATTAAGCCCTGAATGTTTTTAGTAAAGCCCTGAATGTTTTTAAATAACTTTGTCTTTACTAGGTGCTCATGCCTAGTCATTGTTTGTCACGATTAAATTCATTCAGAGCTGCATACTTCACTGTAGATCAGACACTCACAAAATCTGCTGCATAATGTAGATTATAAACTGAATTAATGCAGAACCTTCTGAAACATAAAATAAATAAAAAAAACATGAACCAATGGCCTATCACCTTGTACACCAGGATATGGAAAGCCACGAAGGACAAAACATTTGTAACATTTTGAAGTAAACACACTTTGAACATTTGGACATCTTTGAAGCTGAGACTAAGGTTAGAAAGACTTCAGTACTACGACAATATTAGAGACAATTATTAAAAAAAAACATATTATGCTTTTCCTCACACGCTATAACTGAGTTTTTATACAAGAATTTTCTTTAATGTTTCTTTTGATCCTCTAATGAACACACACACACACACACACACACACACACACACACACACACACACACACACACACACACACACACACACACACACACACACACACACACACACACACACACACACACACATTTCAAGAAATGTTAGAATCAATAAACAGACCTCCCCATTCACACTGTAGTCAGATGTGTGATTATGTGTGCTTGCTAGTACAATGCACTTCAAAAAAAGTGAAACGGCCGTATCATTTACTTAAAGGTGCATTGTGTAATATTTAGGAGGATCTGAATAGGCTTATAGGAGAATCTGCTATTGATAGGACATGCAATTTAATATACATAACTATGTTTTCAGTGGTGTATAAACAGTGGCGGATTAAGACTCTTAAGACCCCTGGGACACATAGGACCCTGGTAAGATTCTAGTAAAATTCTTACAAAATTAGGTTACCACTTTTTGTAATTTGCTCTATAAATGATAAATTATAACTTGTGAACCCACATGTTACAGGCATAACATAGCTAATAAACATGTTTCACTTTAAGATACAATTTAAATTTGAACAAAGCATGCTGCAAAATATTATTTAAAAAAAACTGAACTAAATCTAGACAATTGAAAAATAAAAAAGGCAACCATGCCAAAGTTTTAGACTGGTCTTGCTATAACATCTCTAGCTACATGGTTTTGTGAGGTTTTGAACTGAAAATAAAATTTAAAAACTCACTCTTTAACACTCATCCTATTTCTGCAACTTTTTGCAAAGTACAATGTGAAAGTGCAAGGGTGATGCTCTGTAATGGATTACCAAAATACGCGAAACCGCAAAGCACACTCCCAGAATCTGTATGGTGCGTTTCCACTAGCCTAGTGCGGAGCAGAGCGAGTGTTTTCCGTTTATATAGAAGCTTAGCTTCACACTCACAAGCGCGAGCTTAATGCTCAACTTCCATTGGCTAGTGTAATATGGGCGTTGAAATGAAGCGTGCGTGATTATGCAGTAGTGTGAATCTGGAGGTAGATTGCGCATCCACAAAAAAAAATATACAAAAAAATAATTATAATAATGAAAATAAGAAACTTTCAACAAAACATCTCAGACCGTTATGTTTTTATTACCTTACAATGAGCCATTTCTATTTACATGCACCGCGGGTTTGTGGGGGGGGTGTGCACCTTAAACCCGCAGTGACAGCTGCTGTCAAACTAGCTAAAATGGAGTGACGCAAGTAGCTTTGCAACAAAGCGGTCAATTGAACTCGAGAACTTTTCTCCCCCACCTTCACCTGAAGTGGAGGAGGGTGAATTGTCTGTGGACACCAGCTCAAACTGCGGTCTTGACTCCCGCATCGCGATCGGCATCTGATTATTCTTATATTCAGTCATTTTGAGGTATTTTATTCCAGGATTATTATTACTATTACGTTCATTATATTTTGCTGCTATGTGAAAAAAATAATCAGCAAATCGCGCCGGCGCGTTTGTCGACACCAGAGGATTAACTTTAGCCTAATAAGAAGGAACATAAATTGTGATTAAAAATATAAGCTCACTCACATCATGACGCCGCTGCGGTGGTGGAGTTCATGCAGGAAGAGCAGCGTTTGGCAGCGCGAGCTGTGTGGAGAAGCCCATTTCCACCTCCATTGTGTTGGAGAAGTAATCCCACGTAAAATGCGATAGGCGAGATTAACTACCTAGGCTACACGAAATAATCTAAATAACTATATAAATGCTATGCTAACTAGATGCTAATATATATCTATCCTGGTCGTTTTAAATACTCGTAATTCCAACTCCTGACTCGCTACAGTAGTTTTGACGGAACCAGATGCTTTTATACCAGGGGCTGCCAAGGGCGTGGTGAGCTCGCACCAAGGGCGTGACAGAGTGACGTCAGAGAGTATTCTACGTCAGAGAGTACCCCTACTGCAGGAGCTTTCCGTTTAACCTGAAGAGGGCAGCACTCAGACCTTTTTACACCATATATTTGAAAATTAAAACACTTTATACCCAAATGTCAAAAAAGTTACTCGAATCAATGAACAGCATTTATGAAGCTCCATTCAGACAGATAATTAACTAAAAAAAGTTAGTGTTTAGTTACCCTTTAAAGTACGTTTATATATTGGTCTAATCCAAAATAATGGTTTCTGGTTTAAATCTGTTTATCTAAAATAACTTGCCCCATAGAAAAATAATTAAAGAAAAAATGCTGTTTCCAGTTTTACAATTCATTTTTTTTTTTTTTAATTAAATTAAAATGGATTATACGATATAAGTTTTTTTTTTTTTTGTCATATAAAATCATTTTTGGTGATTATTTATTATTTTCAGACATGTGCAGACATGTACTGAGTGCTGCAATTACACAGTTAACGAACACTTAGGCCTACAAGTGCGCTCTTTGGCAGAATTCCAATAGTAAATAACCATTATTTTTGTGGTATATTATTATTTAACCATTATTTAACACATTGCAAAAGAGTTGCAGCGAAGGTTAAGAAGAATGGAAGAATTAATTTAATGAGTGAGATGGGCAGCCTTTGTCTTTGCTCTGCATGTAGTAAAGTACTTGCAAAACTTACAATGTCAAAAGACATGTGAATTCAATGTGTTTATTTGATGTAGGCCTACTTGTATTTTAAATCGATAAAAATTATCGGCGCACCCGGCCACACTAGCGGATGCTGTGCGAGGGATTGCGATGTGACAGAATGCTTGATATCTTCAGAGATTGCAATTACAATGTGCTCAGTGTTGTTGAGTAACATTAGCTTACTAAGGCATTTTGGTCCTATAATATTCTGTCATTTTTTGGTGACTATTACGATGCTGCTGAAGAGAGTTTACAGTCATACAGAGTTAAATAGCTACTTAAAGTACTTGTACACAGTTTGTGTATGTTCATTAAGCATTATAATCTGATTAGTAGGCTAATGCTAATATCAGTAGGTTAGTTTTTATTTAGTGGAATACATTGTTCTCATTTTCTGACATACTGTATATGAGGGGAGTGTGTAACGTGAGTTTATTGAACAAGAGAGTTTCACTTTGATAAGAAAAAGTCACACTGCCATTCATTTCAACATACTGTGAAACAAAAACGAATAGGCTTTCTTGTTTTATTTTTGTGACAGAAATAAAATACCGCATGTGCCACCATAAAACACCGTCTCTTCTGTGTGTGCAAGATCTAGGGATAATAATAATATTATCTGCTAAAACTAAAACATTAAATCTGATTAGTTTCATTGGTGACCTCATATGTAAATGAGATGCGAACCATAGTGAGGCCCAGTGGGAAAAAAGGTTGAAAACCACTGAATGTTTTAGTTTCTATCTTAAGTGAAAATTATACTGTCAGATTATAGCTATTTGAGCATTTGTTTATGGTGAAAGTAGGCTGTACATTATTATACTGACCTACATTAAATACCATCTTGGCTACTTGTCCAAAGAATATTGATTATATACGTATGGTCTTTATGGTAAATAATCTTTTTACTTTGTATGAATGTTTTTATCTTAAAAAAAAAAAAAATATATATTAAATCAAAAGTTAAGGTTTGAACCGAAACTAATATATTTAGCTGTAACAACTTAGAGTATTTTTTTATGTTTAAAAGTTTTTTAAGTATCCATTTTCAGTGACAGAGAGAGAATAATATACAGTATACTGGTTAAACACTTATCAAAGCAATGCAGCATTAAACGTTGAGTATAAAGATAATCTTGGCTGCATGAACAGACCACTTTCTCTTATCATCAGGCTTACTGTAGGCTACATTTATACTGTATGAACTGCTGCCAGTGTTAGAGAGAAACTCAACACTGCAGATGTTTAATATTAAGGGTTAAATTGCTTTCAAGAACATTGGAATTTTAATTTGTCTGTTGCACAGACCAATAGAACAAATACAGCTGGAACAAAACCACACTAGAGATGGATTAATGTAGGAGATGGATTAATGTCAAATTGAAGGACCCTGCAGTGGTAGGTGAGATTATTTGAGTGTTTGGTGAGGGATGCTGGTTGCTAGAACATCAGTCTGGTATTGATGTTTCTGTTGGGATGGTTAATTGGGGTGGATAGGGGGACGTAATTGAGGTCTGTGTTAAGGAGGAAAAGTTGTCCCCCTTCATTTCTTACACTGATAGCTTTTCGATGGTGACGCCCCAAGCATGTGAGACAGGTGATGTATGGTGAGGTTGCAAGCAGACACAATTCAATGTTTCCTGAGGTATGTGTTCCTCTGCAGTCTTTATACTACTAGAAATAGATGCACAAGAATGAACTTTTAAGAATACAGTGAAATATTAGCCATCACATCAGCACCAGACTGTTTAACTGTAGTGTGCTATTTGTTCATTAATATATTTTAAACATACTTCATTGCAAATTTGTCAATACATGTGTAATTACCAAAATATTTAAAAAGGAAAACATGTTTCAATAGAAAAAAAAAAACTTTAAAGTATAGAAAAATCACAGAAAAATGATTTGCACATTTGTATGTATACAGTACCTACATTTATTTTTTGCAGCGATGTTACGTGTACAGAAAACATTCCATGCCATATATATTTATAGGAAAATTATAAAGTTAAGTACTGAGTAATATTAATTGTAAAACATAGTTACTATAGGGTTAGGATTTGGTTATAGTTGCATGTAATTATATATAATTTACTGTTATTACTATAATAAGTACATGTAATATGTTTAACAAGGACACTTAAATAAATTCTTAAATGATTAGTTTAGTTGTGAAGAGTATGAACATTTCACTGAGAATCAACTCTATAGCTTTAATCAGCAAGACACGTACATTTAGTTATTGTGCAAATTGTAGACAATTGTACTTAGTTACTTGTGCCAAAACAATTGCAATGTCCTTACATTAATAGGCCTATATTTTAAATCTGGTTTGTAAAAGTAACTAATTTTTTAGAGATCTGAAATTATTGTTTTTAGAAAAAAAATGCAATTTAACAATTGAGACAAAACAATTGAGAATTTTTTAAAGTTTTTTTTACAATCACTTTGTTACTATTTTCAGAATCTTGATGTCATTTTTCACAACTCTAGACACAAAACTCACAACCAATGATCAAAATGCACATTTTTCAAAACTCTAACCATTTTCTCAATTGCTTGGATACAATACACATCAACGTACTACTATTTCAAAAGGCAATTCACATATTACATTTCAAATGAGTGTCTATTCATTTCCTTCAATGATCTAACTATCAATTGATACAACTGCTCAAAATGAAACTGTGTCATTACTCTTAATGCATAGTTGTATGGAAACAGACAAACAATCTTCCATGTTTACAGTAAATCATGAAAGTTTCAAGATAACGAGATTCATTGTTACCAATTAGCGTGGAGCATGAACCAATTAGACTACAATATCCATGGATGTAGCCTAATATTTTATCATACTGTAATGCTTCATCAGACACTGTGTCTATGGTCCCAAATACTGTACCACATTTTCAGACTATTTAAAGTATTGACAGTACTACACCGTATAGATGCAGGCCCTTGTAATTGCTTGTCCAATTCTGCCAACTTGTTACTGATGATTGAGTGCACATTGTGGAATGAGTATAAAGAGTTGATTGGGATCCAATTGCAAGAGCATAGTGATTCGTAACATGGAGCCAGCAGGTGATCCAGGTCACAATGGAGGTCAAGCAGTGGTGGGAGGAAGATGAGAAAGACGAGGAAGCCGTGTTAGTCAAAGGAATCGCAGGGGACAGGCACCCCTTTTGAGATGTGGTCGTGGGCCTAATTTGAGAGGTGTGGGGAACGTGGTAGAGGACAGGCACCTCTTTTGAGAGGTGGTCGTGGTCCTCGTTTGATAGGTGTGGGGGAACGTGGTAGGAGAGGTGTGGGGGAACGTGGGCCTCGTTTGAGAGGTGTGGGGGAGCGTGGTAGAGGACAGGCACCTCTTTTGAGAGGTGGTCGTGGTCCTCGTTTGATAGGTGTGGGGGAACGTGGTAGGAGAGGTGTGGGGGAACGTGGGTCTCGTTTGAGAGGTGTGGGGGAGCGTGGTAGAGGACAGGCACCCCTTTTGAGAGATTGTTGTGGGCCTTGTTTGAGAGGTGTGGGGAACGTGGTAGAGGACAGGCACCTCTTTTGAGAGGTGGTCGTGGTCCTAGTTTGATAGGTGTGGGGGAACGTGGTAGGAGAGGTGTGGGGGAACGTGGGCCTCGTTTGAGAGGTGTGGGGGAGCGTGGTAGAGGACAGGCACCCCTTTTGAGAGATTGTTGTGGGCCTTGTTTGAGAGTTGTGGGGGAACGTGGTAGAGGACAAGGCCATGGACCAAGACAGCGGCAGCGACAGCATAGAGTGTCCAGTGAAATTCGGGCAATAGTTGTAGACCATGTCATAAATCATGCCATGACAATGACTGAGGCGGCTACAATGATACAACCAAACCTCAGAAGGTCAACCGTGGCCTCAATAATCAGAACTTTCCGCAATGAGAACCAGTAAGTTATCAGCATGCACTAAACATTATGCTACTCTCAATTGTCAAATGACTGCATACCAATGTGTATCACAGAATAGTTGATGTGACCAAGTGTCTTCTTACTCTAATGTTCCCTGTAGAATTGTGACCAGGCCAAATAGTGGAGGCAAAGGCAAAATTCTAACTGACCAATAAGAGCATGCTGTGGTCGATTTGGTTCGGGCCAGAAATGATATTCGCCTTACAGAAATTCGCCAGCATATCTTGGACAATGAAGACATATTCAACAATGTGGGATCCATAAGTTTGCCGACTTTTGCATGCATACTGAAAAGGCACCAGGTATCTATAAAACAACTATACCGTGTGCCTTTCGAAAGAAATGCAGACAGAGTGAAGCAAATGAGGACTGAGTATGTTCAGGTAAGTTCAGTTTCAAGACGGCGGTTGTAAAAACATTCCCAAAAATTCTACATTGTACAGTAATTTCTAAATCTTGTTCCAAAATGTATTTTTAGAGGTTGATGGAGCTGGATGCTGATGACGACCATAACACATTCATATATTTGGATGAGGCAGGTTTAATCGGGCCAAGACAAGGAGGAGCGGTCGGAATTTCATTGGCCAGTGGGCAACCATCCAAGTACCTGGACAACGTGGGGCCAACATTACCATATGTGCGGCTATATCAGAAGATGGTGTGGTGGGACACAGATTTCCCCTCGGGGAGAATCCCTTGGTCCTGAGCCACCACTGTAGCGATTTCATGTACAACAGGCCGCAAGGTATAACGTCGGATGCTGCTGCCATCAGACCCGACAGTCTCTAAAACTGTTTTACAGTAAGTAGCTGGCCTAGCTTTACTTGTTTCACAGCTGAGAGAATCGAAACGATGCGGGTCGGAGCGAGTCGCGCCTGCATAGAAACCGAAACCCAAACGACACCCAGAAAAGTGGTCTTCTGAGGAGATAATACACTTTTCTTTGCGTTCAGCCTCAACCCCAACTTCCTGATATGAACGAGAACGACATCTCAATGTCGAACCGCCATCTGCTCTGTGTGAGCTAAAATCAACCAATCGTTGATGTAATTGAGGACACGAACACCCTGAAGCCTCAGGGGCACTAGTGCTGCGTCCATGCATTTCGTGAAAGTGCGGGGAGATAAAGCTAGGCCAAACGGAAGAACCCTGTGCTGGTACACCTCGCCCCCGAAGGCGAATCTCAGGAACTTCCTGTGTTGTGGAAGGATGGAAATGTGGAAGTACGCGTCCCTTAGATCTATCGTGACAGACCAGTCCTCGGATCTGATTTGTGACACGATCTGCTTGATAGAGAGCATCTTGAATTTTGGCTTCCCTACTGAGCGATTCAATAGGCGCAGGTCTAAAATTGGACGCAACCCCCCATCCTTTTTTGGAAAGATGAAATATCGGCTGTAATAGCCTGACTCCACACTGGGAGGAGGAACCCGTTTTATAGCCTCCTTTTGAAGGAGTGCTTTCACCTCTTGTTCCATAACCAGAGCCTGCTCGGGGCCCACCACTGTAGGCAGAACCCCTCTGAATCTTGGTGGACGACACCTGAATTGGATAGCATAATCCCTTTCTATTGTCTGCAGGACCCAATGAGATATCTTTGGAAGGCTTTTCCACTCTGCCAGAAAATCTACTAAGGGTACCAGTCTCTCGAGACTGGCCTCTGGTGTAACTTGAGCAGCAAACTCAGCGCCCTGTAACGGCATACCGGCAGGGAACAACTGGTCCAACCGCTCTGAAACCCTCCTCAGAGGGAGCGAGCGTCCCTCGGGAAATCGCTCGCTGGGACCGTCTGCACCCCGGCATGAAGGCGGGGTTGGCAGAACGGGCCCCTGAGGGCACCGAGGAAGAATGGGCACCGTAGAAAGAGGTGAACACCTTTCCGCCTCGGTGGGGACCACCCTCAGTGTCCTGCGCGCCGTGGCGCCAGGACTTCTTCTTAGCCGAAGCCTTCTTAGCTAATATAACTGTCCTCAGATCAGTTCTATTACTGGGAGATTTCGGCTGAGAGTGCCGCGGCTGAGACCACTGTCCAGCAGGGGGAGCACGAGATGCGACACTCTGCTTCACCTATATGATGAGCTCGCAGACGGCCGGGGCTGCTCCCGCTCAGCAGCCCCAGGGACATGAATTTTTAAAGGGAGAAATTTCTTAAAAGCTGTTGTTTGCTTTTCCTTCTCCTGGAATTTATCGATGACAGAATTTACAGCATCGCCAAATAAACCCAGGGGGGAGAGAGGAGTGTCTAAAAGGAAAGCTTTTTCTTTTTCTTTTATATTTGTCTGATTTAACCACAGATGTCTTTCTGCGGCCACCAGAGCTGCCATAGTTCGACCCACTAGCTTGGCCGACTCTCTGGTTTCATAGCTAATTATTTTTGCTTTGATTCAAATAAACCTATGTTGTGATTGTACTGTAGTGTTTTGCATCAACAAACTTTGTTCAATGATTCCACTGTGTCTGTAGTATTCTCTCTACTACTGCAGTACTTTTACAGAGATGTATTTACCGTACATGTAGTACCATAATGAAACCTGTATCGCCTATTTTGTTCTACAATATTTAATGATTGTACGAACAATGACACAGTGAAACTATTGATTGCTTGTGTGTGTGGGTGATCTATAGTTATGTTTCAATGGTATTTCACAGTGAATTTGTTTTTTGAACCAATTTTGTGCAAGTGCAAGATTACTTTAAAGATGTGAATGCACAATGCATTGTTTTGAACATGATACAGCCTGTGTTACAAGTGATAATGGTTTTAAGTTTTGTGTGTAGAGTTTTGAAAAATTACATCAAGGTTCTGAAAATAGTAGCAAAGTGATTGTAAAAAACTGTAATGCAATTAAACAGTGACTCGTGTGCAAGTCTAAATATAGTTCAAATTTTAATATATAGTTTCCGAAATATAAATGCATTTTCTATATTGATTTGTATGTGTAGGTTATAGTTTTTGATGGGGTCTGCTTTCTCTTTAAGTTTGTGTCCTCAAATGTATTAATGTTATTTCTTTTATTGTGGTTTCCTTTTAATCTGACTCTACCTTTTTGCTTTTCATTATCAAACTGCAATCTCCTGTCCCCCCCCCCCCCCCCTCTCTCTCTCTCTCTCTCTCTCTCTCTCTCTCTCTCTCTCTCTCTCCCTAAACTGTGTGACCTAAAGGTTTTCATTCACATTACTTTTTTTTAGGACTTTTGTAATGTGTTTCAGTGCCTGGGGTTTGAAACAAATGATCACAATGCATTACAGAGACACACTGAGAATGATTGTGTGTATGTGTGCGTATTTATGTGTATATGTGTGTCCATGTCCCAGCTATCATATATTCATATATTCATACCTTCAATTTATAATACTCATATCGCTATAAAAGCACCTCCAGAACTAAACCACAGACCAGAGAGAAACCTGTACATATTATTACCAGACTTATTTCCAGTGCTTTAGGATATTGATTCAATTTTAGAACTTGGCATTATAAATGAGTAATGTTTTCCATTGTGAAAAGTGATTTCAGAATGATGTTTAAATGCATTATTAGACCATTTCACAGTTGGAATTGGGGGGAAGTGCTCTGAGAGTCAAATAAAACAAGAAGGCAAGACATATGTTCCCTTTCGTGATCACTACGAGTTCCGTCGTGACGACGAATGGGGTTTCGCTTAGAAATCCTATCGACTTTGAGTATTACAAAACGAGCCAATGGCAAAGAAATGCCATGGGTCTGCGGAATTTGCATAGCGTATCTCCGCCCCGCCTCGTGGGTATAAAAGGAGGACGCATTTTCTCTTTGGAGCCAAAAGTTTCTCTTCACTCCACAGCAATTTCTGACTTCACTCTACGAGACGAGCGACTCTCCGGTGTTGGTGTGACGGCGATCTCCAGCGATTTCACACTGCCTGGTGATATGTGCAGTGATCTCCAGTGAGTGTGTTTCTCCCTGCTTGCTTCAACATCCGCAGAGTTTTTTCCTCTCACAAAAGAGCTTTGCACGCGGCACGTCTTTTTAAAGATGCCTCGCCCGTGAACTTCTGGTTTCGGTCGACTCATTTGACTCTGATGGGCACAGTCTCTGCTCTGCATGTTTGGGCATTGATCACACTAGAGAGGCGTTTGTGGGTGACTCATGTTCTCTCTGCAGGAACATGACCATCGCGTCATTACGTTCGAGACTCATTAGATCTCATTAGACAGAGAGTCCCCTCATCCACACCCCGATCTACATCCTCCACGAGAGGTGGTACTTCGGCTGGTGGACAGGGTGACCTGAGGGTGATGGTGTGGAATAAAACGCTGATGATTCGTTCTCGGCCCACACCCCCCTCTTCAGTGACGCATCCTGTGAGCGATCACGGGACGCCCACGGGCCGTCTTCGGACCCCCCGCGGGTTTCCTTTGACGTTCCAGAATCGGATCTGATGTCCATCGCAGGATCACAGGGCGGGCAAGAATCTTCAGGAAGTGAAGATTCGGCAGTGCTGCCACCTTCGGGTGTGCATATGGCATTTGTCGAGTCGGATCCTGAGATGACGACCATGATTTCCCGGGCCGCCGCAAGCATCGGATTAGAGTTGAACCCTCCACCATGTCCTGAGCGCTCACTGCTGGACGATTTTTTTTTTGGGTGCGCCACTGACACCCGTCGGCATCCAACCCCAATACCTTTCTTCCCGGATGTGCATGAGGAGATCTCGAAATCCTGGAAGACCCCCATGTCTTCCAGCGATCCCTTGTTGATCTCCTCCTCCTTTCCTCCCCTCGACGGGGCCGCTGCCCATGGGTACACTGGGGTTCCCCTGGTTGTACGCTCTGTTGCGATGCAACTGTGTCCTCAGAGTGCTTCTTCTCAGGGCGACCCTAAGCACCCGTCAGAAGCCTGTAGGTTCTCGTCTACGCTTGTAGCGAGATCCTATAGAGCCGCCGGACAGGCAGCCGCCTCACTGTATGAAATGGCCATTCTGCAGGTCTACCAGGCCCAGATGCTAAGGGACATGCAAGAGGGTAGGACCGACCCAAGGCTCTTTGATGAGCTGCGTGCCACCACTGACCTTGCTCTCCGAGCGACGAAAGTGGCCGGACGCGCCATGGGTCAGGTGATGTCCACCAATGTGGTCCAGGAGCAACACCCGTGGCTGAACCTGGCTGATGTGCGGGGTCCTGACCAGACTCGTCTGCTCGACACCCCCATATCCCAGGCCGGCCTCTTCGGCGGTGAAGTTGAGGACTTTGCCCAACAGTTCTCAATCGCCCAGGAGCAGACTGAGGTTATCCAATACATTCTGCCCCGACGGCCTGCTGCTACCCCGCCATCGGCTCAGATCCCTCAGTCTGTCCACTGCCGAGGGCACCCTCCCGCGGCTCCCACCCCTCCCACAAAGCCCCAGCAGCAGCCTTCACCCGAGCTGTGTCGTGGAGGAAGCCGCAGGAAGGCGCCACAGCCCTTCTTTTGAGCTCTTTGTGAACCTATATACATTATTGATTAAATTCAGTTGATTCACAGGCGTCAATATAGTCAGATATTTTCCCTTACGAAAATAAACCATGGTTTTACTACAAATAAAACCAAAAGTAAAACATGTTTACTACAGTTGTAACTACAAATTAACCATGGTTTTGCTACACTAACCATAGTTTAACCATGGTATTTGTAGTAAAACTGTTGTTATACAAATGGTAATCAATCTGCTAAAAAAAACATGGTTACTACACTTTTGCTATATTAAAACCATAGTTAATTTTCGTAAGGGTTCTTTCAGTTGCCTTCCCAAACTCTCACTGCATCAGCAGTATTTTTTCCTGTCTTGTAAATGTGTTTAAATACATTATATTTTTTATGCCAAACATCTTTAACAGAGAAGTGAATTGTGCTGCTCTCTCACGAGAAGTTAATTAAACTGACGCTCTCCATTTTCCGTGTGATTGGCTGGTTCATCACTTTCAGGGGCACGTGCTTCAGAGTTAATCACAAACTCTGGATCAACCCTAGCTCTGTCTGAAATCGCATACTCTCTAGAGTAGGTACTTATTTTGAATAAGTAATTACTTCACGAACGCTAAAAAGTACGTTCTATATAGTATGAGTGTGTGTAGTATGAATCAATGTAATCTGGACATGGACAATCTCGCCATGTTTTCATTACCATGTTTATTACCATTCACTGCCATTCAGAAATCCTCCCCCGTGGCCTCACGGGACAGTAAAGTGTTCATCATATGCACACTTCAGAATCTCGCTGGAAGTAGCAGGTCAACCCGGGTACTTTATGCCTACTCTTTTATAAGTACTGTGAATTCAGACATACTTCTTTTGTCATATACTGTTCTTCACCTACTATATAGTAGGGACGTATCCGATTTTGGATACAGCCCTTGAGTTGACAGAGAACGTTTTACCGAGCGTTGTGACTGAGCCGCTGAACATGATCAAATCCAAGTTGGATTTATATGGATTGGTCAACTCTAAACTTATATTTGTTCAACTACTGTAGCTTCATGCAACAGGCCTAGGGTGTATAAATACTAGATACAAACAAAAGTTATTTGTGTATGTTTTGGGTGGGTTTTCACGTGCTTTAATCCAGTCCCTGTGTTTCAGGGTACGTTTACACGACAACGATTTACTAAACATGGAAAATGATCCCTGTTCACACGGATCCGTAAAAACGACTAAAAACACTTTATTATTTCATCACTTTGTAAAGAAACACTACTCACCTAAAGACTGAACACGTAATACACATGCTCATGACGTCACCGTTTACACACATTTTTTATTTTTTTTGTTTACACAGAAAGTAACAGCATCGTATTCAAAAACGTGCACTTTGAAACACGTTTTCAAAATGCTCTCGTCTCATTATACCAGTTGTTCTGTTCATGAGTCATCATTTTCGGAGTCAGCGATTAAATCTAGATCTTTATTTTCTGTGTGTTTGCAACCATGTGGTGACAGAAGAACTAACCTAAACTATAGATTTATTGGCAGTTTGGATCCTCCTTCTCTCCCAGAGGTATCGCTCCCTTGAGAGCCACAGAGGATTTTTTTAGACCTTGCTCATCTTGACGAAGATTATGAAAAAGATAGCCTCTGTGTTTTTCTGGTTAGGTCTCTATGCAGAGACGAGAGTACGACTGCACAGAGATGGACCTGGAGGGAGTTTCCAGGAGTTCATGGACTGGGTCCTCTTTCACTGCAGATCCCCCTATAGCATCAGTGAGATGGAGGATCACCAGACCAGATCCACACAGAGCACTTCGCCCCATCTGCAGCAACCCTAACATACGCAAATCTAGAGTCCCATGATGTCAACGGCAGTGTTGCCACCTGAACATAAAATTGTCCAGGAGCCCAAGCCCAATGAAAAGTATGACCAGGTGCGTGAGTCAGCAACATCGTCCGTCACCGTCCCTTAAAAAGACAGATGTAAGTGCCCTGAACTCTGCACCCCTGATAAATTTAGAGGAGCATAAAGTGAGCAACATGTCTATTTCATCGTCCTCCACTGATTTTTTGCATAGCACAAAATTATTGGTGTCTTTGATGTTTCTGCCAAGCCTCCCACTCCTACCTCCACTGCCTGTTCCACGTCGGCCAAGAGGACCGTTCCTGAGATATTGGCCTGTTCCACGTCGGCCAAGAGGATTGTTCCTGAGATATCTGCCTGTTCCACATCAGCCAAGAGGATGGTTCCTGAGATATCTGCCTGTTCCACATCGGCCAAGAGAACTGTTACTGAAATATTGGCCTGTTCCACGTCGGCCAAGAGGATTGTTCCTGAGATATCTGCCTGTTCCACGTCGGCCAAGAGGATTGTTCCTGAGATATCTGCCTGTTCCACATCAGCCAAGAGGATGGTTCCTGAGATATCTGCCTGTTCCACATCGGCCAAGAGAACCGTTCTTGAGATATCTGCCTGTTCCACATCAGTCAAGAGTGTCATTCCTGAGATATTGGCCTGTTCCACGTCAGCCAAGATGATCGTTCCTGAGATATTGGCCTGTTCCACATCAACCAAGAGGATCGTTCCTGAGATATTGGCCTGTTCCAAGTCAACCAAAAGGATCATTCCTGATATATCTGCCTGTTCCACAGCAGCCAAGAGGACCGTTCCAGAGATATCAGTCTGTTCCACATCAGACAAGAGTGTCGTTCCATGAGATATTTTGCCCATTTCCACGTCAACCAAGAAGATCATTCCTGAGATATCTGCCTGTTCCACATCAGCCAAGAAGATCGTTCCTGAGATATTGGCCTGTTCCACGTCAACCAAGAGGACCGTTCCTGAGATATATGCCTGTTCCACATCAGCCAAGAGTGTCGTTCCTGAGATATTGGCCTGTTCCACGTCAACCAAGAAGATCATTCCTGAGATATCTGCCTGTTCCACATCATCCAAGAAGATCGTTCCTGAGATATTGGCCTGTTCCACGTCAACCAAAATGATCGTTCCTGAGATATCTGCCTGTTCCACATCAGCCAAGAGTGCTGTTCTTGAGATATTGGACTGTTCCACGTCGGCCAAGAGGACCGTTCCTGAGATATCTGCCTATCCACATCAGCCAAGAGTGTCGTTCCTGAGATATTGGCCTGTTCCACGTCAACCAAGAAGATCATTCCTGCAATATCTGCCTGTTCCACATCAGCCAAGAGGATCGTTCCTGAGATATCTGCCTGTTCCACATCAGCCAAGAGGACTGTTCCTGAGATATTGGCCTGTTCGAAGGTCAACCAAGAGGACCGTTCAGAAGATATCAGTCTGTTCCACATCAGCCAAAAGTGTCGTTCCTGAGATATTTTGCCCTTTTCCACGTCAACCAAGAAGATCATCCCTGAGATACCTGCCTGTTCCACATCAGCCAAGAAGATCGTTCCTGAGAAATTGGCCTGTTCCACGTCAACCAAGAGGACCGTTCCTGAGATATCTGCATGTTCCAATTCAGCCAAGAGTGTCGTTCCTGAGATATTGGCCTGTTCCACATCAACCAAGAAGATCATTCCTGAGATATCTGCCTGTTCCACATCAGCCAAGGGGATCGTTCCTGAGATATTGGCCTGTTCCAAGTCAACCAAAAGGATAGTTCCTGAGATATCTGCCTGTTCCACATCAGCCAAGAGTGTTGTTCTTGAGATATTGGACTGTTCCACATCAGCCAAGAGGATCGTTCCTGAGATATTGGCCTGTTCCACGTCAGCCAAGAGGATTGTTCCTGAGATATCTGCCTGTTCCACGTCAACCAAGAGGGCCGTTCCTGAGATATCTGCCTGTTCCACGTCAACCAAGAGGACCGTTCCTGAGATATCTGCCTGTTCCACATCAGCCAAGAGTGTCGTTCCTGAGATATTAGCCTGTTCCACGTCAACCAAGAAGATCATTCCTGAGATATCTGCCTGTTCCACATCAGCCAAGAGGATCGTTCCTGAGATATTGGCCTGTTCCACATCAGCCAAGAGGATCGTTCCTGAGAAATTGGCCTGTTCCACGTCAGCCAAGAGGATCGTTCCTGAGATATTGGCCTGTTCCACGTCAGACAAGAGGATCGTTCCTGAGATATCTGCCTGTTCCACATCAGCCAAGAGGATCGTTCCTGAGATATTGGCCTGTTCCACATCAGCCAATGAGATATTGGCCTTTTCCACATCGGGCATAAGGGCCGTTTCTGAGATATTGGCCTGATTCACGTTGGCTAAGAGAGCCGTTCCTGAGAAATTGGCCTGTTTCAAGTAGAGGTGAAACAATTATAAAGTAATTAATTTGTTGACTAGATGCTGCATTAGCAGAGAAAGAACAGAAGTATGTTTGCCGTCAAGTCTGAGAGGAATAACAGTAGTGGCTACCTCAAGCGGTTCAAACAATGTGACAAAAACACACGCAAACCTCACCCAAATGTTTTATGTCGCAATTGTTACCATCTATTCTCTTTGGATTTATATGAAATGGCAACACTTTACAATAAGTTTACAATTTTAGCATTAACTAAGGTTAATAAATGTTGTAGAAGTATTATTCATCATTAGTTTGTTGATTTCAACATTTACTAATACATTTTAAATTGAGTTTTAAGTTTTTATTTTATCTGTTATTACCTTAGTTAATGTACTATGCACTAACATGAATGATCAAGGTACAATTGTATTGCTCAAATATTAATACATGCAGTAAAACGTATCAATGTAACCCCTCCACCCAGGCCATACTCACCCAGCTCTGTGCGGCCTCCGTTACACATATAGTTAATAAAAGCTAGCTAATACATCCTTGTTAACAAATGGGACTTGCAAAGTGTTACCTATGACATTTACATAGGCTATGTTTCAAGGTTATAGCTAAAGAAACACACATTTGACCTGTAATATTTTAATGTTTAAAATATTTTCTGCAGAGTTCGTTCTGTAGAACTTCTCATTTTAATATATTTATATTTATATATTTATTTTATTTAGCACATTTCAGTTCAGCACTGTTTTACTTGGAATGTTATGTTTGTTTTTAATACCAGTATACATTTAAAAAAATACCGGTTGAATAATTGGTTATCGGCATGTACGGTCAAACCTAAATAACGGTATCTGTAAAATCCACTATCGCCCGACCTCTAGTTTCACGTCGGCCAAGAGAACCGTTCCTGAGAGATTGGCCTTTTCCACATCGCCCAAAAGGGCCGTTCCTGAGATATTAGCCTTTTCCACATCGGCCAAAAGGGCCATTCCTGAGATATTGGCCTATTCCACATCGGCCAAAAGGGCCGTTCCTGAGATATTGGCCTTTTCCACATCGGCCAAAAGGGCCGTTCCTGAGATATTGGCCTTTTCCACATCGGCCAAAAGGGCCGTTCCTCCTGAGATATTGGCCTTTTCCACATCAGCCAAAAGGGCCGTTTCTGAGATATTGGCCTGTTTCGCGTCGGCCAAAGAGGCCATTATCTGCCTCTCCTGTATTGACCAAGGAGGCAATTTTTAGACTTTTTGTGTGTCCAGTGTTTTGTGTTGGCCAGGAAGGCATTTCATAACCATCCGCCTGCACTACCTAGAATAAAATGTAAGATATTTTATTTAAAATCCAACCATTTAAAAACACATTTTTTATCAAAAACAATGCGAATGTTAGGAGCGAATGTCACCCAATTCATATTAATGAGCCAGGGTGGTAAAGCATATACCAACCTGCTACAACTTATAAAATGGTCACTGAAATGATTGTCAGTGCTTATGTGCAGAAGAAGTGAGATAGCACAACTAGGATGACCTCGCTTAAACAAAAAGACTGATAGGAACTATCCAATGCCTGTGATGACAGTGTTTTAGAGGGCTTGTGGGTGAAACGGCTGAGAAAATTGCAAGCCTTGAGGAAGGAATATGTGTGTTTGCCTCTGTAGGTGTGTGTACACACTCCCCTGCTGATAATAGAAAGTGTCACAACCTACAAGACTTTTTCTTAAATGGATACACTGCAAAAAAAATGCTTTACTTATTTTGTATTTTTTTCTTTTTTCTGGTCCAAATATCTAAATATTCTTAAATAAAGATGCATTTGCTAGATGAGTAAAATGCCATTAGATATTATGTCTTGTTTTCTGAAAAAAAATTAAATAAATAGCTACTTAAAACAAGCAAAATTATCTGCCAATGGGGTAAGAAAAATATACTTAATTCACACGGAAACAATGTTATTTTTCATAACCCATTAGCAGATAATTTTGCTTGTTTTAAGCAAAAACTCACTTCCTTTTTGGTTACACTTTATTTTGATAGTCCACTTTAGACATTCTACTAACTATAAGTAACTTTTCAACTACATGTCAACTAACTCTCATTAGAGTATTAGTAGGCTGAAGTAGACTGTCAGTAGACTGTTAGGTTATGGTAAGGTGTTAGGGTTTGGGTTAGGAGAATAAGTTGACTTTTATAAGTAGTCACTTATAGTCAGTAGAATGTCTGTTGGGGGACCAACAAAATGAAGTGTTAGCAGATATTAAGCAGACAGCCTACTAATCCTCTAATGACAGTTAGTTGACATGTAGTTGCAAAGTTACTCATAGTTAGTAGAATGTCTATGTAGAATGTAATGTAGAAAGTGGACTATCGAAATAAAGTGTTACCTAATTTTTTTTTAATTGTTTCCAGAAAACCAGACATAGTATCTTATGGAATTTTACTCATCCAGTCTTGATTTAATTTTTTGATATTTGGACTGGAAACAAGACACAGATACTAAGCAATAAAGCAGTTTTTGCAGTGTAGGATGACCTTAAAAAAAAAACAGCCATATCTCATTCATGCCAGTGAGAATATCAGGCACATAGGCTATCCCACTTATCAAATGTGAGAAGCACAAGAGTAAACACAAACAAATCCTCTCTTTATTACTTCTATAAATGCAAAGGTTCAAATGCAAAGGGACGCATTACTTCAAATAAGAGTGTTAGTCATAAACTGAACGATGTGAGAATATTGTCAACTGTCAGTCTTCTGTGTTTGTGGCTCTAGCTTTTATTTCACACTCTCTGCTCTAGCTAATTACCACTGTAATAACAACAATGGCAATTTACATAGCAGACACTATCTGGAGAAGCACAGACACTTGGGAATGAGCTTGTGTGTTCAGTGCTGTTTGCGGGTTAGTGCGTTTGTTCGCTGCTTCTTTGGCTCCTTTGAGGCACATGGGGGCACATCGATTTCCCCTCTTCCATTATAATGACGCAGATAATGTGCTTGCTTCATGCTCCACTGTAGCCAAACACTCTATTGTTTCTCTATTTAAATAAAAAAGAAACCAATCTTAGGAGATTTGTTGTTGTTTGCTGGATTTAGAGAACGAGACCATGAAAAATAATCAGCAAAACCCACAATGGATAGCAGCAGGCTCAGTAGTCTCACTTCTGAACTGGTGGGTCGTGACTCAAAAGTGGTTGTAAATGCAAATAATACATTGCAACTTACCATAATTATAAAAAAATAAATAGGTTAACAGAATACAACACCTATATTTTGTAAATGATGTCAAAGGTTGTGTTTAAATAAAATGTGCAGTATTTTGGTGCACAATCATCTGTCATTTTGCAGAAACTAGCCAAATTAGACAAATGCTGACAGATTTTGTAATACGCCCCTATTATAGAAAACCATGGAAAAAAATGAATAATTTGGGTTGGGTACATGCTCAAAGACAGCATTTGTGACATAATGTTAATTATGAAAAAAAAACTGCTTTTCAAAATTAAAATAAACTTTTTAAATATTTTATTTAAATTAAAACTTATTGAATTTTATTTTAATTAACTGAAATTATTTTTATGTTTATTTTTAGTTCCCTTTCGAGGGAACTCGCGATGCGTCGATAGCGCTTTTGGAACGCTTCCAGCGTGAATGCGTCTGAAGCATCTGTCAACTAGTCCAATGGATGGAATGAAAGCCACGGGCGAGTGACGTCATGATTTATATATACACTATGGCGAAACAATTGCACAAACTCTGTGTTTCTCCCTGTTCACGTTATTTAACGAGTGGGGACACACACAAGCTTTGTGTGATTTGTTTGGGAGTGGAGCATGCGGGGCTGATTGCCGGTATTGTGAGAAGCTTTCGCTTCACATGCTCTTTTCCCGCCTGTCACTTTTCGAGGAAAGTGGCCAGTCTCGCGGTTCTCAGGGTGCAGGACGCGCCGCCCTTGGTGCTTCGGGGCACAGCGGTCTCCAGCAAGCTTCTGGCGCAGCGTCACCTCGACATTGCGTCAGACTCGCGCCCTCTGAGGGGGGTTCGAAAACAGTCAGTTCAGGTGGTCTCAATTACACCAAAGGCCAGCCAGAGGCCAGCCCTTGGTAGATTTTCTGGCAGCGCGCAAGCTACTGCCAAATATATCTCTATGGGTCCTGCAGTTAGTAGTAAGAGCAGATTTGGTTCTCGTCCTCCAGGCTACAATGGGGTGTTGCTCATGTTAGTGCATCCCAAGCAGGCTCTGGTAATGGAGCAAGAAGTAAAGGCCCTGTTAGCAAAGAAAGCTATAGAGCAGGTGTACTCACCTGACATTGTGTCAGGTCTTTACAGTCGTTATCTCATTGGTCCAAAAAAGGATGGAGAACTGCGTCACATACTAGATCATCATCTGTTGGAGTGTTCGGTGCTGGAACTCAAGTCCAAGACGCTGACACTCAAACAGATCATGACTCAAATCAGATCCGAGGACTGGTTTGTCATGATAGATCTGAAAGACGTATACTTCCATATCTCCGTCCTCCCTCAGGACAGGAGGTTCCTGAGGTTTTCTTTTGGGGGCAAAGAACACCAGTATCAGGCACTTTCTTTCAGTCTAGCTCTATCACCCCGACCATTCACAAAGTGCTTAGATGCAGGTCTGGCCCTGCTCAGGCTGCAGTGCATACGCATTCTGAATTGCATAGATGACTGACTGATTCAAGCGGAATCAGAACAGTTAACGGTTCGGCATTGAGATGTCGTCCTCGCTTATATGCGAAGGTTAGGGTTGAGGCTCAATGCCAAGAAGAGTGTGCTTTTTCCCATACAGAGGACCACTTTTCTTGGAGTGGTCTGGGATGCGAGCCGTTCTGTCGCCCACTCATGTAGCTGTTATCCTTACTGCCACAAAAGAGCTAAAGCTAGGCCAGTCACACACTGTGAAACAGTTCGAGAGACTGTTAGGCCTCAGGGCAGCAGCTTCCAATGTGATACCCTTTGGCCTGCTGTACGTGAGACCTTTGCAGTGGTGGCTCACGACCAGAGGGTTCTCCCCGAGGGGAAACCCACTCCGTATGATCAAGATCACGTGGCAGTATCCCCGTGCCTTAGTTATATGGAGGTAACACTGGTTCTTGTCCCAGGTTTCCGGTGTTGGGAGCTCTTTGCCATCGAGTTGCTATCTTGGCAGATGCTTCCCTCACCGGCTGGGGAGTGGTATTGGAAGGGAGCTCAGCTCAGGGCTTGTGGAGGAGTCATCATCTCTCTTGGAACATGAATTGCCTAGAGATGGTGTTTAACTTCAATGCGTTGAGACATCTCCTCCCAGACCTGAGGGGCCATCATGTGTTGCTCTCGGACAGTGACTGTTAGGCCTCAGGGCAGCAGCGTCCAATATGATACCCTTGAACCTGCTTTACGTGAGACCTTTACAGTGGTGGCTCAGGACCAGAGGCTTCACCCCGAGGGGAAACCCACTCCGTACGATCAAGATCACGTGGCAGTATCCCCGTGCCTTGTTTATATGGAGGAAACTCTGGTTCTTGTCCCATAGACAACACGTTGGTGGCCTCTTATTTTTGGTCCCTCAGGAAAATACGCTCTCTGAGGGCAGTGTATATTCCAGGGGGCCAGAATATTGGAGCAGACACCCAGTCGAGGCAGGGACTGAGGCCAGGGGACTGGAGATTCCACCCCGAGGCAGTGGAACAAATATGGGAGTTTACTGCAAGGTTGAAGTGGAGCGTTCGCTTTGGACGCGAGCGACTGAGTGAAGCGCACGCGCATAGAGCGGAATATTGAGCTGAGCGTCACACCGCTCCGCTTCACTCACATGCTCTGCTCTCCAGTCATTTGTGATGCGGCGGAATGGTCCTCACCGCTCACATTCGTAAGATTTTTAGCCTGGACCTGGATGCTGCCACAAGGTCTCAGGTGCTTAGTGCTCAGTGTAGTGATGACAACAGGCTGACACTCAGGCATTTGAAAGTTTGGCGATTTGGGTATTCTTGTTCCCAAAGCGTCATCGACGCATCACGAGTTCCCTCGAAAGGGAACGTCTCAGGTTACGACTGTGACCATAGTTCCCTGAGATAGGGAATGAGACGATGCATCGCCCTGCCATACTTCCTGCAAATTGTCACACTCATTCAGTTGTGTTTGTTCTTAGTTTTGTTTTCATGGACTTTTGGATTGTTTTCATTCATCACATATTTTCCTTTCATTTAGTTTGACATCACTGTGTATTTAAGTTCCTCCCTGTTCACTGTGTTTGTCGGTAGATGTTGGTGTTTGCGTCGTTGCACGCACATACTGTTACACTATTTATTTTTATTAAAAGTTTATTTATTATTAAAAAACATTTCATATTGGAACCTATCATCTTCCTCATCATTGTTGCACCAATTGACTGCCTTTTTTTAAAGATTTGTTTTTTGTTTTGTTTTTTTTGTGGGAAAAGGCATTAAACCGGAAATGCTGTCAACTGGGCTTTACTTGTATTAAATCAGAAATATTCCATTAAAAAATTAATAAAAAATGGTCTGTGTCAACCAAAATGTATTTTGTGCATTGCATTATTGGTTGCAGAAAGTACAAAAGCAAATGCCATGATTATATGAAGTTCATAGTAATAATAATAACAAATGTTTAATCATAAGGAACTTTTTCAACTTTGTGCAAAAAATAAAATAAAAAATTGTCCAATGTGAAATCTGAGTCCTGAAGCAAAACCAGTTGAGAACCACTGATCTGGATCCATGGTCTGGTAAGATAAAGGGGCTCAGAAGAATGACAAGTTTCTTGAGATTGTTTCAGTCAGACAGGAGTAGATTTAGCAGCTGTGTGTGAAATCTCACTGGGTTACGGTAATGTGAAACCCACAGACAGCAGGAGAAAAAATATATCTTTTTAACATTTCATTTCCACCTCAGTGAAGCCAGGCTGAAGCTAATTACAGCAGGATAAAAAGACGGCCAGAGAGAAGAATGAAGTGAGACAAAGAACACGTGCTGATTCAGTTAACTATAGTGTCTTCTGTTTTTACAGAATTAGTTAAAAACTCAATAGATAGTTTTCAACTGCATTCAACACTGGATCTTTACAGCCATTTACTCTTTGTCTCTTTATATTCTAAAACCTACAGACAGATCTAAAATCACACAAATCATTTTGAATGATAATGTAAACCTAACCGTCAGAGGCCAAAGCATGTTTAAAAAACATGACGATGTTAAAGCATATTTTGGTGAAAATTTCTTAACTGTCAGTACAAATGCTTTTTAACATTCTCCAGAAGTTATTCCAGAAAACTAGGACGCTGAACTTCGGATAATGTTCATCTGAAATTATTCACATCAGACACTAAAGTTTCATGATCTTCAAATATTCTTACACTTAATTTGCTTATCTGTGATTTACTAAACGTACTCTACTGTGAATAACAACAACAACATTAATAAAGATCCCCTACTGCATTTCTTTAAAAAAAAAATTCATTTATTTTTTTAGAAGTTTAGATAGACAGACAAACAGTTAGTAATAGTTAGTTAGTTAGTTAGTTAGTTAGTTATTTAGTTAGTTAGTCTCACATAGCCAGACCTTCAGACTGACAGCAGAAGGTCTGGACTCGATAGTAGCTTTCATAAGCCAAGGACCGACCAGAAACCGCCTGACTTACATGTAAAGCAACCAATCCCATTTCTTTCTTTTTTTTCGCATCATGTTTAGGGGCGTGAAAGTGTACCGTTGATGTGCGCATACAATAACAGACCGGAGTGTAAAACTCTAGGACGTATTTTAAAGAGTCTATATCGCAAACTTTACATAGCCTACTTCACATACTTTTGAAAATCCAGTGTTTGGTTGATCCTGATAAGCACACATTGTCACAGCTGAAAACATTCAAAAACAGCGCTCTTCTTCCATGAGGGGGTTTGGGTTCATGGTATCTTTGTCTCACGGAAATCCTGTAGAATTCAACCAGCAGAGGATGACTTCGAAACTGAAGTATTTCCAGTAAAGTGTGCCATATGCATCAGACGTTCATCCAGCGGTCCGTGGGCTAAGGTTGAGACTACTTAGTTAGTTAGTTAGTTAGTTAGTTAGTTAGTTAGTTAGGTTGGTAAGTAGTTAGGTAGGTAAAGCCCTGGATGGACACTGATTACTAGTCTAGACCTTCCCAAAACTTCTTGAGACCATTATAAATGTAAACCACTTGGATCAAAACATCAATTTATTGCATTGTTAAACTGAATCTTCAAAATGTCATTTGTTATGTACAATCCAACATAGCTTAAGCGATTTACAGTGGCTTTAAATCAATATACATCCTTTCTTCTTCAAATATGGAATTAGTTAAGTATGATCAAATGCCCCTGATGACACAGATCCAGTCATTCAAGACACAGATGACAAATTCATGAATCTTTAGAGCCACATGAGGGTGGACTGTATCTTTCTTTTTCCCAGTTTTGTATATACTCATCACCATGGCAATGTTTTGCCGGTGGAGGCCCAGTTTCTCTCTCTCAGATTTACCTGCAATCTTCAGGCACCACAATGTGATGGGAATTACTGCAGCCATCAAGGCAAGCAGCACTCTATTAAACCTGCTTCTACAATGTAGAATGATGGACATAAAGTGCAACCTGGATCCTGGTGGTTGATGAATAATGGTTCTAATTAATCCTTGATTTCATTAAAGTTAAGTATTAATGGTGACATTGGATTTATAAATGATACATTGATTCATAAATTCAGATTAAAAGGAAGAAAACAGGATTGACTGAAAACAACTGCATCTCTATCTGCAGAGAATCTCTGTGTGGTTCCCTGTGGAAAAACTTTGTTAGCTCACCATGCCTAATCTCACATACTTGGCTAACCATTTGTGGACACTTGGAGGCAGTGAAATATTGAGTTATCAACAGGACCAAAATATGTAACGCTAGTCAATACAAATTAGGCAGGACCACAGTTTTAAGGGAATAGCTAACCCAAAAAGGGTGATTTAGGCATTATTTACTAACCATCATGCAGTTCCAAACATGTGTGCTGTTATTTATGCTATTAAACACAAAAGTAGAACTTGTGTGAATCATTAAGCAATAATTGTTACTCAACTCTAATGACAAGGGGCTGTCAATCACAAACTGAGCACAAGATGCTCTCAATGACTGAAAACAAACTAGATCCATAAAGTACAGCCCATGCACTATATTCCAAGTGTTTGGGAGATATATGTATTGGCCATATAAATATCAGCAACTGCACCAAATTGTATATTTTTGCTCAGTTTTTGAATTAAATTGAGGTGTTTTTTCCTCAAGCATGAGCTCCATATCATACAGTTCTAGCAATAAAATCCTGATGTATCATATGATACTCAACAAAAAACACATACATAGCTGTCAACCCTCCCGTTTTTTCCGGGTTTCTCACGTGTTTTAGCTCTTTTCCCGCTGTCTTCCCGTTTTAGTTTTTTCCCGTAAAATATCCCGTATTTTTACGCTCTGATTGTGTGAGACGTACAAGCTCGGGCAGATTCGGCTTGAAGTTGTTCATCCTCGGATGCGGCGCCGCAATCGCTGTTACAAAAAAAGCCGTGCACACAGCAAAGCGAAATGTGGTCTTGCGCACCCAACTGGTCATTTTTGCCGCGCGCACCTTCGCGCTCATGCGGACACGTCGAGTATAAACCATGGTATAAACAAAGCTTAACCCTAACTCCGTGTCAGCGTGCGCTCTGATCTGTAAAGGGGCACAGACATCTACCAAATCATCTCCTGCAGCATCCTCCGAACTTCCGAAGCACCACTAACTCCGCCTCCGTTTCCCTCGTAAGCTGATATTAGTAGGCCTATTTAAACATTCTCTATGATAAAAAATGTAACAAATATTTTAATAACACGATTTTGGCGGTTATAGAGTTCTAATGACGGTGTTCAACTATAACCGTCGGTCTCACGGTTACGGTCACACCCCTAACACACACACACACACACACACACACACACACACACACACACACACACACACACACACACACACACACACACACACACACACACACACACACACACACACACACACACACTGTCTCTCTCTACCTCTCTCTCTCTCTCTCACACACACACACACCCACTGTCTCTTTCTCTCTCTCTCATACACACACACACACACTGTCTCTTTCTCTCTCTCACATATGTAGGCCTATATGTAGTTATAAACTCTTTAGATTGTTAATGATTAGTGCTTTTTTTTTAAAGTTTGTGGGTAAGAATCGTGTAAAAAAATCCCTTATTTTGGGGATGGATTCCGGGAAATCTCCCTTATTTTCAATGTTCAATGTTGACAGCTATGCACATATTGTATGCAGATTTTCTTTAGATTCAATTACAACCTTCACTAAACTGTTCCATCTCAAAAAATTCTAATTTTCAGACTATTATTTCATGTCACACTTTACAGGGTTAAGCTAAATATGACCTTTGGGAGGTTAGGGTTATTAGTGATTTATGACTTCACTGATATGATTCGGTACGCAAGTTGTATGGCCTTTTTTATGACACTTCCATGGTGTCATTTTTGTCCTTTTTTAGTCTGGACAGCTGTAGTCATTATGAACTATTATTGAATGGATACAACTGTTGTCCTCCATTCCTTTCATTCAAGGTTAAAAGGACACATTCATTGTGATGTTACACCTTCACAAATAAGTGTCTTTTGCTGAGTCCTTCCTTGAAGTGAAAGACAATATTCACATTCAGTCACAAGACTCTTGGGCTACAATATGCATTAAGAGTGAAAATCCCCTCTTTTCTCTATGAGGGCTTTAACAGAAGAGCCGAGGCAACCATCTCTCCCCACAAGGGATTAGAAAAGAGCTTGAATTCAATTCACTTTATTATTCAACGGCTATTGTGTGCTCGAGGAAATGTGTTTAAAACCCAACACACAAGCAAGGTGACTGTCACATAATAAAGGCCCTGACGTTTAAAGAGCAACATATCTAGATTTGAAGACTCAGTAGTGTGGAGAGCTAAGCCACTGCTACACTCCTGAGTGAGCGGTCTCAGATAAAGTTTAATGGGATATGAAGTGCTGTTTAATTCTCTTCCTTCTTTGACAGATATTCAGAGTTAATTGATTTAGAGTGACTTACAATGGCAAGACACGTCGGATGAGTAATCCTTTCGATACTGCTCATTTACTGCGTGAAGGATCTGCATATATACATGAGAATTTCAGCCTGTAACTTTAGTCACCACCTGGAGCACTGCCTTCCAATTCACATCCGAGAACCAATCAATCTGATCATCCATATTCATGAATATTTATGTCATGCATAGTTGTAGATGCAGACGATGACAAAGAAAATTAGGCTAAAAGTCTTTGATTACAAACTGGATAGATCAACTCATGCAGAGAACGGCTAACTAAACACTGAAAAGACTGCAACTTATATACAAAGCAAATTAGGGAAATAATAATAAACACCTGTGAGAATAAATGAATAGCTATTGAATTAATACATTATAAATTATTATATGTAATTATTGTTATAACAACCACCATACATATCTACAGGTAGCTCTAGACAAGCAAAGCAATCTTTATTTTTTAGTTTAGTGTTGCTTGTACTGCAATGGCATCTTTTGAACTTAAATTTCTGAAAGATTATTCTTATGAATGCATATGTTGGTGTTCGTTTGCATGTATTAGCTCTGGAATTGCCACACTTACAGGAAGTAAATAAAAATACGTTGAAGTGAAAAAGGAGCTGCATTAACCCTTAAATGCATACCTTGGGTCTTTAGTGACCTGGGACGTCATTCACTACCCTCCTCCTCATTTATTTTTTTAAAGTTAGACATCAACCTTCTTAGTATTCCTCAATCAATTCATTATAAACCATATAAAAAGAAAAAAATAATGACATTGTAAAAGAATGTCTGTTTTCCCATACATTTTTTTTTGTTTTTTGTAACAAAAAAATGGGTTGACCAGAAAAATGACCTCTGGTGTGTAACAGTGTAAGTATTTTTTTTTCTGCACAACAATAATTGAATCTTTGATGTCTGAATTTCATGAAGGATGGAAACTGCATGCATAAACACATTCTTCAAATAAAACTAATCTGTGTCAATTTAAAACAGCTATTAGCAATGCAAATCAACATTTGTTGTCTAGGCACATAATTTACTACATCTGAAGCTTTTTAAAGGAACTGATGGGACTAATTGTTTCAAACTGCAAACGTTAGAGGTTTGATGACCAATTACTATTTTTGGTTTTGATGACCATAAAGAAAGAGTTGCAACACCAGCAATCATTTACTTCATAAATTTAGCTGATGAAAACTGACATTTATTGTATCCAAGTAACCAAATTTGAGTCAGAAACAGCTGACTGCTTCAAGCATCCCTCCCATGTGTGCTGAGTCTCAGCTCTTTGTGTTGCTGTTTGCTGTGTAGCTGCTATCAACAATATTAAATCATACCTAAATTGTAATAAATTTTTAACAAGAGCATTATTTAACATTTAAAGTACTTTTAATTGTCGAGATTTCAAAATCTATGTATCATGATTTCCCCAAAACAAATTAAAGGAGCATTTCACCCCTGGGAATCTTGATCTTCATTGAAAGTGGTTCATATATGTATTCGAAATCTGTCAAAATTTTCTAATTTAGTGCCTTTTTGACCGAGTTATGACAGAAAGTAACTTTATAGCGCATTAGTTTGGTAAACCACATTTCCCACAATGCAACGCGTTTGAACAGCTCCAGAAGCCACTCCCACTAATCCAGAACACCGCCTATGCGTGACCCGCCTAGACGAGAATGCATTACGCTAGCTAAAGTTACCACTTGAGTTTGAAAATCATTTGCGATCTCATTCTTGATCTATTCCTTCTTACTATTTATTTTGAAATGGTGAACTATTGTATGGTACCGGGATGTTCAGTCACCTCAAGGAAAGGTCCAAAAGTAAGTTTTCATGCCCTACCGAGAGAGTAGGAGAGTATCTAGGTCGCCTATGTCCATATGCGGTGCGAAACTCGGATGGTTCACAACACAACACTCCATGTCCGTGTCTGCCTCTGACATTTCTTCTAGAAGGAATTGGCATTTTAGAGATTCTTTGCAGCAGACAGACTCTAGCTCGGTGTCCATAGTCGCACAGTTACAGCCCGTCACCACCAATTCGCTACAGCGCGAGCAAGCCCGGGCTTCTCGTCTGCGCCGGGCTGGTCTCCTGCGGCGGCCGCTGCCTTGTTCCTCCATCAGCCTCAGCTGCTCTTCGCTATATTGTGGCTCGTATAAATAGCCACGAACATCAGTTTCGAGCAAAAGATTTTCAAAATCCTCGTCTTCCATATCGTGTGTCGTAAATTCAGGCATTATGGTAAATCTAACTCCTTGAGCGCTTGTTAGCTTAGCTTGCTGTCTTCCAAGCAAGATAGCGGATTAATAGTTTAGTTTCTTCAGGTTTAGTCCCACCCACTGATCTGTAATAGGCCGGTGGGGTGAGTGGGTCCCACGCCCTTGAATAATAATGAACTAAAGGCTGTAGTTTTCTTAATATGCAATGAAATTTATCTTCCGTCCTATCGTGGCGCAAAATTACGATATTTACGTCACGATAGGACGGAAGTAAAACACTTAAATCCTTTTTTCTCCCATCTCAGAAAAAAAACAAGCAAAATTCCACCATCATTAAAATATATGACTGGGTTTCTAACAGTACAAACCTTAATGCAAATGGGTGAAGTGACCCTTTAAGCGGAAGCTGATTTCTTTGATCAACTTAATCACCCAGTGCAGTCACCTGTCAAGAAAAGTTCAGACTTCAAGGATTCAGTTAGGAAATATCATGGATGGATCTGATAATGACAAACAGTATTACTAGGATGTGCTACCAAGAGATAGGAGTTAGGATTTGTTTCAGAATTTGGTAGGAAATCAGCACTGTGATCAACATGACAAATGAATTCTTGCTTAACTGGTTTAATAACAACACATTTTATGTTATTATAGTTAATTACTATGTTATAATAACCACCAAGTGTATCTACTAGCAGCTTAGAAAAAAACACTTATTTTTGTAATTCTGTTTAGTAAAGCTAGTGGTGCAAACATAAAACTTCAGGTTTAAAACAAGACCAAACTTATCCACTGAGCAGTAAAAATGTTATAATAATGCAGGATTGAGAAAATTAATGATTTGATCAAATGAGTCAAATCTAATTTTTACTCAAAAGGTATGCTCAGTAGTCTCGGTCTAAAGTTAAGGAGGTTTAAGAGGTTGTGTTTTTAATCATTTCCCCCCGCTGTAGCTCTAAGTTTCTCTAAGCACAAAACTCCCACCTGCCTGCTCTTTGTCTCACACCAATCTATTTCTGCTCAATCCAGACGGCTTGTCCATTTTTAAGAGGACTCAGAGGAGAAAGCTGGAACACAGTTATACTGCTGCAACAGCACTCCCTTGAACAAACCCCAAATCAAATCAAGAGTTCTATAAAAACATACCTCAACTGAAAAAAACGAAAACTCATAAATAACCTCCACTCGACAATCAACTCAGAAACTCATTTATAACTAAAAGAAAGATCTATTTTAACAACAACGACAACAACAAAAATATTTCAATATAATATCAAGCACTCGCATACAATTAACCTCAAAACCAAATACTTAAAAACTCTTAAAAACACATCAGGTTATATATATTACTAGATTTTATTACAGTTTTTACTGGCTATGTTTAATAGAGTGGAACTCATTTCTGGCCTCTAGCAGCATTCAAAGCGCCGACCCCTCAGATAACAGCCTATGGGCAGCACAGACAGCAGCTGGGTATGAGCAGATGAGTTATATCACTGCTTCCACTCATAGAGTTTGACTCAAAGCTGCCGCCGGCAGGAGGAAGAGGTTGTTTTAAAAACAGCAAGAGAATGGACATGACCTCAATATAATTTTAGCAATGAACACATGGAAGTGTAGCAGTCTGTTGTTGACTGTCAACAATGTCCACATTTATGCCCAGTGTAATGTATTCTGTAAGAACTCGCATAATACCAAGTGACACGCCAGAATTACACGGCTAATCGTCATCAATGGGGAAAGAGGCTTTTTAGCAGGGGCTAACAGTTTAATCTCTAGTTTTGGTTTTTGGTTCATGTTTCAGGTCACAGTCATATTTCTTGTCTTGTCATGTGATTCCATAGCCCACATGTGATCATGCCATGTGCTTCCTTAGTCTCAAGTTGTCATGGGGTAATTGTCTAATCATGTTCACAGGTGTGTCTTGTTTACTGATTAGTCCATGTGTGTATTTAAGCCCTCATATGTGTATTTAAGACCTCATGTTTGTCATTCATCTTTGTCTTATTGATGTTGTAACCTACTGTTGGTGAGTTTTCTGTTTTAGTTTATAGTTCCAAGTCCTTGCTTTGGATGATCAATACACTGCAAATTGGTTCTACAAACTTGCCTCCAGTGGACTGATGTTACAAAACCAACCATGAACCAAGCAGTTTGTTTGCTTCACCTCTGTCATGGGAAACATAGAGGATTATGTGGATAAATTCTGTGTACTTTGTGACAAGGTTGACTAACGATAATACCTTAAAAGACATTTTTCGTCACAGTTTAAATTAACCCATTCGTTCTTGACTGCCTAGGGGGAAAATTCACTTTTCCCTAGCACAATATATGGACTATGCCCTTCTGTTGAGCGGCTCATCATTTACTGTGGGTTTTGCGGAAGAGGAGTCTCACAATCCCACAGTACCCTCCAAGCTAGAGACTCTTCACATCATGCCTGCCAAGCCAGAGACCAAATAAAAATAGAAAATAGCTGTTCTTGACTGATTAACTTTTGTAACTATATTTTTATTTATAAAAAAAAGTGGAATGTTATTTTACATTTGATTACAATTTCTGTTCCTGAATACCTGGAAATCTTAAAACAACTTATTTCAATATTGCAATCGTATCTCTGTTCAGTTGTATTTATTTGTGTAATTGCTAATTGTTTATTTCTTCTTTTTGTAATTATTGAGTGTTTACTTGTCTTTAATAATGCTTGAAATTTATATTAGTTAGGCTAGTTTTTGGTATAGTATTTTTAAACCATAGGCAAAAAATCTTTGTGTATGTTGATTTTTGCTCATGGTATTCAGCTACAATTTAATGTTTTGCAATAAGACTTAGAATAAATGTGAATGATTTCTATGTTTTTTTATTTATTTATTTTATTTGACCTTATTTAAATCGATATTAGGAATTGATTAGAATCGGAATCGTTCAAATTCAAACGATACCGAACCCTATGTATCACGGCAACTGGGTAGTAAAATGTCCGGTGAGTGGCGCTAAAAGGTTTTAAACTCCTTAAGCTCCTTTAGGACCAGGTCGTGCTGAAAAATGAAATCTTCATCTCCATAAAGCTTTTCAGCAGATGGAAGCATGAAGTATTCCAAAATCTCCTGATAGCTAGCTGCATTGACCCTGCCCTTGATAAAACACAGTGGATCAACACCAGCAGCTGACATGGCACCCCAGACCATCACTGACTGTGGGTACTTGACACTGGACTTCAGGCATTTTGGCATTTCCTTCTCCCCAGTCTTCCTCCAGACTCTGGCACCTTGATTTTTCCGAATGACATGCAAAATTTGCTTTCATCCGAAAAAAGTACTTTGGACCACTGAGCAACAGTCCAGTGCTGCTTCTCCGAGGCCCAGGTCAGGCGCTTCTGCCGCGGTTTCTGGTTCAAAAGTGGCTTGACCTGGGGAATGCGGCACCTGTAGCCCATTTCCTGCACACACCTGTGCACGGTGGCTCTGGATGTTTCTACTCCAGACTCAGTCCACTGCCTCTGCAGGTCCCCCAAGGTCTGGAATCGATCCTTCTCCACAATCTTCCTCAGGGTCCGGTCACCTCTTCTCGTTGTGCAGCGTTTTTTGCTACACTTTTTCCTTCCCACAGACTTCCCACTGAGGTGCCTTGATACAGCACTCTGGGAACAGCCTATTTGTTCAGAAATTTCTTTCTGTGTCTTACCCTCTTGCTTGAGGGTGTCAATGATGGCCTTCTGGACAGCAGTCAGGTCGGCAGTCTTACCCATGATTGCGGTTTTGAGTAATGAAACAGGCTGGGAGTTTTTAAAAGCCTCAGGAATCTTTTGCAGGTGATTAGAGTTAATTAGTTGATTCAGATGATTTGGTTAATAGCTCGTTTAGAGACCCTTTTCATGATATGCTAATTTTTTGAGATAGGAATTTTGGGTTTTCATGAGCTGTATGCCAAAATCATCAGTATTAAAACAATAAAAGAGCTGAAATATTTCAGTTGGTGTGCAATGAATCTAAAATATATGAAAGTTAAATTTTTATCATTACATTATGGAAAATTATGAACTTTATCACAATATGCTAGTTTTTTGAGAAGGACCTGTACATTTAGTCATTTAGCAGACGCTTCTATCAAAAGCGACTTACAAATGAGAACAATAGAAGCAGTTAAACTAACAATACTACAACAATATGCAAGTGCTATGGAGCTTCCCAGTTTAATCTAACACAGTATCTGTATTTATTAAGATAATAGATATAGAATAGAAGATAAAGTGTTGGTATTAATAGACCAGGTGTTGTCGTTGGCTCGTTAAAGACCACTATAACTGCAGAATTTTGGATCAGTTGCAGAGGTTTGACAGTGCAAGCTGTAAGACCTGCCAGGAGAGCATTACAATAGTCCAGTCTGGATAGAACAAGTGCCTGGACAAGGAGTTGTGTAGCATGCTCTGATAGGAAGGGCCTGATCCTCCTGATGTTGTACAAGGCAAATCTGCAGGACCGGGCAGTTCAAGCAATGTGGTCTGTAAAGTTCAAATGATCATCAATCACAACTCCAAGGTTCCTGGCTCACCTTGATCGAGTTATGGATGACGAGCCTAGCTGAATGGAGAAGCTCTGGTGTTGTGTTGGGTTGGCTGGGACCGCAAGCAACTCTGTCTTCACAAGGTTTAGTAGAAGGTGATGGTCCTTCATCCAGCCAGAAATGTCTGTCAGGCAGGCTGAGATGCGAGCAGCTACCGTCGGATGCTCCGGCTGGAATGAGAGGTAGAGTTGTGTGTCATCTGCGTAGCAGTGATACGAAAAGCCAAGTTTCTGAATCACAGATCCTAGCCCTAAGGCACCCCAGTAGCTAGATGTTGGGTCTTTGACAATTCACCTCTCCACGACACCCTGAACGACCTATCTTAGAGGTAAGACTTGAACCATTGGAGTGCGGTCCCCGAGATACCCTTCGTCTTTAGGATTGACAGGAGGATCTGGTGGTTAACTGTGTCAAAGGCAGCAGACAGATCCAGAAGGATGAGAACTGAAGATTTGAAAGCTGCTCTTGCCAGTCTCAGAGCTTCAATTACCGGGAGCAGGTTGGTTGTTGACGAGACTGGTTGTTGTCCAGGAGATCTGGTCCAAAACAACATTCAAGTGTCTTGGCGACGAATGAAAGAAGGGATACCAGTCTGTAATTTTCCAGATGTGCTGGATTTAGAGTGGGTTTCTTAAGCAGTGGGGTTACTCGAGCCTGCTTAAATGCTGTGGGAAAAAAATGGCTTGAAGTAGATTTGTGGGAATAAGATCAAGCAGACAGGTAGTAGGGCGATTGAAAAGGAGGAGTTTGGAGACTTCTGCTTCTGAAAGCAGAGAGAAGGAGGGTAGAATGTGTGTGTTAGCGGGTAAGATGTGTGTGCCAGTTTGTGGTTTGGTAAACTGGTTGCTGATGGTGGTTGTTTTATTTATGAAGAACGTGGCAAAATCGTCCGCTGTTAGGGTTCATGAAGAAGGAGAACGAGGGTTGAGAAGAGAGGAGAAGGTTTTGAAAAGCATGCGAGAGTCAGAAGAATTGTAAATTTTGTTGTGATAGTGAGCCCTTTTAGCAGTAGAGATATTAGCAGAGAACAAAGAGTGGAGGGATTGATTAAGACCATGGTCAGTAGAATCTTTCTATTTGCACCACTTCCTCTCTGCACACCTGAGTTTAGAACGATGTTCGCAGAGAACATCAGATAACCAGGGGGCAGAGGATGTGGCGCAGGCTGGCCTGGAGGAAAGGGGGCAGTAGTTGTCCAAAAAGGATGTTAAAGTGGAGAAAAGAGTATCTGTTGCACTGTTAGTATCTTAAGTTGAGAGCTGATCAGGTGGAGGAAGTATGGATGAGACCAATGAGGATAGGCGAGAGGGTGAAGTGAGTGTAGGTTTTGCCGAAAGGTCACCTGTGGAGGAGTGTGTATTGTATTCTGAGGCATGTTGAGGTTGAGAGTGAGGAGGAAGTGATCTGAGGTGTGCAGCGGAGTGACCAACGTATGGTTAGTGGAGCAGTAGCGCCCAAAAAAAACTACCCACAAAATCCCTTACAATACAACTTTAATTTAGAAGGATGTCCTGTTACTTTATCCACTACAGTAAAAGACCTGGGTGTTATACTAGACCGCAACTTGACTTTCGAAAATCATATTTCATATATTACAAGAACAGCCTTTTTCCACCTTAGAAACATTGCTAAGCTACGCAACATGCTATCTGTTTCTGATGCAGAAAAGTTAGTTCATACTTTCATGACCTCGAGACTAGATTACTGTAATGCTTTATTAGCTGGCTGTCCTACATCCTCAATTAACAAGCTACAGTTAGTGCAAAATGCAGCTGCTAGAGTTCTTACTAGATCAAGAAAATATGATCATATAACACCTATTTTATCATCTCTACACTGGTTACCTATTAAGTTACGTATCAATTACAAAGTATTCCTACTGACCTATAAAGCCCTAAATGGTTTAGCTCCTGTGTATTTAACAGACCTTCTATCGCCATACAATCCATCGCGCTCTTTAAGATCACTAAATTCGAGGCTTCTGGTCATTCCTAGGATATCTAAGTCCACTAAAGGAGGGAGGGCGTTCTCGCATTTAGCTCCTAAACTCTGGAATAGCCTTCCTGATATTGTACGAGCCTCAGACTCGCTGTCCCAGTTTAAAACTAGATTAAAGACGCATCTCTTTAACCAAGCATTCACTTAATGCTTAACCTTTGATACTGCTGAATCGGTTCGAATGCATTAACATTATGAACATCAGCTATGCTAATTATTTCCCATCTGCCTTTCTGCTGTTATCTCGGGACGCTAGTCCCGAGGTAAATAGCGTTCGTCAGCTCCAGTTTGTATCCAGCCTCTCACGGAGACTTCAGATGCCCCAACGCCTGTGAAGAGACGACTCGACGCCTGTGAAGAGACGACTCAAAGCCGGCGATATGTTATGCCATAAATTAATACTTGATTAACTAACTGTATTTTTCTATGTACATTTCCGAAATGCAATTTCTGTAAAGCTGCTTTGAGACAATGTGTATTGTGAAAAGCGCTATACAAATAAATTTGAATTGAATTTGAATTGAATTAAATAAGGTCTAGTTGGTTACCTGATTTGTGAGTAGCCGCAGTAGATACTCGTTTGAGGTCGAATGAGGCAAGCAGAGTGTGGAAATCAACAGCCTGAGGCCTTTCTAGGTGGATGTTGAAGTCGCCAAGAACTACAAGAGGAGTACCATCCTCAGGGAAGGATGAGAGTAGCAGATCAAGCTCCTTCATGAAACTGCCAAGTTGACCTGATGGACGATAAACAACTACAAAATGGATTTTACTAGGCGTAGTGATGGTAATTGAATGCGAATCAATTGAGCTGTTGTCACACAGATGTGGTAAAGGACACAATTTCCAATAGTTTGATATGAGAAGGCCAGTACCTCCAGCCTGTGTGATCAGACGAGGGGTGTGTGAGAAAGTGAGGTTAGTGAAAATGGCAGCAGGTGTTGCAGTGTCCTTTGGTCTGATCCAGGTCTCTGTCAGGGCCAATAGGCTGAGACCTGAATGACTAAAATTAGATGCAATTCCTATTTCCAGAGACCAATTCCAGAGACCCATGGGAAAAGAGAATAAAGTACTAGAAGACACCGGAAAGGTACGCAGGTTGCTAGGATTGTGCTGCCTCCAACGTGTGACATTTGATTTAAGCGTGTTAGTAATAGTAGGGATTTGAAAACACATAGTATAAGAGAGCTCACAAACAAAGTGATTGGAAGAAAAGTTTTGTAGAAGAGAAAGGAAACAACAAGAAAATAATACTCAAGTGCCTTGTCGGTGTCCTTGCTCGGAGGAGTCACTGGTCTTTACACTCTTCGGTCTCACACGATGAGGGCTTCACACAAGGGCTGCTGCGGTATATTACTTGCTTTATACTCACCTGAAATGTCATTATTGAATACAGCTGTACATGCCTCACTAGTGAAACTGTTTAGCACGTGACTAAGCGCGAACAAACAAGACTTCACCGAGATTTCAGCTCGTGAGCACAGTAAATAAACACTGTTTCCTAATAACTACAACTGTGCACTTAAATCATATGATAAAATTATACAAAACAATTACAGTTCCTATCACCTCCTGTTGTTTGACTGCTTCTTTATAATAAGTGATACAAAACACACTGTATAAATAGTGCTTTAAAGATAAGATAAATACTACAACTGTATAAATAGTTGTTAGATACTACCTCTTATGTTGTATGTTTATGTATGTTTTGGAGTTTTACAGAAATAGGTAGAGGCACATTTTTCCAGTGTGTTGGTTATAACCAGTACAAAGATAAACTCTCACCAACAGGGATAAGCTGCATTTAGATAGAGATTTCTTTTTCAAGTGGGAAAGAGAAAGATAATGTGAAAAAGAAAATCCATGTTCTGTTGTAGCTGGCTGGTTTGTCCTTCACACTTGGAACAGACAGGGAAGAATGTCTTCATATACACTCAAGAGCTGTTGTTTCAAGTGATATGCAAGTGTGAAGGTCAGTGAATAGAGTCTGGTCAAGATGCAGCTGCTATTGTAAAATTTTTCTTTCTTTTCTTGTCAGTCATACTTGATAAATGTGTCCTCTTGGTGTCCTAATACATTGATAAATGCACCTTTAGAATGTTGCAGAAGCTAAAAGTGCTTGATTATACAGACAATGCTTGACATTTTCTAATTAAATGCAATGTCATGCATAAACAATGTCAATCTACATACAAATATATGAAATCTAATACGGAGTGTCTATTGCACATGCACACAGAGGCACCTAGACAACGCGCAGGCAATAGACACTGTCGTCGACGTGAGCAGTGCTGGAGGAATTCAGGGCTTGTCTGGGAAGCTCACCTGAGGAAATATCACATTATCCAGTCCGTGGAGTGGAATGGCGAGCAAGCGAAGACACCTGAGCAGGTCCTAGTACTGGCTGGTTAAAGCGAGTACTCGAGAGGACACAGGCTCCAATCGGAGATTGTAGAATCTAGCGAATGTGTTGGGTGTCGCCCAGCCTGCAGCTCTGCAGTTGTCTGTTAGCTAGGCGCCATACGCTAGAGCCCAAGAGGAAGCCACACTCCGGGTGGAGTGGGCTGTCACACCAAGGGGGCATGGTCAACCTTGCTGCTGGTATGCCAAAGCAATGGCGTCCACTATCCAGTGAGACACCCTATTCCTAGGAGAAAGCCTTTCCCTCCAGCTTCCCACCATAACAGACAAGAGCTGGTCTGAGGTCCTGAAACCTATGTTCTGTCTACATAGGCGCGGAGTGCGCGTACTGGACAGAGCAGTGCCAAGGCTGGGTCTGCCTCCTCCAGGGGCAGCACTTGCAGGTTCACCACCTGATCTCGAAAGGGAGTGATGGGAACCTTGGGCACATATACATGCCAGGGTCTCAGGATCACGTGAGAGTAGGCCGGCCCGAATTCCAGGCAAGCTTCGTCAATGGAAAATGCGTGCAGCTCCCCTACCCTCTTGATGGAGGCCAATGCAACCAGGAGCAATGTCTTCATTGACAGGAACTTAAGCTCCACTGATTGCAGAGACTCAAAGGGAGCACTCTGCAGGGCAGTTAGAACCACTGAGAGGTCCCAAGAGGGAACGAGAGGAGGGCGAGGAGGATTCAGTCTCCTTGCTCCCCTCAGGAACCCGACGATCAGGTCGGGATTTCATACGGACTTACCTTCGACTGCGTCATGATGTGCGGCGATAGCGGAAACATATACTTTCAGGATGGAGGGAGACGGAAGGCCCCGCGGCCAGCTGTGCGACAGTGCATCCGTGCCGAGCATGCCCTCGGTCAGAGAGTAAAACAGGGCGCAATGGGTCGAGTCGTGGGAGGAAAACAGGTCTAACTGTGCATCCCCGAACTGGTCCCAAATCAGCTGAACTGACTGGGGATGGAGTCGCAATTCTCCAGGGAGGGGCTGAAGCCATGAGAGCTCATCGGCAGCACAGTTCAGGGCTCCGGGGATATAAATGGCTCGAAGCAACCTCAGATGCTTCTGACTCCATAGGAGGAGGTGGCGGGCGAGTTGTGCGACATACGGCGGGAGCGTAGACCACCTTGACGGTTGATGTACGCTACTGTGGCGGTATTGTCTGATCGGACTAGTACTTGTTGAACCTTGAGCAGAGCAAGAAAGCGTTGCAGAGCAAGGCGTACTGCCAGCAACTTTGAGGCAATTGACAAGCCAAAGGCGCAGGGGGCCTGTCCAGGAGCCCGCGGCATTATGTCCATTGCACATGGCACCCCAGTCCGTGGTGGAGGCATCTGTTGAGACAACATCATGCCTGGAAAATTGTACCATGGCCACTCCGGTCCGTAGAAAACTGAGGTTCGACCATGGGGTGAAGGTCTGATGGCAGGTCAGAGTAACTGGTACTCGGAGCATGCCGTGTTGCCATGCCCACCTTGAGACTCGGTCACGAAGCCAGGGCTGAAGCGGTCTCATTTGAAGCAATCCGAGCGGCGTTGCCGCGGCTGCAGATGCCATATGCCCCAGGAGCCTCTGAAATAACTTCAGTGGAACCGCACTCTTGCCCTCGAATTGTTTCAGGCAAGTCAGCAGTGACTGCGCACACGCGCTCGTAAGCTGTGCGGACATGGCGACCGAGTCGATTTCCATACCGAGAAAAGAGATCCTCTGCACGGGGCAGAGGTTGCTCTTCTCCCAGTTGACCTGAAGGCCCAGACGAGCTGGGTGCCGGAGCACTAGGTCCCTGTGTTCGCAATCCTGGTCTCGAGAGTGAGCTAGTATGAGCCAGTCGTCGAGATAGTTCAGGATGCGAACCCCATGTTCCCGTAGAGGAACAAGGGCTGCCTAGACGACCTTCGTGAAGATGCAAGGAAACAGGGCTAGCCCGAATGGGAGAACCGCGTCCTGGTATGCCTGCCCCTCGAAAGCAAACCGGAGGAACGGTCTGTGTCAAGGGAGAATGGAGACATGGAAGTAGGCGTCCTTCAGGTCGATCGCTGCAAACCAATCCTGCGGCCGCACACACTCGAAGCATTTTGAATGGCAGCCTGTGAAGGGAGCAGTTCAGGATGCGCAGGTCCAGGATTGGCCGTAACCCATCGGATTTCTTCGGGACAATGAAGTAGGGGCTGTAGACCACGGACCTCATTTCGGCTGGAGGGACAGTCTCGATCACACCCTTCGCCAGTAGGGTAGCAACCTCTGCTCTCATGATAGGGGCACTGCCACGATCATAGTAGAGCGGACTCCCCTGAAGCGCGGAGGAGACCGTGCGAACTGAATCGCATAGCCGAGCATGATGGTTTGTGCAACCCAGCGGGACAGGTTGGAAAGCTTAAGCCAGGCTCCCAAGAACTGTGCCAGCGGGGTCATGCAAACCACAGACGTCCCCTCGGTGGTGCAGCGGAGCGGAATGACCGGCCCGGACATGGACGGCATAGCGCCCCAGTGTGGGGGCACGGTCATTAACCGCAACCTGACAGAGGAGGCCAGGGAAGGACACTGTCATCCGAGAACTCTGTGGGCTCAGGGATGGGGGTGTCAGTTCTTTCTCTAATAACATTATGGCGCTGCCCACCCGGGGGTGAGCAGCGGGGAGTGGATAACAAAAGATTCCCCCCCGGCCCTCCACTGGGGGAAGGAGTGGCCCTGCTACCATCTCCTGAAAAGAACTGACGACCATCCCTGAGCTGCCCCTCTCAGGAGTGCCGCTTAGCCTGGCGTTTAGCGGGGCTGGAGAGGGCGTTGGCTCCTTCCTGCGGCTTCCCCCACGACTGGGCCTGGGTGAAGGCTGTTGCTTGGGCTGAGCGGGAGGAGCGGGAGCCGCAGGAGGACGCCCTCAGCGGTGAACAGACTCAGGATTCTGCGCCGGCGGCTGGTTGGAGGCAGCATCGGGTCGTCGGGTCAGAATATGCTTAATAGCCTCAGTCTGTTTCTGAGCGGTTGAGAACTGTTGGGCGAAATCCTCAACCGCACCGCTGAAGAGGCCAGCCTGGGATATGGGAGTGTCGAGCAGCCGGGACCGCTCAGTATCCCGCATATCGGCCAGGTTCAGCCAAAGGTGTCGCTCCTGGACCACAGCAGGGGACATCACCAGACCCATGAAGCGTGCGGTCACCTTAGTCGCTCGGAGAGCAAGGTCAGTGGCGGCGCGCAACTCATCAAAGAGCCCTGGGTCTGTCCTACCCTCGTGCATGTCATTTAGTATCTGGGCCTGGTAGACCTGCAGAATGGCCATGGCATGCAGAGATGCGGCTGCCTGTCCAGCGGCTCTATAGGATTTCGCCACAAGCATAGACGAAAACCTACAGGCTTGGGACGGGTGCTTAGGATCAGCGCGAGAAGGACTCTGAGGACACAGTTGCATCACAACAGAGCGTTCAACCAGGGGACCCCAGTGTACCCATGGGCAGTGGCCCCATCAAGGGGAAGAAAGGCGGAGGAGATCAGCGAGCGATCGCGGGAAGACTTGAGGGTCTTCCAGGATTTCGAGATCTCCTTATGCACGTCCAGGAAGAAAGGTATTGGGGTTGGACGCCGACGGGAGTCGGCTGCCACACCCAAAAAACAATCATCATATATATATATATGAGTGCTGGAGAGAAGTGATATTGCAAACAATTTTTATCCGCCACTTTTGTTGAATTACACTGCAGTGTGATTAAAAACGACATTTAAAAAAAATCAGCATTGCAACTCTTTGTGAAAAGCACTTGTAGTGTACTCAAAATCTTAAAAATATATTTAAAGAGAGTCCATTTTGATGACTGTTTCTTAATGCACGAAAAAAAACTCTCGTAAAATTACTTTTAAAAAGTGTACTGTGA
Source organism: Siphateles boraxobius (assembly GCF_051911475.1). NCBI lineage: Eukaryota > Metazoa > Chordata > Actinopteri > Cypriniformes > Leuciscidae > Siphateles > Siphateles boraxobius. The sequence continues at coordinate 23,106,023 of NW_027509208.1, read as the reverse complement.
CCATAATGTTTAGTTGTATTCAGTTCAAGGACTTTTAGTTTGTTTTCATTCAGCACATGCATTTCTTTGTTTTTGTTTTCCCGCCACTGATCGATCACCATGGACACCTACATAATCACCACAGCTGTTCGTCATAGGCCTATTGCCACATCATCACTGTGTATTTAAGTTCCTCTTGAGTTCTCATGCATTGTCCGGTATTGTTTGTGCAGTATGTATCTTGTTCTGTGTTGTTTAAATAAGCCCCCTGTTATATCATTCTCATCATCTTCTTCGTCTTCCTTTGATCATCATGTTGCATGTACTTTGTAATAATGTCAAATTAAGTTTTATTTTATAGTACATTATAAATCATTAGTCTAATAATTAATTACATCTATTTTTAAGTATGTAAAATGTTGTATTATTACATATAAAGATGTACTAAAGTGGGTCAAAACACCCTTAAGTTCAACTAATTGTACATCTGAACTATAATATGTTAATTTAAGTGTAAATCACATGCAATTAAGAGTATAAATGTATATTATTTCCGAGATAAGTACTCTTTTTCAAAGTATTGTAAAAGTGTACTTTTTCACAAGGGAAACACTTGCAACAGTTAACTGAACAAAGAAAAACGTCTCGGTTACGTATGTAACCCTAGTTCCCTGATAGGGAATGAGACGCTGCGTCAAACGCTGTGGGAACGCCCCTGCGTTGTGCGTCATGAAGCACGTATGGAATCAGCCCAATGGAGAGATGGAACGTCAAAGGCGGGTGACGTCATCGACCAGGAAACTATAAAGCACCCCAAAAACACAAGCGCATCAGCTTCTGATAGGCCTGAAGGAAGCGCTAACGGGAATGCCGGGAGTATGGTGGAACAACACAGCGTCTCGTTCCCTATCAGGGAACTAGGGTTACATACGTAACCGAGACGTTGCCTTTCAAGGGAACTTCGAGCTGCGTCAAACGCTGTGGGAACGCGAATACCCACGTCGCCATAGGACCAACTGACTGTCATGTGAGAACTAGCGCACAGAGGACGAGAGCACCTGTGCCCCAGGGGTAGAGCTTAAGTCTAGGTCATAGAACTTAATAAAAGTATGCGGTGAAGACCATCCAGCCAGGGAAACTCCTGACAATAAAGCTTTAGAAGCAGCCATACTCCTGGTAGAGTGGACTCGTACAGCCAAAGATGAAGGCTGACCAGCCGACTCATAAGCAAGTGAGATAGCCTCGACCACCCACTTGCTCATTCTTTGTTTAGACATGGGACACCCTTTCCAAGGTGGCCCAAAACACACAAATAGTTGTTCTGATTTCCTCCACAGGGCAGCTCTGTGGACATAAGCGTCTAAAGCCCTAACAGGGCAGAGTAAATTAAGTTTCTCCTGGTCTGACGACAAGAATGGAGGAGGACAGAAAGCCTGCAGAACTCTAGGTCTAACAACATTAGTACCTTGGGAACGTAACCTGGTCTAGGATGCAGAAAAGCCTTAACCATGCCAGGCGAAAATTCCAGGCACGAGGGTGAAACCTACAGAGCCTGCAAATCTCAGATTCTTTTTAGTGAGGAGATAGCAAGAAGAAAGATAGTTTTAAAAGTGAGAAACTTCTCGGTAACTTCTTCGATAGGTTCAAAAGGAGCTAGGGAAAGACCTTCTAATACAATGGCCAAATCCCAGGTCGGCACCCTCGTACGAACTGCTGGCCTCAGCCTCAATGTGCCACGAAAGGAAACGAGTTATAAGCGGGTGCCTCCCAAGAGAAGCTCCACTGAAAGGGACGTGGTAAGCAGCTAGTGCCGCCACATACACCTTTAGTGTGGAGGGGGATAAACCTGTGGAGAAGCGCTCCTGCAGGAATTCCAGCACTGCACCAACTGGGCAGTTAACTTGGTCCTGCAGGTGTTCTCCAAACCAAGAAGTGAAAAGTTTCCACTTCAAGGCATAAAGCTTTCTTGTGGATGGAGCCCTGGAGTGAAGAATGGTCTCAACAGCCTCGGTTGAGAGACCTGAATCTATGAGTCGTGCCACCCGCCTGAGAGAGTAGATCGCTCCTGACCTGGAGCTCCAAAGGAGAGCCGTCCAGGAGAGAAATCAGGTCCGCAAACCATACTCGGGCCGGCCAGAACGGGGCTACTAGTAGTAGGCTGACCCCATCCCGGCGAACACTCTCCAGAACTCCTGGTAGCAGAGCAATCAGGGGAAAGGCGTACAGACGTGACCTCGGCCACGGCTGCACCATAGCGTCCAACCCCAGAGGGGCTGGATGACTGATAGAGAACCACAGATGACAATGCGTGGTCTCCTTGGAAGCGAATAAGTCCACCTCAGCGCGACCGAAACTCAACCAAAGGAGCTCCACCACCTCAGGGTGGAGTCTCCATTCCCCTGGCCTCGGCCCCTGCCTCGACAGGGAGTCTGCTACCACATTCAAATACCCAGGAAGATACATTGCTCTCAGTGATAGTAACCTCCCTTGGGACCACAGGAGGATCTGACGGGCCAACTTTTAAAGCCGGCGAGACCGCAGGCCCCCCTGATGATTTATATAAGAGACCACAGACGTGTTATCTGACTGAACTAATACATGATGACCTCTCAGGTCTGCTAGGAAGTGTTTCAGAGCCTGAAACACCCCCAACATCTCTAGACAATTTATATGCCATGATAGATGATGGTCCTGCCACAGAGCTTGGGCTGGACGACCACTCATGACTGCCCCCCAGCCTGTGAGGGAAGCATCCGTCGTTAGCGTTAAGCGACGACAAAGAGCCTCCAGCACAGGACCTTTCGATAAGAACCAAGTTTCTTTCCACATGACCAGAGCACAAAGGCAGCGCCGCATGACTTTGATAGTGCTGAGCGGATTTCCCCTCGGGGAGAATCTCTTGGTCCTGAGCCACCACTGTAGCGGTCTTATGTACAACAGGCCGCAAGGTGTAACGTTGGACGCTGCTGCCATCAGACCCAACAGTCTCTGAAACTGCTTTACGGTAAGTAGCTGGCCTAGCTTTACTTGTTTCACAGCTGAAAGAATCGAAGCGATGCGGGTCGGAGAGAGTCGCGCCCGCATCGAAACCCGAATCCCAAACAACACCCAGAAAAGTGGTCTTCTGAGAAGGAGATAAAACACTTTTCTTTGCGTTCAGCCTCAACCCCAACTTTCTGATATGAGCAAGAACGGCATCTCGATCCCGAACCGCCATCTGCTCTGTCTGAGCTAAAATCAACCAATCGTCGATGTAATTGAGGATACGAATGCCCTGAAGCCTCAGAGGCACTAGTGCTGCATCCATGCATTTCATGAAAGTGCGGGGAGATAAAGCTAGGCCAAACGGAAGAACCCTGTACCGGTACGCCTCGCCCCCGAAGGCGAAACTCAGGAACATCCTGTGTTGTGGAAGGATGGAAATGTGGAAGTACGCGTCCTTTAGATCTATCGTGACATACCAGTCCTCGGATCTGATTTGTGACAAGATCTGCTTGATAGTGAGCATCTTGAATTTTAGCTTCACTACCGAGCGATTCAATAGGCGCGGGTCTAAAATTGGACGCAACCCCCCATCCTTCTTTGGAACGATGAAATATCGGCTGTAATAACCTGACTCCAAACTGGGAGGAGGAACCAGTTCTATAGCCTCCTTTTGAGGAGGGTTTTCATCTCTTGTTCCATTACCAGAGCCTGCTCGGGGCCAACCACTGTGGGCAGAACCCCTCTGAATTTTGGTGGACGACACCTGAATTGGATAGCATAACCCTTTTCTACTGTCTGCAGGACCCAATGAGATATTTGTGGAAGGCTTTTCCACTCTGCCAGAAATTCTACTAAGGGTACCAGTCTCTCGAGACTGGCCTCTGGTGTAACTTGAGCAGCAAACTCAGCGCCCTGTAACGGCGCACCCCCAGGGAACAACTGGTTTAACCGCTCTGAGACCCTCCTCAGAGGGAGCGAGCGTCCCTCGGGGAAGCCCTCGCTGGGACCGTCTGTGCCCCAGCATGAAAGCGGGTTTGGCAGAACGGGCCCCTGAGGGCACCGAGGAAGAATGGGCACCGTAAAAAGAGGTGAACACCTTTCCGCCTCGTGGGGGCCACCCTCAGTGTCCTGCACGCCGTGGCTTTTTCTTTTTCTTTTATATTCGTCTGATTTAACCACAGATGTCTTTCTGCGGCCACCAGGGATAAATAAGCAGCCTGACGCAGTTCGCGAACTGCTCGCGAACTGTCTGCACTGACCTCCTCACTCTCACTCACGTCCATCAGCAGGTCAGCCTGGTATGCCTGCAAGATGGACATAGTATGCAGACATGACGCAGCCTGACCTGCCGCCGAATACGCTTTATCCACCAAAGCCGAGGTATTTCTTAGAGGCTTGGTGGGTAATGCTGGTGCCTTAAAAGATGATGCAGCCTCGGAGGAGAGATGGCTCGCAGGCGTCTCTTCCACGCGAGGCATAACACCATAACCCTATGCTTTAGCCCCCATAATATTTGTATATGTTGAAGTGTGGGGACTAAACACTCTATATGATACCGGTTTTCTCCACGATTTCGACACCTCAGTGTGGAGATCGTGAAAAAACGGCAGGCACCGGTGTGGAGGTTGCACTTGTGACGGCAGAAATCTCTCATCTAATTTTGATTTAGAAGCAGACTCCTGTCTAGTCACTGGCAATTCAATGCAGAGTTTTTCTACAGCTCTTGTCAATACCTCCATCAGCTCATCACTTTCGGGAGTGTAAGGTGGCGAATCCTCCACATCTCCCCCAATACTAACAAGATCCAGCTCCTCAGAACTGGATAGTTGCAGTACTGGTGCCTCAGCCTGAGCGGAAGACACCGCAGCGTGTGCGTCCGAACCCGGGACTGAGGCACTGGATGTCACAGGTGAAGGGAGAGATAAGAGATCCATCTGCGATCCCCACGATAAGCGCCACCGCTCTGCCTCGGCAGAAGCGGGACCCGAACCGCGGGGAGCGCACACCGAACCGCCCTCCTCGAAGAGCGCCCGGCGGGAGCAGAGCGTCCTTAGTGGCAGACGCTCGCAATGTTTACAACCAGCTCCCTCGAGAGCCGACTGGGCATGCTGCACTCCCAAACAAACAACACAAAGAACGTGTGTATCCCCATTCGTTAGATAGCGCAAGCAGGGAGGGACACACTTCCTAAACTGATGTTCATTCGCCATAATTTCTCTCAAATAAATATATACATATATATATATATATATATATATATATATATATATATATATATATATATATATATATATATATATATACATATATAAATAGTTTATGTGGTGCAGAGTATGTAAAGACAGACAATATTCACAAAGGGACAGATTCACATATAGCGCGACTGAAGGCACAGAAGCTGATGCGCTTGTGTTTTTGGGGTGCTTTATAGTTTCCTGGTCAATGACGTAACCCGCCTATGGCGTTCCATCTCTCCATTGGGCTGATTCCATACGTGCTTCATGACACACAACGCAGGGGTGTTCCCACAACATTTTGACGCAGCTCGAAGTTCCCTATCAGGGAACTTCAGTTTATAACTGATAACTGCATGATACACTAATGGTGCTTTTTTTCTCTAATTTGGAAGTTTGACAGCTTCAGTCCTCATTCACTTTCATTACGGTAACGTCAGGGTACTCTTCAGAAATTAACTTTTTCTGTTACACTGAAGAAAGAAACTCTTGCACATTTGGAGAAATTTAAATTTTTCAGTAAAATGTTTCTTTAATGCATTAATATGTCCTTCAGCTTGAGTAAACATTCTAGGAATTCATTAGCAGTATTCTTAGTACATGAAAAGAAACTTCAGGATCAAAGCCATAAGGCTCTCCAAGCGCACAAAGACAACTATTTCATTGCTCAAAGAGGCATGTAGTAATGAGAAAAGATTAATTAATTGTTTCAGGATTCAGTGAATGAGACACAAGTGAGAGAGAATGTTATGCAGTTCTTGCAACAACAACAAAAAAGCACAACAACAGTCCTATAGAAGTAACTTACTAAAAAATTTGCTGGATACACTTTATACTGCCTACTTTATTAATGTGGCAGCACACTCTAGAATCTCAGCAGGTACAGTAACATCCTGGTACTTTTTGTCTATATGTTTCATGAATACTGTGTATTCAGACATCCTGCTTATTTGATGTACTGTCTATTACATACTACATGCAGTAGGGAAGTATGTTTCACGTAGTGTGCAGCACATTTTGATCTAGTAGGTCCTATAGATTTTTATACAGAAAATATGCATATTGTAACTGTACACAGTAGGCCTATGCATGCAACAATGGTAAGAGTAGTATGTTTTAATGCTATTTTGAACAGGTTTTGCTTGTTTGTTAATTAGTTCCTTGTGTTTATGAATACTCTTAAGCATGTTTTTAGCCCCGATTTTAACTTGCAGACAGTTTTGTAGAAATCCACAACAGATTCCTGAAATTGGAGGCAAATTGGTGCACGTTCATGTGAGTGACCAATTGCGTGTATGAATTATCAAAGACACAATTGGAGAGAAGCTTTGATGTGTTGCCGATGCCAGTGAGATATTTAGCATGCCAAATATGCAGACCTGTCTGCGCCTCAAGAGTCCTGCGGTGTGAATTGTGCTTTGACTGGAAATTACATCGGTGACGACCTACAGCCAATGAGTGCGCAAAATACAGATACAGGGAAAGTTCAGTAGGTTCATAAGGCCAATTCACACCGCACAGACAAATGCCAACAAACAAGTTGACAGTTATTTTTCATAAAATTTTCAATCCAACTGTCATGTTCACTCAACAGACACCAAATAACACTGATTGAGTATGTTTAGGTGAAAACAAACCCCGACCAAGTCCAACAAACACCGACAGGATTTAAACACTGATCCAACAAAACCCAACAAATGTGTTTGTCTGCGCAGTGTGAATTAGCCTATAGACCTGCAACAGAACATCAGCAAGCATGGCTTCTGCAAGCAATCATTCTCTCCTTCATATTCTTCTTATTCTTTTTTAGCGGCAAATCAGTGCACAGACAAGTTGGATCGCAAGCTTCTTGTGGGCATTTTAACAGGAAGAAACCCACTCTCTTGCATGATTTCTCTTTGCCTGTAAAGTAGTAATTCTTACTATTGAAATATGTAATGTGTGACCTCCTGTTACCGATCTGTCATGTAATGCGCACACAACAGCAACTAAATGGTACACAAGACTGTAGGTTATGGACCAATCAGACACATACTAATTATTCATTATATACAAAGGTTTATGAAACTCCTCACACAGCCCAAATGAACAAACACAAGGGCAGAAACAGTGTCAGGTTACAGGGCATGATAAGGAGATTTTACGACCTCCGAGGAATGTGGCCACATACTCAAGAGAGAGACTATGAAACAGAAACCCTCTTTAAAACAGACTTTGCTGCATTAATCATAGACTAACTGATCTATAAATGAACATGCATAAAACTTTGAAAGAAACAGTGTAAATGGTTTACTGTCTCGTGTACTATTAGGTATATATTATGGTATGTATCCTGGTATACAACCAACTAACGATCAATGTAACCTCACCTGTATCATGCCTCCTAACTAATTAATCCTCATTTAATGACTCACACTTCGATGTACATCACCTTCTTCTAGAATGCGGTGTGGATGTGTTATAGCTATTTTAGCATTAATGAAGGTATAATCATATTATGGGACAAAGATCCGTAAATCAACTAAGAGCCACTTTCCCTCTCAGACATGTCCCCTTTCTGATTGGTCGAGTTCAACCCTTAGGGGAGGATCTTCTCCAGGCCTTATTAGAGACAGTCCACATGTGACCTCCCTCTCTTAGTTCTTTCATCCAGCCGCAACACTGTTCTGGTGATACTGGGGAGCCCCCTCCCCCTCCACGGGGGCCCCAGGGCCCAGCAGGCCTCGATTCCAACCAGATATGGGCTCAGGCAGGAGAGAGATGACTCTCTCACAAAGAACCAAGGACAATCTCAAGAGTTTTGGAACAAAGACTCCAACCAACAACGACTCCAATCACCCATCCTTCCGACTTCCTCACTTCTCCTGGGTGCTCGGCGTGGCCTCAACAGAGTCCCAGGCCTTGCCCAAACCAGCCATGCGTTCCTGGAGAAAGAGAACGCTCAACCAACTTCCACTTGACACTGCCGGAACCATCAACGACTTCAATTTTCAACAACTTCAAGAATTGTTCCCATTACAAATGCAAGTATTCAATTCAATGAAATGTGAAAATGAAATTCTGATGGTTCTTCTCATAGACCCTCTTCCGGTTTCCAATTTCATCCTATCACTAACCTATTTATGTATTCATGTGTGTATGTTGTTTAGTTTATTTATATTCATATAAATATCTATATTTAGTTAATAAAACTTGTACATAATATGTATTTGGTTCTGTTTTGTTTGCAATACAAGTCACTTTACGATCACGGTTTTTGCTACTGGCTCAAAGTACTGTACAGGCGAAGAAATAATTATTCTTCGGTGGCCATGGAAGATACCCTTTTCTTAGAATAAATTAATAATCAAAAGAGTTTGTTGGAAGAACTGATTAATTGATTGTAATATTAATTCAGCCACATCAAGTTAATCCAATTAACTGACCCAAATATTTATAATTAATAATAACAAGATATTATTGATTATTAATATTTCCAAAAAGCTGAGTTCCTTACATATATGGTGGAGAATTTTAAGGCATCGTATTAAACATTGTATGCAAGCAGACAGTAATCAATCATATGTTGTCCCATAAGTTTTTATTAACATCTCATACATGCACGTACAAGTTTCTGGGTAAATCAGCAAAACTATAGCTTGAATATGCCTTCCTACGAATGGCAGAAAGTTCACAAATGCTATAATGCATATTTAAATCGTACGATAAGAAACTCCTGATATTAGCGAAGAAAGCCTAATTTCAGATATAAATCGAGCATGAGCCATCTCTGACGAAGAAATCTCAGATTAGCCGCGTGCATAAATGGTACCAGAACAAATTAACCTGATATGGACGAAGAAATATCCATTTTCAGCATTTTTGAATGTGATCTGAGCGATGTTCCTCAATCACCGATTAAGGCCTTATGCGTTACGTCATTGTATTCATATTAAACCGCTGAAACGCTCATATGAAACAATCGCGTCAAATTCGTATTAGAACAATCAGCTAACTAGTAATTTGCCATTGTCTGTGAAAGAACGGTGCTGTTTTGATTTGTTAAAAAGAGTCACTCACACGCAACGTCGTGTCTAAGCGAGAGACTCAGTGCAAACTGTCAGCACAGCTCGATCGCTGCTCCGAACGATCTGTGTTGTTGGTTGGCATTGCGTCCGGAACGCGAGCAGGCGTTCCTATCTAGTTTTTCTGACAACAGCACCAATCTCACAGACCCTCGTGTAAACAAGCGACGGTTGTAGCCAATAGCTCCCTCAATCCTAACTTACAAGTAAAACCCTCTACCTCGAGTGATAGTTTTAGCACCGCCTAAAAACTTAGACACGTTAGAGCGTAAAGTGTAACCTTAAACCAAAGACTATAGATTTTGCATGATTTGAACTGAGTGATTTGAACACGAGTAATGAGAGTCAAAGCTCTTCGAGGCTTTGAATCAAAGGAGTCAACTGCGTCACAAATGATTCTTTGTTTGAAGCGCCCTCGCTGGCGACCCCTGCTGGTCAAAACAGTGGAAGCGTAGCGGAAACTTTTACAAACCAATCGCAAAGGTTTTATCAAAAGGTGTAATCAGGTAATGGCAATCCACGAGCTACCTAATATCATTTAATATGAGGTGTCTTTCAAGGCACAATATCTTAGTAAACTGTAGGGCTCGTTTTATGAAAGCTTGACTTGAAAGTCAATCAGACCCTTTATCAAATGCGTCATTAAATGTGTACGAATGTATAAAGTGATACGAGATCACATATAGACCAGATACACACTGGTTCACGAACCGTTGAAATTTAAAACAATTTCGAAACAGCTATGACGCGCAACGAAGCCCAGTTTAATAAAATCACGTGACCTTAGCAGTGATACACATTACACACTCCGAATGATTTGAGACGAATGATTCACCCTGGTGTCAGAGCTTCACGAAGCACGTCTCATAAGAGGGTTAAACCACCCTCTTCTCTCTCTCTTTCTCTCTCTCGACCCCTTCCTCTTGGTTTCACTTTCAGATTGAAACCCAGATACTTTGGGTTTTTATTTGTGTTTATTTTATTTTTACTTAAATCTACCCCTCTTTTATTTTGTGTATTTACACCTGTTGAGCCTGAATCGTCCTATTCAGTTAAGTTGAATTTAATTAAATTGGGAATTTAATTAAATCAATTTGCTTATTCAAGTTCCCCCATAGTTACCAGAGCTATGAGAACACACAATGTTTACATAATTTTTTTTGATTTTATTTCAATTTAGTTATTTACTTTGGTTTCAGCCTGAATTCTTATATTCAGCTAAAGAAAAAAAAAGGGCTTGACTAAATTTGAAATTTAATTAAATTACTTGATACGCTTCCCTTTCCTTTTAGTTTTCTTAGAGCTATAAGGACGTTCTAACTTTACCTTTACCTTATTTTAGATCACTAGTCACTATCCTCATCTTCTCTCTCTCTATAGGATTACAATATCTAGCGACTGTTGTTTCCATAGTGAGTTACACAGGTCATTAATATCCTACTTCCTGTCTGTGTTTTACCCATCCTCACTCCTTAGCACCAAGCTAAATACATGAAGTACGGCTAAACACAAACGCACAGTAGGCCCCAGACAGAACTGGAAACACTTCCCATTGTTTCTTCTTCTTCTTTTGGACCTTGAGATGTCTGATGTGTCCCTGGTAGCTTAGTCTAACAGCAGCATAACCCATAAGTGACTCCTGTTTACCTATGTCTCCTAGCTAAACCTAAAAAGGTAAAACACTCCTTTCTTCCTCTTCTTTTCTGGTTTCATCCTATTGTTTTATTTTGGTTTTTCTCTATCTGTTACTCTCGTAGCACAACATGTGAGAAGAACCATCAGCATTTTTGAGTAATAGGTTATGACATGTAAGAGCCCAGTCATCAGTCGATGCTGCTTAAAGCACGTCAACAAAGATACTCAAAACTTTTTTTTGTTGTTGTGTGTGCTCACCAACACTTAATTGTAGCTGCTCCACATAGCCATTCTCCCACACAGATAGCTCACCACCTCTGTAGAAACTTGCATTTGCCTTTGCCATTTCTCTCTCGTGTTCCCACAAGTGTGCCAGTAGGCCTCAGACACCCGGCCCTGCCACCAGGACCACCTGAAGACCCGGCAGAGCAGTGTCATGGACATCCTTCAGCCTGAAGCAGGCAACGACCTGCCACGGCAGAGGAAGGAACAGTTAGGCAACAACAAAAGCAGACGTCTGACACCCAGCCTGAGCCACCAAGAGCTGACCAGCATTATCTTCTCCTTGGCCATGCTCCCGCAGGCCTCAAACAGGAGGTAAATGAACTAACGCTGCCAGCCACAGGACTCAACAGAGAACGAACCCTGCTTAACGGGAGAAGGCACAGGACAGATGCAGAGACCCTGACAGCGTGGAGCAACTGAAAGAGATCACCAGTTTTCAAGCGGCTCTGACAGCTGCTGAGCACCTTCCAACAGACGAGAGAGGAACTGGTTGAACTCAAAGAGAGAGACGCTGAAGCCATCGGCTTGCAGCCAGAGCTGAAGTCCCAACACTGACTCAGCGATGCTGCAACATTATAGTCCAGCTCGATGTGGTCCAAATAGAACTGAAACAGTCCAACCAACTGCAAATGGACCCCACGAGAAAGATGTACCCTGCTGAACTTCGCATCAGCAGCGTAGGCTTCCCCAGCCCTGCACAAAAGGGGGGGGGGGGGACAAACCCCTCTGCTTAACATGTCATCAGACAATTTCCTTAAAGCTTCTGCAGCCGTGGAAGGAAAGGGATTGATTCAGAAGAATCTTGAAACGACGCGTGTAGTGACACTCAAAGACCTCAACCGAACGGCCAGACATATCCCTGCATTTACACCAGAGCTTGCTAGACTATCTGACCTGGATCACATCCAGCCCAGAGTTGCGACGCTTTCTGGCTCGGCAGCCAGAAAACATCCAGTCTAACTACCAGCAGCTGGAACAAGCCAACACAACAGGATTCTCAGACTTAAGAGTCTGAATGTAGACTGGGCGCGTTCCCAGACACCAACCAGGGTAACCCTGAAAGTCCCTGTGCTACTACCACAGACATCAAGCGAGCTACCTCGGAGCGTGCAACAAACCTGTGATGGAGGAAGACACCAGCTTCAAGAACCTTTTGACTCTGAACTTCAAAACCCAGAAGACACACGGCATGACCACAATGCACGACTCTGCTACAAAGTTCCTAGTCAGCATAGGACATAAAACTTTTAAAGTAGATGAAAATGTGTGCTCAAAAGGAAGCAAGAGTTTGCATTAGTAAAATTTGAATTTTACTGATTTAAAGAAAATCTTGAATGTAGGTGTAAGCCTCACGTGCCAACAGACTATGCACTGCTTTTTGAAACATACAGACATTGTGCCACCCGCTGGTTGAAATATACACTGCTGCACATTAGTTTCCATGACAATGACTTGTTACAGGAAATACAAACTCCAAATAGGGCATTCGTCACCCTAATGCCAGATAGTAAACAAACCACCTAAGCTGGGAAAACTAGCATGACCTAGAGCCCCTTCGTAACTACTGTTATCCTAAAAGTGCTTATTTGATCATTCCGATCCAAACGGGACATGATATGCGATACACATTTTGATCACGAGCTGCTGGCTTGTCTAAATGCAGATAAAACGATAGCTGGAATTGACATCTCTACTTAAAATAATAATAATAAAAAAATAATAAAAAAGGGGTCTTAACTGGTATCGGTAATTTCAGCATTAAAGCGTAAGTCTGTTTGACAAAGGAATCTCATCTCAGCGGCATGCAAACTGTACCGGTATTTATTAGTCTGCTTTGGTTGAAGGAATCCAAATTGCAGTATTGCTTAATCTGTTTCTGACGAATGAATCTCAGTACAGTGTTATATACACGTAGACTTGGGTGATGCTCCCCTTTCTACAAAGTAAAGACCTTACAAATTATTGTTAGGTTGATGTAAATTCACCTAAATTTTGGCTGCATCTACAAGCAGAGAGCTACCTAGCGATCAAAACTGTTCACTCGCTGAAAAGTCAGTATTTATGCACGAGATGGACGTAACTATATAGGCTTAGACAAGCTTTGACTTACAGCAAATCTATTTCCTTCCTATGTAAACAAATAGAATAAGTTGCGTACAGTAAAGAGAAGAGTTCCATGAGTAAACTTTGCAAATGCCAAACCACATTTGCATTTTACTGAATGTAACATCAAGTTCTTGAAAGACTTAAAGTATAGGCGCCCCCTTTTAACCCGTTTAAACATGCATAACTCATTTAAAATGTGCAGTCATTCTTCATGGACTGTTGAATTGTTCTGACATGCACTGGTTCCCATGACAACGACTTGTCACAGGAAGTGCTAACTCGTGACGTCATCTTGTAAACAAACCAGCCTAGGTGGCTAAGCTAACTTAAAGCTAACTTAACCTAGCGTCCATCCAGCTTAGGCTAAGCTAAGCTAACCTAGCATCCATCCAGCTTAGGCTAAGCTACATAATAACTTCTACAGTTAGCGGTTAGCATCATTTACTTGAAGCCTTAATTACAGCTTTTATGTATACAGCGCAAAGTATTCTAAAATACTTTCTTTAACCCCATTTAGGGTTTCTAATTTTTCTCTTTCCTTACTTTCAATTCTTCTCAGCTGAATTACACCTTCACTAGTTTAGGCATAGTCCTTGCTGAGCGCTGTAGGCTAAATTTGCAGATGCCCTGTCAATTAAACCCAAGTTTAATTACATGCAAGCTGTGTAGCTAGAGAAGAATTCTTATAGTTATGAGAATTTTCATCAGCATGTTGACTAAACCTTTGGAGGGACACACACGGTGTGGTCTTAAACACGCAACAGCTGTGACCCACTATGGAGTGTTGGTCCAGGCAAATCTAAAGGTTAGTCACTAGTGCTATTGATTATTCTCAATTTCAGATCATTCCCGCTGTTTTGATCACTTACTTAAGTCCTTTTTATTTTTATTTTACTTCGATAATAATAGCAGTCAGCTATTCACTTGTCTATTCTGTCATGTATATGATTTATTTCCATTTCTTCTCTTGTTCAAATGTGATTCCATTTCCCATAGGGCCCAGAAAGGAACCAGAGACACCTTTATTTGTGATTTTGTTTATTTTCAACAAGTGCACTAATTTTTATGACCCTGCAACACAAGTAACTTCAACGATTACTAGGGCATAACTATAGTCCTGAGGAATGATAATAAGCATAATTTGAATAGGAAAGCTGTCCTTTTTCCTCCTATTCTTCACTTCGTCAAGCCGTAGTGAACCACCAGTTAAGTCCAGAGAAATATTTTAGTCATAAGAACCATCTTAAGTCATTTATTTCATCTCGGCTATGCCCTTTCCAGGAAATACTCTCGGAACCACACAAGTCTTAGCCTCCTAACATCCACAGCTAAGATGATAAGGATACAATACACACTTCACTAGCTAGCCACACATGAAATACCTAGCTTTATGCTACATATCTAGCGAACCCATTAAACCGTGGCTCTGAACTTTCTAGGGTCATGCATTAGACTCTCACCACAGGTGTGCCAAAATATTGCAGATCCTCTGCTTAACCTGACCTTAACCGGTTAGGAGAACGAAAAGACTGACAAGCCATCGCGAGGAACACTGTTCCACCCATGGCTGCTGACATCCGACGGCACCGGAGCCAACGGAACTGCACCATGAGAGAAGAGGACAAACGACCCATGACCCAAGCCAGAGTTACAGCCACACCGGGGTGATCAAGATTCTCATCTCCTTACCCCACCTTATGGGTATAAAACAGAAGGTAAACAACCTCACATAATAGACCACAGCGTCCCACAAGGGGCGGACCTGTGCCCAAAGCCTTACAGACCAGCTAGACACTGAGGTTCGAACCAGATTCAATGCAGCTGGACTGAGCATGCCCAGGACCAGCACAGAACTGTCACCATGGCAACAACCCAGGTACCAGCCAAGCCCCTTGGAGAAGCCATGGAGGACAGCACCCTCAACCTGCAAACACCACAGGAAGACCAACGGCTGTCAACGACAGCATCCTCTTCCATACCCTTCACACAGGTGTCAATCTGAGGCTCCGCAAGGACAGCTGGACGCACCTGCCTCAGAGTTACTGGAGCCGCTGACACACGCAAAATAGCTCCCTGCACAGGACTCACCCGAGGAGTCCTGTAAGGTACAAGCTTCCGACTCCTTGCCCACCCCAGCTTAGGCAAGCTTGCATCGGCACCACCATAAGGACAGAACAACACTTCAATCTTTCAGACCTCTCGTGACTGAGAGGCTAACAACCACCTTCTGACCTCCGGCCACCAGCACCAGGTCAGCTTGAAAACCTCTCTATGCTACATAGAGGCCTAACCACTTCATACAACCACAAGGAAACACCTGCCCCAAAACTAATGAACTTCAGAATGCCCCAACACCTGCTGCCTCAACACCTGCTGCAGAGACCTGGACTTGGCTACTGTCCACATCACCAGCCGTGGAACAACCACCGCTCCAGAAGACACGAGCAACCAGAGCCTTCCAGCCTTCTATGACAAGTGTGTGTCTGATCTCTCTGCACTTCCAACTTCGCTCGTGGTTGTCCTTGAGGAGGGACAACAACGATCGAAAGGGGGGATCTGTAGGGTATGGACCAATCAGACACATACTAATTATTCATTATATACAAAGGTTTATGAAACTCCTCACACAGCCCAAATGAACAAACACAAGGGCAGAAACAGTGTCAGGTTACAGGGCATGATAAGGAGATTTTACGACCTCCGAGGAATGTGGCCACATACTCAAGAGAGAGACTATGAAACAGAAACCCTCTTTAAAACGTCTCGGTTACGTATGTAACCCTAGTTCCCTGATAGGGAACGAGACGCTGCGTCAAACGCTGCGGGAACGCCCCTGCGTTGTGCGTCATGAAGCACGTATGGAATCAGCCCAATGGAGAGATGAAACGTCATAGGCGGGTGACGTCATCGACCAGGAAACTATAAAGCACCCCAAAAACACAAGCGCATTAGCTTCTGATAGGCTTGAAGGAAGCGCTAACGGGAGTGCCGGGAGTATGGCGGAGCGACGCAGCGTCTCGTTCCCTATCAGGGAACTAGGGTTACATACGTAACCGAGACGTTCCCTTTCAAGGGAACTTCGAGCTGCGTCAAACGCTGCGGGAACGCGAATACCCACGTCGCCATAGGACCAAATGACCGTCATGTGAGACTAGCGCACAGAGGACGAGAGCACCTGTGCCCCAGGGGTAGAGCTTAAGTCTAGGTCATAGAACTTAATAAAAGTATGCGGTGAAGACCATCCAGCCGCATCACAAACATCACTCAGGGAAACCCCCGACAAAAGAGCTTTAGAAGCAGCCATACTCCTGGTAGAGTGAGCTCGGACAACCAAAGGTGAAGGCTGGCCAGCCGACTCATAAGCAAGTGAGATAGCCTCAACCACCCACTTGCTCATTCTCTGTTTAGACGCCGGACACCCTTTCCTGGGTGGCCCGAAACATACAAAAAGTTGTTCTGATTTCCTCCACAGGGCAGCTCTGTGGACATAAGCGTCTAATGCCCTAACAGGGCAGAGTGAATTAAGTTTCTCCTGGTCCGATGACATAAATGGAGGAGGACAGAAAGCCTGCAGAACCGTAGGTCTAACAATATTAGTAGGAACCTTAGGAACGTAACCTGGTCTAGGATGCAGAAAAGCTTTAACCATGCCAGGTGCAAATTCCAGGCACGAGGGTGAAACCGACAGAGCCTGCAAATCTCCGATTCTTTTTAGTGAAGAGATAGCAAGCAAAAAGATAGTCTTAAAAGTGAGAAACTTCTCGGGAACTTCTTCGATAGGTTCAAAAGGAGCTAGGGAAAGACCTTCTAATACAATGGCCAGATCCCAAGTCGGCACCCTCGTACGAACTGCTGGCCTCAGCCTCAAAGTGCCACGGAGGAAACGAGTTATAAGCGGGTGTCTCCCAAGAGAAACTCCACTGAAAGGGACGTGGTAAGCAGCTAGTGCCGCCACATACACCTTTAGTGTGGAGGGGGATAACCCTGTGGAGAAGCGCTCCTGCAGGAATTCCAGCACTGCACCCACTGGGCAGTTAACTGGGTCCTGCAGGTGTTCTCCACACCAAGAAGTGAAAAGTTTCCACTTCAAGGCATAAAGCTTCCTCGTGGATGGAGCTCTGGAGTTAAGAATGGTCTCAACAACCTCGGTTGAGAGACCGGAGTCTATGAGCTGGGCCCCCTCAGAGGCCAAGCCCACAGTTTCCACAATTCTGGGCGGGGGTGAAGTATCGTGCCCCCCGCCTGGGAGAGTAGATCCCTCCTGACCGGGAGCTCCAAAGGAGAACCGTCCAGGAGAGAAATCAGGTCCGCAAACCATACTCGGGCCGGCCAGAACGGGGCTACTAGTAGTAGACTGACCCCGTCCCGGCGGACCCTCTCCAGAACTCCTGGTAACAGAGCAATCGGGGGAAAGGCGTACAGACGTGACCTCGGCCACGGCTGCACCATAGCATCCAACCCCAGGGGGGCTGGAAGAGTGATGGAGAACCACCGATGACAATGAGTGGTCTCCTTGGAAGCGAATAGGTCCACCTCGGCGCGACCGAAACTCAACCAAAGGAGCTCCACCACCTCGGGGTGGAGTCTCCATTCCCCTGGCCTCGGCCCCTGCCTCGACAGGGAGTCTGCTACCACATTCAAATACCCAGGGAGATACATTGCTCTCAGAGATAGTAGCTTCCCTTGGGACCACAGGAGGATCTGACGGGCCAACTTGTAAAGCCGGCGAGACCGCAGGCCCCCCTGATGATTTATATAAGAGACCACCGACGTGTTGTCTGATTGAACTAACACATGATGGCCTCTCAGGTCTGTTAGGAAGTGTTTCAGAGCCTGAAACACAGCCAACATCTCTAGACAATTTATGTGCCACGAAAGATGATGATCCTGCCACAGACCTTGGGCTGGGCGACCACTCATGACCGCCCCCCACCCTGTGAGGGAAGCATCCGTCGTTAGCGTTATGCGACGACAAAGAGCCCCCAGCACAGGACCTTTGGATAGGAACCAAGTTTCTCTCCACATGACCAGAGCACGAAGGCAGCGCCGCGTGACTTTGAACGTGCGGAGCGGATTTCCCCTCGGGGAGAATCCCTTGGTCCTGAGCCACCACTGTAGCGGTCTCATGTACAACAGGCCGCAAGGTATAACGTTGGACGCTGCTGCCATCAGACCCAACAGTCTCTGAAACTGCTTGACAGTGAGTAGCTGGCCTAGCTTCACTTGTTTCACAGCTGAGAGAATCGAAGCGATGCGGGTCGGAGAGAGTCGCGCCCGCATCGATACCGAATCCCAAACGACACCCAGAAAAGTGGTCTTCTGGGAAGGAGATAATACACTTTTCTTTGCGTTCAGCCTCAACCCCAACTTTCTGATATGAGCGAGGACGACATCTCGATGCCGAACCGCCATCTGCTCGGTCTGAGCTAAAATCAACCAATCGTCGATGTAATTGAGAATACGAATGCCCTGAAGCCTCAGAGGCACTAGTGCTGCATCCATGCATTTCGTGAAAGTGCGGGGAGATAAAGCTAGGCCAAACGGAAGAACCCTGTACTGGTACGCCTCGCCCCCGAAGGCGAACCTCAGGAACTTCCTGTGTTGTGGAAGGATGGACACATGGAAGTATGCGTCCTTCAGATCTATCGTGACAAACCAGTCCTCGGACCTGATTTGAGACACGATCTGCTTGATAGTGAGCATCTTGAATTTTAGCTTCCCTACCGAGCGATTCAATATGCGCAGGTCTAAAATTGGACGCAACCCCCCATCCTTCTTTGGAACGATGAAATATCGGCTGTAATAACCTGACTCCAAACTGGGAGGAGGAACCCGTTCTATAGCCTCTTTTTGAAGGAGCGTTTTCACCTCTTGTTCCAATACCAGAGCCTGCTCGGGGCCCACCACTGTGTGCAGAACCCCTCTGAATTTTGGTGGACGACACCTGAACTGGATAGCATAACCCTTTTCTACTGTCTGCAGGACCCAATGAGATATTTTTGGAAGGCTTTTCCACTCTGCCAGAAATTCTACTAAGGGTACCAGCCTCTCGAGACTGGCCTCTGGTGTAACTTGAGCAGCAGACGCAGCGCCCTGTAACGGCGCACCGGCAGGGAACAACTGGTCTGACCGCTCTGAGACCCTCCTCAGAGGGAGCGAGCGTCCCTCGGGAAAGCGCTCGCTGGGATCGTCTGTGCCCCGGCATAAAGGCGGGGTTGGCAGAACGAGCCCCTGAGGGCACCGAGGAGGAATGGGCACCGTAAAAAGAGGTGAACACCTTTCCGCCTCGGTGGGGACCACCCTCAGCATCCTGAACGGCTTGGCGTCAGGACTTCTTCTTAGCCGAAGCCTTCTTAGCCAATATAACTGTCCTCAGATCAGTTCTACTGGGAGAAGGCTTCGGCTGAGAGTGTCGCGGCTGAGCCCACTGTCCAGCAGGGGGAGCACGAGACGCGACACTCTGCCTCTGCTGCGCTCTATGTGATGAGCTCGAAGACGGCCGGGGCTGCTCCCGCCCAGCAGCCCCAGGGACATGAACTTTAAGGGGAAGAAACTTTTTAAAAGCTGCAGTTTGTTTCTTTTCTTCTTGGAATTTATCGATAACTGAATTCACAGCATCACCAAACAACCCCATGGGAGAAAGAGGAGCATCTAAAAGAAAAGCTTTTTCTCTCTCTTTAATATTAGTCTGATTTAACCACAAATGTCTTTCTGCGGCCACCAGAGCTGCCATAGAACGACCCATTAATTTGGCCGATTCTCTGGTGGCACGCAGGGATAAATCAGCAGCCTGACGCAGTTCGCGAACTACGTCAGTACTGACCTCCTCACACTCACTCATGTCCCTTAGCAGATCAGCCTGGTATGCCTGCAAGATTGACATAGTATGCAGACATGACGCAGCCTGACCTGCTGCCGAATATGCTTTACCCACCAAAGCCGAAGTGTTTCTTAAAGGCTTGGTGGGTAATGCCGGTGCCTTAAAAGATGATGCCGCTTCGGGGGAGAGATGGCTCGCAAGCGTCTCTTCCACACGAGGCAACGCACCATAACCATGAGCCTTGGCTCCCATAATATTAGCGTATGTTGAAGTCTGGGGACTAAACACTCTATATGACACCGGTTTTCTCCATGATTTCGACACCTCGGTGTGGAGATCATGGAAAAACGGCAGGCACCGGCGTGGAGGCTGCACACGTGACGGCAAAAATCTCTCATCCAACTTTGATTTAGAAACAGACTCCTGTCTAGTCACTGGCCATTCAATATTAAGTTTTTCAACAGCTCTTGTTAACACCTCCAAAAGCTCATCACTCTCAGGAGTGTGGGGTGGCGAATCCTCCACATCTCCCTCAACACTAACAACATCAAGTTCCTCAGAACTGGATAGCATTGGTGCCTCAGCCCGAGCGGAAGAAACCGCAGCGCGTGCTTCCGAACCCGGGACTGAGGCACTGGATCTCACAGGTGAAGGGAGAGATAAGGCAGAGCCCGTCTCAAACCCCGCTGTGAGATCCATCTGCGATCCCCACGATAAGCGCCGCCGCTCTGCCTCGGCAGAAGCGGGACCCGAACCGCGGGGAGCGCGCACCGAACCGCTCTCCTCAAAGAGCGACCGGCGGGAGCGGAGCGTCCTTAACGGCAAA
The DNA here is from genome assembly GCF_051911475.1 of Siphateles boraxobius. NCBI lineage: Eukaryota > Metazoa > Chordata > Actinopteri > Cypriniformes > Leuciscidae > Siphateles > Siphateles boraxobius. Next base: position 23,085,089 of record NW_027509208.1, on the reverse strand, counting down.
CGCTCGCAATGCTCACAGTCTGCTCCCTCGAGAGCAAACTGGGCATGCTGAACTCCCAAACAAACAACACAAAGATCATGTGTATCCCCGCTCGTTAAATAACGCGAGCAGGGAGGAACACACTTTCTAAACTGCTGTTCGTCCGCCATAATCTCTCAATATATATATATATAGGGATAAATTGTTTGTGTGGTGCAGGGTATGTAAGACAGACAATATCACACAGGGACAGATTCACATGTAGCGCGACTGAAAGCACAGAAGCTAATGCGCTTGTGTTTTTGGGGTGCTTTATAGTTTCCTGGTCGATGACGTCACCCGCCTATGACGTTTCATCTCTCCATTGGGCTGATTCCATACGTGCTTCATGACGCACAACGCAGGGGCGTTCCCGCAGCGTTTGACGCAGCTCGAAGTTCCCTTGAAAGGGAACAGACTTTGCTGCATTAATCATAGACTAACTGATCTATAAATGAACATGCATAAAACTTTGAAAGAAACAGTGTAAATGGTTTACGGTCTCGTGTACTATTAGGTATATATTATGGCATGTATCCTGGTATACAACCAACTAACGATCAATGTAACCTCACCTGTATCATGCCTCCTAACTAATTAATCCTCATTTAATGACTCACACTTCGATGTACATCACCTTCTTCTAGAATGCGGTGTGGATGTGTTATAGCTATTTTAGCATTAATGAAGGTATAATCATATTATGGGACAAAGATCCGTAAATCAACTAAGAGCCACTTTCCCTCTCAGACATGTCCCCTTTCTGATTGGTCGAGTTCAACCCTTAGGGGAGGATCTTCTCCAGGCCTTATTAGAGACAGTCCACATGTGACCTCCCTCTCTTAGATCTTTCATCCAGCCGCAACACTGTTCTGGTGATACTGGGGAGCCCCCTCCCCCTCCACGGGGGCCCCAAGGCCCAGCAGGCCTCGATTCCAACCAGATATGGGCTCAGGCAGGAGAGAGATGACTCTCTCACAAAGAACCAAGGACAATCTCAAGAGTTTTGGAACAAAGACTCCAACCAACAACGACTCCAATCACCCATCCTTCCGACTTCCTCACTTCTCCTGGGTGCTCGGCGTGGCCTCAACAGAGGCCTTGCCCAAACCAGCCATGCGTTCCTGGAGAAAGAGAACGCTCAACCAACTTCCACTTGACACTGCCGGAACCATCAACGACTTCAATTTTCAACAACTTCAAGAATTGTTCCCATTACAAATGCAAGTATTCAATTCAATGAAATGTGAAAATGAAATTCTGATGGTTCTTCTCATAGACCCTCTTCCGGTTTCCAATTTCATCCTATCACTAACCTATTTATGTATTCATGTGTGTATGTTGTTTAGTTTATTTATATTCATATAAATATCTATATTTAGTTAATAAAACTTGTACATAATATGTATTTGGTTCTGTTTTGTTTGCAATACAAGTCACTTTACGATCACGGTTTTTGCTACTGGCTCAAAGTACTGTACAGGCGAAGAAATAATTATTCTTCGGTGGCCATGGAAGATACCCTTTTCTTAGAATAAATTAATAATCAAAAGAGTTCGTTGGAAGAACTGATTAATTGATTGTAATATTAATTCAGCCACATCAAGTTAATCCAATTAACTGACCCAAATATTTATAATTAATAATAACAAGATATTATTGATTATTAATATTTCCAAAAAGCTGAGTTCCTTACAAGACAGTCGTGTAGTGTGAGAAGAACAGAGATCTGACGACTTTGAAAATTGTGCAGTGTGTACCCTGCATTACTCTCGACCTACCATTTGAGAATCGCTATTTTATAAGATCCTTTCACAGATCTCTGAGGGCAAATTTACACGACAACAATGTAATAAAAAGATTTTCCTTTGCGTTTTGGACATGCAGACGAAAACGTTGTCAAAACGATCCCCGTTCACACGGATCCACAAAAATGATTAAAAACGCTGTATTATTCATGCCAGGCCAATAGTTGGCGATGTCACTTAGTAAAGACACACTTCTCGACTATAGACTGAACACATAATACGTATGAGCATGATGTCATTTTTTTTTAACAAATTCACGTTTCTGTAGTTTACACAGAGACAATAACTGTATTGTTTTCAAAAACTTGCACTTTGAAACAAGTTTTCAAAAGTTTGTGTTTTCAGGCCCCCAAAACGCCATTGCCGTGTAAATGAATGGCAAAAATGCATAAAATGTTTTCAGATGAATACCGTTTTGTGTAAACGCCCCCTGAGATGAATGTAATTCTTGGAGTGGAACTCATATCCATCCCCTATTAGCCATTAAAAGCACAGATTCCATTCAATAAGCCAATAGGCAGCATAGAGACCAGCTGTGTATGAGCAGATGTGGATTCACATAGAGAGTTTGGCTCAAAACTGCCACTGGCACTAAGAAGAGACTTTTTTAAAAACAGCAAGAGAATGGACATATACTCTATTATATTAGCAATGAACACATGGACATAGCAGTCTATTGTTGACCCTTGACAATGACCACAGAATGACATCTAATTTATTCAGGATTAGTGTGTATACAAGCCAATAGTCACAGCATACTACACAGCATACAAAACTAGTTTATGTTTTCCTTTTTTTAGGTATTTATGGAAGCTTGTTTCCACCTCAATATAAAAAAGATAATTCTGACTTTTTATCTCACAATTCTGACTTTTTTTCATGCAGCTGTGAGTTTATAACTCACACTTCAAACTTTATAACTTTATATCGAAAACAAAAAAAGTCAGAATTCTGAGTTGTAAACTCCGAATTGAGTGAAATAAAGTCAGAACTGCGAGTTTATATCTCGCAGTTCAACTTTTTTCTTAGAATTGTGAGAATTTTTTCCTTACAATTCCAAGTTTATATCTCACAATTCAAATACATGTCAGAATTGTGAGATTAAAAGTTATTTTGGTCACACTCTAGATTATGGTCCAATTCTCACTATTAACTCACTATTAACTAAGACTTTTGCCTCAATAAACATAATTAATTAAACCTAATTAGGTAGTTAAGTATAGGTATTGGGTAGGATTAAGGGATGAAGGATATGCAGAATAAGACATTGATATGTGCTTTATATGTACTAATAACAGCCAATATCTTAGTAATATGCACGCTAATAAGCAACTAGTTAATGTTGAGAATTGGACCCTAAACTTACATAGGCATTCTTTACATGTTGTGATATAATATTCTAACATTTGATTGCATATTAATATTACACAATACAGTATGTATAACGGTCACCAGCTGGAGTGCCCTTGAGAGACACCAGAGGGCACTCTACACCAGTTGATCATGTTTCACTCACAAACTACATTTCCCATAACTCACTGCCCGGACTCATCAGCACTCATCTCATTCACCTGTTTCTTATCATCTTGTTTATTTCACACCATAAATACCTGGTTTTCACATTCACATAGGGCGAAGTCTTGTTGTACTGTGTGTCTTCATTTCTGAGCGGTTTCCCGTGTTTGTTTTCTGTTTTTGACTTTGGATTGTTCTTGGACTCTGATTTTTGCTGCCTGCCTTGACCTCTGCCTGTTTCTTGGATTCTCTCTGTGTATTCTCCATTGTCCTGTCTGCTGTTTCTTGACCCTGTCTGTATGACTATTCTTGAATAAAGCTGCTTTTGGATCTTCACCTTCAAGTCTCGGAGCAGTTTGTAACAGAAGACTTCGCCACTTCAGATCCAGCAGCCGAGAAGAAACCGAGACCCACCATGGACCCACTAATCAGTCTCTTCCGCCTCAGCCAAGGTAACCGATCTATAGAGGAATATGTTGAAGAATTTTGTGAGCTCTGCCATGGGGTAGACTTGGACAATGCAGTCTTAAATGATAGTTTCCAACATGGGCTTGAGGACATGTTAAATTATCTCATGCCTGACAACACCCCTCAATGGACTTTGTCAATATATTGAATTCGCCCTGAGGATAAGCGGCTCATCCTTTTCTGTGGGCCCTGTGGATGAGGGTTCTCATTAACTTCTAACACCCGTTGAACCAGAGTTCTGCTACACCTCAACTGATTCCCCGGACTCTCGTTACGTCTTAGCAGAATTCCTCTTCGCCGCTGGTCCCGCCCAGCTCAAGGCCCTCTTCGCCGCTGGCCCCGCCCAGCTCAAGGCCCTCTTCGGCGCTGGCCCCGCCCAGCTCAAGGCCCTCTTCGGCGCTGGCCCCGCCCAGCTCAAGGCCCTCTTCGGCGCTGGCCCCGCCCAGCTCAAGGCCCTCTTCGGCGCTGGCCCCGCCCAGCTCAAGGCCCTCTTCGGCGCTGGCCCCGCCCAGCTCAAGGCCCTCTTCGGCGCTGGCCCCGCCCAGCTCAAGGCCCTCTTCGCCGCTGGCCCCGCCCAGCTCAAGGCCCTCTTCGTCGCTGGCCCCGCCCAGCTCAAGGCCCTCTTCGCCCAGCTCAAGGGCCTCTTCGCCCAGCTCAAGGCCCTCTTCGCCGCTGGCCCCGCCCAGCTCAAGGCCCTCTTCGCCGCTGGCCCCGCCCAGCTCAAGGCCCTCTCCGCCGCTGGCCCCGCCCAGCTCAAGGCCCTCTCCGCCGCTGGCCCCGCCCAGCTCAAGGCCCTCTTCGCCGCTGGCCCCGCCAAGCTCAAGGCCCCGCCCAGCTCAAGGCCCTCTTCGCCGCTGGCCCCGCCCAGCTCAAGGCCCTCTTCGCCGCTGGCCCCGCCCAGCTCAAGGCCCTCTTCGCCCCTGGCCCCGCCCAGCTCAAGGCCCTCTTCGCCGCTGGCCCCGCCCAGCTCAAGGCCCTCTTCGTCGCTGGCCCCGCCCAGCTCAAGGCCCTATTCGCCGCTGGCCCCGCCCAGCTCAAGGCCGTCTTCGCCCACCTCAAGGCCCTCTTCGCCGCTGGCCCCGTCCAGCTCAAGGCCCTCTTCGCCGCTGGCCCCGTCCAGCTCAAGGCCCTCTTCGCCGCTGGCCCCGCCCAGCTCAAGGCCCTCTTCGCCGCTGGCCCCGCCCAGCTCAAGGCCCTCTTCGCCCAGCTCAAGGCCCTCTTCGCCGCTGGCCCCGCCCAGCTCAAGGCCCTCTTCGCCGCTGGCCCCGCCCAGCTCAAGGCCCTCTTCGCCGCTGGCCCCGCCCAGCTCAAGGCCCTCTTCGTCGCTGGCCCCGCCCAGCTCAAGGCCCTCTTTGCCCAGCTCAAGGCCCTCTTCGCCGCTGGCCCCGCCCAGCTCAAGGCCCTCTTCGCCGCTGGCCCCGCCCAGCTCAAGGCCCTCTTCGCTGCAGGCCCCGCCCAGCTCAAGGCCCTTTTCGCCCAGCTCAAGGCCCTCTTCGTCGCTGGCCCCGCCCAGCTCAAGGCCCTCTTCGGCGCTGGCCCCGCCCAGCTCAAGGCCCTCTTCGTCGCTGGCCCCGCCCAGCTCAAGGCCCTCTTCGCCCAGCTCAAGGCCCTCTTCGCCCAGCTCAAGGCCCTCTTCGCCCAGCTCAAGGCCCTCTTCGCCCAGCTCAAGGCCCTCTTCGCCCAGCTCAAGGCCCTCTTCGCCCAGCTCAAGGCCCTCTTCGCCCAGCTCAAGGCCCTCTTCGCCCAGCTCAAGGCCCTCTTCGCCCAGCTCAAGGCCCTCTTCGCCCAGCTCAAGGCCCTCTTCGCCCAGCTCAAGGCCCTCTTCGCCGCTGGCCCCGCCCAGCTCAAGGCCCTCTTCGCCGCTGGCCCCGCCCAGCTCACAAGATGCTGGTCCCGTCCAGCCCAGAGTTTCACAAGATGCTGGTCCCGTCCAGTCCAGAGTTTCCTGACATTATGGTTGCCGCCGAGCCTGTGTCTCCGGAAAAGATGGCCGCCGATCCTGTGTCTCCGGAAAAGATGGCCGCCGAGCCGGTGTCTCTTCCAGTTCCTGAGCCGGTGTCTCTTCCAGTTCCTGAGCCGGTGTCTCTTCCAGTTCCTGAGCCGGTGTCTCTTCCAGTTCCTGAGCCGGTGTCTCTTCCAGTTCCTGAGCCGGTGTCTCTTCCAGTTCCTGAGCCGGTGTCTCTTCCAGTTCCTGAGCCGGTGTCTCTTCCAGTTCCTGAGCCGGTGTCTCTTCCAGTTCCTGAGCCGGTGTCTCTTCCAGTTCCTGAGCCGGTGTCTCTTCCAGTTCCTGAGCCGGTGTCTCTTCCAGTTCCTGAGCCGGTGTCTCTTCCAGTTCCTGAGCCGGTGTCTCTTCCAGTTCCTGAGCCGGTGTCTCTTCCAGTTCCTGAGCCGGTGTCTCTTCCAGTTCCTGAGCCGGTGTCTCTTCCAGTTCCTGAGCCGGTGTCTCTTCCAGTTCCTGAGCCGGTGTCTCTTCCAGTTCCTGAGCCGGTGTCTCTTCCAGTTCCTGAGCCGGTGTCTCTTCCAGTTCCTGAGCCGGTGTCTCTTCCAGTTCCTGAGCCGGTGTCTCTTCCAGTTCCTGAGCCGGTGTCTCTTCCAGTTCCTGAGCCGGTGTCTCTTCCAGTTCCTGAGCCGGTGTCTCTTCCAGTTCCTGAGCCGGTGTCTCTTCCAGTTCCTGAGCCGGTGTCTCTTCCATTTCCTGAGCCGGTGTCTCTTCCAGTTCCTGAGCCGGTGTCTCTTCCAGTTCCTGAGCCGGTGTCTCTTCCAGTTCCTGAGCCGGTGTCTCTTCCAGTTCCTGAGCCGGTGTCTCTTCCAGTTCCTGAGCCGGTGTCTCTTCCAGTTCCTGAGCCGGTGTCTCTTCCAGTTCCTGAGCCGGTGTCTCTTCCAGTTCCTGAGCCTGCCCGAAGTGTCCTCGCCGCCGTGGCCGCCCGAAGGGGTCGTCTCCTCCTTGGCCGTCCGAGGGTCCGACAGCTCCGCCCTGGTCGCCTGGACAGCCTGATCCGCCCTGGTCTCCTGTTCCTCTTCTGCTCCACGGACCTGGCCCTCCATCCCGCCCCCAGATCCGCCTCCGCTCCACCTCCCACCTGGACAGTTTTTTGAGCGTCTGGAAGCCGCTCTTTGGAGGGGGGCTATGTAACGGTCACCAGCTGGAGTGCCCTTGAGAGACACCAGAGGGCACTCTACACCAGATGATCATGTTTCACTCACAAACTACATTTCCCATAACTCACTGCCCGGACTCATCAGCACTCATCTCATTCACCTGTTTCTCATCATCTTGTTTAGTTCACACCATAAATACCTGGTTTTCACATTCACTTAGGGCGAAGTCTTGTTGTACTATGTGTCTGCATTTCTGAGCGTTTTCCCGTGTTTGTTTTCTTTTTTTGACTTTGGATTGATCTTGGACTCTGATTATTGCTGCCTGCCCTGACCTCTGCCTGTTTCTTGGATTCCCTCTGTGTATTCTCCATAAGCCTGTCTGCTGTTTCTTGACCCTGTCTGTATGACTATTCTTGAATAAAGCTGCTTTTGGATCTTCACCTTCAAGTCTCGGAGCAGTTCGTAACAATATGCTCTATGCTTTTAGATAATAATTTTTTAGCAATTTTGAAAGTCCAAGATGGTGAATCACAGTTTAATTAGTTCAATAGTTAATTATTAAATTGCATGAACTATTCTTGTTACTGCTATTCATGCATGTTCTATTAGGGTGAGAAATCTAAAGTTATAGGCTAATTAATTCATGCTATGCTTAGAAAATGACTGTTTCAAGTTTCCACAGATAATGACCCTCAATAGCAAAAACACCTCTTGAACAGTTGTTTGTTTGTTTTGGTCTTGATTCACATTCCATGTTTATAAAAAAAACATATCAATATTGCATTATTACAAAAGCAATTCGTTTTACTCAGTGCAGCAGATCCAGTTCTGTACATAAGGAATTCCACACAGCAGACAGTAGGGTGGCTTCAAAACGACTCAATTTATTGACCCTGGAAACACATGGGATAATTTGATCAGAAAATTTCCGTTGCGCCAACCTCTTTCCACGTTATATACATGATATTAAGTGGGAAGAGTGAGAAGAAAACAAGTGCGTCTTGCCTCGCCAGCGTCCATTTGCAATCTGAAGCTGACATAACAATTGTATACAGGTTTAACATTATGCTTACACATTAAAGCAGATAAAGCATTACTGTTGTTTAAAGAAAAAAATAAAGTAAATAATAAAATGGCTGGATGTGTATTCTTCAAACATATAAGTAATAAGAATAATGTTTGTACAGACCGACAAACAAACATCCCCTCAAAACATCAGGCACATTTAAATTATACTCTATAGAACCGCAAGGCCAGCGTAATAGATGGAAGTTAAACAATAGAATGTATTACAGAATATAAGAAATAAAGATAGAGTACATCTGTTCAAAAACACAATCCACATATACATTATAGACCCAAATTAGGATACATGAATTAGATCACTTTATACTGGTTAAATTGAAAAATTGAACATACCTGGAAACATATGGGAGAATTTGATCAGAAAATTTCCGTTGCGCCAACCTCTTTCCACGTTATATAAAATGTGCACAAATCACTAGTTAGTCAACTCAATGTGCTCAGATAAAAGTCACATAAAACTCACAATACACAACATGCATGTGTATAATCGATTCAGTAACACATTGTGCTTAATATTTAATTAACTTTAACCGAGTAAACACTTTTAAACATACCGATATTAAGTGGGAAGAGTGAGAAGAAAACAAGTGCGTCTTGCGTCTCCAGCGTCCATTTGCAATCTGAAGCTGACGTAACTCACGCACTTTCTAAAAGCATTGCGCGCAACACTGATATGCGTCCCACTTAACGAACACCTTAATTGATAGTTCCTAACCACAATAACATTGCATGACTAACTCATATTTAATACAAAATGAAACCGAAAGTCTTTAAAATAATAGGAAAATGGTTTTGGGAAGTTCATCATATAAAAATAAAATAAATATTTCTCTCTTCCCAACTTGCTATATCAGCATTGCCTTTTTTCAAATTTCTGGAACTATAAAGCAGGCCAGTCTTCTAAGATTTGTCTCTTGTCTCCGATTTGACTTCTTTTAATTTAGTTAAAATGTCAATTCACTCCTCGCTGCTGAGAAAAAGGCCTGCAATTAGACAAAAACAAATGTGAGAAGTCTAACATGTTCGAGGCTATCAATTGGATGGTGGGAATGAAATTACACATTCGTTGTATCGCAGCTAAAATTTCTTATCAGTGATTATTGTCTTTAGTTTTGTTATTTGTGAGTCAGCTCATAAATGATGAGCAAATTATTCCCCTAAACAATGTATGAATCAGATTTGGACTGTTATGACTTCATGATGTTTCACTAATGTTCATAAGTTTTTGAGGGGTGAGACCACTTCATCTGTGTGATTATATGACATTCTGTGATATAGCAGGACGTGATATGACGATTTTTGGTTACTTGCCACTGTCGCCATTGTTTTGGCTTGCTTAGTTGGGGGACACTTAATATTTAACAATATTATTGATCTGCCTGCATTGACACCATTATATGACGATGGACGATGACATCAATGTTTTCTCCAGAGCGGCTAATATATATATATATATATGAACTAAAATAATAACTTTTTTACAACAAAAATTAACCATCACTGAATTTACTTAAGCTGGATTATGACAATATTTTCTTCTAGATCTGCTGTACAGTAAAAACCAAACTTTGTTACGTTATTTTTCCTGTTATCACTGTAAAGCTGCTTTGAAACAATCTGTATTGTAAAAAGCACTATATAAATAAAGGTAACTTGACTTGACTTGACTATATTGTATGATTTTACAAGCAATGCAATAGAATAAAACATGAAATGCTTATAACTTTCCATTTCAAAGCACAAAGCTTACCTTTTTTTTTAGTTCAGACAATTCCCTTAAGCACAATTTAATTTTCTTACCATATCATGGACATTACATCATAAATAATGTGGCTTTAATAGCCCCAGTGTAGAAGAAACTGATACGTGTAGTCCATTAATGTCAAAAAGTATTTTTTAAATCAATGCTTCCTCATTATGTGTCCTCACATTAAATATTATTGGGTGAATGTTCACTGAACAGTTTTTCCATTTTAGCAGGCTGTATTTCAGCACAAAACTCAGCATCATATTCACTAATCACCTGCAATCCAGTTTAACCAGGTCATAAACCCTTCATTTTTGTATAGACTAGCTTTAATGTAGACTGCAGCTTTTTCAAAAAGGCCCTATGTTTGCCTTATCGCTAATTAATGTTTTCGGAATATATTTTAAATTTATATTAAATTAAATTAGTTGAAATTTAAAGTGTTTTTAGTCATGAAAGTTTACTCTCTTTAAGTACACTTAAGTGTTATATTATTATATTATCTGCAAGCACAGTTTGGGAGGGCACTTTTTCAAAAGGAATCACTCATGAAAAACACAACACAGATACTTTAGCCTCTTTCCAAGACAAGGACATTGGACAGCAATAGGGTGGCAATTTTAATTTAGTTAGGATCGTTGATTGTGGAGATTTGCAAACCAGTTTATCTGTCAAACCCTGACAAATGAGCCAGACAGCTTGGTCTGACAGCACTCATGGTGCCATTACTGAAACAATGCCTTGGATCTGTTCTTTAGAAACCTAAAAAGCTCTCTGAAAGGTACGAGTAATTACTAAAGAATAGCTGGCCATGACAGCCTGTCGCTCAGGCTCCACATACATTAGCAAACAACAATTAGCTTAATAAAAAAAGGACAGGCATTCATATCTTGAAAAGACCTACAAAGAATGTCTGCTAACAACCCTGCCAATCCAGGAAAAGGCAAATCAGTTAATGCAAATAAAGAACTCTTTTGACTATAAGGCCATGTTTCCACCAAAGCGTTTGTAGCCAGCTGAAAACGCCAGCGCTCTTCTGAAAACGCCTTGCGTCACTAGAGAATGATTCGGGCGGCGCAGCGTTTTTTTAGTTTTGCTTTGTTTTGTTGAGATGCTATATGTGCTATTTACAAAATATCCATGGAAGTTTAACTAGTATCTGATTTCCCAGATAGTTTGTTTCTGAATATAAAAATGTTGATACAATTTATACATTTGGTCTGGCTCTTATTTTCAATGATTTTGTTCCGTTGTTGTAGACCAATCAGACACAATTATTTGTTATATAACAAATAATCTGTAAAATTCACACTGGGATCTATGGACACATCCCCCAACTAGGGCAAGAAGGGCCTCTGTTACCATGACTACCAACTGATAAGACGGTTTATTGCTCTAAAAAATGTGGTCACGTGGAAAAACAGAGGCCATAGAAAAAACCCACAGCCCTTAAAACAGACTTTCCTGCATTAATTTATAGACGACCTGATCTATAAATGAACATGCACCCCAGGACATTGTGCAAATGATTATTACTGTCTAATGTAGTGTCTTTTGATACTATTATTTTTTTGATACTATGTATTTTATGATAGAACCAACGGTCAATGTAACCTCATCTATACCATGTTTGGTCTCTATATATTGGTACTTTGAAGATCGAAATGATTGTGTATGATATGTCGATAGCTGCCCAACATATTAGTAAGAATCTTTAATAGTTTATTTATCAGCTACCAATCCAGCAGCACATTTAAATGAGGATGCTTGAAAAAAATTGCCAGAAATCTCCAACAGAGGAATTTTCCCGCTTGGAAATTCCACCTTTCTCATTGGTCAAGCCAAGTCGGAGGGGTGGGACCTTTCTCAGGCTTTATATAGCCTCTACAAAAGCCCTACCCTCTCTTGGCCTTCTCGGTATCTTCGGGCTGCTGTCCTGCGTGGCTTTACCAGTTATTAATATTTATTAATAATATTTCCCTTTTGAGCTAATTTGCTACATTATCCCCTGTTGCCATTGTCCCAGGAGGATGTGATTGCTGTGGTATTTGTCACGCCCCTCCTCCACTGTATTACTATTGTACTATTGGGTGGCTGGTAAAAAGTGACAGTAATGAGCGCTGCATTTTACCCAAAATCGAACACTCACCAACTCAGTGACGGAAAAAAAATGAGAAGGGTATAGTTGCAGCCTGGAGATCTCCAAAACAGGGTGGGAGCTCCACAATAGGGTGTGGTTTCCTCCCATTGACAGACGGGCACATGCAACGCATGATTGATTTTTTTCCCCAACCCAGTTCCGTGCAAACTCTGCCCCACAGCAGATTCTAAAGATTTCAAAGGTCATGTCAATCACACTGCTGATTTCCTACACAGTGCTATGAAATGCTAACCCCTAACCTTAACCAGTTAAATTGACTGCGGGGCAGGATTTGTGCTGAATAGTGTGCTAAGGAAAATGGCAGTTTAGGAGATAAGCAGTTAGTAAGATTATGCAACATGAGATCGGGTCGTCCGTAACTCCCCAGCCTCACCGGACAATGGGACCTTTTTTTCGGCGCCACAAACCCCTCCTACCCTACAAATTTCGGGCCCCCGGACACCCCCATTGCTTAGAACACAACGATAGAGAAAATACCTATCAAAGGTTTTTTTTTTCTTATATCGTTGAGCAGAGGTTCAAACTCCAGTCTGAATGGCACTGGCCACGAGCTCTGGGCTCCTCTCTCATGGAACATTTATAGTTATATAGGAATTTTTGTTTTAAATCAACTAGAAACAATGTTTAATTTACAAACTTATATTTTTAAATGTAAGTCATTGGCAATTGGCAGAAGCCAGAGCCAATGGCGAAAGTCTTTGAATAACCCTTGAATAACCCTAACCCTAACCCCGCCCCTTTTTGGAGGTTCTGCCCACTTTTGGAGTTCACGCCCCATTTTGGAGATCTCTGGTCTGAAGCTATTACTACTTGAAAAAAAAAAAAACACAGAGAACTCGGCATGAAATAGATGCTCTGGTGGACACATGGCCTAAGTTTAAAGTCTTGTCCAGACAGAAAGAGGCCTTCTGACCAACAGCTGAAGCGACCATCGTCACTTTTTTTTATATTATGTGCCGTTTAGTGGTGGCAGTAGGTTTTGCTAGACCCTCAAAAACCTTAAAATATTGTCAATATCTAATCTCTGTTCGCATTACCAGTTGTAAAAACACTTAATTTTTTTTTTTTTTGTGGTGGACCAGATTATAAGGCAGTAATTTGTCTTTGTTCCATCTCAAAATAAAGCACAACCAAATCCAATCACCAATACAGACTTAATATAAATCTGCTGACAAACAATTTTGATTGTGGCAATGAATGTTCATCCATTGATAATCCACAGGAGTCCGTTGCCAGGTTTCCAGTGTTTAATATTTTTTAAGCATATTCCTGAAAATTCTACTGCTTCGTACTGAAGCAATTATACATGGAACTGGCCATATTCAAAACCATTTTAATGTATTATAAAATAAAACTTTAAAGTTACAATGAAATGGAATTAGCAGAGAGCTTATCTTCCATATTGCAATGTACATTTGAGTGTTACAGATTTTTGAAAAAGAAAAAAATTTAGGTTAGAGACTTGGTTTTATGCATGGGTTTGGATGTATAATAACAACAGGATTGTCATTACAAATGATGTGCCTGAGGTATTTCCCTGGCCCACATAATGTTCTATCAACAGCAACAGGTCAACTCTTCAGTACACTAATGCTTTAACATGTTTACTTATAGTACACTTATACTATACTATACTTATAGTATACTTATACTTATACATACAATGAGCTTGCAAAATAACACATGACAACATTCCTTTTTATCTACATCTTAATCACTTTTGTTATAAATACAACCATCAAATCATTAATCACACACCGGCACAATCCAATCTGACTCAACTATATAGAATAAACAGCATCTCTGCACTGTTCACCCATAATATGATCAAATTTAGCCCGTCAATATCAAATCTCTGCACCACTGACCCACAAATATGATGCAATATAACCTCATCAATATCAAATCTCTGCATCATTTTATTATCCAATATCATAAATCTAACATAATCAAAATCGACCCTCTATGCACACCAGAGGTTGAGTCCAGGGCTCTTTAAATCAACAAGGATTGGACACATGCTGTTAAATCAGTGCAGAAGTGGTTTGCTGTCTGCGGCTTTCACTTCAAACGTAGTATCAGTCACATTAGAAACCTCACACAGAGTGGCTGTTCCCCTTTCAAACCCATCACAAATAGCACAGCGCTGTGACTAAATGATTAAGGCGTGGAATCAAAGTGCATTTTCTCTCGCCTACCCAATCACAAGCTCATTACATAATAAAGCCGTTTTCCAGCATGACGACTGGGAGCGTGTTTGAGCTTGAAGGACAGGGAACACCGACAACAGAGTGTCATCTGTAAATAAAAAAATAATAAAAAAATCACATTCTAGCATTTAGAAATGCACATTTCTAAATGCTAATGTGATGTTTTCCCCCCCACAACTTTAAAGGGTCATCAATTACTCACCCCTGTGCTGTTCCAAACCAATAAGCCTTTTTTTCCACATTTGAAACAAAAGATATTTTAAATGAAACCTGAGAGATTTCTGTCCTTCCATTAAAAGTTCATTCCAACAAAACCTTGATGCTTAAAAATAAATAAATAATAATAATCCAGATGAATTGAAAAGTTTAATCCAATTCTTCTGAAGAGACATGATTTCATTTAGGCTTTTATTCACATATTAACATTGATCAAAGCACACACATATAGCTAATGTGGTAAACGGAAGCTCAACTATACTTGCTTGATGGGTGAGAACAAAAATATCTGGTTCTTGCAGAAGCTTAAACTTGCTTGCATCAAGTACGTTTGTGCTTCTTTAAAAAATATCTTTATTTTTGTTTCGACCCTGTAACATTCAACCCTGTTATTGGGGTTTACACAGTTAAACCATGTTGATTTCTTGAAACTCCAACTTGGGTTCTTTGGACACATCATCAGTCATGGGTCGCCATGGGCTGGGCAGGACCAGCGGCGAAGAGGGCCTTGAGCTGGGTAGTCATGGACCAAGATGCGGGTGATCAGTCCAAATGGTGCACTACACCATGGTTCGACCTTCTTAATCCACAGACATCTCAATGCTTTTTCTGCAACTTCAATTATGTTTTTGGTGGCTCTTCTTTCCTGCAACCCCCTGATGCCAAATATATTGAATGCCCGATGTAATGACTGTCCTGCAAAGCCCCTGCACCCAACCTCAATGGGCTAACAAAGGGCCTTCCAACCATATCTCCTACATTCCTCTACCATTCCTCTACTAAATAAAATGTTTAACTAGAAGTATACTAAAATTACTAACATAATAGCAACAATTGTAACAAATATTTGGTACCTTTCTGGAAAGTGTCAGAAAGCTTAGGGCAAGATTTCAATTCATTGCACTTTAATAGACCACACCCGCACTTAATATACTGGCACACAATGATTCACAAAGTGATTCACAGTTTTAAGATTGCATGAAATGAACAACATCTGGTGCTCCTATCTTTATTTTTTCTCCCACTAGTCATATAGACATTGAACTGAAGTGAATAGAGAGAGTGATGACACCAGATGCGTAAGGGTCCAGATGGGACGATTGTCTTGGCTTCATTCCAATGTGACAGTCAGATCTCCAGAAGACGAGTGATAAAGTCCTCTCGGCGTACTGCACACGTTCAGGCCAGCCCTCATTAGAGTCGAGTAATAGAGCTCACACACTCTCTTCAAGGATTAAAAAACTGTTTAACATACTGATAAATGCTTGAGTGTTAATTTAATTTCTCTTTTGCTTGTCGTTGGTGTACTCCACTGTAATTAGTTTGGAAGCACATAAATGTCATTAGATGCCTCGTGTGAGGGGTGTAGATAAGCCTTGTTCTCAAGATAAGCCCCCTTTGCCAAATATATGACTGCAAGCTGTATAACACCAGATCACTTAATCAATTTTTATCATACACTTAAGTCATCCTGTAGCTTTAAAATGGTCGTAACTTTTGAGCCAATCACCAGAAAAATTACATCATATAGTGCTGATAGTGATGGCATAATCATTGACAATAAAAAAATATATAATAAAAAAAACTGTAACCTTGTTGTAAATAACTGTCCTTCTATTACAAAATATTTACCATGGTATTATGTATTATTTAACAAGCCTTTAGCTACCTAGATCAGAAATGAAAAAGACAATTTGCAGTCAATATAGGCAATTTACCATAGGAAATATTTGGTTTTCGCTTCGCAGCCAAGTTAATTCTTCACTCCACAAGCCATCTCTGAAACTGTCAGCTTCTTACAGACGAGCGAGATTCTCTGGTGTTGGCGTGACGGCGATCTCCCGGCGAGTGCGTGCTTCCTGCTTATCTGTGCTGTGTTTTGCCAGTGAGTGTGTTTCTCCCAGAGCGCTTCAACACTTTCAGAGTTTCTTTTCTCTCACAAAAGAGCTCGCACGCGGCACGTCTTTTTAAAGATGGCTCGCCTGTGCATTTCTGGTGGCGGTTGACTCATTTCCGATTTTGATGGGCACATTCTCTGCTCTGCGTGCTTGGGCTTGATCACGCTAGAGCAGCGTTTGTGGATGACTCACGTTCTCCCCGCAAGAACGTGACCATCGCGTCATTACGGTCGAGACTCAAAGATCTCGATTGAGAGAGACTAACACTCTCCACGTGAGGTGCTACTTCGGCTGGTGGCCAGGGTGACCTGAGGGTGTTGGTGTGGAACAAGGCGCCGACTATCCGTCCACGCCCCACGCCCCCCTCTTCATTGACGCAACCCGTGAACGATCACGTGATTCCCGCGGGCCCATCTTCGGACCCCCCCGCGGGTTTCCTTTGACGTTCCAGAATCAGATCTGTTGTCCATCGCAGCATCACAGGGCGGGCAAGAATCTTCAGGAAGTGAAGATTTGACAGTGCTGCCACTTTCGGGTGTTCATATGGCATTTGTCGAGTCAGATCCTGAGATGACGGTCATGCTTTCCCGGGCCGCTGCGAGCATCGGACTAGGGTGGAACCCTCCACCCTGTCCTGAGCGCTCGCTGCTGTACGATTGGTTTTGGGGTGGCCGCTGACTCTCGGCGCCGTCTAACCCCAATACCTTTCTTCCCGGATGTGCATCAGGAGATCTCGAAATCCTCGAAGACCCCCATGTCTTCCAGCGATCCCTCGTTGATCTCCTCCGCCCTTCCTTCCCATGGCCGCTGCCCATGGGTACACTGGGGTCCCTCGGTTGAACGCTCTGTTGTGATACTAAAATAACTGTGTCCTCATAGTGCTTCTTCACGGCGAGATCCTAAGCACCCGTCCGAAGCCTGTAGTTTTTCGTCTACACTTGTGGCGAAATCCTATAGCACACAGGACAGGCAGCCGCCTCACTGCATGCCATGGCCATTCTGCTGGTCTTCCTGGCCCAGGTGTTCATGGACATGCAGGAGGGCAGGACTGACCCAGTGCTCTTCATTGAGCTGCGCGGCGTCACTGACCTTGCTCCCCGAGTGACGAAAGTGGCCGCACGCTCCCTGGGTCAGGCTATGTACACCATTCAAGCCTGTGGCTTAACCTGTCCAATGTGCAGGATGTCCGGCGGTCCCGTCTGCCCGACACCCTCATATCCCAGGTCAGCCCTTCGGCGGTGCGGTTCAGGGCTGTACAACAGTTCTGAACCGCCCATGAGCAGACTGAGGCATATTCTGCCCCGACGGCCCCGCTGTCCGCTCAGATCCCTCAGTCTGCCCACCGCCGAAGGCGCCCTCCCGCGGCTTCCACCCCGCCCGTTCACCCGGGCTGGCTCTGGAGGCCGCAGGAGGACACCACAGCCCTCTCCTGCCCCGCCCCCCGCTAAACGCCGGGCCAAGCGGCGCTTCTGAGACGGTCTGCTCAGGGATGATGGTCACTTATCAGGAGATGGTAGCAGGACCACTCCTTCCCCCGGTGGAGGACCGGGGGAGAATGTTTTCCACTCCCCGCTGCTCAACCCCGGGTGGGCAGCACCCTAATGTGGTTAAAGCAAGAAGTGACATGTTCATCCCTGAGCACACAGAGTTCTCGGACGACAAGGTGCGCCGCCCCCGAGCTGTGCACCCCTCGTCCTCCTCTGTCCCAGAGCCGGTTGACAGTGCGCGCCGTCCCCGGACCGTGCCGCTCTCAACCGCCTCTGTCACCAGCCCCCTGGCAGAGCAGACCCCCGTGGAACGTTCTTCCTTCCCTGGTCTCCTCTGTCAGGGCGTGGTTAATGACTGTGCCCCCACACCGGACCACTATGCCGTCCACGTCTGGGCCAGTCATTCTGCCTTGCTGCACCACTGGTGGGAAGTCTGTGGTTCGTATGACCCCGCTGGTACAGTTCTTGGGAGCCTGGCTAGAGCTTCCCAACCTGTCCCGCTGGGTCGCACGGACGATCAGGCTCAGCTACGCGATTCAGTTCGCGCGGTCTCCTCCCCGCTTCAGGGGAGTCCGCTCCACTATGGTCAGTGGCAATGCCCCTAACATGAGAGCGGAGGTTGCTACCCTCCTGGCGAAGGGTGCGATCGAGACTGTCCCTCCAGCCGAAATGAGGTCCGGCTTCTACAGCCCGTACTTCATCGTCTCGAAGAAAACCGGTGGGTTACGGCCAATCCTGGACCTGCGTGTTCTGAACCGCTCCCTTCACAGGCTGCCGTTCAGGATGGTCACGGCCAAACGCATTTTCGAATGTGTGCGGCCCCAGGATTGGTTTCAGCGATCGACCTGAAGGACGCCTACTTTCATGTCTCCATTATCCCTCGACACAGACCGTTCCTACGGTTTGCTTTCGAGGGGCAGGCATATCAGTACGCGGTTCTCCCATTTGGGTTAGCCCTGTCTCCTCTTGTCTTCATGAATGTCGAGGAGACATTCTCATTGTTTCACTGAAAAAAAACGAAATTGTATAAGCATCCAAGAGAGACTCTCAAGTCTTGCTAAGACTCTCAAGACTTGCCAAGACTCTCAATCTTGATGACCTCAACACTATAAACAAAAAATAATTAAAAAAATTAATAAATCAGTTAAGTGATCTCCATATTTCATACTGTTTATTATTTATTTATTTTTATTGAAAATTACACAGAAAAAATACATCAATCAATACATTTTAAATGCAATCAATAAATGCAATCAATTTTATAAATCGATGCAATTTCCCCCTAGTTTACTTGTCGAATGCTGATTTGCTGCTGGTGTATTGCTGTAGTGATGTGTGATTGGTTTGTTGACGACCTTGCAGAGAATCTAAGATAATAATAGTTTCATTTTATTACTGCTGCAATGAATCATATTCTATTCCCCTGCGGTCAGCACAGAGTGATGCAAATCAAATCAAGCACACATACACATTTACTTCCAATATCAAATTGAGCTCACTCTCTCTCACACACATACCAAGAAGAACTCACAAAAAAAAAAAAAAAATAGCAGACGGACTCACTCATAAACATGTTTAGCATTCATATCTAGCTCTTTTTTTCTGTGCTCCACTGATTTTATCATCCTACCGAATCCATAACAAACAACAACCAAAACAAGCCTTGCTGGTTGTCCGGATCTGATACTGACAGACCTTTAGAGCAGCTTATTCACTTTGACTCCATATTGCTGTCATTCAGTCTTCTAATCTCCTGTATGAATTAAATATGTCATGTAGTGCATGTCTGAGGCCAGTGGAGCAGAGAACGTTATTTGAATCTTGAGTGCTCACGTGAACTTCCAAATATCTTTTGAACTTTCTATTCTATTTTTTTTTATCATGGTTTCACAAATATTTCAAATATTGATAATAATAAGAACACCAAATCAGCATATTAGAATGGCTGACTTCTGAAGAAGTGACACTGAAGACTGGACTGACACTGAAGACTGATGTTGAAAATTCAGCTTTGATCACAGGAATAAATCACATTTTCAAATATAATAAATAAATACAAATGTTTCAAATATACAATAGAAAACAGTTATTTTAAATTGTAATAATGTTTCATAATATGTTTTTACTGAAATTTTTACCACATTAATGTAGCCTTAGAGAACATAAGAGAATTATTACAAAAAATTTAAAATATTATTTTTACTTAGCGGTTGTTTTTAAAAATAGAATTTGTTTGTCAGAGTGATCCAATATTCGATTAACATATTGCAATGCACTGACAATTAATCTTAAATATTAGCAGGTAAATCAAACTTGAACAGGCAAGCAGCTAGTGCTATATGGGCCATAAAGTGAACGAGTTTGTGTATACTCATTCCAAGTGTTTACAGACCTCACATCACCTCCAAAGTTAAAAGCAGCAATTCTTGGTCTATCGGCACCGTTAGAGATTGAAGTGGTGGAATTGCAGGATTTCCTCAGGAGATTGTGGACATATTGAGGCCTTAGGACACAGGGAACACAGGTCAGCAGCGTATTGAACAAATGGAGGATTCATCCAGGATGGTCTTGGGTTGTACTTTACTCTTGCTCTTTGCTGACTTAGATATGGCCGAAATTATGCTGCTTTAGACGAGCGCTTCATTTATAATTAACTAAAAATTACCTAAAAGGGCTGTTAAAAGGGTTGAAAAAACACCTCCTTTCCAAAAGGCATCTTTAGATTTTGAGCATTATCTGTGAATTAGTGCATTGGACATAAAAATTATGAATCATTTTTCCAGGTTTGTACTGGGTCTCTGTGAAAGGATCAACAAATTAATTTAACGAAATACTGATAAAATTCATCTTAAATTAGAAATTATTCTTAGGAATGCATGGTATATGTATGACCATATCAGTATGTACCATTGGTTAAAGTAACACTATGTAGTTTTTCAACCTTCATTATATATTTCCAAGACCCTTGTGATGGTAAATGGACTTACAATAGGATGAATGACACGTCTGCCATAGCCTGACAGTGTCTGTATCGCTTTTACTGGCACTATGTAACTTCGGGTTTCGGGAAGGAACCCGCGCACAAAAAAAACGACAAAATTCGACTGCTTTACGGCATACGTCACTTCCCCCACTTCCTCAGATTCTGAAGTGAGAGCCCAACTAGCGTTTGATACCCGTCTGTATGTTGTTGTCATGACCGCTGCAACAACTAAAAGGAAGAAGGCAAAGGTTTTGTCGGAGGAGACTAAAAGAAGAAAAAGGGAGAGTGACAAATTAAAAGACCGGACGAGGATCACTATTGGAGGGAGAGCAAGACAGTTTGAAGACGTTGAGAAAGTGTGCGCTCGCGCGACCGGCTCTCTCTGGTCATTCTTTCAGTAACATGCACCCTGTCACAAGCGCAGCAGTCAGTCATCTGTAAAGAGTTTATACATTTATAAATAAATCAGGGAGTCAGGGAGCTGACTATCGCGCGAAATCTAAAAGGCTGAATAACATGGCCTGGCCATAGTTACGGAATCTATCTGGTCCTCCATTTATCTTCATGAATCAAGTAATGCTAGTAGAGTAGCGAATTATCAATCTGGTAGCTACACTAACATGCTAGTTTACGATGGTTATAATAAATCATCTTTCAGGATAACTATCCTAATGTCTGCAGGCTGATATGTTTGTGTATTTATTTTTCTGGTGAAAGTGTCTTGCCTCTGGCTACAATGCAAATCGATTTTAAAATTTACAGATTCATCTATGGTAGCTTGATATTATAATATTAACGATATATGGCTATTACCTACCACACAAACATTGAATTGAATTAGCATATCCGTTATGTAAAACAGTAGACAATAGGCTACTATAATAACGCTGTCTTGTAAACGTGAGCTACGCGATCTTTTGACATTTGAAAAAAATAAAACCCATGAAATTATATTCATATGACATACTGAAATATATGCCAATGTACCTGGGATGAAGACATTTCACACGCAATGCTGGCAGTCTGCCCGCGAGAACTCAAGACAGTATCGGCTTGTCAACAAATGCACACGTGTATCACCTGGTGTAACCATGACAGATTTTACGGAAGTAGTAGAAGACAATACTGTTTCCCAACTGTAGGGGGACCCCGAGAGCAAAACCCGCAAAACGACATAGTGTTGCTTTAATGGTTGATTTATTGCTTAAACATAATACCTAAAAAATCATTAGCACCACAGAACTGCTCAAAGTTATCACTTACGAAACAATAATTGAATATTCGATGACTAAATAAGTGCAATTCACCTTCATTCCAGAAGTTAGCAATGTCTGATACACAATGATGAAGTGACGTTTCATTCATAGTTACCACAGACAGAAAACAAATAAATAGGAAGTATCATCAGCAAACCTTGAAATGGCTCAGTGATTTACTGCAGAGCAAGTACTGAATGCAATCAAATATTAGTGTCACTGTCATTTGATGGTGGATCTGATAAAGAAACTGTCAGCGATCAAAATATTGATTTTGAAGATGTTGAAAATTATAATTTTGAGAAAATGTTTGATAAAGATCCAGGTTGCTAAAGACCCGAATATGTAATAATGATTGGCGAAACATTCATGCATTTAAGGGTTAAAGAGCTCAAGCATTTAATAAAGCGTCAGACGACAAAACTGTGGGTGATTAGAATTAACAGAACATTATTGACTTCTGGAGTGGACGCTAATATAGTTCCCTTTCGAGAGGTCTCTCCTATTGCGTAAGTAGCTTACGCTATGGGAAAACTCCTTTTCTCGAGAATATTGAAGTCTTTATGTAAAACGCATTGCAGCTGCACAGCTGACAGCAATGAACGAAGGAAGCTCGGTCATTGGCTGTGCTGCGGCAACTTGCTCGAACCAATGACGGGGCGACTCTGAATGCGCGACCAATGAGCGCGCTTCGCGCCCGCGCGTGTCAGAGCCCGCCAAGATGGGCGTGGCCAAGAGCTATTTATTGGGCGCCCCGTCATGAGAGTTCTTTAGATTTAATCTCCTTCAGCGAACACCTTCTTCGCTGGATCCTCCGGATTATTGAAGCCTTCGCCGCCGTCGAAAAGCATACCAGCGGGATTGCTACGAGGACGTCGGCACCTTCCGCCGCCTTCGAACGCCATCCTACTGAGCCATCCGTCGTGCCACACACGCAAGTATCTTTACATCTGTTCGCCCCGCGACACTTGTAAAAGAGCAATTTTCTGAGGCGTTGTTTCAAATGCCTTCCTGCGCGTCGTCGTCACATCATCTGCGCTCGCTGCCTGGGCCGGGACCACGCAGAAGCTGCTTTGACCAAGGGCGGATGCCCGGAATGTGATGACCTGGGTCTCTTCGCACTGCGGGCTCGCCTCGCCGCTTTCGCCGTGAGCGAGCCCATCGCCGCCACCCCTCTGTTTGAGCCGCGCACTAAGAAAAAGCGCCGCTCACAGAGGCTTCCTGAGCCGGAGCTCAGTGACGTCACGCCGAGCCAGTCTCCGCGTGCTTCACCGCCGCTCTGGCCTTCCCCACCGCCGGTTCAGTTCACCCAGCCGGACCCACACCCCTCTAGCAGAGCGGTGGGCCTTGTGACTTTCGGCGCGTCCGAGGACGATGGGGGAATGGATGACAGCTTGTCCATCGACGCTGCATCGGACGACTGGCCGGGCTCCACTCTCGACCCCGCCCCGTCGACGCTAGCTAGCACGAGCGGGGGCTCCACCATGGATACGGAGATTATCCGCGTCCTCTCGAAGGCCGTAGAGGACCTCGGGCTCGATTGGTCTTCTCCCGAAGAACCAACCCGAAGCCGACTGGATGAGTGGTTTCTGCAGGGGCGCCAGCTGGCCCCTCGGCAAAGGCCTTCTCCCTTCTTCCCCGAGGTTCATGACGAACTCACCAAGTCATGGAAAGCCCCCCACTCTGAAGCCTTCTTTTTCTTCGTCGCTCTCCTCTGTGGACGGCGCGAAGGAAAGAGGCTACGAGGGAACGCCGCCCCTCGAGGAGGCCGTGGCCAATCATCTCTGCCCGCCCTCCACCACCGGATGGAAAGCCAAAGCTTCCCACCCCTCGAAGCCCTGCCGCACTACTTCTGCTCTCGCCGGTCGCGCCTACGCCGCCGCCGGCCAAGCTGCATCAGCGCTTCACTCAATGGCGGTACTTCAAGTGTTCCAAGCTAAGCTTCTGCGCTCTATGGACGAGTCTGGCCCCGAACCCGAAGCCTTTAAGGACCTACGCAGCGCAACTGATATAGCTCTGCGAGCCACGAAGGCCACCGCCCAGTCTATTGGCCGCGCCATGGCTAATTTGACTGTTCTCGAGCGCCATCTGTGGCTGACTCTGACGGAGATGAAGGACGCGGATAAGGCGCCGTTTCTCGACGCGCCTATCTCCACCAGCGGGCTGTTTGGACCGGCGGTTAAAGGTTTCGCCGAACGCTTCACTGAGGCCCAGAACGCTTCACAAGCTATGCGCCATTTCCTGCCCAGCTCATCGCAGAGCAGACAGAGACCGCCACAGCCGCAGCGGGCTAGAACAGCTCCCACCGCCTCTCAGCCCGCGCCTCATGCTGACGCTCGACGCCGCTCGCGCTCCCACAACCGCAAGCCGCCTCCTGAGCGACGGGGTCCTCGGCCCAAGATTGTGCTGAACCCTGAGCCTCGAAAGCCGTCCTAGCCACAGGAATGAGAAGAGAGAGTGCGTGTCTCGCAAAAGCCGGACCACTCTCTCTGCAAAAGCTCAAACATTACCCAGTCCCCTTACAGGCGGCTGGAAATGTCCATACAGCAGTCAATGGGCCAGTCACAGAGCTCGCTCACCTGCAAACAAACGCCGTTTTTACGGCGACGCACAGAAAACACAAAAAGAGTCTTTTTCTGCCTGTGTCACTAAGGGTTCACATGTCCACAAAGTGTGCATTCCCAGATACTGTCAAAACAGTGCCAAATTCATTCCCAGCTCAGGCTGCGCGCCCCATGAATGTAGATCACGTGCCTACGGTCATGTACGCACCACTACACACAAGCACTGTTCACACAGTTATGAATTCATCCCCAGTAAAAGCGGGAAACATTATAAAAGTGACGCGTGTGCCTACCACTGTTTATGCACCCCCACTTATAAACACTGTCCTTACAGTGTCAAACACAACCCCAGCTCAGGCTGCGAGTTTTACAGACATAGCGCGCGCTGTTGTAAGCACACACGCGCCCATTCACTCAGCTGCTCAGCGCGCGCCCGCGCCTCTGAGAGCTACGAGCTCAGGCGATTCGCTGGCCGGGTCCCTACGTCACAGCGGCCCGCCCCTAGCCTGTATTCAGCCCATATCTGTACACGCAGCGGCATGGGAAAACATTCCAGATATGCCGAAATGGGTATTGAATATAGTAAAGCACGGATACTCGCTCCAGTTCGCTCGCAGACCACCACGTTTTACGACTGTGGTCGAGACGAAAGTGAGAAAGGAGTGTTCACAGGTTCTACGCAACGAGGTGCGCAAACTAATAGAAAAGGGCGCTGTGGAAACTGTTCCCCCCTCTATGAGCGAGGCAGGTTTTTACAGCCGCTATTTTCTCGTCCCGAAAAAGGATGGTGGTCTCCGCCCCATCCTAGATCTCAGACACCTGAACAAAGCACTAATGATTCGCTCGTTCAGAATGTTAACAACCAAGCATATCCTCGCGCAAGTACGCCCAGGAGATTGGTTTCTCTCAGTGGATCTGAAAGATGCTTACTTTCACATTCCAATAGCGCCTGATCACAGGCCGTTTCTGAGATTCGCTTTCGAGGGACAGTCTTACCAGTACACAGTACTTCCGTTCGGCCTGTCCCTGGCTCCCCGTACATTCACGAAATGTATGGACGCAGCACTTTCCCCCTTGAGACGAAGGGGAGTGCGAATACTGAATTATCTCGACGATTGGCTGGTCCTAGCACAATCAGAGAGTCAGTTAATAACACACAGATCTTGGATTATCAGCCATTTACAATGCCTGGGTCTAAGAATCAATTTTGCAAAAAGCATACTATCTCCCAGCCAGAGGATTTCTTTCCTGGGAATAGTTCTAGACTCGATGCAAATGACAGCGCGTCTCTCATCAGAGCGCGGCTTCACCATCCGGCGCCTTGCAACATCATTCAGGGCGGGCGCGCGCGCCCCCGTCAAGCGGTTTCAGAGGATGCTCGGTCTCATGGCCTCAGCATCGGCCGTACTCCAGCTAGGATTGTTGCATATGCGCCCTCTCCAACGCTGGCTCAAGAGCCGCGTCCCTACTCACGCGTGGCGTTCGGGCCACTTTTTAATCAGAGCGAACCACGGCTGTATAAAAGCCCTGACGCACTGGAAAGCCGCCGACTGGTACCAGTGAGGTGTGAGTCTGGGTGTGAACACAAGGAGAAAGATGATAACGACAGATGCCACCAAAATAGGTTGGGGGGCCCTTTACGAGGGCAGGCCTGTCTCCGGCTTTTGGTCAAACCCGGAGAAGCGCCTACATATAAACTGTCTGGAGATGAAAGCGGTCGCTTTGGCTCTCAGAGCCCTGCTTCCACATCTAAAAAACGAACACGTCCTGGTCCGAACGGACAACATAACGGTAGTGTCGTACATAAATCGCCAGGGTGGACTCAGGTCGAGCTCCATGCATTCAATGGCCAGGAGACTCATTTTATGGTCCCAGCAGAACTTGCGCTTGCTGAGAGCAGCGCATGTGCCAGGCGCCCTGAACCAGGGGGCAGACATGCTATCCAGAGACAAGATTCTCCCAGGAGAATGGGCTCTCAACCCGCTGACGATTCAATGGTTATGGAAAACCTTTGGCAAAGCGGAGATCGACCTCTTCGCCTCCAAGGAGAACGCGCACTGCTCTCTTTTCTTCACGAAGAGCACGGACGCGCTCGCCCAGAGCTGGCCGAGCCGCCCCTTATATGCCTTTCCCCCGATCGCGATGCTGCCACAGGTCATCAGTCGGGTCAGAGAGGAGAAAAACGCAGTGCTTCTGATAGCCCCACTCTGGAAGAACCAAACATGGTTTCCAGATCTGATGCAAATGCAATCTGCACCACGGCCGATTCCACTGAGGCCAGACCTCCTCAGTCAGGCCAGCGGGATGATATTTCATCCCCGCCCCGATCTGTGGGCCCTTCATGCATGGCCCCTCAACGGGTTCCCAGGAACCTCACGAGCGGAGCGCTAAAAACCATCGCTGAGGCGCGGGCGCCCTCCACGAGACGCTTATATGCCCAGAAATGGAAAGTGTTCAGTGACTGGTGTAATGCCAAGGGCCTGAACCCTGAGACTTGCGAGATTTCGAACGTACTCGCTTTTCTACAAGGGCTTCTGGAGGCGGGCCGCACCCCCTCCACGCTCAAAGTATATGTGGCGGCCATCACAGAGTCACACAACCCTGTAATGGAACGTCGATTGGGAAGAAACTACCTAATTATTCGTTTCCTAAGGGGCGCTAGGAGGATGAACCCTTCACGACCCCCCCCCCTCAGTGCCGATCTGGGACCTAGCTACTGTCCTAGACGCTCTTAAAGGGCCCCCGTTCGAACCACTCCGAACCGTGCACCTTAAACAGCTCTCGCTCAAGACTGCGCTCTTGCTGGCACTCGCCTCGGTCAAGAGAGTGGGCGACCTGCACGCGCTTTCGACAAGCGCTGCCTGCCTAGAATTCGGAGCTAACGACTGCAGGGTCGTCCTTAGACCGAAACATGGCTATATTCCTAAAGTGCTCACCACTCCCTTCAGAGCACAGGTTATCGCCCTAACTGCGCTATCGTCTCCAGCAGACGAACACGACGCTAATCTACTCTGCCCCGTTAGGGCTCTCAGAGTGTATTTGGAGCGTTCTGCCCTATTCAGACAGACAGAACAACTGTTTGTATGCTTTGGCGGCCGTACGAAAGGTTCCGCCGTTTCAAAGCAGAGAATCTCTCACTGGATAGTTGAGGCTATAGCGCTGGCTTATGAAGCTAAGGGACTTCAATGCCCCTGGGGAGTCAAAGCACACTCCACCAGGAGTGTGGCTTCTTCCTGGGCATGGTCGAGCGGGATACCGATCGAGGATATTTGTGCGGCGGCAGGCTGGGCCTCACCGTCCACATTTATCAGGTTCTACAACCTACAGGTCCCGACATTGCATTCCAATGTACTATCAGCATGATACTAGTTGAACTACGAGTTCGTATCTAGATTATGTATGTGCTTGTGTCACACTGAGCGCCTTCTAGCCGCTCTGTATTTTTCCCACATAAAAAGCTCGCCTCTGCCGGCTAGTTGGATGATAACTTTGCTTTTCAGCTCAGGCACCTGCCTCTGGCTATCATAAGGCGAAGTTCAGCACGCACGGCGTTTTGCATGGTGTTCCCATAGCGTAAGCTACTTACGCAATAGGAGAGACCGCTCGAAAGGGAACGACTCGGTTACTAACGTAACCTCGGTTCCCTGAGAGGAGGGAACGAGTATTGCGTAAGCTGCCGTGCTTGTGCTTGGTTAGTTCGCTTCAGTCGTTTTAACCTAAAGAACTCTCATGACGGGCATCCAATAAATAGCTCTTGGCCACGCCCATCTTGGCGGGCTCTGACGCGCGCGGGCGCGAAGCGCGCTCATTGGTCGCGCATTCAGAGTCGCCCCGTCATTGGTTCGAGCAAGTTGCCGCAGCACAGCCAATGACCGAGCTTCCTTCGTTCATTGCTGTCAGCTGTGCAGCTGCAATGCGTTTTACATAAAGACTTCAATATTCTCGAGAAAAGGAGTTTTCCCATAGCGTAAGCTACTTAAGCAATACTCGTTCCCTCCTCTCAGGGAACCGAGGTTACGTTAGTAACCGAGTCGTTATCGTTATAGTTATCTTTATAGTTATCATTCTAGGTGTTAACAGGCTTTTAAACTTTTTTATTGAGGAAGAAGAAGAAGAAGAAGATGACGACGACAACGCCAGATGGATTGTTGATATGTGTGGTGTCACAACAATTTAATATGTAGCAAAAGGCCATATTTCTGTATTCTGAGTGAGAAGATGGATTTCGAAGGATTTGCCAGTGGCTCTGTTAAAGGTCTGCTAGGAAGCAGGTCCTTGAAAAAGCTGCTGAGAGAACTCTGGGTCACACTACAAACTGTGGAGGGTGAAAAAGCACTGGGCATTATTAACGCCGTCCCAGCAGGTTTTCAAGTCTGGTTTAAGGATAGCACATGCCTGGTGTGCTTAGTGGTGGTTTCTTTGAAGAGTTTCTGCTTTTCAAACGGAGACCATTATTCTTGTCCACAGGAAATTAAAAACTGGTGACTAGGATCGCTTGCTTGTTCAGTTTGAAAGTTCCTCCCTATAAGCTCTGGCCAGCAAGCAGATGTGGGCAATAGAATGATGAGGTGGGCATTTGTCAATTATCTTCTGAATCATTATCATCATTATCATTGTGAAATAATAATAATAATAATTATAACAAACAAATAAATAAAAAATACAATAGACACACACACACACACACACACACACACACACACACACACACACCACACACACACACACACACACACACACACACACACACACACACACACACACACACACACACACACACACACAGGACAGGATCCAAATGCAATGTATGCAATCTATACATATATTTAATAAAGGTAAAAGTACAAAAATAAACTCAAACACCAGGGAACCAAAGAAAAACAAGAAATATTTTGCTTGGGTCCCCCAATAGGCGTTTCTCAGCTGCTGTTTACTCTAGTTAAAGGTGAAGTAGGCAATTTCTGAGATACACTGTTGAAAGTGGATCGAACGGAGTAGCAAAACACACTTGTAGCCAATTAGCAGAAGGGGGCGTGTCCACTCATGATGGCGGAGGAGAGTTAGCCAATCAGCAGTAGCAGGCATGTCCACTCATGATGGGGGAGGAGACTTAGCCAATCAGCAGTAGAGGGCGTGTCCACTCATGATGGGGAGGAGAGTTTGCCAATCAGCAGTAGCTGGCGTGTCCACTCATGATGGGGGAGGAGAGAGAGCAAGATGGAGATTTGAAAAAATTGTAGAAAGAGAGATGGCTGAGAGACATTACAAAACAGAAAAGCTCAGAGGAATAAAGTTTCACAGAACCAAGATATGATGTTTTTGATTTCAAATATCAACAGTGTTTCTCAGAAATTGCTCAATGCACCTTTAAGTCCACTTTTATCTCACAAAGCAAGACTTTTAAGCAAGACCGTGCAGCTGTGATAGTGTGGTAATCCTCATGTCATGCATTGTGTCAGCTTGATGGTTGACTACATAAAAGGTTGCTCTCTTTCTCAGTCTCTCTCTCTCTTTACCTCAGTTATTTATTTCCCTCCATGTGAATAATTCAGCAAGCGTGCTAGTGGATATTTGTACATCCTGTGGGGTTTCTTATCAGCGGAACATTAAGTGGTGTTTGCCTTTAATGAAAGCCTGCGCTCTCTCTGGCAGACTCCAGCATATGTTACTCTGTGTCGAGTCACAGAGAAGGGGAACTGCTGCAGACCTGATCATTATCTTATTAGTGGGCAAAACTCAATTACCTGGCATTCTCAGAGATCTAATACACACAAAACAGGAAGGACAACATGTCAGTATGTCAAGAACACAGTCACTGGTACTAAAACTCAGAAAAGCTCTAATGAACAGAGGCTGTAATCGGGAAAGAGCAGATATTTTGGAACATTTGCTACATGCTTTTGTCCATTTAACTCGTTCAGGATTCCAGATGCATAAAAAGTCTTACATATACACACACAGTACATAATTGAGTTAACATATTTTATGTGGGGTCATATTCATGTATGTATACGTACAAGGTTTAATAGAAATTAAATATAAAAATGCACTTTAAAGCTCCAGTAGGTAACTTTTGTAAACAAATATTTGTTAAAACTCTCTTTATGTCCTGACAGTAGAATATGAGACAGATAATCTGTGAAAAAATCAAGCTCCTCTGGCTCCTCCCTGTGGTCCTATTGCCATTTGCAGAAATACACCGCTCCCGGTCAGAAACAACCAATCAGAGCTAGTAGGAATGTCTTAGCAGTGTCAATCACGCTTGTGTACGCGCTGATCACCCCTCTCTTGCACAGCGCGAGCGCGTACCGTCATTCGTGACTCTCCTGTTCGAACTCGTTCATTCAAATGAACGAATCTTTTTTCGAGTCATTTCGTTCATTCAACGAACAAAATGACTCGAAAAAAGATTTGTTCATTTTGAACAAGTCTTTTTCGGAGCCATTTCGTTCATTCAACGAACGAAATGACTCGAAAAAAGATTTGTTCATTTTGATGAACGAGTTCGAACAGGATCACGATTTGACCAGGATCACGTGCATCACAGAACAGAGCAAGGCAAGCATTTGTGCTTATAAAACTTAAAGTTTTTTATTTATTTTTGAAATGACCGATCGTTTCGCTAGATAAGACCCTTATTCATCGTCTGGTATCGTTTAAAGCCCTTTGAAGCTGCACTGAAACTGTCATTTGGTCCTTGAAACGTTTGTGTCCTATTGAAGTCAATTATATGGAGAAAAAGCCTGGAATGTTTTCATCAAAAACCTTAATTTCTTTTCGACTGAAGAAAGAAAGACATGGACATCTTGGATGACATGGGGGTGAGTAAATTATCAGCAAAAGTTTTTTTTAAAAGTGAACTAATCCTTTAACGTTATCTTACTAGCTATTTATAACTTATAGAAAGAGTGCAACGTTATAAAGTTACATGTATTGCAAAATACATAAGATTTGAGGACCAAGTTTGTAGTCAAAGTATGGGCAGGCCATAGTCAATGTAAAGCATATTGTTGATGTTTCGTCCCTATTAGTGAATGTTCCATAACTGTTTATAATCCGCCGTCATCGGTGGTCCTGCTTACTAGCCTGCGCGTTCACGGAAGGCTCCGCTGTGGGGGAGGAGCTGTGGAGGGAGGGCTGTAGCGCAGCAGAGAGCAAGGGGGTTGGACCTGTAAGTTGTGCTTGTTCAAATTTTCTGGCTAAGTCAACATTTTCTCAAAACTCCCTACTGCAGCTTTAAGGGATAGTTCACCCAAAAATAAAAATTAGCCCATGATTTATTCACCCTCAAGTCACTAGGTGTATATGAAATTCTTCTTTCAGACAAATACAATTGGAGTTATATTAAGGCCATAAAAGTTATCTATCCATCATAAAAGTGCTCCACATGGCTCTGGGGGGTTAATAAAGGCCGTCTGAAGTGAAGCAATGCGTTTGTGTAAGAAAAATATCCATATATAAAACTTTAAAAAAGTAAAATAACTAGCTTCTGGAAATACAAAAATATGGATTCTACTTAAGTCTAAAGCGCAACTTATGCGAGTAATGCAATGTACTGCTGATATTTACGCTACACCATGATGCGCTACGCTACTTCCGACGTCACAAGTTGCGTAGGTTGCGCTTTAGGCGTAAGTAGACTGCGTATGGCCGGCAGCTAGAATTTTACTTTACAAAGTGTTAAATATTAATGTTTTTTCTCACACAAACGCATCTGTTCGCTTCAGAAGGTCTTTATTAACCCCCCCGGAGACGCGTAGAGCACTTTTATGATGGACAGATGCACTTTTATGGACTTCAAAACAGAAATGACCATTCACTGCCATTATAAAGCTTGGAAGAGCCAGGACTTTTTTTATATAACTGAATTTATAAATAAGAATTTCATATACACCTAGGATGACTTGAGAGTAAATCATGGGCTAATTTTCATTTTTGGGTGAACTATCCCTTTAAGTCTTAAGAGTGCTCTTTTTGAACCACTTAAATTCAACCAAACAAGTTAAATTATCACAAATTTTCATTAAATTATATTCAGATCACTTATATTCTTTATATTATTTCCATAATAAACAAAATACGCTAAAGTGTACTTCTTTTTTACAACAGATTTCACAACTTATTTTAACAGTTTCGATAAAATAGGTATTTTCTGTAATGAAATACTGCAGAGAGAGAGAGAGAGAGAGAGAGAGAGACAGAGAGAGAGAGAGATACTGCAGAGAGAGAGAGAGAGATACTGCAGAGAGAGAGAGAGAGAGAGAGAGAGAGAGAGAGAGAGAGAGAGAGAGAGAGAGGGGGGCATTGCTGTTTTCCAACATGTATATACTGAAGTTATTGGAATGATTAACCTAACAGGGAAACACAAGTGTTTCATTCATGTTCTGGGTTGTGAAAAACACTATATTTTGTATTTACAGTCCATCAACCTATGCATAATGGCCACTGCTTTCCCAAAAAGCCACAGATCCATCTGACACAAGCTCAATTAAAACAACAAACTGCCAATGACAGCGAATCAAGGCTTTACAAACATGACTGGGCTGTGCATGGCTCCTTCCTCATCACAAAAACAAACAGCCGTGCCCAGGCGGCAGGAGCCTCTCTTAAGTGTATTGGTGTAAGTAATTGACAAGCAGAGAGAAAGCGCGACTGAACGAAGGTCGTGACGGGTCGCTCGTGTCATTTCTAGCTTTTGTTTACTGCTGGGCTATCGATGCCTCGTCTGAAATCCCCCCCTGGAGATGTGCGCTGAATAATGGAAGAGGAACAACACTGGATCAAACAGCCACATGGGGCTCTATCTTCCATCTGTCTCTCGGTCTCTCTAACTCTCGCCTTGTGATCCGGCCCTGTCAAGGTTAAACGGGGAGAAAATGAAACAGGAAACGCAATTCAAACATCAATGTGTTATCGATACAGACCAGGGGTCAACAGCCCTGCCTTTGTGAAGCAGACTGGGCCACTTCATCAGAGAGAAGACCAAACTGAAAAATCAACTTATCATCCACAATATACGAACGCTGAAACTACAACCCGTTTCCTCAGTTAAACCAGCAATGTCTATTTACGCTTTACTAAATAGTGATCAGTGCTAATAGTTTTTCTACTGATGGGCCATTGTTTATTTTTATTTTTTTTTATATGGAAATTTTCACTGGCCACACCATAAATTATTATATAATAATAGTTCTCTTACGAGAGGTTCTCTCGTACTGCGTAATATCTTACGCTATGGGGGAAAACCTCTTTTCCACGAGATATTGAAGCCAAACAATTATCCTTAATTTTGAATTAATGTAAAACGCGTTGCAGAAGCATGCAGACATAGGCAAGACGGCTTGCATGCATATTGGCTGACCTGCGGCAACAACAGCAGTCTATCGAGAGAGGCCCTGCGTGACGCCATATCCAATGGGGGCGCTTCGCGCTGTGTAATAAGCGTGGCCTTGACCTATAAATATAGCTTGACAGGCTGATACAAACTGATTTTTCATCTCTTCAGCGAAGCTCACGCATCGCTGGATCCAGAGTGAAGAAGCCGCGCCGTCTGAGAAAAATCCTTCTGCGGGACGAGCCTTTGCATCTGAAGCCGCTGGCCTTCATCTCGCCGCCTTCAGTCGCCGTACCTGCTACACTTTCCGGCGTATATATCCTTTTACTCTGCCGAGTGTGTGTTCACCACCGCGATTCACACTCTCTGTCTCTTATCTAAAAAAGCAATCGTCTTTTTAAAGATGCCTCATTCCTGTGGCTCATGCCGAGCCGCACTCAGGGACGGGGACCGCCATGTCATCTGCGTTTCCTGCCTGGGTGAGGATCATGCAGCTCTCGCGCTCGCTGACGGTGGCTGCCATCATTGCAAGCTATTGCCATGGCGACTCTGAGGACTCGCCTGGCATTTTTTCTCAGAGTCTGCACTTCAATCCGCTATAGTGCTGCGCCATATAAAGCGCCGTACTCAAGGGGCCCCCAGCCTTCTCCAGCTTCACCAGCTTCACTCGAGTCGCTCATCGACGGACAGCGGCCACCGTCCGCCGTCGCTTCCGCCATTGGTGACAACGAGATAGCTGCTTCTGTCGAGGAGGATAGCTGCTCTATCCTGGCGTCGGACAGTGAAATTGGGCGAGCTCTGTGGACCCCCATAACCCCCCAAGATTGAGATAAAGCCCGAGGCCTCAAAGTCTTCCTAGCCCTCCTAGGTAAGCAACGGTTTTTAAGTCTCGCCGTGGCCAGACTCGCAACGTAAATGTTCAATCGTTCAGTTACAGAAAATGTGACTGTTCCAGTGTATTCTGCAGTAAACAAGCCGGTACCACGGCCCGCTTGCCTGCACACAAAAGCCGTTTTCACGGCGACCCAGATAAATCA
The DNA here is from genome assembly GCF_051911475.1 of Siphateles boraxobius. Taxonomy (NCBI): domain Eukaryota; kingdom Metazoa; phylum Chordata; class Actinopteri; order Cypriniformes; family Leuciscidae; genus Siphateles; species Siphateles boraxobius. The sequence goes on along the minus strand of NW_027509208.1, from coordinate 23,050,202 downwards.
CATGAAGTGTATTTTCTGTATTTCGGCCACGGCCGACGGTGTCAATTTTGCATTACATGTAGTGAATGTTCCCACAACCGCTACACAATGCATGTCCCACGGTTTCTGTAAAAACGAAACCAACACACATTCAGTCAGCTCAGGCTGACGGTGTTTTCTGTGCAGTAAATGTGCCTGCTGTCCCACGCCCATATTTTCTCACAGACATGTTAAAACCCACGGGGTTAACCCCGCTCATTTTCTCGAGCCCACAAACCATTTTTGCGATTCGAAATCGAGCACGGCCAGACCGCCCGCTGTGATCAGCGCGCCCCCCGCCTCAGATGCTCCAAACACAGTGTTTACTTTACAGCACACCGCCACTAAGTTGCGGCCAGAGCCCAGATCTTATTTTACCCCTAGCGGGGTTTCAGAATGGGAGCTGAACACTATAAAGAGAGGCTTTTCGCTGCAGTTCGCTCTACGCCCCTGCCGTTACACGCCGCGGGTCGAAACTACGGTCACTAGCTCAACTACTTTGAGCCGAGATAGCGAAACTATTGAGCAAAGGGGCCATAGAGCCTTTATCTCAAGCTCAGAGAGCGAAGGGGGTCTATACAGCAGATATTTTCTGGTACCGAAAAAAAAAACGGGGGTCTCAGACCCATTCTAGATCTGAGACAGCTGAACAAAGTGCTTGTGAAACACCAGTTTAGAATGCTCACGACCAGGAAAATCCTCGCGCAGATTTGCCAAGGGGACTGGTTTATGTCAACAGATCTGAAAGACGCGGATTTTCAAAAACAAATAGCGTCACGTCACATGCGATTCTTGAGATTCGCCTTCGAAGGGCCAGGCATATCAATACACAGTCCTGCCGCTCGGCCTGTCCCTGGCACCCCGTACATTTACGATGTGCATGGATTCGGCTCTCGCCGCTTAGTTCTGAACTACTTGGACGATTGGCTGATTCTGCCTCGATCACACTGAGAGCTCATAGAACACAGGACCATATTACTCTAGCATCTCGAGAATCTGGGTGTCACAGTCAATTGGGCGAAAAGTTCAATGTCTCCCAGTCAGAAAAAATTATTTTCTGGGCACAGAACTTTTCTGGGCACAGTCTATGACAGCGCGACTGTCGCCGGAGCGCAGACTGAACATTCAGCGCGCCGCGAAATCCTTCCGCCGCGGCACTATAGTACCGCTCAAAAGGTTTCAGAAAATGTTTGTTCTCATGGCCTCAGCATCTTCGGTACTCCAGCTGGGTCTACTTAGAATGCGCCCACTGCAGTTATGGCTGAAAGCGCGAGTTCCACCCCGGGCATGGGCCTCCGGTCTGTTTCGCCTCAAGGTTGATCTGAAATGCGTCTCAGTACTGGAACCTTGGAAAGCGACCGACTGGTATCAGTCAGGTGTGAGCCTGGGGACTTTCTCGAGTGTGAAGGTGGTGTCCATGGACGCATCCATCTCGGGATGGGGAGCGCTGCTCGAGGGCAGACCGTTATTTGGCCAGTGGTCAGAACGGGAAAAGCTTCTACACATAAACTGTCTGGAAATGATGGCAGTCAACAACGCGCTGAGGCACTTTTGTCCCCAGATAAAAGGTCACCACGTCTTGGTCCGGTCGGACAACATGTCAGTGGTGGCATATATAAATCACCAGGGTGGCATCGGGCCCCGAAACCTTTACAGGCTGACAGGCGCCTCCTGGTCTGGGCTCAGCACAATCTGCTTTCATTGAAAGCAGCGCATGTGCCTGGTCACCTGATTCTGGGACCGGGACAGACTGTCCAGAAACAATGTTCCAGCAGGGGAATGGTCGCTGCACCCACTGACAATCAGACTGCTGTGGGAGACATTCAGCAGAGCGCAGGTGGACCTGTTTGCGTCCCAAAAGAATGCTAACTGTCCGAAGGTTTTTCTCCAAAAGCAGGGATGCGCTGGCCCACGTCTGGCCCCGTTTCCCTCTCTATGTCCCCCCGTCTCACTCCTGCCTCAGGTGTTGGAACGAATCAGGGAGAACGGATGCTCAGTGCTACTTGTGGCTCCGCTCTGGACGAACCAGGCTTGGGTCCCAGTCCTGATGCAGCTGACCAGCACTGCCCCGTTGATGCATGGGCCATCAACGGGTACCCGCTAACCTCCCGGAGGGAGGTTTTTTTTCCCGGACCCCCTTCAGTCCCCGTTTGGGACCTTTCTACGGTTTTGGAAGCCATGAAATGTGCCCCATTCGAGCCAATCCATTTGTCAGACATGAAACATTTGTCTTTCAAAACAGTGTTTCTTATGGCTCTCGCTTCAGTGAAGCGCAATGGGGATTTACAAGCGCTTTCAGTAAGCGTGACATATATGGAATTTCGGGCCTAATGACTCAAAAGTCATACTCAAACCAAGGCACGGGTATGTGCCTAAATCCCTCAACACACCGTTCAGGGCCCAGGTTATTTCCCTGTCCGCCCTTCCGGTTCACAACGAGGAGAAGGTAGCGAGTCTCCTTTGCCCTGTCAGGGCACTCAGAGCTTATGTGTCCTGCTCGTCTGTTTTCAGACAGACTGAGCAGCTCTTTGTTTTGTTTAGTGGGCTTTCTAAGGGACTAGCCGCATCAAAACAGAACCTATCCAGGTGGATTGTCGATGCCATAGCGCTGGCTTACACTTCTAAGGGCCTGCAGTGTCCTTTGGGTGTCAGAGCGCACTCCACGAGAGGTGTGGCCTCGTCGTGGGCATGGTCTAGCGGGACTAACTTGCAGGATATCTGTACGGCGGCAGGCTGGGCCTTGCCGTCTACATTTATAAGGTTTTTTTAAGCTTCTGTCGGTCTAAAAATAAGCACTGTCTGCCCCGCTTTCACCCTGACTGCGTGGTACACTGTTAATATGGTTAGCTCCCGTAGGATGCTATTTACGGGGAATGACGCTTCTAGCCTCTCTTCTCTGAATCTGTAAGTCCATGGTGATTATGCACTATATGAGCCCCGGGCTACTGCCCTTGGGACTTTGGTGTCGGATCCCAGTACGCACAGCGTTTTACACTGTGTTCCCCATAGCGTAAGATATTACGCAGTACGAGAGAACGTCTCAGGTTACGTATGTAGCCCTGGTTCCCTGAGAGGGAACGAGACGCTGCGTTGAGACGCGGTGGGAAAGCTCTGCGTGATTGCGTCGTGAAGCACGTGTATAATCAGTCCAATGGTAGAGCGAGACGTCATAGGCGGGTGACGTCATACACCAGGAAGCTATTAAGCACACCTGAAAACAGACCGCGACAGCTTCTGAAAAAGCCTGAAGCAAGTCGATCAGGGCATGCAGGAAGTATGGCAGGAGAACGCAGCGTCTCGTTCCCTCTCAGGGATCCAGGGTTACATACATAACCTGAGACGTTCCCTTTCAAGGGAACTCGAGCTGCGTTGAGACGCGGTGGGAACCCTATACCCACTACGCCATAAAGACAAATGCCCGTTCTGTGTGAAGTCCTTGCACACACTAAGAAGCAAGCAACCTAGCCCCAGGAGTGGAGAGGTGTAAGTCATAAAATCTGACAATGTATGTGGTGAGGACCAGCCTGCCGCATTACAAATGTCCTGAAAGGGAACACCCGAAATTATAGACTACAGGCAGCCATACTCCTGTAGAATGGGCCTGAACAGCCATAGGTGAAGGCTGTCCGGCATCTTCATAAGCAAGTGAGATAGCATCAACTACCCACTTGCTCATCATCTGTTTAGATGCCGGACACCTATCTTAGGTGACCCGAAGCAGACAAATAATTGTTCTGATATACGCCACTGAGCAGCTCTGTGGACATACGCATCGAAAGCCCGGACAGGGCGTAACAGATTAAGTTTTTCCTGATCTGGGGTATTAAAGGTGGAGGACAGAAGGCCTGCTTCACAAATGACCCGCACATTTAGTAGGGACCTAGAAATACAACCCGACCTGGGGTGAAGAAATACTATCACCATAGCAGGTGCAAATCCAAGTACGTGCAGGCCTCAGCCTCATGTACCACGGAGAAGACGAAATTAAGGATCTCTCCTCAGAGATAACCCAGCAAAGAAACATTCATACAGAAATCAAGTACTGTACCAACGGGGCAGAAACAAGATTCAGAAGGGGTTCTCTGCACCAGGCAGAGAACAGCATATTTAGTCTTCTCGTGGAGGGAGCTCTAGACTGGAGTATGGTCTCCACGACCTCGGTCGAGAGACCTGAATCTATGAGCTGGGCCCCCTCAGAGGCTGAGCCCACAGTATCCACAACTCCAGAGCTCCCAGGAGCAAAGATATCGGGAAAAGCATATAGGTGTAGCGGCAACCACACCTATTACATCACATCCAGTTCAAGCGGAGCTGTATGCGTGAGGGAGAACCACAAGGGCAATGCATTGTACAAGCGATGTGAAAGGTCGACTTGTAGTTTGACCGAAGTTCTCCCTAAGAAGCTCCACCACCTCGGGGTGAAGTCTCCATTCCCCGGGCCACAGCCCCTGCCTCAACAAGATATCTGCTCTGATATACGAGACCATCAGTGTGTTGTCCGGACCCTTCGCCGAGCAACCACTCATGATTGCCCCCGACTTGTGAGGGAAGCATCCGTCGATAGCATTATGCGTCGACAAGAAGCCCCCAACACTGGGCCTGGGCGAGGAACCAAGGTTCTTCCACATGACCGAGGCACGAAGGCATAGCCGCATGACCTTGATCATGCGAAAACGGATTTCCCCTCGGAGAAAACCCCTTGGTCCTGAGCCACCACAGCAGGGGTCTCATGTACAGAAGGCCAAAAGTAACTACGTTGGACGCAACTGCCATGAGCCCCAACCAAAGACCTTTCACCGAGCGGCCACTTATGACCGCCCCCCATCCTGTGAGGGAAGCATCCGTCGATAGCATGATGCGTCGACAAGAAGCCCCCAGCACTGGGCACTGGGCGAGGAACCAAGGTTTCTTCCACATGGCCGAGGCACAAAGGCATAGCCGCGTGACCTTGATCATGCGAAAACGGATTTCCCCTCGGAGAAAACCCCTTGGTCCTGAGCCACCTCTGCAGGGGTCTCATGTACAGAAGGCCAAAAGTAACTACGTTGGACGCAACTACCATGAGCCCCAGCAGTCTCAGAGACTGTTTTGCAGTGAGTGACTGACCTAGTTTTACATTCCTTACGGCTGTGAGAATCGCAGAAATATGTGCAGGAGACAGACGTGCTTGCATTGTTGTCGAATCATAATACACCTAGAAAAGTGGTCCTCTGAGCTGGGAGGAGTAGACTCTTTTGGTGTTGAGCCGCAACCCCAACCCCCTTATGTGGGACAGAACGACATCTCGATGTTGAACTGCCAAAAGCTCGAAATGAGCTAAAAACAACCAATCGTCGATATAATTTAATACGCGAATTCCCTGGAATCTCAGAGGAGCCAGAGCTGCATCCACGCATATTGTAAAAGGTATACCTAGGCCGAAAGGAAGAACCCGATACTGGTATGCTTCGCCCCTGAAAGCAAAACTCAGGAATCTCCTGTGATGAGGATTGATAGATAAGTAAGCGTCCTTTAAGTCAATTGTGACAAACCAGTCATCGGACTGAGTCTGTGACACAATCATATTTAGCGTAAGCATACTTTGAACTTAAGATTCTGAAACCTGCTGTTTAATTGACGCAGGTCTAGAGTAGGACGCAACCCCTCATCCTCTTTTGGAACAATGAGGTAATGGCAGTAAAACCCTGACTGTCTGCCGGGAGGAGGAACCCCTTCTACAGCTCCTTTTGCAGAAGTGTCAGTACTTCCTGCTCCATAACCAAAGCCTGCTCGGGGTCCACCACAGTGTGGAGGACCCCTAGAAATCTGGGCGGACAAGAACCGAATTCTTATCCCTTTTCTATAGTGTGCAGGACCGACCGAGAAATATGTGGCAGTAGTTTCCACGCTGCCAGAAATTCTACTAGGGTAACCAGTCTCTCAAGACTGGCCTCTGGATTTGGTTGAACAGTCACCTCGGTGCCCTGAACGGCGAACCGGCAGGGAACAACCGAACTGGCAGCGCTGCGACCCTCCTCAGAGAGTCGCAACCCAGAGGGTGCCGAGGAGAAACGATTTCTCAAAACCGTCCCTGCCCCGGAGGAGCCCTCAGAAGCCTGATAGCCTCGTTTTTACGACAGGACTTCCTGCCTAAGCTTTATTAGAGATGACGACAGTCCTCAGATCTTGCCTACCTCTAAATAACTTAGTTCCTACGACCCTCCTCGGAGGATCGTATGGGGACGTTGACACCTCGTGCCCTGAACGGCGAACCGGCAGGGAACAACCGAACTGGCAGCGCTGCGACCCTCCTCAGAGAGTCGCACCCCAGAGGGCGCCGAGGAGAAACGATTTCTCAAAACCATCCCTACCCCGGAGGGGACCACCCTTTAGAAGCCTGATAGCCTCCGCGTCAGGGCTTCCTATTTGTCCAAGCTTTTTTAGAGATAAAATAGTCCTCGGATCTTGTATATCTCTAACTGGCTAGACTGCTACCGCCACCCAAGTCCCCCTCGATTGTGGAGGAGCCCAAATGGCGATGCTCGTTTTGCACTCTGTGCTGCGAGGAGCTTAGTAGACTGAGACTGCTCTGCCCAGCAGTCTCAGGAACATTAGATTGGTGAGGGAGAAACCTCTGGAACGCCGCTGAATGGTTTATTTCTTAGTTTTTTGAAAGCGGAGCGTCCAGAAGAACAGACATCATTTTATCTTATTTTTCTTTATTTTTAAATAAAGAAAAATATTTTTTAGATTTATATATATATATATATATAAATATCACTCCGTGGCCACCAGCAGGAAAACAACCGAACTGGCAGTGCTGTGTCCCTCCTCAGAGAGTCGCCCCCCTGAGGACGCAGAGGGGAAACGATTTCTCGAAACCGTCCCTCCCCAGTATAGTTTATCTGTTTTTGCACGACACAATTCTCGAATAGCGTCAGTGCTGATTTTCTCTTATCATCCTCACATTCATCCATGTCCTTATACTTAACCCACCAGCGCTGCCTAATAACATTTATTTATTTAAGATGGCTGGTGGGTAACGTCGGGGTTAAAAACGATGACGCCGACTCGGGAGAGAGAAAGCTCGCAAGCGTCTCTTTGACCCGAGGCACTGTCATACCATGATACTTAATACCCAAAGCATTACCATAGTTAGACGTTTGGGCATTAAACACATAAAATAGAAACTGGCTTATTCCATGATCTCGACACCTCAGTGTCCCCGACGAGGAGGCTGAGATAAAGAGTTTTTCTGTTTTTAGATATATTTCATCTAATAAACTCTTTTTATTTCCACTCTCATAATGTTCAGCTGGCCAGTAAATATTTAACTAGCAACAGCACTAGATAAACCTCCTTGTAAAGCTCCTCTTTATTCAACGGAGTTATGAGCTGACATATTTATTTATTTATTGAAAACTCAAACATCTGCCTTTTTCTTAATATCTTTATTTGTTTTGTTCTCTTTTTTCTAAACAAAACACTAACGATACCAATTCCTCGGAACTGGAAATCGCCAGCACTGGATCTGACAGGTGAAAGCTGAGATAGGGCGGAGCCCGTCCCAAACCCCGCGGTCAGATCCGTCCCAAAATGCGAGTCACCGCCGTGCCTGGCAACTGCGGGACCCGCGTGGGGAGCACGAACCGAACCGTCCTCCTCGAAGTATGCCCGGCGGGAGCGGAGCGTCCTCATGGACAGCTTCTCGCAATGCTCACAGTCAGCCCACACAGCCACACTGACTGTGGCAGGCTCCACTCCCAAATAGTAACAAAAAGCAGATATGTGTGTCCCCACCCATGATATAACGTGGGCAGGGAACAACACAAAGCTGCTTGCTCTCTTTTGCCATATATATATATATATATATATATATTGCAACTTGACAGACAACCATAAATATGACAAGGAAGGAATACACAGATCGCTTGCTGAAGGAAACAGAAGCTGTCGCGGTCTGTTTTCAGGTGTGCTTTATAGCTTCCTGGTCTATGACGTCACCCGCCTATGACGTCTCGCTCTTCCATTGGACTGATTATACACGTGCTTCACAACGCAATCACGCAGAGCGTTCCCACCGCGTCTCAACGCAGCTCGAGTTCCCTTGAAAGGGAACCTCTCGTAAGAGAACGTACTCGGTTACTAACGTAACCTCGGTTCTCTCTAGAAGAGGGAACGAGTACTGCGTATCTTACCATGCTTACAACATGCTCTGGTTCGCTTCGGCGATGAAAAACCAGTTTGTATCAGCCTGTCGAGCTATATTTATAGGTCAAGGCCACGCCTATTACATGATGTTGTGGGCGCGATGCGCCCCCATTGGATATGGCGTCACGCAGGGCCTCTCTCGATAGGCTGCTGCTGTTGCCGCAGGTCAGCCAATAGGTACGCAAGCCGTCTTGCCTATGTCTGCATGCTAGTGCAACACGTTTTACATTAATTCAAAATTAAGGATTATTTTTTGGCTTCAATATCTCGTGGAAAAGAGGTTTTCCCCCACAGCGTAAGATATTATGCAGTGCTCGTTCCCTCTTCCAGAGAGAACCGAGGTTACGTTAGCAACCGAGTACGTTTTTTTATTTTTGACCAACGTAACCTTGTATTTTATTTATAGGTCCATCAACAGAATTGAAAGGTCCATTAGCTAGCAGTAAGGTTTATAATACTTAATTTTCCCCAAAAAAGTTCCCAAAAACTGAATGTTAAATTTGTACTCATTAAAGGTCACAGACTGGAAAGAGCCTGTTCAGAGAAATTCCACTAACCACAATGTAACAAGTACGTAAACTATGGCTTACCTCACTACTCCTTAAATTCATTCCAAACTTGACCCTTTCTACTCTTTTGTTACTGGATGTTCCAAATAAGATACAGATTTTATTAGACATCTAAATCCACTCCCTAGTTTATTAGTAAGTATAGAGCATATGAATTTACCCATCCTTAGGGCTGTTCCACCTTCTCTTCCATTTGTTCTAGATAAACTTTCAAAATGCATGGTGCAAACCAGTGAGTATCAGCTACTCTTCACACACAGAAAATTTCTTCTTTGGTTATTTCAAGTTATCAGAATTTGAAGACGAGAGCATATTTCATGATGGAACTTGAAAGGTCCATCAACAGAATTGAAAGGTCCATTAGCTAGCAGTAAGGTTTATGATACTTAATTTTCCCAAAAAAAGTGCTGAAAATGGCTAGCTATTCCATGATTCCTAGACCACTGTCATAGTGTAGAGAAATGTGGTTGATAGCTTCAATGTGCATCCTCGCTATTATGTTGCAGGTAATTGAATCCTTTGTGTCCATATGTTTAGTAGATCAAGGCCTTTGCTGGTACACGGGTTCATGTTCCCAATATACTGATTTACATCAAAGGAGGTTAGGGAGTGGAATGAGACACAGCCGTTCTCTCGTCAAGGCTTTCTGCCATGATGGGCACCACCTGCCCTTTGCTTATTGGCTAGAGCAAACATCAGTTTGATCCTCTGACCGTTCTGCCTGCTCCTCCACCTACCTAAGGGACAATCTCTCTGTACTATATTCTCCCATGAGCACTCACACACACCATGGGAAAAAGTTGTCGCTGTTAGACTGTACCTCGCTGTTTTATTTCTACAGCTCCACTGTGGCAAACTTGTATGTTCCACTCGGTGCAGCCTTTACACGTGCATTTGGCAGACATGTTTATCCAAAGAGATTTACAATTCAGTCAACAAAGTCAGTTCTACCAGAAAGACTCGGGAGAATAAATACTGTCACAATAAATAAATTTATTGTCAGCCCAGCGAACAATAAAGTTCTTTGGCGTAGTCCCCGTCCATAGCTCGCAATCTGAGGGTCTGGACTCTGCATTTCCTGCCTGAAGACGAAGGCAGGGGCGCAGCCGACCCCCTGGGAGGTATAGGAAGGGACCATCCTGGTGGTGGTGGGGAGGATGGAGGGGAAGGAACCTTCTTGGAGGGGGTGGGGAGGATGGAGGTAAATGAAAGTGTCAGCATCTGCAAACTCAAACATCTGTAAGTACCGATCTTTTATACCGCAAGTATTAGACACGACTGGATAGATGAGACGGTAATAAGTGACATAGCAATTGAGTCTTCCTGGCAGAACTTAACGCTAAAGCTTCCATTTCATGTTTTCAATGGCAATCAAACAGTAGAGTATGGTACTAGCAACGCCAAAGTCATGGGGACTTTGGCATTGCTAACCTAGCACCAAGCACTACTGTGGAGTTATTTTAAGAATATATTATTTTTAATGAAAAGACTGGCCTGGACCAATGCTGGTAAGTGCTGGATTGGTACTAGTCTAGCCATGCTGTTCATAGGCGAAAAATGCTGGTCAACCTGGAAGGTCTTTCTGGTCAAGCTGATTGGCCAAGGATTTCTTGCTGGTGAAGCTAGCATGGTCACAATTCTGTCGTTTGAACCGCATTGGTTTAACAAAATACAGAAGGACTGGTGTTAATCTAACCACAGGTCAAAAGTGTACAGGTGTAATTCCAACCTTAAAGGTTTGCGATGCTGAATGTGAATTTTCATTGTAAGTATGGTTTTTTCAAGTTTACACTTACAAATAATCAGATAGAGTGAAAGAATATGCATATTTGGCGTGCTGTCCAGGGGAGGGCTCCGAGCTTTATATTTGGGCATGCTGTACAAAGGATCGTGTTAACATCGGTTAACATCCCTAAGGTTAACATCCCTAGACAATTTCAAACTTATTGGACAATATGGCCAAAGCTCCAATCAAAACCTTCAAATAAGGCTAAAAACTAATAACAGGTTGGACCAGCCAATGTGCATGTACATTGTAGAGCAAAGTGTGAACGCAAATTTCACCAGACCAATCGCTTTATGACTATTTCTACAATAGGACTTCCCCTTAATAGAACTACTATATCTGGTGTCCAATTTCTCACATTCATACTAATACAAGTGGCATGTCTCTGCTAAACGGGAAAACAATTACTTCCTTTTTTCAACAAATTCATACACAACCAAAACCATACAAAAATCGTACTTCATTTGAAGAAATTTAAATACAATCAAAGCACTGTAATGCAACAAGCTATTGTATATCATTCTGCATGTTTTAGACTGGTTTTGTATGGAATGAAACATTGAGTCTCTACTGTTAACAAGAAGGAACGTCCCGGGTTACGTATGTAACCCTAGTTCCCCGAAGGGACGGACGCTGCGTGAAATCGCAGTGGGAACGCCCTCAGCGTGACGCGTCTGAAGCATGAATGAAATCAGTCAATGGAGAGAATGAGCGTACGGCGAGTGACGTCATCGACCAGGAAGCTATAAATATCCCCTGAGTACACAATACGCCAGCTTAAAAGTTACTGAAGCAGCGACCCAAGGGGATGCCGAGAGTATGGCAGGACACGCAGCGTCCGTCCCTTCGGGGAACTAGGGTTACATACGTAACCCGGGACGTTCCACTTCAGGGACTACCGCTGCGTGAAATCGCAGTGGGAACGCAATACCCACATCCCCATACGACCAAATCCCCGTCGTGTGTCATTAGGAGACACAAACCGACGAGAGAACCTGAGCCCCGGGAGTGGAGCTAAGATCGAGGGAATAAAATCTAAGTGTGCGGTGAGGACCAGCCTGCCGCATCACAAACGTCCTGAAGAGAAGCTCCTGAAAGAAGAGCTGTAGAAGCAGCCATACTCCGGGTGGAATGAGCCCTTACAGCCAAAGGTGAAGGCTGATGGGCCGAACCATAAGCAAGTGGGATGGCCTCGACCACCCACTTGCTCATCCTTTTTCTAGATGCAGGACACCCTTTCTTAGGTGACCCAAACAGACGAACAGTTGTTCCGATCTCCTCCACAGGGCAGCTCTGTGGACGTAAGCATCAAAACCCAAACTGGGCACAGCAAATTAATTTTCTCCTGGTCTGACGTCAGAAAAGGCGGAGGACAGAAAACCTGCAGAACTATAGGTCTAACTGAAACAGTTGGAACCTTATGAACATAACCTGGTCTCGGAAAGAGAAAGGCCTTAACCAACCAGGAGCAAATTCCAGGCACGAGGGAGCCACCGAAAGTGCTTGAATATCTCCAATTCTTTTTAGAGATGAGATAGCGAGAAGAAGGATAGTCTTTAGAGTAAGAAACTTTTCTGAAACTTCCTCGATGGGCTCGAAAGGAGCAAGGGAGAGACCTACTAAGATGACGGCCAGATCCCAAGCTGGTACCCTTGTGCGAACTGCAGGCCTCAGCCTCAAGGTGACACGAAGGAAGCGAGACATAAGCGGGTGTTTCCCGAGGGAACCTCCACTTGAAGGGGTGTGGTAAGCAGCTAAGGCCGCCACATACACCTTCAGTGTGGAGTGGGATAACCCTGTGGAGAGACGGTCCTGCAGGAAATCCAGGACTGTACCAACCGGGCAGTTAACTGGGTCCTGCTGGCGCTCTCCACACCAAGAGGTGAAAAGTTTCCACCTCGCGGCATATAACTTCCTCGTGGAGGGAGCTCTGGATCGGAGGATGGTCTCAACGAGCTCAGCCGAGAGACCAGAATCTATGAGCTGGGCCCCCTCAGAGGCCAAGCCCACAGCCTCCATAGCTCTAGACGGGGGTGAAGGATCGACCCACTCGCCTGAGAGAGCAGATCTCTCCTGATTGTTGTTGTCTCCTGACTCCTAGTGTTGAGGAGAGACACTAGGTCCGCAAACCATACCCGGGCCGACCAGAACGGGGCTATTAGCAGGAGACTGAGCCCGTCCCGGCGAACCCTCTCCAGAACTCCTGGGAGCAGAGCGATCGGGGGAAAAGCGTACAAGCGTGACCTCGGCCACGGATGTACCATCGCATCCAACCCCAGCGGGGCTGGATGGCTGAGAGAGAACCACAGCGGGCAGTGTGATGTTTCTCGAGAAGCAAATAGGTCTACCTCGGCAAGACCGAAATGTTTCCATAGGAGTTCCACCACCTCGGGGTGAAGACTCCATTCCCCGGGCCTCGGCCCCTGTCTTAACAGGATGTCTGCCCCCTGATTTAAATACCCCGGGAGATAAAAGCTCTCAGAGAAAGAATTTTCCCCTGGGACCATAAAAAGGATCTGACGTGCCAGTTTGTAAAGCGGCGAGAACGCAAACCCCCCTGATGGTTGATATAAGAAACCACCGATGTGTTGTCTGTCTGGACAAGAACATGGTGGCCCCTTAGGTCTGGGAGGAAGTGTTTCAGAGCCTGAAACACCGCCAACATCTCTAGGCAGTTTAAGTGCCACAGACGATGATGGTCCTCCCACAGACCCTGAGCCCACCCGTGAGAGAGGCATCTGTCATTAGCATAACGCGACGACAAGGAGCTCCTAACACAGGGCCTTGGGACAGAAACCAAGGATCTTTCCACATGATCAGGGCGTGATGACACCGTCGCAAACTCACGATCATGCGAAGCGGATTTCCCCTCGGGGAGAATCCCTTGGTCCTGAGCCACCACTGTAACAGTCTCATGTGCAAGAGGCCAAGAGGTATCACGTTGGACGCAGCTGCCATGAGACCTAGCAGTCTCTGGAACTGTTTTACAGTGGATGACTGGCCTAGCTTGACCTGATCTACTGCAGCGAGAATCAAAGCAATACGAGCAGGTGACAATCGTGCCTGCATCGTCGTTGAATCCCACACTACACCTAGAAAAGTGGTTCTCTGTAATGGAGAAAGAACACTCTTTTTGGCGTTGAGCCTCAGCCCCAGTCACTTGATATGAGCAAGAACGACATCTCGGTGCCGAACCGCCTGTTGTTCCGATTGAGCTAGAATCAAGCAATCGTCTATATAGTACAGAAAGCGGATGCCCTGTAACCTCAGCGGGGCTATAGCAGCATCCGTACACTTCGTGAATGCTCGGGGTGACAGTGCTAGGCCGAACGGAAGAACCCGATATTGGTACGCTTCGCCCCCGAAAGCGAACCTCAGGAACTTCCTGTGTTGAGGGAGGATAGATACATGGAAGTAAACGTCCTTTAGATCTATCATGACAAACCAGTCCTCGGATCTGATTTGAACATCCCCAGTGACAGACACAGCGCCCTGTAACGTACTGGCAGGGAACAGCTGGTCTGGGCACTCACCAACCCGTCCTCGGAGGGGGCGAGCGTCCCTCGGGAAATCGCTCGCCGAGTCTCTCTACGCCCTGTGAAGGCAAGGTTAGTAGAGCAGACCACTGAGGGCATCGGAAAAGACAGGGCACCGTGTTCTTGTGCAGTGAACTCAGGTCTTTCATGATAGGGACCACCCTCAGAACCCTGACGTTCAGCACGTCAGGATTTTTTTTTTTTTTCGATGAAGTAGTATCCTAACTCCCTGCTGGGTGGGGGACCCATTCCGCCAGGAACTCTACTAAGGGAACCAGCCTCTCGAGGCTGGCCTCCGGATGAACATCCCGAGTGACAGACACAGCGCCCTGTAACATACTGGCAGGAAACAGCTGGTCTGAGCACTCCACAACCCTCCTTGGAGGGGGCGAGCGTCCCTCGGGAAATCGCTCGCCGAGTCTCTCTACGCCCTGTATAGGCAGGGTTAGTAGAACAGACCCCTGAGGGCATCGAGAAAGACAGGGCACCGTGTTTTTGTGCGGTGAACTCAAGCTTTTCCCGATGGGGACCACCCTCAGAGTCCTGACGTTCAGCCCGTCAGGACTTTTTCGACGCGGCCTTTCTGGCGACAATGACTGTCCTCAGATCAGTCCTGCCCCGAGAAGGCCGCGCCGGAGAGCACCCCGCCTCATCCCTCCAGTTTCTCTGCAGGGGGGCACGAGACGTGACACTCCGCTTCTGCTGTGCTCTTTTTGAAGACGAACTCGACGAAAGACTTTGCTCTGGTTGAACATTCTGCGTGACAGACACAGTGCCCTGTAACGGCGCACCGGCAGGGAACGACTGGTCTGAACACACTAGAACCCTCCTTAGAGGCGGCGAGCGTCCCTCGGGAAAGCACTCGCCAGACCCTTCTACGCCCTGTTTCGGCAGGGTTAGTAGGACGGGCCCCTGAGGGCGCCGGGAGAGACAGGGCACCCTTAAGGGAGGTGAACGCAAGTCTCTCTCGGCGGGGACCCCCCTCAGATTTCCTTTGAGCAGGTCGGCCTGAAAAGCCTGCATAAAAGTCATCGTATGCAAACATGCAGCCGCCTGCCGAGCCACCGAGTAAGCCTTCCCCACCAGCACAGAGGTATATATATTTATTTATTTATTTATTTTTTGGTGGAAGAGCCGGTGCTTTAAGTGAAGACGATGAAGCAGGAGAGAGATAGCTCGCAAGCGTCTCCTCCGCCTACAGTATCGTCACATAACCAGCAGATTTAGCACCAACAATGTTACCATAAGCATTGGACTGATTTGTGTAAATTCTGCTTGAAACCGGTCTAACCCAGGTCTTTGAAACCTCAGCATGAAGATCTGGGAAGAACGGTAAGCACCGGCTAGAAGGTTGAGGTCGTGCAGACAGAAATCTATCATCTAGATTGCTTTTAATTCTAGAAACCTGTCTATCAGCTGGCCACTCGATACTGTTATTTTTTTTATTTTTTTTAGCTTTTCAACAGCCCGAGATAATACATCCATCAAACCTTCTTCATTTGCAGTATAATGTGATAAACTAGTTTTCTCTGATAATAAACTTTCGACATCCAGCTCCTCAGAACTGGAAAATCTCAATTCAACATCATCATGTGCCTCCACCCGGGCAGAAGTAACCGCCGCAGCGCGTGCTTCCAGAGCCGGGTGAGACTAGATCTCGTCGGAGATAGCTGAGATAGGGCAGAGCCCGTCTCAACGTCGCCAGCGAGATCCATCTGCGAGCCCCAAGACAAGCGCCGCCGCTCTGCCTCAACAGAAGCGGGACCCGAGCCTCGGGGAGCTCGCAGCAAATCACTCTCCTCGAAGAGCGATCGCCGCGAGCGCAGAGTTCTCAAGGGAAAATGCTCGCAATGCTGACAATCGACTCCCTCGAGAGCCGACTGGGCATTGCTGCACTCCCAAACAAGCCACACTTAGCTCGTGTGAATCCCCACCCGTGATGTACCGAGTACAGGGGGGAACACACTTCTTATACTGCTCGCTCATATTGGTTTTTTTATATAAAATATATATAGTGAAAACTCCTGACAAAACAGACAAACACAATCGACAGATTCAGACACACACAGAGCTGCTGAAGTAACTAAAAGCTGGCGTATTGTGTACTCAGGGGATATTTATAGCTTCCTGGTCGATGACGTCACTCGCCGTACGCTCATTCTCTCCATTGACTGATTTCATTCATGCTTCAGACGCGTCACGCTGAGGGCGTTCCCACTGCGATTTCACGCAGCGGTAGTCCCTGAAGGGGAACTAAAAAGACCAATTGAAAAATTATACTGACAAAAATAAACTTTTTCACTTATCGCCAAGCAGATGGCTAAATTACAGCACTTATACATGAACTCATCTGTATCACACTCACACTGACTTCTCCAGAGTCTTCAACAAAAGAACCGCTCTTTTACTAAGTTCTGTTATACATAGCTTAGAGGTTAGAGAAGAGAGATGTCAAGATGCTGGCACCTCATTATTCGTACTTGACTATAAATACGAAAGAAAAAAAAAGTAGACCTTGAGGCGGTGTAGAGGTGTTTAACTTTCCTGCTTGCGAAGTGAAACAATCTTTTCACATTCCATTCTCAGTTTATAATTTGTTAGGTCATGTTGGTAAAAAATATATAAATAAAGTTTCTCAGCGTTCATCTGCTTTATTTTTGCTTTATTACTTTTCAAGGAATAATGCACTTATTTACTCCCCCTCATGGTGTCTCTAACCAGTATGACCTGCTTTCTTCTGTGAACCATGAAAGATGAAAACCGAAGAACAAATCGTTTTATCCCATTCAATTAATGCTGGTGAGAGCTTTCAAATCTAAAAAAAAAGACACTAAATATAGATAAAAGCATGAAAGAAGAAGTCCACAGTATTTACAGTAATTCACTGATAGTCTCTTCAAGGAGAAGTTAACCACTGCCACCGAATCAAGTCAGCCAAGAGCAAGGCCAGTTCACTATGAGAATGAATCGTTGGGATGAGTATTGTGAGCTAGATCAAACAAGGATCATTAACCAATTCAATAGAAAGATTCGTGAAAGAACCAGTGTTTGACCATATGAATTTTTTTGATGGCCGATTCTGATATCTTAGAAAGCTGGGTGGTTGATCACACTATTTAATAAATATAGTAAATAACATGTGCATAATGATTGCTGCAATATAATGTATAATTATTTTACATATTTCTTAGAAAATTAGAAATAATTATATAATTATTATAAATAATATACAAAAAAATTAATTAATAATAAAAGTATAAACAGATGTATACTTTAGATGGAAAATTCTTAATTCTGCAATAGCATATTCTTTTTTACAAATAAAGAAATAGTTAAAAACATTAATACAAAGGAAAAATCAACAACACTATACTTTGTGCTACTTTCACAATATTTGTATGATATTTTGCATCCTTTTTGAAGCGTTAAATCTCCTGACCCATAAATGTAAGTGTGGAAAATAGAGACTACCACATTCTACAAAACATGTAAAAATAAAGTCAAATGGATTTGGTGCAATGACAGTGAGTAAATGATTACAGATTTGGAGAATTATCAGAAAGAGAAAATGGCAACAAGAGAAACACTTTCTGTCACGGAGTGGGTAAAACAGGAAGCGAGGATTCATGTGCGTGAAAGGAATTTATTAAATAAACAAAACAAACTTACAAACAAAACAACCCCGTGGGGGGAAAACAGGAGAGAACTCAGGCGGGCATCAAGAAGAACACGAGGGAACATAGACAACGAACCAGCACAGGACTGCAAACACAGGGAGACTAAATAGGGAACAAACAAATGAAGGTAACGAGGCAGGCAGGTGAGGGACATTAAACAATAACGAGATAACAAGATGGGAGGGGTTTGACAATCGACAGGAGAGCACATGGCACAAGGAAATAACATTACAGCCATGTGCTCACAACAGACCAGACCAACACAAACACATGACAAACCGGGAGTGTCACAGCTCTGTCACTAAACCAAGGGAAAACCCAGACAAGGGTGACAGAACTGTGACACTTTGCCACCAAAGCCACACTCTGTGAACATGTTCCTACATCTTGCTCTGTTGGTTTTTAATTTTGTCTCTCTTGCATTTGGCTCTTCACTGTTTCTTTTCTAAAATATACATCTGAGGGTAGAGCCTATTTCTACGGAGTCCCTAAAGGGACTTGGTGGTGGAAAAAAGTTGGAATGGGAGTTTTTTTCCCCTCGCAAAACTTTTGTGTTCTCCTGAGAAACTTTCCGTTCCCTCGCAAATGTTTGCATTCTCCTGAGAAACTTTGCCTTCCCTCGCAAAACATTTGCGTTCTCCTGAGAAACTTTGCGTTCCCTCGCAAAACGTTTGCATTCTCCTGAGAAACTTTGCCTTCCCTCGCAAAACATTTGCGTTCTCCTGAGAAACTTTGTGTTCCCTCGCAAAACTTTTGCATTACCACGCAAAACTTGTTGTGAGCTCGGACAGACACCGCCTGTTTAATGTCCCGCTGGCAGTGTTTCAGAGCTCCGTACATTAATGGAGTGTTTCATAGTGTTTGAACTTGAACTTAAATGTAAAGAAATGCGGTCAGAGCTTAACTCAAGGAGTTATATTACAGATTCAAACTTCCCGAATCAATAACTCGTGAGCTAAACGTTGTTAAAACACAAATTACACTTATTTACAATCCCAGTAACGTAGACAACGAACTACAACTCAAATTTCCCTTAAAGGGTAACTAAACCCCTGGTCAGAGCCTGACTCCTCCCACTGGCAATATTTGAAAAATGCTGGAAAAGTGGGCAGAGCCTAGCGGAGGGGGGCGTGCACCTGAGACGCATCTCTCTGTATGGAACCTGCCTACGTCACCACCCACCCCTTACATCACGAACCACCACAACCACCAATAGGAAAATTCAACTGCAGTAGCCACCGTTCAACCTGAAGAGGGCGGAACGGTGGTCAAAAAATTTACTAGAATAAATTAACAGCATTTATGAAGCTCCATTCTTACAGATTATTAACTAAAAAAAGTTGTTTTAGTGTTTAGTTACCCTTTAAAATGAGCTTTATTATATAAATTGATCTCTGAGCAGGCGGCTGAGAGACAAGTCCGAAGGAACCGTCTGCAAAGTGCAATAGGTATAACCCAAAAAAACGTGACAACAAAAACAGTAATTAACTTCAATGTTACACACCAAATGCAGTTTATCAAACTAAGTATTGTAGTATAACCAGCAGGAGAGCAATTTGGTGACAGTACAGTGTCACAGTGAAGCTATTGAATATGTTTAATAATATAAAATGTGCAAAAGGGTTTTGCACTTTGCAGACGGTCACTTATTCAGACTTGTCTTTCAATCGCCCGGTTATAGAGACAAATTTATATTATAGGCTAAAGCTCGTTTTGAGGACAATTGGGTTGTAGCTCGTTGTCTAGGTTACTGTGATTGTAAATAGGTGTAGTTTGTGTTTTAACAAAGTTTAGCTCACAAATATTGTTCGAATATGTGAATATATTGTCAACTTCACTGAACTCCTCTAGTTAAAGCTGCAGTCCATAGTTTTTCCTGTTTGTTACCATCTCTGTTCGAAATCTGCAATTGCAGTTATGCCTCGGCACGGCACAGCACGGATGAATCCAATGTTTTGAGGACACATTGTAGACACGTTGTTACCACACGTTGTAGATACTGTCATTTGGAATCACAGATTCTACTTTTTGGAAGTATGACCAACATAAGAATTTTCACCGGAAAATGTAATCTGAACAAGTAAGTAACATCCACTTTGTTTCAGTTAAACATGGCACAAAGACAATGACTATTTTAATCTGAATATGTGTGCCCCACCTGGATATAAATACACTGATGTGCCTCAAGCTTCTTGTAAAGGTGGTGGCCTGGCTGTAATATTTGGACCTACTGTATTAGTTAATGTTATTGATGCTCCTAGTGTTTCATCATTTGAATTTCTGGTTTTTAAAATCAATGGTGTTTCACCTGTTCTTGTGCTGCTCATTTATCGCCCACCAAAGACAAATCCTGTATTTTTCTCTGAGTTTACTGAGTTTTTGACACTTCTTAGTCTACTCTGTCCTGCTATGGTGTTGACTGGTGATATCAATTTTCATATTGATAATCCTAATTGTTAATACTGTTACCTTTTTAGACATTTTGGATGGTTCTGATTTTACACAGCATGTTGCTTTTCCGACCCATAGGTTGGCCCATACATTGGATGTGGTTTGCTCTGCTGGTGTTGGTATTCAATCTCTGGATGGTATTGACATAGACTTATTACTTTTGACATGAATGGTATGTCTTCATGATCCATTTCTAAACGTATTATTAAATTTCGAAATGTCAAGCACATGGACTTCACTCTCTTTTCGACTTCTCTCTCTGGGCTTCCCATTACCAACTCCGTTGAGCAATATAATTCCATGCTATCTGCGCTTCTGGATGAGATTGCACCTGTGTGAGAACGGGTTGTTACATTTAGGAAACCCTGTCCATGGTATACTCCGGAGTTACATTTAGTGAAAGCTGCTGGAAGGCAGTAAAGAACGGCAGTACAAAATAAGAATTTTGTACTGCCTACAGACGGTACAGACGGTACAGCCTACAGACGGTACACACTGTAGGCTTCTCTACACCTAACAACAGTCTGCTTACCATTCTGCTCTGAATGCTGCACGTAAGAACTATTATTCAAGCATTGTTGGACATGCTGCAACAAATTCTAAATCTTTATTTAAGACGGTTGACAATCTTCTCAAACCAATTAAGGCCATTGGTCATTCTTCTGTTGACCAGTGTAATCATTTTCTTTACTATTTCACTGGAAAGATCGAGGGCTTATACAGCTCTTTAATCTCTATCACCCCAGTTGAGCTAGTTGATATTCAGCCTTTAAATCCTCCGACCACTACCTTTTAGTCGATTTTATTATAAGTACAGTTAAGTCCATGAATTCAACTACCAGTATTTTAGATCCGGTTCCTTGCTCAGTTATTATGAACTGCCTTGCATCAATGATACTATATGTCACTCTCTTCTGCTAGACAGGATGGAAAATTGGCTGGGTGTTTCTGGAGCAGTATTCCGTTGGTTTCGGTCTTACTTAACGAATCGTGCCCAGTTTGTAAGCTTGGGTAATTACAAATCTGACACCGTGCCTGTTCGACAGGGAATTCCTCAGGGTTCAGTGTTAGGTCCAATTTTATTTAACATTTACATGCCTCCACTTGGGCAGATCATCAGGAAATATGGTCTTGGGTATCACTGCTATGCGGATGATACTCAGATTTACATCACCACTAGTCCTGATGTTCATTGCTCATTAATAACTTTGCGTATAGTTGTCTAGCAGAGATCAGTTTATGGGTGCAGACTAACTTTCTGAAACTGAACGGCTCCAAAACTGAATTGATGCAGATTGGTACAGTGGCGGCTACTCGTAAGGTTGAGCAGATTAGTTAGATTGTTGACTCTAGCATGGTAATTACAACTTCACAGGTGCGGAATCTTGGTGTCATTTTTGATCCACAGCTAACATTTGAAGCACATATAAAGAAAACGTATCTAAAACGGATTTTTACCATCTGAGAAATGTTGTTTGACTTAGACCTTTACTCTCTTTTGCAGACACAGAAAGGCTTATACATGCCTTTATTACAACTAGGTTAGATTATTGTAATGCCTTGTTCTCTGGCCTTCCAGCTAAATCTCTGAGCAGGCTACAGTATATTCAAAATTCTGCCGCCCGTATGCTCACTCGTACTTCTCCTCGTGAACACATTACACCAGTGCTTTCACAGTTGCACTGGCTTCCCATAAATGCGAGAATTGATTTTAAAATTATTATACTAACATACAAGGCACTACATGCGACTGCACCAGAGTACCTTTGTGATCTCATCAGCCCTTTTACTGCACCACGTTCTCTCCGTTCATCTAATTCTCTCTTACTACATCAGCCTTCATGTAAGCTTAAGACCATGGGGGAAAGAGCCTTTTCATACAAAGCCCCCAAGCTATGTAATGTGCTTCCTCCTACCATCAGAAATGCACAAACACTGAGACACTTTAAAAAGCTGATTAAGACACATTTATTTAAGGCTGTTTTTCTTTAATTGTTGTATTGCCCTTGTTGTTTCTGTTTATTTTACTTTAGCGCTTTGGGTTTAAAGGGGTGATGAACTGAGAAATCAAATTTTCCTTGAGCTTTTGACATACAGGAGGTCTTCATACTATAAGAATATCCTGTAAGTTTCAGAACTGAAAACTTCCTTGTTAGTCCAATAAAAGTTTTTATTGACACCAGGCTCAGCGAACGACAGGTTTTTCAAAGTGGGGATCTATGACGTCAAAGAGGATAAAACCCCTCCTCTGCAAAAGAAGATCAACGCCTACTTCATCACGGCCTGTTTAACCCCGCCCACCGACTCGCGCATTACATACAACGAGGTAATTTTGCTAAACTGGATCGAGCTACCAAGCAATAAACATTTACGAAATATTGTGCAGTACCTGGTTGTGGAAGAAGACAGTTGCTGCATAAGCTTCCTTCGGATTCCAATATTAGGAATGCGTGGTTAAGCTTTATTAAATCAACAGAAAATTAGTCACAATTTCCAACACAGGCTCTGCAAACAGACTTTTACGACAGGGATCTGCGAGCAACGCCACAAACATGTAAGTAACCATGTTTATTTTAATGCCTGATCTGTGAGCAGTGATTTCTGATGTTAAACTTCTCATCGTTTCTCTTAAGATGAAATAATATTAAAACTGTGATAAAGTTATAGAAAGCTCCCTTTCCAATCGCCCAAGCTGTCAGTCAATCAATCACACAGCGCGCAAATCTCGTTATGAAATCAATGACGCTGTTACACTGCACAACGAAGCTCTACCTGTATTTATGTCGTGTTTGCATTATTTGGTGAAAAAGCATTCGTGAGTGTTCAAAAACTGCATTGCAATAATGAGATCTTTATTCACGCGATCACCAGACTGTATGTCATCTGCTCAGCTCATCACTGCAACCTTTCATGTGATGGAATAGATTTAAATATAATGCTTTAAACAATACATTTAAAGATTTGTTAATCTTCTCGATAGATGCAATAGTAAAAACGTAGTAGTTTCCGAGAGTTTCACATGTAATACTAGCTATTTTATATGCAAACATGTCAGACAATCACAGCAGTGGGCGTTTACACTGAAGTCTCACAGCAGACAAGCCCCTTCAAACAGAGCGTTCAAATCAGAGGCTAAAATCAGGCCAGGAAAAATGCCTTTCATTTCTTAATTATGACAATGTTTGATGTAAAAACCATACTAACATTTTAAGGGCACCCCAGGCAACATTATAAAATAATAAAATAATCCAGTTCATGACCCCTTTAAGAAAAGCACATTGCAAATAAAATGTATTATTATTTTTATTATTATTATTATTATTTTGTTCTGACCAACTAAGGGAAAAAAGCATTGCAGTAAATTGCGCTGATTAAATCTAACGATCGCTTATCATATCACGTCAAACCGTGCAAATTATATTTTGTTCTCAAATTGTTAATGTTAACAACATCAGCATTGCGTGACTACATTTAATGCCCTTCAGATATTCATCCTTGTTTTCGCATGTGCCCAGTTGCAGTCTCTTTTTTTCTGTAGACACTCTGAAGTCCAAAGTCTTTTGCATTTTACAACGGGTGAATCCCCAGTTGTCACTGTTGATTGTCGTTTGAACCTTTCTGGATCCGCCATCAAATTGATAAGTTTAATTATATCAAGTGCTGTGAGAAAAGGTTATACATCTCCACCTCCAACACCCTCACATGCAATATAGCCTATACTAGCCGAGACACCTTCTTTATTTGTACAACTGTGACATAATGAAGCAAAGACATGCTTGAATTTCCCACGGAAATCCACCAGTACCACTGGAATTAAAAACATTATTACAAGCTTACCGTTTTGAATTAAGCTAAGGGAAGCAGATAGTTTTTAACACTGGCTGGTTATGTACTTGCTCAAAAATTTATTTTGGATAATTTTTAACCCAAAAAAGTTACGGAATGCAGCTTTAAGCACTGACCACATTCTTTATATTTGAGTCCAAGTTCAAACACTTTGAAATGCTCCATTAACATACGGAGCTCTGAAACACTGCCAGCGGGACATTAAACAGGAGGTGTCTGTCCGAGCTCACAACAGGTTTTGCGTGGGAACGCAAATATCTTTGCGCGTAAACACAAAAGTTGTGCGTGGGAACGCAAATAACGTTGCGAGCAAATGCAACATTTTTGCAAGGGAACGCAAAGTTTCCCGGGGGAACGCAAAAGTTTTGCGAGGGAACGCAAAAAAAATTTTAAAAAAAAATTTCCCACCAGGAAGTCCTTTTAGGGTCTCCGTATATTTCAGATTAATTTGTGATTTAGAGACTTTCTGAAAGTTTAGTGTGTAGCATTGTGTGAACTTGTGCTATATCATCTCTACTTTGTTTAGAATGTTCTCCCCTTCAAGCATTTAGAGTGTTGAATGTATATTTTGGAGGATAAAATACTATCCCTGTTTAATAAGCTGTCAAATGCAAGTAAACTTTTCGTAAGATGATATCCCAGAAAAGTGTAAATACCTTTGTTCCACTCTGTTTGTTTGATCATCCAAATCAGCCTGACTCAACAACATGGCGTCAATGGTGTGAGTTTGTGGTGGGGCTATCTGTTTGACCAATAGAAGGCAAGGGAGTGTTCAGGAAACCTGTTTGAAAACAGCTGTAATTCTGTTTGCTAAAGCTAGTATCACATCAACTATTTGGCTTTACATAGTTAATCTTACATAATTTTTATATAGTAAGTATGTACTATTGTACATAGGACAAGCAGCTTGGAGAATGGTGGACGGATGGGTATTTCTCCACTCAAGCCTCCTGATTACAATGGAAAATCAGCAGAACGTCCTTGGTTAGAATAAAAGTCCTGGTGTTATTATTGATTTCATGTTGTCTTTAATTGCTTAATAAATCCATTCGGGTTTCATTTTTATTCTGCAAAATTCAATATCCTGTGTTGAAAACATACAAAACACATTTTAAAAACAAGTCACATGGCACAAAATGTCAGGCTGACCTCAAAGGGAGGTTAAAATCCTCTGTAGCGTGCACAATAATTGTGTGTGGAATACTTTCTAGTTTTAATTGTAGGCACTTGGTGATACAATTGTCAAAGCATAAATGACATGCAAAATCCAGCACCAACACAACAGTGTAGACTGCTATATATGTAGCAGCTAGCAACAATTAGTCGAATGCTCAGTGAGCGGAGGAATCTAGTATAAAAGTAGATGAAATGGATTCAGTGACTTTTGTGCTCATGACTGAAAATCAATTCAAAGTTCCAGGTGTGTTTAGAGTATGTGTGGTTAACTTTCAATATTGAATATATCAACATTGGCATTTGTCAGTCATGTCAAATTGAACATGAATGTACAAAACGTAACAGCGCTTTAACTGCTTTGAGCATCAACACTGTCTCTTACTTTCTGTAAACTGGAGCTGTCTGATTCATCAACAAATCAGAACTCAGTCTATCTGTATTTTGACATAGAAAATCCATGTATGAAGATATTATACCACAAGGGTGTTGATCGGCTGAGAAGACTTTATAAGACTTTACCTAAATTGTCATGAGTAGACGGACTTTTATGTGAAAAGTAAAGTCACTAGTAGTTGCTAAGAAACCATTCATCACATTAATTTCAAAATTACATACAATACAATTAACCATACACCCTACACACATGCAAAGTTTGGTAAGTTTTTACCAAAGTGATGAAAAGTTAGAGCTGTAGAGGTGAGCGAAGAAGAATAGGCCAGATGAAAATTATGTAACTTATTTGTTCCCTTTCGAAAGAGAACTCACACTGCGTCAAGCACTATGGGGAACTGATGTTTATACAGTGTGAATGATGACTAAGACACTGTATAATCACGACAATCGCATTGGCCGGCATCAGCCATGACGTCATTCTCTAGTGCTACCCGGTAGTATAAAAGGTGCGCCTAGAGAACGTCATCCTCTTTTCGTCTTCAGGAACTGTTTCACTGACACTGTGAGTGACAATTATGGCTGGAAGTATGACCGGAAGTGTGCCGACCCGTGTGAGAGGTTTCTCACACCTGGTGACTCATTAGCTATGTGTGCTTTGTCTGGGTGAAGAGCACGTGCGCTCGGTCCTTGAGGGGGCGGGGTGCACAAACTGTGAGCGCTTCTCAATGAGAACGTTCCGTTCTCGTCTGTCTCTCTTCTCGAGGGAAGAGGGAAAGTCTTCTTTGCCCCACGGTTTGGGTCCTGCTCGCGCCGAAACCGAGAGGAGACTCAGATCGTGGGGATCTCAGAGGGAGCTCACCGACGAGTTTAAGAGAGGGGTGAATTTCTCACACTCGTCGGTGGGGACGAGAACGAGCTGCTGGGCAGGGATGCACTCTCTGATGCATCCTCTGGTCCAACAGCTAGTGCTCTTTTGGCTTCGAGCCTGGATGAGCAGGAGGGGGCTGTAGCGGGTGAAGAAGGCTTTTCTCCTCGATGCCCCAGTTTGAGGATTACAGACGGGGCCAGTGGGACTCAGTTGCTGCTCGTGCCCCTCCTCCTGGCAGGAGTATGTCAGTGAGATGGCGCGAGTCCAGGAGGAAGAAGCAGGGTGCTCAGGCCAGACTTGAGCGTCCTGGCTCAAGCAGAGGCAGACAATCGACTCCTTCCCTGTGCACACCCTCCTCTTGCGCTTTCCCCCTTTGCCTATAAACATCAGGCCCAACCGATGATGATAATTCATTCTGACGGTCTGGCTCAGGCCTTTTTGTGTGACCAACCTAACCAACCGATTGTAGTTAGAAACAACCCCTGTAGCTTCACAGCACCGTTGACAGAGTAGTTGACATTAGGTGCCTCTTCCAGTTAAAACGAACGTAGCCAGGCTGTTCCCAAAAAAATTTTTATATATAAATAATATATGTTTTATATGCAGGGTTATTCAGCGTCCATTCCCCTTCTGGAAGGATGGATTTCCCTTACGGTGTAGTGAAATTGCTATAGGGACTTTGTTCACTGAATCTCTGGTAGCCCAGATCTGAAATTGGCTAATATTGGAGTAGTGATAAGCACAGGTAGCAGGTAAGCCTCCCTGTGGGGTTAGAGGCATGGCTTCCTCTCACTCCAGAGTTATCTGTTGAGGCCTCCGCTCTCTAGAGCTTGACATGGTGTTTGTAAGGTGATATTTTCAGGTCTCCTCTCTTGCGAGAGTTATCATACTGAGGCCTCCGGCCTTAAGAGTCCCATGCAGGCAGCCGGTCCTGCTGCAGGTAGAGGTAGATAAGGGGTAACTCTCTTAAATGGCAGATAGTTTTTCTTGGCCCTTCACCTCTCGGGCTCTGAGCTGGATTTATCTAACATAGTTGTTTTAATCGCAAATAGAAAAATAGTTTAGACCACTTGAGTGTGAGTATGGCAGGCCTCCTCTTCTTAGAGTCTCCCTCATGAGGCCTCTGCTCCCCATAGCCCTGTGAAGGCACTATACGTCTCTAAATTTGAGATGGTGGTCAGATCACCTTCCTTCAGGATGGTGTCATGTGGTAAGGCCCTATTAGAGCCTCCATGAGGCTGTTTTTCCAAGTGACGTAGATAGTACTCCCCTAGTTAGCAGGGTATTTCAATAGAGTGCTCCGTCTCACGGATAGTCGCGGAGTAAACCTAGTACTCCCCTGGTTCCCCTGGGTTGTTATGCAGAGTATTTCGCCTCTGGTTGAAATGTTAGCAGGCCCTCACAAAGTTTGGGCCTCTATACTCCCAAGAGGCAGTGTCATAAGGTGACAGGCTTCCCGTGTTAGTCTCCCTCATATGGCCAGGCCGTGCCCAAAGGTAGACTCAGTACTCCCCTTAGTCTAGGGTCATTATGCTGATTACTTCTCCAGCGGCCATATTTCTGAGCGCATAAAGATGTCGTAGGCTTCCTCTTATTTGAGAGTTGTCATGCTGAGGCCTCCATCCTCCAGAGATCTATGCAGATAGATCTGGTCTCTGCATAGGGAAGAGACCTTTCTCTTTAGTTCATAGAGTTGTGTTTAGGCCCTTCACTTCTTCAGCTCTGTGTTGTGCATAGCTAGAGCTCAGCTGGTTCTTAAAAGTATGGTAGGCCTCCTCTCCCTTAGGAGAGTAATCCTGCTGAGGCCTCCACACAAACAGCCTTCCAGGCAGAGCTTGAGAAGTGGCCTCTCTCTCTCTGAGGAGGGGGTTTTCAGGCCCCTCGCTCCCTGAGCTCTAGTGGTAGTCAAGCTAGCTGTCCTAACTATATGTGTCAGGCCTCCTCTCCTTCGAGAGTTATCCTGCTGAGGCCTCCATGCATGCAGCTTAGTAGGTAGAGCGTTAAAGGAGTTTTAGGCCAGGCGAACAGCCTGTCAGGTAGAGATGGAGGAGTCTCTCTCTCTACAATGGAGAGCATTTAGGCCCCCTCGCTCCTTGAGCACTGCGATAGATGAGCTAAGTGTCCTCTAGCATGTGTCTAGCTTTCGAGAGTAATCCTGCTGAGGCCTCCATGCAAACAGCTTTGCAGGTAGTCGTAAAAAGGGCTCTCTCACTAATGGAGAGTCGTTCTTGGCCCTTCACTGCCTGAGTTCTTCACTATGAACTTTATTCACACTATGAGAAAAAGCTCTAGACTACATTGGTGTAAGTGTGGCAGGCCTCCTCTGCTCTCAGAGTCATCCTGCTGAGGCCTCCACTTCCCATAGCACTGCGAAGGAGCTATCGTCTCTGACTAGAGACTGTGGTTGAGTAATATAAACCCAAACAGGTTGTTGGCGTTGGCGTTAAGCATGATAGCCTCCCTGGTATGGGGGGTTGACACTGGTCCTCCTAAAAGTAGCAGGCTAGGGCCCATAAGTTCTAGGCCGTACTCCCTTAAAGGAACCCCCCTCTAAAGTTGGGTTGTGGTGTCCATGCCCTTGAGCTTGCTCTGTGTCAAGTCCTTAGTGTGAAAGTACGAAGTTACTTCCTCGCTTAGCATAAAGCTTGGGCAGTGGCCGTAGAGAGTAGTGCTACTGACAGCCTGACGTGTAAGCAGTAAGGGGTTTTAACTATGAGTTAAATGTGTTTGTGCTTATAACAGCCATAATTGGTGAAACATCCCCTCAGCATGGCAGCGTGGGTAGAACGCTCCCCATTACGCTTGACGCAGTGCGAGTTCCCTTTCGAAAGGGAACATCTCAGGTTACGACTGTAACCTGTGTTCCCTGAGAACAGGGAATGAGACACTGCGTCTCGTCGCCATGCCATTGCATAGTCCCTTCAGATGAAGAAGTGGATGACATGTTCTCTAGACGCCCCTTTTATACTTCCGGGTAGCGCTAGAGAATGACGTCATGGCTGACGCCGGCCAATGCAATTGCCTTGATTATACAGTGTTTCAGTCATCAGTCACGTTGAGGAGTTCCCCATAGCGCTTGACGCAGTGCGAGTTCCCTGTTCTCAGGGAACATAGGTTACATTTGTAACCTGAGACGTTTTTCTTTCTTGTAGGAATGTTCTGGTCACTCTTTTGAGTTGTAGCTCTTCAAAATTTATCCATTTGCATTCTTCGGAATAATAAAAGTCATACAGGTTTGTAACAACATAAAGATGAGCAAATAATTGTTTACTTTACTAAAACTATAAAGATAACTATAACGATAATTACATTAGAGTCCACAACTATATAGATAATAACATTTCTGTAATATTGTCTGCCACTTGTGTCTGTAATATTGTGCTCAATCACAAATGCTCAAGCTGTTTAAAGCAGGCTAGATTCTGATTGGCTGTCATTCTTTTTATCATTTATCAGCTAGAAAAATCACTCTGAAAGTGATTCCAACAATATTATTTCTCTGTATCGTTATCAAAGCTGTGCTGAGGACATCTCTATTCTCAAAATATTAGAACATTTAATAAAGCTTTATAGTTATTGTTTTCATCCTTAGTTTGAACGGTCTTTAAATGGTGACAGAATTTTTCATTTATGGTTGAACTATTCCATTACCAATTAGACCATCACAAGTATTCATAATTGCAAATAATATTTTGGCAAAAAACACTTTGTTTTTGACTCCAAATCCCAAAGAAGGGACAGAAATACTGCAACAAAATCTTATAAAACGAAGGCGAAAAGAAGACAGAAAAAGACCGTCCATCATACTGCTGTCCCACAAAAAAAAGACAGAGGAGCTTGCAGAAAACTCACAGTGTGTCAGACAACACAAACCTGTCAAATTACAACATAACAAAATAAAACTTTTAACCAACAGGGAGAGACAGAAAGAAAGATGGAAAAACGACGGCAAACAAGAGCTGGGATCCCATGTGTGTTTGACCTTGACAGAAGTAAGCTTGTCTGATGAGATTTCATACTCTTCAGCAGTAGAATAGGGGATCGTCTTCCATGGCTTAACACTCTATCGTTCCACCGCTCTCGCCCATTAGGGTCTTATTGATTTTCTTTCTTTTTAATCAGTCGTTTTTATCAGATGGAATCGTGCTGTACATCAAATATGAAATATTCATGGCAGCGGGTGCCTGTCAGTAAATAAATGCTTGAATAATAACCACTTACAAACCAAACTCACACACGCTCTTTTGGCACAATGTGGAAACAGAAACACCACTTATAAACCACGACTGTCCTCTTAGACACACACACACACGTGTGCAGTCTACTGTAAAGTTACCATTTCAACTCCCTAAGATCTTTATTTCATTCAAAGCAATAAGGTTTAAAATAAAAAATGTAACAAAAGGTACATTTATGTCTCTATCATGGTCTTGTTCTATAAAATAGGAACGTTTTCAGAAAATGTGCAAATACCAAATATTAACTGTATTTCACACAATTAAGCCCATTTTCAGGCAGCAGAATTGCAACATTTCAGCAGGCGAAGGTAGTGTAGGCAATTTTCAGACAGGCTAGCAATAGCGAGTTAGCTTTGAAAGCATAATGTGGCGAGCAGGACGAGGCCGAGGGACGTGAGAGAACGGCGCAATGCCGGTGGCATGAGTGATAATGAATGACACCTGTAAGACGCACCGGTCTCGCATCTCTCACGGAGGAGCGGAACAGGCCTGATTTTATGTTGTGTTTTGTTTATCTTTTGTGTAGCCAGCAGTCGTCCGCGAGGGGCTGCTGGCGGATACTTTTGTTTTTGTATTTGTTTTATTTTATTATTAAAATTGTTAAATGTTTGCTGGTTCAACATGACATCATGACTTTGCGTAAACATACACGCCACTTTCAAGTCAAGTGGCGTGTTATCTATACGCATTTTGAGCTATCCGCGTGTATGTCCACGCCGAAATCTTTTGCGTGTATGTCTACGCCATTAAATGTCCGAGTGATTCCGCGTGTATGTGTACGCCGTTAAATGTCCGAGCGAAACGAAGCAAAATCTATATCTACATCTGTGGAGCGATCTTTTTTTTCCTAGGATGGTAGGAGAACACTCATAAATGGTATTAACCCCAGTGACGGGTAGGTTTAGGGACGGGGTTGGGGTAGGTCATATATCTATATATACATAATACAGTAATATAACGTTAAGTCAAAGGCGTTGATAAACACGCTGAAAAGCGATTATGCGTGTTGATAGCACGCCAAAAATGGAAATACGAATTGGCGTGTCATACATACGCCATTTCATGAGATCAGTCTGGCTGGTTCCTGCCTCCTTCTTCCCTGAATCTTAAACATTAAGGCTGAGTAGAGCGCAGTCTCAGGTGTACCCCCCGGCCTGCGAGGGGCGATGGGGGTATGTGGCGAGCATGACAAGGCCGAGGGACGTGAGAGAACGGTGCGAGGCCGGTGGCGTGAGTGATAATGAATGACACCTGTAAGACGCACTGGTCTCGCATCTCTCACGGAGGAGCGGAAGCATAAAAGGGGGAGCGATGGCGGTGAAGATCAAGAGAGGAACAGGCCTGATTTTATGTTGTGTTTTGTTTCTCTTTTGTGTAGCCAGCAGTCGTCTGCGAGGGGCTGCTGGTGGATCCTTTTATTTTTGTATTTCTTTTATTTTGAGTATTAAAAGTCTTTAAATGTTTGCCGGTTCCCACCTCCTTCTTCCCCCAAACTTTGAACCTTATTACACATAAGATCCCACCCTCCCTTCAGAGTGTGTCCAATGCCCCGCCTTCTTCAAAACACATGAATCTGTACAGCAGAGTCTGCAAAGCATCAAATGACGAGAGACTACGTTAAACTAGCTTATGTGTCAAAGCACATAACATTAATAATGAACATAAACAACTTAAAGAGCACTGACCTGTATAACCTGGATGCTACAGATTTATTTCAGCGTTGATAGTGTTGCCATTAAAGCACATTAATTAGAGTTACGAACCACTTTGAATACAAGATGACGGGTTTCCATCTCTTCAAAATTACAGTAGTTATGGCGTGAATGCAGCATATGCTCTTTGTTTTGGTTCAGGATGAACTGTAAAAGGTTGCAGTGTAACTGTAAAAACTGTTTCAGTTGCAGTGCTCTTGACGTTTAACCCTGCATAGCATGAAACGCGCTGATGACGTGTGAAGTCTGTGTGAACATTTCGGACCGAATGCAATTATTGGATGAACATTTTATGGTCCTATGACTTCCACAGACAATATATATATACATAAATACATTTACATACACTTGATTGCTATCCAGATGTGAAGAGACTTTCATCCAGCATAAAAATAATAAAAAATCTGAAACAAATTGCCTACCCTGCCCTTAAAGCGGCACTATGCAGGATTTCTGTTTTTGTCAAACAGCGATCCCTAGAGTCGCTGTAGAGTACTTGTATTTAACGTTACTGTCGTAAACACCACTCACGCAGAGCGTATCTGCACTCACGGCCTCTGCACTGCATAATAATAAAGTAGTCTACCGCGTTAGGCTTACCTGAGCCTAAATGCCAGATGACACCAATAAAGTGTATCATGTACGTCGCATTATTTCGCAGGGCTCTTAAGTTTTGAAGACAGTCAAGAGTGACATCCAGCCGACAGATACATTTTTGTCATTGATTGTTGCGTTAAATCTTACCCAGATACAATAGTGCTATTTTCTGATTGGCTATTATGTAGCTCGACAAACAACACCAGAGGAGCTTGATTCGTGCCGGTTCCACAGGGAGAGCGGCGCGGCCAGAGTTTTGGCATATTAAATATATTACAAATAGTTTTTCAGCGTGAGAAATACAATGTGTGGCGGGAGAGCGTGACAAAAGACCGAAATGAGTGACTGTCACGCTCAATGCGTGACACTTGAGAGCCCTGATTTCGTAACAATGTCCGTTATGATGTTGTTAGACATGATTATTGCAATGTATCATAATAGTTTGCAAATTGCGCTCATTTACACTATTTACATGTCAACATGCCCACCGGCCCAAAGTTGCAAGGGTGGTTTTGCGGCTCACAGGCACCAGGGGGGTGCGAGACGACCACCATTCAACACGAAATCAGTAATATAAACATTACAATGACTCCAAAGCTGTTTGGTTAAGGTAAAAAAGTTACTTAGTTCTGCTTTAAGTGTGTCCCATAATTGTATTGGCTCTTTAGAAGCAGAACTATTGATGTTTGATTCATGATTGGCAAAATGGTCTAAATCTGGTAGCAATTCAGTGTGAATCATTTGGACATTTAATTTCTCACTGATTCATTAGGACAGATCAAAAACAGCACTGGATGAAGTGGATATATACCCACAATCCACTGAAACTAAACCTGTGTGATAAAAAACGTCTTGTGAACTACACGAAAACAAGTTAAGTATTGTGTCCATGATTTTTTTTTTTATATATATATATACATTGTTACATGTGTCCAAAAATATTGTGGTGAATATACATTTGTACATTTTTCTTTAGAGTAGTTTGTGTCTTTGCTAGCTGTATTTTATGAGTAGCTTGCCATGCATTGAAATGCAACACAATAGCACTTTAGGATACCAGAATGGCTACTTGGTGTGTTAAGATGAATATCCATCTTTAAACATAGACAGCTCTGCATTCACATGACAAGTTCAACCCAAGCATCAACCTGTCTGCCTTGGACAGGTCCGCCTCTCTAGTGATTTCTGTAGAGATTAATTATCATATTAATCAATTATTCATGATCTGCCAGTGGACAGGCGCAGCTTAAAACCTACTATTTGACATGGCAGTGAACACAGCAGTCCTCATTAGAAATTTACAATGCAAAGGATGTGTAATATTTATGAAGGGCAATAGAGACACATAAAATAAAGAGGTTTTAACATCAACATCTCTCTCTGTCTTCCTTTAGAATATTTTTGACTTTAGTCTTGTTTCATTGACTTAAGCAAATAAGGGCTGTGTCTGAAACCAAAGGCAACTGTCCAGTCAACCTAGGACAGCATTTGTGTACAAAAAACTTCTAAAGCAAACTCGTTATAGACAAGAATCAAAGTCACTGTAATGTCTTATGATAGAGAAGATATTCAAGTGAGTGTAAGGGTGCGTTTATACAACAATGATGTACTAAGAACGGAAAAGATTTTCCTTTTCATGTACAGACGACAACATTGTCAAAACGATCCCCGTTCACACGGATCTGTGAAAACTACTAAAAACACTGTATTCTACTGCCAGGCCAGTAGTTGGCAATGTCACTTTGTAAAGAAACACTACGCGCCTGTAGACTGAAAAAGTAATACTTATGCATCACGTCGCTGTTTACACAAATACACATTTTTGTAGTTTACATGTAGAGAGAATAATGGTATCGTTTTCAAAAACTTGCACTTTGAAACCCATTTTCAAAAGTGTGCATTTTCAGGCCCACTAACACTCTGTTGTCGTGTAAATGAAAGGCCAAAAACGCACACAATATTTTTAATTCAGTATCGTTACCCTTAGAGATAACAAGGTTAGTAAATTACTATAATGTTTATTTATCACAAATTTAGAGATCAAATTTAGAAATAGATTCTAAATTTAATCTAAAATTTGAAAAATTGACCTTTAAAATTAGTTGTGTCACGGCAATACATTACTACTCATAACTATTTTTTCATATCTATTTTTATTTGTGGCAAATTCATTGTTCCTAATGCATATGTTTTCATACAATCTGCTAATAGTACATCATTTTTTAGTTGTTGGCAGAGGCTATTTACACTAGCTCCGCTCATTGACTGCTGGTTAGGACAGTCAAAATTACGGAAGACACGGGATTGTCAACAGTTGCAACAGTGTAGGGGTAGAAAAGTATTGACGCAAATCGACGCTAGTTCGAATCAACTCGCTCCTTTTCCCATCACATATCAGAATCAGAAAGGAATTTATTTTTTAATAATTATGTAGAAAATAGGAAATAAAGTGTCTAAAATGTGTTTAATAATAGTGTGTATTGGTTAGGGAGGGCTTTATTGTCCCTATAAGGTGGCATCCATTTAATAATTTTAATAAATATAATAATTATCACTCTATGTTATTGCTGTATATCGTTTAATGTACAACAACACTGAGGTAAACAATTGTATCTGCCACTATTTATAAGTATAAAAGCATCAAAGTAGGCTACTATTTACACTTATTGCAAAGAAAATACTGCTATTTTATATATATAAAATAAAATATACCCTAAGAGACACAACACACACTTTAAAGTCCCATATGAAGTTCTTAATGTGCATTTGTGTGGGTGTTTTAAAAAAAAATGTATGTAGGCTAATTACTTTCAGTGATCAGTGTTAAGAGGATTTGTCATGGCGATCATATTGTCAGTGTTGTTGACAGGACCTGAAACATTTATATAAGAAAAGTTTGTCGTTCCCATTTGTCATCTTTCACAATTGACTTTACAACCAGTCTTAATTAATCTTTCCACAAGTCATAATTTCCACAAGAGAGTACACAACACTTACAAAAAAGAGATTGTACCATAGAACTTTGATTCATACAGTGCATGGCATTTTCATATACGGTACCATGGAATTAGGAACTTCTCATGAATACAATATAGGACCTTCTTTCAGTAAATGGTCAGTCAAATGCTTATCCTTCAGACAAATCTGTTTCAGAAAGTTTCATTTTCTATTAATTTTCTATCAGGTTTGCAGTTGTTTCAACAATGTTATATAATTGTAGGATTTATTAATAGAACATTAATAGAATTAAATAGACCAACCAAACAAATTTTGATTTGCAATTACTGATAAATTACCATTTTTGTTTGATTTTTGGTTACACTTTATTTCGATAGTCACTTTAGACATTCTACTAACTATAAGTAACTTTTCAACTACATTTCAACTAACTGTCATTAGTAGTATTAGTAGACTGTAGTAGACTGTCAGTAGACTGGTAGGTTATGGTTCGGTGTTGGGGTTCGGGTTAGGAGAATACATTGACTTGTAGTTGCTAAGTTACTTATAGTCAGTAGAATATCTGTTGGGGGACCAACAAAATAAAGTGTTAGCAGATATTAAGCAGACAGTCTACTAATACTTTAATGAGAGTTAGTTGACATGTAGCTGCAAAGTTACTTATAGTTAGTAGAATGTCTAAAGTGGACTATCGAAATAAAGTGTTACCTGATTGTTTTATTTTTTATGTTTGACTTTGATGAATGTTGTCAACACTACAACTAGATTTCAAAACTAGATTTAAGACAGCTAAATTAAAGCTAGCGTTAACTCTTTCCCCGCCATTGACGGAGATTTCCAGCTTTCTATGTTTTCACTGTTATACGGTAGGGGGTGCTATTACACAACGTCTGAAAGAGCACTGAATCTCCTGATCAAAACACAGGCGAAGAAGAAGCAGAAACAAGCGATATCATATGTAAGCAGATGCATATGTAAAATAGCGCGATCATCAACATTAAACAGCATATAAATCAAAATTGCCTAATGTTACCAAATGAAATGTCAACCCAGGACGAGCTACAGGACTGTGAAGCTTTGAGGGTGTTGATGCATTTGAACTAATCCATATATGTTTTGATCATCGTTCTGAATACGATCTGGATGTAGTCTTTAAAAAAAGCTTTTTTGCTCAAAATTGTTTCTTTTTTATGAAACTTGGAGCTAGAATAAAATGTTTTAAAAAAGCAGAGGGTCTGTTCTTTCTTCTGATATATTGCATGTTCAGATATTCATACAACAAAATAATCTGGCGGCCATGAAACTTTTGTGGAAATTATCAAAAATGCCGGCGAGGAAATAATCAATATAACAAGCTAATGAACGACACAATTCGAATGATTATGTCAAAATTATTATATTTTTTTATATGATTTTAATTGTTAGATTAAACGAAGAAACTTTGATAGTTTGACATGAGAGCATACAAACCGAACACAAACACACACATCTCAAGGGACATTCATTCGAATAGTATACTTTTGGTCATAGCAGCCATTCTTGCTGGGGTTGTTCAACTAGTTTTGGAAATCTGATCACAAATGACATGCATTTCCGGTACACATAAGATATAATTTCGTTATGACAACAATAACAGTTTAAAAGGGGATAGTGTTTGTAAATTGCATTTCCAAACTGCAGCAGCGTATAATACATCATATCATGGACAACATGAACAATACAAACAAGTTTATCAATGCATGAATCAACATCACTCTAAATGCCTACGATATCTGATACGATTTTCTAACTCATAATTGTTTTAATTGCTTCCCTGCATGTGGGCAAAGACAAATAATATAGAAGAGTGAAAACACTCAAAGTAACATTAACCTCTCCGTCTCACCTACACTGAAGTACAGCATCTCACCGGAGACGAATCATGTGCGGCTGCAGAATGATCAGTCACTAGGGTGACCACCCGTCCATCTTTGCGTTGTACCGCACAGCATTTTCACCCCTTGTCCCGCACATCACATATTGAGAAAATGTCACGCATTCTCATCAGTCTGTTGGTTTTTAATGATCATATTAAGAAAACGTGCATGCATTCTTTTGCCTTTTTAAGAAAGCATTTTATTTATTCTTTTTGCGGCGTAGTTTTTCAGCTAGCCTATATTTAACAGCGCTTCGTCAGAAGTGCAAATACAACAGCCGTTTTTAAAATCCTATCCAATGGTTGAAAGCAAAGGAGTAAACACGGTCACTAGTGGGTTGTGACAGCTGTCGATCAAAATGTGGAGCGGTGATTCATTCCACGTGTTCCCTGTCAGAAAACAAATGGATAATTCTGTAAATTAAAATTAAAATGTATCAGAATTTATCAACTTGTTGCCTGCTGAGGTTGTTTTAATTCACATCCTTTCTAAAAAAATATGAACGTTTTTGGTTTAATATATTCTTAATATATAAGACTCTAAATTCATGTTGGTTTATATTTTATCTGTTCATTATGTATTTTGTTGGATTTTAGTTGGACTTGGTCAGAACTGTTTCAAAAATAGTGGTCTGCATGATGCCTGCTGCCTTTGGGCTCTGTGATGTTGAATTTAAATGTCATGTAAAATAAAGACATGTTGTGATGTAATGGTGTTTTCTGGAAGGGATTAAAGAACAAAGAATTTTTATCAGCTGAAAGGCAGAATACAAATGTTTTTATTAAGTTAGATAAACATTATATAACAGTTTCAGATTATGTTTTAGTGTTGGTAACATGTCCCACATTGTCCCACATAAACGTATAATCGTCCAACATTTGGTTTGTTTGATGGTGGTCACCCTATCAGTCACATGGTATTTACAACTCAAGAATCCAGAACTGAGCCCCCAGCGAAACTAGTACTGTAGAGTCGCAGGCGCAGTTTTTAAAATGTAACTCTTTTTTTGTTGTTGTTGTTGTTGTTTTTTGGACACAGCATCTTAAAGAGGACCTATTTTGCTTTTTCTACATGTTCAATGTTCTTTAGTGTGAAACTCCAAAGGGAGTTATTCTCTATATCACATAGTTTCTGAACTCCTTCTGGGAATGAACGTCACAACATTCCTCATTTCTGTCGTGACAACTCTCTGACAATGATAATAAGTTTGGTCTTGGCAGGGTATATATTATATAATGCTGCTTTTATTGCTGCTACTGCAGAGCTAGTACAGAGACTTGCTACTGCCAATATATTGGCAGAGACACTGCTGTGAGCAAGTAAGACATGCTGCCGCTGTACAATAAAGCGTACATGAATTACCCATGGCAGATCTATACAGGTGGAGCTGGGGATGGTGGAGGGGGTTCTGAAAGCGCGCTGCACACTGCTACATAGACACTGAGCAAGTATTTGAAAGTTGAGCAGCGAGTTCATTGGCTGATGATACCACAGGAACAAATTAGCTGTGCCCTATAGAGAATGATGTGTTTGCAAGTGTTATTTTAAGGACCTATTAGCCTGCGCCATCTAGAGTTTGAATACATAACTTTGTATTTAAATAATTCCCTTCGAAGACATACGCAAAAAAAAAAAAAAAAGTTTATGGTTATGGTAAGAGGCGTGACAAAAAAAATTTAAAAGTGCTTGACCAATCACAACACATTGGTCCAGTTGACCAATAAGAGCACATTTCGCTAGTGGACAGACAAGAAATAAACAGAGAGTTACTGACAGATTAGAAAGAGAGGTGCTGCACTAATGTAAAATATGTGAAAAAATAGTGTTCCCTTTCAGTCGATAAGGTCAGACGTAGTCGTCGTCGACTGAATGGGGATCACGCCAGGGAGCCTATCATCTTCGAGTACTATTGAACAAGCTAATGGAATTAGCGTGCGTGATTCGCATCACACACTCCGCCCCCACGACGCGGGTATAAATACGGAAGTGAATGCATGCACTAGTTGCCTTTCGCTTCGGAGCCATCGTTTGATGTCTCTGAGAGTGCTGTTGTTTACAACGAGCGAGTGTGTCGGTGTTCTTCAGGAAGACTCTCCCAGTGCTGGTGTTCTACAGCGCGAGTGCAGCGGTGATCGTGAGCTTTGAGCTCTCAACTGCTGTTTTAACAGCAACAAATTCTAAATGTTTGTGTGTGTGTTGACGGCTGGTTAGAGGGCGGAAAAGTGAGTGCTTCACTGTTTCAGTTCTCTGTTCAGTGTTGCAGCGGTCATTCCCCTGTGTGCTCCGGCACTGATGACGGTCCCATTTTCTGAAAGATGCAAAACGGGTACGTTTGCATCTTTTTCAAGATGTCATTCCACCTGTGCGTTTCTGGATACGATCGTTCCCTTTTCCTCTCCGACGGTCACAATTGTTGCATCACGTGTTTGAGCTGTATGTTTATATGTATATAAATATATGTGACCCGTCACAGAAACCAGGGACACAAGTCGGCAGCACAACTTTCGAGCAAAATGAGAAAGAAGAGTTTTTTTTCAAAATTGGTGATTTTCAATTTTTTGGAGAATCTGTTAATTGAAATCACGAAGAAGCCTCTCCATGTTTGAGATAGCAGTATTGGTATATTTAAAAGCTTACATTTTGAGTTTGAAATCGGCTTGTTTTCGGAGATTCTACCATGCAGTAGGGGCGTGCCGTGTCATTGTCTGTGTGTATTTCCATACTGAATAACCCGGCGCTTTTGCCCCCGCCCTCCAAGTCAACCACATGGCTACTTATTATGCTGTGCTCTGGCCAGCTCTCTCTGATATCAAAATTCAATGAAGATGGATGCCGCAAAGATTGTCCCAGACGAGATGAACCGTCTGGCAGTTACACCGAAAATGTTTTCGCCGCACTTCGTGGGCTCGGGAAACTGAACCGGAGGTATGGGCGCAGCGCGCTCGCCCTCAGTGCTTCAATACGGCGGCTCGGCTCGCTGACAGCGGTGGCTGGCTGTTTCATATGTGACGGAGAATCGAAATAGAGGATGCAGTTAAGACCTTTGCTGCTGCGATGAAGGCCTGCCGTGCGTGTTTCTGAAATGTAAGTTAAGCTTCATTTGCTCTTTAGTCGTTATTTAAGATGCTGAACCTGCTGATGATATAATGTGCTTGCGGACATTTCATTTGTGTGTGTATACGCACATAAGAAAGTGGTGTAAAGAGATTTGCAACAGTAATTTGAGGAGGTGAAATGTGATTATTTGGAAAATTGCAGAAATGACTGCTTAAAGAAAAATGCCAGCAGGCATTTGCCTCCTACATAAACTTTAATATTGTTGACATTTTGGGCACACGAGCGTTGCGTACTATTTGCGCTATATGTAGGCCTATGGCTTATTGGTCTTTGTTTGTTGTTGTTGGTTTTGCGTTATATGTATATGGCATATTGGTCTTTGTGTGTTGTTGCTGGTTTTGCGTTATACTGTATGTATATGGCATATTGGCCTTTGTGTGTTGTTGCTGGTTTCGCGTTATATGCAGGCTATATGGCATTATTGGTCTTTGTGTTGTTGCTGGTACGTTGCAAATAGAGGGGCAGCACAATTGTTTTTCGCCTAGTGCGGCAGAAGTGCACTCATTCGAAGTGTAAAAAAAGCTGTAAAGCACATGGAGGAGCTTTACAGGGGGTATGGCTTATCTAAATGAGATGTAAATGAGCCCTATTGTCACCCCCAGCAGCAGAGACAGGTGAGAACTGCACAATCTTTAGCTCGTTTTCTCCTCTTTGAGCTTTTTTAAGTGCCTACTTTAAAATGGCCACAACTTCTCCAAATATTATCAGATTTCCACATGTTACACATCGT
Source organism: Siphateles boraxobius (assembly GCF_051911475.1). Classification (NCBI taxonomy): domain Eukaryota; kingdom Metazoa; phylum Chordata; class Actinopteri; order Cypriniformes; family Leuciscidae; genus Siphateles; species Siphateles boraxobius. Next base: position 23,008,424 of record NW_027509208.1, on the reverse strand, counting down.
TGGAAAGCTTGGATATTACACTCTCAGAATCTATGAATAACTCAAAATGCCCCAGAACCGACTTGTGTCCCTAGTTTCCGTGACTGGTCACATATCTGCATATGTGCTTATATGTTCAGCATGCTGAGGCAGCTTTTGTGGACGGCTCATGTTCTCATTGCGGGAATATGACTGTCACGGTGTTGAGATCGAGACTCACCTTCGTCCGTGAAGCACAAGTCACCATTACCATGCCCCACCCCCAGGTGCCGTGTGGGATGGGTGATCGGAGGATAGTGATGGTTGTCTCGCCCGGTAACCATTCCCTCTGGGCTCCTCACTCCTCCATCACACCGCAGCCAATGGGATTCCTGTTGAGCATGCTGGTCCCTCTGTAATGGACCGATCAGCTGTTTCAATGGGGGTTCCCCTAGAGGATAAGATGTCGATAGCAACATCAGAGGGTGAGCTGGCCTCTGGAGATGACGACTCGGCTGTGTTATCTCCCTCTGGGAGTATAACATTGCCCGAGCCAGACCCAGAAATGTCAGCTATGCTGAAACGGGCCGCTGAGGCTGCCCGGCTTGAGTGGAAACTCCACCATGTCCCGTTCAGTCTCGGTTGGAGGATTGGTATCTCTGGGCGGGCCGCACTGGTTCTCAGCTCCTCAGTGCTTTTCTTTTCCGAAATGCATGGAGAGCTGATCAGGTGGTGAACGGCATCTTTCTCTGCCAGAAACTGCCTGAATAGCTTTTCCCCCTCACTACCCTTGATGGAGGAACAGTGAAGGGTTGCGAGGTTTCCCTCCATTGGAGCAGTCTGTCATGACACAGGTGCACCTGTGTCTGCCGGCTGCTGCCTTTTGGGGGGATCCTCGTCCCCCCCTAAGGCCGGTGAATTCTCGTCCGTTCCGACGGGCAGAGTTTACAAAGCCTCTGGGCAAGACGCTTCCTTTTGTGTGCCATGGTGCTGCTACTGGTCTGTCAGGCCAGGGTACCCATGGCATGCACAAGGGTAGCCCAGACCGTGCGCTCCAACAGTTCTCTGCCGCCCAAGCACAGATGGAGGTAATCCGGCACATCCTGCCCCGGTGGCCCGCTGCTGCCTCCACCACGCCGCCGGTGGCAGTTCCTCCGCCTGCTCGTCGCCGAGGTTGTTCCCTGTCCGCCGCTCCCGCTGGGCCTCCACAGCTGCCTCCTCAGCAGGGAGCCAGCCGTAGGAGAGACGCCCAGCCCGCTCCAGGCGCTGCCAAGCCAGGTGGCAAGCGACAGTGAAAGCATTCCGGAGCGGGCCGCCCAGGGATGGATGAGGATGCTTTTGGTGTTGGCAAAAACGATCACTCCCTCCCCCTGTGTCAGGGCCGGGTGGAGTCTTTGTTGTGTGAGTGTGTCTGTTCCACCGCTGGCTCCCTAAAAAAAAAGAAAAAGAAAAAGCGGAGTAAGCGGTACCCACACTCCAGAGAAGGAGCAATTTCATCTGTCCCTTGGTCCGAAGAGGGCCAGTCTGGTGGGTGTGACCCTGTATAGCCTTACACCCCTCAGCCCCCCCTGGGTCGCCAGCAGGCAGCTTGGTGCGTTCAAGGACCTGGACATCCGCCTTCTCACACGCCCCCTGCTGCTAGTGGAGACAGGTAAGTGTTGCACATCACACTAACACCACACTCTACAATTTGCTGCCCCACCTCAGGCTAGGCTATCCCGCTCAAGTCAGTGATAATCATCACATTAGGTGTTGAGCAGACGTGCTCCTGAAAATCCAGTGATATTCATCACACCTAGTGTTGAGCAGGGCTCCTGACTTGTGCGTGCTTATCTTTTCCTGCTGGTGAAGGATTTGATATAGCCGCTCCTCCAGCCGGTATGAAGGCCAGTTGTAAACTCGTTCTTCATGCTACTAGGAGGTGGGTCGTGACCATCTTGGCCCAAGATTGGCTGCAGCTCCAACCTGAAAGACATGTGCTTCAGATCTCTACCTTACCGCACCGCAGGCCATCCTGTGTGTTGCGTGTGAGGGTTGAAGTATCAGTACAGAGTCCTTCCCTTCGAGTGCTCCAGAGCCCGTTGGGTCTTCAGGTCAACTGGGAGAGAGTAATATAGCCCACGGGTTGAGTATCTCTTTTTCAGTTTTGGAGATGGACTCGGTCCAACACGTCTCTCCAATGAGAGTGTGTTCAGCTGGTGTTGAAGTGAGAAAGGGTCCCAATGAAAGAACTTTCAGAGGCTCCTGGGATATATGGCATATGGTAGATGCAGCAATTGGCTTCCTCCATATGATGACCGCTTCAGCGCTAGCCTTACGATCGGGTCCCGAGGTGACCGTGGCAGAGCAGCTCACCCTGTGTGACTATAGTTCATCCCAGTCTGCTGCCAAACCCTCTTCAACTGATGGGCCATGTACAAAGGGCGAGTTTTAACGGGGGCCTGGGCGACCCTCAACTACACGGGCGTTCGTGCCTCAAGTTGTTAGACTTTGCGACTGCTGCGCAAGCTTCCCTTGCATGTCACAACTCACCCGTCACCTCCTTGGAGTCAGAAGCTTCTGAGGACACTACTCAATTGTGCCTCCAACGAGCCTCACGACAGTTATAGCCAGGGCAAGTGGAGACTCCACCCCCTGGGTCCAGCTGGGTCATGACCATTCCGGGGCCGCTCAGTTGGCTCTTCGGTGTCGTCTTCCTGCCAGTGTTTCTGTCCGAGCGGACTACCCTTGGACAGACACTGGCTCTCAGCTGCCCCGGGGGCCCACAGAAATGCGTTTCCTAAAAGCGACTGCAACTCATGGTCGCCTGGCGCCTGCTCAAGTCAGTGAATTCATCACACTTCATGTTGATCAGAAATGCTCCTGAAACTCAGTGAAGTTCATCGCACTCAGGTGTTGAGCAGCAATGCTCCTGTAGCTCAGTGAATTCATCACACTCAGTTGTTGAGCAGTAGTGCTCCTGAAGCTCAGTGAATCCTTTTCGCACTCAATGTTGAGCAGAAATGCTCCTGTTGCTCAGTGAAGTTCTTCGCACTCAAGTGTTGAGCAGAAATGCTCCTGTAGCTCAGTGAGTTTATCACACTCAGGTGTTGAGCAGAAGTGCTCCTGAAGCTTATCAGTTTATCACACTCAAGTGCTGAGTAGAAATGCTCCTGAAGCGCAGTGATCTTCACATGTCGTGTTGAGCAGTGCTCCTGTCTTTTGCACTCCCCTCGATTGCACCTACGGTGCCAAGTCAGGAGTTAACAGGTCTTCATAGTTGCCCCTTATTGGCTCCACCAGACCTGGTTGCCATCGAACAGCCTTCCTGACTTCCCCTGAACACTTTTTCAGGGACGGGGCACGATGGCACCCGCGTTCTACCCCTGGAGATTCCGGGCGGTCTTACACTGAATGCGGAGGTTCAGGTGGCTATCACAGGAACATGTGGTAGTTACCATCACTTCTGCGAGCACCCCCTAAGAAAGAGGAGTGCGCTTGCACATTAGAAGTGGAACCTAGTCGCTGAGTAGTCTTCTCTCCGGAGGAGACCCTGAAAGCTTTTCGATCATTTCAGTGCTCTCTTTCCTGCAAGATGGGTTGGAGTAGGCTGTTTTCCTCCACCCTCTAAGTGATGTTGCCTCTGTGTTCTTGACGTACGTCATGACGCAGAAGCATGGGAAGCACGTCCTGATCGTCAGGTTCCTAAGGGAGCAAGGTAATATAAACCCTTGCGCCCCTCTTTATCCTGTTGGCTTTATCTCTGGTGCAACTGCACTGCAGAGACCGCCCCTGAGCCACTGCAGGCAGTGAGTTAAAAATTCTGTTAAATCAGTTCTCCTGCTCGCATGGTCTCTACTAGAGGGTAGGGACTTGCTCGCTTTCGGTCAACATATTGTGCCTGGAGTTCGGGCCGGCTAACTCTCACGAACTGAGACCCCGGCCTGGATTGTGCCCAAGGTTCCTAGCTCTCCTGTAATAGGATCAGGTGGTGAGCCTGCAAGTGCTGCCCGGAGGAGGCAGACCCAGCCTTGGCTTCTCTGTCCGTCCGTTTCATAGCGGTTAGACGTGTACAGAACGCAGCCTTAGATCTCAGACCAGCTCTTATCTGTCAGGATTCAGCAGAGAGGGAAGGCTGTTTCCAAGCAAAGTGTCCCACGGATATGGTTGCCTTATTTTCGGTGAAAGATTCCGAGATACTCATGTCCGCTTAGGTGTTGAGCTCCTCTATGATGAGTGTTTTTGCTCCGCCTAGGTGTCGACAGAGTGCTTTGCTGACAGATTAGACTTGGGGGCTGGGCGACACCTATTGAACCGCTGCTTCCCGTGGGCTCCCTTCTCATGAAGCCAGTTTCACCGTGACCCTGGTTTAAGTGTCGGCTTGCTGCAACATTCCCCTCCTATGGACTTGATACGTGCGCTTTCTACTCCAGTTGAGTTCCCTTAAGCCGAACCCTGTTGAGTTCCTCCATACCCCTCCAACGCCGGACGTACGGAACGTCTGGTGTCAGGCCTACCACTCGTAAGCAGTGTGGAACCTGTGTTAGGCTGGGTCCATATGTTGCGGTCCCTACGGTGATCCCATATGTGTATTCTTCCACAATACGGCTCACTACGGCGAGCCCGTGTCTTCCCTCGGCAGAGTCGCTCTGCCGTCACTGTCGGGTGAGTCTCCCCCTGTCTCAGGCTGGAGCCATCCCAGTAACATTCCATATGTTATACTGCCCGGTACTTCCACCCAGTTCATATGTGTATTCTCTATGTTACCTCCCTCTGGGTAGCATGTGGCTTCCGCAGCGTCCCTTCCTTCCAATGTATGGGGAATGCTTCCCAGTGGTCCTGTAGGAACAGCAGTGACTTCCCTGGCCTAAACCCTGTCCTTCCCTGCCTTAAAATGCAGGGGCATCAGGAGGCTTTTGTCTAGGCACTGGAAGGTGGCAGCTTTAGTGGCGTTTTCAAAGGTTATCCCCATTCAGTCGACGTCGACTACGTCTGACGTTATCGACTGAAAGGGAATGTCCTGGTTGCGTATGCAACCCACCGTTCCCTGAAGGAGGGAACGGAGGACGTAGTACCCTTGCCACTACCGCTGGACCACCGCTGACTCCGGGTAACGCTCGGATCCTCAGCGAAAACTAGTGCGTGCATCCACTTCCGTATTTATACCCGTGCTGAGTTGGCGGAGTGTGTGATGCGAATCACGCACGCCAATTCCATTGGCTCGTTCAATAGTACTCGAAGATGATAGGCTCCCTGGCGTGATCCCCATTCAGTCGACGTTGACTACGTCCTCCGTTCCCTCCTTCAGCGAACGGTGGGTTGCATACGCAACCAGGACGTTCTTGAACATTCAAGCATGAAAACCTACTTTAGTAGATGGCAAAATCAAACTCAGGACCTTGTAAAAGGGCATTGAATGTGGCATAAGGCTTTAAAAATGCATTACTTGTGGCATAAGGCTCATTGCATTGGTCAAATATGTCCATTTTATGCAGGTTTTTATAGAAAACAAAAGCGGAGTGACTGTTACTCTGCCATCATGTTCTGGATAATGGAAGTGGGTATGACAGTAATTCGATGAGTCGGATCTGCTCATTCTTGATTGCCTGGTTTTAAAGGGATAGTTCACCCACAAATTACAATTATATCATCATTTACTCACCCTCATGTCGTTCCAAACTTGTATGAGTTTTTTCTGTTGAACACAAAAGAAGATATTTTGAAAAATGTTGGTAACCAAATAGTTGACTTCCACAGTATTGTCTTTCCTACAAAGGAAATCAATGGGGTCCATCAACAGTCTGGTTACAAACATTATTCAAGATATCTTCTTTTGTGTTCAATAGAAGAAAGAAATTCATACAAATCCATACCATCAACTCTCTGGTTATCAGCATTCTTCAAGATATATTATTTTGTTTTCAAAAGAAGAAAGAAACTCATACAGGTTTGAAACAACATGAGGGTGAATAAATGAAGACAGAATTTTCATTTGTGGGTGAACTATCCCTTTAATTCAGCAACACACTTAATTCAGCAACAGAAAACGTAACAGGTCAAAATATTTTCTCATGATCTTTTGTTTTCAGGCCAAACACTCATCTCCTTGGTGACAAAGTGAGCACTGTGGAAATATTTCCCATCTCCATCTTCCCTCCCATCAATGATCACTCTCTGTCTATGTGCTTTAAACATAATCCATAGGTTTTAATGACCACAGTGCTTTCCATTGTTTGTAAATGTCAGCTTGTATTGACCAAGTGGACTGAATCCAGAATATTACCCATCACAAAAATACTGCCTTGTTATCACTGAAACACTGAAAAAAAAAGAGAAGCGAAGAAGGGGAAAAAACAGAGAGTGATGGAAAGATAAAAAAAAAAAACTCTTAAATCACTGACCAGATGACCAAAATTAAACCTTTCAGAGTTACACACAGCTAATTTCAGTCATCGTACATTTACACGACAACAATGTATTAAATACAGAAACGCTTTTACTTTCCGTTTTTTCTACGTACAGACGACAACGTTGTCAAAACAATCCTCGTTCACACGGGTCCGTGAAAATGACAAAAATAATGTGTCATTCATGCCAGTAGATGGCGATGTCACTTTGTAAAGAATCACTGTTTCTATAGACTTAACAAAATATGCATGTGCATGATGTCACCGCTTTCAAAAATTACTGCATTTAAGTACTGAGTAATATTAATTAACAACATGAACTTACTATAGGGTTAGGGCTTAGTCGCGGGTTATTATGCATCATTTACAGTTATTACTATAGTAAGTACATGTCACGTGCAACAAGGGCACTGCGAAATAAATTGTTATTTTACTTTTTATTTTATTACCAAAACATTACACACTAGTGTAAAAACAATAAACTTCAATATACTAAAATATAAATTTAAGTTAAATAATATACCATACAGTATTTAAAAATTGAGGAAAAACTAAATGTGTGTAAACGTGACAACAAATAATATAAAAATACAATCTACAGACATCACATGAGGAAAAATACATTAACATTTTAAAATGAACTCTATGCAAATATACTTTGTCATTTGAAAATTTGTGCTGTTTTAACTGAAATAGCCCACCTCGTACAAACGGTAACACACAAATGTAGACATTTCCACATTTTAGCACTGGCTTAAACAGCTTGTTATTTTGCAGCAGATTTAGTTCACAGTAACTGACAGTCATGACCTAAATATGATTTTCATTTACTATAATCAATACTAAAATCATTCAAGCTCCCACAATATCCCTGTTCTTGGATCGTTGAATCAGTGAGTTGTTGACTCAAAAACAGCTGCAATCAGATCAGTCTGATTCATGAATGAATCGATCAGTGTGATTTGGGCACCAATTCAAAAGTTCTTTGGAAAGAATCAGACATCGCTGCATCTTCGAAATACAAAGAATGTAGTGTTAAAGTAAAAATCAAACAATGAATATTATATCTCATATGACAAAACTTCTTTCTCTTTGGCATCTTCCTTCCGCTCTTTAAAAAAAAAAAAAAAAAAATTATTAACCTATGCCAGCAAGTCAGTGAATGCAGGATATCAGAAATTCATTTCCCTCATACCCCAAAGGAATTGTGTGACCTGCGTTCAGTGACGGAATAACCTTTAGATCTGAATGCTAATCAGGCCAGAACCCACATTGCTACTGTTAACAAGGCTTAAGGCAGAAACACACCTTTAGAAATAATTAATCCATGAATCAATCTGATATCCTCCCAACTCATTGCCTATTATGACACATGCTATTAATATATTAATATGTTATAGTTGACTAGGTTTGTTGACCACATTTTAATAATTAATAATAATAAAAAGAACATTGTCTTTATCATAATTGCATTGAATAAATGAAAAACAAGGCAGACAATTAGTCAAAAGATATATCTTAAATAATTAAATATTAAAAACAACTAACCTATTTCTCAGATCTTGTGAAATTCATTATAATGAAATATCTTTAAGTTAAAATAATATTGATGATTTAATATTTGACAATACTGCTGACGACTGCACTGACACTATTGGATGAGAACTGAACTAAGCGGGATGATGACATCATAGATCTATCTATCAATCTACCTATCTATCTATCTATCTATCTATCTATCTATCTATCTATCTATATCTATATCTCTGTCTATCTATATGCATGTCTGTCTATCCATCCATCCATCCATCCATCCATCCATCCATCCATCCATCCGTCCGTCCGTCTGTCTGTCTGTCTGTCTGTCTGTCTGTCTGTCTGTCTATCTATCTATCTATCTATCAATCTATCTGTCTATCTATCTATCTATGTATGTATGTATACAAAGAAAGAAAGAAAGTACTTGTCAGTTCTATTCATGATGCATGTCATACACATCCCTGCTGTTTTTTTTTTCTTTCTTTCTCAGATTGTAACATTGAGCATCAGCAGGCAGAGTGTTTGGGCCCCTGGGGGCCCTGCTGAGGAATGGACTGGGACGTGGCTGAGAGGACGTCCTTGAGAGCAGCACAGCTGTGGAAAAGAGGAAAAGAAAAAGACGTCCAAATCTCATTAAGTCTGAGTATCACCACCCACATCTGGGACTGGAAAAAAGAAGAAGGCCAAAATGATTTTTTTATTACTAAAAAGGAGGGTGTATGTGCTTTAATTGTTTTTATGTATGTGATGTGAATGTTTAGACAGATGCAGTTCAACACTGTAAGGTACCCTTCACTTTGCTCATGGTGCCCTATGAAGTGGACCATCTGTGAGATTCCAACTTGTATAGGGATAGTCAAAAGGGCACTGCAAATGCCATATGGAACAAGTGTATGTCGATAAATCACTTGAGGCTTGGTAGTTTGTGAATTTAAAGTGCACAAGATGTGACCGCTTGGTTACACTTTATTTAAAGGTGTCTTTAGCCACACTTCCACTGTCAGGCCGAACGGTTCTAAACGGTAAGGAACGGTTGCAGTTGTATTTCCAGTTGAGCTTGATTTCGGCATGGTACAATTACAAACCATTCTCGACCAAAAATTCTCAGCACGTTTGGCTGAACGTGCCGAACCATTCTGGTAAAATGTGTGTAGTGACGTCGCCACTTAGGATTGGTCGTTTATGACCCTGGACCACAAAACCAGTCACATGGGAATTTTTTTTTTAAATTGAGATTTATACATCATCTGAAATTGAATAAATAAGCTTTCCATTGATGTATGGTTTGTTAGGATATGACAATTTTTTGCCGAGATACAACTATTTGAATATCTGGAATGTGCAAAAAAATCTAAATATTGAGAAAATCACCTTTAAAGTTGTCCATTTATGTTCGCGATTGTGCTGCATTCACTCACAAAAATATTTTTTTAATATATTTATGGTAGGAATTTTACAAAATATCTTCATGGAACATGATCTTTACTTAATATCCTAATGATTTTTGGCATAAAAGAAAAATCGATAATTTTGACCCATACAATGTATTATTGGCTATTGCCACAAATATACCCGTGCGACTTGTGACTGATTTTGTGATCCAGGGTCACATTTGTCTGTTCCCTAGCTACCAGTTTCTCTGTAGCTGGCCAAGCACGCTATATTTGAGCGTTAACGCAATATGTTAATGCAAGTTAATAATAAAATTGAAAGAAATATCTGATCATCCTCCATAATACAGTCACTATTTACATCTCATATAATTTGTAAACTTATGAGTTACCAAGGCTGTTCTTGTGTTACAACTGATGCATTTGTATTACATTATAAAAAGAGCGGCCGTTACCAGCCTCACTGTGGAAAATGAAACCATATTCGTACAGGAATGGAACGGTAAAGCAATGCGAACGGTTTGGCCCGACGGTGGAAAAGCGGCTTTTGTTACAGTGTAATTGCATGGACAATTGGATCAAGTAACAGTACACATTATCAAATGACCCAATAACATTTATTTTCAGAATAAGCATTGCAGCAGTATGCCATAATAATAAAATACACAATAATTAAAATAAATCAGTTTGAAATAAATACAAATGTTGTTTTAATATAAAAAGTGATATCACTATTTGGATCACTATTTACTAATGATATATTTTCTATGCTGTTGCTTGAGTTTGCTCCTGTTATTTATCCTGTTTTTGTTTTTGTATTATCTTTGTTTTATGTAATACACTATGTTTGTTTTGGTTGCCATTTGGATTCACCTCTTTCAATGTTAGTTAAAGTTTCGAGTTTCAGTAATCATGTTGTGTTTTTATAATTTTTCGTAGCTTTTGTTTTTTAAATATTGAAATATGTGTTAGGGTTAAGTTATATATATATATCGTCGCTGCCCGATGAAACGCACGTATGTCCAAATAGGTTACTTTTCAGGAAGTGAAAAAAACACAGTCATTTCAAAAGTTGAACATAGCGTTGCATACTTCGTACGGCATCTTTAAATGTAACCATATTCTTGCCGGTGTAATGATATAATCCACATTTGACCAAAATCGAGTTTAAATGGACATACGTGCATATTTTACAGTAACGGTGGTCAATGCGCGTTCTTCCGATCATCAATTAGAATGACCAAGTCGCGTTTCATATTGACAGATGAATAGTTTACGCTCCGTTTATTAAATAGCCTGCGTCTCAGTTTATTAAACACGCTCAGTTTATTAAATAGCCTACATCTCAGTTTATTAAATACGCTCAGTTTATTAAATGTCTCTTGCAAACTATGAAGGGACAATGAATCAATACACTGACATGGCAATGCTAGACTGATACTTTGTTTGCACAGTCCTACCGTAATTTTGTGAATATATAATAAACTTGAGAACAGTTGTCAAAAACAAACGTTTGCTGATACTTTACCTCACAGTGTTATTCGGCTATCCAATGCTGAGCTTCCAGAGTAATTCACGCTTAAGATGAATCTTCACGAGACCGGCGAGATGCCTCCACAGGGTGGGAGATACGCGGCGTGATTGACAGCTTTGACACCAAATGGATATACGTGAAAATCAGATGACATAATTTCACAACTTTTCATTGGTCATTTAGATAATGTGAAGCATACTGTATACGGAAATGAAACTGGACATTCTATCTGTCGAAAAATCTCAAAATCGGCAAAATGGACATACGCGGTTTTCATCGGACAGTGGCGATATATATATATATATATATACACTCACCTAAAGGATTATTAGGAACACCATACTAATACTGTGTTTGACCCCCTTTCGCCTTCAGAACTGCCTTAATTCTACGTGGCATTGATCCAACAAGGTGCTGAAAGCATTCTTTAGAAATGTTGGCCCATATTGATAGGATAGCATCTTGCAGTTGATTGAGATTTGTGGGATGCACATCCAGGGCACGAAGCTCCCGTTCCACCACATCCCAAAGATGCTCTATTGGGTTGAGATCTGGTGCCTGTGGGGGCCATTTTAGTACAGTGAACTCATTGTCATGTTCAAGAAACCAATTGGAAATGATTCAAGCTTTGTGACATGGTGCATTATCCTGCTGGAAGTAGCCATCAGAGGATGGGTACATGGTGAACATAAAGGGATGGACATGGTCAGAAACAATGCTCAGGTAGGCCGTGGCATCTCAACAATGCTCAATTGGAACTAAGGTGCCTAAAGTGTAACAAGAAAACATCCTCCACACCATTACACCACCACCACCAGCCTGCACAGTGGTAACAAGGCATGATGGATCCATGTTCTCATTCTGTTAAGGACCTGGTTCCCGGTCCAGAGCCAGCGCCTGTTCCAGCGCCAGAGCCAGTGTTTGTGTCTGTTCTTGTGACTGTTACAGTTCTTGTGTCTGTTCCTGAGCCGGTGTCTGCTGTTCCTGAGCCGGTGTCTGCTGTTCCTGAGCCGGTGTCTGCTGTTCCTGAGCCGGTGTCTGCTGTTCCTGCGCCTGAGTCAAGGGCGCCTGAGTCACTGCCCTGGCCGCCCGAGGGGTCTGCTCCTCACTGGCCGCCCGAGGGGTCTTCACCGCCCTAGCCGCCCGAGGGGTCTTCACAGCCCTGGCCGCCCGAGGGGTCTTCACCGCCCTGGCCGCCCGATGGACTCTGTGTTTCGCCCTGGATGCCCGATAGATTTTCTGTTTTGCCCTGGTTCCCGTTTGACCGTAGAAGATCCTTAGACCACAATGCACCGTGAACCCACCATAGGAAGCTATAATTTTACTTTGTAACATGTAAATTATAAATATTTTTCTTACACAAACTCATCGCTTTGCTTCACAAGGCCTTTATTAACCCACAGGAGTTTGTTTATGATGGATTTATTTACTTTTTGAGCATCAATTCACTGCCATTATCAAGCTTGGAAGAGTCATTATATTTTTTAATAGAACTCCGATTGTATTCGTCTGAAAGAAGAAAGTCATATACACCTAGGATGAGGGTGAGTAAAGGGTGAGTACATCGCCATTGAGGGTGAGTAAATCATGGGCTAATTTTCATTTTAAATTGAACTACTCCTTAAATTTACCCCCATCCCACACACCTCTAGAGTATGATACTGGAGTTATTTTGACCTTTAACCGTGAAAGATTTGCGAATATGCTTGCAACATTTTTAATAAATGCTCGTGGGGAAAGAGTTAAGGAAATATACCGTTTTATTTAGAAATATATCTGGAGATAACCATTTTAGCACTATCACCCATCCGCACTGAGCACTTAATGTCAGAAATATGTTTTAGCTGTTATTTGCACTTAATGGATCCTGGAATGCATTTTGCGTGTCGGCATGCAATACAATATACACAATAGCCAGTGCTCTGCATGCGTGTTTGTCAGAACAATAAAGCTGTGAGGTGACGTTTGTCTGCCTGAATCAGAACCCAGCAATCAAGACCCCTGCACAAGACTGCTGACAAACTACGCACAAATCATTTATGCACTGAACATTTAATGCACAACACAATGGCATCCGCCAGCATGAGAAATGGCGAGGCAAAAGTAAAAGAAATTGAATTTTTTTACACAATCAGCCTAAAATTGTTTACCACAATTCATGATTGCCATCCATCCCACTGATTCTAAAATATGACACTGAAAAAAAGAGAGAAAAGTTGCTGTTAGACTTCCACAGCTTGGGAGAAAATAATTTAACGTCATGCAAACTGTCATCTCTGCCACGCTGTCAAACCTTAAAACTAGTCATAATGACACACCTCTGTGAATTGTAATATGGTTTGTAACAGCAATCATTGCAACGTGTTGTAATATAAAATCCACATGCTGTCTTCTTCCTGTGTATCTGATTGAGGCAAACCAATACATTCAAATGTAAAGCCTTGTGTCAGGGTCCTGCCCTGGCAGTCTTGTCACTTTTGGATGTTTTCTTGTTTGTCTTGTGCCTGAGCACATGGCTCATTCTTTGTATGTGTTAGCCATGCAGCTCTGCGCTGACCAATCGGTGGCTGACTTGAAGCAGTGCATGCCGGTTAGAAATTTTGTCCGACTTGATACAGCGCCGACGCCACGTGACGTATGCCATCAAAGTACCGGAAGAGTGATTCGAGAGTAGCCAGAGAACTCAGCCAGCGCAGCTTCACAAGAGCGGCTGCACAAGCTCTGATGATGACACAGCTGTTCCACGATTGGCCGGATTCACCGCATGACAACGATCACGTGTGTTTCATGTATATTCTCACACCTTTAGTCCACTAAAGCTCACAAATCAGTTTTTTATAACAGTAAACACTCTTTTAATGTAGTCGCAATTTTATATTGTGTCATGTTGTCACGGTTCATAAATTCTCTGTCTCTGTTCTCGTCTTGTGTGTGTGTGTGTTACGTGTGGGCGGTGTAGCTGATCACTGCCGCTGGTTCCCATCAGCCGTGTCTAATCAGCGCGCCAGTTGCAGCTCATCAGCGATCACTATTTAGTCTCTCTGTTTTCACCCTGTCTTTGTCAGAGCGTTGTGGATGTTCCTGTGTGTTCCTGGCGGTCTTCTGTTCCCGTGTCGTCGTTGTCGTCCAGCACTCAGTCTTCCCCGCTACCTACTTCCTTGTTCTGGTTTTCTGCATTCATCGTCATCTACCTGGATTACTCTTCACCATTGTGTTCTCCCTTCAGTCTTCACCATCTGGACGGGCTGTCCCAGCGTCCTTGTGTTGCCAAGTGCACATCATCCCTGGACATTATCACCATATTGCTCCCTGTCACCATCCAGATCAGAATAAATACTTTTACTTGCAATTGAACCTTCTTTGTCATTTCATCACACATGTTTATCAAAAAACTGTTTAAAAAACATTGACACTACTTCATTGATAGAAGCTGTAGGCTTATGTTGAACTTGTTCAAACAGACGTTGTACGAAGCAGTACATAAAGTATTGAATGAAAATGTCTCTGAAACATCTGTGTACTTGGCATTTCACTTCAGCTGTGGTAAAGTAGAGCTGCACGATTATCACAAAAATCATAATTGCCGATTATTCCCTTGAAATTGTAATTGCGATTATTAATTACGATTATCACAATTTACATTGAGTATATATAGGCGTATTATAATACATGTTTACACAAAAATTGTTAACACACACACACACACACACACACACACACACACAAGTACTGTCCCCCTTTACTTAACATACACATAAATTGTAAGAATGACTAATAGTAAAGACTACTAATATAAACATTAGGACTATGCTAAAGCAATTAAATAGCAGTCCCAAACTAGTTTTTGGTAATACAATGTTGATATGAGCCACCACAGTCATTTAAAAATATAAAAAATAACACAAAGTGAAAATAAAGTGGCATTTTGGGGTTATGGATAACGACAGTTACCATAGTAAATACACAATACTAACAAGAACTGTTAATGAAACAGCTCCTGGTGAATAGAAGAAAATCATACCTGCGTGCAAATCCTTCTCAGCTAACATGTGATTTATTGGTAATTTACTTTTATTCCGTGACTTACTAATTTACATTGTAACAACGTTGCTCGTAGTTTCTTTTGCACTTTATCCAGTGAAGCGATACACAGCGCGCGCCGCCGCATTTGCGCGTGCAATTGAAGAGTGCGCGCTACGAGCACAGTATAACGGCTGACAGGACAGTAAAGTCCGTTTTTCTGAAAGTCTTTTTATATTAGCGTACACTTACGTCACTGCCTGGTATGTCATATTGTGCTGGGTTTTCTGAAGTAGTCGTGATTCGCCTCTCATAACATAGTAATTATGCTCTAAACACACAAACGCAGAGTGGATTTTCTTTTGTAATCGCGGCTTTGAACGATTACGTAATCGTGGCATCCGTAATCGTAATCGCGATTAGAAATTAGATTAATTGTGCAGCCCCATGGTAAAGTATGCAAACACCACGTGAGCGGTAACTACGGGAACCAGAAAGTGTCCGACTTCACGTCTCCGTTTGCAGCTCCTCCCCGCCTGCACACGGCAACTCTCGCTGATCGGTTACATCTAGCCGCGGCCGATATCGCCGAACACCTATGTTCTCCTCTCATCCCTCCCCCTTGTTTCCCGTTACCAAACCCCCTTGTTTAGTCCTTGTCTAGTCCTCATTTGCTTGATTGTGTTCACCTGATCCTCATTTGCCTCCTTTATATCGTGTTTCTTTCCCTCAAGTATTTGCTGGTTTGTTGTGTGCTTGCCTGCACTTATGGATAAACATTGTTTTTGTTGTGTATTTAATCTTGTTTCTAGCTCAAGTGAATCCTTTAGCTTTTTGCCTTCCAGTCTTTTTCTAGGTAGTTTTTGCCATTGTGATTCCAAAGCCACGTTGAGTTTTTTTTTTCTCATTTGATTTTATTTCACTCTAGATTTTCATCTGCAGTTCCTTGTTCCCTGCAAGTTTTTTTTTTTTTTTTTTTGATTGCAAGTTCCAGGCATTTTATTCCTAGTTTTCTTTTGTTTTGCTTCTCTAGTCCTAGTTCTGTTTCAGTTTTTATTTTGCCTCTTGTTTTATTTATTTACTCTTTGTGCCTTGCCTATTAATCTTGTGTCTTGTCTTGTTCATTGTGAGTCTTGTGCATTGCTGCCCTGCCTTGTGTCCTGAGGTTTCCTGGCCACTGATTTTAACTGCCTGGCAACCAAGACTGGATCCACTCTAAAAAAAAGATGGTTATTTACACGTAGTTCCTGAGGAACCTTTAATATGCTGCAATGGTTCTTTGTGTTGGAGGTTAGGGTTCTTTATTTTTTGTTTTTTTTAATCTGTAACTGTCAAAGCCACCTCATTACTGATTTTCTGGAGCACAGCTATACAACTACACAGACTGTCAACACAATCTCAACAGGTAAATTATTTCTTTTTTTAAATGTCTATAAATTATAACTTTAAAGGGGGGGTGAAATGCTATTTCATGCATAGTGAGTTTTTTACACTGTTACAGAGTTGGATTCCTATGCTAAACATTGACAGAGTTTCAAAAATTAAGTTGTACGTTTGATGGAGTATTTCTGTGCCACAAATACTCTTTCCGGTTTGTCACAAGTTTCGGGAGAGTTTTTTTCGAGTATGGGCATGTTTGACGTCAGATGCGCCGGAATTTCCTTATACGGGTCCTAAGGGCACTTCTCCTGGAAGGGCGCGCGTGCGCGTGCACCTGTAGTCTAGAGAGAGAGAAAGCGAAAGCAGTATGCCCATCAAAGCGCTGTGCTCGGCTTTTGCAGATCGTCTAAATGGTTAAGGATGGAGAAGTCCCAACGATAAAGGTTCACGGTCGTGCGTTGGAACCGCAGGCGGTGAGTAAAACTGCTTCAAATGTCTGTGTGTTGTTAACTATCGGCGTGTAAGCACAGCAAGTAAACAACATGATCACGTATAGTTAATGTATCTATGGAGCATGCGATGTAGTGCTGTAGCGGCGCGTCGATGGCGTCGACGTTTCAACGTTTAAATTACGTTGACGCCATATTTTTGCGTCTTAGTTTTACTTCTTTATTTATTTATTTTTTGCACCATTTCCGGCGGTACAGCTCGCCACCACACGAAGGAGATCGAAACTGCAGAATGGAGGATGAAGACAACTAGAAGTGAATGCGCTTCCCATTAAATGAATCACACACAGTAAACAAACCCTTAACAAAAAAAAAACTTTGCAATTTAGACGCGCAAACTGGGTGCCGGTGCGGTGAGACGTACATGCTTGGGCAGATTCGGCTTGAAGTCGTTCATCCTCGGTTGAAAGAAGCTGTGCACATAGCCAACGCTCAACCCAGCGGCCAGCGCAGAGCATTCCGCGTCCTGTGTGAAAGCCGCTTTACTCCGTGTCAGCGCGCGCTCTGATCGGTAAAGGGGCACAGACCTCTCCCGAATCTCCAGCAGTAGCAGCCTCCAAAGCACCACTAGTTTCCCTCGTAAGCTGATATTAGTATTTAAACATTCTCTATGATAAAAAAAGTTTGTAAAAAACATTTTAATAACATGTTTTTGGCGGTTATAGAGTTCTAATGACTGTGTTCAAATACATAATATTAGACTAACATTAGCCAGCTTATAGTATCATGATTCAGTACACTAGTTAGTATTTATTTGAGGTACATTGTTTTTTTTATTAATCGAGCAGCAGAAAAATAATCTTTTATGTTAATCGTCCAATTAGTTGTTAGATTTATTGTAAAACCAAATCATGTCCTCATAAACCACGAGTAAACACACACAAATGTTGTAAAACTCGCACATGACATGGTGTTCTAAAAACACTGCGCTCAGGTTCAAATCACTTCTACTTTTAAAAAACTCTCGAAACCTTGTGTTTTTCCCCCATTTCACTGCCTATCTCACGGGATCTGATTCGGGATCAAAAATGTATGGCTGAATCTGATTGTTAGCCATGGTTTGTTTTGGGATCTCAGAGATGTGGAATTTAAATCCGCCCATCCGCCCTGCCCTACTGGTTGAACTGTGTTGCATGTCTCTCTCTCCTTGTGCCTTGTCTACAGTCCTGTTAATAAAAAACCCTTCACTGTTATTCTGCGTTTGGGTCCTCTCTTTCTTGCAGCTCCTTGACAGATCTTGACAACTTGTGTCTGACTATACCAACTCGCATACAGAGAAGCTGACATAATGCTGCACTAAATGTATATTAAAAGTCAATTTGAACAGAATATTTATGATAAAGTTTATAGCAACTTCTGTTTTATGCAGAAAAGTTAGTAGACTATGGCTGTATCCGAAATCACCTACTCATCTGTGAAGGTACTGATTTTGAATAAGTAATTACTTCATGACCGCTCGAAAGTAGATTCTATATAGTAAGAAAGTGGTATGATGTAATCTGGACGTACTACATTTGCCATGTTGTCATTATCACATGACCTACCAGTGTTAATTCGTTTTAAGGTACTGTACTGTGTTGTTTTTATGTGATCACCAGGGGCGTCGGTAAGAGTTCAGTGCCACCATGCCAGATTTCGGTGCTCAGCTGATGCTTCACAGTGTTTATTATACAATCGTGTGATGTTTCTCTTGAACGCACACACTGAGCAGCTGAAAGTGCTTTAAAGAACTATAATGTCATCCTTCCTCTGTGCAGGCCAAAACTAAACTGTCAATCACATATCAACAACAAATCAGGAAGTACTATGGAAATACTGGCCCTTTTCAACAAGCAGTGTCAGTTACGTCGCATCACTGCCATTCACAAATCCTCTCCTGTGGCCTCATGGGATAGTATAGTGTCCATCATATGCACATGTATATGCACAAATATTCTCACTGGAAGTAGTAGGTCAACCGAGTACTTTTTGCGAAAGTATTGTGAATTCAAACATACTACTTTTGTCACGTCCTGTTTTTCGCCTACTACATACTAGGGAAGTATGCAATTTCGAATGCAGCCTTAGTCACTTCACTGCCATTTAGAAATTCTCTGCCAATTTTGGATATTAAAGCGGGACCAGGGCATTGCAATGGAGGGCCTGGGCCATGGAGCGTGGGCGGACCTGGGCCTTGGAGTGGAAGAGGGCCTGGAGATTGTGGTAGGACGGGAGGTCAAGGCGGAGCAGGCTGTCCAGCCGACCAGGGTGGAACAGGTTATGCCGTCGACCACTGGTGGAGCAGGCCGTGCAGGTGGTTCAGGGACCCAGGGTGGACCAGGCAGTTCAGGTGGCCAGGGCGGACCAGGCAGTTCAGGTGGCCAGGCCGGACCAGGCAGTTCAGGTGGTCAGGTGGCTCCTCCTCTGCAATACCCACAGTAAGAGGTGAACCGGCCAGTAAAAGAGCATGGACAATATATTTTTCAAGACTCCAGCTAGGGTGATGAAGTGGCATAAGGGAGCTGAGTGGCTCAGATAGCCCTCCACGGAAAAATATCATTAGGCACACTTCTTCAAAAAATGTTATATGTGCCAGCACAATAAAGTCCAAGATGTATTTCTCAATGGGCTTGTCTCCCTAACGGAGAAACATAATCTGTGCTGCTGGATCCATGATACGGTGAGTTCTTATGTGACGATTTGGCTGAAGCAGATGCAGACGCAGGATCCACGTGCAGCAGTGTTTTTAATTAAATAAACTTGAAACTAAACAAATACAGACACATAGTCGGTAAAAAGACTTGGGGAAAAGACAGCCAACATCCAATGTTACAACATTAAGAACTCACAAAGACTAAACAAGACACAGGGCTTAAATAGACAGGAAAACAAGATAACAAGAGGGCGTGGCTAATCTAAACACCTGGGGAGACTAGTTAAACATGACTGTGAACTACCAAACATGGAAAAAGACAGGGGAACACAGACAGGAATCATGCCATAACCCACACCGTGACAGTTATACGCCACCTAATGCTGATTGGCTACACGATTGTTGTTGTGTCTGGTTGTGTCGGTCCGACCAACTTTCCTACAGCGTTTTTAAAATATTGCTTACCCCACTTTTAAGGCTTGGGAGACTTAGAGACTCAGTATAGTTACTGTGAGTCTGTAGTGAGTTTTGTTAGTATTGTCAGAGTTGTGTGAAAATAAATGAATATGCTAATGTCATTTTTGTTGGTTTATTATCGTTATTTCACCTCTGAAAAGACTTTTGTAAAAAGGTTTACATAGACATGAAGAATTGTTGAGGAATCAAATTAGAAACGTTGAATTCCTTACAATTTCCATCCCATTCCCTTTTAGATTCAAAATGTTTAAAACACTGAAAAACACAAGACCTCCAATTCTCTCCATCCAATATGTCGTTTGTTGATCTCTCATTAAAACTCATCTGAAGTACGCTCACCATACAACGTATCTGCTCGAGGGGCGTTTTCTATCTATATCTATTTTTCACTCCTCTCATCCAACTCACTATTTTTTCCCTCTCATCTGTCCTTGAATAACATCAGATATGTTGTTTAACCATAAAACACTCAACAAAAGTGCACACTGGGAGCAGACAGCTCTAATTAGTACATGCACACAAACACAAACATGGACAGGGCATTCTGAGGCCAGACGGCTTTAATTAATACACACACACATACCAAGGCCTGTGTGTCTCCAGATCCCCAGCCCTCTTCAAAAGACCACTGCCAAAATATTTATCAATGCAGACCTCCATGGCTTACCATGGCCAGGAATAATCAGATAAGAAAAAAGTTTAGATTAGATGAGTTTTTTTTCCAGAAACATTACAGCCACATGCCAGAAGGTCTGGAGGCTGAGTAACATCCGTGAGACAGAGTGACATCAGATCATGGTGGACGCACCACTGGCAGTGATTCAATTCAACTAAACTCAGTTTTGTTCATCTCATCTCTTGTCTAGTCTTTAGTTCAGTTCAACTCAACTCAGTTCGGTTCGGTTCATCTCAACTCAGTTTTGTTCATCACATCTCTTGTCTTCAGTTTAGTTCAATTCAACTCAGTTCTGTTCATCTCTTTTGTCTTCGATTCAGTTTTACTCAGTTTTGTTCATACAACTGTTCATACAGTTTTGTTCATAAAGAACAAATACTGTAACAATTATACATTTATTGGCGCAGCCAACCCCCTGGGAGGTATAGGAACGGACCATCCTGGTGGTGGTGGGGAGGATGGAGGTGAATGGGAGCATCAGCATCTGCGAACTCAGACATGTGTAAGAACCGATCTTTTATACCACAAGTTATTAGAACACGATTGGATAGATGAGAAGGTAATAAGTGACGTAGCAATTGAGTCTTCCCGGCAGAACTTATGCTAAAGCTTCGATTTCAGTTTAACTCAACTCAGTTTTGTTCATCAAATCTCTTGTCTTCAGTTTAGTTCAACTCAACTCAGTTCTGTTCATCTCTTCTTTTGTCTTTGATTCAGTTCAGTTCAACTCAACTCAACTCAGTTTTGTTCATCTCATCGTCTTCAACTTAGTTACACATAACATAAAATCTATTTTTTCATCTCTTCTTTTGCCTTCGATTCAATTCAACTCAGCTCAACTAGTTTCTGTCCTGTTGTTCTATTCAATTTAACTTAACTTGTTATTATCATTGTTTAAAACAGTTGTGCTGCTCCAGAGTTTTGAGGAAATGCAACCTCGAGGGACTTTATTAAAATTAAATCCATACACCTCTATTGTCACATGCCAGTGATTATCATGTGCCATAGGTTGCCAACCTCTGGTTTAGTTAAAAAGTACCTTATAACAGCAGCTCTTCGAGCATACGTTAATCGTCTTAAAATTTAGAAACTAATGGTCACTACAGAGCTGCATGGAGAAAAACGTGACATGCGATTAACTCGTTGGATAATGGGATACACCTAGATTAATGTGTCAAATCAATTTAAATTATTTTTGAACAGATTTAAAACCAAAATATAATGACATATCCATTATGTCTCCTAGTAGAACACAGCTCCAATTTCTCAAAGTGAACCGCAATAATTTACTGAAGTGACATTTTGTAAAATATATTATATAACATTATGGAAATCAAATAGAAAGCTAAACAAAGAGTAGGGATTACACTTTATTACTCTCATTAGTGTATTAGTAGACTGTTAGGTGTTAGGGTTCAGGTTAGAAAAACGTAGTTGCAAAGTCAGTAGAATGTCTGCTGGGCCGCATCAAAACAAAGTCAGATATTGATTGACTCATATTCACTGAGTCTGTCTCAATCTGCCTCCCCGTGCTCGCAAGCTCGACGCCCATATTACATGACAAAACTGGCATCTACACTGTCATATATCAAACAGTCCATTCATCCGGTGACACCTCCACT
This sequence comes from Siphateles boraxobius, assembly GCF_051911475.1. Lineage (NCBI taxonomy): Eukaryota > Metazoa > Chordata > Actinopteri > Cypriniformes > Leuciscidae > Siphateles > Siphateles boraxobius. The sequence continues at coordinate 22,986,300 of NW_027509208.1, read as the reverse complement.
TTTAAAACAATTACCTCAACAAACGAGCAAGCCGTCCTGTCATTGAGTGCTATTATTAGGTCAGAGTGGGTGTGTTCCAATCAGAGTGATGGGGCTTTGAAGAGAGAATTAGGCATAGCCAGGCAATGATTTATTTTCTAAGCGACAGAAAAAGAGAGATAGAGAAACACAGAGAAAAAGAGTGAAAAGAGACTGTTGATGTATTCAATTCTCTTACCTCGATTACACTACTGGATGCATTAGAAAAACTTGTGAACTCCATCCTGTCATCTAGTCTCAAAGTGTATGAAATAAGTGTAAAAATAACAATTTCTTTATATAGTAAATTGATAAAGAAACGCACACTATGTGTGAATAGAAAAGATAAAGGAACTTTTGATATAAAAAAAATCATGTAAATATGAAGGCCTGCAGGGAGCTGTAGTTGATACAGTATGTCTAGGTCTGCCACCATTATGTGAATACTTTTGATATAGAAAGATATATTTTGAGTGTAATTTAAGTACATACTCAAATACTCTATTCATCCATCCATTCAGGATCACGGGAAATCTTGGAGTCTAGCATCTAACACTGTTATGAATTGGAAGACTCAGTAGGATCCATTTGCAGCTTTTAATGAAGGAACGTCAAAACAGGCAAGGGTCAGGCAACAGCAAAACAGGGTGATCAGAGAACAAACACAGAGAGTAGTCAGGTCACAGGCAGAAGTTCAGGGCAGGCAGCAAGAGACAATAATCCAAGAGCAAACCAAGTCGAGACAGGCAGCAAACAGGCAGAAACGAGATAACACTCCGAGGTCAGTAGAATAGACAGATCAGTAGAATAGTGGAAAATGCTCAGTGATTACAGGCAATGGCAATGCAATACTTTGCAGTGGTCTTCTGTTTGAGTGTGGTTAATATAGAGTGTCTGAATGAGATGCAGGTGAGTGTGCAATCAGTCCCAGGAATGAAGCATTATGGGAATTGTAGTTTTGTGAAGTGATCAGTCTGGTGTGGAGTGCCCTCTGGTGACTCTCAGGGGCACTCCAGCTGGTGATCGTTACATAGCCCGCCCCCCCCCCAGGAGGGAGGTGGAGCGGAGGCGGATCCGGGGGCGGGATGGAGGGCCAGGTCCGTGGAGCGGAAAAGGACCTGCAGACTGTGGCAGAACGGATGGCCAGGGCGGAGCGGGCGACCCCTCAGGCGACCAGGGTGGAGCAGTCAGTCGGGCAGGCGACCAGTGCGGAGAAGGCTGCGCAGGCGACCAGGGCGGAGCAGGCTGTGCAGGCGACCAGTGCGGAGAAGGCTGCGCAGGCGACCAGGGCGGAGCAGGCTGTGCAGGCGACCACTGCGGAGAAGAACCCTCGGGAGCCACGGCGGTGAAGAACCCTCGGGCGGCCACGACCCATCGGGCGGTCACGGCGGAGACAATCCTTCAGGTGGCCAGGGCGGAAACGTCCCTTCGGGTGGCCATGGCGGAGACCTCCCTTCGGGCGGCCACGGAACAGGAGCAGGCATCCACCCAGTAACAGTCATCAGTTGCTCTGGAACAGACCCTGGCTCAGGACTAGGAACTGATACCTGCTCAGAAACAGGAACAGACACCGGCTCAGGAACAGACACCGGCTCAGGAACAGACACCGGCTCAGGAACAGACACCGGCTCAGGAACAGACGGCACTGGCTCCGGCTCAGGAACAGACGGCACTGGCTCCGGCTCAGGAACAGACGGCACTGGCTCCGGCTCAGGAACAGACGGCACTAGAACAGTAACGGCCACAAGGACAGACACAAACACAGGAACAAACATTGGCTCATGAGCAGATACCGGCTCAGGAACAGATACCGGCTCCGCTGAGCGCTCAGGCGTGACTTGAACAGTCTCTGGGTCGGCAGACGTGACTTGAACAGTCTCTGGGTCGGCAGGCGTGACGTGAACAGACTCTGGGTCGGCAGACGTGACGTGAACAGTCTCTGGGTCGGCAGACGTGACGTGAACAGTCTCTGGGTCGGCAGACGTGGCGTGAACAGTCTCTGGGTCGGCAGACGTGACGTGAACAGTCTCTGGGTCGGCAGACGTGACGTGAACAGTCTCTGGGTCGGCAGACGTGACGTGAACAGTCTCTGGGTCGGCAGACGTGACGTGAACAGTCTCTGGGTCGGCAGACGTGACGAGTCTCTGGGTCGGAAGACGTGACGTGAACAGTCTCTGGGTCGGAAGACGCAACGTGAACAGTCTCTGGGTCGGCAGACGTGACGTGAACAGTCTCTGGGTCGGAAGACGTGACGTGAACAGTCTCTGGGTCGGAAGACGTGACGTGAACAGTCTCTGGGTCGGAAGACGTGACGTGAACAGTCTCTGGGTCGGAAGACGTGACGTGAACAGTCTCTGGGTCGGAAGACGTGACGTGAACAGTCTCTGGGTCAGCAGACGTGACGTGAACAGTCTCTGTGCTGGACGGGGCCAGCGGCGAGGGCTCTGTGCTGGACGGGGCCAGCGGCGAGGGCTCTGTGCTGGACGGGGCCAGCGGCGAGGGCTCTGTGCTGGACGGGGCCAGCGGCGAGGGCTCTGGGCTGGACGGGAACAGCGGCGAGGGCTCTGGGCTGGACGGGAACAGCGGTGAGGGCTCTGGGCTGGGCGGGACCAGCGGTGAAGGATCTGGGCGCTCTGCTGAGACGTGGCGAGGCTCTGAGCACTCTGAGACGTGGCAAGGCTCTGGCTTGATGTGTAGAACAGAGCTTAACCGAATGGCAATGTCAAGATATTGAGCTAGATTGAAGTGAGGGGTATTGTCAGGCATGAGGTAGTTAAGAAGTTCATTAAGTCCATGGCGAAAAATGTCCTTTAAGACAGCATCTTTAAAGTTCACCCCATGGCTAATCTCACAAAACACATCGACAAAATCCTCAATAGAACGGTTACCTTGGCGGAAGTGGAAGAGACAAACTGCTGGATCCATAGCGGCGAAGTCTTCTGTTATGAACTGCTCAGAGACAAGAAGTTTGTGGATCCAAAAGCAGTTTATTAAAGTTAATCCAAATCGTAATCAGAATCCAGGCAAAGGTCATACACAGGCAGGCAATCCAAACAAAAAGACAAAACCAGAGGGTGAGGCAGGAATGGGAAAACCAGGACACGGACAGAGATCAAAAACCAGGAACAAAGAAAACAAAGGAAACGCTCAGAAATGCAGTGGGATAACGTACAAGACTTCGCAGGGAATGATGAGGTGAACCAGGCTTATATGGGGTGAACTAAACAATATAATGAGACTCAGGTGAATGTGATAATCAGAGATGATGAGTCCAGGCAGTGAATTATGGGAAATGTAGTTGTGAGTGAACAATGATAGTCTGATGTGGAGTGCCCTCAGCTGGCTCTCAAGGGCACACCAGCTGATAACCGTTACAAACACCCACAAATTGTTTTGTTTTTCATACTATACAAATCAATGGGGACCAGCAACTGCTTGATTACCGACATTCTTCCAATTATCTTCTTGTTCAACAGAATAAATAAATTCATGCAGGTTTACAACACTTGAGGGTGAGTAAATAATGAGAGAATTTTTATTTTTGGTCGAACTATTCCTTGAACTAACATACTAAGGATATGTCTACATTAATCCGTTCCGGATACATTTGAAAAACTGCATCTTCATTTCAAAGCTCTCTCCGCCAACATTACCATTTTCTAAAAGTTTCTCATCCACACTGAAACGTTGAAAAATTATATATTCACCTAACTGCGCATGCGTACAACTTAAAGCACAAAAGCTCACTGAGATGATACAGATGGAACAGACATAAAGTTCTCATGCTATTCTTCTGGCAGGATCATTTTATTTAGCAAAATATCTCACCATTCACTGATGCGTCCAGGTCGCACACTAAATTTTCTATCATCTTTGCAGTGCGATATGAAGATTGTACAATGTAACATATCTTTACCAACAGCGTGACAGTGAATAGCACTTAATAGCCACAATAATGGTATAAACATACATATCTCACGTCAAATGACTAAATATACATCGTTTTTAAATACCTCAGTTACCACAGTCCACACTAAAACGTGAAAATGCCGTTTTCAAATGTATCCACTTAGAAAAGAGCTTTCAAAAAGCTACATTTTCGCAGGACAAAAACTTGTGTGGACAGAAGGCCAAAATGGAGAGAAAAAGATGCGTTTTTATATGAATATGTATTAGTGTGGGCAAGGCCTAAAGCACATGTAAAGTACTTGATTTTAACTGTGTTATTTCACACTATATTTAAAGGTCTGAATCACAACTTCATGATTCCAAATGTAAAATTCCAAATGTATTTAAATACATGATATACAAAGTTTTCATTGAAATGACATTAAAGTATATTTTAGTTTACCATAAATGCTTGTCAGTACATTCGGCAGTACACTTTAACAATATTTCAAAGACCATAGAAGTAATTATGAAATTACATATAAAGCTCTACTCAAGTCCTGCTTAAGTGGTTCAAAAAAGCCATTTTAAAAGTTAATTTAAATTAAAACAATATATATTTTTCAATTGCAGTTAACAAGAAATGTCTCGGTTACGTATGTAACCCTCGTTCCCTGAAGGAGGGAACGGAGACTTAGTCGACGTGCCGACTGATTGGGATCACGCCAGGGAGCCATTCAACTTTGAGTACTGTTAAAACGAGCAAATGCACATCGAAATGCATCACTCACTCCTCCCCCGTGGCGCTGGTATAAATACGGAAGTGGATGCACTCACTAGTTGTTTTTCGCTGAGGAGCCGAGCGTAACTCAGAGTCAGCGGTGATCTAGCAATAGTGGCGACGGGACTACGTCTCCGTTCCCTCCTTCAGGGAACGAGGGTTACATACGTAACTGAGACGTTCCCTTTCAGTCGCTCACGTTCAACGTAGTCGACGTGTCGACTGATTGGGATCCCAATTAAAACGCCAGTAGTGCTGCCACCTTCCAGTGCCTAGACAAAAGCCTTCTGATCCCCCCACATTATTTGAGGCAGAGAAGGGAAAGGGCTTTCCACAAGACCACTGGGAAAGCATTCTCTTTCGTTGGAAAGGAATATGCTGCGGAAGCCACAACCTGCCCAAGGGAGGAAACATGTGGAGAATATAAATATAGACTGGGCGTATGACCGGACAGTACAACATATGGAATGTCACTGGGGTGGCTCCAACCTATGACAGGAGGGGGAAGACACAGGCTCGCCGCAGGGAGACATACCGTGGATGAATACACATATGGGATCGCCGTAGGGATCACAACATATGGACCCAGCCTAATACAGGTTTCACCAGTGCATACGAGTGATAGGCCTGGCTTCGGATGTTCCGCCACGTCCGTTGCCGAAGGGTATGGAGGAACTCGACAGGGTTCTGCTAATAAGGGGAACTCACTGGAGCAAGACTTGCGCACGTATCCAAGTCATAGGAGGGGAATCGCGCAGCAAGCCGACACTTCGAACAGGACTTACAATGAAACTGGCTTCATGTGAAGGGAGCCCACAGGAAGCAGCGGTTCGACACATAGGCTAGTTCTCTAGCAAACGTGATAGGTGTCGCCCAGCCCCCAACTCTATTTATCATCTGTTCAGCGAGGCACTCTGTGTCAACGCCTAGGAGGGAGCAGACCTCCGTTACTGCATGCCCTTTGTAGAAACAAAAGGTCTGTTTCAGACATGGGGTTTGGCGGCAGACCAGGGTGCTTTCAAATGGAGCTTGCCGCTCTACCACGGCCACCTCGGGATTCTGCCGTAAAGTCAGTGCTGAAGTGGTCTTCATATGGAGGAAGCCAAGCGGCAGTCCAATCTTGGGGACGGAGCATTTGGAAATGCATCTCTGTGTAACAAACACAGAGGCTTTCGAAAAAGGGCCTGTCTCAACTAACACAGGACCAAGAAGGTTGTGACCCACCTCTTTAGGGTACAACGAAGTACAGACTTATAGAAGCCGGCCTTCGTATCGGCTGGAGGGAGCAGCTGCATCGCGTCCTTCACCAGAAGACAGCGATGTGCGCACACAAGACAGAAGCATTGCTCAATACCTAGATGTGATAATTTCATTAATTTATTAGGAGCATGTCTGCTTAACCCTCTTGGGTCTGAGGTGTTTTCTGGGTCCTGGAGGTGTTCTGACATGCTCTGACATTTGTGCTTTTTTCAGTTATTTATAAACATGTTAATGGCAAAGGTGTAAATTCACTCTATAAAGCACAAACGGGGCTACCGTAATATGTGAGCAACATGTATGTACATGTTTGTATTTTTAAGAGAATAATGTTTATGCGTGGTTATTGAAAAAACTAAAACTTAAAGTGTCTGAAATAAGGCCACAAAACACATACTAAATATGTGTCCACAAGACTTTTGACTAATGGATGTAGTTGCCTAGAATTTTTGCTTCAAAATGATGTGAAAATCATCCTGCCTAATCATTAACATAAAAACATACATTGATTTAAATTTTGTAAGACACTTTTTGTTTGGAAAGGCAATATGCGCAAGGGGCGTCAACGATTTCAACATCATCCTGCATATTTAGTGGTTCACACCTGAGGAGACAATGGGGCCCGCATACTTAATGAGCCATTCATTCAGGTGTGTCTCTGAGCCACAAGAAAGAATGCAAGAGCAACATATATGTGTGTGTGTATATATATATATGTATATATATGTATATATATGTATATATATGTATATATATATATATATATATATATATATATATATATATATATATATGTACATATTCTACCAAATTGGTTCACAGTTGGAAGCATCTCATTTTTTTATATATTTTTCCATGTCTAGTAGCCTAATTGGGCTGTTAATTCTCATACTGTATTTTCAGTTTTGGAATATGTATCCTCTCCCCAAATTTGTCACTAATAAAACTCAGTAAAAATGATTTAAAGAAAAGGCTTATATTTACCTTTTAATAGTTTGTTTACATCTACCTTGTAAATATATTTTTTATTAAAAAGGTTACAATTACAACAACAATTCAAGTGCAATCTTTCTTTGTAAAAACTAAAGTATACATTTTATCAGACATATTTCAAAGTTAAGGATTCATTACTTTGGATATAGCCTATAGGCTACATTGGAACAAACACATAATAACAGTTAAGGACTCATTACTTTGGATATAGCCTATAGGCTACATTGGAACAAACACATAATAACATATTATTTGATTACTTTATTTTTGACAAAACATACTACAGGCTATTTAACAAATGAGAACAAATTGGCAAACAAAAGCTTATTTTTTGGTGGCAAATATTTTACAGTAAAAATGTATAATCTAGGCCTATCCAAAACTAGTCAACAAAATGTTGTCTTTCATATGTCTGTAACATAGGTCTTTCGTTTATATAAGAAATATAAATGTTAATTTGCAGTTTAATACGTTGCTTATACAAATACATTTTATTTCAACACATTTCAGTCGATTTTTACTCATCTCAGTATAGCAATATAGTTTGCTAAAAAGCGGATCATTAATTCACACACAGAAACGCAATTCAAATTTAAACTGTCTTTTTGCGAGTTGTGGTAAACAGCGCATCTCTGCCGTTCATTCATTCACACACAGAAACGCAATTCACTTGAGAATGAAAAAAAAATTACTACAGTATTCCACAGTTCAGCTGAATATTTTAAAATATATTAAAATCGAAAACAGTTATTTTAAATTGTTATAATATTTCACTATATTACTGTTTTTTTGTTGTTGTTGTATTTTGAATGAAATAAATACAGCATTGGTGAGCATAAGTGACTTCTTTTAAAAACATTAAAAATTGTACCGACCCAAACTTTTGAACAGCAGTGTGTATATATAATCCAAATATAAATGAAAGTCAAAAGCACATTTTAGTACATAGTCATTCCTGGAGACAAATCCTGTTCAAATAGGCTATATGGGACATTCTACAGAATTTGTTCAAAGTTAGAGTTGGAAACATCTTGAAAAGAAAATGGTCTTTTCCCATTAATTTCTTATAAAGTATTCTTTTTAAATGTAGGCCAATACATTTTATCATACATGTTTTAAAGTTAAGGATTCATTAGTTTGATATAGCTTACATTGGAACAAACACTATAATAACATCTTGTTGATGAGTTTATTTTTGACAGAACATAGCCTACTATATATTTAACATGAGCATAAACTGGATAACAAAAGCTTCTTTGATATTTTAGAATAAAAACTTTATAATCTATCCAAAACTACGAAATGTTGTCTTTCATATTTCATCTGTAACATAGTAGGCAAAACATAAACAACAGCGCCCATCTGTGCCGTTAATTCATTCACACACAGAAACTGATTCAAATTTAAACAGTCTTTTTGCGTTCACAGACACTATTCCATATCGCGATTAGAACAAAGCACAAGAATAAAAAACTTAGGCTACTCACAATTCTCGGCTAGATCCGTCGCTCCTTGAAATGAAAATAAACCAGCACATGTTCTGAGGTAAATATCCCAGGATTATTCCTCACAGTCACAGCCTCGCAAGACGAAATTAATCTGATGATTAAATTTGTTGTGTTATCGCGTTTATGAGGGGCGTTGACACGTTTGCATGTGTGGCTTCAGATGATTTGCGTCTGAATAGCGAGCGCTCTCCGGGGGCGTCACATTAGCAGAATAATGAGCTGAGAGAACGATAATGAGATCGGCTGACTCCTCTCTCTTTTTTTATAGATTACATAAACAGAGAATATTTATTTTAGTTTTGAATTAGATATTTTAAAAGTACAAATTTAAATGATAATAAAGATATATTGCTCATGCTTGGGTGAATAGTATTCGCTGAGTTTTGTTTAAGTTTAGAGACCTGTTCCAGAAAAAAGGTTAACGGAGATGGAGAGACAGAAAGCACACCCTGTTTATTTTCTTTATTTTACAAAAGCACAATGTTTTATTTCGATTGTAAGTGGGCACATAAAAAAATAGACATTCAACAGTTTATTTTTTTATTTTTCTTAAGTCTCTATGACCAAAAATGACACAGTATTTTAAGTCTATGTTGCTGCTATGTAGAAAAAAACAGCAAAACGCGCCGGCGCGTTTCTGGACCCCAGAGGGTTAACACCTAGGTATGATGAATACCACTGAGCTTGGGCGGAAGCCGAGCGAAAATAATTCGCAAGCCAAGTCTGATGGTGACAAGTTTGGGGCCAGCTGGACCGGTTGGGAAGCATTTTAGGCTTCCATAACCGGGCCAGGGGCCAGGGAACCACAGACGTACCCGAGGTGGGCCAGTGAGGTGAAAGACAGGGACACAGCTCGAGAGGCCAGAGGGCGGCCGAAGAGGTGTCTGAGGCTGCATTTACACTTGGCAGTAACATGCGATCACCGTGATCCGATCAAGCAGATCGGATCATTAGCCAATCAGGACGTGGCGTGTTTACATTTGTTCACATTAAGTAGCCTCTGTATCTGGATAACCGATCGGATTTCTGTTTCCTGCATAATATTTAAATTAGGTCTGTGGCACGACACCAGATTAACATAAAGGGTTTGTAAGCCTAGCCCGACAGAACGGACAAAAACTTACAGGCCTTAGAGGGGAGACGAAGATCCCCCTTCCACGAGGTAGCGGTCGCTGGACACCGTTGCATCGCAACAGACCGCTCCACTGGAGGGATAGCCTCGTAACCCTTCACCGCTCCTCCATCAAGGTTAGTGAGGGGGGAGGAGCTACTCAGGCAATTTCTGGCAGAGAAAGGTGCCGTCCATGCCCTTGTCAACTCCTCATGCACTTCAGGAAAGAAAGGTACCGGAACAGAGAACCAGACCGACCCGCTCCGAGAAACCAATCATCCAACCGAGGCGGTTCGGACACGGTGGAGGGTTCCACTCGAGCCCTACTGCCTTGGCTGCCTTTTTGAGCATAGCTGTCATCTCTGGATCCGGCCCGGGCAATGCTGGTCTCCCAGAGGGAGGGAGCACAGCTGAGTCGTCATCTCCAGAGCCCAGCTCCCCTTCTGATGCTGCGATGGACATCCTGTCCTCTGGAGGGGCCCCGAATGAAATGGCTAGTCGGTCCACCACAGAGGGATCAGCACGCTTATCGGGGAACTCCACTGGCAACGGTGTGAAAGAGGAGTGAGGGATCCACGGGGCTTTGCCGGGCAGATTACCCATCACTGTAATCCTCAGGTAACCCAGGCCAGACGGCACTCCAGGCCTCTTCTGGGAAGAAACACCAGAGCGGGGCCTGGGGATGGGGACTCCAACCTCCAAACGAAGGCAAGTCTCGACCTCAACACCGAGACGGTCATATTCCCGGAATGGGAACATGACTCATCCACTAGAGCTGCCTCAGCGTGCTTTAAGCCCAGACACGCGTTACAACTCTCGTGACCGTCAGAGGGGGACAGAGCCCTATCACACCAAGAAACGCACAGATGGAATGGCATCTTGAAAAAGACGCAAACTCACCCGTGTTAACCTTCTAGAAATGGAACCCGTCACCAGTGCCGGAGCACACAGGGAGTGACATGGATCAATCAGCGAACTGAAATAGTGAAGCATTCACTTTTCCACCCTCAAGCAGACGTCAACACAAACTCATAAATCTGCGTTCTGTAAAAACAGCAGTTGAGAGCTTCAAAGCTCATGATCACCGCTGCACTGCACTATAGAACCACCAGCACCGGGAGAGTCTTTCCAGAAGAACACCGACACACTCGCTCGTTGTATAACAACAGCACTCTCTTCAGAGAAATCAAAACAATCGGCTCCAAAGCAAAAGACAACTAGTGCGGGCATCCACTGCCATGTTTATACCCGCGCCGCGGGGGTGGAGTGTGTGATGCATGAAAGGGAACTGAAATTTTAGTCAGTTCACACCTAAATATATATATGTTTAAAGAATATTTTTTCAGTAATAAGTACTCTTTTTAAAAGTATGTTAAAAGTGTACATACTGTTTTTACAAGGGTCATCTTATTGCTCTAGGACACATTGGCATAACGAAGATTTGATTTTGAAGATACCTTTTTGTTGCCTGATTTTGAATAAAGAAGCAACATTTATGATGCATTGTTTTTCTATTTTATTGTGAATTTGACGTTATATAAGTTTAGCCAGAAGTTTGTGGTTTTTTAGTCATTCTGGAAGACAAGAGCTGCACTTGCATGAATGAGGGCTTTACTAATATGACCTCCAAAGTGAACAGGTTTAAATACTTTAATGGGACTCAACAGAAACGCAAAGGTGCATTCAACCCAAAAATTCATTACTCTAAATAGTACTGGCTGATTGCCCTGCTTCTTTTTTCCCTTTGCTTTGAACATAATTGAGCATAATTAATAATTAAACAATTAATCAGCCATAGCTGCAAGCAACAATGCGTCCAGTCAAATGATCAATAAGGTGTTGTGAAAGTCAATCACATCTCACTTTTGCTTGATGCCGCAGTGTAAACTAGCTGTGCAATTCATACATAAATACTGGAAGCAGAGAAGGGTTTCACAAAAAAAATATCTACTGAATTCTTATCTGAAAAGTAAGCATACATTCAATGAAACAAGTGCCTTTTCCATTTTTGAAATATGCTTTTTGAACTACACTACAGGTCAAAAGTTTGGAATTACATTTTGTAATAATGTTTTTAAAATATGTATCTTCTGCTAGTGGAGCGGCTAAGTGATATAATCGTTCAGTTTATGATACAAGTAGTGTTGTTTTTGGCGGCCTGTTTTAATTTTAGTTTTAGTGTAGTCTTTGTGTCAAGCTGTCATTTTAGTTTTTATTAGTTTTAGTCACGTTCATACTCTTTTTAGTCTAGTCTAGTTTTAGTCAACGAAAACTAATGACATTTTAGTCTAGTTTTAGTCGACGAAAACTGATGACATTTTAGTCTAGTTTTAGTCGACGAAAGACATAATCTAGTTCCCCTTCAGGGACTACCGCTGCGTGTAATCGCAGTGGGAACGCCCTCCAGCGTAATGCGTCTGAAGCATGAATGAAATCAGTCAATGGAGAGATGGAGCGTACTAGCGAGTGACGTCATCGAACAGGAAGCTATAAATATCCCCTGAGCACACAATACGCCAGCTTTTTGTTACTTCAGCAAGCTCTGTGTGTGTCTGAAATCTAGCGATTGTGTTTGTCTGTTTAGACAGGAGTTTCTCACTATATATATATATATATATATATATATATATATATATATAAAAACAATATGAGTGTCAAAGTGACGAGCGAGCAATATAGTAAGTGTGTTTCCCCCTGTACACGATACATCACGGGTGGGGATACACATCAGCTGTGTGTTGCTTGTTTGGGATTGCAGCATGCCCAGTCGGCTCTCGAGGGGGTCGATTGTGAGCATTGCGAGCATTTTCCCTTGAGAACTCTGTGCTCCCGGCGATCGCTCTTCGAGGAGAGTGGTTTGCTGCGAGCTCCCCGAGGCTCGGGTCCCGCTTCTGTTGAGGCAGAGCGGCGGCGCTTGTCTTGGGGCTCGCAGATGGATCTCACTGGCGACGTTGAGACGGGCTCCGCCCTATCTCAGCTATCTCCAGCGAGATCTAGTGCCTCTCACCCGGCTCGGGAAGCACTCGCTGCGGCGGTTACTTCTGCCCGGGTCGAGGCACATGATGTCGAACTTAGATTATCCAGTTCTGAGGAGCTCGATGTCGAAAGTTTTGCATCAGAAGAAACTGACTCGTCACTCCAGCATACTGCTGAAGGGGGCTGATAAATGTGTTATTTCGGGCTGTTGAAAAGCTCAGCATCGAGTGGCCAACTGATAGGCAGGAGTCTAGAAATAAAAGCAAATTAGATGATAGACTTCTGTCTCTACGTCCTCAGCCTTCTCGCCGGTGCTTACCATTCTTCCCAGATCTTCACTCTGAGGTTTCAAAGACCTGGGTTAGACCTGTTTCAAATAGAATTTATACTAACCAGTCTAATGCTTATGGAAACATTTTTGGTGCAAAAGCTTCAGGGTACGTGACCATGCCGAAGGCAGAGGAGACGCTCGCTAGCTATCTCTCTCCTGCTTCGTCATCTTCACTAAAAGCACCGGCTCTGCCCTCTAAGCCACTAAAAAAAAAAATTACTTCTGTGTTAGTGGGGAAGGCTTACTCGGCAGCGGGTCAGGCGGCTGCATGTCTACACACTATGGCCATCATGCAGGCTTATCAGGCTGACCTGCTTAAAGATGCTTGTGAGGAGGGTGAAATTTCTGTGGATATGATTAATGAGCTCAGGCAGACTGCTGATCTCACTCTCCGGGCCACCAAGGAGACCGCTAAATCTATCGGCCGGTCTATGGCAGCCATGGTGGCCACAGAAAGACACTTGTGGTTGAGTCAGACCTCTATAGGAGAAAGATAAGACTCTCCTTTTAAATGCTCCAGCTTCGCCTGCGGGCCTCTTCGGTGACGCTCTTCACTTTGTCACGGAGAGGTTCCAGGAAGAGAAGAAACAGGCGGCTGCTTTTCAGAAATGTATGCCCCTTAAAGTGCGTGTCGCTGGGGCTGCTGAGCGAGGGCAGTCCCGGCCGCCGAGTACTTCAAAAGAGCGCAGCAGAAACGGAGTGTCGCGTCTCCTGCCCCCCGCAGAGAAACTGGAGGGACGAGGCGGGGCGCTCTCCGGCGCGACCTTCTCGGGGTAGGGCTGATCTGAGGACAGTCATTATCGCCAAGAAGGCCGCGTCGAAAAAATCCTGACGTGCTGAACGTCAGGACTCTGAGGGTGGTCCCCATCGTGGAAGACTTGAGTTCACTGCACAAAAACACGGTGCCCTGTCTTTCCCGATGCCCTCAGGGGTCTGCTCTACTAACCCTGCCTATACAGGGCGTAGAGAGACTCGGCGAGCGATTTCCCGAGGGACGCTCGCCCCCTCCGAGGAGGGTTGTGGAGTGCCCAGACCAGCTGTTCCCTGCCAGTACATTACAGGGCGCTGTGTCTGTCACTCGGGATGTTCATCCAGAGGCCAGCCTCGAGAGGCTGGTTCCATTAGTAGAGTTCCTGGCGAAAGGAGCTATAGAGCGGGTTCCTCCACCCAGCAGGGAGTTAGGATACTACAGCCGTTACTTCATCTTTTCGAAAAAAGATGGAGGGCTGCGTCCCTTTCTAGATCTGCGTCTCTTAAATTGCGCTGTAGGGAAGCTCAATTCAAGATGCTCACTCTCAATGCAGATCGTGTCAAATCAGATCCGAGGACTGGTTCGTCACGATAGATCTAAAGGACGCTTACTTCCACGTATCTATCCTCCCTCATCACAGGAAGTTCCTGAGGTTCGCTTTCGGGGGCGAAGCTTACCAATATCGGGTTCTTCAGTTCGGGTTCTTTTCTTCGTGTAGTGTGGGATTCGACGACGATGCAGGCACAGTTGTCACCTGCTCGTGTTGCTTCGATCTCGCCGCAGTAGATCAGGTCAAGCTAGGCCAGTCATCCACTGTAAAACAGTTCCAGAGACTGTTAGGTCTCATGGGAGCAGCGTCCAACGTGATACCTTTTGGCCTCCTGCACATGAGACCGTTACAGTGGTGGCTCAGAACCAGGGGATTCTCCCCGAGGGGAAATCCGCTTCGCATGATCATGAGTTCGCGACGGTGTCATCGCGCCCTGGTTATGTGGAAAGATCCTCGGTTTCTGTCCCAAGGCCCTGTGTTGGGAGCTCCTTGTCGTCGCGTTATGCTAACGACAGATGCCTCTCTCACGGGGTGGGGGGCGATCATGAGTGGTCGCCCAGCTCAGGGTCTGTGGGAGGACCATCACCGTCTATGGCACATAAATTGTCTAGAGATGTTGGCAGTGTTTCAGGCACTGAAACATTTCCTCCCAGACCTAAGGGGCCACCATGTTCTTGTCGGGTCCTGAAGACAACACATCGGTGGTCTCTTATGTCAACCATCAGGGGGGTCTGCGTTCTCGCCCACTTTACAAACTGGCACGTCAGATCCTTCTATGGTCCCAGAGGAAAATTCTTTCTCTGAGAGCTATTTATCTCCCGGGGTATTTAAATCAGGGGGCAGACATCCTGTCGAGGCAGGGGCTGAGGCCCGGGGAATGGAGTCTTCACCCCGAGGTGGTGGAGCTCCTATGGGAACATTTCGGTCGTGCCGAGGTAGACCTATTTGCTTCCCGAGAGACATCACACTGTCCACTGTGGTTCTCTCTCAGCCTGCCAGCCCCACTAGGGTTGGACGCGATGGTACTTCTGTGGCCGAGGTCACGTTTGTACGCTTTTCCCCCGATCGCTCTTCTCCCGGGAGTTCTGGAGAGGGTTCAACGGGACGGGCTCAGTCTTCTGCTAATAGCCCCGTTCTGGACGCCCCGAGTATGGTTTGCGGACCTAGTGTCTCTCCTCGACGGCTCTCCCCTGGAGATACCGATCAGGAGAGATCTACTCTCTCAGGCGAGTGGGTCGATCCTTCACCCCCGCCCAGAACTATGGAGGCTGTGGGCTTGGCCTCTGAGGGGGCCCAGCTCATAGATTCTGGTCTCTCGACTGAGGTCGTTGAGACCATCCTTCAATCCAGAGCTCCCGCCACGAGGAAGTTATATGCCGCGAGGTGGAAACTTTTCACCTCTTGGTGTGGAGAGCGCCAGCAGGACCCAGTTAACTGCCCGGTTGGTACAGTGCTGGATTTCCTGCAGGACCGTCTCTCCACAGGGTTATCCCACTCCACACTGAAGGTGTACGTGGCAGCCTTAGCTGCTTACCACGCCCCTTCGAGCGGAGGTTCTCTCGGGAGACACCCACTTATATCTCGCTTCCTACGTGGCGCCTTGAGGCTGAGGCCTGCAGTTCGCACGAGGGTACCAGCTTGGGATCTGGCCATCGTCTTAGAAGGTCTCTCCCTAGCTCCTTTCGAGCCCATCGAGGAAGTTTCGGGAAAGTTTCTTACGCTAAAGACTATCCTTCTTCCCGCTATCTCATCTCTAAAAAGAATTGGAGATATCAAGCACTTTCGGTGTCTCCCTCGTGCTTGGAATTTGCTCCTGGTATGGTTAAGGCCTTTCTCTGTCCGAGACCAGGTTACGTTCCTAAGGTGCCAACTACTTTTGTTAGACCTATAGTTCTGCAGGTTTTCTGTCCTCCACCTTTTCTGAAGTCAGACCAGAAGAGACTTAATTTGCTGTGCCCCGTTAGGGCTTTAGATGCTTATGTCCACAGAGCTGCCCTGTGGAGGAGATCGGAACAACTGTTTGTCTGTTTTGGGTCACCTAAGAAAGGGTGTCCGGCATCTAAGCAAAGAATGAGCAAGTGGGTGGTCGAGGCCATCTCGCTTGCTTACGGTTCGGCCCATCAGCCTTCACCTTTGGCTGTCAGGGCTCATTCCACCAGGAGTATGGCTGCCTCTACAGCTCTTCTTTCAGGAGCTTCTCTTCAGGACGTTTGTGATGCGGCAGGCTGGTCCTCACTGCACACTTTCGTTAGATTTTATTCCCTTGATCTTAGCTCCACTCCCGGGGCTTAGGTTCTCTCGTCGGTTTGTGTCTCCTAATGACACACGACGGGGATTTGGTCAGACGCGTTACGCTGGAGGGCGTTCCCACTGCGATTACACGCAGCGTCCGTCCCTTCGGGGAACTAGGGTTACATACGTAACCCGGGACGTTTTAGTCAATGAAATTTGTATTTTAGTCTCTTTTTAGTAATGTAATTCTATTTAACCCAGTCAATATAGTATAAGTAGCCTACCTAGTAGTATAGACGAAAGCAACATTTTATTTTAGCCAAACCCATTTCAAACAATATTATCTTATTATAGTTATCTTATTATATTACAGTTTTTTTTTCGATTGCTAAACGACAGTGAGCACAACTGGAGCTACATGTGCAAAACTCTAACTACAGTCTTCACAGGCGCAGTTCATGTGGACCAAACTCTAGTTTGTTTTGAATAGCTTGAACACAGTTTTCAAAACTCTACACACTTATCCCATGACTTTAACCACAACCTGCACAACACTGTGGATTTACAGCACTTTGTCCAAATGCTAACACACTGCTGTCAAAACTGTGAACAACACATTTAAAACAGAATAGATTTCAGCCTTTTGATTTTCAAACACTTCTGATTGCAATTTCAGCTGAAAGGCTAAGCAGTGTCTTGTTTGTTATTTGTTCGAATTACAGTATGTACTTTTAGTTTCTACCTTTTTTTCTCATTACTGTATATAACTACAGACTATTGAAGCAAACTGCTAATTTTCATTTACCTTAAATAATTGTTATATTCAAAAAATGTAAATAAATCATGTGAAAGAATGTCACTCTTTTCTTTGAAGAAAATATTACTTTGTATGAAGTCACTGAAATTGTTCACACTGTAAAGATGAAAAGTTTGTATTTTCTGTACTGGTGTTTGATGCTAGTGTTTTTACTCTCAGTGTGTTCTGAGTGACAGTGTGTGTTTTCTCAGTGAGGGTTATGCATAGTGTTTGGCTGCACTGAGCCTGTTTTGAGCCATGTGTTAAGAGTTGTGTTGCTTTGAATGAGTTTTGCAGGTGATGTGAACTGTTTAGCTCAGGTGACTGTTGGTAGTGCAGACTGTAGTTAGAGTTTTGAACATGTAGCTCCAGTTGTGCTCACTGTCGTTTAGCAATCAAAAAAACTGTAATGTTACCTTATAGACTCAAGAATACATCCATTCCAGGAAGCTTGAACTCTCAATACGAATCCCTTTCTCTGTGTCAGACTTAACTTTGTTTGTTGTCGTTTATGCTAACGCCTGTTTCACACATGTTTGCAGTGCGAATGTGGTGCGTATTTTCCCCCGCACCCATGTTAATATGTTAGAGCGCTCACACCGCATGCGGAGGTGGTCCGGCAATGCGCTCCAGGAGCGTGCGTGAATAACAGCAGAGCAGAGATCAACACAGTACCTCAACAACGCAACATAATGGATGTAGGCTAAAAATATTGATTTGAAATAAAAATTAGAGAATAAATATTGTGATTGTGGTACAGCCGTAGATCAGTTCCGCACTGCAAAAGCAAGACCATGTGGAAGCACAATAGCGCGTGCTGCTCCTGCATACACACCGCAACACGCACCGCATACGCACTACACTCGGAGTATCTGTGAAACAGGCGTAACTCACGCAGCTGCATCTTCTATCTAAATAATGCCGCGAGTGGGGCTTGTGGATGTGAAGTCGCCTGCGTCTGCGCAGTGCGATCTGATGCAGCTCCTGAAGTGACACAGGAAACAGAAATACTGCATAATAATAAGAATAACGCAAGTAAACAAGACGAAATAACGTTAAATAACAATTTGTCTCGTCTCGTTTTGGTCAACGAAAATGAAGAGACATTTCAGCATAGTTTTTATTTTGTAAACCACATTTAGTCTCGTTTTTATTCGTCAACAATATTGCATTATACATTTAATTATAGTCATCGTCACATGACCAGCATTTACGTTGCGTCTCGTCTCGTTTTCGTCACGTGATAAGGTTCGTTGACGAAGATATTTAGTCATAATTTTCGTTGACAAAAGCAACACTAGATACAAGCGTGAAAATTGCCATGAGCAGTCTCCATGGGTCACTTGACAAGAAAATTGTCCAAGCCACTTGAAATTTCAAGGTGGCGGCCATTTTTCAAGATGGCCAACACCTTAGTGGAGCAGTTAACCCTCTGAGGTCTGCTATTGCGTTGTCGCGATAGTCTCGCTTTTTTTCTTATCAGTGCAAAAGAGACTCAAAATACTCTGTTGATTTTGATCTTACATATAAGTGTTATACATCATTCGAATTTTAAGTGTCAATTTTTTTGTGTATACTCACAATATAAAGAAAGTATTGTGCTTTTAGTCAAATAAAGAAAAAAAAACATGATGCTAGTTTTGCCTTCTCTCTGTCAGTGAAGTCAATTCTGAAACGCATCCGAAAATTAACTAATTCCGCGAATACTTGTCATACAGGCACGAGTGTTTTTCCATAATGAAGCTTGAACTCTCTTCTTTTAAATGAATTTATATAAAAAAACAAATATTCTCAGTTTATGTAATCTGTATGAAAAGAGAGAGATGTCAGTCTTTTTCTTTCCAGCTCATTATACCTGATTACACTTTAATGTGCCACACCCACTGAGAGCGTGCGCTATTCAAACGCAAATGATCTAAGGCAAGCCATTCAAACATGCCAACGCCCACCAGCTGGATTATAAAACACATCATGTTTAATAAGAATCTTGCACTTTACCTCGTCTTGCTACGCTGTGAGGAAAAATACCTCGTCTTGCTACGCTGTGCGGAATAATACTATCTAATAACCCTGGAAAATGTACCAGAAGTGCTGGTAGTTTCATTTCGAGGAGCAACGGATCCAGCTGATGTAGTAAGTCATTTATTCTTAAGTGCTTTGTTTTAATCGCGATATTGAATAGTGTCTGTAAACCGCAAAAACAATGTTTAAATATGAATTGCCATATGCCATATAAATATCATATGTTACAAACTAAATATGAATGTTTAGACAAGATTTCGTTATTAGTTTTGGATAGATTATAAAGTTTTGACTGTAAAAAAAGACTACTGTCACATTAAATAGGTAAGCTTTTGTTTTTTTCTTCAATTTCTGCTCATATGTTAAATATACTATAGTACGGGATGTTTTGTCAAAAATAAAGTAGGTATATTGAATAATCAACTAAGATGGTATTATAGTGTTTGTTCCAATATTCAAACTAATGAATCCTTACCTTTTTTAATACATATGATAAAATGTATACGTTTTACAAAGAAGGAATACACTTGAAATATTGTTAAAATTGTAATTGTTGTTATAATTGTAACATATTTGTAATTGGTTACAATTTCTAATTGTAAAATAAAAAAAAAAATATATATATATAATTTCTTTTGTCCGAGGTCGTATTCTTCGGTACCCAGTGACACACCTGTGTGAAAGGCTCATTAATATGCAGCTCATTATGTGGCACATTATCCGGCCTTTGTCTTCTCAGGTGTGAACACGCCTCCACGCATATTTCCTTTCCAAAACAAAAGGAGTCTTATAAAATTCAAATCAATGTATTGTTTTGTTTAAATGATTAGGCAGGATGATTTTCAGATCATTTTGAAGCAAAAACTCTAGGCAACAACACCCATTAGTCAAAAGTCTTGTGGACACATATTTAGAATGTGTTTTGTGGCCTTATTTCAGACACTTTAAGTTTTAGTTTTTTCAATAACCATGCATAAACAATATTCTCTCAAAAATACAAACATATACAGTACATCTTGCTCACATATTATGGTAGCCCTGTTTGTGCTTAATAGAGTGTAATTACTCCTTTGCAATTAATATGTTTATAAGCAACTGAAAAAAGCACAAATGTCAGGGCATGTCAAAACATCTCAAGGACCCCAAAAACACCTTAGACCTTAGGTTTATTTGGTGATGCAAGCATGAAAATTGGCATGAGCGGTCTCTGATGGTCACTAGTGTCACAAATCAGAACGTCACAAACAGGTAAAGTAAACAAGAGGTTTATTTTATAGGCACTCGAGGACAGACATGGCAGGTGAGTAGCTGGTTTGAAGTTAGATGATAATATGGATGGAAGCGTTAAGGTTGACAGAGTCTCTTATCTGATGCAGGGTGGTGATGATAAAGAGGAAGGCTGATGGAAGACTGGCTAAAGACGGGCCGGACTGGAGAGGAAGACGGGATCTTGGAAGCAGACAGGTAAGTATCACAGCAGGAAGGTAAGCAGCAGGTTAGTTGAGTTTCTTGATAGTGAGTTAGGTTGTCGTATGGATAGACGAGACCAGACAACTGTGAAGGTGAACTGGTGTGGCTTTTAAGGAGTGGGTGAAGTGAGTGCCGATTGCAGACAGGTGGTGATGACAGGTGCGGATGATTAGTGTTCGGTGATGCTGAACGAGTGGGCGGAGTGTAGAAGTCTGGCACTGAAGCTGGTGTATCCGTGACAACTATACAATAAGCCACCCGCAGCTACTTGAAATTTCAAGATAGTGGCCATTTTTCAAGATGGCCACCACCTTAGTGGGGCAATTAGGCTTAAGATATCATTTAGTTGGTAATACAAGCATGAAAATTCCTATGAGCTGTCTCAAAGAGTCATTTGACAAGAAACCGCCCACAGCAACATTAAATTTCAAGATGGCGGCAATTTTTCAGGATTACTGTCGCCCGCCATGTGGATCTTTAAATGATACATTTTCTCATAGAAATGTATTGGGTTCCTCAAGAGACTCTGTCAAGAGAGGTAGTTTGACTGTGTTTTGTCTGACTCCTTACCCATGATCTGTCCAGTTTGGTAAAGCCTGTCAAGAGTTGCCTCCCACCGGCATAGCTCTCAGGGTTTATTGAGGTACACAAGCTCCCTTACGACGACAAGGTAACAGTCACAAGGGAGGTTTTTTTATTTTTTATTTTTTTTTTAACTAACAGTGATTAAACATGTCAAATTAATACTGAGATGTGGGGAAACAAAAATAAGATTAATAAATTAGCACAGTTGTGGTGCTGAACGGACAGTCCACCAAACAAAAAATTGAGCAATGACTAATACTGAATGTCAATAAGAACAGATCCAGAGGCAACAGCAACTCTGGCTGACACAGCCATGGAACCATGACAAACAGAAAGTATCTCAAACAATACTAAGGAACTAAACTGAAAATGTCACAGTGATAGTCTGGTGACAAAATAAAATATGATGCGCCGTTGTGGCGAGGGGAAGCCGAGCCATAGGCCTACACCGGAAAACATAGAGGACTAACACTGGCAAAAGAAACATGCAAATAGGTTCTAGCAGGGGCAACTACATAGGCATGTGCAACTGAGTCCTTATCTGAAGCACTTACACCTTCCAGTACATGCCTTGTTGCACCCACATTTGGTCAACTCCCAACAACTCTCTGCAATAGGTGGAAGTGGAGTCCAGAAGACTTTCCACTCTTCGTCCTTTTTAACCCATCCCCAGTCGGATGGGCTCAGCATTTGTGGATGTCGCTTCAATGCCTGTCCCCACACGTATACAGCCTCATAAGAAGCTCGTTTGGCATGCTCTTTGAGTGCTACTTGAGTGGGTGGGATCAACTCTTGTCTTTGCTTTCTGGCAAAGAGATCAAGCCTGGCCTCATGGTGGTGGTAATCTTGAAAAAAAAGGCAGCCATCTTTAAATTTCAAGTGGCTGTGGGGGGTTTCTTGTCAAATGACCCTTTGAGACAGATCATGGCAATTTTCATGCTTGTATCACCAACTAAATGATTTCTTAAGCCTAATTGCTCCAGTAAGGTGGTGGCCATTTTGAAAAATGGCCGCCATCTTGAAATTTCAAGTAGCTGTGGGTGGCTTATTGTCTAGTGACCATCAGAGACTGCTCATGCCAGTTTTCATGCCTGTATCACCAAATAAACCACTATATCACTTAACTGCTCCCCTAAGGTGTCGGCCATCTTGAAAAATAGCCGCCATCTTGAAATTTCAAGTGGCTAGGAAAATTTTCTTGTCAAGTGACCCATGGAGACTGCTCATGCCAATTTTTACGCTTGTATCATAAACTGAACGATTCTGCCAGACATAAGCATAAGCAACCGCTCCACTATGCTCACCAAGGCTGCATTTATTTAATCAAAAATACAATAAAACCCCTAAACCCCTCCTTTCTGCAAGTCTACTCTACTCTGATTGGTCAGATGGCTCAGTCTGTTGTGATTGGTCTACTCTGCTCTGATTGGTCAGATTGTCCCGTCTGTTGTTATTGGTCAACTCTGCTCTGATAGGTCAGATGGCCCAGTCTGTTGTGGTTGGTCTACTCTGCTCTGATTGGTAAGATTGCCAGGTCTGTTATTATTGGTCTAATCTGCTCTGATTGGTCAGATGGCCCAGTCTGTTGTGATTGGTCTACTCTGCTTGGTCAGATGAGTCAGTCTGTTGTGATTGGTCTACTCTGCTCTGATTGGTCAGATGGCTCAGTCTGTTGTGATTGGTCAGATTGCTCAGTCTGCTGTGATTGATCTACTCAGCTCTGATTGGTCAGATGACTCAGTCTGTTGTGATTGGTGTACTCTGGACTGATTGGTATACTCTGCTCTGATTGGTCAGATATTTCAGTCTGTTGTGATTGGTCTACATTTACATTTAGTCATTTAGCAGACGCTTTTATCCAAAGCGACTTACATCTGAGGACTAAAGCAAGCAAGTCATCGTGAAGAGGGAAGAACGACGCAAGAAGTGCTCAAAATACAAAGTTCAGGCATTGCTCAGAGTAGCAAAAGCCAGACAAGGGAAGATTTAAAAGGGAAGGAAAGATTTAAAAGAGAAGAATAAATTTTTTTTAAAAAAATTATGTTAAGTACTCACAGAAGTGATGAGTTTTCAGTTGTCTTTTGAATGCTGTCAGGGATTCTGCATTACGGACGAGGGTGGGGAGAGCAGGTCTACTCTGCTCTGATTGGTCAGATGGCTCAGTCTGTTGTGATTGGTAAGATGACTCAGTCTGTTGTGACTGGTCTACTCTGCTCTGATTGGTCAGATGACTCAGTCTGTTATGATTGGTCTACTCTGCTCTGATTGGTCAGACGGCTCAGTCTGTTGTGATTGGTCTACTCTGCTCTGATTGGTCAGATGGCTCAGTCTGTTGTGATTGGTCTACTCAGCTCTGATTGGTCAGATGAGTCAGTCTGTTGTGATTGGTCTACTCTGCTCTGATTGGTCAGATGGCTCAGTCTGTTGTGATTGGTCTACTCTGCTCTGATTGATCAGATGGCTCAGTCTGTTGTGATTGGTCTACTCTGCACTGATTGGTCAGATGACTCAGTCTATCGTGATTGGTCTACACTGCTCTGATTGGTCAGATTGCCCATTTTATACTCCAAAGGCTTCATCAGCACTTAATGCTTAATGCACTTAAAGTTAATATCCGAAATAGCCTAATAGACACACTTTAATGTAGTATGTTTAGTTATATATAAAATAACATGATCAAAAAAAGGAACACTAGTGTTTATTTTCATGCAATTTATAATGCCAAAGTGAAAATAATGGCTGTTTTCAGACCGGAAAAAGTACCACAACTTTATCAACTGAAATACAAACCACATGGATTTTCTATAAAACAACAATAGCATTAACAAACCAATAAAAGCAAAACATAAATAGCCCAAAGCCCATAATAACTAATTACAATATGAAACTCTTGAGTGTCACTATCATAATGATAATGTTATGCATAAGTACTCACAATAACAGCATCAGATGTTTACCTGGCTTTGCTCTGCAGAGAGACTGTCTCTATACCATCTGCTGTGAAAAACTGATCAAGTGAGATATAAATAACGAATTGCATTTTCAGATTATATGATGGAGAATTTATCCTTGTGCATTTGAGAAAGTGAGAAAAATGTGACACCAGATGTGTATATCATGTCCATAAGTATTCTAATCAGAAGATCTCTCAAATCCATACTTGGCTGCACTTTTAGTTTCGCTCAGTTTCCCCCCTCTTTACAGCTTTCATAGCATCAAATTTTGCTTGTGCACAATTTCCTAAAAATGAGAAGGAAGCCTGTATCTGTAGCCCATTATTATTTTGTCCCAAATTATTGGTTAAAAAAATAGTAACAAAGATTTATTTCGGATGAATCTGTTCAAGAGTTCAGAGGTACACAATATGTATTATAGTTCAAATTAATAATAAATGCAGTTAGCTGAACATTACAGTGAAATGACAATTTAAGTAAGACCAAGTATATATGTAGTTTGTTAATTACTTATATTTCCTCTGAAAAATGGTGAACTATGGTAATTGTACTGACAAGCATTTGTGGTAAACTACAATATACTTCTGTTGGAACTTGTATGTCATGTAAGTATATTTGTAAATACACCTTAAATACACCTTAAATACACACTTACACACTTACACACAATTATAATCATGTGCTTTGGTACATTAGTCAACATCAAAATAACTGTACTTCTTTAAATCATATAACAAAAGATTATCAAAGCTGCTTAAGAAACTATCCCCGGTGTATACATTCATGGTACATTTGCATTCCTTTCCTTGTAAAGAACATACCAACTGTACACATTTGATGTATCCTCATCATTGTAACACCTCTGCTCAGTGAACGTTACATTGCACACATACTTATATGCAAAACATATAACTCATCCCATTTCTCTCATCAGCACACATGTACAAACATACTCTGACTCATAAAATACATTATGAAATTATTATGAAAATGACTAAAGAAAATAATACACAAAAAAACATTAAACAGTAAAATTTTAGTCTTCACACTGATAAAAAAAAAAAAAAAGTAAATAAACTAGTGAAAGAGTAAAACAATAATGTATTTTACCCCCATCTGAAAGTCAATGGCACAGTGCCAAAAGGGTCCATAGTTGGAAGAAAAGCCTATAAAACAAAATTTTGTTTGTTGAATTTAATCAGGACTGGGCTAAAGGTTACTGTGTGTGATTGAGTGTGTGTGTGTGTGTGTGTGTGTGTGTGTGTGTGTGTGTGTGTGTGTGTGTGTGTGTGTGTGTGTGTGTGTGTGTGTGTGTGTGTGCGTGCGTGCGTGCGTGCGTGCGTGCGTGCGTGCGTGCGTGCGTGCGTGCGTGCGTGCGTGCGTGCGTGCGTGCGTGCGTGCGTGCGTGCGTGCGTGCGTGCAAGGGAATAAGGACTGTGTGTGTGTGTTTGTGTGTGTGAGTGAGTGAGAGAGAATGATAAAAAATGTCTATGTTCAGCAAATTTCTTGTGGCCACTGTTTGGCCCTGGGGCTGAAGGCGGATCTGAAACATTAGTGTTGGTTATTAGGAACATTTATAAGGAAACAAGGGATATCACCTTCTGTCAGAGATGCCCTTTGTGCAGCGGTGTATGTGTGATTCTGGGTAAAGAACACATTCACACCTTAAATATAGTCAACACTATGCCCTTTCTCATTCCAAAATATGCAATTTATATGCTAATCTCAGTGACATTTTAGCATTGGAGATGTGCACTGGTAATGTTGTAAAGACCACACCCTGTAAGACCAGACCCAATTCAGACTAGATCTTTATCCTTGTTCTGACTCAACTTCACCCAAAAGTATACTTTCAAAGTAAAACAGCAAGGCAGAGACATGGAAATGGACAGATGATTGCTTTGGTCACAGTGCAGCCTTTTTGGGCCATGAATTTAGTCATAATATTAAACCATTAACTTTGACACATGCAGAATTCAATTTTGGTATAGAAAAAAGTGTAAGAAACACATAACAGATTAAACTTCAAAACATGTATTTGTACTGGTTCATAATGTAAACTCCCTGTATAGCTTGGGAAAAGATCAACAAGTACATGTTTTTTTCACTTTGTTTCTTTTTATTATAAATGCACAAGGTGTGTTATTCAGCCATCTGTTCCATTTCTTGCCGGATGAATATATGGATGGTGTTCAGAGCCAAAATAGCAGATGGAAAAAGCAAAGCTATGTTGAAAAATGATGCATCGTCACTATTTCATTTCTAATAGCCTTACACATTTATCATGCTAGCAATAAAATATTTTCTTCATCTTTTGCACACACTGAAATGCAATGGTCCAAGTTGTTTTCCTAAAGCATTTTGTGGCCTTTTTTGAGAGGTAATTTAACCATCTGAAATTACTACAATTATCTATTTCGCTAAACCTCAGTGCAATAAAGATGACACAACAAACGCAAAGCAAAGACATTATGATCCGTGGCTTATTAAATCAACTGCACCTGTTTGACTTTCTTTCTTCAGTGGTACACAAAAGGTGAATTTCTGCACAATATACTGCCCTCAATCTTTTAATATGAATTTCTAAGCTGCTGACAAGAAAAACATGACAAGAAAATCATAAAAGTAGTGCTCCATTCAACTCATGTGTTTGTATTCCAAATCATCTGAAGTCGAATGATATCTTTGTGGTGACGAACAGACTGAAAATCAGGTATTTATTAACTGACATTCTTTATATTTTCAACGCTTTTTGGTAAATCTTGTGAAGAGCATTTTAACCCAAACCAAAAAAATAAATAAATATGAAAGACCCCCTGAGGTGAAAATGAAAGTTTTAATGTTGTTCATATGCCTGTGTGGTGTTTTAATGTGCTTTAAGACAAACCAGGTGCAAATTTATCGGTTAAGACCATTGCTGAGTATTTTCTCCTTAAACTGCAGAAGAGAGCCTCAGAAACGCAGTTTGAAATAACGATTCATAATGTATTGAACCAATATTTCCACTTGGCTTTGTGTAGCGTTTACTACAGTTGACAGAGTGGATCAGGTGGATCACTTTTATGATTCTTTCATTGTGCTTTTGCATCTTTTTTTTCTTGAGCTTGAAAGCTTGAATCCCCATTTATTGCAATTATATGGAAAAGAGCAACTAGGAGGTTTTTCAAAATGTCTCATTTTGTATTCTATGGAGGACATTGATTAAATGTTGGCAAAATGTTAATTTTCAGGTAACCTTTCCTTTTAGCATCCAAGGCAAGTAAAGTTACTGAAGGCTCGCCCACACTCTCGACTGCAATGTTTTAGAAACAACTGGTGTACGAGTAGACAACCTTAAGAAGAACATGTGACAAGTGATCTGAACACTTCATCTGATGATGTAATATTTCAAATTTATTTAAAAATTGCAAAAGAACTGCACACCAAGCAAGACAAGAAAGATACTGAACTACTTTAGGAAAAAATCCATGAGCATCCTAGAAACCCACTGAGAACGTTTCATAAAAATCAATTAGCAAAAGCGTCCTGATTAAAGACCTTTTATTGTTTCCCCACCCAAAGCCCCGTAAAACTTCGTTCTTCAGGAATCTAGCTGCTGTTGGGCAAATCTGTTGTAAATGTGCTGCTTGTTTGTAATTTGTCCCTGGTAAATGATGCTATGAACAGGGAAGGAAAAACTGCAGGCTGTATTGTGGTATTCATGAGCTTCTTATGCTTCAGGCTAGCTCATATCATAACCCTTAGCTCATACCGCCAGAGTTCTGTTCTTCTCTGTTCAGTAGTTCTGGTACAATCTTTCACTCCAAAGCAGGAGGGAAAAGAAAGAGTATGATCGAGCACCACTCAATACCACACAAAATCTGGGGGAATTGACAGCCTGGATTAGATTTACCTTGGCCATCACTGCTTAAAAGGATAATTTACTAAGAAATTAATATACTCAACCTCATTCCAAACCATATGACATTCTTTCTTTGTGGTGCACGTCTTATGATCTGTATATATTCATGATGCTTTTTCTGTTTTCATTTTGGAGCACTATTGCTTTGACATGGTATGGAGTGACCATAGGATTTTAGTTTTGTTTTAAATGTACGTACTAGGTGTGTTTGACTTCATGTAGCATGAAGCAGTGCATGCCGGTTAGAAATTTTGTCCAGCTTGATGCAGCGCCGACACCACATGACTGTGACGTATGCCATTAAAGTAGCGTGAGAGCGATTCGAGAGCAGCCGCAGGACTCAGCCAGCGCAGATTCTCATGAGCAGCTGCATGAGCTCTGATGACGACACAACTGTTCCACGATTGGCCGGATTAACCGCATGACAACGATCACATATGTTTCATGTTTATTCTCACACCTTTAGTTCCACTAAAGCTCACAAATCATTTTTTTATAACTATTTTCATGTAGTCACGATGTTATATTGTGTCATGTTTATCAAAATAAAACTGATTAAAAAACGTTGATTCCACTTCATTGATCGTAGTAACTTTATTCTTGTTCAAACAGATGCTGTATAAAGCAGTACATAAAGTATTGAATGGAAATGTCTCTGAAACATCTGTGTATTTTGCAAATATTGCATTTATTTCACTTCAGCTGTGGTAAAGTATGCAAACACCACGTGAGCGGTCACTACGGGAACCAGAAAGTGTCCGACTTCACGTCTCTGTTTGCGGCTCCTCCCCGCCTGCACGCGGCAAATCTCGCCGATAGGTTACATCCAGCCGCAGCCGACGTCGAACACACCTTTTGTGTTCCATGCAGAGTCATGCCGAAAGGCATGATGGTAAGTAAATTAAAGCAGGATTTTCAGTTTTGGGTGAAAACACGGCACAGAATGAAAGGGCAATAAGCTGAAGAAAAAAAAATGGAGATAAATCTGGCATGAGTGGGTTTGAGTGAGTGTGTTTTGGGATTTTGCTGAAACCAAGTTGGACAGAAAAAGGTACATGTGACCTTTAATTTCCATGGCAGCGGTACGGTCACTGGTTTAAGCAAGTCATTATGGCAGTGATTAACTGCTGACAAACTTTCCAGAGAATAGGAGCATATGCAAATCAGAATAACTATCACCACAGAGACCAATTACACACTGAGACGATTTTGAAGCAAATTACTGAGGTGCCTGCTGGGAGAATCCCTGCTGGGAGAAGAATAAAAAAATAACCTGCAATGTAAAAAGTGACATGTTGTACAAAGTGACTGAAAAGTTTGTAACCCAGCTGAATTTGTTTGAATTGACATGTTAAGCCAAACCAGTATTTTGTAAAAAAAAGAAGAAAAAAAAGAAAAGAGAAAAAGAAAAAAAGAATCATTTAATTGATATTGATATTTAATCGAGTTTAAAATAAAATAAAAATCAGAATTTTCATTAGTCATTTTGCCTAAGGTACACATACTGTATTATTTGCATGAGTGTTCCTTGGGAATGAAACATTTCATTTGTGACAATTTGACCTTCAAATTGAAAATAGAAGTTACACTTTATTTTAAGGTGTCCTTGTTACAGTGTCATTATACATTTAAGTGCTGAGTAATATTAATTAACTACATGCAGCTGTTTAGGGTTGGTTGCATGTACAGTAATTATGCTATATGTTTTTTGATAACACTTCATTATGTATAAGTATGATATCCTCCATATGTTCTGGAACACTCTGCTAACAGAAATTCTGGAAAATCCAACAACTGTTCATTCTTTGACCTAGAAAATGGAAAATAGCTGGAATACACCTGTTCTTCTGCTTCCTTCCTCAATTCAACACTGGGTCCACAGTACTGTCCCACCTCAATATGATGCTTCAATCTCATTCACCTTCATCTGAAACTGATATGCCTCATCACTTGGTGAACGACATAGGGTTTTATAAGTTTTATAACTTAAAACCTTTAAAAGACCAACTGTGATCTACAAGGTTTTTAATCCATGGTATTTGCTTCTGCTGAAGCTGTCAACCCACATTATTTCATCTTATTTTTAAAATAATCATGATTAACAGTGGAATTCCTGGTGAACATCTACAATACCCATGATGCTGTAGAGAAAATTTCAACAATCAGAGAGTCAAAAAAAGCAACACACATTTGCTCCGCACACTCCCATGATGCAGGTCTCTCTACACTCTCAAAATACTTAAATGTTTGTGTATATATATATATTTATTTATTTATTTATATATGCATATTTTGCAATAAACTTAAAAAAAAAAAATATATATATATATATATATATATATATATATATATTTATATTTATATATATATTTATATATATATTTATATATTTTATAATCACCATTTTTAAATTATTAGTTTTATGTTTCTCCATCGTTTTTAATTCACTCATGTTGTTCGCAATGCTTCATGGGATTGTTCTTTCCCTCACTAAAACAGTTAAGTACACAGTCTTGTACCTTTGTCTTTTTGACAGATTTTCAAATAATTTTTGCTTCAAATCAAAGTGTGTAATGTTGTGATTCACCTTGTTGCTGATTGGTTCATGGTCTCTCTAATGAAGACTATTTTAAAATCCCTATGGGAAAAATGAAGGGGAAAAAAATACATAATTTCTAAATAGTTTTTAATATCTATCTTTACCTGTACAGCTGCATCACACACCTGTTTCTCTCACTAACACTATTGTAAATGTCACAGACCCTCCCATAAGATACATTCCTGACTGCAGAGCCAAATCTGACAGTGGGCCTGGAGCCAGAGTCATGCAGCATCCCAGAATAGAACACGCCTGCACTGCGGCCCTTTAACTGCAACGAACAGTGGGGTACAGCGCAGGTCTCTCACCTGTTCACCACAATTTCTGAAGCCCAAATGCGTGGACACACAACTTATCCTTCCTCATCTACTGTTCCTGCTCTCTACTGCTATATCTTCTCAAAGGGTTCAAACTAAGGGTACGTTTACACGACAACGATATGCATAAAACTGAGCAGTTTTTCCATTGAGTTTTACGCATACAGGCGACACAATTGTCAAAACGATCCCCATTCACACAGATTCGCAAAAACGACTAAAAACGATGTATTCTGCTGCCAGGCCATTACATGGTGATTAAAACACAATAGATTGAACACATAATATGCATGAGCATGACGTCATCATCATCCGAGATTCACATTTTTCGCTGTTTCCACGGAGACTGTTTTCAAAAACGTCTCAGTTCGTATGGTAACCCTCGTTCCCTGAGGAGGGAACGGAGACGTACGTCTAGGCTGACGAATGGGATCACTTGCGAGAGCCTATCTACTTTGAGTAAAACTAAACGAGCCAATGCACATTGCCATGCCACAATTGCACCAGCTGCTGTGCATCGCTGCACAAGCATATAATGAGCATCGCATCCTTGTTTTTATGCTGAGGAGCCGGACCTGTGACTCGGCCGTACTGCGGAAGCTCAGCAACTGTGGTGAGGGGACTTACATCTCCATTCCTTCCTCAGGGAACGAGGGTTACCATACGTAAGCGAGATATTCCCCTTCGTCAGTCCCTACGAGTAAGTCTAGACTGACGAATGGGGATATCTACCAAAATGCCACGGCTGCTGGCCCTTCCAGCACTCCGCTTGAGCCTCCTGGCCTAACCATAGTGTTGGGCAGAAGGAGGAGCTCTAAGCAGAGAAGGTCAGTCACTGCTGTTCCACATGACCAACTCAGTGTGACTTATTGGATAACGCTGGAAAAGCGTGCCCTTGGGGAAGGGATCGCTGCGGAAGCCACATCCTACCCCGGAGAAGGCACTGTGATGGATACACATATGGACTAGCCAAGGAGGGTAGTACAACATATGGCAGTCTAGTTATAGGAGGGAAAGAACACCAGCAGAGACGGAAAGACACGGGCTCGTCCGCAGAGAAGCTGATCGTGGAGGAATACACATATGGGGTCACCCCAGGGACCGCTACATATTTGACACACAGCCAAACACAGGTTCCACAATGCATACGAGTGTAGGCCTGGCGTCAGACACTCCACAACGTCTGACTGCCGCAGGGGTGACAGAGGAACTCACAGGGTTAGCCATTTCTGGGGAACACTACTGGAGTAAATAGACGCATGTATCCAGTCCATGGGGCGAGAGTGGCGTTGCAAGCCGACACTAAGAAAGGGTTCCTCGCGCTAATGGCAACAGATTTAGCCTCCTCGTTCCCCTCAGGAACCTGACAATCAGGTCATACTTTCCCAATGACTTACCTTCAACTGCATCGTGATGTGCGGCAATAGCGGCAACATACACTTTGAGGGTGGAGGGAGACAGCCTTCGCTCCAACCCATCTTGTAGGAAAGAAAGCACGACTCTGATCGGACATCTTCGGGGGTCTTCCCGGTGGGAAGAACACCATTCAACGAACAGGTTTCACTTCAGAGCATAGAGGCGCCTCATTGAGGGGGCTCTAGCAGAAGTGATGGTGTCTACCACCGCCTGAGGTAGGTCACCTAGCTTGTGCAGGGCCCAATTCAAGGTTCGCAGGTCCAAGATTGGCCGTAACCCAGCGCCTTTCTTGGGTACAAAGAAGTAGGGGCTGTAGAACCCTGTCTTCATATTGGCTGGAGGAACCAGCTCGATCGCGTCCTTCGCCAGTAGGACATCGATCTCTGCCCACAAGACAGGGTCATCGCAACTCCGCACAGAGGTGAAGTGGATGCCCCTGATTTTTGGGAGGGCGCCTATTATATATATATATATATATAATTATATATATATATATATATATATATATATATATATATATATATATATATATATATATATATATATATATATATATATACATACATACATATATATATATATATATATATATATTAATTTATTTTGTCCTCGCATTCTTTGGTACCCAGTGACACACCTGTGTGAAAGGCTCATTATGCAGCTCATTATGCGGCTCATTATCCGGTCATTGTCTTCTCGGGTGTGAACACGCCTCCATGCATATTGCCTTTCCAAACAAAAAGTGTCTTATAAAATTTAAATCAATGTATTGTTTTGTGTAAATGGTTAGGCAGGATGATTTTCAGATCATTTTGAAGAAAAAACTCAATATGCCCACATATTATGGTAGCCCTGTTTGTGCTAAATAGAGTGTAATGACAACTTTGCCATTCATATGTTTATAAGCAACTGAAAAAAGCACAAATGTCAGGGCATGTCAAAACATCTCAAGTACCCCAAAAACACCTTAGATCCCAAAGGGTTAAGAGTACTGCCCAAGTGAAAATCTGCTGTAGGCCTACCCCTAAAGGTACAGTTTTTGGAATGACTGGCATTGTTAAAAGCAACATACAAATAAAGTTTAAGTTAAATGATTTATCTGATTTATTTATTTATTGAAATATGACTGCTAACCTGAACATCTACAATCAAGTTTCCCGAAAGGCTCATTCTTAATTTAAATTCACAGCCATGCAACAAATATTGCCTCCTTGTTTTTTAGATCGTTTTTTTTTTTTTTTTTTTCTGAACCATGCACACATTCACATCAATTAACACAGATACAGCTGGTACTGGAGCTTGCTTCAGAAAACTAAAAGAACATAAGCACACTGATTTTGGCAAAATGGCACTGATGTCTTTGCTAAAGTTTTAACCCTGAGGTTAAGTGCTGGAGTGAATCATTAAGATGTGTGCTAATGTTAGCAGGCTAATTTACTGCTTGGCTTGTTACAGTCAGCTTCCTGGCAGGGCACCTTCAACTTCGGCCAGGACTGCTCCTGGAGACTTTCCAGACATCACTCACGTATGCATCGCACCGAACTCAAGCACAACCCAAAAACCATTCACCAAGGAATGGTTACTTTACATACTTCCACAGCTGGAAAAAGTATGGCAGAAATGGAGAAAATATTTTCATACATTTAACACTGATAAAGGTGGAGGACATTCTACACCATTCTTTAAAGCGCTGTCAGTGGTTGCGCTTTTAATTATTATTTTCTTTGTACTTTTTACATTCCTAAATTCCAACTAATTTCCATTATATTCTTTTTTATTGGGTATGTAAAAAATGCCTCTATTATGCTACTTTAAAGGTTTGTTTTGAAGGTCTCCTACTATAGGTTTACATGCATCCGTGGTGAAAAAACACTTTAATTTTCTTATAATATACATTTAAAGGGTAACTAAACACTAAAACAACTTTTTTTTGGTTAATAATCTGTAAGAATGGAGCTTCATCAATTCTGTTAATTGATCCAAGTAAATTTTTTGACATTTGGGTTTAAAGTGTTTTAATTCTACAATATGTGACCCTGAATGACAAAACCAGTCATATGGGTCATCACATGAAATCTGAATAAATAAGCTTTCCATTGATGTATGGTTTGTTAGGATAGGACAATATTTGGCCGAGATACAACTATTTGAAAATCTGGAATCTGAGGGTGCAAAAAATCGAAACATTGAGAAAATCGCCTTTAAAGTTGTCCATTTATGTTCGCGATTGTGGTGCATTCACTCGCAAAAATAAATGTTTTATACATTTACGGTAGGAAATTTACTATATATAAATTTATATATTTTTTTGGCATAAAAGAAAAATTGATAAATTTGACCCATACAATGTATTGTTGGCTATTCCCACAAATATAACCGTGCTACTTAAGACTGGTTTTGTGATCCAGGGTCACATACAGGTCCTTCTCAAAAAATTAGCATATTGTGATAAAGTTCATTATTTTCCATAATGTAATGATCAAAATTAAACTTTCATATATTTTAGATTCATTGCACTCCAACTGAAATATTTCAGGTCTTTTATTGTTTTAATACTGATGATTTTTCATCAGCATACAGCTCATGAAAACCCAAAATTCCTATCTCAAAAAATTAGCATATCATGAAAATGGTCTCTAAACGAGCTATTAACCAAATCATCTGAACCAACTAATTAACTCTAAACACCTGCAAAAGATTCCTGAGGCTTTTAAAAACTCCCAGCCTGTTTCATTACTCAAAACCGCAATCATGGGTAAGACTGCTGACCTGACTGCTGTCCAGAAGGCCATCATTGACACCCTCAAGCAAGAGGGTAAGACACAGAAAGAAATTTCTGAACAAGTAGGCTGTTCCCAGAGTGCTGTATAAAGGCACCTCAGTGGGAAGTCTGAGGGAGGGAAAAAGTGTGGCAAAAAACGCTGCACAACTTGAAGAGGTGACCGGACCCTGAGGAAGATTGTGGAGAAGGACCGATTCCAGACCTTGGGGGACCTGCGGAAGCAGTGGACTGAGTCTGGAGTAGAAACATCCAGAGCCACTGTGCACAGGCGTGTGCAGGAAATGGGCTACAGGTGCCGCATTCCCCAGGTCAAGCCACTTTTGAACCAGAAACAGCGGCAGAAGCGCCTGATCTGGGCTACAGAGAAGCAGCACTGGACTGTTGCTCACTGGTCCAAAATACTTTTCCGGATGAAAGCAAATTTTGCATGTCATTCGGAAATCAAGGTGCCAGAGTCTGGAGGAAGACTGGGGAGAAGGAAATGCCAAAATGCCTGAATTCCAGTGCTGCTTCTCTGTAGCCCAGGTCAGGCGCTTCTGCCGCTGTCAAAATCATCAGTATTAAAACAATAAAAGACCTGAAATATTTCAGTTGGTGTGCAATGAATCTAAAATATATGAAAGTTTAATTTTTATCATTACATTATGGAAAATAATGAACTTTATCACAATATGCTAATTTTTTGAGAAGGACCTGTAAATGGTGTCTGAGTGCTGCCCTCTTCAGGTTGAACGGTGGCTACACCTAGGTGAAATTTCCTATTGGAAGTTGTGGTGACGTCAGAGGGTACCAGCTAACCACGCCCCTTGCTTACAGAGAGATGTGTCTCAGGTGCACGCCTGAGTGCAACTACTGCTTACAGGTCATGTCGGAAATGAAACGTCCATTTTTATAACTGAATTTCATCTCCGGAGGCTTCTTCAAATCCCCGGAGATTGTAAGGACAGAAAAGATGCCGCCAATGTTACCTTATCAATTTCAGCCCAAGTTTGACGATGAAACACTGGAATAAATAGTCAATCAACCAGAAACTCCTTTGCAAGCACATCTTGAGCAGGATGTTTCTCAGTGGTAAGCTTCTTAGTTTGTGGTACATTATGAGATGTAATAGCAATGTTTTGAGGTACATGGGTGTGGGAACTGTCTCAAAGTTTGACATTACCGGGGTTGTTTACAGAGAGAATACTTGAGAATACTCCACTCTGTTATAATAATAAAGACTCTAATAAAGAGAAATTACACTTATGTAAGCTAACCGGGCCCACAGCTAAATAGTAAACACTTACCCAAACAATAAAGGTACATACACAAATGCAAATGAATCATTAAACATTATAAAATCTTGCTCCATCCTTTATAATTACTCAAAGTAAAAGGGGACGACATACAATCTGTATTAATGGACATCATTTTAGGAGCTGTGTGTCGTCTGAAGGTTTCAGATCACTTACTGTACTCAACCAGAGCTGTTCCTGTAAGTTTTCTTAAATGCTCCGCTCTTCAACCAGATGTAAAAGCTGCTGTCAGTTAATAAAGATTTGACAGATAAACTCTTGGCTTTATTTGATTTTTGTCATATCAAAAGTGATAAGACATTTCAGTTTTATGGACGTCACCATTTTTGATTTTACTTTGGTCACTTTTGCTATGATTACCGGTAAGAGAATGCAGGCTGGACTCCAGTTGCATTCATACAGACAGTATTAGAGACGCTACTGTAAGTTGCTGATTGAACGGGACATTTTGGGACTCACACCTATAAGTAAATGCAGTTGTCAATCCCAAAAACTGATAGTGTGAATGTAGTCTTAGAGACCAGAAACAGAGAAAGAGAGAGCTTGGTGAAAAAACTGAGGATTATTTGAGTTTTACACATTTTGATGTATTTTTCTCAGGACAATTTAAGTAATATGGTCTAGTATACACAATATTTACCAACAGCAGTGCGCTTGTCAAAATGAGGTATGACCAAATATTTGCAGCCCCTATCGTTTCTCTGCTTTCCTCAACTCTCTCATTCTCTCTCTCTCTCTCTCTCTCTCTCTCTCTCTCTCTCTCTCTCTCTCTCTCTCTCTCTCTCTCTCTCTCTCTCTCTCTCTCTCTCTCTCTCTCTCTCTCTTACACACTTCCTTCCATTCAGTAAATTAATAATTACTGAAGCAGATGAAGGCAGTATTGGCTTGGTTATTGCTAAGTCAGTGTTATTTGCTGGCTGAGCTTCACTCATGATTCAATGAAACAAGCTTTTTAGCTAAACAACCTCTCAGGAATGCTTCTCACTCACTGTGTGTATGTGTTGGCTGTGTGTCCCGACCCAATCTGGTAGGAGAATGGATCTTCTGGCATTGATGTACCGAGTACAGATGCATTATAAAGAAAGAGAGCAAGACATAGCAGAGGAGAGAGAGGCTCTTTTGGCAGACGGGTGTCTTGATAATCCCATCATCTGGCCAGTTCAAATCCAGAGTGGCAGACCAGGGAGTCATCTTTTCGGAGGCTTATCTTTTCATACTTCTTTTTCTCTGAACCTTTCCAACATGTCTGGCCAAACAGGTCACAAATCTAAAAGTGTCCTGTAGTGCTGAAACTCTTGTGGTCATGATGATATATTTTTGCAAGACAGCACAGGAGTAGTGTTACATTTTAGGTAAGTTTAGGTTTATGCCTTTTTTTCTGTGTAAAAATAATATAATATAATGTAATAATAAAAAGTATTTAATACAAAATTAATAATACAAAAAGTATTGTAGGTAATCACAAAGATTATTGTACGACAAATACAGTCTGATAATATTAATTTTATTTACATGTAATAGGCTTATATATATATATATATATATATATATATATATATATATATATATATATATATATATATATATATATATATATATATATATATCAATAACTTTTAAGTTATTTAAAAGGCTTATTCATTTCACTTTTAGTGTGAAAGGGCTTTTACATTTTCAAATGAATAGAACTTTTTTAAATATATATTTGTTATTAAAAAATACGCAAGCCCAGCCCAGGTAAGAAAAAGAGTAAAGTAAAACATTACTTTCAATAAAAAGTAACTAAGCAAGGCAATTGTTTACTTTTATTAATTACTTTTAAATGTAACTTTTTTCAACACTTAAAAGAGTCATATCTGAATGTTGGATGACTCAATGAGTGGATGTCAATGCTGGATTTATTGCATGCTGATGTGGCTCAATAAGCATTAGCACTTCCAGCAGTGTTTTGTTATCATCACACTCCTCCTGGCATCTTGAGTCGGGTCATGGACCAGCAATAGAGCAATAGAAATAAAGTCAGATCACAGATCATGTCTCCAATGCGTC
This sequence comes from Siphateles boraxobius, assembly GCF_051911475.1. NCBI lineage: Eukaryota > Metazoa > Chordata > Actinopteri > Cypriniformes > Leuciscidae > Siphateles > Siphateles boraxobius. The sequence continues at coordinate 22,947,718 of NW_027509208.1, read as the reverse complement.
CCAAATGAAAATTAAATATGGAGAGGAACAGCCTCCATAAACAAAGACAGGTAATGAAATGCTGGTTCCCTTTCGTTGTCACTCCGAGTTACGTCGGATGACGACGAATGGGGTTTCGCTTAGAACACCTATCGACTTTGAGTATTACAAAACGAGCCAATGGCAAAGAAATGCCATGGGTCTGCGGAATTTGCATAGCGTATCTCCGCCTTACCTCGTGGGTATAAAAGGAGGACGCCGGCAACATGCAGATATGTTTTCGCTTCGGAGCCAAGAATATTTCTTCACTCCACAGTCATCTCTGACTTCGCTCTACGAGACGAGCTTCTCTCTCCGATATTGGTGTGACGGCGATCTGCAGCGAGCTCACAGTGCCTGCTGATCTGTGCAGTGATCTGCCAGTGTGTGTGTGTCTCCCTGTGTGCTTCAACATCGCGGAGTTTTTACTCCTCTCTTAAAAGAGCTTGCACGTGGCACGTCTTTTTAAAGACGGCTCGTCCGTGCATTTCTGGTTGCAGCGGACTGGTATCGGACTCTGATGGGCACGAGCGCTGTCTAGTGTGTTTGGGCTTTGATCATGCTTGAACAGCGCTCGTGGATGACTCATGTTCTCTCTGGGAACGTGATCATCGCGTCATATATAGGTTGAGACTCGGTGAACTCGCAAGAGTGAGAGTCCCCTCATCCACCCCCCGTTCTTCGGCTAGTGGCCAGGGTGACCTGAGGGTGTTGGTCTGGAACAAGGCGCCGACTCTGTGTCCGCGACCCCAGCCCCCCTCTTTAATGACGGTGCCGCTAGCGAACTGATGATTCCACGAGTCTACCCTCGGGTGGCCCGTGTGTTTTCATTTGAAGCTACAGAGGATGATGCTGTGTCTGTAGCAGCATCACTAGGTGGGCTTGATTCTTCTGGAAATGACGACTCGTCACAGCTGCCACTCTCTGGTGTGCATACGGCTGTGCCTGAGTCTGATCCGGAGATGACGGCCATGCTTTCCCGGGACAATTGTTTTTTGGGTGAGGCCGCCGACCCGCGTCCACGGCAAACCCCAATATCTTTCCTCACGGACGTGCATGATGAGATCACGGGTCCGCTCGTTGGTCTCATCCACCTTTCCTCCCCTCAGGGGCCGCTGCCCATGGGTACACTGGGGTCCCCCCGGTTGAACGCTCTGTTGCCATGCTACTGTGTCCTCAGAGTGCTTCCCGGCGTAATCCTAAGCACCCGTCCAAAGCCTGTAATTATTTTCGTCTACACTAATCTGTGGCAAAATCCTATAGTGCCACAGGACAGGCAGCCACCTCACTGCATCCCATGACCGTTCTGCTGGTCTACCTGACCCAGATGCTCATGGACATGCAGGAGGGCGGGACTGACCCGAGGCTCTTCAATGAGCTACGAAAGTGGCCGTACGCTCTCGGAGTCAGGTGATGTTCACCATTCTGGGGCTGACCGGTCTGAAGTGCACGATGTCGGGCGGACCCGTCTGCTCGACACCCCCATCTCCCAGGTCGGCCTTTTCGGCGGTGCGATTGAGTGCTTCTGCCCAACAGCTCCGCCGTCCGCTCAGATCCCTCAGTCTGCCCACCGCCGAAGGCGCCCTCCTACGGTTCCAACCCCGCCCGTTCACCCGGGCCTGGCTCTGGAAGACCGTAGGGGGGATGCCACAGCCCTCTCCAGCCCCGCCCCCGCTAAACGCCGGGTTAAGCGGCACTTTTGAGATGGGCTGCTCAGAGATGAGACTCAGTTCTTTCCAGGAGTTGGTAGCAGGGCCACTCCTTTCCCCGGTGGAGGGCTGGCGAAGAATCCTTATTCAGAAAGAACTGACTCTCTCGTCTCTGAGCATATAGAGTTCTCGGACGACACAGAGCGCCGCCCACAAGCCGTGCTCTCCTCGTCCCCCTCTGTCCCAGAGGCGGTTGACACGGCGTGCCGTCCACGGACGGCTTCGCCCCTGTCCCCCTCTGTCGCCAGACCCCTGACAGAGCAGGCCCCTGTGGAACGCTGGTCCTTCCCTGGCCTCCTCTGTCAGGGTGCGGTTATGACCTTGCCCCCACACCGGGCCACTATGCCGTCCACGTCTGGGCCGGTCATCCCGCTTCGCTGCACCACCGGGGGGACGTCTGTGGTTTGTGACGCCGCTGGCACAGTTGGGAGCCTGCCTAGAGCTTCCCTTATGTTCCGCTGGGTCGCGCGAACCGTCGGCTCGGCTTGCGATTCAGTTCGCACGGTCTCCTCCCCGCTTCAGGGGAGTCTGCTCCACTTTGGTCGGTGGCTATGCCCCTATCATAGAGCGGAGGTTGCTACCCTACTGGCGATGGGTGCGATTGAGACTGTTCCTCCAGCCGAAATGAGGTCCGGGTTTACTGCCCCTACCTCATTGTCCCGGAGAAGTCTGGTGGGTTACGGCCAATCCTGGACCTACGCATCAGAACCACTCCCTTCACAGGCTGCTGTTCAAGATGCTCCTGGCCAAACGCATTTCTGGATGTGTGCGGCCACAGGATTGGTTTGCAGCAATCGACCTGAAGGACGCCTACTTTTATGTCTCCGTTCTCCTTCGACTCAGACCATACCTACGGTTTGCTGTCAGGGCACGCGCATATCAGTACGCTGTTCTCCCATTCGGGCTAGCCCTGCCTCCTCGCGCCTTCACAAAGGTTGTTGAGGCAGCCCTTGTTCCTCCATGGGAACACGGGGTTCGCATCCTGAACTATCTCGGTGACTGGCTGTCTTAAGCTCACTCCTGAGACCAGGTTTGCGAATACAGGGACCCAGTGCTCTGGCACCTAGCTCGTCTGGGCCTTCGGGTCAACTGGGAAAGGAGTAAACTTTGCCCCGTGCAGAGGAGCTCTTTTCTCGGTTTGGACTTGGTCGCCTTCTCCACTCAGCCATTGCTGACTAGCCTGAGACTATCAAGCGCAAGAGTGCGGTTCCACTGAAGTTTTTTTAGAGGCTCCTGGGGCATATGGCATCTGCAGCCGCGGTACGCCGCTCAGATTGCTTCATATGAGACCGCTTCAGCTTTGGCTTCGCGACCGAGTCCCGAGGTGGGCATGGCAACACGGCACCCTCCGAGTATCAGTACTCACCCCGTGGTCGAACCTCAGTTTTCTACGGGCCCGAGTGCCCCTGGAACGAGCTTCCCGGCATGTTGTTGTCTCAACAGATGCCTCCACGGGCTGGGGCGCCATGCGCAATGGACATGCTGTCACACTCTCATGTTGAGCAGAAATGTTACCGGTCACGGAAACTAGGGACACAAGTCGGTTCTGGGGCATTTTGAGTTATTCATAGATTCTGAAAGTGTAATCTCCAAGCTTTCCAACGATGTGTAACATGTGGAAATCTGATAATATTTGGAGAAGTTGTGGCCATTTGAAGCTAGGCACTTAAAAAAGCTCAAAGATGAGAAAACGACCTCTAAAGATTGTGCAGTTCTCACCTGTCTCTGCCGCTGGGAGTGACAATAGGGCTCATTTACATCTCATTTAGATAAGCCATACCCCCTGTAAAGCTCCCCCTGTGCTTTACAGCTTTTTTGCACTTCGAATGAGTGCACTTCTGCCGCACTAGGCGAAAAACAATTGTGCTGCCCCTCTATTTGCAACGTACCAGCAACAACACACAAAGACAATAATGCCATATAGCCTACATGTAACGCAAAACCAGCAACAACACACAAAGACCAATATGCCATATACATATAACGCAAAACCAGCAACAACACACAAAGACCAATATGCCATATACATATAACGCAAAACCAGCAACAACACACAAAGACCAATAAGCCATAGGCCTACATATAACGCAAATAGTGCGCAACGCTCGTGTGCCCAAAATGTCAACAATATTAAAGTTTATGCAGGAGGCAAATGCCTGCCGGCATTTTTCTTTAAGCAGTCATGACAGGAATTTTCCAAATAATCACATTTCACCTCCTCAAATTACTGTTGCAAATCTCTTTACACCACTTTCTTATGTGCGTATACACACACAAATGAAATGTCCGCAAACACATTATATCATCAGCAGGTTCAGCATCTTAAATAACGACTAAAGAGCAAATGAAGCTTAACTTACATTTCAGAAACGCGCACAGCGGGCCTTCATCGCAGCAAAGGTCTTAACTGCATCCTCTATATCGATTATCTGTGCCAGTTCATGTTCTATGGAGATTGTTGCCAGTCCATTAACTCTGTTCCCTGTTCAAAAAACGTTCCCCATTCAAAGCAATCGGGACGTCACATATGAAACAGCCAGCCACCGCTGTCAGCGAGCCGAGCCGCCGTATTCAAGCACTGAGGGCGCGCGCGCCGCACCGGTTTAGTTTCCCGAGCCCACGAAGTGCGGCGAAAATTTTTTCGGTGTAACTGCCACGGTTCATTTCGTCTGCGACAATCTTTGCGGCATCCATCTTCATTGAATTTTGATATGAGATAGAGCCTGCCAGAGCACAGCATAATAAGTAGCCATGCGGTTCACTTGGAGGGCGGGGGCAAAAGCGCCGGGTTATTCAGTATGGATATACACACAGACAATGACACGCCACGCCCCTACTGCATGCTAGAATCTCCGAAAACAAGCCGATTTCAACCTCAAAATGTAAACTTTTAAATATACCAATACTGCTATCTCAAACATGGAGAGGCTTCTTCGTGATTTCAATTAACAGATTCTGCAAAAAATTGAAATTCACCAATTTTGAAAAAAAAAACTCTTCTTTCTCATTTTGCTCGAAAGTTGTGCTGCCGACTTGTGTCCCTGGTTTCTGTGACGGGTCACAAATGCTCCTGAAAAATTCTGTGAGATTTGTCACACCCAGGTGTTGAGCAGAAATGCTCCTGAAGTTCAGTGAATTTCTTCACACTTAGGTGTTGAGCAAGGTTGCTCCTGAAGCTCAGTGATTCTCGCATGTAGTGATGAGCAGTATGGCATGTCTATTGCCTCGAGTTGCTGGCAGTAGGCCTTGCCCTGCACCGCTTCCGGGCGTTGCTCAGGGGTCAACACGTACTAGTCCGATCAGACAGTACAGCCACAGTAGCGTACCTCAACCGTCAAGGTGGTCTACGCTCGCGCCGTATGACGCAGCTCGCCCGCCACCTCCTTTTATGGAGTCAGAAGCATCTGAGCCATTTTCATTCCCGGAGTCCTGAACTGTGCAGCCGACAAGCTCTCACGGCTTCAGCCCCTCCCTGGAAAATGGCGACTCCATCCTCAGTCGGTTCAGCTCATTTGGGACCAGTATTATTCCCTGACCGAGGGCACGCTCGGCACGGATGCACTGGCGCACAGCTGGCCGCGGGGCCGCAAATATGCATTCCCCCAGTGAGCCTTCTTGTGCAGACCTTGCGCAAGGTCAGGGAGGACGAGGAGCAGATCATCCTGGTTGCCCCTTACTGGCCCAACCGGACCTAGTTCCCAGATCTAGTACTCCTCGCGACAGCACCTCCCTGGCCGATCCCTCTGAGGAAGAACCTTCTTTCTCAGGGACGGGGCACCCTATGGCACCCTCGTCCTGATCTCTGGAACCTCCACGTGTGGCTCCTCGATGGGACGAGGCAGGTTTGAGTACCCTACCACCAGCGGTGGTGGCTACCATCACTTCCGCTAGGGCGTCGTCCACGAGACACGTCTATGCGTTGAAGTGGAACCTCTTCGTCAGCTGGTGCTCTTCTCACCGAGAAGACCCCCGGAGATGCTCGATCAGCGTTGTGCTTTCCTTCCTTCAACAGGGGCTGGAGCGAAGGCTGTCTCCCTCCACCCTAAGGTCTATGTTGCCGCTGTTGCCGCACACCATGACCTCATCGAAGGTAAGTCGGTGGGGAAGCACGACCTGGTCATCAGGTTCCTGAGAGGAGCGAGGAGACTAAATCCGCCTCGCCCTCCTCTCGTTCCCTCTTGGGACCTCTCAGTGTTTCTAACTGCCCTGAAGAGTGCTCCATTTGAGGCCCTGCAATCAGTCGAGCTTAAATTCCTGTCTATGAAGACAGCGCTCCTGGTTGCACTGGCCTCCATCAAGAGGGTAGGGGACCTGCATGCATTCTCTGTTGACAAAGCGTGCCTGGAATTCGGGCCGGCTTACTCTCACGTGTTCCTGAGACCCCGGCCTGGATATGTGCCCAAGGTTCCTACCATTCCCTTACGGGACCAGGTGGTGAACCTGCAACCGCTGCCCCTGGAGGAGGCAGACCCAGCCTTGGCACTGCTCTGTCCAGTACGTGCTCTCTGCGCCTATGTAGACAGAACGCAGTGTTTCAGGACCTCAGACCAGCTCTTTGTCTGTTATGGTGGGAAGCTGAAGGGAAAGGCTCTCTCCAAGCAAAGGTTGTCTCACTGGTTAGTGGACGCCATTGATTTGGCTTACCAGCAGCAAGGTCGACCGTGCCCCCTTGGTGTGACTGCCCACTCCACCCGGAGTGTTGCGTCCTCTTGGGCTCTAACGCATGGCGCCTCGCTAACAGATATCTGCAGAGCTGCAGGCTGGGCGACACCTAACACATTCGCCAGATTCTACAATCTCCGAGTGGAGCCACTGTCCTCTCATGTACTCGCTTCAACCAGCTAGTACTGAACCCGCTCAGGTGTCTGCGCTTGCTCGCCATTCCACTCCACGGACTGGATAAGTGCGATTTCTCCTCAGGTGAGCTTCTCCGAAAGCCCTGAGTTCCTCCAGCACTCCTGACGTCGGCGCCAGTGTCTATTGCCTGCGCGTCGGCTAGGTGCCTCCCGTGCGCATGGTCCCTCCTCTGAGCGACCCCCACATGTGTATTTCCACTGTAAGCCTCTCGGAGCATGTGTCTTTCCCTTGGCAAGCCACCTTGCCACCCCTGGGGTTGAAATATTCCACCTGCGGCTGGATACCCCAGTGTTCTCCATATGTTCCTTCGGGTCATACGTGTATTCTCTAAGTCCCCCCCCCCCTCCGGGTTGGCATTAATTGCATACTTCCCCTAGCTTGGGATATGCTTCCCAGTGTACCTTGGTATTCCTGTGTTAAATGGAGTCCTTCGTCCAGTCTCGACAGGGATCTCGATTTACGCAGGGCACTGGAAGACAGCTGAGAAGGTGGCGTGATTAGACTGGTAACCCCATTCGTCGTCATCCGACGTAACTCGGAGTGACAACGAAAGGGAACGTCTACGGTTACGTATGTAACCCTCGTTCCCTGAGTAGGGAACGGAGACGTTACGTCTTCCTGCCACTTTCCGCTGTACCGCGGGGATCGCCTGAGCTCAGTCTTGGCCCCTCAGCGAAGAAACATATCTGCATGTTGCCGGCGTCCTCCTTTTATACCCACGAGGTAAGGCGGAGATACGCTATGCAAATTCCGCAGACCCATGGCATTTCTTTGCCATTGGCTCGTTTTGTAATACTCGAAGTCAATAGGTGTTCTAAGCGAAACCCCATTCGTCGTCATCCGACGTAACGTCTCCGTTCCCTGCTCAGGGAACGAGGGTTACATACGTAACCGTAGACGTTTTGTGTGTGCTATTATCAATATATTCAAGTCACCTTCATTTATAGCTCTTTATACAAATAGGTTTCAAAGCAGCTTCACATTAAAAAAGAGTAAAATTACACATTATTGTCAAATTAATCACAAAACAAATTCAATTTCAGCAGTAAAGCAGCTCTACAGAAGAAAATACATAGTATCATTCATCTCAATTTAGTTCAAAGTTGTTTCAATTCAGTTAAATAACTGTCAAAGTCATAAAGTTCATAATTTGTGAAACAAGTTAAATTCAGCTTTACTATTCGACAATAATGTCATCATCCAGCTCAGTTCAGTTCAATGTTGATTCAATTCAGTTCAAATTTTGCTCTTATTTTTCTCAGTTCAGTTTAAATTGAGTTCTCATCTCATCTGTGTCTGTGCAGTTAAATCAATATTGATTGTCAAGTCACCTTTATTTAAATAGCTCTTTTTTACAATACAAATTGTTTCAAATCAGCTTTACAGTGATAACAGGAAAATAATACAACAAAGATTGTTTCTGCTGTACATATATATGTATATATACATATATATGTACATATATATTCTGCTGTACATATATGTACTTGTAAAATAGCATCATTGTCCAGCTTAAGTATGTTCAGTGATGGTTCATTTTATTGTAAAAAAAAAGTTATTAATTTAGTCCATTATATATATATATATATATATATATATATATATATATATCATGTATGTCTTTTAAACTCCAACTGTGGCAAGACAGTGGCAAGATTTGACACATTTAAAATGTTTTACTACAAATATCTGTAGGTAAATAAGGCTTTTAATGTTTTGTTAGTGCATATTAATGAATTTATTTGCAAATTTTTATTATTCTTGGCTTCAGTGCTATTTGGCTGAAATTATACTTCTTCTGGTGGACATTTAACCCATTATAGAGCAAAAGCAATATTAATACACACAGTAAAATATCATCAAAGGGATGATAAATATTAGGATATTTATGCCTGATATTGTTCAGCTATATCACTGAGTCTTAGTCGCTACTCACTCCATAGAGGCAGACAGATAATCCAAATCACGTTTCGCCACATACAGTATCTGTGTGAACTAATCCTCAATGCATATTATCTCTCGGCCTTCCTCTCAGAGGAAATCAGTGTGTGTGTACGTGTCCAGGCTGAATGGCCATGACAGACAGATAGAGGCGCTTTCATTCTCCATCCTGTGATCCTGCTTGTCCCATTAACAAAGCAGATACATTCTGTCGGAGTGCAGTTTATCCCGCAGCTTTTCCCAGTTTCACCGAGGGCTGAGCGTCTCTACTAACTGCCTTTGTCACACACATAATGCTGCGAGCTCTTCTGAGGGCCACTCGGGGATAACCACACACAGAGAATCCACAGAGGAGCTTCAGTCACAATGACAATTCAATTGAGGGGCTCTAAGCTGTGTGTGTGTGTGTGTGAGGCTTTGAGTGCGTTTACATGCCATGTAATCTACGAAGATGCTCAAGTAGGCTATTCTGGGTGAATGAAATGATCAATGAGCATCTGGATGAATCGCCACAATTTTAAGAATGAAAAAGCCGCTCAGATTAGTGTTACATTCAATATAAATATTGACCCTTGTGCTGTGTTGAAAACCCTTACACACACTTCTGGTGTTACTGGTCAAAAATGACTTGCCTGCAAAAAAGTGCTTATAAATCTCTCGTTATGCTACCTTATCGCCAAATATTGGATTTAATCTTTTTTTCAGATTGTTTTCTTTCAATTAGGACAGGTTTTGTGTTTATTTTTGGAACTGATCAATCTTAGGCCTTATTTTTACGTACCTCCGTTTTTGAGTGAAAAAAGCGTCATTTGTGGATAATCTTCTCAATTTTACATAAAATATGAAAACAATTTGCATTGTTTATAACACTAGTGTGCTTCAATGTTTAACCAGTAAATTTGGTTTGAAATGTTTGTTTGTTTGTTTGTTTTTTGTACAAAATGACACAGTCACACTTCTGGTGTTCCCGGTCATTGAAAAATGACCGACCCACAAAAAAAATAGGTAATAAATCACTCTTTAGGCTATTTTATCACCAAATATTGGATTCAATCTTTTTGTCAATTTTGTTTTCTTTCAGTTAAGACAGGTTTTGTATTTCTTTTTGAAACTGATTGATCGTAGGCCTCATTGAACTGAGCCTTACTGATTTGAGGATCATCTCAAGTTCATCTCTATGAAAAAGAAAGCCTCTAATACTCAAAATTGTGTGTGCGGATGCACGAGTATGCATTTATCCACCAAGCGGCAACCTTCCAATCCAACACGGAAGTGACTTAAACTGCAATTCATCGACTGGCCGCTAGAGACAGGCACCAAAAGAGAGTCAACCCATAGAGCCCCATGATAATATATTAATAGAAGTTTACAGCCTGGTACAAAAAGTGGTTTTAGTCTATATAGCTCATTGTGCCCTTCATGACAACTGTGAGGGGGGGGTGATTTTTTTTATAACTCATCCGTTTAAATGATATTTTTGTGGCCACTTGAGAGACAGTTAGATTGCCGCTGCTGTCACTACTAGCCGTTTGTCTGCTGTCTGTTAGCATCAGGTCACCTCAGCCAAACTCTTTGCCCATTTTCGTTTATACGGGAGTGACGCGCTGCCAAGAAGGCGATTGCCGGCTTCTAAAAGGCTCTTCAGAAAACTACCGGTGATGTCATGGACACGACGTCCATATTTTTTTTTTTACAGTCTATGGTATCCACACATGCACAGACCCGAGGCCTTTATTTTTGCAAGCCCACATGTACGAATATGAACACGAACATGATGAACACACTGCTGAACACCAATTGTTTCTCTGATTTTCAATGGGTAGTCATTTTTGACCAATTTAAGCTCAGATCAATGAGGCCTATGATAAATCACTTTCAAAAATAAATACAAAACCTGTCGTAATAAAAAAAAAAAAAAGTTGACAAAAAATGTAATCAATATTTGGTGATAAAATAGCATAACTAGTGATATTTAAGATATTCAAAAACCACTTGCACAGTATGATATACTTCATGCAGTTGTGTACTTACATTATCCCAAAAGTTCCCAAGGATTTGTAAATTCCAGTTTTAAATAATGTCTCGTCCCTTGTCATTGTCGCCTATCAATAACGTATTATCCATGCTATCCTCGATTTCCGCTTGTAGAAACCAAAGAAATATATATACATAGATGTCTCATTAGCAGCCGTGCAGAGTGCAGAGGCGTTGTGTGTGCTGTGTGAACATGATGGTTATTGTAGTTCCACACTAAAGCCTGTTTTATGCTTCTGCGTCGAATCGACGGCGTACCCCCGCAGACCCTCCGCGTCGCAGCAAACCCCTCCGCCGTAGCTCGACGTGCACCTCCAAAAAATTGTAACTACGCGTCGAGGCGACACGGACCACAAGGGCTGTGATTGGTCAGATGCACCGCGATGCAACTCAACCTGACGCAGAACCATAAAACGGCCACAACGCCGTAGGAGTGACGGCGTAGCTACGCCATGGAGTTGACGCAGAAGCATAATGAGGCCTTAAGGCTGCGTCTGAAATCGCATACTTCACTTATGTTGAATACTTCACAAGCGCTAAAAAAGTATGTTATTTATAGTATGAATGTGTGTAGTATGAATGTAATCTGGATGTACTACATTTGCCATGTTGTCATTATCATGTGACCTACCAGCATCAGTTGCGTCGCGTAACCTCCATTCATAAATCCCCTCCTGTGGCCTCATGGGATAGTAAAGTGTCCATCATATGCACACTTCAGAATATCACCAGAAGTAGTAGGTCATCTGGGTCCTTTTTGCCAACTTTTTATGAGTACTGAGAATTCAGACATACTTCTTTTGTCACATACTGTTTTTCACCTACAGTACTATATAGTAGGGAAGTACAGTATACGATTTCGGATGCAGCCTAAATGTGAGCAATTTACTCACCTCTCTTGTACAAAAGAGATTCAGTATTCCACAAAATGGATAAAACAGTAAAATGCAAACTCAGAATATTACACAAACCTGTAATAATTAAATATGTAACATTATACAAACATACTTCTCAATTTATTAACCAATGTCTTTGCTGTTGACCTTAAATGATCCAATTCAGCAATACCAATAAGCAAAAATGACTTTGTATAAACATCACGTTAGTTTCATTTTTAATGCTAAACTAACAGGGTTTAACTTACTACTTACTACTTACTACTAAGATTAAAACAGACTCTGTGACAACCCTTTCATTTTGTCTGGCCCTTTCAATTCCTCCCTCTCATCAGGAACACTTTTGAACATGATATCGTTTTGTCTGTATTCTCCAAGCAAGACGAACTGAGATCACGTCTGTTTGTCTGTGCCCTTTCTGTCCACAACAGGAGTCTGATCAATTCTTCCTGGTTGACCAATATGCATTTTTTTCAGTGGCCGATGCCATTGCCTATATCTATAGAAATGGGAGACATATGTCTATATAACGCCAATACATGTTGACATTCATTGAATGTCATTGCATTATATACAGGAATTAAACATTATAAAGAAAGACAGCACAAGCACACTTTTCAAGCAAAACGATTTTACAAATTGTTATTTGTTAGATTTTAAGGTGATTTTGTAGGTGATTTAATGCTTAATTGTATTGATACAATTGCAATATATAATTGAACAAAACATAATATTATTGAAATAAAATGCTTATGTGTACTTAAAGAGAGTAAACTTTCATGACTATAATTCTTAACACAGTTAAGAAGGCTATACTTTAAAAAGTGCATTTTGTAATAATGTCAAATTAAAAGATTTATTTTAAAGTAGGTTACATTTTAAATCATTTTAATAATGTGTACTGTTTGAAAGTGCGGGGAAAATCACATTTTGAAATAAATCTTTTTCTCCAAAACACATTGGTCATAATATTGGCACCCTTTTATTAAATACTTTTTGCAACCTCTTTTGTCGAAGATAACAGCTCTGAGTTTTCCTCTATAATACCTGATGAGTTTGGAGAACAACTGATAAGAGATCAGAGACCATTCCTTCATACAGAATCTCTCCAGATCCTTCAGATTCCCAGATCCATGTTGTTGCTTCTTCTCTTCAGTTCAGCCCACTCATCTACTATAGGGTTCAGTTTAGGGGACTGGGACGGTCATGGCAGAACCTTTATTTTGTGTTGATTTTGATGTTTGTTTTGGACCGTTGTCCTAATGGAAGACCTAATATTTCTAGCAGAGGCTGTAAGGTTTTGATTTTTTATCTGTTGGTATTTGCTAGAATCCATAATACCATGTATCTGAACAAGATGTCCAGGACCTCCAGCACAAAAATAGGCCCACAACATATAAGATCCAGCAGTATATTTAACCGTAGGCATGGGGGTACTTTTAATCCCTGTTTGCACCAAACACATCTGGTGGGTTTGCTGCCAAAAAGCCCTTTTTTTGTTTCATCTGACCATAGAATCCAGTCCCTTTGGAAGATCCAGTCATGTCAACTGAATATGCTGGAGTTTGTTTTTGGAGGAGCGAGGAGGATTTTTCTTGAAACCCTCCCAAACAACATGTGGTGATGTAGGGGTTGTTTGATATATTTATTTAGGCTTTCTGACCCCCAAGAATCAAGTAATCTCTGCAATTCTCTATCTGTGATCCTTGGAGAGTCTTTGGCCACTTAAACGTTCCTCCTTACCGTGCATTAAGACAATATAGACACACATCCTCTTCCTGGCAGATTCGTAACATCTTTAGTTGATTAGAACTTCTTAATTATTGCCCTGATGGTCAAAATGGGGATTTTCAATTATTTAGCTATTTTCTTACAGCCAATTTCTATTGTGGGAAAAAAAGGGTCAAAAAAACACAACGAAGTTTAGCTAAAACATAATTTTATTGTACATTTACATTTTTTATTATGTGTTCAAAAACGTTACATTCAGATCACATTCTTTTAAAGTTTTTTTTTTCATTAATAACTAATATTCAGTAATATTACTCAGTAGTATTACTGAGTAATATTACTAATAACTAATAACTAATATTCAGTAATATATATATTCATAACTAATATTCATTAATATTACTCTCACACACACACACACACACAAACACACACACACACACACACACACACACGCACACACACACACACACACACACACTGTCTAGACTATATTAGCAGTTGAAATGTCTCAAAGGGTGTAGAGGTCCAGAGAGGTTTAGAGGACCTCGAGTGTAACTCAGAGTTGTGAAGACAGGTGAGAATAAAGGTGTGACCTTCCAAGAAATCCTCAGGTTTTAAGGTGACATCCAACAATGGTGCATGGGCAAAGCATCAATTGAAGCCTGTTTCACACATCCTAGTACATCAATGTTACTGAAACATCAGATGCGCACTGAGCTTTAACATGGACAGTGTTTTTGAGGCAGCTATATACAGAAAAAAAGACTCCAATGTCACCTGTCTGCAACTTTAAAGTATTTTTCTTTACAATGAAAAAACAATGTAAACAAGCATATTTATGCGAGCCCATAACTCCCTTGACGTTTACAATGATATTATCTGAGCTAAGTTGTCATTGTCTCTGATCAATAGTTTAATGAGCTGTCAATCAGGCAGATGTGTATCAACACCATAGAAAACTCAACCGAGATGACACTCACCAAACATTATTTTAGATTATTTTAGAACTTTGAAAAATACAACACAACAAAAAATTCCAATGAAAGCAACTGTGGCGAGCAGGACGAGGCCGAGGGACATGAGAGAATGGCGCGAGGCCAGTGGTGTAAGTGATAATGATCGTCACCTGTGAGACGCCCCATCTCGCATCTTCAATGTCGTCACTCCCCCTTTTATGCTTCCGCTCCTCCGTGAGAGATGCGAGACCGGTGCGTCTCACAGGTGACGTTCATTATCACTTATGCCACCGGCCTTGCACCATTCTCTCACGTCCCTCGGCCTCGTCCTGCTCGCCACAGCGACAAATCAGAAAACATGACAAGGCAATAGGGAAGTTAAGTGGCATAGTGACAACAGAGTCCAACCTGTGGACGAACAGGAAGAGAGTTGTTTCCACAGCAAAACTGAATATCTGTGGAACTCCATCCATGTCAGCAGATGGGTAAGTAATTTTCACCAAGGGTCACTGATTTGGTGAGAGACAGAGTGATAAACACACCAAATACTACACAGCTTCCACAGACCCACAAAGGACCGAAAGGACACTATATATATATACTACAAGGCTGTTGAATACTTAAATCTGATTGGTTGATGAACGTCTAAGGTGTGCAATTGTTTTCAGGGAAAAGCACAGCTAAAGTAGTTCCAGGCAGATCTTCACCGTATTACATGTCAATATCACTTCGCCAAATAATTTCAGTTATTTTAAAGGTTCTTATAGCTAACAACAGCAATAGAACTCAAGCCCACAATGACACTGACCAAGCAAATAAATAAAGTAAACAACGGGATAAAAAACTACAAATTATTTCCATGCTTTTTGCCAATAGCTTCCTGTTTATAGTAAGTACAAATAATGTCAGATTCTACTGACAGATTTGTATTAAGAGTATGTTGCTGAGCAATGATAGTATATTTTGTTGATATACCCCTGGTTTCACAGACAAGGCTTAAGTTTAGACTTAGACTAAAATACATGAGCTGTTTTACATTTACATTTATTCATTTAGCTGACGCTTTTATCCAAAGCGACTTACAATTGCTATATTTCAGAGGTCGCACGCCTCTGGAGCAACTAGGGGTTAAGTGTCTTGCTCAGGGACACATTGGTGTCTCACCATGGATTCGAACCCGGGTCTCTCACACCAAAGGCATGTGTCTTATCAACTGCGCAATCACCACCCCTCAATGTTTTAAACAATAAAATATGCCTCAATGATGTCTCAAGTCCCTTTTATAAAAGCTACTAAATGTCCTAATTGAATTTAGGTCTAATCCTGGCTTAATCTAAGCCCTGTCTGTAATACCAGGTCATACGCTTTTTAAACATTTTAATGTTTAAAGCAAATAGAACAGGAGTCTGATTGTGGAACACTTTGATGTCAGAAACAATGTGTTGAAAAGTAGTAAGAAGTGAAAAGTAATGTCTTTGAAACGTGTTTAATCTTCATGAAAAAAAGATTCACACACGAATATAGGCCAAAAAGCTCACAGGATTTTATTGTCCAGAGGCCACAAATAAAGTGCAAAAGTGCAAGAGTGCAAAACATTTCGGGTTCAACCCTTCATCAGTGCCATGTGTTACCAAGCATACACCTGCAGTAATTTACACACTTATTACTATAATCCATGTAACATACCGGAATCTGATTTTATCCCATATAAAATAATATTTACATCAATAGTCTACATAATTATATATACATTTCACAACAATCCTCTATTCAAAATTTCTTTTTTAAATCATCCATCAAAATGACCATAAATATTCTCATTCCCATTATTGAATATCACAAAAAATGATTATCATCACACCTACACGTCACACGATTAGACATTGCAAATGCATAATGAAACAACATTTATAGAAAACAATTGAGAGTATATTCCTCATTCATGCCCAAAGGATATAGACATTTTAAGTCAAAAATTAATTTCCATTCCCTCTGCAAAAGTCTCAACTCCAAATTACCAGCCATACGCGACTGTTACATTTTCAATAACTACGAAATTGATCAAATGGGACATCTCATTAAAATGGCGCGCAACTGTAGATTTTTGGTCTTTCCTTCTGATAACGCTCATATGTCCAATGATACGTGTCTTAATTTGTCTATTTGCAGGTAACAAAGTGTTTGAACATATACGGTTCGTTATGCTACTACGAAAGGAAAAACATCTTCTATGGATGTGTCTACATGCCACGCACTTGAGACAGGGAAAGAAACCAGGGGCCAGTTGCACCAACAGGGCTTACGCCTGGTCTTAAGGTAAGTAGGTCTTAACTCAGCATTCTAAGTCCGACCTAATAGTTACGACTGTTGCACCATCCAGGCTTAAGTCCTCTTCTCGCTAAGACCGGGCGTAAATCTTACGCCTAGTCAGTTGCAGGTGTAAAGTCAAAATCTAGGCATATACTAGCGTTAATAGGCCTATCCGTTTTCCGACAGATAATGTTTCTATAGTAACCACTAAAAGCAAGTGATTGTTCATTGAATCGTTAAAATGATTTGTTAAAAACGGTCAAAAAATCTTCCTGTCTGTTGTATGGAGACTCTGCTACAGTTTCATTTTGAAATTCTCGTCAGCAAAATAAAGGGGAAAAAAACAATATTCACAATTGTGTCTAAAAAGTAACTCACAATGTTAACTTATTGTTAATTTAACTGTTGTATAAAATAAATATCACATTTGCAATTGTGCACATGAAAACGGCCCTTTTAATAACATATAATATAAATATAAGACAAAAAAACTTAATTTGGGACATACCTATAACTGCAGTGACATCACGCAGTGAAAACAAGCACGAGAGACAAATGTGATGTCAGCTCGCAGTGCCTCGTCCATAGTTAAAACAATGATTACAATATCATCATAGACGATACATTACGCACACTCCTAAGCACATAAAGAATGAACTTACAATTGAACTGACATTTATTACCAACGTTCTTCTACCTCACCTCTCGCGTGCAGGAGACAGACGTTATGCTGCCGCGAATGAAGCGAATTGTCACGTGCTGAATGTACAGCTCTATTAACTGAATACTATTTTAACCCCTTAACTGTCACCCCCCCTTTTGATAATTGATATTAAAATGCACTATACAAACAAACTTAAATGGTTGTAATTCAAGAATGCTTTGGACTACAGACCTAAGTTTGGTCTTGTTTTAAAGAAAACAATCAGCAGATTATTACTGAAGTGAAAGCACTTCAATAAATTAAAGTATGAAAAAGTTATGGAAGTTATAATTTACAGTAAATCAAATATACTTTATTAATATATATTTTTTAATATAAAATAAATATTTTACAAAATATTTTTTACTATAAAATTACTATAAAATGAAAGCTATATATCTAACCAAGTTGTGTTCCAAATTTCAAGTTGATATCACAAAAATTGAAGTTCCCATGAGATTTTGTTTAGGCATAGTACCAAAAATAGCCACCGGGTGCCATTGCATTCCATTGAATTTAATTGTTGCATTCTGCTGTAACAAATTCATAAATTTCTATCCAAATATCACTTCTGTCACTAAATATGGAACCTTGAGACTCAGACCTTTCTGACAATATGTGTTTAGTCAATATTAGAAAAGGTTTTGATAATAGATGAAAGATGATGCCCAAAAGGGGAGGGGCCTAACAAAAAATACCGT
The DNA here is from genome assembly GCF_051911475.1 of Siphateles boraxobius. Taxonomy (NCBI): domain Eukaryota; kingdom Metazoa; phylum Chordata; class Actinopteri; order Cypriniformes; family Leuciscidae; genus Siphateles; species Siphateles boraxobius. The sequence goes on along the minus strand of NW_027509208.1, from coordinate 22,929,859 downwards.
TTCTATGGTAACGCAACATCCAATTTCAAAACGGTTTTCACAGGATGAATTCTGAGTTCGTAAGCTTTCAAATGATACCTAATTTATGATAACTACTAAAATATGTGATGTAGGCCTAATAATAATAAAAAAGTATTTATATATATATATATATTATACTTTTTAGAGGACTTCTGAATTTACTTTTTAAAATATAATTTTATCTTTTTTTATTGACAAATACTAGATTATGTTTAATTATAAACTTTTAGCATTAAAAATGAAAGTTTCAATTATTAACTGAAAGTCCTTTCCTTTTTCTTGATCCTCCATTGATATGGCTACAAGTTAACCAAACAGCGGAAGATAGTTTACAACGTAACCCCAGCAACGCATGCTGCTAGGCAACCGTGGCCATTCACAGGAACGCGCATTGCTAAAACCAGGCGTAGTTAAGCCTAGGCTTAAGTTTGGTTGGTGCAACCGACGTTAGGTCAACTCTAAAGACTGGTCTTAACTAAGACCTACTTAGCAGTTAGGACCAGGCTTAGTAAAGCCCTGTTGGTGCAACTGGCTCCAGGGTCCTTGTTTATACTTCCATCAGGACTAGTCTTTATGAAGGTGAATCGCTCTGTAATCTGAAAAAAGAGGCGGATCCGCAAAAAGACTCTCGCCCACTGGATCACACTTATACCAATGTTTTTTAATCACATTCTTGATCGCTTGACTGTGTGCAGAATAAATAGTGGTACAAACTACAGAATGCGACTTCTTTTGCTTTCAGACGTGTGTATAAATATTTTTTGTGTATACAAAAAAAAAAAAATAACATCCAAGGTAAGAGGCAAAAACCAGAGTAAATCCAAATAAGGAGTAAAACAGAACTGAAAACAACTCCCACGATACATCCACTAAGGACAAGACCAGACAAAGAACATGCGAAACACTGGGTATACACTCAAGGGGAAATTGGCAAACAAGACACACCTGGGAACATCAGGAACTAATCAACAAGAAAAACTACAAATGACTACAAAAAATGGCGCAAAACAGGAAATAACAAGGCCATAATATAATAAGTCCACACAAGACAGGAATCATGGCAGGTACATTGTTAAAATATTATTTCTGTAATATTGGTACAGCTTCTTGTATAATAAGTGCAAATAATAATATATTCTACTGACAAAGTATAAACAAAATTGATATATCATTTGTATTATGGGTAAATTGTATGAGGAAGGATGGCCGGACTTGCCGGCTAAATACATTTAGCTAACTTTTAGGAGTAAACTAACATGTAAGTTAACAGACATAGTCACAAAATCCAATATCCATATCACGTTGTCTTTAATTATATGTCTATGTTTGCTCTAAATTTTTTTTTAAAAAGTTCAAATTCCAAAATTTATTTGTGAATTTACATAGAATTTTTATACAACCCTGATAACAGAAGAATATTACTGCAGTGATATGAGATCCATTTGTAGTAAAAAATCAATTTAACAAAGCAAAGAATGGCTGTACATTTGTCGTCTTTTCGATCCGAGTTTGGAAATGTGAGAACAGGCTAAAACAGAAAATCACAGACAAACAATAATAAAAAATAGAACACATTCCATTTTGCCAGCTCAACCTGATACAACCTCAAAACCCTGCAGAGAGAGAAAAAAAAGAATATCACAAGAGCAAGTGTGCAGAAAGAGAAGGGAGAGAAAGAGACAGCGACAAAGTGAAAAATCACAAACAAAAAGCTGTGAGGTAGACAACGTTACATTGTCTGCAAAAAGCAACACCAAATCACACCCCCACATTCACAAGAGAGCAAAAGTGCAGACAGATGTGCAGACATATCCATTATAGAAGATCCACAGCTCCATTTTATAACTCTGAAAAGTCAGAAACCATAACACAAAAGTTATTTGTCCAAACCATGAAAGACATAGTACAGTAACATCCATTACTGTATTCTTGTTATGTTTTACCTAACAAAAAATAACCGAGTTGCTGCGCAGTGTAGTTACTGCTGCCATGGTGAACACACACAGAATTAAAGAAACTTGAAGAAATGTCTCAATGCAATTCTCACAATTGAGACTTTGTTTCTCATAATTGCAATTGTATAACTCACAATGTGACAATATATCTCGCAATATGATTTTAAGGCACAACAGGACTAAATGTCGCAATGTGATTTTACATCTGTGTAAATTGATTCTCACAATTGAGATTTTATATACACAACAGTACAGCATTATTTCTTATCTTTAACATTATCTCACAGTTACCTTCTTAACTTTTATCCATTATACAGCGAATTTTGGTGACATACTAGATCATATCCGCAGGAACATATTTTATCAGGGGGTTCTGGGGGCGGGGCTTGATGTTGCAGGGCAGGGCAGGGCAGGGATGACATACTTTCATTTTTGAAAACGTACATTTTGAGTGTTGTGAAATTACATTGTAAAACAAATTGTCAAAGTATCGTCAAGTTATGTTTACTACACTGCCCTACAAAGCAAAAAGGCAATAACTGCATTTTTGGTCAACAATGAATTATTATCATTTTCATGACATTCAAGGCATCCTTTGTTATGTGACAAAACATCTTATCTCAAATGTGTGTTGTTTTGGAGAAAAATGGTAGTCGTTTGTACAGTAACTGCAAAAAGCCCCAGTGAAACAGCTGCCATGGTGAACACACACAGCTGATTTCGCGGCATCCTCACGTTTCTTTATTTGTTGGCTTAATTAATGAAAAATAAAGAGACGAAAATAATGAAAATTTAATGAAAATAAAGATAAATCTCAAGGGAACCAGGGATGAATTAGTCTTCTGGGTTCTGACGTCATCCCTGCATGCCCCCCCCCAAAAAAACAAAAAAAAACACTGATGAACATACAAACGAATGAGCACGGAGTTATATGAGAACAAATATATATATATATATATAGCCTATTTGTGCTACATTTTAGTTCAATAATACATTTTATTTAATATTTCGTATTTTAAGGGGATTTCACAAAATATTTACCTCTAAATTATGCACTATTTATGCAACTATTTATGCATAAATCGTCCTGCCGAGACTGCCCTGCCAGAGTCTCGTCCCGCCGAGACCGTCCTTCCAGAATCTCGTCCCGCTGAGATCGTCCCTCCAGAATCCTTTGTTCCTTTCCTCCTCCAAGGTCCAGAGGAAATAAACTTAATGGACTTTGACACAGAGCCTGTGATTCTTCACGCCAGTCTTGCCGAGCCCAATCTTCACGTCAAGGCAGATCTTCACGTCAAGCCTGAGCTCCTCGTTAGCCCTGTCGAGCCTGAGCTTCACGTCACCCCTGTCGAGCCTGAGCTTCACATCAGCCCTGCCGAGCCTGTGCTTCCTCATGTCAGTCCTGCTGAGCCTGAGCTTCTTCACGTAGGTCCTGCTGAGCCTGAGCTTATTCACGTCAGTCCTGCCGAGCCTGCACTTTACGTCTGTCCTGCTGAGTCTGCACTTCGACGTCAGTCCTGCCGAGCCAGAGACTGTTCACGTCATGCCCGCCGAGCCAGAGACTCTTCACATCATGCCCGCCGAGCCGGAGACTGTTCATGTCATGCCCGCTGAGCCAGAGACTGTTCATGTCATGCACGCCGAGCCTGAGACAGTTCACGTCATGCACGCCGAGCCAGAGACTTATCATCATGCACGGCGAACCAGGCTGTTCATGTCAAGTCCGCCTCACCCGAACCTTCATCTTCGGCCAAGGTGACCACTGTTACACCCCACGAGCTAGTCCCTGAACCTGTCCCTGAGCCGGTCCATTAGCCCATGGTTCCACCCAAGAAAGTTTTTTTTGGGGGGGGGGATGGGGGGGGGGTGGGCACCATGGCCGCCCGAAGGGTCTTCTCCGCTATGGCCGCCCGAAGGGTCATCTCCCCCATGGCCGCTCGAAGGGTCATCTCCTCCATGGCCGCCTGAAGGGTCATCTCCGTCCTGGTTCCCTGAACTGCCAGCTCCGCCCTGGCCGCCTGCACAGCTTGCTTCGCCATGGCCACCTGGACAGCCAGCTCCGCCCTGGTCCCCTGAACTGCCAGCCTCCAGGGCACCCACCCCACCACCCCATTGATGTAATACGGCGCGGGGGAGCTTCTGTCACGTTTAGTGTTTGTTATGTTTGCCTGTGACACCCAGTTTGTACGTGTTTCATTGATTTATCACTGTCACCTGTTGTCTTGTTAATTAAATTAGTCATTATGACTTAATTTGTCCCAGCTGTGTCTCGTTGCCATTATCTGTTCTGTGTATTTAAACCCTGTGTCTCAGTCTGCTCCTGGTCAGTCGTTGTCGCTACATGTTTGGTTGTTCCGTTGATGTTTCTTTTGTATCCCATCTGTGAGTATTCCAGTTTGTTTGAATAAACACTGCTGCGATTAAGATCCTGCTTCTGTTCCTTCTTCAACCAGCCCGTGACACAAATAACATGAATATTTTAAGTGTACCTCTGAAGTCTAAAATCCATGTCATGACCCCTTTAAGATATTATAAACATTAACATTTTAATTTCCTGTAAAGCTGCTTTGACTTAATATGCTATACAAATAAATTCTATTTGACTTGACTGGCGGATGTGATGTAATCCACTACATCATCGTGCTATGGTCTTCAGTGAAATTGCATGCTTCAGATTTAACAAGAGGTCTTAAAATGGACTTTTTTAGTTATATTACTTTCTAACTTTTTGACAAGTGGGGCCAGACAGCGAAACCCCATGAGAGAAGAACATGGCAGTAACAGAATTCTTTTTAATGTAGCTTTTGTGTCGCAAGCATTTCCTGACGGCAGGTTGAATAGATCTCTCTCTGAGGTGTTAGACTCGCCTCTTTTACTCTTTGCAGCTTTAATCAATAAAACTGACAGAGACTCCGAACTTGGTTTTCCGGCAACCACCCATTTACAGACCTCCTCCTGCGAGCGCAAATGAGAGAGAAAAAGGAGTGTGTGGGGGCCACTTTAATGCACCGGTAAATATTTCCACAGCAGGGGTTTTCATCTCAACGCAGATGCTTATTACGGAGAAAACCACTGCTCTCATGGGCAGCATCACAAACCTCATCAGTCCTATACACTAAGATGTGCGTACAGAAATATCACACTCCTCCACAGTAGAGACCTAAACTTCGTCCTGGTTCATTGCATTTTTGAATTATGTGCATCTGTTATCTTTTTAGTTGTCTTCTTTAAAGACAAACATGTGCAATGTTTGTCGACTCTGTCTCTTGACGCCTTTTTGATCTTCACATAAAACGTATATGCTTTTCTTAGTTTCAGGACACAAGTATTATATATATATATATACATATATATATATATATATATATATATATATATATATCCCATGTAGCAAGAAGTATTTCTCTCTCCACACTTCTCTTCAATTATTAATTTTAATGTGCTTTGTGAAGATCTACTTGTGCAAGTATTACTTGTGCAAGTAAGAGAATAGAATGCTATAACCATCAACTTTTGCTTTCAATAATGAAAGAGAAAATCTCTTTTCTTTTACACACTATACTAAAAGAAAATGTTTACCATTTATTTTCTTGCTAGTATCACAATGTCACCCACAAAGCAACAGATCATCTGTTCATTTTAGGTTTACATTTAGACATTTATGTTCATAGATATCTAGTGCACTTGCTGTAGAGTTCTGCCGTGTTGACGTATTTAACCTGGAAGTTCGCATCACTCTGGTTCCCTTTACAAAAACCCTATAGGAATTTTGGTAACATTTTATTTTGATGGTCCTTTTTGAACATTCTGTTGACTATAAGTAACTTTGCAGCTACATGTTAACTAACTCTCATTAGAGTATTAGTAGACTGTCTGCTTCATATCTGATAACTCTTTATTGTGATGCTCCCCTACAGACATTCTACTGACTGTAAGTTTCTTTGCAACAACATATCAACTTATTCCTACCCTAACCCTACCAGTCTACTAATGCTATACTAACACTCTAATGAGAGTTAGTAGGCATGTGCAGTAGGTGTGACATTACTTATAGTCAACTGAATGTTTTAGGGACCAGCAAAATAAACTAAAACCAGATTTTTCCATTGGCTTTTGGATTATTGCAGGAAATAAGCTCTGTGGCCAAAAGTTTATGATTCGTACACATTTTGTTCATCATGATAATCTTCACAAATGAACACGCTTTCATGAATTTTGAAGCCTAAATACAATTGGCAGAAGTGAAAAGCTAAGCAAAGGCTATATACGAACTACATCATGGTTGCATATTCAACGTCACCATCACTAAGCTTCCGACACTAAGCCTCTCTATAAACACAACACAGTGGACTAGTGAGTTTACCAGTTCAACGTGATGAAGTTTAATGTCCCTGACAACCTCTGTAGTCCCATTTAGCCTTTAGCCACTTGTTAGCAACCACCTTTTTCAAGACAAGTAAAAGCTTTTATAAATCACAAGTGGGGTGTTACTGATGTATTTTATGTTATAGAACAGTGGTCACCAATCCGGTTTCTGGAGATCTACCTTCCTGCAAAGTTCAGCTCCAACCCTGGTCAAACGCAATTAAGATCTTCAGAAAAATATGGCTCTTTAAAAAAGGGGAACATTTTGTGTTGTGGAGTACTATTTTGAACATGTCTAGAGTGTTATGTAATTACTTAACATCAGAGAACGAAAGTGAAGAGTAAATAAAATGGATGAAGTTTGTTACTCAGGTACTCGTGTGTTTCTCTGCATACTAACTCCTGACACACTTGATAATTACAGACAGGAGTGTTGGATCAGGGTTTGTTCTAAACTTTGCAGGTAGGTAGATCTCCAGAAACAGGATGTGGCACCCCTGTTATAGAATAAAGCGTGAAAATATTTGTTAACTAGGGATGCACCGAAATGAAAATTCTTGGCAGAAACCGAAAAACGAAAAAGAGGAAACCAAGGCCGAAAGCCGATAACCGAAACACCGAAAGAAATTATGCCAATTACTAGTACCACTGCATTTATGGCTATGACTGTGTACTAACTTTACTAAAATCAAGGCATTGCAATTGCATAAATTAATATTAAAGTTTCAAAGAATAAATCAATTACAATTACGGTTTGGAGCACAGTATGTTCTGTCTCGCATGCGCGCTATAGATTCTAGGAGATTTGAACTAATTTGCGGGCATCAGGGAGCCGCTATCAATATGCGGGAGACTCCCGGAAGTTATTAAGTAAGTTAAGAGCTAAGTTATTGTTAGAATACAGCTGGATTTTCGAGGTTAGCACGCTGTAGCTGGTAGTCAATATCGATGCACGCGCGCATCAGATGCGTTTTCCTTTTCTGTGCCGCGTTCCTCTCATATTCAGCGTAGCGATCGGAATGTTTGGATTTCAGTTTGGATTGGTCTTTGCAGATGCACCCCCTCTTGAAATTTCGGCATTACATGTTTTGCAAATCGCTGTCCGTGGGTCTTTCTCAGATATACTGAAATACGTCCACACCAAAGACATGTTGCTTCAGACAGCACGTGCAGGTCGCGGTTTCTGTTTGCGTCATCACAACATTTCGGCCGTATTGTTTCGGTGATAAAAGTCTTCGGCCGAAAAACCGGCGGCCGAATATTCGGTGCATCCCTACAACAAACATTGTGTCAGGCAATTTTCCCATTGACTTCGGGACGACGAAAACAGAAATACAAAAAGGTTTTAGCTACAACTAATTCCTGCAGAGCTCTATTATGTTCCTCAAACAAAAATCAGAGTGTTTCTATAGCCTAGTTGGTAGATCATGGGGCTAAGTACATCAAGGTTGTGGGTTTGATTCGAAGGGAACACTTACTGTTTGAAGATGTGGAAACACTTTATTTTGATGATCCACTTTAGACACTCTACTAACTAGAACTTTGCAACTACATGTCAACTAACTCAGAGTATTAGTAGTCTGTCTGCTTAACATCTGCTAACACTTTACTTTGATGCTCCCCAACAGACATTCTACTAACTATAAGTAACTTTACAACTACATGTCAACTTATTCTACTAACCCAAACCCTAACCTAAAAGTCTACTAAAACTCTATGGCTTGGTTTCACAGGCAGGGCTTAAATTAAGTCAGGATTAGACCTTAGTTCAATTAGGACATTTAAGTATCTTTTTATACATGCCTTAGAAACAAAAAACATTACTGGTGTGTGCATCTTGAGACAAAACAATAGCTCTGACATATTTTAAGATACGGTATGTCAGTGCAAGTTAGTTTCAGTTTAAACAGATTAATAATGCATTTTAGTCTGAGACTAGACTTAAGCCTTGTCTGTGAAAGTTCAAGATGGTCTTGTTCAAGAAAGTTCAAGAAAGTTCTTGTCTGTACGAGTTCAAGATGGCGCCGAGTATGGCTGCTGCGTTGCGAGCTCCGTCACAACATGGTAGTTTTTTGTTTGTTCTGTTTACAGTTCTTTTGTTTTTTGTCTCGGATGTTGTCTGTCTTATTCAGTACGACATACAAACACTTTTGGACATTGGTTCCGCAATCGAACACCGAAAACCGGACTTTCATTTCTTCAGTGATGCCCCGCTGTTTACAAACACGGCAGCGGAGCCCTTTGTCTGGGCAGCTTGGCCGCGGAAACGCAGCCGGAGAAGGGGAAGAAGAGCCGGCGTTCTCGTCAGAGTAAGACGGCGTGCAAATCGACCCCCGCTTCCCAGTATTCTGCTAGCAAACGTTCAGTCTCTAGACAACAAGCTCTGTGAGTTGAGAGCGCGGATCTCTTTCCAACGGGAGACGAGGGACTGCTGCATTATCTGCCTTACAGAAACTTGGATGTCTGCTGAGATTCCAGACTCGGCCATCGAAACCGCGGGGTTCTCAGTGCACCGAGCGGATAGAGTTAAAGACCTCTCAGGTAAAAGCAGAGGTGGGGGTGTATGTTTTATGATCAACAAATCCTGGTGTGATCAGAGGCACGTACATTCTATCAAGTCTTTCTGCTCTCCTGATCTGGAATTTCTCATGCTTCTGTGTCGACCATTCTGGCTACCGAGGGAATTCACAGCGGTCATTATCACGGCTGTGTACATTCCCCCACAAGCCGACACAGACCGGGCACTAAAGGAACTGTATGGGGAAATAAGCGAGCAGGAAACCGCGCACCCTGAGGCCGCGTTCATTGTGTCCGGGGACTTTAACAAAGCCAACTTTAAGAAAATAGCACCTAAATACCACCAACACATAAACTTTAACACACGAGGGGACCGGGTTCTGGATCATTGCTACTCCCCTTTCCGGGATGGCTACAAATCCCTCCCCCGCCCACCTTTTGGCAAATCGGATCACTCTTCCGTTCTCCTTCTGCCCGCTTACAGGCAGAAACTGAAACAGGAAACACCCGCCCTCAAAACGATCCAGTGCTGGTCAGTCCAATCAGACTCTATGCTTCAGGACTGTTCTGATCACGCGGACTGGGAGATGTTCCGGTCGGCCTCTGATGACGACATCGAGGCTTATGCTGATAGCGTAACCTGTTTCATCAGGAAGTGCGTAGAAGACGTTGTTCCGATCAAAACAATACGGATTTACCCGAACCAGAAACCATGGATTAATGGCGATGTTCGTGCAGCACTCAACGCGCGGACCTCCGCTTTTAACTCCGGGAGTGCGGAGGAGCAAAAACAAGCAAGTTATGCCCTCCGAAAAACTATCAGAGCAGCAAAACGCCAATTCAGGGACAAGATTGAAGGACAGTTCAACACCACCGACTCTAGAAGCATGTGGAAGGGAATTAATAGCATTACGGACTATAAAGGAAACATAAACTCCACAGTGAACAACACTGCCTCTCTCCCAGATGAGCTGAACACTTTTTATGCTCGATTTGAGGGAACTAACATCCCCCTCGCGGAGAGAGTTCTCGCGGCTGAAGCTACAGAGGTTAGTACACTCTCCGTCTCTGTAGCGGATGTAACCCGATCTTTCCGTCGGGTGAACATCCGTAAAGCCGCGGGTCCAGACGGTATTCCGGGCCGCGTCATCAGAAAGTGCGCGAACCAACTAGCTGGTGTTTTTACGGACATCTTCAATTGGTCCCTCTCCTTGTCTGTAGTCCCCACATGCTTCAAAACGTCCATCATCGTACCTGTACCGAAGCAAACCAACATCACCTGCTTAAATGACTGGCGCCCTGTTGCTCTGACCCCCATCATCAGTAAATGCTTTGAGAGACTAGTCAGAGATTACATCTGCTCTGTTCTACCTTCCTCACTGGACCCACTGCAGTTTGCATACCGCAATAACCGCTCCACTGATGATGCTATTGCATCTACAATACACACTGCTCTCTCCCACCTGGAAAAGAGGAACACATATGTGAGAATGCTATTTGTAGACTACAGCTCAGCATTCAATACCATAGTGCCCTCCTTGCTTGATGTGAAACTCCGGGCTCTGGGCTTAAACAGCTTGCTGTGCAGCTGGATCCTGGACTTCCTGTCAAACAGACGCCAGGTGGTTAGAATAGGCAGCAACATCTCCTCATCACTGACCCTCAACACTGGAGCCCCACAGGGCTGTGTTCTCAGCCCACTCTTGTACTCCTTGTACACATATGACTGCGTGGCAACTCACAGCTCTAATTCCATCATCAAGTTTGCTGATGATACTACGGTCGTAGGTCTGATCACCGACAACGATGAAACGGCCTACAGAGAGGAGGTGCTCACTCTGACGCACTGGTGTCAGAGGAACAACCTCTCCCTCAACATCAGCAAAACCAAGGAGCTAGTGGTCGACTTCAGGAAGAACGACAGAGAACACAGCCCCATCACCATCAATGGAGCACCGGTGGAGAGAGTCAGCAGCTTCAAGTTCCTCGGTGTCCACATCACAGAGGAACTCACATGGTCCGTCCACACTGAGGCCGTCGTGAAGAAGGCTCATCAGCGCCTCTTCTTCCTGAGACGGCTGAGGAAGTTTGGAATGAACCGCCACATCCTCACACAGTTCTACACCAGCACTGTCGAGAGCATCCTGACTGGCTGCATCACTGCCTGGTATGGCAATACTACCAGCCGTAACCGCAAAGCCTTGCGAAGGGTGGTGCGCACTGCCAGCCGTATCATCGGAGGTGAGCTTCCCTCCCTCCAGGATATTTATGCCAGGCGGTGTGTGAAGAAAGCTCGGAGGATCATCAGAGACTCTAGCCACCCGAGCCATGGGCTGCTCTCACTGCTACCCTCAGGCCGGCAGTACCGCAGCATCAGGACACACACCAGCCGACTCCATGACAGCTTCTTCCCACAAACAATTCGATTTCTAAACTCTTGATCCCTCATGATCAATAACCATAAACATTCTAACTGTCAACACAGCACAACATAACCTACTGCATTTACATAATATATATATATATATATATATATATATATATATATATATATATATAGCACCTTACGAGTATCTATTCTATGTATAATTACCTCTTTTTGTATTTTTGTATACTGTTGTATATTGTAAATTGTTGTATATTGTATATTGTTGTATATTGTAAACTGTTGTATATTGTACATTGTATATTATTTATTGTTCTGTTAGTGTATATGGTACTGTGAGTAATTGTGCGCACATTAGATATGTAATCTATGTAAATCTGATGTTTGCTGTAATTGTTTTCGTCACATCGTGTCATACTGCTATGTTGCTCGGAACTGCACCTAAGAATTTCACCCACTGTTGCACTTGTGTATATGGTTGTGTGACAATAAAAGGATTTGATTTGATTTGATTTGAAACCGGGGGTAATGAGAGTTAGTCGACAGTTAGTCTCTTAAGTGGACAGTTGAAATAAAGTGTAACCAAAAGTGTTACTTTTAATCCACTTTGGTTAAAAATGTCTAGCAAATGCATACGGTATGTTTCAAAGATCAAATCCAGTGACTAGATATTATAGTCAGTATAGAGATTTTTTTTTCAGACACATATTGATATTTCTTTCTGACACATACAGTAGAAGTTTCATATGTAGATAAAGACTAATTTAATGAGGATCAGAGTATATTTGGATCTGTGAAGATAAGTGAGGGGGGAAATGCTTCATTGTTTAGGGCTAAACATCAATCAATATATGATCAATTTAAGCTGTTTATCCAGATACACTGAAAAGCTTCTCACAGATCAGCAAATGTCTAAGGCTGAAATAAACGATGAAATTGAGCAAAATATAAAGAAATAGTTCACCCAAAATTGAAATTAACTCAACTTCATGTCATTCCAAACCCTGCTGTTATTTCTGCATTGGGAAAGAATCTCAGGGTCTTACTGCCCCAAACTATAGCTTTTCAATTATATTTGTTGTGTGCTGCACTTTTTTATTATTCCTCATAAGGCGTTCAGTGTGAACGACCCCCAGGGGTTTTGAAACGACATGAGGGTGTCTAAATAATGACAGAAAATTAATTTATGAGTGAGCTACTCCTTTAAAATTTCATAAAAGGATCAGCAGATGAAAAAGAACATAGACAATGTCATAGACAATGTCTCCTTTAATGTGAACACGGCAGCCTAACCCAACATAACCTAATCTAATCTATCGCCTGCCCTCAACACGTTCCCCCATTAAACCCACTCCAACTCACTCCCACCACGATTACAGCCTTTAAATGTCACACATACACTCGCTGAGGAACATTAAATTTCTCAGAGAGGCTTTTATTAGACTGCCTCGGAAAGAGAGAGAAAACCACGGAAAGAAATGGAGGGATGCTTGAGAGGTGGAGGCAGAGGACAAGAAAGGCAAAACGGCAAACTACAACGTCACATCCCAACAGCTGAACTTTTGCCGGGTCTCGCTCTGTTGTAATGAGGATTCAGAGAGCAGGTCTGGCCTAGTCATAAGGAAGCCACAGACAAAGGTTAATGAGGAGGGACCTGAGATTGCTTGTTCTCTTTCACACACTAATTGGGATCTGCCTCTCTCTAAACCTCATGATGTAAGGGCATGAGGAGCAGCGGATGCTGTCTGGTTATTAGGTTGCACGCTGCACAACTCTGAAGGAACAGGCCTGCCTAAAATGCATTTAATGGGACAATGTGGTTCAACTGCTGGAGACAGACACAGTATGTAATGTATAACATTTAGTACTAATTGGTTTGGTTTAGTTTAGAGCTTTATAATTCCCTTTGGGGCAATTGGTTATGATTACTTTGGTGCAAAACACATACACTTACAAAAAAATATCTTATTTTTTTGTTACAAAGATGAATAGCTTCAGACACAAAAGTACATTTATAACACCTAATTGTTTCAAATTTTAACTGTATGCAGTATTTCTACAGTATACAATTTTTTTAGATGTTTATATATATATACCTGTATATATATATATATAGATATATATACATAATCATGACAACTCTCGAAATAGTTTTAGCATGTTATTGAATATGGCAATGTTCATGTATTTGGTCTTGACGGACTAGATAGGATACACTGCTGCTGCAGAGTAAGTATGGACTTGCTACTTTCAATAGATACACAGAAACACTGCAGTGAGCATGTAAGATATGACATACATAGATAGACATACATAAATCCTGTACCAGATCTAGACAGGTGGAGCTGGGGGAGGTGGAGGATTTCAGAGGAACTGTAATAGCGCGCTCCATGATTAGACTACAGTAAACAATGAACCAGACTATTTAAATGTTGAGCAAGCAATCTCATTGGCTGCAGGATCAGCAGAGGCCAATCAGCTTGTGCCATGTGGTAATGATGTGATTGCTTGCAGTCTACATGTAAAGGACCTGTCCGTCTGCATCATCTACAGTTTCATTACTGAGATATTTAAACTATCCTACAGAAGTTTGGGGTTTGAAAGATTTGTTTTAAAAATGTTTTTGAAAGATGTCTTTTATGCTCACCAAGGCTGCATTTATTTAATCAAAGGGGCTGTTTACACCTGGCCACTTCACATCTGTTTTCTCAGATCGGATAGCTATCTGATTTATCAAAACGATTTTATTTACACCTGGTCACATAAATGTGTTTTCGCAAAACGGATATAAATCCGATCTTCAATTCCTGCGCTATATGCAGATTTAATGGAGTTCACGTCAGCGAAAGCAACAGATATAAGCTGCATTTTATTGATCATCAGCTAAAATCAAAATCAAAGAACACAATAATAGAGAGCGGCAACAGCACTGGTAAGATCATTTCGTTTCTTTACTTTTAATGATGAGGATTGAGTGTTAAGCGTCCGCACTTACTTTCACTTTGATTTGAGATAGTTTGCTTGTTGGCTTGATGAACAGATGCTCAGCTTCTCATCTGCGGTAATGCGTGTCGCAGTAGCGCCGTCATATCTTTCTGTAACATTACATATAGCCTATAACACGCTCTCACATGTTTATTTTGTAGCATTTTTGGGAGGAGTAACATTTACATACGTGGTTTCAACAACCAAATGCATTTACACTTGTCCAGTTCTGTCTGGAATGTGGCCCAGATCACCTCCTGAAGTGGTTTGAGCGATCCGATTCAAATCCGTCTCGAATGCCTTTCGGAGGGCGTTTACATTTGGTCTTTTCACGATCAGATAGCTATCCAATCACAGAAAATGCATGAAGTGGCCAGGTGTAAACAGCCCCGAACATACAGTAAAATCAGTAATATCGTGAAATATTTTTACAATTTAAATATTTACAATTTGTACATATTTTAAAATGTAATTTTGATCCTTCAGGAATCATTCTAATATGCTAATTTGGTGCTCAAGAAACATTTTGTATTGTTATCAATGTTAAACAACTTTGCTTCTTAATTGTTTTTGGAAACCGTTGTATCTCATGGAATTCATCTGCCATTTGGCATTTTTACAACAACAAAAAAGGTATGGAAAATAAACAATGACCTTATTTCTAACATAACTCCATTTAAAGCAGTGTAACCACGTGACAACAATTTATCATACTACAATTCTATATTGCTGTACACTGAGTGCATTAGCACTCCATTCCAAACATATTCACCAATTCAAATAATATAGCTTTATGCAGTGATGTGTACAATCTGCTTTACGGACAGAGGAGAAATCGCATTTAAAAATTCAAGGGGATTTACAAAGCTGTAATGTGATCATATAATTTCCATTTTAAAATTAACTGACTGTGACGTTGCTGCTGACATCAAAGATTTAAACTGTGCTTCATGTAATGAAAATGGAAAATATATTGATTTTTTTTTTTAATGTAATGCGTTGTAAATAATTGTGCGCTCTAAAATAGCAGGGGGTAATATTACCAGTGATTTTCTGCTCTGCTCAGTAGTTTCAGTCTAAATTACAGGTAAAAGATATGAGAGACGCTGGGCAGTAAAATCCCAGAGTTTTAAAATCAAACTCTTTCCCCTGAGGAACTGATCACCATTAATAAGGCGGCAGGGATGAAGTCCTCGCAACTGCATAAGTATAACATAATGTGCATGAATAAAATTTCAACTCTCCATATTAAGGACTGTTGGCTAAATTTGCATCTTGTTTTGCTTGCGGCCATCAACATACCTGTCTAGTTAAAACCAGATCTGTGGGCGTGACAGTTCAATTACCCTCTATTACTTCTCTATTAGTAGTTTATGCACAAGAAGGACATTTAGAGTGGAGCAGATACAGAACAAGACCCTGTTTTTCCAACGGTAAAACACCTGCTATATGGAAAAAAATATTGAGTAACTTCAAAGAATACAACTTGAACCAAAACTAAATTCAGATCAATGCTTCATGGTCCCTTTCTGAAAATCCACAGCCCTAAGATAAGTGGTAGAATCGATGATGGATGAATAAAAATATGCCAAAAATAAAAATATATATTTAAAATGAAATAATGTATTCAGTAACTTCGAAAGATAATTTAAAATAAAAAGTTAAACTTTAAAGTAAACAAATCGTTCATTGTTCCTCCAACTTTTTTTGCAGAAAATAAAATAATATATAAATATAATAACCATAATCAATATAATAACATATAAAATAAAATTAAGAAACTTCAAATAATAAATTCAACTTATTTTTTGCTATAAAGTTCAGCTAAAATCACCATGGCCCTTCCAACATTAAAATGTAAATAAATACAAGTTTATGACTCTGGCAATATATTTAAAATGAACTAAACTTTTTTACAACAAAAATTAGCCATCACTGAACTTACTTAAGCTGACACTATTTTCCTCTAGATCTGCTGTACAGCAGAAACAAACTTTGTTGCATTATTTTCCTGTTATCACTGTAAAGGTGCTTTGAAACAATCTGCATTGTAAAAAGCGCTATATAAATAAAGGTGACTTGACTTGACTCTGTCGCTCAAAAAATATATTTTAATGGCTTTGCAGTTTGCACGCAAAGCATCATAATAAAGCCTGTAAACACATTAAAATGTAACTATACACATGTTATTTATAAGCCAAGCTTGAAATGCAACAGTCATTTGTATACAATATGTAACAGGGTGTGCTTGCTCCATCTGTCTGGCCACATTTCTTTTGAATTAAAGCACCAGTCACAAAAAAGTGGCACACCACAGATCCATAAATAGAAAAAGTATTTAATGTATTTTCTCACTAATTAAAACTACAGAAAATGTATTGTGGGACACCTGCCATATGGGGATACTTGTATATGTGATATTCTGACTATTTTTGTGAACCGTGCATGTATACGTGGTGCTCTCGAGCACTCACACCGAGGAAGAGCATAAGAACGTGGAGTGTTCTGAAGTGCTTCCTCTTTCTGCATTGTGTACATGTGGCGATACTCTCTCAGTGTTCCGCTCCGACAGCTCAGTGAATAGAGCCAGTCAGCAGTGCGTTCATCGAGAAGTCTGCACACTTTGACTCTGTACATCGACTTATCAAAGACTTAAGTGTTTATCAACCCGATACACACCGCACCTTTTGCTGACCTGACTGGAACACAGTTCTTGATACTACAGTTAAACTGAAGATGCAAAGCAAAATAAGTTTTTAACAGCAACTTCATTTCCAGCCATTACACTGTAAAATATGCCCATCGAATTTGATTTGACTTTATATTTGTTTTTATTATTTTCAGCAAAAATGTTGCATAGTTGCATAATATGACATTTACCCTCAACGATCCAATAGCAGCCTTCAAATATGTGAGCAGAAGTTGTGTTGAAATAGAAATGCAGTGAATTTCAGTTTATCCTTCATTCTAACTTTTTTTTGCCTCACGTAACTAATGTTAAAAATAAGTTTCCATTAAATACGATACTACTTATACTACTAAGTGTTTATATGTAAACAACCTTCAGAAACTGTATTTGAAACTAAATTAATAAGGATCAAAAAATTAATGCTGATAGAAAAAATGTAAAAAACCATCAAAACTAAGCTAAGTTGTTACTTACTCACAACCGGCCCTTGCAACCTGTTACTAAGCATGTTTTCATTTGTTGTCATGGTTACTCATTGATTCCTTGATTTCATACATCTGATTCTTGTTTAGTTCATTTGTTAGCAGTCTATATATTTCCCTTAGTTTGCTCAGTGTTGTCTGTACTTTGCAAGCTGTTTCGTTTACTCTCGTTTTTGGATATCGCTCTTTCGTTTTATTTTGATGGCTTTGCAGTTCCCATGCAAAGCATCATAAAGCATGTAAACACTTTAATATGTAACTATACACATGTTAATAGGGCAAGCCTGAAATGCAACACTTATGTTTATACAATATGTAACAGGGCATCCTAGCTCCACCAAAGAGCCCCTGGCCTGAGATAATCTGAAGACCCTAGATTATAATATTCAAAACCTCGGCCACATTAAATTAAAGCACCAGTATATGGTTTTCTAAAGAACTACGGAAAAAAATTCTGTAATATTGCTGTGACCTTGTTCAAAGTGGAACCTTTAAGAATAGTGGCTTAGCATAAGGGCACCATCCAGTTTAGATGTGATATTGACAGAAAATGCATGGTGTGTTTGAATGGGAGTGTGTGTGAGGCTCAGGATATCATCCAATGGTTTGATTTACACAGATGCTTTTACAGTAGAGCTCTACTGAGTCCTGCATTAATCTACGCCACTGAGCTCTCCAATGATTGATTACTGTGAGTTTGAGCAGCGCGGCAAAGCTCGGTCGGTTCAACTGTAACCGAAACCTGGATTAATGGAGCGTTTTTCGGGGAGCGTCTCCTATTAAACGTGCATATTTAAGTAAGGTGATGCATTATCTGTATCTGCACTGCATTGTCTGTTATCTATGAAATATCTCTGCTCAGCTACATTATTACAGCATGTGGAACAGTTAGGCTGAAAAGTAGGGCTGTTTCTTCATTTAAGTGGAATAGGCGCCGCTTGAGTCTCAGAGTTATAATAAAAAAGTGTCAGTCGAGAAATTGGCAGAAAACTTCGTTACAAAGAGATGATGAAAATGTTACAATGATAATTGCTGACTTTGTTTCCAAGATGTTTAGACGAACAAAAAAAATGGGTATTGTTTACATGTGTGTATATATTGTACACCACTTGGACAACTGTGATGAAAAATGATTCAGCTTAGCATTTACAAATACACAGAAATGTTATTGTGTAATGTAATATTGTTTGTGAGTCATTGTTTGTCTTATGGAAACATAAGCAAACCCAAAGCACAAACATAACACCTCAATGTACCGTGGGACCTCTTCCTTCATGAAACCATTTACATACCGATGCACAAATGTTTAACACACATGTGGAGTTAATGAATATTTTCACAGCACAGCCTCGCTGAATATCCTGATGATACAAATTTGTGAGGAAACAATAGCACTGTACATAACACATGTTGCAAAGCCTATAATTTGGAGTTGAGTTGAGAATCACATGCAATTAAAGCTGCTGTGCATATAATTTTTCTTCAATGATAATTTACATTCTCTTATCTAAGCCATTCATATGCTTATTAAAAAAAAGTGTCATTAGAAATGTGCCTGTGTTGATAGTAGCACGTTTCACATCACTTTCAAAGTGAAATGTCCAGTGACCGGCTCTAAATTGTGTGTTGAATATTCTCCAAAACAGTTGAACGGGACTGTTGCAAAATTTTATTATGTTGGTGGATGATAGAAATGAAATGTCCTGTGAGTGATATTAAAAGGTTAATGCTCTTGCATTTGAGAATTACGTACCTACTACACTAAAGTCTACTATAAACCTAACCGATAGTGTTAATAAATCAAACGTGAGGTAAAAACACATTTGCTGAACCAACCATACTGTTTAGCTTGTTTCTTTTAGCTCTTTTGTGGAGTGTCGTGATTTGGACTCCTACTAGCAATGATATCTACTGAGCAAGTTTACTAGGTCAGAAAAGCTGTACATATGAGGCTGGTTAAATTATATTAGTTTACAAATCATGCACTATGGTAAAAGCTTATTGATAAGTCGTTATTTATCGATAAGATGCACCTTTAATTTAAATGATGTAAAAGTTTTTGGTGTTTTACTGATTGTGAGGTCCACAATCAACCAGAAATTTGCAGTGTCATTTCTGCAGTGGTTTGGAAGGTCAAGAGGGGAGTTCTGACTTTTTAATTTTTAGCTCTGTATCTGATATGCTCACTAGTAGTAAATGTTTTGTGTCTTATGGTGTGACATTATAAAAAAAAAAAAAATATATATATATATATATATATATATATATATATATTTACTTATTAATTCTTAGAAGTTATTGCTGCCATGTGGCAATTTACATGCTTAGTATAAGCTAAATGTTTCTAGCTAACCAAGAGATTAGCTCAACTGAACAAAACGTCATATGGTGAGACACTGTATCATATGGTGTGACCGGTTTTCTAAGTCACACTATATGATATATTTGTCACACAATGCTACATACATCTTTTTTTAATGATAAATAAATAAATATTCAAAACATATTGAATGATTTTAATGGTGAACATTAAATTACCCATACAACTAAACGTATTCCTTTTCAATTTTATACTTAATTTAACCATGTTTGCCATGCTTTGCATTTTAAAAGATGCAATTTTGTGTCTGTGTCGGGCAGAAATGTCAAGTAAAGAGAGGACACAAAAATACAGGACCATGCAAGGAGAGAGGAGGTCCTGAGGGAAAGGAGGAAAAAGTAAAGAGATCATGCCAGTTCACACAGAACAGACACCTTCTACATGGATTGGAATCTGATCTAAATTATTAACTGTCCATACTGAGTATCACAACTGTTCATATCCAGATTTGTGTCAGATTTGATATCCGATTGGAGCAAAGATATTTTACAGTGAAGGTTGGTAATTGTTTTTCTTATCCAGCACCTATCACCAGTGGGGTTCCACAAGGGTCCATTTTGGGCCCTGTCTTGTTTTCTATATATATGCTTCCCTTGGGAATGATTTCTTTTCCTGAAATTTGGTATTTCTTACCATCTATTTGCCTTTAAGACCTACTTGTAATGTTTGTTGTGCAACACTCTGTAGGTTTCTGTTTTTTTTTTTTTTTTGTAGGTTGTATTGTTTGTTTTTATTTTTATTATTGTTTTATGTACTTGGGATGTACAGCACTTTGGAGTTACTGCGTAGCCTTTAAAGTGTTCTATAAATAAATAAATAAATAAATAAATACAATAGAATGTGTGACCCGTGTCGTCTTCCGTAATATCTGCATTGGTTTCTATGAGTATACGCCAAAAACAAGAACAGCAACGTGGAGGGGTTTGCAATAAGGGACTTACTGTAGATGGATAATATTTTTACTATTTAAAAATTATAATTGTTGTTACAACACACACTCTCTTCTAATTTTAAAATGTTCATGTTGAATGTTCTTGACGTGAGATGGTTGATTTACTCATATTTCTGAGTTTCTAAATAACATTTAAAACGTTTTAAAACAATGTTAGCATATTGATGATTTTTATTCTTATTAATGTTAACTGAATTGGAGATTTTGAATGTAAAATGCATATAAAATACACTTTTTTCCATTAAAAAAAGTTAATGGAACACAAGAGAAACAGCATCAGAAAGAGCATCATAAGCATTGAGATAGATTTATAACAGGGTTTAACATAATTATTTTAAAATATCTGAAAAGGCTGAGGAGAGATGTCTTTGCATGATGATTTATAAAAATAATACAAAATCTAACGAATCTGTTTTTAAATCTTGAGATAGTAA
Organism: Siphateles boraxobius; assembly: GCF_051911475.1. Lineage (NCBI taxonomy): Eukaryota > Metazoa > Chordata > Actinopteri > Cypriniformes > Leuciscidae > Siphateles > Siphateles boraxobius. The sequence goes on along the minus strand of NW_027509208.1, from coordinate 22,908,693 downwards.
TGATAAAGATTTATGGTGAAGTTAGTTACTTAGGGACAGTATATCCCATTTTCATTTTATATAGAATAACTTTTATGTCACACCATATGACAATTTTTAATTGGTGAATAAATCCAATTTTCAATACAAAATTTAAAAGACCACATATATTTTTGGAAATTCAAGAGTCAGTACAACACAACTCAATATTTTTTAAGCCTAATATTTGAATTTTCAAAAAAAGCTTTTTTCAGGCTTATTTGTCAAACACCCACTACACAAACCCAGCACATACACAAGCCTACCCTTTTTCCCTGTAGATCAGAAGGACTAAATGAAGGGAACTGTCTGCATATCTCTGCAATGTCCTGACAAACAGTGACAACATCTAAAAAAAACACATTTCAAAGCCTCAACTGCTTCAGTTTGTTTGTAACGGCAGTTCCAGAAGCAGCTTGCAGTGGCTAACACAACAGATTGCCATGGCCTGTAAACTGGAAAGTTACTAAGATTCACTTTACGCTATATACCTATAGCTCCAACATTTTGAAAAACAAGCAAGTCTCTTTATGGTGTGCATAAGAACACCCATTAGACACGGGAAAATACTATAACACCCATTCCCTCAGGTTCATTGCTAATAAGCGAAAATCCTGCTGAGACAAAAATTCTCTCTTTTCATTACCTCGCTGTGAAAAGGAACATGCGACTGGAACACTGGATTCTATCTCTCTGGCCTATTTTTAGCATGTGAGATCATCATAATCTAATGTGAACCCTATGGTTTTCCTATGGGTCCACTTATAGTCATGATGGGCAAAACAACCTGCACATGATTTACTAAATAGTGCACTAATTAATAGGCTTATGGGAGAAAGCCATAAAATCAAACCAGAAGGGAAATTAGCAATAAGCATTAGCTGAAAGTATGCATGAGTTTATGTGAGTCAATGTATACCATAATAAATTATTATCATAAAATGAAAACTAAATATGTATTGTAATCATTTATTTTTCATCAATTGCACTGCAAAAAAAAAAAAATGTGTGTCCTGTTTTCCAATACAAGTGTCTAAACATTCTTAAATCAAGATAAATTTACTTGGGATATTAACCCTTTCACAAGTAAGTTTAAAATATTCTAACTGACTCCCCAGCGTGAGTTTTTCAAGGCGACCGTTATTTAGAACTTGTCACTTTAATGTTTCCATGGTGACGCATCATTGCTTGTCACGTGACACAGCGCAACCACAACACAGCGCTGAATGAATGATGATCTGCTTTTATGTCATTTTCCATTTTTTATTAAAAATATTTACAAATTTATTAGCTATAACATGAAACACGGATATTCCGATTGTCAAATATGTGCAAGTGGATGTGTTTTGATGTTTAAACACCTTTATAACGATTGCGTTAGTTGAGCTGTATGCCCGATGGGCGGCACCATGTTAGTTTGTTTCACAGTTCAAAGAATCGGATCTGTTGGATTTACACGTCAATTCCTTCACTTCTCACGAAATGCATGAAAGTAAGTGGCCGGTGAACTGGGAGAAGAATAGGGTCAAATGTAAAGCTACTTACACAATGTGTATCTGATATGAATAAAACGTGTCGTCTTATTATAATGTAAAGTTAAAATAAAATAAAATAAATATTATGTGGTTGAAAACACTCAATAGTTGTGATATATGACAGCACTGAGTGGGTCCTTCTCTGGCTCAGCGCCAGCAAGCGCGCGAAAGCACGTTTGAATTTAGCAGTTGATCACGTGATGCACTGACCGTTCTAATCACACCGGTGTGATCGTACGCTCCAGGGACCAACCAAGACTGATCACACCGGTGTGATCGTACGTGTGAAAGGGTTAAAGGGTAACTAAACACTAAAACAACTTTTTTTAGGTAGTGATCTGTAAGAATGGAGCTTCATAAACGCTGCTCATTGATTCGAGTACATTTTTTGACATTTTGGTTTAAAGGTCCCATATTATGCCCCTTTTCACAAGATGTAAAATAAGTCTCTGATGTCCCCAGAGTGTGTTTGTGAAGTTTTAGCTCAAAATACCCAACAGATCATTTTTTACAGCATGTTTAAATTTTCATTTTTTGGTGCTCAGAAAAACGCGCTGTTTTAGTGTGTGCCCTTTAAATGCAAATGAGCACGGCCCAGGGGGCGGAGCTTCAAGAGCGCACTCAGTCACAGGACAATTTCATCTCACAGAATCATGATAGTAAAATCAGAATCTCTCAGTAACGGTGTTCATTTCGACCCGGAGTCGGACAATAATGCCTACAGAGTCAGAGTGCTGTATAGAGATGGAACAGGTATAGTTTAGAAGTTTAATTACGGTAATAACGTATTTGTCATCTGCTTGTGTATCCACTATTAATAGCCTACAAGTCGTCTGTTTCGTCCGAATGATGATCAAACACATACTGATGGGTTTAATAAAGTTTATTGTACATAACACAAAAGATGAAGCGTCAGTTTTACTTCAGAAACTCACCGTAAGAGCTGAGTAAACAGTAAGATATAAGAAGTGTGCAAGTAGCTGCTACATAAACGAATTTCGGTAGAGTTGAGGGAGCATTTTCTTTAAAAACAAAATAATTCCACCTCGTCTTCAGCGGCTGCGTCCGATTTCGGGAGTAAATAGAGAGAGCTATGTGGATTAATACATCCAGCCAGACAACACCTACAACGCTGGGAGACATTCTAGTCAGTGCAGCAGCTGTGAACTCGATCAGGGCGGGTCTATGCTAGAACGGCAGTGTCTGTCAACAGATGTGGGCGGGGCCTGTACTTAGTGACGTCACTAAAACAGCATTCTGAAAACAGGTCGTTGGGAGACACTGCTGATGATTTATTGGGATTAATAAAAAAGGAGTGAGTGGATTTTTCTCACTATTGTGTACACACACTGCCAACACACATTTGTGTCCAAACAGCATGTAAAAGTGAATTTTGCATAATATGGGACCTTTAAAGTGTTTTAATTCTACAATATATGGTGTAAAAACGTCTGAGTGCTGCCCTCTTCAGGTTGAACGGTGGCTACTGCAGTTGAATTTTCCTATTGGTAGTTGTGGTACCAGCTAACCACGCCCTTGCCTACAGAGAGATTCGTCTCCTGCCAAATCCTAACTGGACGAGAGGAGGAGCTGGGGATGGAGTGCCAACCCGATGACAATGCAGTGCTGAAGTGCCAACTAGTCTCTCCCTATGGAGGATCCCTATACCACTCTACAGATAAAGCGTTGTGGAATTTTTCGGTTCGCGTACCTACCCAAAGTGATAAGATAAAATAAAAATTCTGCATCAAAATTTATAGACAAGTAGTTTGTTTAGGCATGGTGTGTAAGGAATTATAAACCTGCGCACATATATTCAAATGCACATAACTATAGAATCAATTCTGAATGCGCATGTGAACGCCATCAGAGTCTATCAAAGGTTCACGTTTAAAGTCTGTTTAGAGAGAACGGTGTCGTCTTAGCGGCCCCTAATTTAATAACAAACTATCATTTAGACGGAAGTGAATCAATCAAAACTAACTTTAGCTGGAAAAAACATTTTTCAAGAGCCACTATAAAACCAAACCAATCTCTGTTACCTTAAATTATATCTTTATCTCTGTAAAGCTGCTTTGAAACAATCTACATTGTTAAAAGCGCTATATAAATGAGGATGACTTGACTTGACTGGAGTAGGGTAAATAGCTCCTGAGAATGCGATAGCTTCTGATAATACTGAAGGAGCTTACATATACATACAGTGATAGCAGTAGTATTCCTATAGGTAGACGTGGATCAGCTAATGCGAGCTTGACTAGCGTGACCTGCCAGAACTAACGATACAATTAATTTTTTTTCAAAGAAAGATTATCTTAATTTCAAAGAAAAACAAGTTTATTTTTCGCACGCCATTGGCAGACTTTCTTTTTCTGTATCTTGATTTAATAATGTTTAGATAGGTGGGTGGTGATGGCGCAGTGGATAAGACACATGCCTTTGGTGTGAGAGACCTGTGTTCGAATCCACTGTGAGACACCAATGTGTCCCTGAGCAAGACACTTAACCCCTAGTTGCTCCAGAGGCGACCTCTGACATATATACCTCTGACATATATAGCAATTGTAAGTCGCTTTGGGTAAAAGCGTCAGCTAAATGTAGATATTTGCACTGGAAAACAAGGCAAAAATACTGAGGAATAAAATCAATTGAAGCTCAATTAAAACCCAATATTGTATAGGTTCCCTTGTGACAGCTTATACTATATAGTGTGACAAAATACACCTGCTATTGTGGCCATATTGTCACAAAAAAGTGTGTATTAAGTGTATTCGCCCCTCCCCCCTGGGTGATAACAGTGGAAATTTGGGGATTTTGGACCAACTAAAGCTTGTTTCTGAAGACCGCAGGATAGTAATCTGGAAAGACATTCTGTGTGACATTGACCCTCTGTGTTCTAGGTCTTTATTTATTTCAGTCATGAGCAAAGATCTGTCGACGGCTCATGTTCTGACTCTGGTATGGAAAAGGTTCTCTTCAGTCGGAAGAAATTTCAAAATGAGTTTCCAGGGTACAGTTCAATCAATACGATCATTTGAGAAGGTTAGACTTACAATCTTCTGACATGTCTAGAAGAAGAGGAAAATGAGAATGTGAATGTCTTTACTGTCACTTTTAATCAATTTAATGCGTTCTTGCTGAATAAAAGTATTAATTTCTTTCAAAAGAAATAAACAGTAGCGCTTTCTAAAAGTACATCACAGAAGAAAATAATGAATTTTATTTATTAAATATTTGACTGGATTTGTCTAGTAGCCAACTAGGTGAACCTGGAAATGTTGAGTACACCAAAATTTTATTGCAGAAATGTGAAAAAAGGGGTCCCCAACATACAGAAACTGCCGGATGCTAATTTGCATATGTTGAGCAAATGCATAATTAGCATAATTAGCGTTATCAGCTTAATCGTCCATTTTGACCAGATATTTTGCACTGTATGGCCAATTTCTACAATATGTGAGGGGTTTTCAAGGTTTTAGATGATGCTGATTTCATTTCTGGCATTTTCAGATTTCAAAGAGCTAATTTTATTACATATTTTTGATTACTTTCAGGCATAATTTTAGGTTATTTTTATGGTAAACAAAATAATCTTACATTTCAAAATCATGAGTGCTCTTGTGAATGTTTATGCATTGTTTCCAGGGAGTAGTGAGGCTGAATCCCCTTCTGACACTTTTGAAGATTCAAAATTGCTTTTTGGATAAACGATGAATCTTTGTTAGGCTAAATGTTATGCATTTCTGGAGGAAAAAGCAATGTGGGAATTTGACATAACTTGGATCATGCAACTGTACGATACATATTAATGGGGTAGCTTTTTAAGACACCCAATGAGATGTGTGGTGGCAAACCATTTTCTAGTACTGAATAAGAGACAAATATGTAACAATTGTCTTTAACAATTTATTCCCTTGCAAGGAAAGGTCAACAGTCATACAGTCATTACAACAAGTGCCTGCAGAGTGTGACAACGAATTGGGGGCATGTTCCTCCCCTAAGGTTGTTTCACCTAATCACCTAAGCCCATCACCATGTGTGATCAACGAACTATCTACAAATATACACTATATACATGCCATACAAGACAGGCCCCGCGAGTCGCTAGGGCATTGCCCAAATGGCTAAGGGCTGCCCAGGTTGGTCCACAAGTCACAAGATCCAACAAGGACCCAGTTAAAACTCTGCCAGACCCAAGAGTTAAAACTGAGTCTGGGCGACCCGGGTCAGCTCGGCAGACGCAAGGCTAACCAAGAGGGCCTCACCTCCGCACCACAAAAAGCACACAATGGCTACCACCTTCAGGCAAACTGCTATGCCTCACAATTAATTAACAAAAGGCAGCCTCATCATCTTCACTATCCTTGTCTGTTCTGTCATCATCTTCTTCAGACCCTTCATCCCTCTGTTTGTGTTCTTGGTGTTGTGTAAGTATGTTGCAGCATATACCACCATTGCCTTTGCAGGAACAATAACTGGTACAGGCCAGACCTGCAGCTGCACAGCTGCTCTTTGCTGATGTGCAAGGTTTCAACCCAGCTTTGCAACCACAGCTGACAACATCTAACAAAGCAGGAGGAGCAACTGGACTTGAATCCTTGGTGGGCATAATCAGTTCCTCTCCTTCCTTTAGGCCCATCTTCTTGTCCCATCCAAACAAGGTGATATCCACAGCCGGTGGATCAGGCTGGTCTGCTGCTTTCCATAGCAGCACCTGTAGGTGGGCACGTCTTCCATGAAGGCGCATATTGCGCTCTGTAGGAGGTAGTGTCTTCAGTGCTGGGGGTCTTTTGCGCTTTCAGTAAATTTCATACCGGGCTGCATCCAAGGTTACAGAGTTCCTCTGATTGTACATAGCCAGAAAGAAAGCCCTCGTTGCTTTTGTGATCTGTAAATCTGTGGCTTCTGCCTCTCCAATACAGTGGAGAAACTTACCGGGTACGACTCTTGTGGCCTTGAGTGCAGACACCTTCCCCTTTCCGACAGGATATGAGGAGTTCTCACATCCCGAAAGAGCATGCATGGTCAGAATGGAACCACATTGGTCACCTAGATTCTCTGCAGTTGCATTTATGCTGAGAACAGTACCATTCCATTTTTCCATCTGTAGGTTAGTAGTGATACCAGCCTTCCAACACCAATAAACCATGAGCACAAATACATTTGTGTCATCACTGAGAATGTGAACAGTAGAAGCCCCAAGTCTGACAGCATCTAACATGTAAGATATAAGTGATATATCGGCCTCATCATGAGTGTCAATGCTGTCAGCTTTACTGACCATCATGATCTTACTTCCTACATTGAAAGTACACAGGAGTTCGCTCAGCCTTTGTTTGTTGTACTTGTTTTTCAAGACTTTGTCTCGACTAGGTAGAGGTGTATTCAATGAGAGCTTGTGGAGCTCTCTCCTGCTCTTCTATGTCTCTCATGGTCCTTGGCAGACACCTGCAAATATCTGTCAAAGATGACAAATGTTTGGGTGTCGTAACAATTAAGCCGACGTCCCATGCTGGCTGCAATATCTGCCACTGTCCCAGACGATGGCCAAACCACGTGATAAATGAGCTGGGATGCATCCACAATGACAACATCTGGTGGCTGGGGATTGCAGACTGGAATTTCCAAAGTTGTCTGATTCCAGCTTGTACTGATGTGCTGCTGGATGCATTGAGCAAGTGTGAGTGCTGGTTTGGTCACCGTTTCTTCCCTGGACACAAGACTGGATACAAGCCTTAGGAGAGTTGGACTTGTATCTTGAATGACCCTTTCATGCCTAAAGCTGCCAAGGTCGTATTCACGAGACAATGGAATATTCTGGACCTCTGTCCGCACTTTTCTGACAACCTTGTTGACATCATCATCGTCGTCATTGGAGAGGCCAGTTTGTCCTACCAAGCCAACAATCGTCTGGCATCCTTCAACTCTCAGTACAATAACAGCATCACCATAGTAATCACACAGGTTGGCTAGCATTTGCTTCTGGCACAAACTCCCAGAATTAGCTACAAAAACATCATGTAATTCAGAGACAGTCAAAGTCACTGTCTTGTTTGCACTCATGTGGTCTATGGCCGAAGCTAGGCAGCTGTCAATTGGTTTACTAGCAGTTGCACTTGAGTCAAGAGGTACCTCCTGAAAGCATTGTAACACTTGGAGTGATACTGAGCATCAGCTGCTGGTAGGTCCATGATGCCATTCACCCGTAACTTCACAACTTCTGCCCAATAATTCTGTCTTTCATCACATTTAGACAAAATCACATCTTTGAAGGATGGAAGGCCTGGCCTATTTAAAGTCTGACATTTTTTAACTGGATTCCACCTGTTAGGATTTTTAGAGACTTTTTCTTCACAAATAACACCACAGAACAAGCACTGTTTTGAATACTCAAAGGCAGAGAGTTGAGAGCGAATTATTCGCTTTCCGGGCTGACTCTGACATGAGTCTGACTTGCGTTTGCTATCATTTCTAGAGCGAGAAGTATATGAGCTGTAGCAAGATTTTTGACATAACACAGAAGCTGATGAAGCACCATCAGTAGAAATAATGTTTGATAAAGTCGCATGTATGGCTGTGTCTCCGAGCTCCTTGCTCAATTAGCATAGCAGCGATTCCTTTGGACCCAGATATTTTAAAGTCGCCATCTTTGCCACTGCATGGTGCAAACAGACACTTCTTTCCCGACATTTTGACCTGATCAAACCAATCTCTCTTTGTTTTGAAAGTACTCAACCCTAAAGAATGTTCCACCACAACAACTTGAAAGCAGCAATAACACTGAATATCGACTGTTTTTAATCCTTTCTTATCAAACCTGATGTCAAAGTCTGAATTTTTAAAAAAGAATCCAATATTTTAAAATAATGGTAACTAATTTTAGAACACCAGATTTACCCACAAAATGGATCTGACTAAAAATTCACAATGTATTGAACAATACTGTCATTATAACTCTTTCCACCTTTTATCTTAATGTGAAAACATAAGTAATGTCAACATTAAAATGTCAAGGTAAGGCAAGTTTGATAATTGCAAGGTGAATTTCGACTTTAAAACTATGCTCCCTTGCTTTATAACATACTTATTACAACTACAACAGCTAGCTGCAACAGTTTATTTTCATAAAAACATGACCGGACCTCAAGAAATGTAAACAAAATTAGGTTATCAACATTCACATCAAAGAGCAAGAGCTCTTGTGATTCTGAAATGTGAAATTATTGTTTACCATGAAAATAACCTAAAATTTTGTCCGAAATTAATAAAAAATGTGTCTAAATGTATCCAAATTTGTTATAGAATTGCCATTTTGGAGTCTGATAGTGCCAGAAATGAAATCATCATTCTCTAAAACCTCTAAATCCACCCACATATTGTAGAAATTGGCCATAGAGTGCAAAATATCTGGTCAAAATGGACGATTAAGCTAATAATGCTAATTATGCTAATTATGAAAATTGCTCAACATATGCAAATTAGCATCCGGCAGTTTCTGTATGCTGGGGACCAATACTTCACATTTCTGCAATAAAACTTTGGTGTACTCAACATTTCCGGGTTCACAATGGGGCTCTATGGGCTGGCTACTAAACTATGGTTTTAAGGTTGATTGTATGTGCAAGTGCTTGATATTATATTGAACTAATTTTGTTGTTGTTGTCGTAACTATTAAGGAATTTGTTAATTTTGGTATTTGTACAGTGTAGACTTGAGTAAAGTGATGGAAACAAATAAAATACAGCACAAGAAACCACACAGAAGAGAACAGAATCTGTTGTCGTTCATGTCCAAATTTAAGATAGTGTTTGAACATTTGTGTGGTCACTAACACTTTACCATACTTTTAAAACATTATTTATTACAGCAATTATACATTTTTAAAGTATATACTTTCATAATATAAATATACTTAAGTGCAAACTGAATGTAATGTTCCCTTTCGAAGGGAACTCAACAATACGTCATCGATGCTATGGGGAACGCCTCAGGCGTGACAGGTGTCTGAAATCACTATCAAATCACGTCAATCATATTGACCGGCGATAGCCCGTGAATCATTAGCGTGAATGATTAACGTGCGCCTGCAAGTATATAAGGGCGCCTTGCAAACATGACAAATCATCTCATCGTCTTAAGGGACTGTCTGTTTGAAAACGCTACTCAATGAAACGGTAAGAAAATGAAATATACAGCACACGAGCTGTGCTTTTCCTGCCTGGGAGAAGACCGCGCACGGGAGGTTCTCGAGGGAACCCTCTGTGCGAACTGTGAGCGTTTTTCTCTTAAAATGCTCTGCTCTAGTCTGGCCCTCTCCTCGAGTGAAGGGGGTTCAACGTCTGGTCATCGTGTTCCCGCTCGTGCCGAGGCAGAGCGGCGACTTGCATCATGGGCTTCCAGATAGAGCTCGTCGATCATCTTGAGAGGGCTGTAAAGCTCTCAGATGATTCGACGGCTGACGAGGGCGAACTGCAGGTCAATGATGAGGATTTTTCACCGCCGGTTTCCTGCAGTTGCTGCTCTTCAGGACGAGCAGGAGATGGCTGAGGAGGTTTATAATCAGGTAGATCCTGAACCCTCTCAGCCACCCTGCACCGTGTGTGCAGATTTGGTGGATGTTGTGGAGCGCACCGCTAACAGGCTGTAGCTGCCATGGCAACGCGCTAGAGGAGAGACCGCTCGCGGTAGGCTTGACGATCGGTTTCTCCCCGGCCATACACCACCAGCTCAGATGAGCCTTCCATCGTCTTCCGCATGGAAGACTCCATAATCTGCCCCTATTCACCGACATCAGCGGGTTAGTTTCGTGATTGTTGAGGGGATCGCAGAGCATGGGTATGTGTCGATGCCGCCCATTTGACGAGTCGTTTGCGAACTATCTTGTGTCTGGGCAGGCGTCGACACTGAGAGCTCCAACCCTGCCATCCAAACCGCTAAAGACAACAGCATGTTTGAATGGCAGAGCATACAAGGAAGCGGTTCAGGTTGGTGCTTCCCTGGACGTCATGCTTCTATACAAGATCTTCGAGCTAGAGCGTATTGAATCAGTGTGAACAAAAGCGGAGCTAGTGTGCGAGTGAGCCATTTCATCAAAGCAATATTGTCAACGTCAGCGAGTATTTGCATTAGATTATTATTATTATTATTATCTAAGGCATCAATAAAGCTTACCCGCAATGAAGTGTTGTGTCTTATCGCGGACCCTGATTCTGAAGGGGAATATCTGCCTTCAGAAGATGACGGTGATTCTGAAAGTGAAAGCATAGCTCTACACAAAGCACAAACGGTGAATCCTTTACCCAATGTAGATGGTCCTTTGCCCAATGTCAGTGGTGGGAACAATGTTTCCCGGGGTCGGAGTGTTCATCGCCAAGTTAGCAGACTTGATAGTGATGTGGGGAACGAGGCGGGAGATTTTTACCGCGCTAGCCAAGTAGATTTGTCTTCTGACCGTGTGCCTCTCCGCAATGGCGGCGACAGTATTGTGGTGGAGACTTTGTCTAATGCCGCTGGGTATGTTAGATGAGGTCGAAGTATTCATAGGACAATTAGGGGGCAACGTGAAGGCAGGATGGGGAGTCGAAATGACAATGACAGTAGTCCGAGCTGTGCACACTCGGCGCGCGCGAGGCAGATCTGGCCGCGCTGCTCGTAGCAGGAGCAGAGGCGGTGTGACACGGGACAGAGGGGCTGTTATGCATAGTTTATCGCAAGCATATGAATAATATATATGTGCCCCATACATGGAATCAGAGTGCCTACTGTATGTAGTAAATGGAAAATCTCTACAGCAAAAGGCCAACCGCTACATGCATATGGTTTGTTTCTACCATTTATTAGTAATGATTTACACAGTTTGTTCACTACTTACTATTTACCTGAGCATTCAGTATTGTGCAATATAGCATACAGAAGGTGAGTGACATTTTGGGGAAAAGAAGTTCTGCGTTTTATCATTTAAACGTGACTTTTCTTGAAAATTCTATAATCCAAAGTGGCCGCCGCCATATGACTTCATAATATGCAAATTAGATGGGAAAATGTAATCCCTACATAAACTTTGGGTCATCCTTAATATTTCTCTAATTTACAGAAAGTCTCTATCTTTTATCACTTTTAAGATATAGCCTTTTGAAATTAAGATGTCAAAATCGAACGTTTTAGGAAGAAAACTCTGGCGCCTAAAGGGTTAAACCTGGCAGACGTCAGGGAGAAAGCGAAGGTTCGTCGGTTCAACTCGGTTCGCCGGTTTTGCCCTCTGAACTCTTTGGCACCTCCGTGGAGGTGGTGCTTGGGAAGTTCAGGGAGGCGAAGGCGCGCTCAGCTGCTTTTAGGACCTGCATACCGCTGAGATCCGGTTCCACGCCCAGGCAGGCGGGAGGGCCTGGCCCTTCACGGTCTGAGGACCGTAGACAGGGCCAGAGAGCCAGTGTCGCATCTTGTGTGCCTCCTCCATGGAGGAACAGGGCGCAGAAGAGGCGTGACTCCAGCAAGAAGAGGGATCTGAGGGAGGTTATCCAGCACAAGCGCACACAGCGTCGCTGATGGATAATCTCCCCGGAGGGCTTAATTACAAAGAAATTACAGCCCTCTCCTCTCTTCTGACTCCCCAGACGTTCATTACATCAGGCCTGGGGCTGGGCCTATGATAAGAACGATGTTCCAATGACCGTCTAGGCTTGGTTAGTAGAAATGCCTCTTTCAGGCATGTAAAGTGGTGGAGCCCAGGTTCATAAAGAACTATCTGGCGAGTCTTCACTCCGCACGCCGCAGGTGAGCTGACTGGTCTTTTTAAGAGTAATTTTTTGTGAATTCAAATTCCAAAATGTATCTCTCTACAGACCTCGTTCCCTGCATAGAGTTATGGGGTCATGTCAAGGTAATAAGGTAAGAGAACTTTATTGGATTATTAGGGCCCTGAAGTTCCCCGCTAGGTGGCCAGAACGATAACTGTGTTAGCCTCGGGCTGTTAGCCACCTCAGGGTAGAGTAGTTGGTCTCTCTCTAATAGATTTTTTTACTTAGAGTGTTGACTGACGCTAGAGCTTCAGATAGATATTATGTCCGGCCCACGGGACCGTTTTGACTTCGCCCCTTAAGCTCTCTTTGGGTTTTCAGTAGGCTGAGCGATTCTGCATTCCTTTGTATGGAATAATACAGACTATATTCTTTACTAGGCTGTAGCTCCTCCGAGCCCTCAGATAGATTATGCTTGCAGGCTGGCCATCACCAGGGCCGCCTCTGTAGCTGGCCTAGGCTGTGCCAGGGATAATAGAGGCGTTCTGCTAAAAATAGCATTTCTTCCTCTGAACCTTCAATTTGTGAATGTAGGTTTCTAGCATCCCTGTATAAACAGCCTCCTCCCATGGGAGTCGTTAGGCCAAGGCCCACAACCTTCTCTGCATTCTGGGGTGACTAGAGTAATGCAGCGTGGTGCAGAGGATGGTCTTTATTGAGCAGGGTTGGGCCGTCTTTCGCTTCACGAAGAAGACTGGGTCTCCTGCCGGTGCGGACCCTGCCATGCAGAACTGGCCTACGGATTTAGGCCACCAGTATATGCTTCACTCACCTCGCTGAGCTACTGCTCGAGCGCTGGGTTGTAGGTGGTTGGCTTTCATTCAAGCCCAACTCCCCTAGGTTGGGCACAGATACATTTCTGTCACCCCTAGAGCCGCTGGCAGGCCCGCACCCTGGTAACCTCAGGGTGAGGATTGAGTATTCCCCTGTGATATAGGGTAGCTCTGAGCACTTCACTCCCAGTTCTGTTTTATCCTACCTTGCACCACTATGGCTCGGGTCGAGTATGAAGTAACCCTTCACTTCGAAGTGAAGGGTTACTTCATACTCGACCCGAGCCATAGTGGTGCAAGGTAGGATAAAACAGAACTGGGAGTGAAGTGGTAAGTAGTATAAGTAAGTAAGTAAGCTCGAAGTAAGCTCCCCTGGAGCCAGAGCATTGCCCTGAGCTGACGCACATGCATAGATGGTAGGCCCCTGACTAACTGGGGCCTCCGGTGAGGCAGAGTGGCATATGTTATACTCCCCTTGTTTTAAGGGTGATAGCTTTCTTGCAGAGTACACTGCCATGGGCAATGTGATTAGGCACCAGGATGCTGTAGGCGCTGTGTAAACAGCTTATCTGCCAACGAAGGCTGCACAATTAGGTAGTAGGCCTCAGCAGGCCTCCTTGTTTGGACAGCCCCCAAGAGGGTGCTGTAGGCTACAGCCAGCTCACGTTACGTGGTTGGCCTTGGTGGTTCGGGCAGTTGACTCACTGATGGGTAGTAGGCCTTAAACAGGCCTCCTCGGAGGTGAGTCCCAACATTGTAGGACATACCTTATAGCGCTACTGGAAGCCCAATAGTAAGATATGCTTGTGTAGTATGGTTCCCAACAGTGTATGTTATAGCAGAATATGACTTGCTATAAGCTAGTAGGGAACATAGAACATAGTACATCTCCCTGACTAGACAATACGTCTCCCTGCCATGCCTCAGGGCTTGCCTACCCTACAGTCCTTTCAGACGATAAGGTGATTTGTCATGTTTGCAAGGCGCTCTTATATACTTGCAGGTCGCACGTTAATCATTCACGCTAATGATTCACGGGCTGTCGCCGCTCAATATGATTGACGTGATTTGATAGTGATTTCAGACACCTGTCACGCCTGAGGCATTCCCCACGTCGATGACGTATTGTCTCGTTCCCTGTTCTTAGGGAACATAGGTTACAGTCGTAACCTGAGACGTTTTCAGACACTGAGGGGCTGTTTACACAACACCGTTTTCAACTAAAAAATTGTGTTTTGGATGCCTAAAAAAATTTTGGAAACTGATTTCAAAGTGTAATTTTTGGAAAACGCTCTCCGTGTAAACAAAAAAACGCGAATCTCTGAAGACGATGACGTCATGCACATGCGTATTACGTGTTCAGTCTATAGTGTTACAACGCCATCTAATGGCATGGCAGCAGAATACATGGCTTTTAGTCGTTTTCACGGATCTGTGTGAATGGGGATGGTTTTTGCAATCGATGTACGTGTCTGTGCGAGGAAAACAAAATCGAAAAATTTTGCCATTTTAAGCATATCATTGTCATGTAAACGTAGCCTTAATTGTGTGTTAAAAGCATTCTTTAATGTAATTTCTATTGATACTTATATGTCAAGTATTTCTTACTTTGTAATGACGATGATGTTGCAATGTAATACATTTACAATATATTAATTTAAATGTAACATTGATTAACACACTACAGTTAAAATTATAAGCAGCACATGTGCTTTAGTGTTAGTCAACACATCAAAATAAGTGCTTTTATTTCAAAGTACAACAAAAGATTATTAAAACTTGATTGTGTAAAGAAAAACTTTTATTTTGACATATTACAAAGCAAATTTTTAAATAAACAAAATTAAGAGTCTTAATAGACATTAATAAAAGTGGGTTACACTTTATTTTAAGTTGTACATGTCACAGTGTAATTATATGAAATGTATTTGTTTATATGAAATGTATAAAATGTATTTAAGTATACATTTAAGTAATAATAATTAACTACATGTACTTACAATAGGGTTAAGAATAGGAATATGGATTGGCTTGGGGTTAGTTGCATGTAATTATGCATAATTTATAGTTATTACTACAGTAATTTGTAACATGTGTAACAAGGACACTGTAAAATAAAGTGTTACCTGAAAGTGTACTATTTTTAAGTACTTTTATTACATTAATAATTATCTGTGCCAGCCGATCAGCTGCCATTGAGATGAATGGGAATGCTGTCGGATAGCTTTCTTCATGTGTTCCTTGGTGGCAATACTCAGCACAGTCCTCATAAGCCTCTCACAGTGCGCTCAGCTCCCCTCTATATGCAGTCGCTGAAGGCAAGCTACCGTTCTCGAGGTGTATAATTGTCTGAGGCTCCATCAGTGGGGCGGCCATTAGTCAGGAATAGAACAACAGGTGGAATACCAACAACCGTTGTGATGACAACCTCACGAAAGGACAGATCACCACAGTAACCAAAGAAAATATGTGGAGCGTCTGAGATGAGATGAGATAATGGAGGCAATATTGAAATGTGGTGTGAAGCCTGATTGTTTACATTAGGCACGGAGAGGAAGACAAAAACAATTTATGCAATAAGTAGACGTAAATGAATAAGGCAGTGCATAGTTTCAGCACAGCGCAGTGTGAAACAGGTGGCGACTGTGGGGAGCGCTAATATAAACGTTCAAATGTACTTATTAGGGATACATCTTAACTGCTGTAACATCCCCACCTGTGGTCCCCCTCCAAACAACCAGAGGGTTCTCTCTCTTGTATACTGAACTTTCTCCTCTGTTCCTGTCACATGGGCTCCTGTCTCAAAGCTTAGCCAGTGACTTGTTGACTCACTGCCCTATCAGACAATGAGTCTGCAGGCAGCATTTGCCTAGGAAGCTAATTTCGGACAGATTTCTGAGGCAGCATAACAGCTTAATGATCTACAGCAAAATAGCGCAAGCTTTGGTGAGAATTAAACAAATATGTAATTATACATTTATAATTTCTCGCTAGAAATTATATTAAAAGTGGAAAATGTTAGTCAATAACGTACATTTTCACAAAACTGACCACCAACTGCAACCATCAGATGCCAACTTTATTTATTTTAGCTTAATTGTGACAGAATGGAAAGCACGGGATTGTGGGATATCAAAGGCAGCGAAGGATACATCTATGCTGCCATCAAACATCGATCAGATGAAGGTATCTCAGGAGACAGGAACTGAAGCTAACATTGGATTCGGACGTGCCTTGATGCCTTCCTACATTTTTTGTATATCACACAAAAATGTTAATGTAAAATGTACCTTCTGCAGTTAATTTATTTAAAGGGTCATGAAACCCCCCTCTTTCAGCTCAAGTCTAGCTCACAATCTTTTTGAAAAATGCAACTTAAATGGGTGTGGATGGCTGTGAGAAGAAGGGAAGAAGTGGGTGTGGCACGGCAGGGGAGAGGGGGAACTGTCATCAGCCAGCAGTGTTGGCAGATGTACGATAATTATCGTATTTGTACAATAATTTTGACCTCTGTACAATGTACGATCAATAATGAACAATAATTTCAGAGTTTTCAGTCGTTCGTCCAAACACACATCCTACCGCTTCTCTCTCTGACCCCGAATCATTTTGCAGGCTCGCCCTGCCTGACCGCAAGCACGTACACACACACACACACACACACACACACACACACACAGGCACCACACGGTGTCGCCCGGCCCGCACGTCAACACTACACATTCACAAGTCTCCCGCATTAAGCATACAATTGATATATTATCGAAATATCTCAAATGTTCATAACGACCTCTTATTTAACAAAAGGCAAGTAAAATTACCAGGGTTACATTTTAGACACACACATAGCCTACCTCTGAAGGGATAGAAAAGTCCTCAGGACTTGGTACAGCATTACTCGCAAGGCCGAAGTCCACCATTCTCCAGTTCTCGAAGCTCTCTCGGGTAAAATGTTTGCGGCACACGTATTAGATGTGTCCGTGGTTGATGGCCAACCAACCGCCCGGAGCCAGAGTCCAGCCCTGGCAGCATCGCGGGGAAACATATTCAACCCACTTTGACTTTTGCACCACGAAAATACACTTGCGTCCCACGATTGTCTCTCTCCTTTACTACGCGATATCCCAGTTTGACATGTCTGTGGAAAGATTCACGTGGTGTCATGAATAATTAAGAGACAGTGTCTTCTCATAGGATATAAAAACTCAGTCTCATTAATAATTATGAGAGACCGATGAGTCATCAGCGCACTACACTGTGCTCTGCCACGTCACAGCCTGCGATGAAGATTTTAAACCCGGAAGACGAAAATAGCGGGGGAAAACTAAAATTTAACCATTTTCACCCTACTATTAAATCTAACAGATCCTAACATTGTCTTCAATGGTGTTCAACACACATACCTCTGTTACATTTTACCTCTGTAAAAATGTTTTATCTACAGATTCATTTAAATTAATAATACGGTTCACTAAAATAAATCAAACTTTCCAATTCTTCACATGAGAGAGAGAGTGGACATTGTGTGTGATTATTGCCTTGTTCAGTTGTAAACCTGAATGTGCAATATATGCACATAAAAAGTATTTTGTCACGTTACACACGCTAAGACAAGTCAAGATCCGGTTGGGAGATCATCTAGCCAAATAAGACCAGCAAGCCACCTGTTCTTTTATATATGCAATATAATGATCTGTATAATATAATATAATTTCATATTGTCAAAAATAGCATGCTTTTATCTTAACCTGTCAGCTTAAAGTTATTAAGGCATCTCTTCCTGTCACACCCAGGTCTCGCTGTATTATGTACTGAGAGAAAATGAGATAGACCCACCTGTATAAAGTGTTCTGTATTTTTCACAAGGGACAGTCAAACCGAGCAATACAAACCATGAAGTATACGGCTATAATAAAAAGCAAAGGAACGAGAACAAGACAAAAACACTGGACAAGTAAAAGTTAATTATGACCAACAATTACACTGATTCTTTCTAAAATTAGATTAAATAACCATGGAAAACATGCACTGTAAAAATGAATACAAATGAATATGCTAAATCTAATCAATAAAATTGAGGCAACAGATTACAAGCAATATTATTAATTAAATTTAACAAATTAGAATTGAGTAATAATTAACCAAATTAATTCCTTAAAAGTTAACCATTTAAAATGAGTAAAATTTACACATTTTTTTAAACAAAAATATCGGAATAACAGACTGACGTCAAAGATGAATTAAGAACACTTTTTTTTATTGCCAACATTGAAGACACCTGATGTTAACAAGCCGAATCACTGAAGGAGAAAACCGTAATTGGTATGTTACCATTATGGAGATTAATGTTTGCTTTAGTTGGGCTCTTGACTCTTAAATCAATGACTTTAAATTTTGTTTGGTTGTTGTACTTCAGTTATAACAGCCAGATGAACAAATAGAAAAGGTGATCTGATGGTGTTGGTTGTGTTTTAACATAACCATTATTTCACAATCATTTGACCTGAGTCATGGAACTCATATAGAGCCCAATTTAGGTTTACTTTATTAATTATAGCAGCACTGTCCTTGTAAAGCATAATATTTGTAACCTTTACAATGTAATCCTAAGAATTTTTTGAACATATCTCAAATACAATTTTTTTTTGTTTGTTTTTAGACACACAGACATCAAGAATCAGCCTGTGAATCTCAACAATGGTGACAATTATAAAGCATGTTGCAGTGCATTCTGCATGCCACCAATCAAAACTCATTCATGGCTCCCCTCATGCATTGCTGCATGAATAAATAATGAGCTTGTGTTCAGAGTTGATCTGTTTGTCACCATTGTTGAGATTTATACGCTAATTCTTGATGTCTGTGTGTGCCAACATAAAGTACCTTTAAAAATGTCTTATTATTGATTTGGTCTCATTGAAAACGCTAAAAATATGAAGCTGTACAAGGACAGGGCTCCTATAATTATTTACTTTTAAATATAAAGTAAACTTAACTGAGAAATAGGACTCTATATGAGCTCAGTGACTCAAATCAAATGATTGTGAAATAATGATTATGTTAAAACACAACCAACACCATCAGATCACCTTTTCTAGTTGTTCATCTGGCTGTTATAACTGAAGTACAACAACCAAACAAAATCTAAAGTCAATGATTTAAGAGTCAAGAGCCCAACTTAAGCAAACACTAATCTCCATAATGGTAACATACCAATTACGGTTTTCTCCTTCAGTGATTCGGCTTGTTAACATCAGGTGTCTTCAATGTTCAATCTTCAAAAAAAAGTGTTCTTAAATCATCTTTGACGTCAGTCTGTTATTCCGATATTTTTGTTTAAGAAAATGTGTAAATTTTACTCATTTTAAATGGTTAACTTTTAAGGAATTAATTTGGTTAATTATTACTCAATTCTAATTTGTTAAATTTAATTAATAATATTGCTTGTAATCTGTTGCCTCAATTTTATTGATTAGATTTAGCGTATTCATTCGTATTCATTTTTATGAATTTTTTATGACAATTTCTCCAGCTGCACTGTGAAAAAGAAATTGTTTCAACATAAAAAAGTAAGTGTTCGTGCTGCCTTAAAATTTTAAGTTTAATCAACTTGAAATGTGAAGTTGTACTAAGTGACAACTTGGATATTTGAGTTGACTAAACTTGACAACATTTTAAGGCAGCATGAACACTTCCATTAAAATTTGTCAATGTTGAATGATATATTAAATTAGCACGCAAGTATTATGACAAAATAAATATTGAATGACGATAAATTTGAGGCTTGACACCATTTTTAAAATGCAGCATTATGCATCGCCAAAATAAATCGAACTTGATAAAGGCATTCAACCCTAGTTTGAGTAGTCTAAGAAAAGTGTACTTCGGATGAAAGTGTGTACTACCAACACACTCTCACAACATTTCATAATAACTAATTTATGTTTTGCCAAATTGATGGCAGTTTCATATACATTTTATGATTAATGTATATTTTATCATGGGATTGGATTGGTAATACAATTACTCACTTATTGGTAGCGCTACATGATTCAGAATAAACTAATAAACTAACAATTTATCTAAAAAAAATAAAGATTACTATTCTCCCACGACTCTGGATAGACAACTAAACAAAAACAGTCTATTTAAAAAATTCATCAATTTGAATTAATCATAAAAAAGTAAAAGAAAAAAAAAGTGGTTTGAATTAATGATTCAATGACTCCCTTCTAAAGACCACACTTGTTTCATTACTGGCTAAATCAGCATTTTTGAACAAATCTTTTGAGTGAATGATTCAATGACAAATACATTTGTTTATTAGTCACTTGTCTACTACTGGTAAATGGTACAATTGGTACAATTGATACAATATTTATTTGAAGTGTCACGTTAATTTCATAAGGTGATTTATTTTCTATCACCTCTATTTTTAACCCTACCATAGACATCAGTTTATATCCGAACTATAAACTTAACTATAAACCAGTGTATCTGAGATGATTTGAATTATTTTAAGCTGTTTCATACCTATACATAACAACTGCTTTAGGTTAGCGGCACCGCCAACGCAGATATGAATGATCCTATTTGATTTGTTTCATAGGTTTAATAGAGACAGCTGAAATGCTGTCATTTAGGAATTAGATTGCGTGGGTGTTTGAATAGAGATCACAATCTTTTAACGATTAATCGTGCAGCTCTACTCATTGGTCTCAATTATGTAATAGATTCTGGACTAACGTGAAACCAGCAGCTTCAGGTTATTTGTGTGTAACTCCCTCACCATTGGCCTGCATCCAGTTGTGAAATCTCTGTGAAATCTCTCTGACAGTCTGCAGTGTAATTAACCTGGATTTCTTCAAACTCTGTTTAGAGGTGTTTAACCGAGGCAACGTCTCAATGTACCCAGAATTCAGACGAGCAGGATTCACTGAAACTGAACCACTCTCAGGATGCCATAGACACCCTCAGCCTTCATGTAATATTTAACATGAATCATGGTGGTCTGAGCTGAAAAACGCAGGGCCTCTCTCAGCTTCTTGGATACTCTCGGCTATTGTCCTTATGAGAGTGGGGATTTAATCGAAAGTTTTCACAAATAGGTTTGGCAAAGAGAAAGTGATTTCATTCATAATGTGTTAAATTGAAGAAGGGCACTTGGGATTTTTGCAGGGAGACAATATTAAAGCACAGGACAGAACTGCATGAACAGGCTTTTACTGACAGTATTAGGAAAGTACAGTGTGCAGTTGCTACAATTTTTAATAAAAGCAGTACAGATAAATTGGTAACACTTTATTTTGATGGTCCATTTTAGACATTCCACTAACTATATGTAACTTTGAAACTACATTTCAACTAATTCTCTTAAGAGTATTAGTAGACCGTCTGCTTAATAACCTAACTCACATGACAGTTACTGTTACATTTAATGAATTGTAGATGACATGTAGTTGCAAAGTTACTTATATGTCTAAGTGGACTATTGAAATAGTGTAACCTATTAATACTGTTGCCTGTTGTTACTCTAGTCAACCCATTTTTACTCCAACATTACAGTACGTTTTAAACAGTAGTTGAGTAAAAAAAAAACATAAACATAAACATTTAACCTAACCCAGATGAGTTAAAACAGCCTGGCAATGGGTTTGTGCCTTTTTGACCCAGCATTAGGTTGCCAAAGTCACCGAAAACCCTTATACTACCATTTATATTGTTTTTAATAATTAACAGTCTCTTATGCTCACCAAAATTACGTATTTATTTGATACAGTAAAAAGTGTGAAATAGCTGAATTTTCAGCATCATTACTCCAGTCTTCAGTGTCACATGATCCTTCAGAATATCATTCTAATATGCTGATTTGATGCTCAAGAAACATTCATTATTATTATCATATTTAAAAAAATATTTTATAAAGCAGCAAACCGAAAAAAAATCCTAAAAACTAATTTTATTAAACAATAATAATAATACAAAAAAACATACAGACCCTAAACTTTTGAACAGTATAGTATGTATCCATAAATTTTAATAGTTCACTTTTTAGAGAGGAAATTATGTAAATGAGTTGCACCTAAAATGTGGGATTAAGCTGCAATTAAAAGTTAAAGTTAAAGGTGCAACAATTAATTAAAATGTGTGTTGAGAGAGAACATCCACACATATTACACTTTTCTTAGTCTGAGACTAGCATATTTACAGTCATGTCTTTACAAGACATGACTCTGCTTCATCTCCCTGTCAGGGTAAGAGAAGCTAATGAACAGTCTGTAGTCTGTTGAATGTAGCTCTGTAACTGTACAGTAGAGGGCTTACGATGTTTTACACATCTGCTAATTGGCTGGTATTACAGTTCCAGTCCTTCCTCAATCACACTCCTGCCCTAACAGACTCTTCCAACAGCAATCTTCTGATGAGTCCCAATTACTCCAGTTCAGCCCCAGACGGGCTCATGCTCTGAGCTTTCACCATAACTACAGACATGAGTGCAAGACCTCAAACTGACACCTTAATAATACAGTTCAAGCTTCAATCATCTATTCACTCTCATCTCCTCACAGAGATGAGAGAAGTCTGCGGATGGCAGCTGATATTATCTAGTAGTAGTGTGTCGGCTTCTGAAATGGAAAGGCCCTCTTCAAATTCAAGGTTTTTGATTAATTTTTATTCGGATGAAGTCCGAGTGAGTGACATTAAAGTATAATTTAGTTTACCATTTAGTTTTACATTGTCAGTACTCGGCTGTACACTAACCCATGGAAGCTTGTTTCCGCCACGGAATAAAACATTTCAAAAGATAATTGCAGAATTTTTATCTCACAACTGCGAGTTTATATCTCACAATTCTGACATCTTTTCGCAATTACATGTTATAAAGTCAGAAATACGAGAAAAAAAGTCAGAAATGCACGTTTATTTCTCGCACGTCTGATTTTATAACACGCAATTGTGACTTTATATCTTGCAATTCTGACTTTTTTCTCGCAATTCTGACTTTATCGCACATTTTTGACTTGATAACATTTGGGAGTTATAAACTCGCAATTACGAGAAGAAAAGTCAGAATTGCAACTTTATATCACGCAATTGCGACTTTATATCACACAATTGCAACTTTATAACTGACAATTTGAACTTTATATGACTCAATTCTAAGATAATAAGTCAGAATTGTGTGATAAAATGCCGCAATTAGCTTTTTTATTTTTCATTCTGTGGCAGAAACAAGCTTCCATACTAACCACATTTCAAAGACAATAGAAGTAACGTCTCGGGTTATGACTATAACCCTTGTTCCCTGAGAAGGGAACGAGACACTGCGTCGAGAATCGACACTTTGGGGACGCTCCCTTAGCGTGCGCCTCTGAAGTAAGAATGAAACTAATCCAATCCTGATTGGTGTTGCGTCGTGATGTAACATGTGACGGCATAACCGGATGCATAAAAGTGACGCTGACACACACACACATCAGCTCCGCGATGAAGCAAGACGCTCTAAGGCCTCGAGGGGCGTGGCAGGACGACGCAGTGTCTCGTTCCCTTCTCAGGGAACAAGGGTTATAGTCATAACCCGAGACGTTCCCTTTCGAGGGAACTCAACACTGCGTCGAGAAACGACACTTTGGGGAACGAATGCCCACTAAGCCACGCACCAAAAACAGGCCTGCCCCGGAGTGAAACTGATTCAGGCACTCAGCTAGGACGAGAGCACGTGTGCGCCAAGCGTACTAGGGAGGTGCAGACTATAGAACCTAACAAAAGTGTGTGGGGTAGCCCAACCGGCTGCCTCACAGATCTCCTTGATGGGAACTCCCGAAAGGAGGGCCCTAGAGGACGCCATGCCTCTAGTAGAATGAGCCCTAACGGCCAAAGGTGAAGGGAAATTCCGCACCTTGTAGGCCTACTTATGGTTTGTATAGCCGGGAGCCACAAATAGGTGATCCAAAACACACTACAGTAGGTCCGACCTCCTCCAAGAAGAGGACCTCTCAAGGTAATACTCGGAACTCTGACTGGCAGAGCAAGGAACCTCTCCTTTTCTGCCAACACATGAGATGGAGGATGAAATACTTGCAGGACCATGGACCTAGCCATGATAAATTGCACTTAAGGCACATAGCTGGGTCTCGGATGCAGGATGGCCTTAACTCCGCCGGGGGCACACCCCAAGCAAACTGGCGATAATGCCAGGGCTTGGAGATCTCCCAGTCTCTTTAAAGAAATAGCTAAGAGAAAGGCTATCTTGAACGTGAGGTCCTAGGCGAAGCCGACTGGAGGTATTCGAAGGGAGCCAGGGATAGCCCTTCGAGAACCACCGCCAGGTCCCAGGAAGGAACCCTGGACCTGACTGTCGGTCTCATCCTCCAATACCATGGAGAAATAGTATGACCAGTTGGTGCCTCCCTAAAGGCCCAACATTTAGTGGTGCATGGAACGCCGCAATGGCAGCCACGTACACCCTACGTGTGGAAGGGGAGAGATTCGCAGAGAAACAATCTTGAAGAAACTCCAGAACTGAAGCCATTGGGCAGTTAACTGGGTCTAAATCAAGTTCTCTACACCAAGTAGAAAAATATTTCACTTGAGGCCATATAATCTCCTAGTAGACGGAGCCCTAGAGATAAGTATGGTTTCGACCACCCCAGATGATAGACCAGCATCTAGGTATTGAGCCCCCTCAGAGGCCAGACCCACAATTTCCACAGCTCTGGATGAGGATGGAATATAGTGCCCTCCGCCTGAGACAACAGACCCCTCCTCAGAGGAATCTGCCATGGCGGAGCTATCAGGGGTGAAATTAAGTCTGAAAACCATACTCGGGCTGGCCAAAACAGGGCTATCAGAAGAAGACTGATGCCCTCCTGACGGACCCTCTCCAGGACCCCCGGGAGCAGAGCGATCGGGGGGAAAAGCGTACAGGCGAAGCCTCGGCCAGGCCTGTACCATGGCATCCAACCCCAGCGGGGCTGGATGAGTGAGGGAGAACCAAAGTGGACAGTGGGATGGACGTCCCTCGAGACGCAAACAGATCCACTTCCACTGGTCCAAACCTCTGCCATATGAACTCCACCACCTCTGGATGGAGTCTCCATTCCCCGGGCCTCAGTCCCTGCCTCGACAGGATGTCCGCTCCCTGATTCAGATCCCCCGGGACATATATTGCTCTTATAGATAATATTTTCCCTTGGGGCCATAAAATGATCTGATGCGCCAATCTGGATAGAGGGCGAGATCTGAGTGTCCTTTGTCGGTTTAGATAAGCTACCACTGAGATGTGGTAACCTTTGATGTCTGTGAGGAACCTCCTAAGAGCCCTGAACACAGCCAACATCTCTAGGCAATTTATATGCCAAGAATGATGATGGTCCTGCCACAGACCCCTGGCAAAGCGGCCGTCCGAGACCGCGCCCCAGCCAGCGAGGGAAGCGTCTGTCGAAACAGTTTCCCGGCGACATGACGCCCCTACCACTAGCCCTTGGGACAAGAACCAAGGTTTCTTCCATATTAATAGGGAACGAAGGCATCTGCGCGTAACCTTTATTATATGGAACGAATTCCCCTTGGGGAAAAAACCCTTGGCTTTGAGCCACCACTGAAGGGGCCTCATGTGTAACAGGCCCAAAGGAATTATGTTGGATGCCGCTGTTATGAGGCCCAGCAGTCTTTGAAATTGCTTTACAGTGATGGCCTGGCCTAGCTTTATCCCGGACACCATGGCCAGGATGGATTCGATACGAGCGGGAGACATACGTGCCCGCATCGTAACCGAATTCTATACCACGCCCAGAAGAGTAGTCTTCTGAGCTGGGTACAACACATTTTTCTTAGTGTTGAGCCTCAACCCCCGGATCTGAATGTGGCCAAGGACGACATCTCGATGCCGAACTGCCATTTCTCGAGACTGGGCCAATATGAGCCAGTCGCCGATGTAATTCAGTATACGGATGCCCTGAAGCCTCAGTGGAGCCAGAGCCGCATCCATACACTTTGTGAACGTGCGGGCAGAGAGTGCTAGGCCGAAAGAAAGAACCCGATATTGGTATGCTTCGCCCCCGAAAGCAACCTCAGGAACCTCCTGTGACATGGAAGGATGGATACATGAAATAAGAGTCTTTTAGATCCATCGTGACAAACCAGTCCTCGGATCTGATATGGCTCACGATAATGGGAATAGTAAGCATTTTGAACCTGAATCTCCTCAAAGAACGATTCAAAAGCCCTAGATCTAAAATTGGCCTCAGTCCGCCATCCTTCTTTGGAACTATAAAGTACCGGCTGTAAAACCCGGACTCCCTGTCTGGTAGGGGAACACATTCTATGGCCCCTTAATTCCAGTAGAGTCTGTACCTCTTGTTCCATAACCTGAGCCTGTTCTGGAATCACTGCAGTCGGTACCACCCCAGCAAACTAGGGAGGTCGGGCACCGAACTGCAATCTGTACCCATAGAGATATATTCGGAAGGCGTTGCCATTCTTCTACAAAATCTACTAAGGGAACCAGCCCCTCGAGACTGGCCTCGGGTGTTTTCCGAGCACTATTCTCGACTTCCTGAAGCGGAGGACCGGCAGGATAAAAGTCGATACAGATTTTGTGACCATAGTCACAAAGGTCATGGGGGGGGGGGGCAGCCCTCAGAGGTCCTACAATTAGGACCTCTTCGCCTGAAGGACGGCCCTCAGGTCACCCTTCTGGCTGGAGGACTTCGGTTGAGAGTGCTTCCTCTGTTTGCCAAACTCCCGCAGGAGGGCCTCTAGAGGCAACACTCTCTTTTTTTTTTTTTTTTTGCTTCCTGAAACCTGTCAACGACTGTAGTGACATTGTTGGAAAACAGGCCAGAAGGAGATAGCGGAGCGGCCAACAGGAAATATTTGCCTCACTTAGATCTTTAAGAAGATCGGCCTGGTACGCCTGCAAAATCGTCCTAGAGTGCAGGCACGCACCAGCCTGACCTTTTCTTTTCTAAATATTTTACCAAAGGAACCAGGCTCTCGAGCCTGGCTTCGGGTATTAATCGGGATTCGTTCTCGACCCCCTGAAGCGGGTTTCCGGAAGGGCTGGACCGAAAAAGATTCTCGATTGGCGAACGCGAATGCTGCCTGGTCGTAAGCCCCGGCTCTGAGGTTGTGAACGGTGCTGCAGGAATCTCTCGTCTAGTTCATTTTGACGGGGATCATCCTGCTTATTTTGTGGCCAGCTCATATATTTTATATATATAAATATATTTATTTATATATTTATTTAGTCTGGCCACCGCACGCATCACAACCTCCACGAGCTCTACATAAGCAGAAACATAAGCCGGCGAGTGTGACTCATGTTGCTCGTTCCCGATGCTGAGCACATCTACTTCCTTATAAACAGATAGCTCGAGCACTGGGCACTCGTCACGGGCAGAAGAAGCCGCATCGCGGGCTTCTGCGTCGTGAACGAGTGTCATAGAATCTGCGGATGATGAGAGAAAAGGTGCCTCAGCAGTCTCGTTCTCATCCGCGAGATCCTTCTGCGATCTCCACGATCTAAGCCATCGCGCCGCCTCAATGGACGCGGGACCCGAACCGCAGGGATCGTGAGCCTGGCCATCATCAGGAAATAATATAGCCAAGCGGGAGCGCAGCACTCTAATAGGAAGTGCTTCACAGTGTGCACAGGCAGCCCTCTCGAGAGCTGACAGTGCGTGCTGCGCCCCTAAACAATACACACACACACAGCTGATGCGTGTCCCCACCCGTGGCATATATATTATCTTGGGCAGGGGTGCACACACTTAGTGTATTGTTCACTCGCCATAATACAGAGCTTTGCAAAGACAAACAACACCAAATAAGACAGACAGTTTCACAGAGAGCGCTTGCTGAAGAGCTAAAGCTGATGTGTGTGTGTGTCAGCGTCACTTTTATGCATCCGGTTATGCCGTCACAAGTTACATCACGACGCAACACCAATCAGGATTGGATTGGTTTCATTCTTACTTCAGAGGCGCACGCTAAGGGAGCGTCCCCAAAGTGTCGATTCTCGACGCAGTGTTGAGTTCCCTCGAAATGGAACTATGAAATTACATTTAAAGATCTACTTAAGTCCTACTTAAGTGGTTACAAAATACTCCAAAGTTCAGCTTATTGAGTTTATAATAAATGTAAACGTCTCGGGTTATGACTATAACCCTTGTTCCTTGAGAAGGGAACGAGACACTGCGTTGTTGAAAACTACTCTTTGGGGGACGCTCCCTTAGCGTACGTCTCTGAAGTATGAATGAAACTATTCCAATCCTGATTGGTGTTGCGTCATGACGTAACATGTGACGGCATAACCGGATGCATAAAAGCGACGCCGGCACACACACACACTAGCCTAGCGATGAAGCAAGACGCTCTCAGGTCCTAAGGGCCGTGGCAGGACGACGCAGTGTCTCGTTCCCTTCTCAGGGAACAAGGGTTATAGTCATAACCCGAGACGTTCTCTTTCGAGGGAACTCGCACTGCGTCTTTGAAAACGACTCTTTGGGGAACGAATGCCCACTAGGCCACGCACCGAAACAGGCCTGCCCTGGAGTGAAACTGATTCAGGCACTCAGCTAGGACGAGAGCACATGTGCACCAGGCGTACTAGGGAGGTGTAGACTATAGAACCTAAATAAAGTGTGCGGGGTAGCCCAACCGGCTGCCTCACAGATCTCCTGGAGGGGAACTCCTGAGAGGATGGCCCTAGAGGACGCCATGCCTCTAGTCGAATGAGCCCTTATGGCCAGAGGTGAAGGCAAATTGCGCACCTCATAAGCCAAGGCAATAGCCTGCACAATCCAATTACTAATAGTTTGCTTGGATGCTGGAATCCCTCTCCTAGGTGAACCAAAACACACTAACAGTTGGTCCAACCTCCTCCAAGAAGAGGACCTCTCGAGGTAAATACTAAAAGCTCTGACGGGGCAGAGCAAATGAAGCTTCTCTTCTTCTGCCGACACATGAGGTGGAGGATGGAACGCCTGAAGGGTCGTAGACCTAGCCGTATTAGCAGGCACTTTAGGCACATAGCCCGGTCTCGGGTGCAAAAATGCCTTAACCTTGCCAGGGGCAAACTCCAAGCAAGCTGGTGTCACTTCCAGGGCTTGGAGATCTCCCACCCTCTTAAGAGAGGTGATGACTAAGAGAAAGACCAATTTGTATGTAAGAACTTTAGGCGAAGCCGACTGAAGAGGTTCGAAGGGGGCCAGGGATAACCCTTCCACAACCACTGCCAGGTCCCAGGCAGGAACCGTGGACCTGGTTGTCGGTCTCATCCTCCAAGTACCACGGAGAAAACGAATGACCAGCTGGTGCCTCCCCAGAGGCCCATCACTTAATGGCGCGTGGAAAGCCGCAATGGCAGCCACGTATACCTTAAGCATGGAAGGGGAGAGACCCGCAGAGAAACGATCTTGAAGAAACTCCAGAACTCATGCCACCGGGCAGTTAACTGGGTCTAAATTGTGTACTCTACACCAAGTGACAAAAACATTCCACTTGAGGCCATATAATCTCCTAGTAGACGGTGCACTAGAGCTAAGTATGGTTTCAACCAGCCCGGCTGATAGACCAGCATTTAGGTACTGAACCCCCTCAGAGGCCAGGCCCACAGTTTCCCAGGCTCTGAGATGAACTCACGATGACAGGAATAGTGAGCATTTTGAACCTGAACTTCCTCAGAGACAGGTTCAAAACCCTGAGATCTAGAATTGGCCTCAACCCCCCATCCTTCTTTGGAACTATAAAGTACCGGCTGTAAAATCCGGACTCCCTGTCTGAATGAGGAACACGTTCTATGGCCTCCTTTAGTAGCAGAGTTTGCACTTCTTGTTCCATCACCTGAGCCTGCTCTGGAACCACTGTAGTCTGCACCACCCCAGAAAATCTGGGGGGGCGGTGCCCGAACTGCAGTCTGTACCCTGACTTTATTATATGCAGGACCCATGCAGATATGTTGGGAAGATGATACCATGCCTCTACAAAATCTACTAAGGGAACCAGCCTCTTGAGACTGGCCTCTGGTGTTTTTCGAGCACCCTTCTCGACCCCCTGAAGCGTAAGACCGGCAGGCTTTAGTCGATACGGCTTTCGTGACCATAATTGATGCTCGTTTTTTATTTTTTGAGAAAAAACGACGCACAGTGCGTTCGCTGGAAGATGATGCGGCCTGAAGCGTCACCGACGGCGGGCAACTCACATCGTTTCTTTGAAGTCTCCGCTGTAAAACTGCTGGAACGCCGCAGATTGCTTCTTTCTCCTCCTGAAACCTGTCGACGACCGATGTAACGGCGTCGCCGAACAGGCCAGAAGGCGAAAGCGGCGCATCCAGCAAACAGATTTATCCTTTTCTTTTAGACCTGATACATTCAGCCACAGATGCCTCTCCGTGGCCACCATAGCAGCCATAGAGCGGCCAATGGCACGGGCCGTCTCTTTAGTGGCCCGGAGAGACAAATCTGTGGCCTTACGCAACTCCGCTATATCTTCAGGAGTTGGCCCCTCCCCCTCGTCCAAATCTTTCAGGAGGTCGGCCTGGTATGCCTGCAAGATAGCCATAGAGTGCAGACATGAACCAGCCCGACCTGCCGCCATGTAAGCCCTGCCTATTAAAGCAGATGTATCTCTTCAGGGCTTACTAGGCAGCGCAGGGGTTTTAAGGGAAGATGCCGCCTCAGGAGAGAGGTATCCGGCTAACGCCTCTTCTACTCTAGGCATCTTCCCATAACCCATATCCCGTGCCACCACAACATTGCTATAATCAACGACAGATGGATAGGAGACACGGGACGAATGCGGTTTATCCCACGATCTCGAGATCTCTTTGTGGAGATTGGGGAAAAACGGCAAACCCCGGCGCTGAGGCTGTGATCTGTGACGCAGGAAACGATCGTCTAACTTGCTTCTGACTTGCGTTCCCTGCTCATCTTGTGGCAAGATGATGTTAAGTCTGGCCACTGCACGAGTCACAACCTCCACCAGCTCCTCATAAGCTTGGCCGTGAACTGGCGCGCTTGACTCACCGTCATCCTCGATGCTGATCACCTCTACCTCCTCGGAAGCAGACCTGACCAGACCACCGGGACCTGGTCGTGGGCAGAAGAAGCCGCAGCGCGGGCTTCTGCACCACTCATAGGGGCTTCGGGATCCTCAGATGAAGAATGAGAAAGTGCCGCAGCAGTCTCATTCTCATCTGTAAGATCCCGCTGCGAACCCCACGATCTGAGTCGCCGCGCCGCCTCAACAGACGCGGGACCAGAACCGCGGGGAACGCAAGGCTTACCGAGCTCATCAAAGCACGCCAGCCGGGAGCGCAGCACCCTCATGGGTAGTGCTTCACAGTGTACGCAGGCAGCTCCCTCGAGAGCTGCCTGGGCGTGCTACGCTCCCAAAAAGTTCACACACAAATATGCGTGTCCCCATCCGTAATGAAACGAGTACAGGGGTGCATACACATTTTGAACTGTTGGCTGGCCATAATATAAATGAGGAATCAGACAAACAACACCAAATGAGACAGACAGTCGTAACATAGAGCGCTTGCTGAAGAGCGAAAAGCTAGTGTGTGTGTGTGCCACCGTCGCTTTTATGTATCCGGTTATGCCGTCACATGTTACGTCATGACGCAACACCAATCAGGATTGGAATAGTTTAATTCATACTTCAGAGACGCACGCTAAGGGAGCGTCCCCCAAAGAGTCGTTTTCAACGACGCAGTGCGAGTTCCCTCAAAAGGGAACTAATACATTATCATGTAATTGCAATTAACATGCAATTAAGTATCTGTATTTAAAAAGTATATTCAGTGACACTTTAGTTTAGTGTCCAATTCTCACTATTAACTAGTTGCTTATTAACATGCATATTACTATGATAGTGGTTGTTTATTGGTACTTATAAGGCACATATTAAGGCCTTCTTCTTCATGACCATATTCTACATCCCTTAATCCAATTTTCACTGGTCAATTTTGAGATTTTGGGATATTTGTCTTCAATAACATGTCTTCTTTCAGACTTGTGGTGAAAAATAGTGTGAAATACACATTTAGGTCTTTTTTTACTGTCTGTTTGCGTCTGTTTCCAGTCTTGTACCTAGTTATATTATGAAGACATTTACAGAGGGATTTGTAAAATATATTATTCCTAGCCTGATTTATATAACATTTTATTCCAAAAAACATGTTGAAAAACATTTTTTTAAGGCTATTGGCAGTATATTCTGATTTACAGGATAACAAAAGTAGATATCCATAAATCCCTCTGTAATTGTTTCCCCATCTAATATGTGAACACAATGAAAAAAATATTTTGAACCTGGCTTTATCCAATATTCAGATTTTAAAATGTATGCAAATTAGCGCGTATTTAATTAGATAATGCCTCATTTGCATATTTAAACATTAAATTACAGAAAACTTGTAATACATTTTTTTCTTATCTTAATGTAGGTAATCAACTGGCAAAGTTTCATGGTCATATCTGCTAGTTAAAAAAATTACCCTATTCACCTGTAGTGTCTCGACTTTAAGTATATTTTTTCCGTAATGTGAAAGTATGCAAGTACTACTTTTCACAAGGGTTTACATACTGTATAAGGAAAATTGTATATATTTTGTCCTGATCACCATTGTTTTGTCACTAGTTCAGTTATATGGTTTTTAAGGTTACAGCGAAATTGCATATTGCACACATAATGTAAAAATAGATGTAAGCTATTCTGAACATATTAAGAGAATAAAGAGCCATATCCCTCTTTAGCAGGTGGCTCTTACATAGATGACCTCAATTTCGTATCTGTTTAGCCCCTGTTGGCTTATTTAGCCATGAAACGGCAATTAAATTTAATGGAGTCAGGGCTCTTAAATGCTCCAGATAAAGTACTGACCGTGACAGAAAACAGGATAAATAGCTTTGATAAGTAGCCCATGGAAATTCAGCTCTCACACTTTATGACAGAAAAGTTGTAATTGCACCACTACTTACAAACCAGTGGTGCCAAAAACTAAATATATATATATATATATATATATATATATATATATATATATATTTTTTTTTTTTTTTTTTAGGGGGATGAGTCATTACAGAAAACAACTTCACCGACTACTACAATTACTATTGAACACCTTCTTAATAAAGACACTGATATGACCATCAACAAAAAAGGAACACATCATGACAAAAGGTTGTAAATGTGCATTTGACAGAAACCTGGTGTCATAATTGTCATCGTAACTTTGTTGGTTGCAGTGAAAGGGACATACTGATTTCGGAGAGCATTTGATTGGACAAAAATCTGTGTAGTGCAGGATGAGTCATGAATATCTTTAGTTTGTTTTCCTTGCACACAAATACTGTTGAAAAGTTTGGGGTCACTATGAATTGTTTTTTATTCAACGAGGATGCATTAAATTGATCAACAATTAAAGCAAAAGACTTTAATAATTTTACAAAAGGTTTATGTTCAAAATGAAAGCTGTTCTTTTGAACTTTCTATTCACCAAATCATCATATTAGTATGATTACTGAAGGATCATGTGACACTGAAAATACAGCTTTGATCACAGGAACAAAATATGTGTTATAAGATATAAAAATAGAAAGCAGTCATTTAAATTTCAATAATATTAAAACATTTTACAGTGCAGCCTTGGTTATATCAGAATCTTCTTTCAAAAATTACATTACTCAATGTTAATAGACAGGAACTAAAAGCCATAAACTATATTATGATTTCATGATGGCTTTTACCAAATCACACAATCTCAACTTTTTAGTTAAGGTCACCCTTACAATGCTCATGTATGTAAAAACCTATAGACAAAAATATACACTGACACATTACCAGTAAATTTCAATCAAAACTGTACAGTTACCTTGAAATAACGGCTAGGTGAAGAACAAGTTTCCGGTGTTCATTTAAAAATTGATCAGAAAGATTTATAAGGAAACCTCCTTCACCCAAGGTCTGATCTGAATCACGGTTCTGAGAAATAGAGCTGCAACTTCGTACAATTAAATGGGTGGCACTAAAGTCGTCTCACAGAGAAACATGACATTCCTCAAACTGCCTACTAAAACTGTAGCAAACAAATCATAGTCTATAAACCCTCAGCCACCTTATTCTGAAGATAAATGTAGTTAGTCTTAAATAGACACATTCCAAGCTAATATAATTGTTTGCATGTCACATGCTAAAAAATAAACTTGCACTATAAAAATTTGCTTTACTTTAATAGTTTCCATTTTTTTAACTTCATCGATTACAGTATTTAGATGATGTAAATGTAAGAAGAATCTTCAGTTTTATCACAAAACTACCTTTTATAAAAAGGAGAAAAAGTGAGTTAATCATCCAAATAGCTTTCTCTTTTAAAATGTTCAGAAATCATTCTTCTGACAGGCTCAGTCAGGGTCAGAAGACAAACTCTTCATCATCTTGGGACTTCACAGCCCAGCCGCTGCTCTTCTGTCAGGACCGGAGGACATGAGTTCTTTCCTCAGTGGGCCAGGGGGCTGTCAGAACCAATCATGCTGTCGGCCCCGAGGGCTCCGTCCAGAGGGATAACCTCATCGTGTTAATATCCCAGCATCCTCTCTTGCTCAGAGTTTAAGAGTAGGGATCAGACAGAATCAGGGCACAACCGCAACAACTACTACATGCAATTCTTCATTATTCATACTTCTGCTTCATTAATAGCATACAAGTGGTAGGAAGCAACTTCATCTCAGTCTGTTAAACAACTTCTTGAGACATCATGAGCAAAGGCTTGTTTGTTGTCTGGTCTGCAAAGGCAGTCAATAAAAAATATGTATTGTGTATGTGTCTTAATTTTGAAAATATGAACATTTATGTATTTTACAATACAGGGCTAGACATTATCCACCAACCTGCCAAATGCGGTTGGATTTCAGTTGAATACATACATTTTTCAAATATAGTCGATTAAAAAGGCATCTGAAATAATAAACTAAGAGTAATGTAGTGTTTTTCGATACATATCAATACTGAAATAACCCTTCCAATACAATACAATAACCCTTGATGTTACAGGGCTTGAATTTCAGCGTGGGATTGTGCATCATTTTACTCATTCCCACAGATTTTTCGCTCACACCATACGTTCCTAAACATAAAGCCGCCTCTCAGAACTAAATTAAGTTAGTTTTTGCTGCTTATTGCACTTAAACAGTCAAAAACACACAAAATAATGTCAAAATGAGAGTAAACACAGTAATTTTTATTTTCAGTGAATGTAAACGGTTGAGAAAGAAAACATGTGTAACAGTATAATGGATCTGTGCGTCAGGTCTCAAAGTGATAGCAGCCTAATATACTGTACCTGCTGGCAAATTATGAGATAATATTAATATGGCTGTTCCCTTTCAGTCGCTCACGTTCGAAGTTACATCGACGTTACGTCTCCTGTTCCCTCCTTCAAGGAACGAGGGTTACATTAGTAACCAAGACGTTTTTCGCCATGGTTTTGATTCAAAATTGTGGCCTGTGAAAATGCTGAGTGAGCAAATAAGTTAAATTCAATCCCTGCATGTAACATTATATTAACACAGCTAAAATGGTTATAAAAATGTAGCAGCTTAAAGGTTGTATCAGCGATTTCAGGCCCAAACAAAAATTATCACATTCATCTAATCTTTCCTAACGATCCGCTAGCTGCCCGCCCCATAAGCAGGCTGTCAAAAAAACGCGTCTCTGTAGGCAGCCTAGGCTCTGAGATCTGCACACAAAAACAAATGGGTACAACCACCACTCAAAATCAAAATAAACAGTGTTCTTACCAATCACTGACAGGGGCGGGTGTTTGTTTTTGCACTCGTGCAAGGCGCCTGCACGCGAAGTCGGAGCTGAAGAATAAGCCAGCGTCTATCAACCCTATGCTATCAACGGACCAGATACATTTAACATGGAAGATGCAATCTCCAAGAAGAGAAGGAGGATTAGGGTGAGGGAATACCGTCGTTTTTCGTCAAAGAAACGAATAATAATCGGGAAGGCTTTTGAACAGTGGAGATAACTCAAAGAATTGAAAAATCGGACGCCGAGGTTGCACTGTTTCTTCTGGACAGGTGAGTAGTTTCTAGTGCTGACTTTTTTGTATGTGAACTGTGTGTGAAAATATAATTCTTTAAAAAATATGAGTGAAGCTCGACTAAACTTGGATAGCTCTAGCGAATATCAGATTGTAGGGATTTAGTGTGTGAGTTGCGTTTGTTATATGTGTCTACTTTGATGTGTAGCCATAACATTGTACTATTAGCAATAACACTAGCCTACGTTCAGGACTAACGTTAGCCGAATAATAATAATAATAAGCTGTTATAATATTATTCCAGATAGCTGTTGTTACCATGGGTTTTCCCCATAACGTTAGATCTGTAGCTATATGACTGATTCTGGTACGTTTTATCATACTGTTGCTTCCAGTGAAGCACCAGCAAAACTAGCTGTATGATATGACATGGCTCGACTGCAGATTTTATATACATGTGCGTGCATGATCGTTTTTTTCATTATGCACGAAACGGGAGGGAGGGGTTTGGTTTGTTTGGGATCTCGCTTCAAACACAAACAGAAGTGAAGTCACCAACAATCGCTGATACAACCTTTAAAGCCTGTTTTATGCTTCTGCGTCGAATCGACGGCGTACCCCCGCAGACCCCTCTGCATTGCCGCAAACCCCTCTGCCTCCAAAAAATTTTAACTACAGACCACAAGGGCTGTGATTGGTCAGATGCACCGCGATCCCCTACAGCGGATCTTTCTTTTTAACCGACTACCGACAACTTTGATCGGTTAACGTTGATACGGTCAACCATCGGTCAAAAGGTCATCGGTTTGCATCCCTAGTTGTGTCAAGTTACAGTTTGTTTGAAATAACAAACCTGTTCACCCGAAGGAAAACTCGACGTTACTCGACATAATAGCACTCGACGAAGTGCTATTAGAAGACATCCTGTCATAGCTTTTTGGTACATAACAGCTACCGTAGATGCAACACGCATTTGAAAAAGCGAGGCACTGGAGAGCACAATTCGTTTGAATGCAAAATACAATTTCACTGCTAGATGGGAGAAATTCCTACACAATGTCCCTTTAAGTAATAACCCCCCCCCCCCCGCCTTATATTCTGTATAGGCCTATACTTTTCCTCAATATTCTATAACGTTTGCATCAGCCCCTACTTCCCCATTTTTGTAATCCAAGGTGAACACACACACACACACACACACACACAGCAGTTCCTCACACAGACACATATTTCCTCTCGCTCATAGATTTTCAGCATCTTCACTGTCTATAGATCAGCATAATGGCTTGTGCATTGATGTCTGCTAACAACATGTCTCCTGTTCGAATTCCAGTTAGTGCTGAAAGCTGTGGCTAATTTACACCAAACAATTAATTCTGATTCAAAAACAATCTTGGAGTGTGGTTAAGCCTAGCAAGTACTAGTTATAAAAACATTTGAGACAACGAGGGCTTAATTATAATTTCTTACAATATTCATTTTTGTATTCGAATTTCACTAATTAATGCTATGCCATCTCCTGTCATAACACAACATTTACATACAGACGATTTTGAAAACCTGGACTGTGTTTGTTTTCACGCACGCATACGCATGCACACGCTCAAACACACACACACACACACATACACTTTGTGTATTGTACTGCAAATCTTAAAATATATGCTTTTTAATTGCAAACAATATATTACTGAAATAAAAGACCAATTAAGTGAAATAAAAGGCACATTAAATGTACTTTAAGAGAGTTATGACTATTTCTTAATACGCTTAAGTTCACTTTTAAAAAGTGCACTTCGTAATAATGTAAAATTAAAAGTTTTACTTTAAAATATAAGTACAATTTAAATAAATTGTGCTTTAAAGAAGTACAGTACATGTAACATACTTGATTATAATTTTAACTGTGTGTATTCCAAATTGCATGTATTACATATTGATATTACATATCACATATATTACATATTACATACTTAATATTCAACAATACTATTGATCTGTCTGCATTGACACCAATGTATGAGAACTGAACTGAGCTGGACGATGACATCACTGTTTTTTCCGGAGCTGCTAGATAAATGAACTAAAGCTTTTCAGAACGCAAATGAATCAACACTGAACTTACTTAAGCTGTACAATGACACTATTTTATTCTAGATCTGCTGTACAGCCAAAACAAACTTTGTTGCATTATATTTCCTGTTGTCACTGTAAAGCTGCTTTGAAACGATCTGTAGTGTAAAAAGTGCCATATAAATAAAGGTGGCTTGACTTGACAGAGTCTAGTTAGACTAATTAACCCGTCTTTGTTTAAAGGTCCACTGAAGTGCCTTGAAACGAGCAGCTTTGTATGATGCATTGATGTAATTTTGACTGAAACAGGAAGCTAAGGCGGGACATAATGAATGGCTTCTCCCCCTTTTCAAACAGCCAATAGCGTATAGTTTTGTGATGAAATGACAAAGAAGGTTCAATTGCAAGTAAAAGTATTTATTCAGATCTGGATAGTGACAGGGAGCAATATTGATAATGTCCAGGGATGAAGTGCACTTGGCAACACAGGGACGCTGGGGCAACCCGTCAAGATGGTGAAGACTGAAGGAAGAAGGTAAAGGTGATGAGTAATCCAGGTAGATGGCGATGAATGCAGAAAACAGAACCAGGAAGTGGATAGCGGGGAAGACTGAGTGCTGGACGACAACGACGACACGGGAACAGTAGGACGGCAGGAACACAGCGAGAGACAGGCAGGAACACACCGGAACATCCACAACGCTCTGACAAAGACAGGGTGGAAACAGAGAGACTAAATAGTAATCGCTGATCAGCTGCAGCTGGCGCGCTGATGAGACACGGCTGATGGGAATAAGCGGCAGTGATCAGCGACACCGCCCACACGTAACACACACACACACACACACACAAGACTAGAACAGAGACAGCGAATTTATGAAACGTGACAGTACCCCTCCCCCTAGGAGCGTCTCCTGGCGGGATGAATTCTCCTGTACGCCGGAGGAAGTTTGAGGCGGACTGTCGCCGGACTAATGATCTTGGTGACAGTGAACGGGCCGATAAATTTAGGAGCTAACTTATTAGACACGGAACGGAGCGGAATGTTCTTGGTAGAAAGCCACACTTTTTGACCCACGACGTATACGGGAGGCCTTGACCGGTGGCGATCGGCCTTAGCCTTAGTGCGCGCCCCCACCTGGAGCAGAGTCTCACGGGCTCTGGTCCATGTGCGGTGGCACCTCTGGACGAAGGCGTGAGCAGAGGGGACCGCGACTTCGGATTCCAGACTTGGAAAAATTGGTGGCTGGTACCCTAGACTACACTCAAACGGTGAGAGGCCCGTGGATGACACTGGTAACGAGTTATGAGCGTACTCAACCATAGAAAGTTGTTGGCTCCCGGAAGAAGGATTCTTGGACACCAAACATCGCAACACTCTTTCCAGATCTTGGTTGGCTCGCTCGGTCTGACCATTGCTCTGGGGATGGTAACCCGAAGACAGACTGACTGTGGCTCCCAGTAATTTACAAAACTCCTGCCAAAATTTGGACAGAAATTGAGACCCCCTGTCGGAGACCACGTCCATCGGGAGGCCATGTAAACGAAAGACGTGGTCAACAATAGTCACCGCTGTCTCCTTGGCTGAGGGTAATTTGGGCAAGGGGATGAAGTGTGCCGCCTTCGAGAACCGGTCCACTACGGTTAAAACAACCGTCATGCAATTAGAGGGCGGGAGGGCGGTGACAAAATCTAGCGCTATGTGGGACCAGGGTCTCGAAGGGACAGACAGCGGCTGGAGTAACCCATCAGGAGGACGGTTAGATGTCTTACCAGTGGCGCAGACCGAGCAAGCCAAAACAAAACTGCGAATGTCACGAGCCATTAATGGCCACCAGAATCGTTGCTTTATTAAACAGCTAGTCCGGTTAACTCCTGGATGACAAGCGATGCTGGAGCAGTGACCCCATCGTATGACTTCGGACCGTAACTCCTCCGGTACAAACAATCTACTCGGTGGGCACCCGGGCGGCGGCGTTATCCCTTCTAAGGCCGATATGACCCTCGATTCGACCTCCCATCTGAGTGCGGAGATAACTATCTTCTCGGGTAAAATGCACTCGGGAGTAACCGGGCGTTCGGAAGGATCAAAAATACGAGATAAGGAATCGGTTTTGATGTTTTTGGACCCGGGGCGGTACGAAAGAGAAAAGTCAAAACGTCCGAAAAAAAGTGCCCATCGAGCTTGCCTGGAGTTGAGTCTTTTAGCAGATCAAATATATTCAAGGTTCTTATGATCGGTCCAAACGATAAAAGGTACCCCCGACCCCTCTAACCAATGACGCCACTCCTCCAACGCTAACTTGACCGCCAACAACTCCCTGTTACCAATGTCATAATTACGTTCGGCAGGTGATAAACGGTGGGACAAAAACGCGCAAGGGTGCATCTTGTCGTCTGAGGAAGAACGTTGGGATAGAACTGCACCTACCCCCACCTCTGACGCGTCGACCTCTACCACGAACTGACGTGAGGAATCATGGGCGACTAGGATGGGAGCTGAAATGAAGCGACTTTTGAGGTTGGAGAATACAGCCTCGGCTGTATCGGACCACCTGAACGTCGTTCTGGGAGAGGTCAAGGCAGTCAGAGGCGCGGCTAGTTGGCTGAAGTTGCGAATGAAACGCCGATAGAAGTTGGCGAACCCCAGAAACCTCTGTAGGGCCTTACGGGAATCTGGGCTTGGCCACTCTACCACAGCCTTAACCTTGTCAGGATCCATACGCACTCCCTCAGCAGAGACGATGTATCCTAGGAAAGGAACAGACTGTGCATGAAAAGCGCATTTCTCCGCCTTGACAAAAAGCCCATTCTCTAACAACCTCCGAAGCACTCGTCTGACGTGTTGAACATGTTCCTGGAGAGACGAAGAAAAAATCAATATGTCATCCAGGTAAACATATATGAACTGATCTACCATGTCTCTCAAAACATCATTGACGAGTGCCTGGAAAACCGCTGGGGAGTTGGATAGCCCGAACGGCATAACCAAGTATTCAAAATGGCCCCTGGGGGTGTTAAACGCGGTTTTCCATTCATCCCCCTTCCTGATGCGAACCAAATGATAGGCGTTACGTAAATCCAACTTTGTGAAGATGGATGCTCCCTGCAATCTCTCGAAAGCTGAAGACATCAACGGCAAAGGGTAAGTATTCTTTATCGTGATGTTATTCAGCCCTCGGTAATCAATACAAGGTCGCAGAGAACCATCCTTCTTACCCACAAAAAAGAACCCCGCCCCCGCTGGAGAAGAGGAAGGGCGGATGAATCCGGAAGCTAAAGAATCAGAAATATATTTCTCCATGGCCTCCCTCTCCGGAGTGGAAAGTGAGTAAAGTTTGCCCTTAGGCGGAGACTTACCTGGGATTAACTCTATAGCACATCGTCATAGGGACGATGCGGAGGGAGAGAAGCAGCACGGGACTTACTGAACACCTCCTTCAGGTCAAGGTACTCAGGTGGCACGTTAGATAAATTAACTGCCTCCTTCTGAAAAACAGGACAAGACACCGAAGAACAGGCAGACACAAGACAAGACTCATAACATTTAGTGCTCCAGGAAGAAACAGAGTTGTGTCCCCAGTCAATCCTCGGGCCATGCTGGATCAGCCAGGGGTGACCGAGGACGATGGGGGCCAGGGGTGAGTCCAGGAGGAGAAATGAGATCTGCTCGGTGTGATTGCCAGATGTAATGAGTGTAAGTGTATTAGTGGTAAGAGTTATGACAGGAAGTTCTTGACCATTAAGTGCACTGACGGAAATGGTGTTCTTGAGCGGGGTGATGGGTATACCAAGTGTCTGAGCCAGTGACAAGTCCATGAAGTTACCTTCAGCTCCCGAATCCAGTAATGCTTGGCAGACGTGGGAGCGGGCTGCCCACAGAAGTCTTACCGGAAGGAGAGTAGAGGATGAGGTCTTATCCACGGAGATCCCGCCCGACAGTAGCCTCCTGTTTACTGCCGGGCCCGGTCTTTTACTGGACAGTTGTCCCGAAAGTGTCCAGCTCCGCCACAGTACAGGCAAAGACCCCGGGATCTCCGTCTCTCTCTCTCCTCCCGGGAAAGCCGAGCTCGACCCACCTGCATGGGCTCGGGATCGAAGACGGGGCCGACCGCATCACCACCGCTGGCCTGAGGATATTCGACGCTCCCAGGATGAGGGAGCCTCCTGGGTAGTTGTTCCAGGCGGCTAAGGCGAGCGTCCACCCTCAAAGCCAGCTCTATTAGTCCATCAAGACTCTCAGGCAGGTCCAAGATGAATATCTCTCTCTGGATGCGGTCAGCCAGCCCATGCAGGAACATGTCCCACTGCGCCTCCTCGTTCCATTTGCACTCGGCGGCCAGGGTGCGGAAATCGATAGAGTAGTTAGAGACCAAGCGGTTACCTTGGCGAAGGTCGGCCAGTTGACATGCCGCCTCCCTACCAGCTACCGCTCGGTCGAACACACGTCTCATCTCCTCCGAGAGCGCCTGGAACGAGGAGCAGCACTGGTGTTGGTTTTCCCACACCGCCGTTCCCCACAGAGCCGCCCACCCTGAGAGTAGGGTCAGCACGAATGCCACTTTGGACTCCTCCGTACTGAAGGTCTGAGGTTGGAGGGCGAAAAACAGGGTACATTTCGTCAAAAAAGCTCTGCAGTAGTTAGTCTCACCAGAGTATAATTCCGGGGTAGGCAGGCGTGGTTCGGGCTGACGACTGGGTGCTGGTGTGGTGGGGGGAATCGGCGGTGGGCTGGGCGCAGTGGAACAGACGAGTTGTTGAATCTGTTGGGTCAGCTCGGACACCTTTGTTACGAAGGCTTGAACTGCTCGTCCTGTGATTGCCAGATTCTCCTCTTGTTGGTCTATTCTTGAAGTGCTGCGTGATAGAAATTCTTGAAGGTCCGAGTTACTTGCTGAATCCTTATCTGGTCAGAGCGTTCTGTGATGAAATGACAAAGAAGGTTCAATTGCAAGTAAAAGTATTTATTCAGATCTGGATAGTGACAGGGAGCAATATTGATAATGTCCAGGGATGAAGTGCACTTGGCAACACAGGGACGCTGTGCAACACAGGCAACCCGTCAAGATGGTGAAGACTGAAGGCAGAAGGTAAAGGTGAAGAGTAATCCAGATAGATGGCGATGAATGCAGAAAACAGAACCAGGAAGTGGGTAGCGGGGAAGACTGAGTGCTGGACGACAACGACGACACGGGAACAGTAGGACAGCAGGAACACAGCGAGAGACAGGCAGGAACACACCGGAACATCCACAACGCTCTGACAAAGACAGGGTGAAAAAAAAACAGAGAGACTAAATAATAATCGCTGATCAGCTGCAGCTGGCGCGCTGATCAGACACGGCTGATGGGAATAAGCGGCAGTGATCAGCGACACCGCCCACACGTAACACACACACACACACAAGACGAGAACAGAGACAGCGAATTTATGAAACGTGACAAGTTTACCTCACAGACTGCAGTCGTACTTGACAGCACCATGGAAGCAAATCCGAGCGCCAGTGATACGTTGAATTCAATAGTAGAGGTGTGAAAATTTCTAGCCATTTCATTCTTAACCAACGTACAGTTAACGGAATAAAACTCAAGC
Organism: Siphateles boraxobius; assembly: GCF_051911475.1. Classification (NCBI taxonomy): domain Eukaryota; kingdom Metazoa; phylum Chordata; class Actinopteri; order Cypriniformes; family Leuciscidae; genus Siphateles; species Siphateles boraxobius. Next base: position 22,864,847 of record NW_027509208.1, on the reverse strand, counting down.
GTTTGAGAAACCGAACACACATCTCCAACCTGTATTAATCCGTGACGCGTCAACGGTCGCTATGGCCAGGTGTTATTTATAGCATAGGGGGCGAAGCTTTAGATTATAGAGAGCATTTGATTGGACAGAAGATGTGATGAGAAGCTAAAGAATCCTGTGATGTCATAAAAATCTGTGATCCATTTTAGCGGAAGTTAGAGACTGTAGGTTTTGAATGTTTTTATCTCCTAAATGTGAATTTTGTCATTGTTTTGGAACCATTTAGCTTATTCATAACCTTAATTCTAACATATTCATACTAAAAGCTAAAAAAATGTAAATTTTGATTTCAGGGGGCCTTTAAGTTGTCTTGTACTTTTCTTTATATCACAACAACCAGTGTGGTGTTGTTGTGGCGTAAACTTTTCTGGTAGATGTGTTGTGCTTGAATTTACTGCAGTGCCCATGAAAAGATGACTGTCTTTTTTAAAATGATGCTATCAGATGTTATTTTTCTAATCTTTTGTGTTATTTATCCTGCTGTGTGCAATGTCCTGATGATACAAGCCGATTTGATTGGACACGCCGTATTGCCACAGCAACACTCATCATGTCAGGACAATGTGACATCGAGTTAGCCAGCCAACTTCATATAAATGATGATCAATCTGATGAAAATGAAGCAGAAAACCAGAAGGACGGGAGGAAAAAAGGGGGAGATGAGGTAGAGGCGAGATGCTTTTCACTCTTTAATCATAAAATCAACAAAGACTAGAGAGAAATGTAATTTTTGTTCTCTCTTCAATATGACAGTTCCTTTCCTTTACTCCATTTGTCTCTTGTCTTCCTGAATGATACATTAGATCAGCAAAAATCATCATTTATTTATGTGTCATACACAAGACATTGTTTGAGTTGCATTAATACATCAGCCGCTAAAAGACGTGGTGGGGACGGAGCTTGTGCTCAGCCCTAGATTTAAACAAGTTTACTAAAGAGAATCGACGGATGGACGTTTTAATTATAAAAGACAGCCACTTTGTGTCGCCATTGTGTTTTGTGGATTTTGGCCCATGGCGGTTAGAGTTGAGGTCAACCTGCACTACAAAGATTTTTGGCCAATTACACACTCTCTACGATTAAAATGTCCCTCCCTTTATTACTTATTGCAACTGTCCAGCAGGAGAAACATCTGGTGCGCATCGCTATCAGTCCAACACTGCAACACTGGCTCAACCAATACCAAGAGTTTGAGGGTGAGGCTATATGTTTGTCAACCAATGACAGATAAGTGATCTGGAAACCTGTTTGAAAACTGTTATTGTTTCATTTGGTTATGCTAGTGGAGTAGAAATTATGCACTTTACCTTTAAGCATCCCAAACAAAACACTGTTTGTACACGGAAGGCCTTGAAAGCCTGTTGTTAACCAATCACTGCTTAGTTTTTAATTTCCCAGGAAGAAAGCTGGAGTGAAATGGAGTATTTGAGAAACAGAGCTCTCTCATTAAAGAAATGTTTCAATTTGGTTTGAGAGACACATTCATCTTCCAGCATGATTTGTGCTGCATTGTCTCCAACAAAATAGACACATTTGACTCAAGTAATTGCCTCCATTCAGTGCATATTTCTCAATCCTGTATGACACATTGTGACGATGCTTTGATAAGAAAGCAAATTCTGTCTTTTTTGCAAACATTTTTACCCCTATATGTTCTTTTCCTCCTTTTCCTTTCTTAACATTCCTTTATTTGTTTGCAGACATCACGTAGCAGTTGGTGTTGATGTCATCTTTTAAAGCCCCCATGAAATCAGAATTTAAGTTTTTTGGCTTTTAGTATGACTATATTAGCCTAACTGGTATCTATAAGCTAATGTGCTCCAAACCAATGACAGAATTTGCTTTTAGACAATATAAGCGTTCAAAACTTACAGTATCTCACTTTCACCAATATGGATCAATGATTTTGATGACTTTATTCTGCACTTCTCATTTGTTTTTCTGTCCAATCAAAGGCTCTCTAGAATCTAAAGTGTCCCGCCCCCCATTATAAATAGATGCTGAAGCTGCGTCTGATATCGGAATGTAATTGAATGTAATTCCAGGAGTTATTTGGAAAGATAATTTTCCCTTTGATAAAGTGGAAATTAAGATTTAGAATATTATTTTATAATAGAATATAATCAATTTGTGTAGGTGACACTTTTAGCAGAACATAAGTCATTCCTTCCTTCCTTCCTTCCTTCCTTCCTTCCTTGTGTTTGCTGTTTTTCACAGATCAACTTTGTCAGTTTTACAGTAATTTTTTGCATATGTTGCCATATGGCAGATGTGTAAAATAAGTTTACAGTAATGTTTCTAAAATTGTATAGACCTTATGTAGCCACGCCCCTTTTCAGCGCTGCGCTCGTTGTCTTTTGTCTTCCGGTCTGTATTTTCACAGCGATCCTGCGTATTTATAAATGAACGGCTCGTTTTAAAATCTTCCCTGTCTACTGACATTTGTTAAGACAACTGCTTTAAACATTACAATCCTCATGATAACTTTCGTTAACTTTACATTAAGTAAATCCATTCCAAAAGCTAATTACTCCTGGACAGCAATGCCATAGAAATATACAGAGCGACCGCAAAAACGGAAGTTCAAAGACAATATTCTAAAGATGGCGGCGCCTTGTTTCTCTGGCGCATAAGGTCTATAGACAGAGATAGGCCTATATTATTGCTCTAATTTATTCAATGATTATGGTAATAGAATTGTATTTAAGCATAAATAACATAATTTTAAAAAAAAATACAATTTAATAGTGAGAAGCAGTTAAGCTTTCAAGAAGAAGCTTTCAACGTTGATGATAAATTCTACTGATCCACTAAAAATTTGTTTTTAGAATTCCATGTGAATAAAATATAAGTTTTGAAAAAAAAAGGATTAAATGGATAAAAAGAGAAATTATTCTATTTAAAAAGCTTTGTTTGGTACAATTTGCAATTGTATTCTTTTTCTCCCTTCTTTCTTAAAAAATCTCTCTTTTTTGTTATCACAGCTATGTTAAATATCTAATGGGAAAAATATGATATCATTACTGCAAAATGCGGATCATATAGAGGACAAATGAAAGGAACGACTTCCTCTGAGTTAAAATAATGTGATGCACACAAAATGTCTAGGGATTTCTGGGACAGGCAAAGGCTGAATGTGAGGGGCTTTCAGAGCATAAGCTATAGGTAACTTTGGCAATGGATTTATGTCAGTGCCATTAGAGGCTGAGAGTCATGTATCAGCTTCGCACTATTTACTGTGTGACTCATTCCATTCCAGTCATTTTCATTATGGACCAGACCCTTTATCCATACACCCTTGGGCCAAGCAATCAATAAAACACACACACACATTCTCTCTCTCTCTCTCTCTCTCTCTCTCTCTCTCTCTCTCTCTCTCTCTCTCTCTCTCTCTCTCTCTCTCTCTCTCTCTCTCTCTCTCTCTCTCTCTCTCTCTCTCTCTCTCTCTCTCTCTCTCTCTCTCTCTCTCTCTCTCTCTCTCACACACACACAGTCTATACCATAGGTTATACTCTATGTGTACACTGGCACACACTTAAAATCAATACCTAGCATACTTAATGACAGATATTTATTGTTTCAGGTATGGTAAACAGTTAAACTTCATCCAATGGTCTAATAAATGTTCTGGTCTAATAAATGTTCCATTGCTGTATTTATAACAGATACTAAGTTGCACTAACTATGCAAAGCTTTTCTGGAAGAGACTTTTATTTAAGCAGTTATAAGGAAGTTTGAAGTTTTAGTTGTTTATCACCACAAAAAGCACATTGAAGTCAATTCAAATGTATTGGTTTGACAATGAGCAATACAATAAGCAATACAATTGTTACAGTATTTATTAATCTTTGTTATCATTAGTTAACCCTCTAATTCGTGTGGCGGTCAAAAATGACAGATTTTTTTATTGTCATTATTTCAATGAAAGGAATGTACTATATTTTAGTTTGATAATGTTTTCTATTTAATATTGTTTATTTCTAGGGGATTGTATGGTATTGTACTACATTATATTTACGCGGTAGTTATAATCCATTTATTCACGTTTTCAGCATTGACCTGAAAATTTAATTTCCAACTTAAACTGTCGTAAATCTTGAATGCTTTAAAAGCACAAACTTAAGTTTGATGTCTTTTTAAAAGACGGCACTTAGCAAATTATTGCTGACGTGGAAAAAAACACTTAAAAAGAAGTTACAGAATTTTACGCTTATTGTTATGAAAAATGCACAAAAATACTATTTTCAATTTTTAATTTCCAAGAACTTTTCTTGTAGTTTTAGTAAAAACACTACAAAGAAATCAAAGCAATAAATCTAAACAAGTTGTGTTCCAAATTTGAGCTTGATATCTCAAAAAATTTACTTTCAATAAGATTTTGTTTGGCCGCAGTACCAAACGTTTTCACTAGCCTAGATGAAATTCGCCTCCCAATCATTTCCAATGCTTCATTTTTGACTTCGAGGAAGCACAAGTGTGACCATTTTTTTTTTCGAACCTTTTTGTGTGTGTTCACATAGCAAGTGTCAAAATCTTTACCAAGTTTCGTACCATTCCGATGGTAAAAAAAAAAAAAAACACACAAAAAACGTAAAATGTTTGGGTAAAAAAATGACAGAAGATTAATAAATGCTAAATATTTTCATGTTATCTAATGTAAGTAATGTTAACAAATGAAAACAATTGACCAATTACCATTGTTATCAATTTATTTAAAACACATTATTTCAGACCAGCATTACAGAAGATCATGATGTTAATGTTTTTAATTAATCACTATGCTTTAGAGATCGGTGACAACATAGTAAACATTTTGCGATGATACAAGCAGTTGAGAAAAATAACTTTTTTAAAAAAAATAATAATGATGAATTGATAATGATAAAAATCAATAATAACAACACTAATAAAAACATGATCATCGTAGATCAGGTGTATCCAGGTTATTTTTAATGTATTTTTTAATAAATTACCAGATACACATGAAATCCATCTAGGGCCCTATGAAATCCGTTTTATTTTTTCTCAAATTCCGTTTTATTTTTTTTTCAAATTCCGTTTTTTTTTTTTATTTATTTTTAGCCCTTTCGGATTTTTCGGATTTGCTTGTTTTCTTTTCACTTCTAAGCAGTATTGACCGTTAAAAATTCAGTTACACAAACTCACAATTCAGCTTTTTTATTTAAACTGTTAATATATTCACCAAAGCACATTCAAAATTCGCCAAAATTCAGCCAAACCTTCAACAAATCTCTGGCCAAAAATAACAGTAAAATGAAGGTAAGAGTTACAAGGTAGGATTGATGAATATTAAATTAAAGATTAAATGCAGACATGCTGCAGGGAGACAGAAACATTAAAAACACTTTTCCTAAAGTAAAAAATTCTTTATAACTACTTGCATACATCATTTATTCTTTCAAGCAGACATATTTATTTGTATGAATTAAATATAATTAATCCTTAAAGCTATTAACAAATAGTGAATGCTTCTCTCTTTTTCTTTTGTTGCTTGACCAATATTAAGGACACAGACCGCATTAGGTTTATTACCCACTGTCACTTTAAGACGTCGGATCATGTCCAATAACATGCGGATCCAATTGCACTGATGCACATCCTATACACTCACAACTGTTTAAGACATAACCGACATAGTTTACGTGAATACTCTCCAAAACGGACATTTAGACATAATGTTGTGTGTATTTGTCTATTTAGACACGAAAGAGAGCTCAATTCAGTACTCGCGCGCTGTAGGTCTATTGTGTATGGCTGCACGCTTCGGGTCGGGTGTGTGCGCACAGTAAACCGTACCGAATAGTGCTCTTTTTTGCATCATCACTCTTATTCAGAACGCCTGCTCTACTCATTCTCCCAGACGTTTACATATTTTAACGTTTTATGAGACTGCTGGTTAGATCAGCACGTTACAGTATACAAATGGGCGCATCTACCACAAACGCAGCCACCGTTAGCTTATCAGAAGCCACTCACTTCGACATTTTTTCCCTAGGCGTGAACGTGAGGTCGTATGGTTACTAGGCAACATGTTTAACAATGCCATTTGGCCACGATTTCAGGTAGAGACCTTTCTACGTTTGTTGTTTTAAACTGAAAAATGAGAAGGAAGTAAAAAAAAATTGTTTATTTAATGTCAACAAAATATATGCACATTCTGCGTGTATAAGAGAATTCCATTTTCATGTGTAAATTCCGTGATTCCGTCAGCGTTTTCCGCATCACGAAAATCATAAGGCCCTATTCATCCTTGACCTGTTAATAAATAAGTCTTCTCATGTCTATAAATGTTGAAATATTCTTCTGTCTGACTGGAGACAGTTGCAAAAGTGCAGAACAAGTCATTGCTGAAGCTTGGTTTCTGGAAGTTCTGGAAGTTACAGTATATTTTTCACAGTACAATGAACTCTTTTATCTCAAGAGATCAAATTTGCAATTCCTCATGATATGAACAACTGAAGTGCTCAATAGTTTTCAGAAGCTGTGCAATTTAGCTAATAAAGACTTTTCTTTTGTAGGGTATACATTGCGGTTTATGCACTTTGACTATTTGAATGAGTCAGTCTGGATCTTACCTGAGCCATAAAGAGGCCCTTAAATGGTCCCGCATCTTTATTTAATGGTATCTGAATAGCCACTTCACTTTGTAGTTCTACAGGGATTTGACATTCGAAAAACATGCGTGAAATCCCCAACAGAAATCCAAGTGCTTCACAGCCAGAATCAAAGACAGAAGCACCAGAATGATGGAGAGCAGGTGTCTGTTTCTCTAAGCCCTGAGCTTAGCTAGTTCTCTCATTACAGGGTTTGAAGACTGCTTGGATGTTGTTTTCCTCAGGCCTGTTCTTTCTGAGAAAACAAGAAATAATGGAGGAGAGGGGTGCGGATACAAATGGCATGAAGCAGAATAAGAGAAAGATGGAAAAAAGCTTGAGAATAAAAGATTTCTATGTGCCGGATCTTAGACATAGCTTTAAGACACCACATTTTCACTCATCCCACCCTCTTCTCCAAGTGCAAGCCAAACAATTAATTGGAATGCATTTTAATTTAACACTGCTTAACCCCCCTGTGTGTTTATGAGGCAATCATGATAATTAATTTACAACTTTAAAATGACTTAACAAAAAAACACATGGCAAAGTGTTTGTTTATGTGAGGGTTCAAATCCGCACCTAACATTCTTTTTTAATGTGCTAACCTAATTCATAACACAAAGTTTAAAGGAGAAATATCAGAAACAAATAAAAACACTGAGCATCATTCACTAATAATTTAGCATTTGTTTGAACAATTTGTTCTAACATGAAATATTGAGTGGACATCTGCATAAAACAAATCATGCCCAAATAAGGGCTTTCTTATATCCTTACCCCTCGCTTTAAAGGGGTGGTTGATTATGATTTCACTTTTTTTACTTTAGTTAGTGAGTGATGTTACTGTTTGAGCATAAACAAATCTGCAAAGTTATGACGCTTAAAGTTCAAAGCAAAGGGAGATATTTTCTTTTACAGAAATTGCTTTTTAAGGACTACAACAAACGGCTGCTATGAGCTTCTTCATGGGTTAGTGACATCACTTACCCTAAAATGTACATAAACCCCACCGCTGGGAACGCAATTTATAGATTATCATGACAGAATATGCTAATCAATGACAAGAAGATAATTAACTCCACATTAGCTACATATATTCAACTAACCATCCAGAAATGTCCTGTTGCATTCTACATGATGTCACTTCTTCTTGAGTCTCTCCATCTTTGTCCGACTCCGATTTGAACATAAGGCTAAAAGTGTACATTTTCAGTGCGTGTCTGTGTGAGGTAATTGGAGCTGCTAACACACGAGCTCTTGAAGCTCCACCCTTTATCTCATGACCTACCAGAAGTATGCGATTTCGCCCGTCCCTTTCTATTCATCACTCACTTTCTCTGGTTGTCCAGCTGCTTCAGTATAATTACCCACAATCCTCATCCTTACAGCCTTGACAACCATTTGCCTCAGCTGCTAGTGAAGTGGAGAAAGAGAGAAGGTGTGAAATTGAGGGTGAACAACGCATCACACGGAAACATGCTTGTTATTTTGACCCAAGCTGTTTGCTCGACCTCGCTGTCTCGCTCGCACACTGTAGAGAGGTGAGAGTCTTGCCTGATTGAAGAAGCTCTTGAAGGAGGGTTAAACGAGTGGGGCATGAGATGTGAGGGAATGAAAGAGAGAACAGGAACTTTCTACTGCTGTCAGTCAGGCACACTGAGCAAACAACAGTGTTAATGAATCAGCGTATTGCCTCACCCAGAGCATGACTAAAAACAACATCCAGAACCCTACAAGCATGATGGAGGGCAAGGATGGAACGAATTCATTGTTTTGCTTCATAGACCTTCTTAGTGCAAACCAAAGAGGTCTAATGCCTGGAGAAGGCTATTCTTTATAGGCTTAGTTCCCCCAAAAATGAAAATTATGTTATTACTCACCCTTCGGTCGTTCCAAACCCGTAAGACTTTCGCTCAACTTCGGAACACAAATGAAGATCTTTTTGATGAAATCTGAGATATTTCTGTCCCTGTCCCTGACAGCTATGCAACTACCACTTTGTTTGAAGCTTCAAAAAGTTAGATCGTAAAACTAATTTATTCTGAATTTAGCTGCTTAGTCCACATTTTCTGAAGAGACTCGATTGCTTTACATGATGAACAGATTTCATTTCTTCTTTTATTCAGATGTAAACACTGATCAGTGAACATAAACTACTCTTATGCTCAACCAACAAGCAAAAACAAACCTCTTGCGGAAGCTTAAACGCACTGCGTAACACAAATTAACCCTTTAGGCGTGAGAGGTTTTTTCCTAAAACATTCGATTTTGACATCTTAAAATCAAAAGGCTATATCTTAAAAGTGATAAAAGATAGAGACTTTCTGTAAATTAGGGAAATATTAAGGTTGACCCAAAGTTTATGTAGGGATTACATTTTCCCATCTAATTTGCATATTATGACGTCATATGGTGGCGGCAACTTTGGATAATAGAATTTTCAAGAAAAGTCACATGTTTAAATGATAAAATGCAGAACTTCTTTCACCCCAAAATGTCCCTCACCTTCTGTATGCTATATTGCACAATACTGAATGCTCAGGTAAATAGTAAGTAGTGAACAAACTGTGTAAATCATTACACTAACACGTCTGCTAACTTCGCGATGAACACTCCAACCCCGGGAAACATTGTTCCCACCACTGACATTGGGCAAAGGACCATCTACATTGGGCAAAGGATTCACCGTTTGTGCAGGGCTATACTTTCACTTTCAGAATCACCCTCATCTCCTGAAGGCAGATATTCCCCTTCAGAATCAGGGTCCGCGATAAGACCCAACACTTCATTGCGGGTAAGCTTTATTGATGCCATTAGATAATAATAATAATAATAATAATATTATTATTATTATTATTATTATTATTAATAATAATAATAATAATAATAATAATAATAACAATAATCTAATGCAAATACTCACTGACGTTGACAATATTGCTCTGATAAAATGGCTCACTCGCACACTAGCTCAGCTTTTGTTCGCACTGATTCAATGCACTCTAGCTCGAAGATTTTGTATAGAAGCATGACGTTTTTTTGAGTCAGGGATAAAATATGACATGTCTGCCATCTAGTAGAGGGGAGGTGAATGAAATTTGACACCCTATTTGACTAAATCTGCCATTTTATTCAGTGCCGCATCTTGTCGAGTAAACTCAACCGTGGTGCCATAAGGGTTAACCTCATTGGTTCTTGCTGAAGCTCAAACCTGCTGCGTGACACTTGAATGAACATTATTGGTTCTTGCAGAAGCTCAAACGTGCTGCGTAACACGAGAATAATCCTCATTGGTTCTTGAAGAAGTTCAAACGTGCTGCGTGACGAGAATGAACCTCATTGGTTCTTGAAGAAGCTCAAACGTGCTGCGTAACGAGAATGAACCGCGTTGGTTCTTGAAGAAGCTTAAATGTGCAGCGTAATATGAGAATGAACCTCATTGGTTCTTGCAGAAGTTCAAATGTGCTGCGTAACACGAGAATGAACCTCCTTGGTTCTTGATGAAGCTCAAACGTGCTACGTAACAAGAATGAACCTCATTGGTTCTTGCAGAAGCTCAAACGTGCTGCGTAACACGAGAATGAACCTCATTGGTTTTTGAAGAAGCTCAAATGTGTTGCGTAACGAGATTGAACCTCATTGGTTCTTGCAGAAGTTCAAACGTGCTGCGTAACACGAGAATGAACCTCATTGGCTATTCTGTTTACCACAATTGATGTGAGGGTTGATAAATGTTTATATGTGAATGAAAGCCTAAATTCAATCTGTTCATCATATAAAGTGATCGAGTCCCTTCAGGAAATTTGTACTAAACCACTCAAATCAAATTAATTAGTTTTATGATCTCTTTATGAACCATTTGAAGCATCAAAATGGTAGTTGTGTAGACTGTCAATGGAGGAACAGAAAGCTCTTAGATTTCATCAAAAATATATTAATTTGAGTTTTGAAGTTGAGTGAAAGTCTTACGTTTTCGGAAGGATATGAGGGTGCGTAAATGATTACAGAATTTTTATTTTTGGATGAACTATCCCCTTGACATTCCCATTAATCTCAATGGAAATTACCAATCCGATCTCACTGAAAAATGTAACTATTTCACAAGGTACCAATTTCAAACGAATTTGTACATTGTGAATCGTATGAAAATGACCAGATTTTAGAAAAAAAGTAAGCATGAAGGTCCACCCCTAACCTTACATACCGTCACTGTGGCATAAGCAGATCATACAACTGAGATCATAGAAGTTCATATGAATTAGCCAACAATTCACCAAAATGTATTCCGGCAGAATACACCGCTAATTTTGAATGTCTTGAATGGCTAATTTTCAATTGAGAGTTGGTTTTTCAACCAGATTGTGTAGTTACAGCATCTACCAGCAGAGACTAAAGGCCCTGATATACATCAAGAAAAATCGAAAAAGTCCGCTCCATCCGGTAGACACCTTCAAACTTCCATTTAGTCCGTGACGACGATGTAATAGGTACTGTAGATGTGCTCTGTGGCTCCGCCTTCTTTGACATGCTCAGGTATTTCAAACGTCTTTTTACCCCTAAGTGAAGAAAGAAAAAAACCTTTGCTGTGAGTATATTGGGGCCTTAATATTGCTACGCTAACCATAATAGCATACTACTATGTTACTTTTTATTAAATTCAGATAGTCTGAAATTCCAACTTCCTTTTTGGAAAACTAGAAACTAGAGATGCACTGATTGATCGGCTGGTGACAGGAATTATCTGATTTTCACGTGATCGCCCATGACCGGTGACCAGCCGGTCAGTCTGACATATGCCGATTTTATGCCGGTCAAATGCACTAGGGCGCCGCATGATTAACATCGCACAACATCAGCATCACATGTGCACACGGAACACACATGTAGGAAACCTTGTGAATTTACCTGCAACATGTCAGCTGTTTGGAAATTCTTCAGCGTGTGTGAAGAAGATAAGTTTGCAATATGCAACACCTGCAAGGAAAAAGTAGGGCGTGGAGGGACGACACCAAAAACCTTTGGTACAACGAATCCAATCAGACACTTGAGACAACATCACCCAGCTGAACTTGTGAAGTTTGACGAAGCTAGCAAAGGCCAACACTCACGAGCTAAAGGTAAACACCAAGCTCAAACTAGCACTGAGCCATCCACAAGTCAACAACCTCTGTTAGTTTTTTTAAGCAAGGAAAGGAGCAAAGGCATAACCGGAAAGATAATGGAATTCATTGCACTGGATGACCACCCGTTTTCTGAGGTTGAAAATCTGGGTTTCAGATATACTGTATGCAAATCACTGATTGAGCAGAGACATACGCTAGGGGCATTCGCTACGGAGCATGACTTACTATACTCCACTCTCACTATGCACCAGTGGGGGTTAATTGAGAACGTGCTCACTCTCCTCGCTCCTTTCGAAGAACTTACAAAAGAAATAAGCTCATCGACAGTGACAGCTGCAGACCTCATTCCAGCAATCACCATGCTGAACCGGGTTTTGAAGAAAAGTGTCATTTAGTATATTTCTGTCCTTTAATACATTTATTTATGTATTTATGTAGCCTATTTTATTAATGAATAAATGAATGGATGAATATACATAGGCCTATCATATAGCTATCTGATTCTGAAACAATACTTTCTTAAATCATTCTTTTGTAGTTTGTGCAAAAGGTACAAGAATCGCTACTTCTCCAATGAAGTGGAAGATCAAGTGAAACAGGAGCTTCAGACTGCACTGCAGAGGGAGACCAGATGCCCACCAGAGGAACCTGCTGCTGAAGATTCCATGGCTCGTGGACCTGACCCAGAGGAAGCATCTGCAGCCAAAAAGCCACGTAGCTTACTGTTTTCAGTTCACGACGAAATTCTTAAGGAAAATACTGAGGTGGAGCAACAACTGGCCAGCCCCTTGTCTGTGCAGGTACAGAGCTACCTGTCAGAGGCGCCCATTGGCAGAAGAGAAAATGCATTGACCTACTGGAGGATCAACAGAGATCGTTTCGCTGCACTTGCTCCACTCGCCCAAGCTTCCCTCTCTGCAGCATGTACAAGGGTTGACAGTGAGCGCTTGTTTAGCCTGGCTGGACATGTGGCAGATGAGAGAAGAAACAGACTATCTGGTGACAAAGCAGAAATGCTTCTGTTTGCAAAGAAAAACATGCCATTGATGTACAAGTGACTGCAATAGGCCTGTGTGTGTGTTTGTTTTGAGAAATATCTTTATACTGTTTTCCCTGTTTTCATACATAAGTTCAGTTTGCTAAATATATCACATTTTTTTAGTTGGATATTGGATGTGAAAAGAAGGAAATGGTTCTTCCATAACACTGCACTTTAGATGTGTGTGAATTTCCCACACCATGAGTAATTTATATAGTTCTATTTTATAGCGATTATCTGTTCAAAAAATGTTCCATGTTCTATGTAAAATGTTCTATTAAAGAAAAGATAGAAAATAAATATTTCTGTGTGCTGTAAAGTGGTTAGAAAAAACGAAATCGGAATCGGCTAAAATCGGTATCGGCAGGCTAAACTTAATGAAAAATCGGAAATCGGAATCGGCCTAGAAAATTGTAATTGGTGCATCTCTACTAGAAACTAATATTAGATCAGGCTTCAGGTAACAACTCAAATACAACTTACTTTCACCAAGAGAAACATGGTGGCACCCCAAGAGATGTGCAAAGTTAAGGATAAACTTTACTTTAAGTACATAATATGTACTTATTTTAGTAATGACACTAACTGGGTAATAACTAGGAGTGTGACGGTTATTATATAACCGTGAGACCGACGGTTATAGTTGAACAGCGTCATTAGAACTCTATAACCGCCAAAAACGGACTCGGGGTGGGAAATTATATCAGCTGACGAGGGAAACAGAGGCGGAGTTAGTGGTGCTTCGGAGGCTGCTACTGCCGGAGATGATTCGGGAGAGTTGCACCACCCCCTCCCAAGAAGAGAAATCTTGGAAATCTCCTTAATAAACGGAGGCCTGAAATCTCTGCCCCTTTACCGATCAGAGTGCGCGCTAACACGGAGTTAACCCGCTATCTCCAATAGGGCTGTGCTCAGAATATCGATACAACGTCATGATCTCCTGACGATGCGCGTATCGATACAGTCGTGCTTATGAATGTAGCCAATTAAGGACTCAAATTTCGGCGCGGGATTGCGGGTATTGCGCATAATTTTAATAATTCCCGCAGGTCTCCCACTTATAATGCAGGAAATTCCCATGTGCATTTAGGTTGTTTTAGTAAATGAATCCACACAGCTTATAAAATCAAATCAGTCATTTTAAAACTTTCTGCAAAACGCAATTTCACAAACAGCGCGAGTGTTCAGCGGTGCTGAGTCTTCTCTCTCTCGACTCTCAAATGGGTTGCAGAAGGCAAGCTCAAGCGCTGCAGGTGGCGATACTACACTCTCGCGTTTAGGAGTCGGGACATGATGGAATATTCACTTGCACAGTTGGGCAAGCATTGCATCGTAACTAACGTTTATCATTTGCACGTTTTTTTAAGTCTTACCAAAAACATTCAAGCGATTTTAAACTATTCAGTACTCGCGTGCTGATGTTTTTCTCTGCGTGCTTAAATGGAGTACAGCTGCATCACAAACAGCTCGCGAGTAACAAAAGTTTTTTTCTTGGATTATATCGCTTTAACAGACAAACACAAACCCCCCAAACCCCCCAAACATATTGTATCTCAAATAAATGCTATGTATTTGAACACCGTCATTAGAACTCTATAACCGCCAAAAACGTGTTATTAAAATATTTTTTACAAACATTTTTTATCATAGAGAATGTTTAAATACTAATATCAGCTTACGAGGGAAACGTAGGCGGAGTTAGTGGTGCTTCGGAGGCTGCTACTGCTGGAGATGATTCGGGAGAGGTCTGTGCCCCTTTACCGATCAGAGCGCGCTGACACGGAGTAAAGCCTTGTTTAAACTCGACGCGTCCGCACGAGCGCGAAGGTGCGCACGGCAAAAATGACGCGTTGGGTGCGCAAGACCGACAAGACCTCATTCCGCTTGGCTGTGTTCACGGCTTCTTTTGTAACAGCGCGCGCGGCGCCGCAACCGAGGATGAACGACTTCATGCCGAATCTGCCAGAGCATGTGCGTCTCACCGCACCGGCACCCAGTTTGCGCGTCTAAATTGCAACTTTTTTTTTGTTCAGGGGTTTGTTTACTGTGTGTGATTCATTTAATGGCAAGCACATTCACTTCTAGTTGTCTTCGTCCTCCATTCTGCAATGTTTTGGTCTCCCACGTGTGGTGGCGAGTTGTACCACCGGAAACGGTGCAAAAAATAAATAAATGAAGTATCGACGCAAAAATATGGCGTCGACTTAATTTTGACGTCGAAGCGTCGACGTCATCGACGCGCCGCTACAGCACTAGTAAGTACAATGTACTGTAAGTACATTGAAAGTGCTCATACTATAAAATAAAGTGCAACCAAGAAAACACATTAAATTAGTAAAAAAAAAAAAAGAGTAAATCATGGCATGATAATTAAACCTCTTTTTCTAACATTTTCAGATTAATTTGTGTAAAAAACAGTAAGTTATCCCTCTGTCAACAAATGCTAGCATTGCATAGCATCATTTGTCTTCCACAGTTTGTTTGGCAGGATGAAAATGAATTATGTAAAATCTCCTCCTGTTCACATCTGGCACAACAGTTTTAATTCATGTTTTACTTTTCAGAAACATAAACTTCACAGACTTCACAATGCATCTTGTTTTATTAAAATGACTTGATTAACCAAGTTTTTCAGACATCTACAGCCATTATTTCAGGAGCAGTAAAGAACATTTTAATACTGTTGCTAGCAAGCAATCAATAGATTCACTCCGGTTCAGGATAAGGCTTTGTGCCACAAGCATGTTTTAAAAACGGTGTCACATCATGCAGGTTTTTAAGATCTTGTCACAGCATGTATGTTTTAAAGAATGTGTCATTGCTATTTGGGCCACCTCACATGTGCTGACAATCCCCACGAGCAGCAGCTGAGAATGAACGGCACCACCACATGGAGCTCTCCTGAAGCGAATGTTTTTAAATAAATAAACACCTGACCTCATTTAATGTTAATTTTTTTTTTTTACGTGCTATGCATATGGGTTTGTGTCTCATTCCACTCTCTAGCTGAACTCCCTTTCTTACGTCAATCATTAGTGCTTATTCAGTTTAATCTCTTCTAATCAGCCCTACTCATTTTCAGCAAAATCAAATGCAAATCTGTCAAAATTACAGGCAACAGCCACAGATTAGAGTTTTAATTAAAGCATTTGGCCACCATTCCTGCTCTTCTGGCTCTTTACACCAGATGTTTATCTGGTGTTTTTATCCTTTATGATTTTTGCTTGTCAGATTGTATGAAATGAACTAAGACTTTTTTATTTTCATTTCCAGGCAAAACATTCATATCGTTTGCGTAAATTCTCACTTGATAACACACTTTGTATTAAAATTTCACGCATTAATGAGGATGGTCAGAATGTGATACAATTAGTTATGTGAAAAGGCTGTGCAATGCTGTCAATCTTAACCAAAGTCTTACTTACAAGCTGGTATATTACACAATATGACATATAGAGCTCATAATAAATAATCTGACAGTCCGTGTAAAAGGACAGAAAAAAACAACAACAGTCCATCCAACTTTGGCTAAACGTTAAAGAAGACTTTATGACATTAATGGACGTCAAATTGTGTGACTTATATGGCAACAGTGTTGACTGTAAATTTCACATTATCAATCGTGTCTCATTCTTACATTGTCATTATACTCGTTTCCATCCACTTTTTTGCGCTGTTATGTTATCGACAAAGTGAATATGCGAAAAAAAAACATTACGAAATTTTCCATTCAATTGGCCTTTTACCGATATAAGATTGTGTGCGTGATGACGTCACGAATGCCGAAACCGATTTGTCGCATATGTTTTGGTGTATCGCAAAAAAAAGTGCCCTTGAGCCGTTTCCATAGGCCTACATTTTTTTGTATCGCAAATTCTACCTTTTGGGGTTCCAGTCATCAGCCCCAACACCAAAGAAACAAACCAAAAACAAACAAACCAAAAAAAATGGAGAGATTCAGGCAGTTAATTGAAATTTGCCAGCTTACTGTCATTTCAATTTCACAAATAATTGCAAGTGTCCGAAATATCAGAAGACGATGGCAGAATGAAGCAGTTGCTCATCTGATAGGGCTCGAAGTAACTACCCTTTAAATGCAACAAAGCCCAAGGGTCTGGGAGAGACCACACAATAAGGCGTTTTGGGAGGAAGTTGTGGAGACACTTTACAGAAAGTTGTTTTTTTTTTTTTGCAACTTTTTGCCAGGCTCGATATTACACTACACAAAAAAACTGGTTGAGGATAAATTCTTTAAAATTGAGCAATTCCAGCGCTATGGACGAGACATTTGCAGTCAAAACTTGAAATATAAATTCTCAGAAAATGCATTTAATACTGAAACGTCAGTTTATATATCCATACTCCCTTAATAAAGGAAATACACATGAGACATGACACAAAAAATCTTTAACTTTTAGGTGGCAAAATATTTTTTTGTAATTCTATGAATTATACTGCGCAAAACAAAAGTATAGCCTAATACTAACCCGATGAAGAATGGTCAGCCTCCATAGAACATAAAATATTATTTTTATTTAATTTTTCGTGTTTATGAGGAAAAAAACAATGTTACGGACGTGACAGTTCTCTGTTACGGACATGACCGTTCTGAAAGCGACTTTAGAAATTTCAAAGAGACCTCAAACAGAGCCTTTCTTTAAAGTGAATTTCGTTTTTTATTAATTGTATCTTAATTTTAATCAATGTTTCATCAACCAATTGCAATAAATAAGAAGTAAATATAGTAGAAAAGAGATCATCAAGGCCCGTACGGAAATGGGAAAGAAGGCATTTCTGTATTCTTCACCTTCAGCATGAAATAGGCTACTTTGCAAAAGGCCTTGAAACTCATTGAGTTAATCTCGCTAAATGCTTTTAAATCCAAAATGAAAGACTTAGAGGCAGATGCCTTAATGTAGGATAAATGCTCTTAGACTGTAAACATTATTTTAAATGCTTATATGAAATGTTAGCTTTAGTCTTCTGTGTTATTTGTCTGTACCTATGTGTTTGTACTACTGCTGACTCTCCTGGTTAAATAAAGGTTAAATAAAATATCACGGAGGCGCTGGCGCGTGAACTGGACTCTCGTCCCATAAATGAACCGAAACTCAACGTATAATGTAGGACTACTTGCACAGACCTGAGAAATATATAGAAAGCTTGAAATTTCTACTTGTAAACAGAACAATTCAAAACGAAAGAGTCCCCAAAACGAGTTGTGCGGTGTCCACCACTTTTCAAAGCAAAGTTACGCCACTGCCACCGACCACCGGTTTCGACACTAAAGCGGATTGCCATTGCCCTGTACAAGCTGGCAACCTGCGCCGAGTATAGAGTGATGGGCGAAACTTTCGGGGTTAGTAAAACAACCGGCCATGGTTTTTGTTGTGACGACTGCATCTTGCACGTGATGAAAATATCATGTGACACCACATTTATTTGCGTTAAAGCCCCTTTTCTCGACAAAAAGTGTGTCCAAACTAGTTTTTCGCGACAATTAAAGTACAATTAATTCCATCCCCTTGGATGGAAACCTGGCTATTGACACACGGTATTGCAACTCAGGCTCATTGGAAAAACATGCCTGTGGCAACATTTCTGCAGAATAATATTACATTGAAAGTGTTGCAAAAAGTGCAAGAAGCAAAGTGAAGTGTCCAGTGTGTGTTGCTAAAAGCATGTTCAGTTTTGTCCGAAACAGATGAATGTGAATCTGGCAGCATTTTATAACGTTGGCAGTTCGGAAATGAAATGTCTGGAGAGTTGCTTTAAAAAGGTTAATGCTCTATTTTTATTTGAAAATAAAGTACCACATACGGTAAACCTGATCCTAAACCTAATCGACAGTCTTAACAAAAGCAAACATAAGATAAAAAAAATGTATTTGCTTAAGCAACCATGTAATTGTTGCTTGCTTCAAGTCTTTGAGCTCTTTTATTGTCTACATCACTTCTGTTCTAAATTCCAGGTGCACTGTAAAAATGATTTGTTGTTAAGTAGTGTAACCTGGTTGCCTTACAATTTTGAGTTAATTTAAAATAAACATTTGAGCTGATACAAAGGAAAAAGATTAGTGTATTCAACAGAAACTCAAAATATTATGTTATCTCAATAACATTTGTGAAGCTGATTTGACAAAAGAATTGTGAAAAGTTGTGATAACAAATCATGAAAATATTATTTTACAGTGTGAGCTACCAAGCAAGTTTACTCTGGTAGACAAGCCATACATATGGAACTGGTTATATGATGCAAACATAAAGAGGTTAGTTTACATTAGTTTACATATCATGCACTATGGTAAAAGTGTCTTGAGGTTATAACATATGCATAGTTCTGTCATGAAACCTGTCCTTAATGCAAGGTGATGATGTTTAAACCGTTAACTACTTGGCACAAACTGATTGGTTCATGTCGCATCTGCAGCCAATGAGCTTGCTTGCTCAACATTTAAATGGCTGGTTACCATCAACTATAGCAGTTTGCAGCATGCTTTCAGAGTTTGTCTAAAACCCTCCACCTTCCCCAGCTCCACCTGTATAAATCTGCTGTACGTAATTGATATATACTACTTGTGCAGCAGCAGCATGTCTTACACACAGCAGTGTTTCGGCATATTCATTGGCAGTAGCAAGTTCCTGTACTTGCTCTGCAGCAGCAGGAATAATCTACAACAACAAAAATAATCATCAGCAGCAGCAACAATTCAGCAGCAGCGTAGCGGATCTATTTAGCCAAGACCAAATAAATTAAAATTGTCATGTCCATTAACATGCTAAAAATCTTTAAAAAAGAGTTATCATGATAGAAATAAGTCTTTATGAATTGATAATCTGCCCATGTACATTTAACATCTGTGTGAAAAGGTATTAAACTTGTTGGTGTTTTACTGACACTGGTTGGACAGGTATACGTTTTTTGAAGTTTTGCAAAAATGTAGATAGAGGCACATTTTTTCAATGAGCTTATGTTGCGAAATTGAAATGGCACCACACAAACCCAAGCAAACACATGCACTAATGTTAGCAAAGTTTGGCCTGGAAAAGAATAATAAGAAGTGTCTGGAGTCTGTCCTCATCCTGACGAAATCTTTTAACCATTCACAAAATTTGTCACAGACAGCAAAATGGTGGTTAAAAAAAACGTACAACGAGCACCTGCTTTATTTATTGATGAAGAGGGGAACGGGAGAATGTAGAAGCATAAAATATTCCCTTCTTGATGAAATGTTCCATCCACCTTTCTGCTGTAGGACACATCTGCTGTGATCAGCAAGGAGTGTGAGTTTGTCTGTGTGTGTATGAGCATGTGTGTAACTGTTAGAAGCAGCTTGTCTGTGCATGGTTTAAATGAACATTGGGCATGAAAAAGTAAAAGTGATGTGAATAAAAACTGATGTGTGGGTTTTTGAAGTAGCTGGGAATATTGTTGAAGAAGAAGGGTAGTTGTTGAAATAGCGTGTCAATTGACTTTATCATCAACATCGGGATTTACAGTTAAAAAGTATATGCCAGGAAAAGTGAGATTTCTACAAACAGTTTTGGCCATTGCTCTCACCCATACTCTTTAAAGCAACATATGAATACTACTTAAATTTCTCCCATTCCAAATCCCAAACAAGGATCACACCCAATGTTCCAACTACCGTCCAATATCATTAATTAATGTTTAAAAATCTATGCAAAGCATTGGCAGATAGATTAGAATCTGTGATGCCAACATTGATGCACCCCGATCAGACTGGCTTCATAAATGGTAGACACTCCTCAGAAAAGACTAGAGGGTTAGCCTATATAGGCCTAGTTGATTTCTATAACAATTCATCCAACACACACAAACCACCATTTATAATTGTATATTTAGATGCGGAAAAGGCCTTTGAATGGCCCTTTCTCTTCACTGCACTCAGTCACTTTGGTTTTAAATCATATATCATCAACAGAATTAAAACATCATAATACACCAACAGCAAGTCATAACTAATGGTTTTAAATCAAATCAATTTCACTTAAAAAGAGGTACCCAACAAGGCTGCCCACTATCACCGCTACTCTTTGCACTCTTCATTGAACCCTTGGCAGCTGCAATACGACAATCACACAACATATGGAATCCAATCGAAACATCACCACCATAAAATAAGTTTGTATGTGGACGACATTCTTTTAAATATCACAAACCCATCCTCATCACTTCTGTCAGCCCATAATCTGATAAGTTATTTTAGTAAAGTAACAGGATACTCAATTAACTGAATTGGGAGGTTGAGCAAGAGACTTACCCATTCAAGCGTAAAACTAATACTATAGAATACCTTGGAATTCATATTTCACCTAATTTCAAAGACCTGTTTAAGCTCAACCATGTCCCGTTACTACCAGACATACAAAATAGTTTGGAGAGATAGAACAATTTGTGCATATCTCTAATTGGCCGTATATCCAAAAATCAATTATCTCTTCTCCATGATCCCTGTCACTCCCCCTTCAGGCTGGTTCTTCTCTTTAAATAGTACAATATCTAAGTTTTATTGGAAAAAGAAAAAAAAGCCTGTATAAAATTATCTACTCTTCATAGGCCAAAAAAGTTTGGAGGACTTGGAGCATCCAACTTTTACCTCTACTTTATTTCTCAACAGTTATTTTACATCTACCACTGGATACATAACTCAAATCTCCCATGGTTAATAGAAAATTATCTGGTACAGTCATTAGATATAAAGCTTCTTCCATTAATAGATAAATCAATAAAAACTCTCACTGGTTATAAAAACAATAAAACTATTAATACCACCATGAATGCTCGGTGGAAGGTACATACTCTACTATACTGCAATTTGGAACCATCAGTCAACACACAAATATGGTATAACCAAATGTTGTTTAATTAATAATAAATCTTTTCCACATGGAGTCAAAGATGAGCAACCAGCCTGGGCCACTTATACAATGGGGGGCTTGTTCATGACCTTTGATCTTATTCAGCCAAAATACAAGTTACCTTATCAAACTTACTTTCAATATATACAGTTAAAAGAAGTCAAAGAAAAATTGCCTACTAAAATTGGGTACTCTGAAAAACTGTAATTCCACCATATACCAAACTATTAATTAATAAAATTAGTACTGTCGGTGGTACTAGTACTGTCGGTGGGTGCGATTGGCATGTATTTTTGGCATGGGCATACCCGTATACAATATATCTGTCACGGTGTGGTGCAAAAGGAGCAGAGGAGTCCAAACTTCCAATACAAACTTTTAATTAATATATAATTCTAACAGGGACGGACGGGATGAACACACACACACTAAATACAAAGTAGAACGGACAGAGACTGAGGTCTAGTCCACGGATACGGATATTTTTATAACCGGAGTATTTCCTCCTGCGTTTAAAAAAAAATCCCGTCCACACATGATGGATTTAAAAAAAAAATCTCTGTCTACATGAAAACTCAAAAACACGCTATCAAGCGCTATCAAGAGCATGCCAGCGATGCACAATCTGACGTCAAAGACAGCAGATAATGGCGCACACTCTGATGTTGCAAGGCAAAACCCCCGGTTTTACTGTCTACACGACAACACTGCAACCGGCGTTTCTGAAAATCCTCACCCTGGCAGGGGTTTTCAAAAATGTTCGGTTTCAGTGACCTGATACTGCATTTCCGTGTGGACGAACGGCCAAACCGCGTAAAAAAGGTCACGGTTAAAAAAATGTCCATATGGACAAGGCCTGACTGAACAGAAAGGAACTAAATACAAACACAGATGAACACTGGTTAACAGAAAACAGGTGAAGCAGATGATGGTGACGAGACAATGACAAACAGCTGTGATGGGTGATCAGGTGATGGCCGATAGTGTGCAGGTGGAAAACATGAGGGATGCTAGGAAGTGTAGTGCCGTAGAGGTGACAGAGCTGGTGACCATGAAAATATCTATACATCTATATATTTAGCTGTTTTCTTCTCTTTTGTTTTTTTTTCTCCCCTTTATGTGTACTTGTGTGTTTATACATGTCATTAGTCTCTTTACCATCTGAGGTCTGCTATCGCGCCGGCGCGATAGTCTCGCTTTTTTTCTTAGTGTAAAAGACACTCAAAATACTCTGTTGATTTTAATCTTATGTGTTAGTGTTATACATCATTCAATCCTGTTAAGTGTGTATTTTGTTGTGTATACTCACAATATAAACAAAGTATTGTGCTTTTAGTCAAATAAAGAAAAATAAACATGATGCTAGTTTTGCTTTCTCTCTGTCAGTGAAGTCCATTCTGAAACGAGTCCGAAAATTAACTGTAATTCCGCGAATACTTGTCATACAGGCACGAGTGTTTTTCCATAATGAAGCTAGAACTCTCTTATTTTAAATGAATTAATTTATATAAAAAAACAAATATTCTCAGTTTATGTAATCTGTATGAAAAGAGAGAGATGTCAGTCTTTTTCTTTCCAGCTCATTATACCTAATTACGCGTTAATGTGCCAGGCCCACGGAGAGCACGCAGTATTCAAACGCAAATGATCTAAGGCAAGCCATTCAAACATGCCAACGCCAACCAGCTGGATTAAAAAAGAGATCAAGTTTAGTAAGTATCTTACTACCGCTGTGTACACAGCGTATCCCTACGTTGTGAGGAATAATACTATCTAATAACCCTGGAAAATGTACCAGAAGTGCTGGTAGTTTCATTTTGAGGAGCAACGGATCCAGCTGATGTAGTAAGTCATTTATTCTTAAGTGCTTTGTTCTAATCGCGATATTGAATAGTGTCTGACTGTAAACCGCAAAAAGACTGTTTAAATATGAATTGCATGTCTGTGTGTAGGCTAAATGATGAATGAACGGCACAGGCGCACGTGCACTGTTTACTTCAGTTATACAGCGCTGTCTGTGCCGTTCATTCACTCTCGCACCTACATTAGTAAACATGTACATGAACACATCCAAACTATATTGCTATCCTACTAAGATGAGTAAAAATAGACTGAAATATGTTGAAATAAAATGTCTGTATAAGCAACAAACTGCAAATTAACATGCTAATATAATATCATAAACACGATATGTTACAGACTAAATATGAATGTTTAGACAGGATTTCATGATTAGTTTTGGATAGATTATAAAGTTTTGACTGTAAAAAAGATTACTGTCACATTAAATAGGCTTTTGTTAGCCAATTTCTGCTCATATGTTAAATACTATAGTACGGGATGTTTGGTCAAAAATAAAGTAGGTATATTGAATTATCAACTAAGATGTTATTTAGTGTTTGTTCCAATATTCAAACAAATGAATCCTTACCTTTTTTAATACGCATGATAAAACGTATACTTTTTACAAAGAAAGAATACACTTGAAATATTGTTAAAATGGTTGTTGTAATTGTAACCTATTCGTAATTGGTTACAATTTCTAATTGTAATATATATATAATTTCTTTTGTCCGAGGTTGCATTCTTTGGTACCCAGTGACACAGCTGTGTGAAAGGCTAATTAATATGCAGCTCATTATAGGGCTCATTATCCGGCCTTTGTCTTCTCAGGTGTGAACACGCCTCCACGCATATTGCCTTTCCAAACAAAAGGTGTCTTATAAAATTTAAATCAATGTATTGTTTTGTGTAAATGTAACGGAGGCCAGCTAGTAGTTGCTGTGCGAGTAAACCTCACTCCTCTGATCTCAAAAGGCGCTCTGGCGACAGATGCTAGAGGCTGCAGTCTTTAGCCTCCTTGTTAGAGCGCCTGACTCTCATGCCGGAGACCCGGGTTCGAGGCCCGCACGGAGCGGGTCGAGTGGGACCCGGGTGGAGGGGGGTTACATTGGTGCCGTGACCCGGATGGGAGTGAGGTTTAGGGGGGTGAGTGTAACGGAGGCCAGCTAGTAGTTGCTGTGCGAGTAAACCTCACTCCTCTGATCTCCATAGGCGCTCTGGCGACAGATGCTAGAGGCTGCAGTCTTTAGCCTCCTTGTTAGAGCCCCTGACTCTCATGGCGGAGACCCGGGTTCGAGGCCCGCTCGGAGCGGGTCAAGTGGGACCCGGGTGGAGGGGGGTTACATAAATGATTAGGCAGGATGATTTTAAAATAATTTTGAAGCAAAAATTCTAGGCAACAACACCCATTAGTCAAAAGTCTTGTGGACACATATTTAGTATGTGTTTTGTGGCCTTATTTCAGACACTTTAAGTTTTAGTTTTTTCAATAACCATGCATAAACAATATTCTCTCAAAAATACAAACATATACATCTTGCTCACATATTATGGTAGCCCTGTTTGTGCTAAATAGAGTGTAATTACACCTTTGCAATTAATATGTTTATCAGCAACTGAAAAAAGCACAAATGTCAGGTCAAAACATCTCAAGGACCCCAAAAACACCTTAGACCTCAGAGGGTTAATTTCTATAAGCAGCTATGTCTTGTTAATAATAATAAATAAATAAAAATGTAAGGAAAAGTGTATCTTAGATGCTGTTATTGAGCAGCAGATCAATAGAGTTGTGAGACCACCTGCGTTGTGTACCATTCCATTCCGCTCCATCTAGTTGTTTAAATGCAAGAATGCATCTTATCTAAAAGCCCCTAAGAGTGGTGTCTGATTGGGGTCAGGAGAACCTGAAACCGGCCGAATTATACAGGTTAGCAATTACAAATTGGGTGTTTATTTAAATATGGACACTTTTGGCCCTATGGACTTTTAGAAAGTAAACTCTCTTTTAAAAACACACTCACGAGTTTAATTTGTCTATATGTCAAATAGAGGAGATACAGTACATGCATCACAGGAGAATTCTGCCATTTTTGTCATCAAATGATTACTCTTTTGCCTTGCTATGGGTAATTCCATAGCTAGCATTTCATGCATCTTAAATAAACACAATAGAATAAATCAATTAAATTACATTAAATAACATTTCCAACTTTTGCATAACTTAAATTACCGTTGAATTGAAAATGACACTATAAAAAGACTCTGTTTACAAATGAAATTTATCTTGATTTTTCACATCACACGTCTCATATTTCATTTGCAAAGTTCTTCAATGACAATGTTTGTGACAGAACACATTTGTGTAAATGACAAAAAATATTTAACAATATTTGCACACAGATTTTTTTATGTTTTTGGAAGGCTCTTATTCTCACCACGGCTGCATTTATTTGATACACATTATTTTTGCATGGTTTGTTTGAGAGTGAAGCATCCTCATTGCAAACGTTGGGCTCTCTCGGCAAAGGTTCTGCACGTTTTATGTTGCTGCTATGATGTAAACTTCAGGAAAAGCGTTTTGGCTCTGCTAGCTAACATTACAGTGTTGATGTAGTGTTTAGCTATGGGGCTCTCGATTTTGTAAGATTGTTCACCGACCCATAGGAACTTACCACTCTGAAGTGTCCTGTTAAATCCATGCTTGCAAAGGTTCTGCACGATCCTCTTGTACGCCAACATTCTCAGGGTCTGAATCGGGCTCGAATTGGTATGGCAAAATTTGCAGCATCACTGATATTCACCTGAAACTTATGGTAAGGGCCGTGACATTTCCGGAACATGCTCTAAGTGGTTCGCCAATCACAACACACAGGGCCAGCTGACCAATCAGAGCACATTTCGTATTTTGGAAGGAGGGGCTTAATCGAAACAGGAACTAAATGGAGCGTTTGAAACCGACTGGGAAGAGAGGTGCATCAATAAATGTAAAATATTTGAAAAAGAATGCGTTTTTTAACAATCAAGCATTGAAGATCTATTCTAATGCACCCCAAAAACATAATCAAGACTTTGTGAAAGGACATAATATGACTTCTAGAACGGAATCCCAGTGGTTGAAACCTATGGCAGAGACAGTTGAAAAATTTGTGAATGAGAAAAATGTATCTGTGAGTGTCTCAGGACAAAGCAGAGACAATTCAGCGAAACAATATTATCTTAAAACAACGACAATGGAAAACCTTATTACATGCTATAAACGATAAGCACACAAGCTCTAGATGGATTGTTGATGCTGTTCATTTAGAGATGGCTGTTTGTGGATGATTAGTGCACTTGTGTTGGTGTGCAAGTCTGCATTTGTGGGCTTTGTGTGCATCTGCTAAATCTACAGCCTGGCTACACCAGTCTGACAGCATGCTGTGCTTCCATTGTGCAAGCGGAGAGATACAGGGTCAGACTCATTTATCATAAGATGAAACACCTTTGCGTGTGCATGTGTGTGATGAAGCAGCTTCTGTTCTGGAATACATGCTATGTGCACACACACACACATAAAAACGGAGATCAACCATGCATAAATGTGACTCTGGCCTTGTACAGGTTTACAAGTGGGGATAGCACAGCATTAATAATGTTTCAAAGTACATTCGTGTTTTCTTTTTTGTTTGCTCCTAGTATTAATGTCTATTTAAAAATGTACATTTTAAGGTGAGACTTAAAAAAAGAAAGAGTGTCTCAATTTGATATCATATATGAGAAGAACTAAAGTGAAAGCAAAAGAGGATATAAAACGACGGGAGGCTGTGTATATGGAAAGAAGATCAGAATAATAAGAACGAGCCAAGTTGTGAAGTGCCTTATGAGTTCGGAGCAAAATCGTAATAATAATAGTAATTATTATTATAATAATTCATTACATTTATTTAGCGCTTTTCTGGGTACTCAAAGTTGGAGAACAGGGGAAATGTTTTCTACCGAAGGTGGTTCTGGTGGTGATTCGTGCAACTGAGTTCTGGACTAACTGAAGTTTATTTAAGAGCTTGTGAGGAGAAAAAAAAGAGCATGAACCATAACAGTTATAATGTTCTAAAAAAAAATTAAGTTTCTTCCACAGACTTATCACTTTGCTTCATAAGACCTCAATGTTTCATCAAAAGCCATGGGTATTTATTTTGTTTTGCATGTACAGTGCTTAGCATAAGTGAATACACCCATGCTAAAGTTGACTAAAAAGAGAAAAAAAATCATCGTTTGAAAATTGATCTTAATGCCTTAATTTAAAAAAAGAGGAAAAATCCAACCTTTAAGGACACCAATTTTCTTTGTGAATGAATAATGTATCGTAAATAAATAAATGTTCTTCCTTAAAATACAGAGGGCATAAGTCAGTACACCCCTATGTTAAATTCCCATAGAGCGAGGCAGGTATATTTTTTATTTTTAAAGGCCAGTTATTTTATGGATCCAGGATACTATGCATCCTGATACAGTTCCCTTGGCCTTTGGAATTAAAATAGCCCCACATCAATCACGCCAGGGAGCCAGTCATCTTCGAGTACTATTGAACGAGCCAATGAAATTGGCGTGCGTGATTCGCATCACACATTCCGCTCCCGCGACGCGGGTAAAAGTACGGAATTGGATGCACGCACTAGTTGCTTTTTCGCTGAGGAGCCGAGCATAACCCGGAGTCAGCGGTGGTCCAGCAGTAGTGGCAAGGGGACTACGTCCTCCGTTACCTCCTTCAGGGAACAGTGGGTTGCATACGCAACCAGGACGTTCCCTTTCAGTCGAAAACATCAGACGTATTCTACGTCGCCAGAATGGGATCCACAATTGAAAGCGCCACTAGAGTGCCTTCCAGTGCCTAGACAAAGCCTCCTGATGCCAGGGCTTAGGCCAGAGAAATCACAGCTGTTCCTACAGGACCATTGGGAAAGCATAACCTGTGCATGGAAGGAAGGGATGCTGCGGAAGCCAAACCTACCCAGAGGGGGGGGCGTGGAAAATATACATACGAACTAGGCACATGACCGGGCAGTAAAACATATGGAATGTCACTGGGGTGGCTCCAGTCTATGACAGGGGGGAGTACTCAACCGGACAGTGACGGCAGCAGACTCTGCCAAGGGAAGACACAGGCTCGCCGTAGGGAGCCGTATCATGGCTACTACATGTAACTACTACAACCCATGTTGCGACAGGCGCACAAATGACAGGAGCACTGCTCTACACTACATGTGAAGATCACTAAACTTCAGGAGCATTTCTGCTCAACACCTGAGTGTGATCAAATTCACTGAGCTTCAGGAGCATTTCTGCTCAACACCTGAGTGCGATGAACTTCACTGAGCTTCAGGAGCATTTCTGTGAGTGTGATGTAATCACTGAACTTGAGCAGGTGCCAAGCGTAAATGAATCGCATAGCCGCTTTTTGAGAAGGCTCACTGCGGAACGCATTTCTGCGGGCCCTGGGGGCAGCTGAGAGCCAGTGTCTGTCCAAGGGTTGTCTGCTCGGACAGAAAATATGCAACTGGCTGGGGGACGAATCCGGAGAGGCAACAAATGTAACTGTGCAGCCCCGGAGTGGTCACGGCCCAGCTGGACCGCCAGGGGATGGACTCTCCACTCTCCCTGGCCATAACTGTCGTGAGGCTCATCGGCGGCACGATTGAGTAGGCTGGGAAAAAAGTGAAATGAAGCGTCCTCAGGAGCTGAAGCCAAGGAGGAGGTGACGGGTGAGTTGCGACATGCGAGGGAAGCTTACACAATGGTTGCAATGTCTGCCTTTTCAGAACAGTACCAGCTCGCTGAGCAGCGGTGGCTCAAAGCGAGGAGAACTACCACAACTCGAGGCACGAATGCCCGTGCAGTCGGAGGTCGTTAAGGCCTCCGTTAAAGCACGCCCTTTGTACATGATCCCTCAGTCGGTGAGGGTTTGGCAGCAGGCCGGGGTGAACTGTTGTCACACAGGGTGAGCTGCTCTGCCACGGTCACCTAGGGACTCGATCTTGAAACTAGCACTGAAGCGGTCTTCATATGGAGGAAGCCAAGCGGATGCATCTGCCATATGCCCCAGGAGACTCTGAAAGTTCTTTCAGTGGGACCCTTTCTCACTTCTACACACACACCAGCTGAACACATTGTTGGAGTGTTGGAGAGACGTGTTGGACCAAGTCCACCTCCAAAACTGAAAGAGAGATACTCAACCCGGGGGCGAGATTGCTCTCTCCCAGTTGACCTGAAGACCCAACTGGCTATTGAGCACTCGAAGGAAAGCCTCTGTACTTGATACTTTGTAAGGCTATACAGGGTCACACACCGCCAGACTGGCCCTCTTGGGACCCAGGAACAGATTAATTTTCTCTTTCTTTAGAGTGTGGGTACCGCTTGCTCCGCTTCTTTTGGGAGCCAACGGCGGAACAGACCCACACACACAAATGAAGACTCCACCCGGGGGGAGGGAGTGGATCGGTGACCAACTCCATGAGCATCCTCCTCCATCCCTGGGCGTCCCTACTGTGGCCGGCTCCATGTTGAGGCCTGGCTGGAGGCTGCTGCGGAGGCCCAGCGAGAGCAGTGGCCGAGGAACTGCCACCGGCGACGGGGTGGCGGCAGCACCGGGCCGCCGTGGCAGGATGTGCCGGATGGCCTCCTGTCTGCGCTTAGGCGGCAGAGAATTGTTGGACGCAGTTCTTCGCCGCGTCGCCAACCAGCCCAACCTGGGAAATTGGGGAGACCAGGAACCGAACCCTGTCCGCATCCACCATATCAACCAGGCTGAGCCAATGATGACGCTCCCGGACCATGAAGGTGGACATTGCCAGACCGAACACGCATGCCACGACACTCGTGGCCCGCTCCAAGATACCAATCCTCCAACCGAGACTGAACGGGGCACGGTGGAGATCTACTCGAGACCAGCAGCCTCAGCGGCCCGTTTCAGCATAGCTGACATTTCTATATCAGGCTCGGGCAATGTTACACACCTAGAGAAAGATAACACAGCCGAGTCATCATCTCCAGAGGCCAGCTCACCCTCCGACGCTGCTATCGACATTTTATCCTCTGGGGGAACCCCAATTGAAATGGCTGATCGGTCCATTAAAGAGGGACCAGCATGCTCAACAGGAATTCTATCGGCTGCGGTGTGATGGAGGAGTGCGGAGCCCACAGGGAATGGTTACCGGGCGAGACATCCATCACTATCCTCCGATCACCCATCCCACATGGCACCCGGGCGTGAGGCATGGTAATAGGGACTCGCGCTTTGCGGACGAAGGTGAGTCTCGATCTCAACACCGCAAAAGTCATATTCCCGCAATGAGAACATGAACCGTCCACAAAAGCTGCCTCAGCGTGCTGAACATATAAATATATATTTATATACACATAAATATACAGCTCAAACACATGATGCAACGATTGTGACCATCAGAGAGGAAAAGGGAACGACCGCATCCAGAAACGCACAGGTGGAATGACATCTTGAAAAAGAAGCAAACCCACCCATGTTGCTCTTTCAGGAAATGGGACCCATCACCCTTGCCGGAGCACACAGGGGAAGGACCACGGCAACACTGAAACAGTGAACTGAAACAGTGAAGCAATCACTTTTCCGCCCTCAAATCAGCCATCAACACACACAAACCTTTAGAATTTTTTGCTGTTAAAACAGCAGTTGAGAGCTCAAAGCTCGTGATCACAGCTGCACTCACACTGTAGAAACCACCAGCACTGGGAGAGTCTTCCAGAAGAACACGACACACTCGCTCGTTGTAAACAACAGCACTCTTTAGAGACATCAAAGGATCGGCTCCGAAGCAAAAGGCAACTAGTGCGTGCATCCACTTCCGTATTTATACCCGCGCCGCGGGAGCGGAGTGTGTGATGCGAATCACGCACACCAATTTCATTGGCTCGTTCAATAGTACTCGAAGATGACTGGCTCCCTGGCATGATTCCATTCAGTCGACGTAGACTACGTCTGAAAGGGAACTGCAATTTGGACCTTCAACCAGTTGATAACCGTTGAAATACACTATATGGAGAAACATCCTGGGATGTTTTCCTCAAAAACCTTAATTTCTTTTTGACTGAAGGAGGAAAGACATAAATATCTTGAATGACGTAGGGGTGAGTAAATTATCAGGAAATTTTAATTCTGAAGTGAACTAATCCTTTAAATCTATACCTATTTGTGTTGAGGCCATAGCTAGTGATATCAAGAAAGAGCAAAAAGTTGACCTTTTTGTCATGAAGAAATAGTTAGCTGCTGTCTAGGTGGTGGGTGAACATAATATCATTCTTAAATAGAGATGCAAGCAGCCATTACCGGGGCCAAGCGCAAGAAGCAGCAACAGATACCATCATGGGTGGGAGTGGCAGACCAACTGCAGCAAGGAGCAATTAAAGACATTTTAAGAGAATTTTGGGAAAATGGCTGAAAAATCATATATAAAGTAACTTATAAGATGATTTAATGGTTTATCACTTTTGACAAATAGGTGGCGCAGTTACGAAACTGGTCAGAGTGAGGTGATAATGACACATACAAAGTTTGGTTTCAAAATGTCAAAGCATTGCAGAGATAAAGTCTGAATAGTCATTTTGGCAGCATGCCTCAACTTTGATGCTTCGGTATACGAAAACGGTTTCGTCTATCAACACAAAATCCATAACTTTTAGTCGGCACGGTCTGGAGAAGATACGATTCGATTTTGGTGAAAATCGGACAAACGGTCTAGGAGGAGATTGAAAAAGTAGGTTTTTAATGAAAATCAAGATGGCGGACAGGAAGTTTGGCTGACTTTGGCAAAATTGGTATCTTTGTTTTCAGCATAACCCATGGAAACAATTAAGACCAGAGTCATTACAAGTGGCAAATTCATTCAAAAGTTATTAGCATTTTTGTATATTTAATCATAACTTTTGACCAAAAGGTGGCGCTGTCTCAAAATCTTTTGAGTACCTACAGGAGATTGTGCTGGTGGCAAATTCTGACTTTCATAATGTTACACCAATGCATTTGTTCAGTATAGCATTTTACATCACAAAACGGTATTGAAGTCAATCAGAATTTAATGTTTTGATCTATTATAGCGCCACCAAGAGGCAAAATCTCACAATTTTTTCCCTGTGTCCTCGGAATGAGCCCATACATGTGTGTGCCAAATTTGGTGAAAATATCTCAATTCGCTTCGGAGTTATTGACATTTATATGAAAAAACACGTCTAAATTGACTGACACGTGACTTTGATTGAATTTTACTACCCCTTACCATCAATATTTTGGCATTTGGACTAAATTCGCTAAAATAGTTAACACGCTATGGTTCCAAACTTCTGACGGTGGTTTCGTCTCGATCGGACTAATGGTTTCGAAGATATCGGCAAATGTTTTTTCAGCACTAAATCACAACGCTAGACAAACCGTTAGGCAAAACCTAGCATGTTTGGTATCTGTGGACTCGGCAAGGATTCAGGAACCTAACGAGATGACTCCCGTGAAAATAAGTCAACCACACCCAGAGTTATAAGCATTTGAAAAATGTATTTTACCACTAGGTGGCGCTGTTTTGAAACTTCTCATGCTCCTTCATTGCATCATACTGATGACCCATACCGAGTTTCGTAACAATTCGTTCGTGCGTTCAGAAAATACAGCATTTTAGCACATAATTCAAAATGGCCGACAGCCAAAATGGCCAATCTGGGAAAATTGGATATTGCTCGACTCATCGTGATGCCCTGAATCTTACGAGACCACATTTATGATTTTTGGACAAACCGTTCAGAAGTTATAAGCAAAAATAGCCATTTTCTGTATCTCCGGACCAGTACGTGGCGCTGCGCCGAAACGCGGCATGTAGCCTCAGGTCATGCTTGTGATGACATGGACCAAGTTTGGTCTTAATACGCTAAAGCGTTGCGAAGATACAGCCTTACGACTATTTTTGCAAGCGCTACGTAAAATTTGTTCGAGCGTTTATCAAAAAAAATTTGACGAATCAATTTGATTTTAATAACTTTTTGTCAGCACTGCCTGAAGAGGATCTGGTTCAATTTTCGTGTAAATCGGACAAACCGTCTAGGACGAGTTCGAAAAAGTAGCTTTTTGAGAAAATTCAAGATGGCGGCCATATTTTTATGACAGAAAATGAATTTTGTTGATTGGCCTTACGGTTCAGAAGTTATTAGCAAAATAAAAGTGAAACTTTGGACAGGTGGTGGCGCTAGAGGGAATGACTTAGAAACACCAAAATTGGTGTATTTAATGTTGGTACTGTCCTCTATCAGAATGTTAAACCAAAACAACTTTCCCGCAATCGTTCTATGGGCTGCCATAGACTCCAAGAGCGGAAGAAGAATAAGAAGAAGAACGCCAACGATTACAATAGGTGCCTCCGCACCTTTGGTGCTTGGCCCCTAATTACATATCCCTCTTTTAGCACAGAAACTGGCCATGTGCCCTGTCCACACACTCACACACACACTGGAGCCACCAGGGTGAAACATTTCAAGAGGAATGAATCAATTCAATTAATTAACAGGCTGGTATTCTGCTAATGAGAAACACATTTTCACACTTTTCGCCTCAACAGTTTAAAAGCATCTGAAAAGTGCTGCTCTCAAGAAGTTTATTTGTTGTTATTTGTTGTCATTGTTAGTTAAATGTTTGTATGAACTGCTATTCTCGAACCTGACACAGAGAAATAAAAAATCTGTCATTCTCAAATTGTTCCAAAAATGTATAAACGTCTTTGTTCTACTGTACACATAGGAAGATATTTGGAAGAATGTTTATAACCAAGCAGATTTCGGGCCCTAATATGGTAGTCACTGGGGCCCAAGATCTGTTTGGATCTAAATTTAGGCTTTTAGGTTAGGATGTTATTTAAAGGGGTGGTAAAACGCATTTTTTCGAAGGCTCGATTGTGTTTGTGGGGTGCACTGTAACATTTGCTCATGCTCCGTTTTTTAAAAATGTAATTGTTTTTCATATATTTTACCTTTATTCTACACTGCTCTTCCCCTCCCTGTAAAAACGGTCTCATGGTTTCCTGGTTCTATGAAGCTAGTCCCTCAAAACTACGCAATGGGCTCAGATAGGTTAGCTGGCCCAGTGTGTTGTGATTCGCTAACCGTCTAGAGCACGTTTTCCGGAAACGTCACGCCCCGTACCTTAACCTGTAGCCTAGTTTGTGCTTTGGTGTATTATAAACAATTAAACGTTAGTGAAGATGATCAAGCAGAACCTGTTCAAGAACGGCTGTTAAACGACGTTTCAGAAAGGTTTGTTTTTTGTTGTTCTCTCATTACTTTTTAGATACGCTGTTATTTAATTGTACTAATTATTATAGAATTACAAAAAAATAAGCTTCATAAACAAGAATTTCAAATAATCGTTCTTAGAAATTATACTACAGTCCTCAAAGGGATTTTTTTTATAAATACTGCGGATCTACAGTGATCGTTTCTGACTGTATGGCACCGTTACTTTTGTATTTTTAGAACGATTGTAGCCAAATATCTGTTGACAGAACTATTACCCCAAAACGAACAGTAAATGGCTCTACTACAGTAGCCAAATCAAACACAGAACCATGTTTAGCATGACTGTAGATAAACAAGCATGTAGATAAAAATAAAAGCTCTAATCAAAGAATAATTTACACTAATTCCAAGTTCGCTGTTGAGAGGTGTTTGTCGGATAACGTTAAGTATGAATGAGCATTTAACAAACCAGCAGAGCCAAACAGCGTTGTCATTTGTTTACTTCCTTGCTACAACGTACAATTAACAATACGAACTATTACAGGAAAACACATAGACGAAAAATAAAGTACAGGTTGTGGCCCGTAAACAACAGCTCCTGTTGGAACTGCTCCATCTTTCAGAAAAAGCCAATGTGCGAATCATGCATTGAGCTTGCAAAGATTGTGAAAGCTTTCCTCCGTGTGCAGCACAGAGAGCGAGATTTGGGTCATAATTATGAGGGACCGAGTTAAAAATAAATTTTAACCATTGATCCCTAACTCCCTCGTCCCTAGAAAGGCTGAACAAAGTGGACCTGCAATCCGGATGAAAATAACAGCAGCGTTTCGACGGCATTGCGACAACTCATCTCCAAAACAGCAATATAAAATGGTCTTGCCCCGCTTATTAAGTATTCTCGGAGGAGGGGTTTATGTAAATAATGGGATATGCTGATGTCAGCAACTCCGGAGGAATGTCGTGTACCGTAGTCCAAAACCAGCTATTTGCTGTAGTCCTTAGAAATTGAATTTTTTAAAAGCAAATATCTCCCTTTGCTTTGAAATTTGAGCGCTGTAACTTTGCAGATGTTGTTTATGCTCAAACAGCAATATTACACACTAGCTAAAGTTAGAAAAGTGAAATCGTGTTTTACCACCCCTTTAAAGTTTGTGGTTAAACACAATGGAGCAATATGGCAGCACTCACAAGGCAAAACACACACAAATAATGGTGAAGTTGTCATTTTTTCAGTGATATTCCTCATAGAGAGTAGCTTGCAACACTAATGCTCTGCATCTCCGATGAAACATTATCAACCAATTTAATGGAAACGCAAACACGAGGAGCGTTAGAGTCATTTTGGAAATAGGATTTATTGAATTATTATATTATTTGTCTGGTATATTGAGCAGCACTGCACATGAAATGAGGGTTTCTCATCCGTCCAATATTAGAGAGGTTGTTTGAGGACCATCGACCTGGACATTTAGGGAAAGTTCTAAAATGGCATTTTGCACCCTAAAGTCATTTTGTTTGATAACATTCTGTGTTGGAAATTACATTTTAAACATTTTGGGAATAAAAATGTTAGACTCCTTTATCTTACTGCTGCCCATAGTTGTCTAACGGCACACCCCTGAACAGGAATCTGCTGACCGACAGTAACTCGACAAAAGACGGTTTCAGTAATGAACCGGAACAAATGTTTTTTGGTGACAGGATAAAAAAAATGATAAAGATTCAATGGGATCAAAATGACTATTGGTGCCAACTTCTAATCCGTCCGTCTGCATCTGTTTCTGCTCAACCGGTGACCATGGCACAAATCGCATTTCCTTTTCCAGCTCAACAACCGCTGGGGACTCAATAGCCATGCCGCTTTTAACACCCTGTCTTTCTCACCAGGCGGGGAATTGACCACCATGGCTTGGCTGCAATTGCTTTAGCTTATTTCTGCTCTGTTTCCTTTCCATGTCTTTCTTCGCTGCATCTGCGGGACGTCCTACCTGTCACTCTCTACCCACTTCCCTCCTTTCAGTCTCTAATATTTTGCCTCTTCGCATCACATCTGACTTTCTGCCCATTTCTAACCCAACCGTGAGGTCGTGTCTGTGGGCAACAGCAGTGACGTATCCTGATCTCACTTCCTTTGTCACTTTGTCATCAGCACATATTCTGGTAGCCTGCACACTACACACCGTGACTCTTCTGTCCTTTAGAGCTGGCTGGGGCGCTACCATCTATCCATCTCTTTCCGCTGTCTTCAAGAACTATTATCCACTTGTCTCTCCTCATCTCACTGTCTACCATGCTATTGCATATCATCACTTTCTCTCTAATAAATGTAGCACATTTGTTACACAACACAAGCAACTTTTCTAAAAATCTTCAGGTGTAACTCTTGGGCTTATACACAGGCTTTTAACCATCACTTGTCTTACATTATGATATTTCTGAAACTGTAATAATATTTCTTATTAATGTGTATGGTTATTTCTTCAGTGGGCACTTTTATGTCCCAGAGGTTTTTTATTTTTATTATTATTATTACAGATTTCAACTCTTTTTTAATGTCAAGTTCACACGAATGACTTTCATTTTTTTTTTTTCATTTTATAAATATTATTAATATTTTATAAATATTATTATAATGCTCTCTCTCTCTCTCTCTCTCTCTCTCTCTATATATATATATATATATATATATATAAATGTATACTATTTAATTTCATTCATTTGCTTGTGTTATTCATTTATGTTTTCAGAATGTCAGAATAAATCCAGATATATTTGAAAACTGTGTTTTTATTTCAAAAACCATCTCCACCCACATTATCATTTTCACGTTTATTGTCCAAAAGTTGCTTGTCCACACTGAAACGCCAGAAAATCTTTAAATCATGTGTATATTGTAACAAAAGCTCATTGATGATACTGAGACTATACGTAATAAATAACTCACTCTATTCTGTTGGCACAATAATTTTATTAGCTAAATATTCCACTACTTCCTGGTGCGTCCAAGTGTCACTTATTCGCCATTCCAAGTAAATTATCTATTATCTGTGCAGAAATCAAATATTGTCATGTTTCTGTTCTGTTGGTTTTCATTTTCATGTACTTTTAGTTTGTTTTTCTCAGTCACATGTTCTCCTTTGTCTTAATTACCCGGCAATCATTTCATTGGACACTGATTTATCGTCACTGCTTATCATTTAGTTCATTATCTCTGTGTATTTAAGTCCCCTTGCTCACTCTTCAGTTGTCAGTTGTTGTTTGTGTTTGAGCTTGTGTTAGACATGCTGTTACGTTGCCATCGTCTCTGTTGATTACCTGTGTTTATTTTGCTCATTAAGTACTTTTGTTTTGGAAATTCAGAATCTTCTTCATCTTTGAACCTGACTGATTGTAACAAATATGAAGTTTGTAAATTTATATTTAGCAAACTGTGCGAGTGAATAGCAGGCACACACTGGTATAAACATAGATATCTATGGGTACAGCATGCGCAACGTGACAAAACATCATTTTCTAACATATCCGTTTTCACAGGCCACACTACATTGCGAAAACTGTTTTCAAATGTATCCACTTGAGAAAGCGTCTTATAAAGCTTCGTTTCCGCAGGACAAAAACGCTGTCTCATCGATATCTAACTGACATCAACGTAACTGTAACTGATACCAAAGCACTAAAATCTGCTTTGTACCTTACCAGTAATGGTGATTTTAATCCCAGTGAATCTTTATAATCTTTTTATTCGGTTCACAAAAAACGACTAAAAGCCATGTATTCTGCTCCCAGGCCATCAGATGGCGATGAAACTCTACAGACTGAACACGTAATACGCATGTGCATGACGTCATCGTCTTCAGAGTTTCACGCTTTTGTCGTTTACACGGAGACCATTTTAAAAACCGCACTTTGAAACCAGTTTTCAAAACGTTACATTTTCAGGCACCCAAAAATGCATGTTGTCGTGTAAACGAACGGCCAAAACGCATAAAAAGCTTACGTTTTTAGTTGAAAATGGTGTTGTGTAAACAGCCCCTTAAATATACAAGGTGATTGAACTCAAATGACGAATTGGTGATGGGCAGGGCCTAACTGGTAGAAACCAATAGAAAGTCAATAAAAACTAAAACAAAACAGGCATTTCGTGACAGGTACGTTTACTAAAAGCATCCCTAATTTTGGAAATAAAACATCTGTCAGTAAAGGCTGTAAAAATTGAACTGAATCACAAAAAACATACAGCTTAGCTAATAAAATGCACGTTTCACATATGCATAAACATGCTGTATAGTACAATTCTAGCACACACATACCCATAAATACACACAGACACATCTGTTAGATGCAGAGCACAAAGCAGCTGGAGGTATTAAGCAATGCTGTATAAACACTATTACAGCAGAGTCCATTAAACACAGAGATTGCTGTCATATAAGCATATTCACTTTACCACACAAACATACCAACACTCTCTCTCTCTCTCTCTCTCTCACTATTTACATTTACATTTTTTTAGTTTATATACGGAGATGATAATGGTATTGTTTTCGAAAACTTGCACTTTGAAAAATAAAAAGTTTTTCGTTTTTACTTGAAAACGGTGTCTTGATAATGCCCCCTAAAAGTCCATAAAACAAAACATTAAACTTGGTTTAATCCTTTCACATGGATTTTGCTATTTTCTTTTCACAGCAGATCTTACCTTTCAGCTCTCTTTTTTCGCTAATGAAGTCTCACCAAAAGTTGGCTTCTAACGCTCCAGTAATATATATATAGATGAGGGAGTGAAAGAGTGAGAGGCAGATAACTGACAGAATGACAGATAGACAAACATGAGCCAGTTGTGTGTCACTTCCAATTTAAGGCTTCCCTCCCTAGAAGACTGAAATTACATGTATCAAATACATGTCAATAATTCAGTCAGAGCATCTTCAGCCAATCACAGTGGTTATATAATCAGCTGCACCTGTATCACATCTCTTTGCTTTATGCTGAATTGCTCAAACTGAGATGATCACATGCCTGTTAACACTATATTTTCTGCTATGATCAGAGGAAATGTGTAATATTGTTAAACAAACAAAAACACACAAAAAAATAATCACACAAAGCACATATAAAATAGTAAATAAAAGAGTTTATTTTAAAGGTCACACTTTATATTAGGGTGTCTTTACTATGTAGGCTACTTACATTAAAAAAGTACATATTGTGTTTATACACTTTTGCTGCTATTGAGGTTGGATACGGGTAAGATTAGGACAGGTTTGGTGGTATGGGAAATTAATTGCAGCTTTATTTAAATGCAGATATTTAATAATAATAATAATAATATATATACATATATAAGTAAGCTACAATGTAAAAACTTGTATGTACATGTATCAAATTATTAATTTAAATGTTAGTACATATTAGTTAAAGACAAAAAATGTGCACAACTTCAAAAATGCACACAGTTTGGTGATAAAGCTGATAAATGGCTTCAGAACCACACATGTAATATTTATATTTACTTATATCATATTTGTATGTATATGTAAAACACACACACATATATATTGAGCTTAAAGGTTGTAATCATTATCATCTTATATCCCAATCATTTTTGTGATCCATGGATGAAAATAAAAATCATACACAGCCAAATAATTTGTAGAAACGTGTAAATAACGATGGACTTTATATTTAGGGATCAACAATTCCTTTAATTGTATTGATTTTAATACTGTTTTAATAAAATGAAGTGTGTGGAATAGTTCATTCAAAAATGAAAATTCATTTCATTCGTTATAGCCAAAATTCTGAGCGTTCCCTGTCAGCTGGGTATGACTTCCTTTCTTTTCTGGAACACAAGATTTTGAAAAAACATTGGGAATCGAACAACATTGGAGACAATTGACTTTTATTGTATGAGAAAAAAGAAAAACGGTAGTAATGACCGAGTGAATGATGTCAGAATTTTCATATTTGTGTGAACTATCCTTATTATTTGTTGCTTTGGGAAAAAACATCTGCAATATGAATACATATACATTTTATTTTATTAGGTTGTCACAACAATACTGACAGACACTCAGATTATGATCATGGGAGTAAAAAAAAAAAGTCTGTTCTAGTTTCAAAGGTGCTTGGGTGTTACAAATAAAAAGTGGGCTCATTTGTGGATCACGCTGTTCTGAGCTACACTTCCGCTCAAACCTCTGTTGAACAAGCCACCCTGTGATCGCATTTCAAAGCACTAGCTGTGTGAGAAAGAAAGAAAGATTTTAATTGCATGTGAAAAGGGATTAAGAGCTGAGGAAGCTTTGTGTATGAGACGGTGTGAGACAATGCTCTGTGATTGCAGCGTTGCTTTGCCTTCCACAGCTGGCCTTTATTTTCACTGCTGGAATCTAGAGTGCCTCTAAACACATTGCTCACCATCTGTTATATCACACACAGACCCACACACACACACATTTACACTACATGAGCTAGCAGTACATTCTGTAATCATATTCTTTTTGGGCATAATGACCTACTGTAATAGTTTGACTGCAGATACAGTTAAAGTCAAGTTCCCAGACCTGTCCTCAGGCCTCAAACTGTATTTACTTCTTCAGCAAAGTCAAGCCACTGGAGATCGAGGTCGACTTGACAATGACTTGACATGTTTCATATTCTTATCACACTTTAACTTACAATTAACTTTCACCTTTTACCATATTTGGAATAAATATGTAATATTTCTGCATATGCAGGGTTATTACCATTAACTAAAACTAAAACTACTGGAACATTTTTGTTCATTAAAATAAAGCTGAAATAAAATAAATATTAGATGAAAAATTTATTCCAGTTAGATACCAAGGAACAACTCTTATTTTTGTTCCCTAAAATGTGCATTTTTTTCTTATTTTAAAACTGAAATAAAAATAAACTAAAGACACATTTTTATTTGAAAAAAAAACTAATAAAAATGACAAAAACACATTACAAATGACTAAAAATGTAACTAAAATTTAAATAAAAACTGAAAGTATAAAATAAAAGCTAATTCAAAATATCAATACAAACTATAATATTATATAAATCATGCTAAAAAAATAACTGCAAGGAATCCTGAACACAAAATTGAACACGGTTTCCACAAAAATATGAAGCAGCACAACTGTTTACAACATTGATAATAATAATAAAAATGTTTCTCATCATATTATAACGATTTATGAAGGATCATGTGACTGAAGACTGGCGTAATGATGTTTAAAAACTAAGCTTTGATCACAGAAATAAACTACATTTAAAAATATATTAAAATAGAAAACAGTTTTATCATATATAATATTTCACAATATTAAAAGTTTTAGATTAAATAAATGCAGTCTTTTGTGAGCATGCAGGGGAATTAGAGTGACCACCCGTCCCGCTTTACATTGTACCGCACAGCATTTTCACCCCTTGTCCCGCACGTCGCATATTGAGAAAATATTTATCATGTTTAAAAAACGTGCATGCGTTCTTTTGCCTTTTTAAGAAAGCATTTTATCATCTTTGCTGCGTAGTTTTTCACCTGTATTTAACAGCGCTTCGTCAGAAGTACAAATACAACAGCCGTTTTTAAAATCATATCCAATGGTTGAAAGGACAGGAGTAAACACGGTCACTAGTGGATTGTGACGGCTGTCAATCAAAATGTGAAGCGGTGATTCGTTCTATGGGTTCCCTGTCAGAAAACAAATGGATAATTCGGTGAATTTAATTTTTAATTTAACAAAATGTATCAACTTGTTGCCTGCTGTGGTTGTTTTAATTCACGAACGTTTTTGGTTTAATATATTCTTAATATATAGGACTGTCAATGATCTAAATTCATGTTGGTTTATATTTTATGTATTCATTATTTATTTTGTTGGATTTAAGTTGGACTTGGTCAGAAATGTTTCAAAAATAGTTATCTGCATAATGCCTGCTGCCTTTGGGCTCAGTGATGTTGAATTTAAATGTCATGTAAAATAAAGACATGTTGTGATGTTGGTGTTTTCTGGAAGGGACTAAAGAACAAAGAATTTTTATCAGCTGAAAGGCAGAATACAAAAGTTTTTATTAAGTTAGATAAACATTAACAGATTCAGGTTATGTTTTAGTGTTGGTAACATGTCCCACATTGTTCCACACAAACTTATAATCGTCCCACATTTGGTTTGTTTGATGTTGGTCACCCTAAGGGGAATTCTTCCAAAAACAGTTTTAAAAAGCGACCACAAACCATTGAAAGATAGTGTATATATATATATATATATATATATATATATATATTGCTAACCAATTTAAAAAAAGAAAAATCGTATGCATTATTTTTACTTTCAGGTATCTTTGATACCTGATTTTGATATGACTCTAATGGCCTAAACCCCGGATGCCATTTGTTTCTATCAATGCCCCTGAGTGACAGCTAAATCCATGCAAAGATGCATGTATCTTGTGCTAAGCAACTACGTGATCAATGTATCAGTTGTGTGTGTGTCCTCGTGACTCCAAAATAAAGCTTGTAACATCAGGGAGCATCACACAGCACTCAGACTCTTATCTCCTGGTGTAGCATTCCAACACACAGCTATATTTACCTCCCAATCTTAACTACAGTGCTGATCAATTTCCTCCAGTCTGCCCGGCTCTTTGAGCACCAGTGCGGGATGGATTGAAGTCTGCTCTAATGCCCATGACAGCAGGTTTCAAATTGCAGAGCACAGAGAGTGAGGGAGCAAGAGATCTCCGATTATACAGCAAGTGTTCTGAAATACTTCCTCTAATTCCTGTATCAGTTTTATGCCGTGGCCCTTTGACCGTGTTTCTTCGAGTGAGAAAACAACACGAGAGTCCGAAACAATTGTGGTTGACGATGAAATTGGAAAAAGCACTTATGGTTATTAATGGGACACTTTATCTATGTCGTGACAGACAGTATGAATAGGATGTGGACCACTCATAGAAAAATTAATAGAAGTCCTGTCTTTGCAGTTAAAAGAGCCAATCACTTTTCTGATACCACCTCTAGAATGAATGCGCATAGTTGTAGCAGCATACTGTATATATACTAGGG
The DNA here is from genome assembly GCF_051911475.1 of Siphateles boraxobius. Classification (NCBI taxonomy): domain Eukaryota; kingdom Metazoa; phylum Chordata; class Actinopteri; order Cypriniformes; family Leuciscidae; genus Siphateles; species Siphateles boraxobius. Next base: position 22,820,946 of record NW_027509208.1, on the reverse strand, counting down.
GTGTCACGATTCTCCAAATCCTCGTTTTGATTACATTTTCGATTCTAAGGTCACGGTTCGATTCGATTTTTGATTTTTACATTTACTTTTTTTAAAGCCGAAACTGGCCAATCAGGATGCTCTCTGCCTTACATGCGCTTCATGAGGCACACACGCAGGGTCTCTCGCTCTCTCCCTCTCTGCCGTGCGCGCGCTATAGGGTTTGGAGCAGAGTTTTTTCTGTCTCGCATGCGTGCTCTTGCTCACCCACTCTAGATTCCGGGAGATTTTAACTAATTTGTGGGCATCAGGGAGCCGCTATCAATATGCGGGAGACTCCCGGAACTTCCGCGAGACTTGGGATGTCTGCAAACTGTGGCTTTTTTGAAGCGCGAACGTTGTCAACATAACTCACTGGAAATCCAAAAAACGTCCACACCTGCGACTTCAATGAAAGAGGAGGGGGTTCAAGTTCTGTCGTTGGGTCTCCTGCATCTGCAGTTGCCATGCAATCTTTTGAGTGGCTGTAGGTCAGTTAGAGGAGATTGACCATAGACTCGCAGCACTTCTACACGCGTGTTTTTTTCCGCTTGGCACGCCGACCGGACGTGACATGGGGGCGTTGCAGCATCGACGATTCCATTTTTTAATCCAAAGTTTGAGATTGTGAATTAATTTCAATCGATTTCGATTTCGATTCAATCGTGACACCCTTAATATATACACAGGCCAAGATGGCCGCTGAGTGAACCGACTGGAAGGGATTTTGGTGTAGTTCAAGTCACAAAGATGCAGGCAACTAGAAAACACTGACAGGGACAAACTATCACTTACAACATCTCAGTTACAATGAACTGATAGAAGAGTGTTTGGGTCACCAGAAAAGAATCACTTACTTTGTTGAAGACAGCAACGGACTTTCAGACACCAGACATGTCAATCTTTCTCTCTTTCTGTTCTCAAATCAACTGAACAATGTGTGTGTGTGTGGTTCAGGTAAACTGTACATTATGGGCAGGGCTTAAATTAACACCCAACAACCCGCCAAATGCAGGTGGATTTCAGCAGTGGTGTGTAATCCAGTCACTCCTACTAGCCACTTTGGTGGGTTGAATTTTATTTATAATATAAACATAGTTTTTTAAAAATGCATCTGAATTAATACACTAAGTGCAATGTAGTGTTGTCAAAAATATTGATTTTTCTAAACATATTGATACTGAAATATCTCAAATGCTTCCAATACTCATTTTCTGCAGAATAGATACACCATACCACCTGCGCTTTCTCACGGGTTGACACACAAACCCACCTATCGGCACTCACTCTTTCCATGGATCCATGCTTTAGGTCTTAAAGTGACAGAAGCCTAATATACCTGTTGCCAAATTATGAGATAATATATGAAAAATATAATGGCAGTTTTTCCCCATGGTATTGATGTCAAAATGTGGCCAGTGAAAATGCTGAGTGGCAAATAATTTTAGAAAAACACTAGCCACAGTGGCTGGTAAAGTCAGTGTCAATGGCAATATCCAAAATACATATTCTTGTGGGGACATTTTTGGTCCCCATGAGAAAAACAGTTTATAAATCAAGTGGTAGTGGCATTTTTTTGGTAACACTTTATTTTAAGGTGACGTAGTTACAAGTTACTACATGTACTTACACCAGTAATAACAGTAAATTATGTATAATAAAAAGTAACTAACCACATGTAGTTAATTAATATTATGCAGTACTTATTTGAGTAAGTACAATGAAACTATGTCACTTTAAACTGAAATGTAACTGTATAAACATACTGTAAATGTATAAATATAAAAATACATTAAGGTTTCCGTGATAAGTAGGTTTAAGGGTAGTTTTAGATATATGGGACAGAATATAAAGTTTGTACAGTATAAAAATCATTATGTCTATGGAAAATCTCAATAAAAAATAGAAATTTAGATTAAACATGTGTAAATAAACTGAACCACAATACTGACAGAAGGAACATTAGCATCCCATGCTTCTCCCATCTTCCAGCGTTGCAGTGTGCCAAAAATGTAAATAATCAAAAAGTCATTAAAATCCATTAAGCCTTGGTTCAATACAAACTCATTACAACCTTAAAAATAACTGACCATTTTAAACACGTGCGACAGTTTTTTAATAACCTTAGTATTGTGGAAATCTATAATTACATATAAATGCACCAAACGTTCAAAAAAACAAACAGATAGTTCCACTTAATGTTTATGTTCTATAGTTAAATGTACACTATGCAACTTGCGGCCCTCTAGCGGTTAAAAAACAAAACTGCAAGCATTTTGCTGATGAAAATTGTTTTGGTTGTGCTTCTGCTCTGCGTGACTGTGCGGATGAATATGGTTATTATACTGCTCATAAAACATTCACTACTAGGCTCAAGTGATATAACCAGTTTAGATGGAAAGGATCTCAAGCTGACTAGCTGAAGATGATACTGTAGTTTTACCCATTAACAGACATGGTAGTTTCTTTCAAATAAATTCCAGCACAGCGCTAATACAACCATGATGAAATGACAATTCACAATAGATAATGCTTACAATCAACTCTGTTAAAGAGCTACATACAGTATGACAATTTATCTGTTCAATTAAACGCCTTACTCGAAAAAAGCCCAGCCAATGTTGATTCTTGTGTTATTACGAGCTCTGTCACGTTCTCTTTTTGCCAACAGACTCTCCTCTGTTTGAAGTTTTTTCTCCTCTGTACCCGAGATCGCTCAACCCGACCTGACCAATACAATTACATTTTGAGCCCGAACCCAAACCGACTGTAACCCGAAGTCCGTTTTTCACAGCAAAAAACTTTTAGGAATACTGTATTTTAGGATTGCACGCATTGCAGAAAACAAATACATGTAATCAAACACAGCTTCATCAAGACACAGTCAAGCACACCGGAGCAAAATAGAACAAATGCGTACATTCCAATTATGGGTCAGGTAGCAGACCCTTAATATGTACACAATTTCCTGTGAAAACACTTATATTAGGCTTAGCATAGTGAATCAGGGTAAGACAAAAACATGTTTTGGAAGAAGGATTGATGATGTACACTGTAATCCCTGAAATTGTTTTAATTCAAACTACTTAGGTACAATAAATATAAACTCCAAAATGTTTGCACAATTACTCCATGTTTTTAGTTTGTTGTAAAATTTGCATGATACTTTTCATTCTATTGAATTGTTCAGATTGAATGTACTTAACTTAGCTTATTGTAGTCTGTTGTCAATGCAACGCAATACAAGGAAGAGGTTGATTGGCTCTTTGAACTGACGTCAGACATGGATGGAGCGCGCATTTTCATCTGTTCATCTGGACTTTCATCATGCATGTTTGCTGGTGAGTAGTAGTACATTTTGGTCTGAAACAGCGAATACGTCATAACACATAGATAAATGAGATGTATAAGATTTAGCCAGTAAAACTATATGTAAGTTTAGGCTGTGTTTACATGTTAACGCCATCGTGTTGTATCAATCAGTCGCAACCGACACTTTTATAAGTTAGTTCTGATACGACATGCTCTTTGGGATCGTCACATTTAAAATCTAATGCTTAACCTTTTTTGATCAATAATTCTCATTAAACAAATGAACGAAAATGTCGCCTGTTGTGTAAAACGATATCTTTTTTTGATGGTGTTTTTGCATCTTGGCGGTTTGCCATAAATGTTCAACATGGCTTAAATACAGCGCAACTTTATCATTAACCTTTTAGAATTTTTTTAGAATTTCTTTTTGAGTGAAGTTTTAAACAAATAGCTTAAACTGAAATTCGACGGCCCGCAAGAAATACTAGCCCATGTAGTTATGTAACGTTAGTCTAGCCAAAGAAATGCAACCTCGTGCTCATCAGCGTGGTGTTAGCTAGTACATTTCAGTTAATGAAAGTCTAGTGTATCATGACATGCTAAATAAATAAATGGATAGCTAGTTAGTATTTTTTTATTTTGGATATAAATTGTTTATATTGTAGATAACAGATCAAAAAAGATATAATTTTTATTTGTTATGTAAAAAGCAATTTAATGTTTTTTGTTACTCTGCAGATTCAAGTTCAAAGCAAGGCTAATCAAGATGATCTGGAATGGACAATTTAGACAACATACCCCAGGCCATGTGTCTTCTTTTTGGTTTAATCTACGCACTGCACCTAGACTACCCAAAGTGCATGGGCAACACCTTTCTTTTCATTCAGCAAGTTTTCCTAGGTTTAGGAAAGAAGGAGTTGAAGGGCAAGATTCTGGCTGTAACAAATCAGCTTACCATGTAAACAGGTAAATGCATTTTTCTTCTGGTTCTCTTTCAGAATCGTTAGATAAAAAACGTACCCTTTCATTGAACTATGCCTTAGGGTTGGACAAATGTTCATGTTCCTTAATACAGTATAACACCGTGCTTGTTAAATATTTTGAAAAATTTTAAAATACTATTTTAAAGATTAAAAATTTGGTAATTGGTACTTAAGATATTTCTTTGTTTTTGTCAGTCTTTGAAAACTGATTTTGATAAGTGAATTCAAATAAATTGTAAGTTCAAAAAAAGGATTGTTATCCTTTGTCCTTATTTGTAATGAAGGTGTATCTTTATTAAATCATTTACAGTAAATAGCTATATTTAAATTAAAGTTTTGGGTCTACTCACAACATTCATCCAGTTTGTAGGTTTCACATATCTTGTCTGTGCATAACTGTAAGCCTTTACAAGTTGATTGAACTTAAAACATTTGTGGAAACTCGTTGCCCTAAAAAAGTTAATTTTGTATTGTTGAAAAAACAGCATATTTTAAGTTTAATGTACCTAAAGTTTCAATTGCACTGCATTAAAAACTGTTAGTACAAATTAACTCAAAGTTTTCAATTAAATGCATTTGAAATCTTAAGTACATTAAACTTAAAATATGTTGTTTTTTCAACAATACAAAATTAACTTTTTTAGGGCAACGAGTTTCCATAAATGTTTTAAGTTCAATCAACCTGTAAGGGCTTACAGTGTATTGTCTCATTGTTTAACCCTTAAAAGCATAGGCTGCACAACACTGGCATCTTCTATGGAAATTCGTTAATTTGTTAGTGTGAGTGATGAGCAGCGTCATCATGTTGACCGTTCTAAGATGGCAAATTGACAACTTAAACTTTACAAAGATGGTGCTAGAATGTGTGCAAAAGAAGAACAATTTTTTTTTATTTTTTAATATCAAGATCTGTTGTCATTCATACTGTAAACAATACTTATCACGCTCTCCTGGCAATTGGCAACTATTTAACATTTTGGCAAATGGGTGGTTAATTTGTATGAATTAGTATGATCTTATTCATATGTTTTCATATGATCTGCTGAAGCCCCACTAACAATTACATTTAGGGGTGGGCCTTCATGCTTACTTTTTTTTAATAAAAATTATATGTTTCCATACAAGGAATTTCCATACTACGAATTCATAAGGGAATCTTCATGAAATCTGGCTGATTGTTTTTCATATTGCACTGTTAACTATAGACTACTGTTTACTTTTGTGAATGAGCTGAATTTATACAGGAAAAAGGGAGCCATATAATGGAATTTTTTTTTTTTTTAAGAAAATGCTAACTTTTACATATACTGTCAGGCAGGTACATTGATTTATCAAGCTTTTTCACTAACTGCAGCCTTTAATGATGAATTTGGGGCATTAATGCAGTTATACGGTTTCTGATTAAATTGTTTTTGAAGAGGAATAAATTCAGAATAAGAACAGATCGATAACCATGTCATGGTAAATAACAGCTGAGATGATGTAATGAATGCAGCACTAATGGTGATTGGTTCAGATTTTTATCCGAGGGAATTCTGGGTGAAGGCACATTGACACTCAAGTAAATCAAGTTGTGGTTAAATAAATGCCAGCACTCAAAAATGGCATGGGAAAGACTGAGGGATATTTATGAAAATAAATTTTTGTGCTAAATGCTTACTGAGCTGAATGTGGGTACGTTATACAGTATATTACATTTTCATGGTAGGGGGTTATGAGAAATAAATCTATTTAGACATGATTATGATTTTTTGTTATCCTTGAAAGGGACCAAACATCAAATTGCTCTGTGGGGCTTCAGTTTACACACAGCACATTTAGAGAAAATCCCGGGGTCATTGTCGGTCAAAATAACTGCTCATGAATGTATATATCGCTCCAAAATATATATATTTCACATAATTTTCTTACCAGTTATTAGGTCCAATTAATATTGTAAGTCACAAAATCCATTTCTAAAGAGAAAATAAACAATATTTTTTGTCTTCTTTTTTTTTTTTTGCAGAGTGAGTTTGTCAGCATTAATATAATAAAAATAAAATAAATAAAATGTTCTTATTAAAGTATATACGACATATATGAGTATATGTTTGGATTCAGCAAGGAAATCCATAGTATGAGCAGATACATACTGTGGTACATTGTGAACTCAATTATTCTGTTTATGTCACAGTATCTATAAATTCCACACTTAATTTAGTCACATTCCACTGAAACACATAAAACATATTTTGTGGCATTGTGAGATTTTGGTGTGTGTGTGTGCGTGTGTGCGTGTGTGCGTGTGTGTGTGTGTGTGTGTGTGTGTGTGTGTGTGTGTGTGTGTGTGTGTGTGTGTGTGCTGTTTAGATGACAGACACAACGCTTGTTAAAGCTTGTCACGTTTTCTCAAGAATAATGTGAGGAAATATTTCCGAAAAAACAGAAGACACGAAAATAGACACACACTGAAAATATGAGCAATTAATTGCAAACGTACAAACCTTTCTCCAAAGAGCTGTTATTTATTAGGGTGTTGTGATTCAATGTATAAGCCCAATTTTATAAGCTATGTTTTATAATACAATATTAACATTATTTAAATATCTTAATTTATTTCCACGTTTTCACTTTTTCTTATAGTTCTGCTCAACTTTTTGTTTAAGTTGTTTCCTTGCATTAGATAAAACTTCATTCGCAGTTATGTGGGTATAAAATGTAATTTGTATTCACGTTATACAGTACTTAATATAACATTATCAGTATTTTTCTAATTCTTGTTTTATTCTTGTTTTACGCAGATATGCATTCAGTTTTAATCTCATTTTAATTGTGGTTTATTTGTACTTTTACTCATTTAAGCATTTGTTTTATGAATATATTGAACTTTAAAAGTAAAAAGGAATTAGAAAAAGTTTAAAAAAGAAAGAAATGGATGGTGACTTATAACAGCTTCTAAAAACTTTTTTTTATCCCTTCTTCTCTAAAGAAACCACTCATCAAGTCTGCAATGGCTCTATGGATGTTTTAATATTCTGACTAAAAAAAAAACCCAGAGGCCAGCCATCCAAACATATTGATCTTTCATTTTTACAAGCATCACCATAATCTCTGCTATATCTCCACATGTCTTCCTTGAGGGTTGAAACCTGTTAGAAATACTATGAATAATACTATGAATAACAAACATCGTGTCTAAATGCCTGACTCATCAGCTGTCTGGTAGTGTGAAGAATGGCGGAAACTGCAGGTTTGTTCATTTTTGGACAGGTGAATGAATTTGAATTGACACAGCTGAGCAGAGTAAAAGTGTATTAATGGTGATGTCACTTTTCATATACTATATGGAAAAAAGGATTGACAACCACTGGATCAGACAAGAAGGCCAGTTCATTTAAAAGAGTGCTAGTGTTAGCAGCACACATACTCTCTGTCTCACTATACAACAAAGCGTTTAATTCTGTAGCGGAGGTAGAGATCCAATTTGTTCCAACACTCACTTGTGTGTGTATGTCATCCTTATGGTTCACCCTCAATGTCTATGGTAATGCTTTTTTGGTCCTGATGTGATGTAAGGTACTAAGGAACAATTCTAATCCTGATGTACATTACTCAGCAAAAGGTTGGAATGATTATACATTTTTAATGTCTCTTATGCTCACCATTTATTTCATGAAAAATATGGTAAAAGCAGTGATAGTGTGATATATCATTACAATTTAAATGTTCTATTATTACTATTATTATGAATCCTGAAAAAAATTGCTTCACAGTTTCCACAAAAATATGAAAGGGGTCATATGATACGATTTGTTGTTTTCCTTTTTCTTTAGTGTGTTATGTAGCTGTTTGTGCATGTATAAGATCTGCAGTGTTACAAAGCTCAAAGTCTCAAACGCAAAGAGAGAGAGAGAGAGAGAGAGAGATTATTTGTAAAAGTTAAAGGGGAACTATGCAGTTTTTTTAGCTTAACTGAACAGCTTCGGAGTTATTGGAATGGTTATATGACTTTTTTCGGGTTGAATGGTGGCCGTCTCGCCCACCTCTGGTGCCTGTGAGTGGAAAAACCAAACTTGCAACTCGCACACACACTTGTTCCTTACTGCCCACACCCACACTCGGTCATCAAATCTAGTCCCGCACCGCATTCAGGTTCCCCGGGTCCCGTGGTAGTGCAGGTCTCTAGGTGGCGAGTCCTCTATCTACCCTGCCTCAATACTGAGCAGATCCACCTCCTCGGTGCTGGGTAGCGTCAGTACAGGGCCTTCACTCGGGGCAAAAGGACTCGCAGAGAGTGCTTCCGGATCCCGAGAGAAAGTGATGGATCTAGCGGGTGAGGTTTGAGAAAAGGCGGAGACCGTCTCAAACCCCTCTACTAAATTCATTTGCGAGCCCCATGATCTGAGTCACCACTCTGACCAGAGTGGGGACCAGAACCGTGAGGAACTTTCCTCTGCCTGAGCACCCTCTTCGAAGAACACTAGACAGGAGAAGAGTGTCCATAGTGGCAGGCATTCACAGTGAGCACACCCCTCAAAAGCTGACTGTGCATGCTCCGCTCCCAAACAAATGACACATAAATCGTGTGTATCCCCTTAGATGTGGCATGGGCAGGAAGGAACACACAATTTAAATTATGTTTTGCTCACCATAAATATATAACTACCTGGCCTCCGTTACACACACATATAGTTTTTGAGCACTACGGGAAAAATGCACAATAAATAGGACAGACAATTCACACAGAGCACTTGCTGAAGGCACAGAAAGGTGATGAGAATATGTTTTTCTATCCTGCAGTTCAAACATACTTGTTTTGTGTGTTCTGTGCATGCATGATACAAATTGCATGTGATATTTAATGCACAGATGTGGTAGAATCCTCTCAATGTGTCATGCAGTTATGGAGGCTGTGATACAATGAATGGGCTCAGGTGGCTACTCAATGAAATGAAGGTGTGAACACAGGCTGTCTGTGACAGAGTAAATCATGTTTAAGAGTGCTGGCACCATAGTCTGGAGAAACAGATCACTCTGAAATCCAAGCAAAGCAAAATTTAGCCACAGACCGTGCAGGTGCAACAAAATGTAGCTCTCCCAAAAAAGCTTACAATATAGTTCACCCGAAAATGAACATTCTGTCATCATTTACTCACCCTTATTTTGTTCACAACCCTTACGAGGGTACTTACGAGGGAAATAAAAAACAAGAGGTTTAACAATGTCTCACACTGATGTTTGCAAAAAAGCAGCACTCCTTTGTGGTTCCAAAAAGTCATATGCGTTTAATTTAACCCCATCTCATGATTAAACAAAACTTTTTTTATGAGGTGGCAATTTCATGCAAATTCATACAAATTTCATGTGATTCGTACGGAAATGTACATTGTTTTAGAAAAAAATGTAAGCATGTATGCCCAAAAATATGTTCTAAGAATGTTTTGCTAATTTAGTTATATGAACATTATTTTTGAATAATGTGCTGCTCTCTGAATGTTTAAAAAAGGGAAGGGTTTGAGAGAGGGGATCTCTCCTCCCCGGAATCGGCCAAGGGGCTGTGTGAGACAGCCGCATCAGCTCCGGGAACCAGGTTTGATTCCCGGAGGGAAAGCATAAAGTGGGAGGCTGGGCCAGGTTTGGGCCAGCACATCCTCGTTCTTTGAAAAGAACAGTGGGCAGTGAGCGCTGTCTTTTGACGCAAACAGGTCGACTTTCGCTTTGCCGAAAAGGCGCCACAGTAACTGGACTGTCTGGGGGTGCAGGGACCATTCCCCTGGGGGAACGTGGTTCCTGGACAGTTTGTCTGGACCGTCGTTCAAGTGGCCTGGCACATGCGCAGCTCTCAGCGAGATCAGGTGGAACTGAGACCATACAAGAAGGCGTTCCGTCAGATGGCAGAGGCTTCTGGATCTGACCGCTGTGAGGCTGTTGCCGTGTAACAGAGCGGACAGCGAGTAGGTGTGAGCACAGGTTTGTGGGCACATTCTCTACATCTAGCACTCGGGCGGCATTTGCCAGCTTTATGAGAGTGGGCTCTGTGTGAAACACGTGAGGCATTGTGTTTATGTGTAGGGGTGAGCACTGACTTGTGGGCACTTTTTTTACACTTAAAACACCATCGGCATGAGCCAGATAACTAGAATTTATTCTCTTTTTGAGATTTCTCTGGGTCACCATAAAAACGGTGATTGTGTGCAGGCGAGGGGGCTGTGTTGCCGACTCGTTGGCTGCTAAATGTGCGTCTACAGTAGCCTTCTCTGAGGGGCCTGACAGGATGAGATATTTTGACGGTGGTCCGGCCGGTGGTCCGGCCGCAGCGAGACCCAGCAGTCTTTTCCTCTCTGGTGTTGCTAGGAGGACTTTCCCTGCTCGGGCTTGAGTGCAATCTTGGGCCGGGGTCCCCGGGGGGGAGGCGGCCTGGGTCCAGACGAGCGTGATCTAGGGCGGCCGCCCTGTCGACGCTGCGGAGGCTGGGGCTGAGCTGGGCACTGGCTAGCGTGTCATGCTGGCATGAAGAGGTTCATGGCCTGCGTGGACTTCTATACTTCGGAGAAACGGTCGACGATCCCGTTCACCGCTGGGCCGAAGAGACCAGTAGGGGAAAGCGGCGCGTCGAGAAACACGGAGCGCTCTGACTCCCTCATATCCGCAAGCGTCAGCCAGAGATGCCTCTCTGTGACGGTGAGCAAGGCCATGCATCTGCCCATTGCCTGAGCCGCGGATTTCGTAGCACGAAGGGAGAGATCCGTTGCGCTCCTCAAATCCGTAATGGCGGCTGGGTCCTTGCCTTTCTCGTCCAATTCGCAGAGGAGATCAGCTTGGAGGATCTGCACCACAGCTATCGAGTGCAGGGCGGAAGCAGCTTGTCCAGGGCCGGCGAACACGCGTCCGACAAAGGCTGAGGTGTTCCTGCAGGCTTTGGACGGGAGGGCAAACTTTGAGTGCCATCTCGCAGAGGGCAGGCAAAGGTGCGCTGCCACCGCCTCGTCCACTGGGGGGATAGCTGTGTACCCCTTCTCGGCGGTGCCGTCCACTTGGGAGCGCGTTGAGGAGACATGTGAGTGGAGCCTCGCGGAGAATGGTGCGTTCCACGACTTCGAAAGCTCGGCATGAAGCTCTGGCAGAAATGGCGCAGATCTGGAAACGGGCGGGGGGCGGTGGCTGTGGAGAAAGCAGCCGTCGAGCCTATTTGCCGCGGGCTCCTTAGGCGGTGACCAATCCAGGCTGAGTTAGTCGACGGCGTTTGAAAGGAGGCGCATGAGCTCGGCGTCCACGCCGGCCCTAGTCCTGCAGGATTCCTGGATTGAGGAGGAGGCGGAGTGACGGGAACTCGACCACTCCTCGCTATCCGATGCCAGGATAGAACAGCTGTCACCTGGGTACACTCCTTCAGCTTCGTCCCCTGAGGCGGCGGCAGTGAGGGCCGAAGCCAGCAGCTGCGCGTCCGGGCGGGGCGGAGAAGGAGAGAGTCAGGCTGACGGGATACGATCCGGCGAGCGCTTCACTGTGGCCACAGGCTCCGGCATCCTCTGTGCACGCCGCTTCTTCTTGCGCAGTCCAGAGGGTGGAGTGACAGTGTCCGGGGTGAAGGCTTCGAGTCGAGCCCACAGGGTCGACAGCGGAAGCGCTTCACAATGCTCGCAGCCGCCCGGTTCCAGGGCGAGGGCTGCATGGTCTGGGCCCAGGCAGAGAGAGCAAATCACATGTCACATCATACCAATCTTTCATTTGAAAGTCACGTGTCTAGTGTCTGTAAAACGTCTCAGGTTACGACTGTAACCTATGTTCCCTGAGAACAGGGAACGAGACAATACGTCAACGACGTTATGGGGAGCGCCTCAGGCGTGACAGGTGTCTGAAATCACTATCAAATCACGTCAATCACATTGACCGGCGACAGCCCGTGAATCATTAGAGTAATGATTAACGTGCGACCTGGAAGTATATAAGGGCGCCTTGCAACATGACAAATCACCTTATCGTCTGAAGGGACTGTACGGTAGGCAAGCCCCGAGGCATGGCAGGGAGACGTATTGTCTCGTTCCCTGTTCTCAGGGAACATAGGTTACAGTTGTAACCTGAGACGTTCCCTTTCAAAGGGAACTCAACAATACGTCAACGACGTTATGGGGAACGATATACCAACGCCGCCATGCTAAGGGGAGTGCATGCCAAGTGGCAGTGACAACGGTCAGAACCAGCAACTTCAAATGAACCGCTAGAACCACTCACCCTCAGGTCACACTTGGCTGTCAGTGACAGCATTCCCTACGGTCATAGCACAAGCTACAGCCTCACAGGAAAAACCTTCATAAACATGGTTAAATGAAAGGCCTACCTGGGCTGGCTCCGGGCCTGGAACCATAGCTTCCAATTAGAAGGGGTCCCTTCTAGGGAATGTGGCTAGGGAACCCGAAGGAACCCCAGCCAGTCACTATTCAGGGGAACGTACTCACCCCGAAATGCCACCAGGACGGCCTGACCTGGCGTCAGTACATAGACACTTAGTCTGGCCAAATCCTGTCTGTCTGAAGACAGAGCCTCTGGACAAATGCCTTAAGTAAGGCATCCAACCCGAGGGACTGCGAAGCTGGCAGAGAACCACTCGGCCCGGATCTCAGAGACGGGATATCCCGGAGAGTATGACTCAGCATAGTGCTTTTCAACCCTTGCTAGCGAGGGGAGTTTCTCTACTCGATCCACGGATCAACCCAGTGTCTGTGTTTCAAAACACTGAGGAGGCCTGTGAAGGCCTAAGGGCTGATCTAACTGGGAGGCCTCACGAGAGGCCTACGACCGTCTGACCAGACTCAGGAAGCCGCATGCTCATAGAGACCCTCGGTGAGGGGAGCACAAGGTCTGCCTGGTAGGCAAACCAGGCTGTAGGCAGAAAAGGTTCCGGGAGGGAACCAATAGCAGAGAATGAACACTTTAGCGAGCCAGGGCGCAAGCTCGCCTTCAGCAGCTGCCTATTAAGGCTAGCTGAAACGGATAGCAAGAGACCACTAGCTTCATAAACCCAGCACCACTAGGGAACGTTACAGGGAGGCCCGGAGAGGCCTACTACCTGATAGCGAACGTAAGTGGGAATTCACCTTCAGGGAGGCACGTAAGGCCTACTACCTGATAACCACAGTATGTGGGGTGCTCACCTTCAGGGAGGCCCAGAGAGGCCTACTACCTGATAACCACAGTATGTGGGGTGCTCACCTTCAGAGAGGCCAAGAGAGGCCTACTACCTGATAACCACAGTACATGGGAACTCACCTTCAGGGAGGCCCGGTGAGGCCTGCTCCCCTACAACCACAGTATGTGGGGAGCTCACCTTCAGGGAAGCCTGGAGAGGCCTACTACCTGGTAACCACAAACTGTGGGAACTCACCTTCAGGGAGGCCTGGTGAGGCCTACTACCTGACCGTTCTCATTCAAGGAGGCCTGGAGGAGCCTACTACCTGATAATCACAGTATGTGGGAACTCACCTTCAGGGAGGCCTGGTGAGGCCTACTACCTTTGACAGCCAAAATATTTGGGAGCCCACATCCTAGGGAGGACCAGAGCGGCCTACTACCTGACAGCCACAATATTTGGAAGCTCACATTCAGGGAGGCCCAGAGAGGCCTACTACCTGATAGCCAACGTAAGTGGGAATTCGCCTTCAGGGCGGCCGGGTGAGGCCTACTACCTGATAACCATCTTAAGTGGGAATTCACCTTCAGGGAGGCCTGAGTGGCCTACTACCTGATAACCACTGGTAGCTTTGAGCCCTGAGTCCGGGTGATAGTATAAGGTGGCCTGCTAAGGCCAGCCAGCTGGGGACTAGCCTATCAGGGAGGCCTGGTCGGGCCTACTAGCTAATAGCAAGTCATATTCTGCCATAAAGTACACTGTTGGGAACCATACTACACAAGCATAATTTACTAATGGGCTTCCAGTAGCGCTATAAGGTATGTCCCACAATGTTGGTACTCACCTCCGAGGAGGCCTGTTTAAGGCCTACTACCCATCAGTGAGTCAACTGCCCGAACCACCAAGGCCAACCACGTAAAGTGAGCTGGCCTACAGTGCCCTCTAGGGGGCTGTCCAATCAAGGAGGCCTGCTGAGGCCTACTACCTAATGGCCTTCGTTGGCAGAAAAACTGTTTACACAGCGCCTACAGCATCCTGGTGCCTAATCACATTGCCCATGGCAGTGTACTCCGCAAGAAAGCTAGCACCCTTAAAACAAGGGGAGTACAATATACGCCACTCTGCCTCAACGGAGGCCCCAGTTAGTCAGGGGCCTACCATCTATGCATGGGCGTCAGCTCAGGGCAATGCTCTGGCTTCAGGGGAGCGTACTTCGACCAAAGAAGAAGTGAAGCTTACTTCATACTCGACCCGAGCCATAGTGGTGCGAGGTAGGATAAAACAGAACTCGGAGTGAAGTGCTCAGACCTACCTGTATCACAGGGGAATACTCAATCCTCACCCTGAGGTTACCAGGGTGCGGGCCTGCCAGCGGCTCTAGGGGTGACAGAAATGTATCTGTGCCCAACCTAGGGGAGTGGGGCTTGAATGAAAGCCAACCACCTACAACCTAGCGCTCGAGCAGTAGCTCAGCGAGGTGAGTGAAGCCTAAACTGGCGGCCTAAATCCGAAGGCCAGTTCTGCACGGCAGGGTCGGGCAGGAAACCCAGTCTTCTTCGTGAAGCGAAAGATGGCCTAACCCTGCTCAGTAAAGACATATATACCACGGAGGCCTATTTGAGGCCTATATTGTCCTTATAAACCATCCTCTGCACCACGCTGCATTACTCTAGTCACCCCAGAATGCAGAGAAGGGGGCGGGCCTTGGCCAAACGACTCCCATGGGAGGAGGCTGTTTATACAGGGATGCTAGAAACCTACATTCACTAAGTGAAGGGTCAGAGGAAGAAATGCGAAAAATTTTAGCAGAGCGCCTCTATTATCCCTGGCACAGCCTAGGCCAGCTACAGAGGCGGCCCTGGTGAGGGCCAGCCTGCAAGCATAGATCTATCTGAGGGCTCGGAGGAGCCACAGCCTTACTAAAGAATATAGTCTGTATTATTCCATACAAAGGGCTGCAGAATCGCTCAGCCTAATGAAAACCCAAACAGATCTCAAGGGGCGACATACTCAGGAAGAAGTCAAACGGACCCGTGGGCCGGACATAAGATCTATCTGAAGCTCTAGCGTCAGTCAACACTCTAAGTAAAACAATTTTAAGAGAGAGACCAACCACTCTACCCTGAGGTGGCTAGCAGCCCGAAGGCTAACACAGTTACCGTTCTGGCCACCTAACGGGGAACTCCAGGGCCCTGATAATCCAATAAAGTCCTCTTACCTTATTACCTTGACATGACCCCATGACTCTATATAGGGATCGAGGTCTGTAAAGAGAAATATGTTTTTTTTTTTTAATCACAAAAAATACTCTTTGAAAAGACCAGCAGCTCACCTGTGGCGTGCAAAGTGAAGACTCGCCAGATAGTTCTTTACAAACCTGGGATCCGCCACTTTACATGCCTGAAAGGGGCGTTTCCACTAACCAAGCCTAGGTGGGCCATCAGAACATAGTTCTCATCATAGGCCCATCCCCAGGCCTGATGTTATGAACGCCTGAGGGTCAGAAGAGAGAGGGGAGATTTCGTGACCCTCCGGGGAGGTTATCCATTACCGACGCTGTGTGCGTTTTTGCGCTGGATAACCTCCATCAAATCTCTTCTGTTGCGTGAGTCACGCCTTCTCTGCGACCTGCTCCTCAAGGGAGGGGCCGCACGAGAGGCGACACTGGCTCGCTGGCCCTTCCTACGGTCCTCAGACCGTGAAGGGCCAGGCCCTCCCGCTTCCCGGGGTACGGACGCGGATCTCAGCGGTATACAAGTTTTAAATGCTGCTGAGCACGCCTTCGCCTCCCTGAACTTCCCCACCACCGCCTCTACGGAGGTGCCGAAGAGTTCGGAAGGCGAAACCGGCGAATCGAGGAGAAAGGCTTTTTCTTTCTCCCCGATGTCGGCTAGATTTAACCACAGATGCCTCTCCGTGGCCACCATCGCCGCCATCGACCGTCCGATCGCGGCAGCGGTTTGCTTGGTAGCCCGGAGAGCCAGATCTGTGGTGCGGCGCAGCTCAGCCACCGCCTCAGGGGACATCCCTTCCCCCTGGTCGAGATCCCCCAGCAGGTCGGCCTGGTACGCCTGTAATACTGCCATGGTGTGCAGTGCAGCACCGGCCTGACCTGCTGCCGTGTATGCTCTGCCATTCAAACGAGCCGTTGTTCTCAGCGGTTTGGATGGCAGGGTTGGAGCTTTCAGTGTCGCTGCCCGCCCAGACACGAGATAGTTTGCGAACGTCTCGTCAATGGGCGGCATTGACACGTACCCATGCTCTCCGATCCCCTCGACATCAGCGAAACTGGCCCGCTGATGTTGGTGAATACGGGCAGAGTATGGGCTCTTCCATGCCCTCTCGATCTCCGTGTGAAGATCAGGAAGGAATGGAAGGCTCACCTGAGCTGGTGGTGTATGGCCGGGGAGAAACCGATCGTCGAGCCTACCGCGAGCGATCTCTCCTCTAGCGCGCTGCCAAGGCAGCTGCAGCCTGTTGGCAGCGCGCTCCATCACATCCACCAGCTCTGCATACACGGGACAGGATGGCTGAGGAGGTTCAGGATCTACCTGATCATAAACCTCCTCAGCCATCTCCTGCGCGTCCTGAAGAGCATCAACTGCAGGTACAGTCGGTGAGTAATCTTCCCCATCGACCTGCAGTTCGCCCTCGTCAGCCGTCGAATCATCTGAGAGGTTAACAACCCTCTCGAGGCGATCGACGAGCTCCATCTGGGAGCCCCATGATGTAAGTCGCCGCTCGGCCTCGGCACGAGCGGGACCCGCACCATGAGGTCCAGACCCTGAACCCCCTTCACTCGAGAAGAGGGTCAGACGAGAGCGGAGCGTTTTAAGAGAAAAACGCTCGCAGTTCGCACAGAGGGCTCCCTCGAGAACCTACCGTGCGTGCTCTTCACCCAAGCAAAAAACGTACAGCTCGTGTGTGTCGGCCGGTGTCAGAAACGTCGGACACGGGTCGGCACACTTACGAAAACAATCTGCCTTAGCTGGCGTTTCATCTTTCTCTTACCTTCCCGTATACTTGAATAGCGTTTTTTCAAACAAACAGTCCCTGTAGACGATGAGATGATTTGTCATGTTGCAAGGCGCCCTTATATACTTCCAGGTCTCACGTTAATCATTACTCTAATGATTCACGAGCTGTCGCCGGTCAATGTGATTGACGTGATTTGATAGTGATTTCAGTCACCTGTCACGCCTAAGGCGTTCCCCATAACGTTGTTGACGTATTGTTGAGTTCCCTTCGAAAGGGAACCGCATTTTTCCATCTTAAAAATATATCTAAATTACATAATATGCTCTCATTGACAAATGCGGAACAACTAGTTCATGCGTTCATGACATCAAGGCTAGATTATTGTAATGCTCTACTGGGTGGTTGCCCTGCACGCTTAATAAACAAACTACAGCTAGTTCAAAACGCAGCCGCTAGAGTTCTTACTAGAACCAGGAAGTACGACCATATTTGCTCGGTTCTGTCAACATTGCATTGGCTCCCTATTAAACATCGTATAAATTTTAAAATATTGCTGATTACTTACAAAGCACTAAATGGTTTAGCTCCCCAGTACTTGAGCGAGCTCTTAACGCATTATAGTCCTTCACGTCTATTGCGATCTCAAAGTTCTGGCCAGTTGATAATACCTAGAATATCTAAATCGACTGCTGGTGGTAGCACCAAAACTTTGGAACAATCTTCCTAACATTGTTCGGGAAGCAGACACAGTCTGTCAGTTCAAAGCTAGACTAAAAACACATCTGTTGGACCTAGCATTCACATAACACTCTATAGACTTCTATAATTCAATATAAGGCTGCTTAGATAAGGTCAGCCGGAACTGGGAACACTTCCCTTAAATCCTGATGTACTCGTTACATCATAAGAAGAATGGCATCTACGCTAATTTTTGTGTCTTTGTTTATCCAGAGGTTTTCCCGCAGCCTGCCGGATACAGGCCGTTTCCAGATCTGAGGAAGGACTTTCGCCTGGACCTGATGACAATGCAGTGCTGAAGTGCCAACTAGCCTCTCCCTATGGAGGATCCCTATACCACTCTACAGATAAAGCGTTGTGGAATTTTTCGGTTCGCGTACCTACCCAAAGTGATAAGATAAAATAAAATTCTGTTTTAAAGTAGTTTGTTTAGGCATGGTTTGTAAGGAATTACAAACCTGTGCACATATATTCAAACGCACATAACTATAGAATCAATTCTTAATGCGCATGTGAACGCCATCAGCGTCTATCACAGGTTCAGGTTTAAAGTCTGTTTAGAGAGAACGGTGTCGTCTTAGCGGCCCCTAATTTAATAACAAATGATCATTTAGACGGAAGTGAATCAATCAAAACTAACTTTAGCTGGAAAAAAATTTTTTCAAGAACCACTATAAAACCAAACCAATCTCTGTTACCTTAAATTATATGTTTATCTCTGTAAAGCTGCTTTGAAACAATCTAAATTGTTAAAAGCGGTATATAAATGAGGATGACATGTCTCCTGCACTGAGCAGGGCTCTGCACGAGCCGCAAGAAAGGCAAGACATTTTGAGAAAAACGCTCGCGCTCTTTTTAGTGAGAGAGAGTGAGTGTCGCAGCGGCGAACACTCACAGAAGGCAAGCACAAAAAGGATACTCAACGTCGGATGGCGGAGCAGGCACGGAAGGCTGAAGGTGGCGAAGACGGCCGGCTTCCTCAGGCGCTTTCCTGTGCTTGCTGATCGCTAGTTTCGACGGCGGACGGCTTTCTCTCAAGATCCAGCGATGCGGAGAGCTTCGCTGAAGATGATGAAATCAGTGACGCAGCCTCCGAGCCTGGCTTTTATACACTAAGCCACCTCCGTTTTGGCGGGCTGCGATGCATTGAGGACGCGACGTCGCGCGCGAGGCTCAGTGGTAGGCTGCAGCAGTTGCCGCACGGTAGCCAATGAGCACGCAAGATTGCCTGCTCTAGGTCTGCTGGCTGCTGCACTGCGATGACAATAAATGCAAAATTAAGGATAATTTTTGGCTTCAATATCTCAAGAAAAGATGACTTTACCCTAGCGCAAGCTAGCTTACGCAATACGAGAGAACCTCTCGTAAGAGAACCACCAGTTATTTTCTGATTGTTTAAGTGTTATGTTGCAGAATTAATAATAAAACTACAACTATAAAATATAACTGTTCTCCATGCAGTTTTTGTCCTCAGGAGCTGAGAGTTTTATTAGAAGGAAGAGTGGATGAATTTTCTGTTACTGGACAAACAGCAACTAAACCAGCTTTTTTTAGTAGATGGGCTTGTTACTGACGTTTCAGAACATTTTACACTATCTTTCTTTCCTCTGTCAAATGCCTCTTCATATCTCTCATTCTTTCCCGCTGTCTTCCACAGTGCAGTGTTCTCCCAAACTGCTGAGAATGCCTATTGAAATCTCTGAATGTCTCTTGGTAGCCGAAAATCTCCTGCTAGAAACATGATCCATCTCTCAGCCAAAAGCAGGCCATGCTGGTATACTGTGTTAATTTGTTATCCTACAGACTTTCACTTCAAAAAGAATCAAATATCACTAAAGTCACTATGAAGACACCAAAGGCACCCCTTACCATTTTATAGTGATGCTTTTTTCTCAGTAACCCCATTTATTTCAACAAGAAACATTTGCCATTTTCACTGACACAAAATGCATCATGAAACATCATCTCACAACATCCTGATAACTTGCTGGCTAAAATGCATCCATGCTTGTAATTCTATATGTTTATGACCGAAGAAAGCTATATTATATATTGATTATGTATTTAATTTAACACATTTAGTCAGCTGTTCCTGTATATGAAAAAGTAGAAGTGATGATGGGGTATAATTTTAATTTGAGCTCAGCAACATCAATTAGTTTACAGTAGTTAATTTTCTGAAGAAATTCGGCTCTGCTGAAGTGTTGTGTTCTGTGTTTAGTAGCTGACTAAAGCATAAAGTTCATCAATATAGATTTCCATCAAATATATTTCCGGTGGTCACTACATGTTCAAAGTACAACAAGTAAAGAACACACCAGAGTCAACACTTACAGTAACTGAAAATTATACCGCAAAAACATTTTTAGATATAGAAGCAGCTGAATATATGAAATGAATATATAATTTAGTCCCCGTTTGAGATGGAACTCAACACTGCATTGTCAGTTGAAGTCATGGAAACGTTTCTCATGAGCCGGTGTCTGAAGCATATGTGCTACCGCAGGTATTTCAATTGGCTGCTGCAGTCAGTTGATGTCACATGCTCGCTGACTGACTATAAAAGGGCGCCTGGAGAAGACGTCATCAGCTTCTTTGTCTTCAGGAAGCCGTTTGTTTGTGCATGCGTGTTTTAAAATGTCAGGCAAATTTAGGAGATGTGTGAGATGACCATGTGAGAGGTTTATCACTCAAATGACACGATGATTTGTGTGTCATTTGTCTTGGAGCGGAGTACACTCAGCCAGCATTTGAGGGGGCTGGCTCTCAGCACTATGACAGCTTCACAGTGAGGAAGCTCTGCTCCCGCCTGGCTCTCTTTAAGGGGGATGGAAGCCAGGCGTCTGCACCCTGTGCCTCAGAATCCACTGCTGCTGAGGCCTTACCCCTTCCCAAGCCTCGCTCGCCAGCTCAGATGCTCTCAAGCCAGACCATGAATCCTGCTCGTCTGCCTCTTCTGGTCCAGCAGAGAGCATGCTTTTGGCCCGCTCTAGTTCAGAGGAACTAGATGTGACGGGAGTAGAGAGTGTCAGTGAGAGCGCCTTCTTCCCAGCACCCGCGTATGAGGAGTTGATGTCATGACCCGTGCCATTGGCATGCTTAATTTAAACTGGTTGGTGGAGAAGCAAAGAATCTGCTCCAGGCAGGCTGGATGAACATATCATGGTGGGTCATAGGTGTTCACCTCCTGCGAGCCTTCCGTTTCTCCATGATCTCCACAATGAGGGGTTGAGATCACGGGGGAAACAATTTTCTGCTCATGTTTTTCCACCCACATCGTCAATTTACCCCAATGTAAAGGGGTTGGAAAAACACAGGTATATGAGGATGCCCCAGATGGGGAAATCACTAGCAGGTTACCTCTCGTCCGGTGGGGCATCCTCCTGGAAGGCTCCTGCTTTGCCCTCTACACCCGGCCAGTTCACATTAAAGCTGGTGGGCAAGGCATTCGCTTCCACAGGCCAGGCCAATGATGCCCTGAACTGCACGGCAGTGCTGCAAGCTTAACAAGCCGATTTACTGAAGGATTCTAACCACAGCGAGGGGTAGCTTCAGATGCAGTCCTGGAGCTCTGCCGTACCACAGACCTTGCCTTCTGAGCCACTAAGCAAGCGGCCTTTGCCATAGGTCGCTCTCTTGCTGCCATGGTTGCCATGGAGAGGCACCTTTGGCTTAACCTGTCGGGGCTCAAGAAATAGCAGAAGTTGAGCCACTGAGATATCCTTCTTCGGTTTCCCTGTGAATACGGAGATGAAAGCGATATGCTCCTTCTGTATTCACATTAGAATGATAGGCTGGCATAGACGAAGATGATGGGCACTACTGCTTCTAGCGTCCCCGATTCTTCATTTGTCACCTTTTCTGGTGCTATGAATTGTTATGAAATCATATTCATATGGATGCTTGGGAAGTATGGCATCATTAGGACACTTCCTTAACGA
This sequence comes from Siphateles boraxobius, assembly GCF_051911475.1. Taxonomy (NCBI): domain Eukaryota; kingdom Metazoa; phylum Chordata; class Actinopteri; order Cypriniformes; family Leuciscidae; genus Siphateles; species Siphateles boraxobius. The sequence continues at coordinate 22,798,870 of NW_027509208.1, read as the reverse complement.
GGGGAAGGGGCAGATCTCAGACTAGTAAAAATGGGCAGAAATGGTACGGAGGTTGCATTAATGTGCTACCCCATGCAGTCACATGTGAATGGGTAGTACAGAAGAGGAAAGCTTGGCACAAATAAAGGTAATGTCTCCTTTATGGAATGGGTATAGATGGCAAGTCTTTGAGTAATAGAGTAATTAGAGAAAGGAATAGGTGCCTTTCGCGATGGGCACATGGTGCTTATTTCGTCTTTCTCTGAAGATCTCTATGGATGGTGTAGGTTGGCTGTCGGTGGGTCGACACCCCATCCATTGATGGATGGTTATAGAGAGCAGAAGGATGTGGAAGCCGCTTAGGCGCTCCATTATCAGTAATCTCTTACCAGATTTCCCAAAAGCACTTTGCGGGTCTTTCCTTAGGTAGAGCGACGGTTGAGGGAGCATAGCTCTCTCCTGAGGCCTCTCCTAGTCCTTTTGACGGGATACTACAATTGTTTACGCTCCCTTTGGTGAGATTTCTCCTTAGAGCTGATAGCTATGACTTCAGATGGTTGGGAGAGCAGTAAACTGCCCCCTCCCTTTTTCACACGTGCTTCACACACCAGCTCACGAGGAGCGTTCCCATAGTGTCAACTGATGACGCAGTGTTTTGTTCCCCTTCTCAGGGAACCATAGTTACAGCCATGACCTTAGATGTTTTCTTCAAAATTAACACCACAGGACATTAACAAAGCACTAACAATGTTTTGAAGGAGAAAACTATAAATAATAATCCTATCATAGTCAATAATATCAGAGATTGACCCACTTGAGCTACTCGAGCTGAAGCTAAACAGTAAATAACAGTGAGTTAATTAACTCATCCAAATGCATCCTATAGCCTACATATGAGACTAATTAATTAGACAGATACACAACATCAACGCAGCAACTCGCTTATGTACAAAATGATATAAATGCACAAGTACATTTGAAGATACCAGACACATTGTAAATGCACTACACACACTAAAACTTGAACAATGAATAAAGAATTTAAAAACTTTGTCTTACAACACAGTTTCATGGAAAATTGTAAGTATTGTAGAAGTTAGCAATTTCGTATGAATTAGTGCAATCTTAGTCATGCAAAATTTACCTTTTTTTAGTAAAAAATCAACATGAAGGTCCTAAGGCATGGTAAACCTAACCTGGTTTGAGCCCATTATACAAATACTTAAGAACGTGATTGTTCAAATTTGCAACTTAATGGTGAAATACTAATTTATCATGATACATTGTTTCTAGGGCTGTCGTGGTGAAGGAATTTCCCTTGCGGTAATTTTGAGTGGCTCAATAGTGCGATATGTGTTATTATCAACATTTATTTATTTATTTATTTTGATTTATTTGTTGCTATATAAATAAGTGTTACGCTGTGGTCATCAGCATGCACAAAAATGAGGACATTTTCAGTAACCAATGTAAACAAAACTAAACAGCGTCTCTGCGCATTGAAAGGCTGTCACTCAGCGCGCAGCACTGTTACGGCAATGGACTGTTTTTGAGTGAGTCATTAAACCGCTCATTTAACGAATACATTAAAAAATTGTGATTCATTAAAAGATAGATAATAAAACATAGTGTTAATTATGTTTAAGTTTAAGCTCCACTTTTTAAGGCTCAATTGACCAGCCATGCAAGCTGATGCTTCACTTAAAAGAGACCAATGGCATTGATTCAATGCGTGACTCACTGATTTTTTTATCCGGAGGGTTCCTTGCGCTGTGGAATGCTGACCAGCACTGCCGCTGCCGCCATTCATGATAAATACATTTAAACGTTAAAAGGATGATACGACAAATATTTTGCTTTCCTTTTCACGAATATATGACTTGACCTCAAAGACAGACGCAGGTAATCGCACGCACGCCGCGCAGTCGATCTCTCTCATTTACTGTCTGTTTAGGCTTACGTGCAAATTTGTATGAAGCCTCTGTAAAAATCCCCATGATAAATAGTGTTGTTATCATTATTAACTTATTTAAGATTCAATACACATGCATAGGGCTGGGCGATAATTCGATCTCGATACGGGATCGCGATAAAATTTTGAACGATTTCGATAATATGCTTGGGACATATTATTCAATATCACATGAAAAAGTAAGTGCAACAACAACTGCCGTATGCCGTTAGGACACGCCCACTTCTCAGCGAGCAGCGTGGCTACAGTAAACAGAAGGAGACTGAGAGAGAGGGAGAAAAAGTTGGAAAAAGGAGAAAAAATTAGCGAAACTGAAGTTGAGGACAGCGAAAATAATGCCGAACGTGAAGGCGACATCACTACATCACTCGAGACCGAAGACATTGTTGAAAAAAAAGGTAACACGACGTAAATTGTGTGGACGTGGTTTGGATATGGCAAAAACGACCAGGAACAGGCGAAGCCGGTCTATATGCCGGCAGTTGGTACCAGCCAGGACGGGGAATACAACCAATCTTTTCCATCACCTGAGACGGCACCACCCCAGTAATTACTCTGAGAGTGTGACTCTGCGGGCTCAAGCTGGCACCTCCAATAATAACCAACTGCAGAACCGCAGAACCATTACTTCATAACTGTCGTCCTCAGACTGTTATGACGTAATGGTACTGCAGCCAGACCTATCTCGGTCTACCTACCTCACACACAGCAAAGCAAGACCACTACGTCGCCTGTTAGCATCGCTATCGGGAGCGGCTATGTTAAACAACAATACATCCAGTCATGCTTTGCAGCCAAAAAAATCAAAGAGGAGCAAAAATATATAACGAGCGCTATTACTTATTGCCTCGCTGAATGTTTCAGTATGTAAAAGTTTGTATTATTGTATAAAGGGAGATGACTCATGTTAGCAATTACAAATGAATACAACCTTTTATTTTTGCATTTTTCAATACCTCCAAAAAATCTCTGGGAGGTAAACCAGTATAATAGTATTGTGTATATATAGTGTAATAATATAGTGGTTTAGATTTTGCATTTATTTTGTCTTTGTTTAGCACTTAAATGTGTCAGAGGGTGTGACCCACATGTTTACTTAGTTGGGTTTTGTGCTGCCTCTACAAATATTTGCGATTATTATTATTTAATAATTGTGTTTTAAGTTGTTTATATGTAAAAATGTAAAATATATTGAAAAGTGACCACTGACCAGACACTTACTAGTTTGCACTTGTTTGAAAGCATACAAAACTGTGAAAGAGCGCTGCTCTGAATTTTATTTTGCCAGTTGTGGGCCCTGCTGATCTCTTAACCAATGGAAAGATTCATACAATGTGGGAGTGTAATGTGAATCCTTTGTCAGCCTGAAGACCTTAACAGTGGTTGCAGCAGTTACTTGCATTCCTCTGCGGTTGGCTTGTTAGTAGTGCGGTACTACAATATTGCGGTTATCGCAACAGCCCTAATTGTTGCAGTAGTGTACTTGTTGTAATGTTATTTTACGAGATTGGGTTTTCACAACAAGGATAGTATGTCATGAAGACATACTGACAACATTTAAAAAAGGAAGACAAAAATTACGATTTTAACAAAACAAAACAATAACTGTATAAAATCAGTTACATAAATAGTTGCCCAAGTTGCCCTGTCCAAGTTGGGAATTACAACACTGCAACAAATTGGGTAATTTTCATGCAATTCACAACAATGTGGCCTCCCTTTATGACGACGGATGGATTTGTCAAGTTTGGTTGTCATAAAAGTTTAGGATTTAATAGTGAGTTCTCAAAGTTTGAGCAGCTGTGTTTATTGAAGAGGGTGATTCATTTTGGAGGTATAACTGGGATTTGTAATCACTTCCCTTTTGTGTGATTCTGAGGCTAAAAAACAACACATCACGTTAATCACACACCCTAATTAAAAAACAGCAGGTTTCTCGCTCTGTCTCTCTCTCCCTTTCTCTTGCGCTACGTCTGTCTTTCTCTCTTTATGCTGTCTCTCTATTTCTCCAGTGTGATGGATTTCTAGGAAGCACCCAGTTGTGAGCTGCTCTAATTTAGAGTCTATCAATACATCTTATCAGTGGGGGCTCGTTCTCCCTTGTTTTTCCACCTTATTCCTCCTTCTTGTCTTCCATCTTCCACTGTAGGCACAAACGCAGACTCAACATCTTATGAAAAGGGGCACTCTTTGACTCTGGCTTACTTGATAATGAAAACTTGTCAATGTGAACTTTCCATCAAGAGTCCAGTGGCGAGACCAGAAATCTACCAAAAGTTAGTGGAGCTCTCAGTGGCTCTCAAATTTCATCTCTCCTTAGACTATAGGATTTGCACATTTATACCGCAGAACTCCGGTTCCCTACATGCAGTGCGGCATTAATAAATCATGTGAATTACTAGGTTTTTTGCAGTGGAGTTGTGCTTGTTGGCTCTGTGGTGTTTCACACTTATTGCATCTGCGACGCTGATTTGCAGCACATATTAACAGGTTACAGCATTCACACAGCCTGTATAAGCAGTCAGGAGTGGATCTGAGAGTAGAGTTTAGGCATTTAGTTCACGCGTTACGCTCAACGGAAAACATATTTTGTTTGCTGAATTTTAAAAAACAAACTCTATTAAAAACCAACACACATTCACATTTTCTCTAGTTCAATTTTTCCACTCTCCGTTTCTAACATACAGTTGTAGTCATAAGTTAACATACACTGCACCTTGCCAAATGTTAACAAAACATGAGGGATAATAAACATGGCATGTTTCTTTTTTCATTTAGTACTTCCATAAAAAAGCTATTTCAAATAACAGATGTTTAGATATAGTAAACAAGACAAAATAATATTTAACTGGATCAGCTATTCAGGAGGAAAATGGCTCTTGGAAAAAAAACTGTTGAGATGGCGTGAGGTCCTTGTCCTCATTGCCCTGTACCTTCTTCCAGAGGGAAGCAGCCTAAAAATGTCACTTGCTATATAACAGCATTGCAGTATAGGCTAATGGAAATGTTGATGGTAGAAATAAAAATGTTAACATTTAATTTTATGCCCACCATCCTATGCATCCTAAATGCATCCAAAATATATAAAACACAAAATTAAATAATATTTTCTCACTTGAGTAGGGCTGGGTATCGTAACAAAATTTTCGATACCGATACCGATACCTTGACTTCGATACCGGTTCCTGAACGATACTTTTTTCGATACCAATTTTATCAATATAGCATTACCTAAAAAAAAAACTTTTATTTTTTCAGTTTGTTGACTTTTTTACACTCATATTTTGGGTCTGTAAAAAAGCACCAATGCTAAAGTGTTCTATGTTTCCTAATCATTTAACAACATGTATTCTTTACTTCAATGAGCTTATTGATTCTGCCTTAACTTAATGCATTGTTTAACAATGAAACTGAATGAAAATTAATTGAAATGCATTACACACAGTCACCCCTGATAACAGATCACTCTAAATTGTAATTTAGACACATGCATTTTCTGTAAAGCTCCTTTGAAACGATATGTATTGTGAAAATGCTATACAAATAAATGTGAACTGAATTAAATATAGGCTACTGGGGTGCGGGATATATGCCTCACGCTCAGCACACATGAAGCTTGCGCAAAGCAAAAGGCTGCAATGATCATTATTGTGAATTTGCGATGCTGACTCGTCATCCCTGCAGTAGTGAACGCGCGCGCGCCTATATGGATTAGGTAATCAAACTATTTATTTCTAATTGTTTCGTTTAAAAGTAGACATATTTTGAACATATATAGAACTATTTCTCATGTCTGTGAAGCAAGTATCCTATACGCTGAGTTTTGGTTTATATGTGACGCGCTCCAGTTCTTGTAGTCAGAGGTGGATAAACTTTCTACTCTCGAGTGTATTCTGTGCGCTTTTAAGTGCCTTATCAGATTAACCGTGTTACCGCTCTTGGCAGCAATTATCTTGTCGAAAATATTGCATCGTGTGCTTATGGCATCGAGTCGAGTACATAGGTACACTTTTGATCATTTCCACATATTTTCTATCTATCTGGGTTGGACGCTTACACAAGCACACACACACTACAGCCTCACGTGCGACGAGCCACGTCTCTGGGCAGCCGCGTAAACTACTGTTTTTCCGCCACAGCCAATCATGCAGCATGTTTATTGTTTCACTGACGTTTACGAGATTAACCACTTAGGTACCGAAACTTGGTACCGAAAAACAAGACATGTTTCGATACTCGGTAGTATCGAGGCAATTCGGTCGGTACCTAAAAAGTACCGAGCTCGGTACCCAGCTCTACACTTGAGTATTATTATTGCTCACATCATGTCTCATATTTCATCTCAAATTCTAACCTTACACCTGAAATCGGATAGTTTTAATAAAAATCAACCCCTGAGACAAAGTCTCCAAAGATCTCTGTTATGGACCATAAACATTATCAGTGTGAAAGCTCACATCATACACAGTATGTGTGAAACTGGCCTTGAAGAGCATAAGGATAGAGTCTTTATATGCAATGCCATCATTATTGTTTATGTATGTGATGCAATTTTCATTTGAGTATTGTTTAAGAAGCAAAATACACCACTAATGATCCATCTCATGGCTCACCTTTTATTGTTCACCATAATATGACAAAACTATGCATTATAGACCAGGTATCTGCACCACACATGGGTACAATAGATACTGATAGCAAAGCAAACACAAAGGTGGCAATATCCGAAATCCTTGCCCTTGTGGGGACAAGTTTGGTCAACATGAGGAAAACAGCTTATAAATCATACAAAATTATGTTTTTTTGAAAATGCAAAAAAAGAGAAAGTTTTCTGTGATGAGTAGATTTAGGGCTAGGGTTAGTGCCAGGGGATAGAATCTATAGTTTTTACAGTATAAAAATCATTACATCTATGGAATGTCCTCATAAAACATGACAACCCAATATTTCGGTGTGTGTGTGTGTGTGTGTGTGTGTGTGTGTGTGTGTGTGTGTGTGTGTGTGTGTGTGTGTGTGTGTGTGTGTGTGTGCGCGCGTGTTTGCGCTCGCGCGCGTGTGTGTGTGTGTGTGTGTGTGTGTGTGTGTGTGTGTGTGTGTGTGTGTGTGGTATATTCTGTAACTCTAAGCTCCTGCTTAATTCAATCGAGGGCCAATTATTGACTGTTCTGCCTCTCTGAAATCCTCTCAATTCATTTGAAGTATAAAGAGTCTGCTAGTCAAGACCTTCTAACCCTACTTTCTTCAGTCTGATGATTCACCAATTATTACAGTCTGATGATTTGCCAACTATTTGATACTCTACATGATATACATTAATGCAGTAGGCCTACTCCAAATGGTCAAAACCATGCGGACACCTGAACAACATTTGCTCGTTGAGCATTTAATTTTCAAAACCAGTGAGTAAATCGAAATTGGTGTAATGCCCAAACATGCTTTGATTTCATCTGTCCTTTTTGCTGTACTGATTGGGTAAATAATAACTCCTGTGTTGTATCATTTATCTGAATCATAAATACATAATGTGAAAATGTTGCTTAATTTGATATAAAATGTTTATTTGTTTTTTTATCTTTTAGTTTCAAGTTAATTTAGACTGTTGTTGACATTTAAGGATCTTAGACACTTGTTTTATGTACTTGTTTGTAACCATTTACAATTTTAACAATTTAAAATTACTACCATGCTTTTTGCTTCTAACACAATAGAAACAATTCACACGCACAGTATATATTTTGTGCGTCTGCTTTTCTTGTAACGTTCAGAAAATGGAAATACAACTGTGTCCATGTAATTACACTGTAATTACATGGTAATAAATGTGTAATAACACTATTACAACAATACAATAGAATCAGGGACAACTAAAACAAAGCTGAATATAATACTGATGCCTTTTTGGAGAGATGGGCTTAATATAAATGTAAAATGTAGATCCAGCCTGCTTTGAAAGGCTGATCATAAACATCAGTGAGAGGGCTAGGGTATATAGGCTATGCGTCTAAGTACACAGTAAAAAAAAAAAAAATTCTGTTAAATTGTTCAGAACAACACATAAACACAAATTGTATCTAAATAAATAAAACTGGATCCACAGAAAATGCTTTATATTACTGCCACTAGTTGTTGCACATGGCAATTAGTGTCTAATTTGTGCATCTTAGCAAAAGAAATAAACTATTTGCATTGCACACACATCTTTATAATATAAGGCAATCACTTTTTTTATCATTGTACTTTAGAAAATTAAACACTAAATAAATAAATCTCACCAAAACGGTGCATTTACACAAACCACTCTCATTTATTTGTCACAAAAAGATGAAGACTGGCTTTGTTTCAGGCTAAGAGTCCTCTAGAGTCCTTTTCCACAGCACTTTTTCCTGAGCTAGACAAATGCAACACCACTTCCATTTATAGCGGTATTCCCATGATAACTACATGAACACTACAGTCTAGAGTACAAAACAAGCAACAGTCTAAATCACACTGACATTAAACACTGCCATTTTGCTTTCTACCCTCAATGCTGTTTACTCAGGTTAACCTTTAAATTACCAAACATAAAAGTAAAGCCAAAATAAAAATAAAATAAAAAATGAATCGAGCAAACAACAATCTGCACCTCATTAGCTTGACTGAGATTATAAATCCTACAGATACAAATTAAAGGAATAGTTCACACACACAAAAAGTAAATTCTGCCATTGATTGGTGAATGATATGAGTCATTCCAAACCTGGAATGTGCAGAACACAAAAGAAGATATTTTGAAGAATGTTTCAACTGTTTCAACTGCTGACTTTCATTGTCTATAGAGAAAAAAAAGGAAGAAACCAAGTCCTACAGGTTTGGAAAACATTGTGATAGAATTATCATGTTTGGGTTTTTAAGACCCCCTTTTAAGACAAGCTCCAATCCTACACCAGCATGATAAAAACAGGAAAATGTTGGACTTACTTTGTGTATTCTTCATTGTCTCTGTCGCACCTTGCATCCTTATGTTTCTCCCAGTCTTTCCCATGTTTGCATGTAGTCAATAAAATTATATCATCCCCATTATGTATATGATACAGCGCATTTCTGGTTTCAGAACCAATGCCAGTTAGATACCTCTTCCCTTTGAAGACCAGCAAGTATTTCCGTAAAGGAGGGACATTGTTAAGATTCAGATAACCTTTTTCCCCTCCTTTCTGAGGATGGTCTTTTGAAAACAGAGGGATGGACACATCAAAGTGCGGTCTAAAGTTGTCCATGTCGGTGCTGGCCTTGGCCAACATGGCTTGGCCGATATCAAAGCCTAGTTCCTCTGTATAATCAGGCCATGTTCCAGAGTACAAGTTAAAAATCAGATGGTTCCTCCCTTCGTACCACAGGGGGAGGCTTTGAATTCGGGCTCGGACATTATGTATATACTGAGCGGACAGCTGGTCCCTGTCTAGAGTGTCTATACTCAGTACAAAAAGACAGGCCTGATTAGGGTCCGTCGTGTAGAACCGCGATTCCTCAATGGCTGCCAGAATCTTCTGGTAGCTTTCCGAGGGTGCTTCACCTTTCTGAGGGGGGTACACATAGATTTTAAAGCCCCGTTCGCAGCGCTGGAAATCGAAACAGGTGTCCATACGACATCGTCGGCTCTTGTAGATGTTCTTCTGGATTTCTCGCCTCTCGCGAGGAGACGTGTGTTGATGAAGAAGCAGTGGCCCGTCCTCTTCCTGCTCTGCCTCACCCAGGTACGTCTGCAGTGGAGGATCAATCCATTCTGGCCAGCGAGGCGGACGAGGTGGGACACCGGGGATCTGTGAGACTCCATAAAGCTCTGCGTGGTTCTGGTTCTGGAACTCACCGATCTGTAGGCCACACAGGTAGGCTAGTAGCAGGCTACAGGCCCCCACAGATACCAGCAGGTATCGCTTCTTCGCCTGCATGTGGACAGTGAGAAGCAGGGCAGGAAAAGAAGGAAGCACAGAGGGTCGACTGTAAACCCACGGGATCAGCTCTCATACCAGTATGAGCATTCTGATATTGCACGGACCACTGTAAGCACAGAGATACAGAGGCGATCTTGTTAGCTTTACACACCAGAATGAAAATCCAGAATCTATACACTTGAATACAAACTTTATTAGTAAAAATATACAGTCCAAACTGAGAATCAGGGATTAAAAGTTTTAAAGTAAGCATAAAGCATTTTAAAAAAGCATAAAGTTTGAGGATTCTAAAATGCTGAACACAAAGAAATGTTATTTAGAAATATAAATATTTCTCTCTCTTTTTCTATATCAAATAAGCTCTTTTGCACAAGGTTTAGCCTACTTGATTCTAAAATATACTTTATTGTAAACTACTGGATAACAGACTTTTAGACCCCATTGTCCATGTTAAATAATTATTATTTTTTAAGATGTAATTATCATTATGGTAACCAGTATCAAATTATTCAGTGACTAACAGGGAGGTCTACATTTTCAAAGTACATCTTGAGAGGTTCATATTGTGCTATGTATTCGTGATGTGTAAATCTATAATAAAGTAGTAAATAATGACAGTAGGCTTTTTTGTCAACATTACTGCATTTTACCTCAGGCGTAAGTCTTGGGAACTTAGTCTATTAAGCGCATGCAGTTCGTAACTGAAACTTTTGAAAACGTGAATAAAGGGGGGGGGGGGGGGGGTTTACTATCATGATCTTACAGTTAAATAGAACTAAAGTAAAACTCTGGAGAACTGCACAATTCATTGGGGGCAATTAAAGGATGATTTAACAAAGAAGCTTTAAATAGATCCCATGAGTTAAGGAGAAAGTTTTTTTTCTCTTTAAATATGTTTTATGAATAGTGTTATGGGTTTTTAATTGAAGAAAATGCCCGTTTAATGAGAGCCTGATGAAAGATAGATATCAGTGCTTTAAATAAATTAGGTGTTAACTCTTTACAAATGTTGTTTTAAAGGGGTAGTTACCCCCACAATGTCATAATTTACTCACATTGTGTCATTCCAAACCTGAAAATCATTTGAGTATCTTTTTTTTTCTTCCATACAATAAAAAGTCAAGGGTTGCCTAACAAAAATGGTTCAAAATATCTTGTTTTGTGTTTTACAAAAGAGCAAAAGTCATACAGGTTTGGAACACAATGAGGGTGAGTAAATGATGACAGTATTTACATTTACCTCACTGCATCCTAGCTCAAAATCAGTGCTTTACTGTCAAGTTAATTTTTATGTGACAAAAAGGCAATATTAAGTTTTTTAATGTATTTGCAGTGAATTTGATCATCTATATCATCATTTGTTCCAGTCCTATTTTATTTATTCATTTATTTACTCCAATTTAAGGCCCTATAACCCCTGCAAAAACTTTCACTTGGGACTTCATGGGCCGGATGGGCTGGATTTGTCCAGGGCCGAATTTTATCCCCAGTCCAACCCTGCAAAAACATGGTAAACTGAAATAAACTGACTACATAAAGAAATTACGTTAAAATTATAATATAAAGAAAAAAATCTCTATTTATTTAGTGAGGCTATTTTACTCACACTTCACCTCACTTGAAAACTCCACAAACTAAGGCAATATTTAAAAACATAAAAACTACAGAAAAATAAAATTAGCTGATTATAAATTGATTTTTATATCGCTGTAGTTTTTAACTTAAACATGCTAAATGAACTGAAACTGCGTCCATATAGAGAGACAAAGATTTACCTCAGTCACCTGTTGAAGCGTCAATCATCTACTGATGAGTAGAAGACCTTCAATGATTCTCAACTTTATCTAATAAACCAATCAAGTCAGCGCATTATGAGTTGTGCAAGAGTAGCCTATTTGCCAGCCATTTCTGTACTCATAAAACAAAGATTGAAACGATTCTGTACGTCAGTTTTTGTGATATTGCGATTATAAGTGAAATTGACAGAAAAACACACGCTGTACGAATCCATTACCCTGATAAATCAACGTGTTGATGGTTGTCCGTTTATATCTTTACATGCTTGATAAATATCTTCACATTTGTCGTGGCGATCACTGTGCAACTTCAGAAAATCCACTGAGTCTTCTTTATATCACATTCCATCCACAAGTCTCGATACATCATGAACTCAGCCTTCAGATTTGCGAATCTCCAGCATCAAGAAAGAGCTCCTTCTGTGAACGTGAGAATTATCAACCCCTATGCAGATGTTAGAGCAAAATCCATTGCACAGTTCCTGAGACATCCTGGACGCTCAAGTTGCGTTTACAACTCTCCAAAGCCAACGCGAAACTTCTCATCACGCCACTCGTGGTCTCACAGCATCATCGAGACTCTGATAGCATCGGATAATACCTGAACCACAGGTTTCAATCGCAGTAAAATCCCTTCCAGCGGTTTGGTTTAATTTGAAGTTAGCTGTCAGTCCCAGCTTGATCCGGTGTCAATCCAGTGGGACCACGTGCATAGACTCTAAGACGAACCCTAAATTCGCTCCCATGACATTTCTCTGTTAATTCATCTTTATCGATACCTCAACAAATGCAAGCACTGTGAATGATCAGGTTCCCGCCTTTTACCCAACGGACGGCACTTGGCGTTAAAGTTAACGCTGTTGCCAGTTGAACGTCACTTCACTCCAGCGCATCTTTACCGGGACGAGCCCGCGGGAACACGCACACCTTCTGTCGCGAGCCTGCCTCTATAAACAAGTCTTCTCCTTAAGAATCAGCAGGCGTGGAGAGAGAGCTTATGAAGAGAGTTGGCGAATCCCCTCAGCATCTCTGTGAGCTCGAACCTCCCACCGTCATTGAGCCAGTCCCCACTGATTAGAAGAGAAAGCTCTGTGAGAGAAGGGACGGTCATCTCACCGACAGATGCGTTGGCACGAGGAGAGCATGACACGCGCGCGACGGAAGAAACCGTGAGACTGTCTGCCAACTGACTTTCTTCATGGAAAAACTATACGAGACCCTCTTCTAATGCACACTGCACCGCGGGTATCGTTCCAACAAATGTGTGCGTTTTCCATTATGAAAATGTGTTCTTAGTCAATTTATTTGAGATTTTAAACGTTCTGTCTGACACAAATAGCCTATGTTTAACTTTCGATAAATTGTAGGCTATTTGCACTCCTAAAAATAAAGGCTCTCTATGGTTCCATGATAAAGAACCTTCCCATTCATGAAACCTTTTTCAATGCACAAGGTTCTTTAGATTATAAAATATTCTTCACACTAGGGGGAGAAAATGGTTAATACATTTTTAAGAACTGTTCACTTAAAGGTTCTTTTGGGAACATAAAAAGCTTCTAATGGCTTTACTGCATTAAAAATAAAGGATCCCTTTTGGGACCTTTATTTTTAAGAGTGTAAAAAGTAACAGGGTTACAATTCATTTAGCCATCACTGGCCGTAGGTTCAAGGTCATTACACAAGAAGTTGTTAAATTTAATATAATATACAGTTTTCTGTAAGATTCAATTGTTTACTGTTGAGAAACATGGTAACAGAGTTTACTATAAAATCATCATCTTCTAAATATAACAAGATAATGTGTTGAAACTAATGATACATTGTCTTCTCCGAAGCATTTCACATCCTGAAAGGATTATGATCTTATTATGACTGAGTCTTTATTAATTAAATTCTTTATAATTGTATTAAAGAAGAGTAAAATAACCGATGCATATACTTTGGGGCACAAAGTCTTACGTTATGTAGCTATAGTGTTCTTGCAAAGAGATCATAAATCTATAGATTAGTCTATAGAAGGCAGTCTTTATGGCCTACATTTAGTCATAGTTCAGAATGGCATGATATTAGCTGATTAATTTGAGCCAGCAAAAACATATTCACAACAGATTTAAAAAACATGGTTTTTAAAACAAGTAAAATAAAACTTTTTCAGCAGTTATAATAAGTGGGAAACCTATGATCAAACAATGGAAAGGTGTGTGTGATAGAGAGAGAGGTGCAATGTGAAATGCAATTTGACAAGACAGGAATCACTAGACCTGTGGGACCATGTTCGTTCATTCTGAGACTCTTGATTAGGTGGGTGAATTGCGAGATAAATGCTTCCATCTAGTGGTGGATGTAGTAAGATAAAAGAGCCTGCATGGTTTAACTCCTGACAAAGATCGCATTCTAACAGAGTAAACAAAACGTTTGTGTTCTCAGTGCAAAGGATGAACACACACACAATCCCTTAGGGAAGATCTTCGTTCTTATTTGTCTATTTTATAAACTGATAGTCTCATTGAGAGGTATATTCTTACTTTTCAGATACTTAACATTGGCATTCACCAAATTCTGCAGATTTCTGTGTTTTATAATGGCACTGTTTCACAATCTGTTTGAGTAGATTTGATGTTTTGTTCACCGCATGCCCAGAATGACAGAAAAAAGCGGAGGAAACAGCAGTGGACAAGGCCAGAATAGAGGGCATAAGGGCAAAGGTCAACAGGCCTGTTAATGTTAACAGTAACACCACTCACCGAATTACCAGACAAGATACAGCCAAGCACTGAGGAAATACCCTAGTGAAAAGGAGAGAGAAAGAGAGAGAGAGAGAGAGAGAGAGAGAGAGAGAGAGAAGAGAGAGAGAGTAAAAATTAAAAAAGTTAAAGAATGAAAAAAGATGGAAGAAGAGGAAGAAACAGGTATAAACGAAGAGAAAAAGGTAAAAGAGAGGATGTGGACAAATGAAAAACAGAGAGGAAAAGAGAGAGATGAACATGAACAAGAGAGAGCAGGAAGGAGAGGTGAAGAAAAAGATAAAGAAGGACAGAATTATTAATACTCGGGTCAGTGACGGTGAGGGATATGAAGTAATGTTCATGATACCTAATGCATGTTAACAAATTTGTCATTAAAACTATACTGTAACATTACTGATTTAGTGGAATTACCTCATTGGTGAAGTCATCGTTCAGAATATTGGTTAAAAATAAATAATTCATCTGAAGCATTGTGTCTTTAAGTGTGCTTGTGGCTGTTTATTTCTTTTTTGCACTCTTGTTTAGACGAATGACAGAGCTGTTTTACATCTAGCACATTTTACCACAGGCTACTGCTACTATAGCCCAAGGACATCTGATCCAGACAGGTCTAAACCTATGTGAAATATTCAACATGAAATTCCAGCTTAAATCCTGTCAGGAGTTAACAATTCTGTTAGTTCATTGCATTTATATTTCCCTCTATTATATGTTTGAACTCTCAATATCTGTGGTGGTAATAGCCATGATAAAACTCAATTGAGTTGAGAAAGAGAGGAGAGAAATGTTTTCTAAATTTGGAAGCATGTGATTATAACACTTTTTTATCATTTGTAACATAACTTTGGTTATAACATTAAAAGAAGGTTTTATTACAGGTTAATTGATATGCACATTAGTTGTAAATACTAATTATTTATGTAGGCCAATTTGATCATATCCAAAAAATGAACAGCATAAAATTGCTACATTGTAAAGTTGGGATGTTTCATTTGAAATCCTCTTGGGATAAAAATAACGAATAAAAAGGTCTTACAAATAAAAATTTAAATAAATAATATAAATGAATTAATGCATTTATACATTATGCATTTATATAATGCATAGGAAACAAATAGTACAGATCAATCAGAAAATAACATGGTCATAATGCATCAGAGATGAGTTATTTCAGTTATTTAAAAGTGTAAGTGATTGTCATGACATTTCAAGTTTTTAAATTTGTGTTACATGTAAAACCACAAAAGTCTCTTCCAAGCTGCAAAGTGGGGGAGAGCAGGGGCACAACCCAACGCTTTTTTCCCCCTGCATTTATTTCACACGTCTAGTACAATTATGTGTTTTTTAGATTAGATCTTGATTTGCCCTGAAATAATGGAAGTGAAATGTGACAACATGAATTTTAACATGTACATTGTAACATGCGATGTGAGGCGTACATTGCAACATGAGCATATGACAGATTAAAATGTTATCTGGTCTAATCAAAAAAATATACAAGACAAATTAAAATATTTAAATAAAATGCAATCTTTCACTTTTTTATATAAAATAATGGCATTTTTTAATGATTAAAAAAAATGAGTTTGACAACAAACACACCTCAAAACACAGCTATACAGCATAGTCAAGTCACCTTTATTTTACAATAGATTGTTTCAAAGCAGCTTTACAGAGATAACAGGAAAATAATGTTGTAATAATATTGTTAAATATAAAATTATAGTTCAAAACAATAATGATTAATCATTTCTGAACATTGACCCTCAGTCTACATTCACCTCATGGTTTCTCAATAGAATTCATAAAAGTATAGAATAGCATATTAGGGGCACATTGTAATGCAGTGTGACAACATGCCCCACCATGCCCCACCAAAGCCCGGCTAGTGTGTTCTGCTGGTTGGATCAGCATTAAAGAACCATATCAACTGTTAAATAACAGATAATAAAATAATATCATTTTTGTCTAATTTTAAATAAACACAAAAAAACTGAGAAAATTTTGCTATTGTTAAATAAATGTTAGTGAGTTTTACACGTATCTGTATATAAAGGAATTCACATGTCTAACACTGGTCTAACTCTTTGGCAAATGCAACAGGAATACAGAGTTTGCTGTAGGCTATTGCTAATTTATTATTGCTAGTTTTCATGTGTAAATGTCAATGACTTTGTATGTGTATTTGCATGGATGTTTGTAATTGAGATCTGTTCACTGAATAAGCAGTTTAAAATGGTATGTGTGTTGAAGTGTAAATCTCATTTTATCCTAATTCCTTATAATTTCTGCTTTTGCTTCATTAGGCCCAGCACTAGCTCTGGCTATTCTAGCTAAACTAAAAATCACAATAGAGTTGATTGTGGTAATCGTATAGGCTACTCCCACTGTAGCCTACATAAATGAATTCCAGTGTTTTCTATTATGGTGTTTAAGTCAGTCTTCAATAAATTAATTTTCAAATGGACTTCAGGCCTCGGCTACGCCTCTTTCATGGCCTGTTTTGTGCGTACGCAACGGTTATAAATGAGGCCACAGGTCCGTGGCAGACAGTGGTGTTGAATCTGTTGATATCGACGGGTCGAGAAACAATGAATTACTAATGCACGCATGCTTCTCTGCGTTATATAAGAAAGCGGTGTTGTTTATAAAAGAATCATTCATAGTTGAAATTGCATTTATTAGGACTCATGGAATATTATAAAAACATCCAAACTTTAATAGCTCTACGTAGCCTATTTTAAAATTGTAGCCCACCTGTTACTGCCATAATAACGGCCCATTTCATTTGTTTACGTGATTTTTTCTCTTTCTCCTTTTAGTTCGCTGAGGTGGGAGCTGGGTGTATTAACTTAAGAATTATATTCGTATAGACTTCCGACGAATAAGTTGTGATTTATAAAAAAACAATCTTGCGCACCTGCACGCAAACTCTCTCTGACCCATGCGTACGAACATTTTGGAGACGGAGCAGTTTGGCGACACCGATGGTGAGCTGGAGTTAAATGTCTTTTTGGTCACTTTTAGACAGAAAAAAAAGATAATATGAACATGATACATATACAGAAAGATAATAAAAATATAATTTACTTACCAAGCCTATCAATTTGAAGCAAATATCCCTTCTTAAATGTCCGCGCCAGCGAGCCGGTTGGGCCGTTTAGTGAAACTGACGCCTAAGTTATCTAACGACAGATGAAGTAAAACCGTAAATCTTCATTATGAGTCCTACTAATAAATACAGTGCATGTTAAAAATAAAAGTTTAAATAATAAAATAATTATTTAAACTATGTTTTAGGCTAGCCTACTCCTGATATAAACATTTAGATTAATGCCATTCCCATTAATGGAGTTAAACACTTAATTACATGAAATCGTTACTGAGAAGTTACAACATTTGTTATATTAATAGAAATATTTGATGCGATGCTTTTGAACACTTTTCCTGTGGCACGCTATGTTTTAATGTTTTAACTAGAGAGAATTGCTTAATGATAAAAGCAGATTGTCTGAGAAAATACTGTAGTGCAAATAATGCACTAAAGCCTATCTGTTTCCATTAAACATATAAATCAATTAAAAATACTATTTGGCCAGTTTACAAGATTGAGAAAAACTTTCTCTGAAATGTAACACTATTTGATTTAATTATTCAAAAACAAGGCAAGGAAAGGCTACTAAATGCTTTTTATTAATGTATGTAACGGCACATCCGTATTTTATATACTAATGTTAAACATGTTATCACGTGGATGTAGCCTATAATCATATGCAAGTGATATGCAGATGAGGATATGCATAGTAACACTAGGCGTTGTAAGCCATATGGTTATTTCGGGGAGGAGACGCATGTGCACACAATCCTCCGCTTACTGAGATTTATAAAGTGAATTCTGCGCTGGTTCTGGCGTTCACACTGTTTTAAGTCTGAATATTTTTTTGCCTACGCCGTTTTTGGCTTTCGGGCGCACCTTTAGTAAGGATCCTGGTATTCTGTTGAATGATACAATAACCTGTTATGTTAATTTCTGTGTAAATTCAGTGGTTCAAACAAAGAATATCAGAGTCTAGCCAAATAATAAGCCATGGATTAACAAAGATTTGAAACATTACTTAAACATGAAGAAAATAGCCTTCTTGCAGAATGATCAGCAGAAAGTAAAAGAGCTTAACAAAGAAGTAAAACGTAAGATAAAACATGCACAGAATGAATATAAAGAGAATATCGAAGAGAAATTAAAAACAGTGAATGTAAAAGACGCATGGAAGGGTTTGAATACTATGATGGGTAGACAAAAGAAAAGAATTCAACAACCTGAAGACCCTCATTGTTTTGCAAATAATGTTATATAACGTTATATTAATGTTATAAATATGTTATTTATAAATAAACCGCATAAGGCACCTGGCCCAGATGGTCTGAAGGGGAAAGTCTTGAAAGAATGTGCAGCAAAACTTGGTCATATGTGTACAAGGTTGTTTCAAACCTTCCTGGATAATGGTTTTGTACCATTAGCCTGGAAGAATTCCATTGTCATTCCGGTGCCAAAAATACCTAATGCAAAATCTCTCAAAGACTTTCGCCCAATCGCACTCACACATAGTTCGAATTACAGGGGGTACTGGGGGGTACTATACCCCCCAATGAAGACCCAGTACCTCCCAAAGGGACATAAACATCAGTTTTGGGGGGGTCAGATCATTTTTCTGATATTGTAAAAAAATATAATTAGAGTTACAATAGGCTACAAGTCAACTCCTATTTTCACTGTAGGAACATTTTAATGTAAAGCGATTTCAGACACCCCTATTGTGGACCGTACCATTTTTAACCACCGTGGCATGAAGCGACTGAGATAGAGAACGGTTTGCTGCTGACGTGCATGGATAAATGTAAGTTGCTAGCTGACGTCTAGCTTGTTGATTTTACAACCTTCATTTATTAACGTGTTTTGTTCTTTCATAGCTCATGTCACGTCTTCATACATTGAATTACCGGCTACTTAACTGCTACTTACCCACTGAGGCTAGTTAAGTGGACCTTAGTTACCAAGGTTAGTTTGCAAGGTTAGGTAGCAAGATAATTCTCAATTTAAATCAAGCTTTACATTGTGGTGAGGTAAAATCAGGGGCGGATCTACAAACAACATTGTTAGTGTATTAGAGGCGTGGGCGCGATCGAACTGTGTTTGTGTGTGTGTGTGTGTGTGTGAGAGAGCGAGAGGCGCGGGCGCGATCGAACTGTGTGTGTGTGTGTCGTATGACTAAATCTGTTCATATTTCCTCAAAACTCACTAGAAGACATCATTTGAGTGGTCTTTTTTTTTTTTTAAAATCTCCTGGGGTGCAAACCCCCAAGAATTGCTTTTTCACAAAGTACAATTTAAGTATAGACTACACAGACTGTTGATAGTGATTACACAGAGAAAGGGTCCACAATTCACAAATGAAGACCCACACCATCTAAAAACACAGCTACATCTCTGATTTGACTCCCACTCCGTGTAATGTAGTGTAGAGAACAAAACACATTCAATGAAAACCGTAGCATTTTAAATTATGAATAATGTCCATGGCCCCCCTCCTGAAACCTCATGCCACCCCTTTGCCACCCCAGGTGGTAGTATGGTTTTTCATAGTATGCTCCTTAATCACATTAAAGATTGTGTTGATTTGACACTGACTACCATAGACTACAATGGAAAATTGGTTTCTGTTTATACAGTATATGAGAGGGTTGGGTCTTACCTCCAGGTCTTATGAAATCTAAAAATAAACCAAATCAATATTTCATGAAATAGGCAATAGGCTTCTTGAAAATGTATTACTTTTACTAGTAATTAGAATGGTATTTCAGTGCACTTAACTTCTAACTTTTGGGAGTTGATCAAAACAGTTCTCTTTTGGATATATAATAACAATGAGATATTCTGTAGCTTACTGATTATCAGTTTGTCGCATGTTTAGACCTTGTATGTGTGTTGCACAACACATGTTGCACTGGGCGATCGCGGTGGGGATTGATATGGTAGTGGACCATGATGGTCATAGAAGAAGTGAAGGGGCAGTACCCCCCGATTATGGTGGGGTAATTCGCACTCTGCACTCACATCTATTCTGTGTAAATGTATGGAGCGCATAGTATGTAAGGAATTGTTATCCCAAATTGAGACATGCATAGACCCCCTGCAATTTGCCTATCGGGCCAATAGGAGCACTGTGGATGCCTCTCTTACTCTTTTAAATAAGGTTCAAAATCATCTAGACAACTCAAATTCCTATGTTCGAATACTTTTTATGGATTTCTCATCCGCTTTCAATACTGTCCAACCTTATCTTCTTCTAAAGCGCCTCTATGAGTTAGTTGCTAGCAGTTGGATGATTTTATGGATTAAGGAGTTTTTAAAAGGTCGCGATCAGTGAGTTTGTGTTAATAATAATCTTATGTCGGACTGCTTGGTTCTAGATACTGGGGTACCGCAGGGATGTGTACTGTCTCCAATACTTTTTTCCGCATACATAAATGAACTGAAGTGCAATGACGATAACCTTACCCTTATAAAATATGCTGATGATATAGCATTGGTCTCATGCCAGAAATGAACTGCACCTCATATTTTGAGTACATCGACAGTATCATCCGTTGGTTTGAGAGTAGTTCTTTACATCTTAATATCGAAAAGACAAAAGAGTTATGTTTGAGAAATCAATCAAGAAGAGCAGATACTGCATCTGAATATAAACCAGTCGTCATAAAAGAAAAAACTGTAGAGCAAGTCTCGAATTTCAAATATTTGGGTAATAGCTAGATGAGAAGCTTAATTTTGAAAGTATTGTGGAGTATATTCATAAAAAAGCACGACAACGCCTAGGTCTCCTTAGGAAACTGAGAAGCTTCAAGCTAGAAGCAGACCCTAACTATGTTGTATCGATCAATGATTGAGAGTATTCTCACATATAGGCTAACATTATTTCATGGTCCAGCAATCTAAAACTGAAACAAAAGAACAAACTCTCATAAATAATCAATCACACTGGACAAAAACAACAGCCACTACAGAGCTTGTTCGATCATTTTATGGGAAAAATGGCAATTGCAATTTTTAAAGCTAACACTCACCCTCTTCACTCTGCTTTTGAATTGCTCCCATCTGGACGTAGACTAGAAATTCCCTTGGCTAGAAAAAATCTCTACAAAAGATCGTTTCTTCCTATGGCAGTGATTATCTTAAATCGTAGTGTTTTAAATTGAAACAATAGAGCGACTGTTAATATTTTTAATTTGATAACTATATTATTTTTTGTATTTGTGTTGTTGATATGTGATGTGTCTTATGTTACAGTGTCAAAGAAAAATTTCCGCTCTATGAAAACAGACTGGACAATAAAGTTCAATTCAATTCATCCTACACAGTTTTATAAATGAGACCCCAGGTCACTAAAACCCAAAGGAAAAAAAGCCATCCATGTATAAGCGTTTAAAGTCTCCCTGTAGTCAATAATTTTATCCCTTAAAACTTATCTTTGATCACCAAAACGACATATTTAAAGTTTTTTCCTTGGAAAAAAAAATCTTCATGGCTCAAAATAGATTGAATGTAACTCTATATTGCTTAATTTAGTATATGCGTTCTATGAATATATACATTAACTCCGCCTCCACTCACTCACTCACACCAGCCCAGAGATCCATTCATTGACGATCACACGTTGACCTGATTGGTTACAAGTTAGTTTTTGACGTCAGAAACACCAGCGATTTCAAACAACATTTTTGAGACTGTCTTTGGGTTCACTGCAGTTTTAAGGATAAAACACTGAGCAATGGTGTTGACATGAATTTGTACATGGTTTGTCTTAAAGCATATTAAAAACACCACATAACATTGAAAACTTGATTTTCATACATCTACCACAGAAGATAATGGACTATTTTGTACATGAAAAAACTAAAATCTAAATTATAGTATCACACTTAGAGTGGAAGTAATATTCCTCTTCTGAAGGAAATCCTTCGTTTAGGATTGTTCCGATCCACCATAATGGTGAAACCAAGTAAGGAGACCCATAATCCAATAAAGACAAGTAGTATTTTAGTTAAGTTATTTTCCTAGGCATTTACACAGAGAAGTGCAGAAGAAAAATGTGAGCCTATTTATTATTACACAAAGAAAAATTAGCCAGATAGCAGTTCACTGGCTCACTCACACAAAACACTGAAGAACACAAATAAGAAAGCCTATGAATGAGTCAAATACAGGCAGTAAGCAGTCGATGAGGTTGGAGGTCACTGGAAGCGGGCTAAGATGTTCCTCTGGGGTGCCGGCTGAGGCGCAGTCGTCGTCTGCTGCTGCTGCTGCTGTAACTGATGTCGCAGCTGCTGGGAATAAGGGTCTTCCATAGACTTTACTGACACAGTGGTTTTTGGTCCTGTCTTCCATTCGATCCCACTGCTGTCTACAACTGAGGCTTCAACAGAGACCATGTGTGTGCCCAGGATGGAGAAGTTGAGCAGGAACTGTGTGCTGAAGTAATCATTATGAGGCTCCACTTTCTGCTCAATCTCATTGGTCTTGGAATCAAGAGGAATCTAAAATCAAAGTTGAGAACATGAGAATACGCAACTGAGAAATCATCCCACCAGTTGAGAATAACTGCATTAAATGATCAACAATGTGATCCAAAAGAAACTTTTGACTCTGGGTAGAACTCACCTTGAAATCTGATCCTGGTTTTGTCTGTAGAGTAGAGCTGACTTTAAGGCAGACCGCCTGAATCTTCCGGAACAGTCCCGGAGTGGAGCCATGCTGCACAACCCCCTCCACCTTTAAAGTCAACTGCTGGTTGTTCTGCACTGGGATTGGCTCGTTGGGGGTACGAGGAGATGGAGAGAGGGCAAGCTAAAACAAAAAAATCATTTTAAAATGATATAAAAGTCTAACCTTTCAGATAGTTTGAAATTTTCTAAAGAAAAGTCATGAATTGAGCACAAATGGCTATTTAACAGTATATAGTGACAGACATGAGTGTAAAGTACTTAATTTCCATTACACGAGAGTAGATGTTAAAACTTCATTCTGATTTGTACTCGGCTTTCGCCAAGATAAGCACCAACTAAGACGTAACTTTACAGTAACCAATGCTTCTCCATCCATTTACGCTTCTTTCCAAATGGTGATGTGAATCTCCTTCTGTCTGGTGTTAATAGTGTATTTGCGCGTCAGCACACACAACCGCTGCAACCACAGTGCGGTCCCCCCATAACAACCCTCTGGATTGAGCGGAGTAGGGAACATCTCTAGGGTCTTCAAGTGGGCACCTTCCGTCCTCAGTGTTTCGTCGACTAGCCCACGACACCTCAAGAGGGCTCGACAGTGGCTCTGGCGTCACAGAGTCACCCCCCTCCGTCCCCCACTCAACTCAGCCCAGCTTACTGACCTTTACCTCCTTCCTGCTGCTGAGACTGCTCCTTCGACCTAACCACAATCTCTCACAACCCGACCATACGAAGAAATATACTATATTATGCATATTCTGAGCAACTGACTTGTACTTGAATACTACAAAATTTTAATAATCTTTTAGCAGTCAGGTCAGCAGTCTTACCCATGATTGCGGTTTTGAGTAATGAAACAGGCTGGTAGTTTTTAAAAGCCTCAGGAATCTTTTGCAGGTGTTTAGAGTTAATTAGTTGATTCAGATGATTAGGTTAATCGCTCGTTTAGAGACCCTTTTCATGATATGCTAATTTTTTGAGATAGGAATTTTGGGTTTTCATGAGCTGTATGCCAAAATCATCAGTATTAAAACAATAAAAGACCTGAAATATTTCAGTTGGTGTGCAATGAATCTAAAATATATGAAAGTTAAATTTTTATCATTACATTATGGAAAATAATGAACTTTATCACAATATGCACATTTTTTGAGAAGGACCTGTATATTAGGAGTTGACCGACTTAAGACAGTTAAGTCAACATTTATGTGATAAAGTCGAGTCGACGTAGACTAGTCGCTGCTGATGTCATTAATGAACAGGCTGAGACTCGAACACGGGTCGTCTTGTGCTCAGCTATGGCATATGACATCGCTGCCCACAAGAACAGCTTTGGGTTGCTCACAAATGTCTTTGGGTTGTTATATGTCCCACACAATTCTGCTCATTCTAAATCAGATACTGATAAAGTAGCACTCAAATGCATTAGTGAGAGAGTGATTGCATGTGAATTAATTCTACCTGCAGCGTTTCTTTACTAATAGTGAAGTTGTGGGTTTTAGATACTAAGAAATATATGCTAGAACTTATTTGATCATTCATTTAATTATTTAAGTAGTTCTATTATTGGGGGAAACAATCTTTTTTCTATTATTTTGTGAGCAAAGATGGAGTTGGTGATGAAGAAAAACATCACCTTGCATAGAATATTTCAACCCACATGGAAATCTGCAAACTTTGCACAAGAGTTATGCAGGTGAAGAGGTCTCAACCAGTCAATTATTTTTAAAAGTGGCATTGTACAGATTACTTACTTTAATGCTGGTGGACTGAAGTTTCTGGAAGAAATATCTCTGGAATGACAGCGGTACCTTCAAGATGGCTATGACGGCATCACACAGGCAGCCAGTGTGCTTGAAGCAGATGGTTAAAAAGACACATTTAAAAAAGCAAGAAACAGAAAAATGAAAGAGATAATGCCTAGGAAAAGTGAATCTAAATAGATCTGTAGACGTGGAAAGTCGGCCAATGGAAATACTTCAACATTACCAGGTAACAGACAGGAGGGTGCTTCCTGCTTAAGTTTTCCACTTCCTCCAGGACGTGATTGAACACAGCCAGCATTCTCAGTTCATACTCACTCTCTGCCAGAACCGATCCATGTGTGCCGAACTCCTGGAAACTGAACCAGATGACATTACAACTTGCCAATGAAATATTAAAACGAATAAAAATCTCCCAAACATCTTGTCAAAATCCAACATTAAATATTTGAAGCATCGGTTTAAATTTAAGATTCATTTTACGAATTCATGAGTTAGAGTATTCTTACCTGGCTGTTTGTGGGTCAATTATTAAAGCCTCAATAACATGAGATACAAGCAAGCAGCTTTGCTGTTGTCTGAGAAAAGCTTTAAGGAAAGTAAAGGTGTTTTGAGCAGCTCAAGATTTATTTATGAACACCATATTTACAATATCTTAAAACTTTATAACATTATAAACTAATCTAACCTTCAAATCTAAAAAAAATCACTAATGTATTATGTACAAAATTAGTATACTATACAATATGTGATTTCGGAGAAAGCGTATGTCATAACAAGAAGTCTTATCAACTAGCAGTTAGCCAAGATTATTTTCAGGTTCGAATTAGACCAATTCATGTTTTTATGTAACTTGAACAGTTTTATGTAAGTTGACCAGTCTTAAAAATTAAGTATGTTCCTGCGACCCTAGTGGCACCTAGCGGAATTACAAAAATACAGCATATTTTCTAACATTCATGTGTCGCACTGTCCTCAACTAAAACAGCACAAATACAGCTCTTACGGGTACTTGTATAGAAGAAATGTCTCAACGGGTCAAATAAGCTACTTTCATAAAAGGTCCAAACATATTAGGAATACTTTTAGCTGTGTTGCTATATGTCATGATAATCAACTGAGTAGGCTAACACTCTGTCTAGACGAGCATCTATAATAAACTCATCCAATGTTTCATCACCAAGCACATTTTGTACATTTGTCATTCTGAATGGGTGCATGATGATGGTATTGAAGCATCCATTGTGTAGGATTTGAGGGCGAACCAAACACAAACTAATCTTCCATGATTCATTCAAACATAATTCCAAACAAAACTCAAGACTCCAGACCCCAAATCAAAAATCTAGGACCATAAATAATGTGTGGGCTCCAGCCAGTCTGAGCTAACTAAAGAACCCCCCAGCTAAGTACTTTATGGCCATGCAAGCTTCGAAGAGAGCCTAGCTAAAAGAAGAACGTTGCCAATGTTAGGTAGTTGGTAAAAGACGGATTGGTTCGGAGATGGCACAGCTCGAGTCCCACAAAGATAACGCCAGAGGCTGTTTGATCCCATGACAGAGACTTAAAACAGACCTTCCTTTTCTTAAAAACCTCTGGGCGACCCCAGGGTGGAAGTCTCTTAAAACCCACAGAGATTCAGACTTTAGATATCAAAATACACAATATCATCCCAAAACAATGCTTTACGTACTTATAATCAAACATCGTTCAATTGCGTAATTCTATATCATGTCTATAACCAATTAATAAGTGACTAATAAGAATAAGAATAAGAAACAGCCACCTCTAAACTAAAGACAGTGGCTAATTGGTCAGAACTCATCCATGAGGCAGATCAAGATCAGAAGAAAATAAGTTAAACAATTTCTTTCAAGCCATCTAACTACTCTTGTCTCATTTTTCTTTATCTTACTTCCCAGCAAGCAATTTTGCGTTTAAAAGACGTCTAGGCTAAAACAAGGCAAAATTTGGGCTGTCAGTGTCTAAACCGTCATCCCAGGAATAGACTAGTCATCAATTAGATAAAGAAATTAAATGAATGAATGAAGAAATGAAACCAAACACCTTGTTATCACTGTTTACTTTGCTTACATGATGGAATATCATACATCTCACAAGTTATTCTGGCAAAAACGACATGTAACCAAATTCAAGGATATTTTGGCTAGAAGTGGGATACTCATGGCCGGACTATATCGGGTCTATAGTTAACCCACGCGGTTAAATGGTGGCTATTTCATGCTGGCTAAGTTTCTTTTCTTTTCTGTTAAGAGTCTTGGTTCGAAGTTAAGTATTGCTGCACAGTTCCAACTTCAAACATCCACAAGACTTTTTTAATGCCTTAAACTGTTGATCCATGTTACGCTGCTAATAAATAGTGTTATCACTATAGTTTGGATATTTATATTCGCTGCAGAGCTGATGGTTACAGCCCGTTCAAATGAACGCTGGACGAGTCATTTACTCAGCGGTAAAATAAGTGATTCTTTCAAAATTCCCTATAAACTAATTAATAATTCCCTTTGAGCTAAATTGACTCGTTTCCCTTACAATTGTAGTATGTTGCATCACAGTGCCCCATTCGCATTGATGTGTTCATGAACTTTTTAATCTTTAAAGGTCTAAATGCAGTGAATTTTGGCTTGCGCTTCTGTAGCCAAAGCTGAATGTCTTTTCCCATGAACAGTGTCAGCCAGGGTCTGGCTCCGCCTGCTACATTAGCCACGCCCCCAAACTCACATTAAAGGCTGAGTTGAAAGGAACTCAGATGTGAGCGGAGCGCTCTCAGTGCTTAGATGTTTTGGGGAGATGAAACCCATGAATGGCATACTAATAGTAATCAATGAACTGTGGGTTGTGATGGTGCAGTGGATAAGATACATGCCTTTGGTGTGAGAGACCCGGGTTCGAATCAACTGTGAGACACCAATGTGTACCTGAGCAAGACTCCAGAGGCGTGCAACCTCTGAAATATAGCAATTGTAAGTTGCTTTGGATAAAAGCGTCAGCTAAATGAGTAAATGTAAACTAGTTTAAGAGAATTATTTTAACATAAAAACCTTAAATATTTCACCTTTAAAGAAAAAAAAAAGTACATTTGTAAAACTAATCGAACATTTTATGCCACCGGTCTCAGATCGTTCCCCAAGAAAAAAAGGATACAGTTCAACATTACGGAGGGTGGCGTAGTCGGCATCAAACGAAGACTGATACAGGTCAGCATACCGATCCGCCAGACTTCGAAATTCATCCATGGATAATTTCATCTGATCAAATCCAAAAAAAGAAGAAGCATACAATAAACATGCCACCCTCATAAGAAATTCTTAAACATCATTTTAGTTGAAATACTGGGGGAATCAGAGAAACAAAAAATATGCAGGCATAGTGATGTACAGTCAAACCAAAATTTATTCAGACACCTTCAACATTTCTCACATTATCACGGTTTATTCACTATAGTTTAGAAAATGGTAATAAAATATGACACAAGAACTCAGAGTTATCAAATCAGTTGATATTTCACTGGTTTTTGGCCATCCTTCTGTTAGACTGTCTCACAAATTAATTTGATTGAATAGTTGTTGGCTGTCAGCTGTTAAAGTACACAATTTGATAATACCAATTTAGGTCAACCAATTACCAAGCAATGCTTAATTTTATTCAGACTGTGGTGTAAAAAGATCACAAGCAATTAAAGAAAAAAACACTTAAGAAAACATGGTCAGGTCAAAGTGTCTGAATAATCTTTGGTCCCAAATTTTTATACATTTTACTGGTAGTCCACTGTATGAAGATTTGTTTTGGGTATAATACATCACAGTTTACTTTATTTTGCCATCCTCAGATACATAAATGAACTATAGTGTCCTGCACCCACTAGTAAATAATATCAAAAATGATATCTGGTGTCTGAATAATTTTTAGTTTGACTGTATCTGTTTTCCAGCACCTGTGTTGATATGCGGCCGCAGCGCTGCAGTTCGCTGCCCGAGGACAGAGCGATGGTGGTGGCGATGGCAGGAGGTGGGCTGGTCTTCAGACTGTTGCAGGTGCAGATGAGCTGGGACAGCGCCTGAAGAGTGTCTATACGCAGCTTCACAAACTCACACTGGAACGCCAGAGGACTCAGCGGCGTACTGGCGGCCTGAAGGCAGAACGTGATTATAATCAGTCACAAAAAAAACTGTTCTGTGCTTCAGTATGAAAAAAACTGAAAGGGACAAAACCAGTTGCAAAACAAAGAGCATGACTGGCGGATCCTAACCATGAGAGACGCGATTCCCTTCTGGTAGGATTTGAGTGCTTCAGAGATGGCGGTCATGGCTGCGCTGTAGTCTCCATCTGAAAGCCCACTGAGGCACTGCTCGGCCTGAGAGAACTCCATCAGGCTGTTCAGCCAAAAGTAGAAGTGCTCAGAGGCCACGCGGGTGCGAAGGCTCTGGTACAACTCCCTGGAAAAATCATGGCAGCCCTGTGGACGAATTAAAAAAAGAAAAGTCATTTTGCCTTTATATAGCTACTAGCGCAAATACATCGTAAAACCTGTCTGAGTGAATCTCACTCATATTTTTATATTTGGGCCATTGTAGTGGAAAAATTTTTTTATTTAAATTGTACAGTACTGTTGAGTGAATGTATCATTAAGGTTTTCATATAAATGATTTATTTATTTTTTATTCTGAAGCAGCAAAAAAAATGTCAGAACAAGATGTAGCCTAAACATACATTTCACTATGGAGGATGAAAGTCTGGAATTATATGTGTGTATGTATATATATATAAATAAAAATGGAACTATATAAATTACAAGAAAGTCAGCAAAATGTTAGGTTACACTTTATTTTAAGGTGTCATTGTTACAGTGTAATTATACATTTAAGTATGGAGTAATAATAATTAACTACATGTACTTACTATAGACTTAGGAATAGGCTTTGACTTAGGGTTAGTTGCAAGTAATTATGCACAAATCATAATAATTACTGTAGATGCTACATGTAACGTGTAACAAGGACACTGTAAAATAAAGTGTTACCAAATTTTAAAATAAAATAATATAATATGATACATAGGTATGACAAAAATGCACTTTATTTATTTATTTTTATTTTAAGTTTGTTAAGTTAAAATCTATAAAATATAACATATTAGGTTTTTCACCATAAAAGCATCTTTTCGATTTTTGGAAGTTCATTAAAGGGCCTAGATTGACAAATCAATTTTAAAAGTAAAAATATTCCATGCAGTCTATAAATTAATATAATCCTGAAAACTCCATGTGTGCAAGAATCACAAAAAAAATTACAGTACTTTACATTTTTAGCATGTCAAACTAAAGCACACTGCCGTAAATATTATTTAAAGACATAAAAGAAGATATTTTGAGAAATGCATTAGTGTATTTTTTATTTTTTGTCCATCCAATTTAAGTCAGTCAATGGTAACCAAAACTGTTTGGTTACCTACATTCTTCAAAATATCTTTTGTGTTCCACAGAAAAACGATTGTTTACAATGAGATGAGGTTTAGTAAATTAACAGCAAATTTTTATTTTTGCGTGAACTATCCCTTTAAATTTTATATTTAATCCTGACCTTTTCAGTTGGTAAACATGACGACGTTTTTATGTGGGTGGAGCTTATGTGGAGGCAGAAAGATCCCTCTGGCCGCTTCACTAACGCTAGTTTGCAAGTTTTGTTAGCTTGTTTTTTAACAATAACGGGAGAAAATCAGATTTGATCTTAATGTGCAAGGTCACTCGCTGTCCAGGACCGCGATTGTTATTTGCAAAAGTTAATTTTAACGGACGGAACCAGATTGGCCGACCCATACAAGCTCAGTCAATGGATGGACGATCTGACAGGATTAACATTACCTCGGTTGAGTGGCCCCCTCTACACCTACCTGATAGAGAAACCGAGCGTAAAGACAAACTGAGGGCATCTAAATCTTTAGATGCCTTTAACTATGAATGGTCTTGACTTGTGGCAACGTTACATTGCGCGGTCTTGCCCAGCGCCTAGGCCAGAAGACGACAATGTAAAGAGTGACATTACAGTGCAATTTTAATGATGTGAATATTTTCTAGAAATAAAAATATTTTTGATGTATTCAAATTATATTAATTAACTATGTATTTGATTATTCTTTCTTACCAGGTTCTTCAAAAAGTCTATCACAAATCAATCACAACAATGTATACAATCATAGATGATTCACAAATAATAACAATAATTTAGAAAACATTATGCGATAAACTTTCAAATTGGATCCTGTAGGTGATTGTTGCACCCAGAAACACAAGATGACATTTAATAATAATAATAATAATTTAAGATCCTTATTATGTAGCCGAATCTGTGCTGGTTTGTATTGGCCGCCTCCAGTTTTCACTTTGTTTTGCCTCCAGCTAACGCTGTGACGTAATTGTGACGTTGACGCAAAAGGGGTTGATTCATAAATGACATCATCCAGTAAAGTCGAAGTAGGCTCACCATGCGGGAAGCCTGTCTGGCAATGCGGTACACAGTCCAACCATTGGCCACATTCTCCAACTGCTGCCTGATCACCGTCTTCACCTCAGCTGAGAGTGAGGCCTGACTGGCCACGAATAATACTGTTGCCAAGGAAACCTACAAAAACCAACAAGACAAATAACTCTTGGGAACATTTTAGGAAATTGAGACTTTATGAGCTACAGTTGGACATCATTTCTGTAATTTCTTACCAGAAGCTCCTGCTGTTTCTCTGAGGTTCTGTGACTCGCCACCCTGAAGAGGTCCAGCAGATCTCCCAGCATCCCCTCTGCCAGCACCGGCTGCTGGGTGGCGATAGCAGCCAGAGCCTGACACATGAGCACCCGTGCGGAGTCACATGCGCAGTGCAGCTGTCCCAGCAGGAGATCCACAGAGCTCTGACTGAGATGAGGACAGCTCTTCAACATCTTCACCAAAGAGGTGAGCGCCGTCTGGGTTCAAACAAAACGTAACAATTCAAGACTTAAAAATACTCTAAAAAATAAAATAGAAGTGAAGAAATATAGTGCACTTGACGTGGACTTGACTTTTCACCATTTCTAAAAGCATCCTTTAGATTTTTGGCAGTTCACTCAAAGGGTTCAAAGTGACAAATATTCCATGTAGTCTAATATAACCATAAAAACTTTTTTGTTTCTGTTTATTGTGTGTATATTTAGTGGTCACATTCTCTTTGTTTAGTTAAAGTTGTTTCTTGCCTGGATTAAGGAAAATGTATGTTTTGGTTACCAACTCGCTACTCTACATGCATTCAAATTACACAATAACATGCACATGCACGTTACAAGATTCACTATTTGGTGGATTAATCGCACTACAGGGCGCTGCGAGGACCTCTTGGAAATTTTGCAGGCAAAAAAGGTTCAATGTCTATTGTCAACAGTGTAGCAATATATGAAGTCACTTTCAAACCAAACAGCTTTCTGTTGGTCAATGCATCATCCATGTAACACTTTGCGAAATTAGGTTTTGGAAAATTTTTCACAGATTGCGTGGATTCATATCGAAATTACTGGATTTTGCCCATGAAAATTCGCAGAACATCAGTAAATTCGACCGCACTGTGGGATAAACCATCTTGACCAATCATAGCAGATGGGAGGATCGTGGCAGAGAGAAAGAGATCAACCAAATATGCTCAAAGTTGATGCTTTAAAAACCACGCAAAATGTGTATGACGGTTGGCCAGAAGAGATGGTTTAAAAAAGTTAAACATGTTAGTATTTTTCTCATAAACACATCTATTGTTTTGCTTCAGAAGACATTTATTCATCAACTGTATGCATTACCGTCATGTTCATTTTGAAGCAATAACTTTGAGGGACCTGTACACTTGCATTAGATGGACTCTGTTAAAATCTCTGTTTGTGTTACGCGAGAAAGTCATGTATATATGGGATGGCATGAGGGTGAGTAAATGATGAGAATTTTCATTTTTGGGTGGGATATCTCTTTAAAGTCATCATAAAAATAAAAATTGACTTTTCTTTTTTATGGTATATTGCAGTATTCCTTATAAATGGTTTATCCATGCACATCATCGTTTTTTTAAATGCATGTGCCCTCATAATCTTTAATCAAAAAAACTTTCCCTTCCTCTTGCAGCATCCTCTCTTCTTGTCTCTGATGATGTGTTTACTGGCGTGAGGAAGGGACAAACTGTAACTCAAATGAGACTAACCAATAGCAAACCACAACCATCCAACCATCTAATCAATCAGCTTTTTTTTTTCCCTTGTTTGAGAAACTGCTTCACTCGAATATACGTCACAATAGGGAAGAAAAAAAACGCAACTTATCGCGATTTTCGATCCATGCTGACTTCAAAAGGTAGGGTAGGCAAGGTTTTTCATAAACAATTTTTGTTATAATGGTTCAAACTCTCTTCACATCCTGATAGCAATCAATAATAGAAGTGGTCTACATATTAAAATCTTCTGTGGAAGTCTCAGGACCAAAAAAATGTCTGTCCAATAATTGCATTTGATCCAAATTGTATGCTTTGAGGTAATTTAACGCCGTCTCTCATGACGCCTCGCAGACTCTGCTCCAGTTGTGGGCGTACATGTGTTTTGGAGGAGTGGCGGCTTTGGAGACACTCTGACGTGAGTTTAAGTCCTTAAAGTGTCCGTTGTTCTGTGCCAGAATAAGCTGCATTAATGTGAAATGTGGCCTCAAACCAGCACAAGAGCTGAAGAAGCTATTTGGGACTAGGGGTGTGACGCTAACCGCATCACCGCAATATCGAGTGAATGACATGCCTACCGCGGTCTGAGGTCATCACCGCACTTTTTTTTTTTCTGCTGAAAGTTTTCTGTACCTCTTCGTTACGTTGGGCGACGTTCCTCTCGTTACTTTATTTTAATGCAATACATGTTTATTCCAAGCGCGCTGTATCTTTTTTTATGGGCAGGAGCGATGCTCAATACACCAATGAATCAAACTTTTGAGTCGATTCTGTTTAAAGACTTCAAACAAGTTGACTGATCTGTCTAAATCGTTCGCAAATCAGTTTGAATGATCTGTTCAGTTTCCTGCACGCACTGAATCACTGAAGCGCTTTCAATTCACACTCGACTCGGAGTTTAACAGGAACATTTAAAAACATCAAGAGCGTTGGATGAAATGGCCGTGGACTTACAGTCTAGTGAAAGCAAATCTGCAAATGCATCATATTTTTGCCAACGATGAAGATCTTTATTAGTTGAACATCTTCGTAAGCTGTCTGTGAATGAATGATTCCACAGGACGAGACAATAGATTTCATTTCATTGATTCAGGTAATACATTTTACAACCAAACAGATTATTACACGACGATAGCGCTACTACAAAGTATAACATTATCCGTTTTTTTGACATATGCATTAATTTCTAGGCTACATTAAATAAGCTTGTCCACAGTTTATGAAATGAACCCCACCCGTGGTAATGCGTGTGTATATTGCGCGTGTGTATATTAACCGTCAAACCGCGAGATTTGTTGCTTCTTCACCGCGGTAAGTAAAAATCCCATACCGTCACAGCCCTATTTGGGACATAAGTCACATACTCTAAAACCTGTAAACCTTTGATTGACACTCACTTTAAGTGTCGCCTGTGCAGTTTTACTGTCATCTTGACTGCAGAGCAGGATGAGAGACTCCATCCCCATCACCGTTTCTTGTTCCAACTGGATGACCTCTGACAAAATATTCAGATTATAAACAACGTTATTTTTCGTTTAAACATTCTCAATATTAAAGTGAAGGCTAAGGATATCCTTTGAGTCTATACAAGCCAAATGTAACTATTGGTGAGAAGAAACCAACCTTTCTCTGGACAAGAAACAGCGATGCTAGTCAACACAGTTATTCCATGGGCTGCCACTGCCAGGTTACTATGGTAACAGCACTCCTGCGCCAGCTTCACCAGGTCAGTGTGACGGGTTGCAGGAGACATCTCACCTGCGTCATCCAGAGAGATTAGGTGGTTAAACTCACGTTGTTACATGAGAAATGTAAAGATACCTCATGAGATCTTTTGCATACACTTGCATAAAAGCATTTTTAATAAAGTTAACATGATATGTTTGATATAGATTGAGTCTGTACCTGTATTAGGGCTGAAGTAGTGTTTAATAGCGATGGTACCAGATAGTGTGGAGAGGACAGAGAGCATTCCCAGCTTCAGACTGTTGTACGGGGTGCTGAGAGCACACTCGCATAGCACCTACAAACACATATGATGGAAATTATATATATATATACATATATACACACACACACATATATATATACATACACATATATATATACATACATACACACATATATATATACACATACACACACATATATATATATATATATATATATATACACATACATATATATATATACACACAAATATATATACATTATATATATATATATATCGACATTTACTAGTAAGAAATGAACCAGCTGATTGTTTCATGAATATTTGTGACTCTCTGACCTGCATGTTCTTCCTGGTCCACAAGTGAGGAGCTTTTTTAGCCAAGAGCTTGAGATCCTGAATGGCGAGTCTTTTCACTGCTTTTCTGGGGTCCTCCTTCAAGTACTGGAGAAGAAGACGTATCTACAAGACAAACAAAAAAAGGGAGAATTTTTTTTAAGGAAGAATGAACTGCACATTCCCATCCAAAGACACATCACTATTTTACTTTCACAGTAAAATATATATTTTTGCTGTAAATATATTAAATTCACTGGCTTTCAAGTTTAGTCGTTAAAGGGATAGTTTACCCAAAAATGAAAAAGACTTAATCTAAATCATCTTCAGACACTGAGAATGAGGATCTTTTTAATGAAATCTTCTGAGAGATTTCTGTCCCTCTATTGATTGAGTCGCTTCAGAAAATTTGGACTAAAGCGCTCGATTCATATGGTTAGTTTTATGATCTCTTTATGAGCTTTTTTAAGTGACAAAGTGGTAGTTGCATAGAATGTCAATGGAGTGACAAAAATCGCTCAGATTTCATTAAAAGTATCTTGTGTTTCGAAGATGAACGAAAGTCTTATTGGTTTGGAATGACTTGAGTATTATTGTTTTAGGGTTTCAAACAGAGATCACGATTCTCTCATGATTAACAAAATATGTAATGTAATTTACTATATGTACTGACTATTTAAAATGTGTAATGAATCTAGAATCTAGATGGGTTTAAATGAATGATTCAATGACTCAATCATAAATACTTCAGTGTTTCATTACTGGATGAATGAGCGTTTTTTTAAACGAGTCTCTTGAGTGAATGATTCAGTGACAAGCACATTTCTTCAAGTCACTTGTCGCCAACTACTGGTGTAATGGTGCAATTGACAATCTTTATTTGAAGCGTCGTGTTACTTTCAAAAGGTGATTTACTAAATTTTAGTTGCTTCTGTAGAAATGAGTGTTTAAATCCCAAAATATATTTAAATTAAAAATTTGAGTTAATACAATGAAGGAGATTGGTTTAATTAACATACACAAAATATTATGTTATTTGAAACACATTATCTAAGTTGATTTGACAAAAGATAAAAAGTTGAAATAAATCATGAAAATCACTTTTTACAGCGTAGAGGACACTGACAGTGCGCTGACAGACAGGACCGAGCAGGTTAAATAAAAAATCTATTTAATATGAAACAAAGTCTCAACTTTGGTCAAAGAAAATTAAACCATAAAAAGGCATACTGTTTTGTGGCCGTTTAATGTGTCAGTTAAAGCTGCTTGTGAACCGTTCATCTTTTCCTTGGTTCATTTATAGCATCAAATAAACATGAATGTACATCAGAAGGACTGTTGCTTTACCAGCGGAAAGACGTCAGTACACACCGTTATTTAAATTCAAATCCACCGACGTTAATCTTCTAACTCTCCTGACTGCTTTGTCAGACAAAAATGGCAGATTATGATTGGTCAGATCGCCTGTCTATTGTCTATCGCTTATTTTTGGTTGCATCTGTAGAAATCAGTATTTATATCCGAACTGTAACTTTTATCTCTGTTCTTCTCTATCACATAAATAATGATACAGTGAGGTAGAAAACACTGCTTGTGAAGCCGTTTCATACCTATACATAACAACTGCTCTCTCTGGATCAGCGGCAAGGCCAACAATTTGAATCTCAATGTTCCAGTATGATTTTGTTTAGGGTTTAATAGACACAGGCGAATCGTTGTCATTTAGGGATGAGATCGCGTGGCTATTTGAATCGAGAGCACAATCTTTTAACGTTTAATTCATGACAGAGTTTCCATTTGTATGTGAACTAACTCTTTAAGACAATATATGAAAGCGATGTCCACAGTCTGACCTGCTCAGGGATATCGACGAGCGAGGAGGTGGCCAGCTGGGTGAAGGTGTGCAGGGTGACGATGAGCATGGCTGTGGACGGGTAGGAGGACACCAGCTCCTGGAGTAACTCTCTGCTGCACGAGGCCAGACTGGCGTCATGGTGCATGTGCTGCAGCATCGGGATCAACTTCAGCTTCAGCTCCACTGGAGTGTCCAACCCTTCAGGCAAACACACACAACCCATCAGACTGGAGAACACTTACACAAATGAAGATCACTCACATGAGGAGATCACGTACCTTGAATCATCTCACTAATCTTGTTGCAAATCCCTGCAGCAAAATCTCTATAAAAAATAAATAATTTAAAAAGACTCATTGATTAAAATGTCTACGTTCAACAAGTTTTCTATCTCTAAACGGCCATCAGCCCACTTTATAATATTATAATACACTGCCCGACCCAAAAAAAGCTTGGATTTAAATAGACAAAAGTTTGACTGGATCATTATTGCAGTGATTATTATGTTGCTTGCATGTTATATGTTTGGCAACAGTTCTTCTAACCCTAATTGATGGAGTGTGTAGTTTTTATTTCTTAAACAAGCATGTAGGAAGACACATCATGTCCATATTCCAGGATGGCAATGTCAAGATTCATCAGCCTCATATTGTGAAAGAATGGTTGGGAGGGAGAATAAATAAACCATTTATTGATCAAATGAAATATTCCCTAAATATAGACATTCACATTTCAAAGAAATTTCCACCTAAAACAGCCTCTAAATACATTTTAATATTTTGCCAAAAATGAACTAGTACCTAATGAATTTTTTTTTTTCATGACTGTTTGAAATGACACTTACTTAGAGTGTGAAGAGAAACTAGCTGCTGCAAAAATAGCCGCTTCTACTTCAACATTATCATGAGAGTCCAGACTTTGCCGGATGCTGTGGTGGGCATTTTTCCTCTCTGGAATAATGGAGGCTAAGCTTCCCAACATCCTGTCAAAATGAACAAGACACCGTGTACGTACAGTTACATTTTCCTTAGATGGTCTTTGACAGAATAATTGATGATAACAGATAACTTTTGTCAAATAACACAAAACATTTTGAGGAAGTGAATGCAGAAAAACACACGCAGATGAAAGTACCTGAGAGTTATTGCTCTGGCAACAGGATCATTGCTATGGATGACGGAAAACACTCTTTTGACAAACTCATCCACGTTCAGGATCTTCTCGAGGTGTTTCTCGCTCAGCTGCGTGACCTTCAGCACACAGAGTCGCAGGAAGTTGTTCCTAATTTGACAGGAGTTCATTTATTGATTCAGAACTTTTCATACCAGAGACCAAACAAGAAGATTAGTAACATCATGTTATTAAACAACTGTCATTATTTAGAAAGATTTGACAAATCAGATAAAGTATATCACCCAGGTAATGGACAGCCTCAAGCTAATGAATATAGATTTTTATTATTATTATTATTTAATGTGCACAGTTACCCGAGTCTAAAGATGTCTGCCAGTTTCAGGAAGGCTGAGTTGATGAGGATGGGAAAGGGATACTTCTGAAAGAGTTTGGGGAAAAGCACCACGGCTTCACATTGCTCGCCCAGCTTACAAGACCTTAAACCTTTAACGTTAGTTGTGCAAAAATAACAACAGGAATGTTTTCATTACATTGATAGGATATACAGATTTCATTTTTCTCTGAATGTAAACAAACACAGCACTGCATTATCAGATAGATATGATATAAGCCACGTATAATTGAATGAAAACAGTCATGCATGCTCTGAGTGTTGTTTATGAAGAAGCACCTTTATCAAGCTCCATCAGCGCTGAATTGGCGTCCAGCTCCTGCTCGCCGTAAGCGGCCTCCGACAAAAACGAGCGCGCTGCGGAGAGCGACATTATTTATGACTAGACTACGAGAAAGGATATACTGCTTTTTTTATCAATATTTTATTCGTTAGATTAGATAGACTTGGTGCATGAAGTTTGAAGTGGGTGACCCGGCTGCAGTGCAGGTCACGTGGCCAGGAAGGATGTTGCGTCAGGTTTCCGTTGAAGCGAAAACCAATTGAACATCACCGTCCGTGCCTAGACATAATAGAAATGACTCCCTCTGAAGTCTGGTCTATGCGTCCGGTACCAAAGAGGGCGGGGCCAATGTGTCGGCGTTAACTCCGATTGGTCTCAGTCTCTTTATAAAAAAATCTGTTTGCCTTTATTTATTTATTGATGTATTTATAATAAATATTATTTCATGTTATTTACATATGTGGTAAAAAAAATAATAATTAATGAATAAAAATAGCTAGCATAAACAATAGCATAATAATATTGATCTTCTTTGTGCAGAAATAGTCTTAATTCTTACAAATAAATTAAAAATAAAATAGCAAGACTAAATAATTTTTTCCAAAACAACAGATGCTTCTGGGATTTATTGATTTATTTATTTGGATACTAAAGCATCCCAAAAATAAAAAAAAGCTGCAAATCTGGTTAAATATTACATTGTCATGTCGGTCCTGGGCCACAGAGTGCCTCTGGTGGCAAGCAATTTTAAACTAGCAGCCATTCCACTCTGTGCACCTCAACACTTCCGCTCTGTGCACCTCAACACTTCCGCTATGCCGACGTATCGACCAATCAGAACAGCGAACGTCAATCTCGCGCGGAATTCGTCTTCGCCGCTTTTTCATTGTTCGCGGGAAAGTGATCACTTCTGAATGATACGTCTATCCAGCAGGAGCAATGACTCTTTTTCACCATGTTGTTGATCGAGGAGTTATTAAAAGACGGTTCAATGGTGAGTACTATTAAGATATGTCAGTGGAAATATATGTTATTACGTTGTTTACTCACTCAAACATGCTTTAATAAGCAGGTGGGCGTCGAGGCTATCCTCTGTCTTCTCTGCTGGACGGGTATCAGTGCGTGCGACAGGACGAACACATTTCATATGGAGCCTCAGGTGCTGCTGTCCCGCCGTTTGGATGCACGTTTTCCTCTGGTACACACTAAATTAAACATTCACAATGAGTTCATATGTAGTCAGAAACAAACGAGTGTATGAGTAAACTTTGCGATGGTTTGTTTGCAATGCTCAGCTCCTGGCCAACAGAACTGCCTTGCTGTTGCAAATGAAGAAGGGTTTGTGACCATCTTTAATACTGGAGAAAAACAGAGCTGTGTCCTGAAAGGTTGGTTTGTTTACCTAGATTCAAGACAGGCTACTTATGTAAGGCATTACATTGATTAATATTCGTGAAACATTTGATTTGTTTTGCAGAGTGGCAGGCACATGATAATGCTGTTTTTGATATTGCCTGGGTTCCTGGTACAAACAGCTTGGTGAGTTTTGCATGATTCTTCTGTTTAATGATGGTTTCAGTGCTTTGGATTAAATTAAGTCCTCAATGTTTTAGTATTGCTTTAAATGGGGATATTATTTTACAGGTAACCGCCTCTGGTGACCAAACCGCCCGTCTGTGGGATGTTATCACTGCTGACCTGCTGGGAACTTTTAAAGGACATCAATGCAGTCTTAAATCGGTGGCTTTTTCGAAGCAAGAGCTAAGTAACTAACTCTACTGATCACATGAGACTAAAGTATATTTGAATTTGCGTACTTTTGAGTGTGTGTGCACTATTCATAATGCAAATTATATATGCATGGAATAATGACCATTTACTTCTGCCATGTGCAGGATATTGTATCCCATAGTCATTTCTACATCAACTATTTGTAACACCTTTCTTGATGCATTAATTGTTCACACTGATAATAATTAAGGCCTACTTGTGTAAAACCACCTTGGCAGTGCTAAGTGCTAAAATTACTGAAACCGAAATAAAAGATAAATGTTAAAAACACAATGACTAAAGCTTAATCTAAAATTAAAATGAAAAGAAAGTCAAAATATTATAACAGTAAAGAACTATACTAAAAATAACACTGGATAATAGGCATGACTGAATGTGCACTGCATACTTGCTATTTTCTTTTCTAGAATTTTTTTTAATTTTTTTTAACTGCTTGTTCTCTCATTACAGCTGTGTTTAGCACTGGAGGCAGAGATGGGAACATAATGATTTGGGATACAAGATGCAGTAAAAAAGGTTCTTTTTTTCTGACCAGCAGTGCTTAATAATAGGGCCATTGAAATGTTTTCTAAAGCTCACAAAAAATGTTTTCATCCATCACAGATGGTTTCTACAGGCAAGTAAAACAGATCAGTGGTGCTCATATGAAACCTGAAAGATATACACCTCAAAACAAGAAGAGACGTGGGATGGCGCCCCCTGTGGTGAGTCAAACAACCTGACATTACTTTGCCTTTACTCTATTAAAATGCCCATGTATGAATATTTGTCTTTTAGGCTATATTTATATCATATGTAGGGCTGTCACAAATAAATTTGAGTACTCTGTTTTAAGAAAGTCTTCAATTGCAATTTACCCGTGTCGAGTAACTGGCAAAATACCGGACATGGTGCATTCCATGAGCAAGAATCCACGATCCACATTATTACACCGTTTTCTAAGGCTGCACAATGTGTTACATTTCTTAAAAACATACTACAGCACAGATAATGCTATTAAGTGCTTTAATTATTTACATGTGTAGTACGTGTGTCTCAGAGCGGCTCCGTTCACTGCCTCCACATGTTATCATGTGTCAACTGTTCAACTGTTATCATTTATATGCGTGAACTAAAGTGTCTCAAAATCCATCTCTGCATAAGCTGTGAGTTTGGGTTGCCTATAACGTTTATCTGGGAACACAATGTGTGCCATTTCATCAGATTTGTAAGGTGAATCATTTATAAACCTACACCAACACAAGAGAAGACATTATTATATGTTTCTAAATATGCAAACTGTTCATGGCGATTTCAAAATAAGTCTAAACCCTGGCCTTTAGTTTGCATTTTTTGATGTCCACGTTTTCTTATTCAAAAAATTACAGTGGCTGTAGCATTTCTATTTTAAAGAAGTTGCCTAATATTAAAGATCGTTTGGCCAATATTAACCCGGGATTAGATAATTTGTGAAGTGTAACACCACAGGGCCATTGGTGCCCTCTGCAGGCATTTGTTATAATACTAGCCTAATGTACATAAGTTGATTTTGATAATTTATTTGTAACAATTATTACCTCATTGTTATAATTTATATATCTATTATAAGTAATTTTTAAGGCTATTGTTTGCTTATGTCTGTTTTTATTACCTAAATAAATATCGGATTAATCGTCACGATCGATTACCAAAATAATCATTATTGACAGCCCTAATCATATGATATAGGAAAGAAATAACACAAAGAGTGTCATCCAGTGGTGTAGTCTACGTGATACGCAGGTATACGCCGTATACCGTATAGAAAATGTCAAGGATTTCCGTATGCCCCCTAGGAAATGTCAAAGATCTCCGTATACCCACTTTAAAAAGCTTGAGGATTCGTAACAACATCGTTTTGTGAAAGAACTTTCATTCATAAATTCACCCCGGCGTGACGTCTGTGTTTGCGCAGCGACACGGATCGAATCACGGCATCCAGCAACAAATGTAACTTAGCCTACTGTAAAGCGGAACGTCACGCAATTTGGCAATTTTTGAATGAGTAAATCAAAAGTAATGATACAATGAATCAAATCTCCATATGTACTAAGTGTCTATGAATATTAAAGCTCAAAAAGACTGCTATTGAAATAAACTCTGAATGTTCTGCGTGTTTCTGTGAATGAGCGCTCAATGTGTGCTCTACTACACACTGACGCGCGCGTGACACTCGTGGTGTTTTCAGCATCTATGAGGAGGACATGCACACATTTGAACTTCATTGCAGAGTTTTTATGAGAGTCACTTCACAAGAATTTTACCATGTCATTTGAGTAAGGTTCTGGTATAGCACAGTATACTCACTACAAAAAGCTAGACTACACCACTGGTGTCATCCCCCCAGTCCCAAATATCTGCACAATTGCAAATGCAATATTGATTTTATACAACAGTTTAATAAACAATTAAGTGACTTAAATTTTATTACCTTACATTTCTTTACAGAATGAATCAGTCCTTTTGATCGACTGGGTTGAATGAATAATTCAATGACTCACTCATTATCAGTGACTTGCTGCCACCATCTGGCGGTTTTAGGTTCATGTTAAAGTATCTTTACAATTTTGAAATAATTTATTGTAAATGCATATAAATGGCACTTCAGACGCTGCTTCTGTTTCCTCTGCATTACAAAGGATTTTGTTGATACTGATTTAATTTTATTGGTAACAGCTCTGTAGTATCTTATTATTTTATTTGAATTTATTGATTCAATGTAATTATGCATAAGCTACATTTAATTGGGATCATGGTTAACAACAAAATCCCTTAAAATATTGACATATTTTGTCAATATCGCACACCCCTATCTTTTTATTAAACATAATAGTGGAAGTTTAATTTTTGGTAATTCAGAGATGTTCCGTCTGTAGGACTCCCAGCAGGGTGTCACAGTGGTTTTGTTCTGCGACGAGAACAAGCTCATCTCCTCGGGAGCAGTTGATGGGTGAGTGCATAATGCAGTCTTGTACAGTTGTTTTATACATGATTCTGAACTTTTTTTTGTCGGGGGATGTCACACAATAATAGTTACACTTTTCAATTTCATTTCTAAACTATAGTTTGAATGCTGATGTGCTGAGATGAAATTTCCCAATAACATTCTGATCTCGTCATAGGATCATTAAAATGTGGGATTTGAGGAAGAACTACACTGCGTACTACCACAACCCCCTCCCTCTACAGACCTATCCTTACCCAGGCTCCTGCACACGCAAACTAGGTACACAGCTCATGTCCACTCAGTCATAAGGCCAATAGTAATGAGCAGTTGAGTTTTCACTGTTTTCCTCTGCAGGATATTCTGGTCTATCTCTGGACTCTACTGGCTCCAGACTGTTCTCCAACTGCACAGATGACAATATCTACATGTTCAATATCAGTGGTTTGAAAACCACTCCAGGTAATGTCAATTTATTATTTAAGATTTATTTTGTCTGATATAATCGTTTTCCCTCTCTGTGTCGGTTAGGCATGTAAAACAAAAAGATTATTTGTAGGCTATTGAGGCTAATGCTTTTACATTTTGATCTTTTTCCACAGTTGCTGTGTTCAGTGGCCACAGTAACTCTTCATTTTATGTGAAGTCCAGTGTCAGCCCAGATGACCAGTTCCTGGCCAGTGGTTCGAGTGACCATCAAGCTTACATATGGAAGGTAATGAATATCCTAGAAAATTAGAGATCTGAGGGAATTAAAGTCTGCTTGAGAACATGCACTCAACTTTGCTTTTGTTTCAGATTTCAGACCCAAAACAAGCCCCCATGATGCTTCAGGGCCATAGCCAGGAAGTCACATCAGTGGCCTGGTGCCCCACCGATTTCACCAAGGTTAGGACTTTTAAGTGCACGAGAAATAATGCACTTAGGATATTAATAATAATAATAAATATCCATATATCTGATGGATGTATGGACAGTCATTAAAGTTTGATATTGTTCGCTTTCTCTGCAGATTGCTTCCTGTTCTGATGACAACACTGTTAGGATTTGGCGTCTGAACCGCAACTCA
Source organism: Siphateles boraxobius (assembly GCF_051911475.1). NCBI lineage: Eukaryota > Metazoa > Chordata > Actinopteri > Cypriniformes > Leuciscidae > Siphateles > Siphateles boraxobius. The sequence continues at coordinate 22,753,903 of NW_027509208.1, read as the reverse complement.
TCGAACCGAGACGCAAACGTCGTAGGCTGGACACTTCGTAAAGTCCAGTCACCAACCAGAACACCTGGTAGGGTTTTTAGTGAAGGTTTTTTTTATTTTTTTTATGTGTTAAACATAACCCATCAAACGTTTGGGATAATTAGGTTTTTTAAAATGTTGTTGAAAAGCCTTTTATGCTCAAGGTGGCATTTATTTGATTACATATATATATATATTATATTAAATACAGTAAAATGGTAATATTGTAAAATATTATTATTGCAATTTAAAAACACTTTTCAATTTTAATTTATATTTGTGTGATCAGTTATTATTGGTACTCGATTAATCAATTATTATTGTTAATATCAATGTTGCAGTTTGCTGGATAATAGTTTTGTGGTAACGGATATGTTTTTTTTCAGGATTCTTTGAAGAATGGAAGATTCAAAAGAACAGCATTTATTTGAAATAAATTTTTTTAGTAACGCTAGTAATGGTAATCTTAAGAATCTCTTTAATGTCACCTTTTGTTCAATTTAATGAGAATAAAAGTACTTCCTTAAAAAAGTACCACCCCAAACTTTCAAATTGTTCTCTATCATAGTTTCCACAAAAGTATTAAGCAACAAAACATGGATTTTGGAAGACAATGGATTTTTTTTAAACATGGATGATAATAATAATAAATGTTTCTAGAGCAATCAAATCATATTAGAATGATTTCTGAAGGATAATATTTCACAATGTTACTGTACTTTTTGATTAAATAAATGCAGCCTTGACACATCTTAAAAAACATTGTAATTCTTAATTATTCCAAACTTTTGACCGGTAGTGTATAATTCATAATTCAATTATTTGGCTTCTTGATGGGTTTAAATTGGTACTTATGAGTCCTGATTTGTCTCCTCAGGCCGTTTCAGCCCCGTTGAGGTCACTCCATCCAAAAGTCCTGGTTCAGAGAGGGTGGTCTCACTGGCTTCACCCCAGCCTGCTTCTTGTGCCCCTACGGGTGCTGATTTACCCCTCCCATCAAACACCTCTGCACCTTCAGCCAAGATCAGCAGCCCCAAAATCCCCTCGTCTATCCAGCAGTGGTTCAGCCGCAGCAGTTCCCCGGGTCACCAGGGCACATCTCCTCTTCGTAAGGTGCTCACACCAGTCCCCCAGGGCCCTTCATCAGAACGCCGTGCAAAGCGGCGACTGGAAACGGGTGTTTGCGATAGATCTGGTTTGGAAGGGGAGAGTGAAGGAGTGTCTGAATTGTATCCCGACGTTAAGCGGAGCAGGAGTTCGGTGAGCGCAGAGAACTGTTCTGAGGAGAAAGGAGAGCTATTCAGTTTGCAAACGGATGAGAGGCTCTGCTCGACTGGTCAAGCTGACGCTGGCAAAGAGAACCGCTCTCCGAGAAGGAATGATTGGCTGTCTGTGATCAGTCAGAGATTTAAAGGATCGGCTCAACCCAAAAGCCCGAACGGCAGCTGCAAACGGCAGGATGCAAGAACACACAGCGCTCCAGTGAGTAGATGCATCACTGCAGTCACACTTTATATAATCAGACAAGTTTGTCCACTGTTTCAGTGCCCTTGGATCCAGATTTTTTTCCATGTAGATAAATCAATAGCATTCTAAGTCATTAACCAAATAAACCAACTCCAAGATTCTATGAATTGCAACATTACACACATTGGGTCTCATTCATGAAACACGAGCAGAACGAATTTGTGTAAATCGTGTGTAAAGTGGTTCTGGCGTAAATTTTCGGATTCATTAAAATGTTCCTATTTTCCAAATGTTAGTTGGTACGCAAGAAATCTACACCTGCTCCCAGCCACGCGTAAATAGTGCGCTTAACACCCGAACGTTTTGCTCATTAATAAGGCTGCATTTTAATTTACCTTAATCGGGTCCATATTTACACAGCATTTTGAAAAAAAATTATATATAGTAATTACATACTGTTTTTCTTATTATGCCAGTAATAGCATCTGCGATGGTGGTCCTTCTCCAGTTTTAATACGATTTTTCCGAAGTGAACTAATTCGTTTTTTTTCTCTGAAGCTTAATGTCGAACCATTTTCTTCTCACTTCTGGGAATGTTCGATTAACAGATGAAACTCTATTGACTGCATCTGTAATATGCTGCCAAGCTTCCTTTTTTTTAGGACCCGATACGCCACTATGTACGCTTGAAAATAAAATGTGGCGTTTTGAATGAACTTCTGATAATAAAACTTCAATTTCTGCATCTGAGAAATTTTTCTTTTTCATTTGCATTCATGTCATAATATGATGCCCATATATAGTTGTCAGTCGGATTTAATGGGCGGGATTTATGGTAATTGAGAATGAAGGTGCACGCATCCCATTTACGACTGATTGGAATTCATTAACACACACACACACATTTCACGATCACATCTGACGTTTATGAAGTATTTGTGAATCAGGAGAAGAGTTTTCGGGAAGGTCTCTTTACGCACAAATCACTCGCATATTTACTTGTATATTTATGAATGTTTCATGAATGAGACCCATTGAAAGACTGTCTTTTTGTGGCATTTAACTACATAACCCATGATGCATCGCACATGACATGATCAAACAAGGATACAGTTATTATAAAACCTATTGATCTATATACAGTATTGTTTTTTTTTAAAGATATTTACTTATATTCAGCAAGGATGCCATTAATGATCAAGTCTTAACTATTTGAAACAAATGCTGTACTTTTGAACGTTCTGTTTATCAGAGAATCATGAAAATAAATGTATCAGTTTCCACAAAAATATTAGCAGCACAACTAAGAGATCAGTATATCTGCTGCTCATTACTGAAGGATCATGTGACACTGAAAGAATGGAGTAATGATGCTGAAAATACAGCTTTGATCACAGGAATAAGTTACATTTAGAAATGTTCAAATATATATATTTTTTAATTTATAATATTTCTCTTTTTTGTGCATTATTTGATTAAGAGCTTGGAGAGAGCTGCAGTGTGTATATGTGTATATATATATATATATGTATATATATATATATATTCATTTTAAAGAATAACCATTTGAAGCTAATTGTTCAATCTGTTTTGGGAACTTGTAGTTCGGTTCTCTTGGTCCGTTTGGTCCGAGGTAATTTTCAAGACCTGTCAATCTATCTTTGTGTGAATGGCCCCTACTCCATTTTACCACAAAGCATTTCTGCAGTTTAAAACACGAGACGCAGGTCTGAAAATAACACATAGAATGCTGTGTCATGTGAGATGCTGCAAAAGATGTGAGTGCAGTGGTTAAAGAAGTCTGTCTTGCGTGTTTACATGGCACAAAGACAATGGCACTTTCTGAACCAGGTGATAATATAGGCTTTTGTGAACAACGCAACATGAAAGGTTCGCTGACGCCTCACGTATCATTTATGCAAAGATATGGTGCCTGCAAATATTGTCGTCAAAGCCGGCTTCCTAAAAATTATACAAACCAGTACGTGTGTAAGGAAATATTGTTTCAATATCGTGATGGTATTTATTTTTTCCAGGGTTCGGGTGGCAGCGCTCACACTTATTCAAATGAACAGCACTAACAGAACAATTGAACCAGAGTTTGTTTAAATCAAACCAAACCTGCCAAATGTGAACATACCCTAAATGGGACTTTTACTTCCAGAACCTTTAGTTCTGAATTGTTCTCTAAAATCGTAACTCCTTTTTGTTCTCTAAAATCGTAACTCCTTTTTTTGTGGCCAACTGATCAATTTTAATTCAAATATTTTGTCTTTTTAGGCAGCAATATCTCCGCGTCCCATGACGATCATCTCTCCAATGCCAAACAAGAAAGCATCACCCTCCAGACCTATGAAAAAAATCTCTAGCTATTTTATGAAAAGAACCCAAGACTGATTACTGTGTGGGGAGAGAATAAAGTATCTAACATTTGACACATCTATGGTTTAAGTCCAGGTTTTCATTAGACAAAGCATCTAACCAAGCAGAAATATGCAGATACTACTTGTATTTATGTATGTAATGTGTATATTTTTTTAAAATCTAGTTGTATGTTTTTAAATGTATAAGTTTCATTTCCTAGAGAAGGGTCAAATTGATTATCATTTGTGAACATTACAGAACTAGATGAAAGTCATTTGATAATTAAACTCTACAAGTTCTTTGAATCTCCCATGTCTATCTGTGATGCATTGAAAATAGTTTTTTCTAGACACTTTATTCGATTTAACATGCATTTGCATTTATATCAAATTCTACACGTCATACTGTTTGTACTTTTTTTTTTTTTTTAGCTTTCCAAATGTATAATGCCTCTTATCTGAGCATGTCTGTCCTTAAACGTGCGTTCACAGTTTCAGAGTTTTATATTGATTGTAAAGCAGCCCTTTACATAACTAACCCAATTTCCAATTTGCTCAGTGCCTTTTAGTTATTGAATATCAATATTGCAGTGAGTTTCAAAATGATTTATACACTTTTTAAATTGTATAGCATAATCCTTTTTCTTTTAAGTATACATGATTTGCAGGTTTGTCTGGAATGTGACTTGACCTGACAGTTCCGCTTCTGTGTTTTGATCCTACTAGTTCTTGTTTTGCCTGGTTTTGCCTGAGGTCTTCAGCATAGTTGATCAAAACTATTCTGCTTTAGAAATGAAAGTGATAGTTCACAAATTACAGTTGTCATTTACTCACCCTTTTACATTTTCAAACCCATGTACCTTTCTTCTTTGTAAAGGAGATGTTATTTAAAATGTCATTTAAAGTCATTCCATTTCTGATCAAAAACGATACAGTAAAGTAAATGGTGACTGAATCAATAATATTCTCACTTTTCTGTTCCAAAGAAGAAAGGCGAGAACAGGGAGAGCAATGTTTTGTTTATCTCCGCATTTTTGTATTTCGAGTTCATTTTGGGGTGAACTGTTCCTTTAACAGACTCGTTTGATTAGGCTACAAGTGTCACAAACTCTAACTTACTGTTATTTTGTGAGCAATCGTTGAAATTTTGTATTATCTGTTCATTTATTATTATTATTAAATATATTTATTCTTTTGAGTGGTTTAACGTTTTTTTGTGAGAGTTCAAGGATACAGAACCTCCTGACTATTTCCCGAAATACCATTAAAACAAGAATCTGATTGGTCAATGGGCGGGGCTTGCTATTTTCTCGAACGTTCATTGGATGAATCTTCTGTCTCTCAAGCGCGCCACGGGACTTTATTAAATTTAGACCCCAGTGAGACGTAACAGCGGCTGAATGAAGTTCAGCGGATCAGAGGTATTTTACGCCTCGGCGGATTCATATTAAACTCTTTCCTCGCTTCGGTTATACATGGAGCCGGTGTCAAGCGACTGGATAATCATGACTCAGTGTTTTGGCTGTGTGTCGTCTGAGTTTGAGTTGTGTTATGTGGAGTAACAGGTTTATTGAGGCGCTCAGAATGATAAAAAAATAACTGTTACTGTTAACTACGTGTTTACATTTACACGTCACCAAATATTATCATTGCAGGATATCTGTGATTTTGGAGAGCATGCAGCCTTCATGATTGCCTCGACAATGCGTGTCGTTGAATGGGGTCTGGTGAGTTTGATGTAACGTTACAGCGCAGTCAATGGGATGTCAGTCAGAATTGAACACGTTTAAAGCTCACACGGACACTGTAAACGCCGCTCGTTGGATAGACCTGCTTTGGAAATGTCGGCGATATCCGCGGCCGAGAAAGTGGATGGATTCACGCGGAAGTCTGTGAGGAAGGCTCAGAGGCAGCGGGTTCAGGGCTCGTCTCAGTTTTCGGTGAACAGCGGCAGGCCCGCGGCTCCCCAGATCTCGGCGCTCCCGCAGCTCAAAGGTAAGAGGATAAAGCCTGGAAATAGACTCTCAGGCTTCGTCTCAAACCCGTGCGAGCTGCCTACCTAGTACATAGACAGCGCTGGGCTGCCTACAATGCTTTAAAAAGTAATATATAAAACTAATAAACCATAATAGAACATGTCACGCATTAATGTTTTAATCACGCTTTAAAGTGACATATTTGTATCTCTGATAAGCTTCATGTGAAGTATTTACAGCAGGCCCATAACTATCTGCTGGGAGACTTAAGTTAGTGTGTTTGGGTGTAGACTGTAAACACCAATTGTGTCAACATTATGTCTTCGAGCCTCCTCTTATCAAGGGAAGCATCTTTATTTCATGGTCTAACCTGTGTTTTCGCACATTTCCTGTCCTCTTATTGTTGCCTTTGGAAGTCACGTGATTGTCAGTTCTGTAAATCTGTGCCCGCCCACTTTGGTCCCAGAACCTTTCTTTTTCCATAGGGATTTTGAAAAAGTCTTGGTTAAAAAGTTATAAAAGCTATGAAACTATAACCAGTCAGATACAAGGTTAAATTCACAGCATTACAAACTTTGATTTGAAGTAATAAAGTATTTGAAAATCTGACACAAAGACTGTGTACATAACCTGTTGTCTACATGAGAAAGAAGGGAAGGAGCTAAAAATTAAATTCAACACTGCCCATATAACTGCGTATGAAGAGCTGCCTTTCACCAAATTTACCTCTGATATTAATGACGAAAAATAAGTTTGTCGTTTGTCTTGCACACACACCCAATGTTTATAGGATGCATTAGGAGGAGGCCAAACTACTTGTTGGCCAAGTGATGCTGACATTATTATGGTGATGGTCTGTGACACTAGTTCAGATTCGGCGTAAAGAACAAATCTGTGTGTCGGTAATCAGTATGTAGTCTGAAAAGTAATTTAGTTCTTACTATAAGTGAATCTTAGTTCCCAGGACATCCACAAGATGGAGGAAAATGCTGATCCTGTAAAAGGAGGGCAAACATGACAAAATTAAAACACGTTTATTCTTTTGTGGCACAAAAATTGATAATTTGGCACCTATTTTTTCCCCCCTTATAGGAGCCAATGGCTATTTAATTGATTTGGGCCAGATAAGGCCCGGATGGGGTATGCTATCTGGGGAGTTACTATGGCATTGGCGGCAATATGCCGTATCTGGCCCACACACATCAAGTTGGTTTTAGTGTGAGTTGTGGCTTGCTGTGTGTGTGGTTCAGAAGTGGCCGATGTGACCTTTGCCACTGCCAGAACTAAACCCAGATGAGGCCCAAATATGTATGCTATTGCCAGGCCAGCCACACTCAGGTTGAGTCATCGGTATGTAAGCCAGAAGAATATGGGAGATGTGGGCCACAACTGGGCCAGATGTCACATCTTCGTTCAGGGAGAAAACGGGACTGTGTTCTTTAAGGCCAGATTATTTTTAATCTATGTGTAAAAGCATTAAGAGAAGAAGGTTGAGGGTGTGATGAGAAGATGCCGGATATCAAATCTATTAATTCTGTCACTGGTTAAACCCACTGCATATCACTCAATAAAACAATCACACTGCTGAGAGGTTTTGAAAGTTTTTTATTGTGTTAGGTTAAACATTACCTTTGTGAGTATGACTCTGTTTATTGGCTTGCGAACTAGCAGAACTTGCAGACAGCCACCGCAAAACTGTTTCAAGCTTCAAGGGTTTTGATTTTGGTTGTCTTGTGTTAAAATAAATATAGAAAAATTATATATACTTGTGTCGGTGTCTGTCTGCTGAATGTGACCCACAATCTCTGATTCCCCTCCGTGGCCATGGAAAAGTGAATATTTACAGTGACAACAAACTTCTATTTAAACGTTTCCAACAAAGACATGGATCAACTTCTTTCAGCTTATTGAACACATTTTTATTTGGCCATTTCTAGCATGGGACAGTGTTTTCATAGTAAACACTCTCAGTTTGGTTTGCATCACGGTTTTAGGGTCACGGTTTTAGTATGGTTCGATATGTTTTGGGAAAAAGTAGTCATGTTTTGACTACTGTCAAATTAAAAATAATCAAACGACATGATGCAACCGCACAAATAAATGCAAAAGAGCAAAGATACAAATAAATAGATATCTAACAGTGGATTTCAGGTACAGAAATTGAATACAGTAATCAAATAAAAAATAACATTGCATATTTGACTAATAATTAGGCTAATCTTTAATTTATAAAATTACAATAGCTATTGAGTCAAGAGCAGTGATTGATTTCCTTGTCTTTTGTGGTTTGATTAACATTAAACACAGACGGCAGGAATATTAGTCTGTTGTCACTTTAAGACATAATGCACTGATCCAAAATACTGATATTGATGCATATGCGTTGTCTTTCTCTACGGTTTACGTTCACTGAAGACGAAACCGACTATGTTTGATAGGATACTCGCCAAGACGGGCAAGTTGACATAATTTTTGTGTGAATTTGTCCGTTCTAGCGCAAGATTTGAAATAGAACTCAATATGTCGTGGCTTTCTGTGTGCGCTTCGGATGAGTGCGAGTTCTTCTTTTGCAAATGTTTAAGTTGTCAACTTAAATGAGTTTAGTTTAACCAGATGTGTGTAGTTCAGGTCTCAACACCCGGTGCTGACAGCATAAATGACTGCTGATATATGGCACTCCTATTGAACAAAGTTTACAAAGAGTGTCTGTTTTGTCCACGTTTTTTGATCACCGCTGTTGTAACCCATTGGGAAGCCAGAACGTGTATCCATCGACAGAAACATACATTAGCCGAACTCTGTGTGTCTGTTTTACATGTTGTTATTTTCAATAGCTTTTTTATAAGTATATTTGTAATAACTTTATTTTCTCAGCTATTTTTTACTGAGAACCGTTAACACCCCTAGTAATCTGATACATTGTGAACAATATTCTTAAACTATATTGAAAACATCAAACTGTCATCCAATGCAATAAAAGAGCTTCTCTTCCCTGCAAACAATACCATTGAGGAATGTGAATATTTAATTTAAAGGTAAAAACAAAACAAAAGGTACAGGTATCTGTATTAATATCAGTATCAGTAGTAGACGGCGATCCTCTTAAGGTGGAGGTGCCGTCCCAGCATGCAACGCAGCATGACATAGCTACATTCTCTACACTGACATTATCACTCTCCAGGGACGGGCCATGTAGCCATGGCAACCGCACGCCCGGGGTGTTGATGGGAACCTCAACAAATTCATTGACTCATCCTGTGCGTGTTCTTGCATGTGTGCGAGGGCTAATAGAAGTAAGGCAATTAATGAAAGCGTTTCTGATATTGACTTGATTTGCTATGGTGGCTTGTGGTGAATGCAGTGACTTTATAAGCAGAAGTGGTCTGGGAAAGACCGGGCCACTGGCATTCAGATCGGTTGCATAAGGTGTATTAATAGAGCAGCAGTGGGGTTGTGTTGTGCTTGAATCCCTCCAGCTCCGAGTGTGAGTGGCTTACACTGCTGTTCTCTCAAAAATAACATCATGAGCTGAAGTTTACAGAAGCCTGAAGCAGATCGACGGTGGCAGTAAAATACAGGATAAAAAGAGCCACGAGTAACTGAAAGAAAATCTTTTAGGTGACATTAAGATAGGGATTATTTAGTGTACGTTTTATCTCCATTGGATTTAGTTAGAAAAAAACTACTGTCAGTACCATGGTTTACAAGGTTTAGTGATGGTACATGACTGTACACAAGTTTGATGTAATATTGTGAAATATTAATACAATTTAAAATAACTATTTGTAACAATGTAAAAGTCTCAATGTTCTTGAACATTTTTCCTATGCGTTTTTTCGTCATTCGGTGGCTCTGAATTGTCAAAACGCCTCTCAAAATGCTTGTTACGGATGCGTAAAACGCAAAGAATCTAACCCAATCCGAATTTTGTAGTTTTGGTGGCAGTGTGTAAACGTGATTGACACAACGTGAGGTGGTATTTATTTTTTAACGTTAAGATTTTGGACTCTGTGTGCAAGTATTTTTACTGTCACTTTTGATCAATCTTATGCATTCTTGCTGAATAAAAGTATTAAAGGTGCCATGTGTCAGAATTGAGTTAAAAATATACAAAAAATGAGTTACACTGATCAAAAGAAGTTGAAGAAATAAGGGCGATGATGTCATTAAAAAAATTTAAAGTTATAGTGTTGCAGAGATATCAACCTGAATTAGCATGCTAAATTACTAGCCCCGGCCGGACAGATGTCATAATACCAGTTTCGGCCATGGGAGGCGGTATGCGGGCAACACCAGCCAAACTGCAATACACGAATAAGTCGCATGGCTTGTGGGCGTACTTGAACCTGATGTCAATCGTGTGGAAAGTACACCCCACTACTACAGTTCAGTTCAGGGAAGAGTGCGGAAGAATGGCTGAAGCCCTTGGCAAGAGACCCTTACATCAACCACCCGCTGCAGGGGGAAAAAAACGCGCTCGGAATCACAAATAAAATCAGATAAAAAAAAAAAAGGAGCAGAACCCGAGTTAACATTGGCACTGCTTTCCATCGTTGGAGACAACTAATGGAAATGAAAGAAATGAGGTTTGACTCTGAACTTGCAACATTTCTTTTGGATTGGTAAGTAAGATGCTGTTAGTATTTCGCTAGAAGTTTGTTTTATATGTTTAGTTTTTTCGGGAAGTTATAACATAGAAATGTATCGAAGGGTGTTCGATATAAGTTCTCAAGTTATTGATGGCTACATTGAGAGGTGTAATGAGAACTACGTGAGCTATATTATGTTTACTAAATTGCTTTCCTGAGGTAAATCTGACATATTTGTTCTACAGCTATGTTATTGACCTTTGCACGCTGATTAAATAAATGTTTGGTCGGTATTATGTATGAAGAATACATTTTGGTAAGTTGTAGCATACTGTATCTTTCAACAGTGTTCGTGTGTTTTTACTATTAGCTAGTACAGATGATCGGTTCACGTGCGCTAGGGATCTGTAGTGTAACGCTAACATTTACAAGCGCCAAAACGGTATTTTTTGTTTGAATTGCGTAATAACATTGACAGAATCGGTGACGGTGAATTCGTGAGAGTTGGCAGCTCTGAATGGCGCTAGCTTGGTCAACAGGAGCGAATGCTGTCTGTCAAATTAATGCAATTCAAACTAACAATAAAAATGTAATATGAACAAAACGAATATGAACATTCACTGGTGAAGGGGAGTAGCTTGAAGATGTCATTTAAAAATCACTTGACATCAACCAACGTTCCTCTGGAGTCAAAATGTCCTCTATTAGGAGTTGGCTCGGCTTCGGCTATGGCTCTAGGCTCGTAGTGAAGGTAGGGGCGGAGCATAGAGACTATGCCGTTTCTCGTTTGTTACTCTAGAGTAGATCAACTCACTTTCTGGAGGTAGACTGCCCCCATCTGGTATGGAATGTGGAGTATGAATTGATTTTTTTGCGGATATTACACAAGGCACCTTTAACATCTTTTGAACAGTAGTGTACATGTCCAAAAAAACTGATGCCTGTGATATTTTGTGAACCTCCTATGTACCTCCTGTATTAATAATTTTTACAATGCGAAATGATTTTTAGTGAAGTATATTGAGCCTAATATTCTGATCAGCCACAAATTATTTATGCTCTTCACGGTCAAAGTTCATGTCAACTAAATGTCCTTCGGGTATTTATAGAGCCCTGTTGATTTATTATTGGTGCGCACAGTGTTTGTAGTAGACATGGGTCATAATTACTATATTACCATCTATTACCATATATTACAGTCAAGATTCCACAGTCCATGTGAAAACAGACCATCAAAGCTTAGTCCATAACCAATAACCAAAAAGTCCATAACCTGTGTCACTTACATTTCAAGTAAGATACAGTATATTATAAATTCTGTACTAGGCTTTGCATGTGATAAAATGGTTTTGATCGATGATAGTAAGCTTTAACCCTTAGTAAATGCTGCAGTTTTATGAGTGGCCTCTTCATGTGTCACTCACCCAGCTGAGGTCACTGGTATTATAGTGACTTATGTAAGATAAGATCCTTCGAAGTACTTCTTGGAACTCTGGTGGACCAGGGGTTGCAGGCAGTAGGATAGAGCAACATGAATTATACGAGGAATAAATGTGGATTGCGGATCAAAAAAGCATTATTAATATAGTCCATATGACTCATACACTATATTCTAAGAGCTCTTAAGCCATATGGAAAGTCATGATAAAATAACGAATGTAACCTTCAGTCATATTAGTTGACTCCTGTAGGATGGATGAGATTTTCTTTTTTCTTTGCTGCACACAATGGATGCATGTGGGAATGTTTCTCTGTGATTGATTTACTGTGATGTTTCTCTACAAGAAGCAAGCAGTGACATGATGTTTCCATACACCTATTTTTAAGCAGATTTTAGGATATCACATAAACGCTGAATGGAAATGGCAAGATGCTCATACATTTTAGAAATGCACATAAAAAACAGATGCGCTGAATTGAGGCGGATCATCTTTTTAGCCGATGTAGGACTGAAACTAACGGTTATTTTGATAATCGGATAATCTATTACTTTTTTGATTAATCAGATGAAAAATTTAAAAATAATTATAAAAATTTTTACAATTAAAAAATTCTAATAAAAAAAAAATGTAAAGTTACATTATCAATTATTTTAAACAATTTGATTCCCTATCCTGCCCAATGCTGTCCTCCGAACAATGCGTAATATGATTTCCATTACACAAGAGTAGATGTTAAAACTTCATGCTGATTTGTACTCTGCTTTCGCCAAGATAAGCACCAACTAAGACATAGCTTTACAGTAACCTATGCTTCTCCATCCATTTACGCATCTTTCCATATGGTGATGTAAATCTCCTTCTGTCTAGTGTTAACACGCGTCAGCACACACAACGGCTGCAACCACAGTGCGGTCCCCCAATGACAACCGTCTGGATTGAGCTGAGTAGGGGACATCTCTAGGGTCTTCAAGTGGGCACCTTCCGTCCTCAGTGTTTCGTCGACTAGCCCACGACACCTCAAGAGGGCTTGACAGTGACTCTGGCGTCCCAGAGTCACCCCCCTCCGTCCCCCACTCAACTTAGCCCAGCTTACTGACCTCTATATCCCCCCTGCTGCTGAGACCTAACCACAATCTCACAATCTCTCCGCAACCCAACCATACGCGCCAACCCGTTTGACTAAGGCTGTCAAGCCCCACTGGTGCGTTAATAATGCAGTTTCAGTGGCAACGGTTCCGTATGGCATACCGCAAAACACAATATCTGCCCAACCACCCGTCATTCACGCAATATACACAGGAACATAATGACGGTAAATACTAAACAACCTATACAAATAAACCAACAGACGTTTCAAGTTTTCAAGAATTCTACGAAACCGTAGCATGGCGGCCTGTACTCAGCCAGCTAGAATCTTTCCGTCTCAACCACAGCCAGTTGCTGCTCCTTTCTGCTGCTTCAGATAAGTTCTTTACTGTACGACGCAACTCTTGGCCACTGAATCCGACGTCTCTGAGCAACCGGGTTGTAGAGTGTGCCACAAAACCTCGACAACCCACTTCCACTGGATAAACCTGGACTCTCCATCCTCGCTGTTCTGCTTCAGTGGCCAGATGAGCATACCGCAGTTTCTTCCTCTCATATGCCTCATCTACCGCATCCTCCCATGGCACTGTTAACTCTATCAGTTGAACAATGCGTGCTGATCCAGACCACAAAACAATATCTGGTCGTAGGTTACTGGTGTTAATCTCAGGTGGAAAAATAAGCCGTTGATCAAGATCAGCCAGCATCTTCCAGTCCCTAGCAGCTTCCAGTTGTCCTGGGTGAGAATTGGTGTTAGCACCTTTTCTTGGTGGTTGCTCGCCTGGGCGGAGGAATATTGTCTTCTGTGTGTAATCTTTTGCTAGAACATGCGGCAACTTATTGGTCATACTACGCTTGCCTTCCAATGATAAAGCCAAACATCGCAATACTTGGTCATGGCGCCAAGTAAATCACCTTGGCTAAGAGCCACCTTACATCCTGTCAAAATGTGCCTTAATGTGGCAGGTGATGAACATAAAGGACAAGAGGGATCCCCTCCTACCCAGAGGTTTAGGTTCTGCGGTGATGGGAGAACATCATATGTTGACCTAATAAGGAAACTGATCCCACTCTCTTCCATTGACCAAAGGTCTTGCCAGCCCATTTTGCGCTGTTCCACACTCACATCTCATCGACTCTCCCTGCTTGTCCTGAGAAATGGCCTGAGAAATGGCTCCTGCTTTCGCACCTCGTTGACTACCAGCTTCCTCCTTTGAGCTGGGCCTGCCTTGTGCCATTTAGGAGGAGCTAAACTGAGCCCAAAACCCCCTCTTCCATGCTGTACCTGTCCCATGATATCCCCAATTTGAAGGTCAGCCTTTGCCTCTACTACAGATTTCTTTGCTGACCACTTTCTACCAGTTTTTACCACAGGGGCTGCCTCCCTTACACATTTGTCGCGTGACTCTGCTAAAGTCATTTCCAGTCTGACCTTGTTGGCACAATTAAACTTCTCGGTTAAAGCAGAGACTGGCAGCTGCAATACTCCTTTACTGTAAAGTCCCACTCTGCTGAGGCAGCGTGGAACTCCCAACCATTTCCTGATGTATGAACTTATTAACGCTTCCAGCTTATCCACTGTTGTCAAAGAAACCTCGTACACAGTCAGTGGCCACAGCAACCTTGGCAGTAGACCAAACTGAAAGCACCAGTGTTTTAGTTTGCCTGGTAGAGCACAGCTGTTTATGCTCTTCAACCCTTCCACTGCTTGTCGTCTAACTTCTCCCACTCGAACTGTGTCCTTTAGATCCCCATCGTACCATCTCCCAAGACTCTTCACTGGCTTCTCAGAAACTGTTGGTATTGCCTCACCATTAATGAAGAATGTTTTATCTACTACCTTTCCTTTAACTTTCGAGATGCTCCTTGATTTAGAGGGCTTAAATTGCATTCATGCCCATTCGATATTATCTGTTAACTTCCCCAATAACCGATTAGTGCAGGCTACCGTTGTAGTCATGGTTGTCATCCATGTATGTATATAAAGGCTATAAAAACTTTATATCTATGTGGGCTATGCTGTACATTATAAGCAGAAAAAGGGTTAAAATACAAACATTACATTCTAAACCTAAAAACAACTGATTGCTTATGCTTACTATGTTGAAGCAGGAATTAAAACGACTTGCACTTAAAGTGTGACCGAAACATTATCAAATAAAACCCTTGATGCGAAAAAAATTCGATATATATATATATTACGGCCCTATGATTTCCGTGATGCGGAAAACGCGGACGGAATCACGGAATTTACACGTGAAAACGAAATTATCTTATACAAGTGGAATTTGCATATATTTTGTTGACATATTAAATAATTTTTTTTTTTTTTCTCATTTTTCAGTTTAAAACAACAAACGTAGAAAGGTCTCTAGCTAAACCGTAGCCAAATGGCATTGTTAAACATGTTGCCTAGTAACCATACGACCTCACGTTAACGCATAGGGAAAAAAATGTCTAAGCGAGTGGCTTCTGATGAGCTAACGGGGGCTGCGTTTGTGGTAGATGCGTCCATTTGTATACTGTAACGTGCTGATCTAACCAGCGGTCTCATAAAACGTTAAAAAAATTTAAACGTCTGGGAGAATGAGTAGAGTAGGCGATCTGAATAAGAGTGATGATGCAAAAAAGAGCTCTATTCGGTACGGTTTTCTGTGCGCACACACCCGACCCGAAGCGTGCAGCCATACAGCGCGCGAGTACTGCATTGAGCTCTCTTTCGTGTCTAAATAGACAAATACACACAACATTATGTCTAAATGTCCGTTTTGGAGAGTATTCACGTAAACTATGTCAGCTATGTCTTAAACAGTTGTGAGACGTATCGGATGTGCATCACAGTGAGATCGCATGTCATTGGACATGATCCGACGTCTTAAAGTGACAGTGGGTAATAAACCTAATGCGGTCCGTGTCAAGCAACAAAAGAAAAAGAGAAAAGCATTCACTGTTTGTTAATAGCTTTAATATGTTTGTTAATATGTCTGCTTGAAAGAATAAATGTATGCAAGTAGTTATAAAGAATTTTTTACTTTAGGAAAAGTGGTTTTAATGTCATTGTGTTGGCTTTCTGTCAGGCACATATCGTTGTTTCAATGTTTCTGTCTCCCTGCAGCATGTCTGCATTTAATCTTTGATTTAATATTCATCAATCCTACCTTGTAACTGTTACCTTAATGTTACTGTTATGTTTGGCCAGAGATTTGTTGAAGGTTTGGCTTAATTTTGGAGAATTTTGAATGTACTTTGCTGAATATATTAAGAGTTTAAATAAAAAAGCTGAATTGTGAGTTTGTGTAACTGAATTTAACGGTCAATACTGCTTAGAAGTGAAAAGAAAACAAGCAAATCCGAAAAATTCGAAAGGGCTAAAAATAAATCCAAAAAATGGAATTTGAAAAAAAAATAAAACGGAATTTGAGAAAAAATAAAACGGATTTCATGGGGCCCTAATAAATAAATATATATATATATATATATATATATATATATATATATATATATATATATATATATATATATATATATATATATATATATATATATATATATTTATTTATTAGGGCCCCATGAAATCCGTTTTATTTTTTCTCAAATTCCGTTTTATTTTTTTTTCAAATATATATATAGCTGAATACATTACATGCAGTACATTATATATTGACATTGCCACTTTGCCACTAAACTGTTTGTTATAGATTATAGATACATTATTTTTTATTTTATTTGTTTTACTGTGTGTTTTAGAAAAACTTACATTTGTAAAGTATTACTGTCTCCGGGTGGGTTGAATCATTTTGATTGCAACCATGTATAAACTAAACATGAACTGGTGCAATAACATTTTGTTTCTGAGCTGCCCAGCTGTAGAATGGCCTCCATTCTTACTCCAGTTCATCCAGATTATTGGAATTAGACACACGGTGTAGATTACAACATTCTAGTCCACTCAAGCATTCAGAGAGCTCAGTGCATGTACACACTACACTCTCAAATATAATCGCACTAAGACGATGTTACCAAAGACGATGCATGCATGTGCTTTTTCTATAGCAGCATCAAACATGTTTTTATAATAATGTGATTTAAATATCAAGTGTAAATGCTTTTTAAATGTCATTTAATCAGAATTTCTTATTTGCAATAAATTTGCAATTTGCCGAAGTTGCAATAAATATTTGAATATGTCACGATACCATGTTCCGGTAAGAACATATTTTTAATCAGGCTTGTGTATTGACATTAAAGAGCAAAATCTGAGGGATGTTTTGATCATTAGTATCATGTACTGTAAAGGCCCATTCACACTGCACCGGCAGACTCAGGCTGTCTACAGACTACAGCACGCCACTTCTCAGACATTCTTATTCAGATTCTGCATGTTCAGTCGGCTAAAACAAGCTCCGACAGGAGTAACTCACTGATCTGACACAGTGACACCGGACAAAGTTGTCTGTTGCCGTCTGACGGTGTGGTGTGAATTGGCCTTATGAGTATAACATCTCTTTGCGTTTTGCTTTGGTGCTTGTTTTATTTTTGTGTTTGTTAGTTTTTTTCTGGTTTTGTTTTCCTTTCCTTTGCCTTTTTTATTTTAAATTAGTCAAATCCATAGATCTCATTTGTGTATAAAAATGTTGATTATTGAATTAGACCGTACAGTAGGATGAATAAATGCTTTTTTCATTGTTTCAGATGCATCTTCCACAGAACAGCATGCGCTGTTCATGCAGAAACTACAGCAGTGCTGCGTAATCTTTGACTTCTACGACACGGTGGCTGACCTAAAGTATAAAGAGACCAAACGGGCCACTCTCAGTGAACTCGTGGATTATGTGTCAACTAACAGAGGCGTTCTGGTGGAGCCGGTCTACCCTGAGATCACCAACATGGTCAGCATTCATGTGATGTCCACCAATCTTTAAAATGAATGTATCAGTTTTTAGCAAAAATAATCATCTTTTCCAGGGTGATCTATTGTCAAAGCAAAGTCCAAATTATTTCTGTTTACAGGTTAGCACAAATATTTTCCGAACACTTCCACCCAGTGAAAACCCAGACTTTGACCCAGAAGAAGATGAACCCACTCTAGAAGCCTCCTGGCCTCACATGCAGGTTAGATGTAGCCTGATGCTCTGACGTTTTATTTACAATGTAAATATTTCTGAATTATTATACTTAATGAACCTCATAGACAGCAATGCATGTCAATAAATTAAACCGAGTCAACTTTAAGACTTACATTTTGTTAAGGTTATAAAGAATATAATTTTTGATGTAAATACATACACTAGTTCATTTACATTGCTTGCATTTTGTTTGTTTGAATGTTTGTTTTTAAGCTATATGTTCTAGGGCTGGGTGATATGGCCAAGCATATAATGATACAATTTTTCAAATGAGTCGACATCGATAATTATCGCGATAAATGTCAAATCTTTTTTCTTCCACGTTTAAAGGCAGATTGTTGCCCCTGAATGAAAGTTGTAGAAACCAGACAGTCAAATGTGGTTTTAAACTACTCTTTATTGTAAGAACATGACAAACACTTGCCAAAAAAATAAGTGTCTTAATAGAAAAATTACATTTCTTGGTTTCTGCATGTTCTTACAGCTAATATTGTTTCAAATCATGGAACAGGTTTGTGTACATTTGTACATTGAAATGTAAATGAAATGTACATTTCCGAGGCATGGGAAATGTCTTTCTTACTTTACAGTACTACTTAGAGCAAGTAGTCAAGATCTATATGATTAGTGACTCCAGATATGAGCTTGAGACATGGACAACTTTACGTGTGACATGAACAAGATTCTATTAACTAGACTAAACACTTAAACTACTCTAACATACATGCATACAGTTTGCAAAGGGAAAGAGAGCTGAAGCAGAATATAGGAAAGCAAGAAGTTATAGCATTGTTTGAAATTCAGCAGATCAACAGCCTTGAGCAAACCATCAGTTTACTCTAACACGCCTTTCTTTAAAAGGGGTAAAGATACTTAATGTATACTTAATGTATACTTAATCTGATAATGAGACTAAGTTTGATACTTGGATGTCTCGCCCAGAATTTGAATTAAACTGTCCTGATGCAATTTGTTGAGGCTCCCATTGATCTTTGCTGATGTGGTCTTGATGAGAGAGAACCAGTGGAAGTCAGAGGATCTTTGGTGAATTGAAAGACAAGGCCGCAGCCTGGCACTAGCTTGGGGTCCTTAGAAAACTTCTAGTTTAGCATCATCTTCACATCAGGACTTCTCAGGAAGGACCAAGAGAAAGAGAGGGAGCTAAGAGAGCGCAAAGAGAAAGCTGATCTTGATCAGTGATTTTTAAAGTGTGAAGATGTCACACCCTCTGGAGGTGTATGAGCCAATAAGAAGTTGTCTCTTTGGAGGGATGGATTTTGGTTAACCATAGTATGCAAAGTCTGAAACATTAACCCATTAAAGTTTACAAGAAAAGATGGGCCAAACAACATAAAAATCAAAATCATGAGATGGGAAAATTAGATGCATGATTATACCCTTCTCTAGTGGTTATATGTATTGAATATATAGGATTAACAGGGTTTATTTCTCCTTCTCAGTAAGAATTCAGAAAGAGTTACAGCCCTCTGCGCATACCTTTTTTGGGGTCGTAAAAGTTCTTATCAATGTAACAGGACACTGCGTTCTGCCAGTGGTGTTAGCTTCATTGTGATGTTAGTTTCGGTGGAAGTTACACAGATCTTTGTTGGGAGAGTGAGTTTGCCGGACTATTCATTAAATATAATGTATAATTTGTGTGTGTGTGTGTGTGTGTGTGTGTGTGTGTGTGTGTGTGTGTGTGTGTGTGTGTGTGTGTGTGTGTGTGTGTGTGTGTGTGTGTGTGTGTGTGTGTGTGTGTGTGTGTGTGTGTGTGTGTGTGATTTGTCCAGACGCTACACCGGTATATATTGCATCCCTAGTTCAAATGAGTATCAGTGTTTCGTTCCACTTTTGGCACATAAACATTATATCGGAAAATTATATTGTTATAATTATCATTACCATTTCATCACCCAGCCCTAATATGTTCTAATATCATACTGGAAGCATTAAATTGTGTCTTTTGTTTCTACATTTCTTTTTTCATCTTTTTTTCAGTTGGTGTACGAGTTTTTCCTTCGATTCCTAGAAAATCCAGACTTCCAGCCAAGTACTGCCAAACGTTACATCGACCAGAAGTTTGTGCTACAGGTATATGTGCTTTATATTAATTCATGAATTACAAATATAATGCACAAATGTAAAAAAAAAAAATTTCTGGGCTTTTGCCATTTTTTTAAAGGAGCAGTAAAGATATTAAAAATTTCTTAAAACAGGATAAATTTACCTGAAGCAATATTTGCATGAAATATTCAGGGGGTTTTTCTCTCTTAAAAGGGCTATATATAAGAATTATGTATTAATCACTTTTTGTATTGCCAATGTGTGAACAGTTTGTAACGAAACGAGGCTATCTGCGATTTCCTAGGTAGTCTATGAAAGTAGACTGTAGACTATGAAAGTAGACTGTAGACTGATTTTTATGCGAAGCACTTGGAAAGTTTTTTTTTTTACTTGGAGAGATTTATTCTTAAAACGCAATTTGGTGATTCTCTGGCTGCAATGGGAGTAAAAGAAACGCAGTATCTTTCAACAAATTCTCTTAAAACGAGTCATATAGGTTTTATCAGTTGTGATCCTGAAGTAAATGTATCCTGTTTTGAGGATTTTTAGGTACAGGAGAAAAAACAACAAAAATATAAAGAAAATGCATTTTTTCTAGAAGACCAAATAATATATTTAATTTCTCCCTCTGACTTTTACAAATGAAGTAGACAATATTTTGAAATATGAAATGATATGCTTGGGAGACAGGCCTGGGCTCGTCCTCTGAACGGCCTCAGTCAGTCCTTGTCCCTGCGTAAACCGCTGGGTCATCAGCTGTCCATATCGACCCGGTCATTCCCCCTGAGTGCACTGAATGCTCTGGAATGTAGAGTCAGTGTGGAAGGTGGTAAAGCTGAGTTTCCATGATGTGAGCGTTTCCTGGGCTGCTTTAAATAGCGCCCTGTTTACACCACAGGAAGGAAAGAGGCAGCATTGCAGTCCAGGCTGGGATGAAGAACATAATGACAGGGGGTTAAACGGACAGCAGACACAAGACAAAAAGAGTCATTCTAGCAGAGATGTGGTGGATAGCGGTCACTGATGCCCTGATGCATTATTTTCCCATTTGCAGATGCTGTTGTGCAGGAATTACACATTTAAGCTTAAAGATAAAAAGTCAAAATGAAACTGCTTTTTCTACTCAATGTGGTGTTGGGAACATGTCATTTGTGAACAGGAAATTCAACGATGTTGAAAAAATGTTGGATGGAACTCGATTTTATTTGTTATATCTATTAGTTATACAGCTTTTTGTTAATTGATGTTATTTTTTTATGAAAGATTATGAAGACGGAAAAATGACACTCACTCAGTGTGCTAGTCTTTTATGCTCCCTGAAGTTGCATTTATTTGATCAAAAATAGTTAAAACGGCAATATTAGGAAATATTATTACAAATTTAGAAAAAAACTGCTTTCTGTTTTAATAGATTTAAAATTTATTAAAATTTAATTCCTGTGATCAAAGCTGAATTTTCAGCATCATTACTCCAGTCTTCAGTGTCACATGATCCTTCAGAAATCATACTAATATGCTGATTTGATGCTTAAGAAACGTTTCTTGTTATTATCGGTGTTAAAAATAGTTGTGCTGCTTAATATTTTTGCGGAAACTGTTTTTTTCTTCAATATTCTTTTATGAATTGAAAGTCGTTTAAAAATCAATATTCTTTTATGAATTGAAAGTCGTTTAAAAATCATGTATTTGATATATCATTTTTTGTAACAAAATACAATTATTATTATATTTTCAATATATTTATCATGTACTGGATCTTAATGCTCAATTAACTGCTTGAGGAAAATTTGCATTCGAAGTTGCTTTAGTTTAAAGGGGTGGTAAAACGCATTTTTCCGAAGGCTTCATTGTGTTTGTGGGGTGCACTGTAACGTGTTCATGCTTCGTTTTTTAAAAATTGCATTATTTTTCATATATTTTACCTTTATTCTACACTGCTCTTCCCCTCCTTGTAAAAACGGTCTGATGGTTTCCTGGTTCTATGAAGCCAGTCCCTCAAAACTACGCAATGGGCTCAGATTGGTTAGCTGGCCCAGTGTGTTGATTCGCTAACCGTTTAGTGCACGCCCCTTACCTTTACCGGTAGTTAGCTATGGTAGTTTGTGCTTTGGTTTATTATAAACAATGGCGTCAATAAAACCAATCGGACCCGGGGAAACGTTAGGGAAGATGAGCAGAACCTGTTCAAGAACGGCTGTTAAACAACGTTTCAGAAAGGTTTGTTTTTTGTTGTTCTCTCATTACTTTTTAGATACGCTGTTATTTAATTGTACTAATTATTATAGAATTACAAAAAAATAAGCTTCATAAACAAGAATTTCATATAATCGTTCTAACAAATTATACTACAGTCCTCAAAGGGATTTTTTTTGAGTTAAGACTGCGGATCTATAGTGATCGTTTCTGATTGTATGCCACCGTTACTTTTGTATTTTTAGAACGATTGTAGACAAATATCTGTCGACAACTATTAACCCAAAACGAACACTAAACACCGGCTGCCAAATCAAAGAGAACCATGTTTAGCATGCCTGTAGATAAACAAGCATATAGATAAACATAAAAGCTCTAATCAAAGAATAATTTACACTAATTCCAAGTTCGCTGTTGAGATTAAAAAAAAGTTTGTAACGTTAGGTGTTTGTCAGATAATGTTAAGTATGAATGAGCATTTAACAAACCAGCAGAGCCAAACAGCGTTGTCATTTTTTTACTTCCTTGCTGCAACGTACAATTAAAGGGTTAGTTCACCCAAAAATGAAAATTCTGTCAGTATTTACTCACCCTCATGTTGTTCCAACCCCATAAGACCTTCGTTCGTCTTCGGAACACGAACTAAGATATTTTTGATGAAATCTGAGAGCTGGATCACTCCTCCATAGGCTTCTTGAGGGATTGAACTTGCAGGCCCCGAAAAGTTATGAAAGACATCGTTAAAATAGTCCAAGTGACTACAGTGGCTCAATCTTAAGTTTATCAAAAGACGAGAATACTTTTTGTGCGCAAAAAAACAAAAATAACGACTTTATTTCAACTATTCATGTCCTTCTCTGTGGGGCTCGAGTCAGGTTACTAGTGTAAAAGCTTAGAGCTTCTGTTGTTGTACGTCACACGCATCACCCACATGACCAGCGTCGGCCAATAGTGAGCCTACGTGTGACGTAGCTCTACGCTATTACACTAAGTTAACTGACTAGAGGCCAACAGAGAAGGAAATGTATAGTTGAAATAAAGTCGTTATTTTTGTTTGTTTTTGCGCACAAAAAGTATTCTCGTTGCTTGATAAACTTAAGATTGAGCCACTCTAGTCACTTGGACTATTTTAACGATGTCTTTCATAACTTTTCGAGGCTGGCAAGTTTCAATCCTTTTGAAGCCTATGGAGGAGTGATCCAGAACTCAGATTTCATCAAAAATATCTTAATTCGTGTTCCGAAGATGAACAAAGGTCTTACGGGGTTGGAACAACATGAGGGTGAGTAAATACTTACAGAATTTTCATTTTTGGGTGAACTATCCCTTTAACAATACAAACTATTACAGGAAAATGCATCGACGAAAAATAAATCATACTTGCAGGTTGTGGCTCTTAAACAAAAGCTTCTGCTTTTAAAGTTGGAACTGGACAAGCCGATGTGCGAATCCTGCATTGAGCTCGCGAAGATTGTGAAAGCTTTCCTCCGTGTGCAGCACAGAGAGCGAGATTTGGGTCATAATAATGAGGGACCAAGTTAAAAATACATTTTAACCATTGATCCGTAACTCCCTCGTCCCTAGGAAGGCTGAACAAAGTGGACCTGCAATCCGGATGAAACTAACAGCAGCGTATCAACGGCATTGCGACAACTCATCTCCAAAACAGCAATATAAAATGGCCTCGCCCCGCTTATTAAGTATTAGCGGAGGAGGGGTTTATGTAAATAATGGGATATGCTGACGTCAGCAAACCCGGAGGAATGTCGTGTAGTCCAAAACCAGCTGTTTGCTGTAGTCCTGAGAACTTGAATTTTTTAAAAGCAAATATCTCCCTTTGCTTTGAACTTTGAGCGCTGTAACTTTGCAGATGTTGTTTATGCTCAAACACCAATATTACACACTAGCTAAAATTAGAAAAGTGAAATCGTGTTTTACCACCCCTTTAAAACTAGTGGGTGATAAAGCTATGGTCAGCTGATCTTTTATTCCAGCTTATCCATAGTGAATTAATGAAATATGTCCTGCATGTGGAAGATGAACATTTTTACTCCTGTTTGAATCTTGATTTTTAGAGTTACTAATGTTTTAGACATCATTCATGTCCTCATAAATGTGATTGAGGTTGGACTCATTTACTAATAATGTCATGTTGCATAAAGGCTGTTGTCAAATACATCTCTCATTACAGGGATTCATTGACTCGTAAAGGTCCATTACATAACATTCCTGTGCAGACAGTCTAACGTGACATAACAGTTGATGCTGCCAGATCAAAACCATTCTATGAAACGGTCCATTAAAAGTTTCAAATGGGTACAAACTGCTTTGAATGGCATTGAAGACTATTTGTTTTTTGTTTATTTTTATTATTATTTATTTTTTTTACATTTTTTTTTTTGGCATACGGTTTCCTCGTGGAGGGATCTCTAGAGTTTAGGCTGGTCTCAACAATGGTCTCAGTTGAGAGACCAACACCTAAGAGCGGGTCCTACTTAGGGGGATGGTCCTCCTCACAGTTCTGGCCGGGGATGATAGACCCATAGCTTCCACAGTTCTGGCCGGGGAGGATAGACCCATAATGCCCTACAAAGGCAAAAGACCTTAACTCGCTAGAGTGTGAAACTGAGAAAAATGACTTTAAAGATGTTTAGTTGTCCTACCAAATTAATTATATGTAGAACACTGGAAATTAGATGTTTTATTAATGAAAATTATCTACATAAAAAAATACTGAGCTCAAACTTGACTTTTGACCACTATTTTAAAGTTACTCTACTCTGCCTTTGTATTGTCAGCAAAAAGCGAGAAGTCTTGCCAAGGCAAAAGGCAGTGACTTCCACATCTGATCACCATTAACAAAATCATTATAGTAACGCCTGTATAAAATCTAGTGTTCATGGCATTTATTTGGTATGATTTACAATTACTTATATACAGCTACTTATTGCTATCCTGTACTTTGGATGCATTCTGGTGGCATTATTAATACATTAGACATGACAAAATACCTCCATAGCGTTAAAGACAAAAAAAAGCTGTCTGCCCGATTATTGTGCTTGTGCACTTCGCTTGTGATTGTATAACCCGCTTGTAACAACTGGTCTGATGTTGTATGCACCAGCACTTCTTGCTTCATTATGTTATATGCACCAATATACCCTTGTTGCTTAATTATTCTCACTCCTTCTGATATATTAGTCTCGCGTCGGCCCGACTGTGTTCAGGGCGGTGCTGAAGGCGCCGGCGAAGTTTTGGCGCTCTGCCAGCTTAGATGCATGATTGTTTCAACCAGATCCATACAAATAACCAGGAGTTATTTGTTGTAGGCTACTATTCACCTGCGCATGTGTAACATTTTTCTGTCAACTATGCATATATCCTTCACGATCGATATCGTACGTTTGTCGATGGAGCTGGTTCAGACCATACTAAATTTTCTGACCACATTTGTGGAGGACAAAGCTCTGAGGACATCAGAAGTTACAGGGACTGATGGCAGCTGTACGAAGTACACAGGCTACACTGTAATTTAAATTTTAATGGAGAGTAAAACAAAGGCAGAACACCGTACAATCTGATAGGTAGCATTATTTGATAGTACGCCGGCACAGTAATTTCATATTGACGCACGGCTAAACAAAGGCAGAGTAGCTACCATAACTCAATAAGAGCGTTCCAAAACAAAGCCAAAGAGCGGTAACTGGTGTTACGGTGGTCTGCCTTGGTTTCTCATGGGCTTTTGGAAGTTACTGTTAAGTAAACCCATTATTTTCTCAAAAAAACAACGGAATTGAATCAAGATACTTATCCACATGATAAAGGAGGTTTTGAATGTGCCAAAAATATCAATAACTAATTTTCAACCAAAAACGAAGTTACGGTCTTTTGCCTTTGCACGGCAGCATAGCTCCACAGTTCTGGCCGGGGATGATTGATCGTACCCCGGCCTGCGAGAGAAGGTCCCTCCTAAACGGAGTCTCCCAAGGCTGAGCTTCAAGGAGCGCTATGAAACCTGAGAACCAGACTAGGCCAGAGCGGGGCTACCAGTAATAGACTGAACCCATCCCACCTGACCCCCTTTAGAACTCCCGGGATCAGAGCGATTGTGGGAAATGCTTACAGGCGCCGCCTCTGCCAAGCTTGTACTATGGCTGGATGCATATACCAGTGGGGCTGGATGCATGAGGGAGAACCATAGTGGGCAATGGGTGGTCTTTAGCTAAGCAAACAGATCCACCTCCGCTCAACCAAACTTCTTTCAGATCAACTCCACCGGCTCGGGGTGGTGCCAGCACTCCCTGACAGCGAGACCCAGAGACCAAGACCGGCATCAAGAAGGAACACTCTATCTCTCTCTTTGTTTCAACCATGAATGCCTCTCTGCCACTACTAATGCTGCCATGGAGCAGTCGATGGTGTGGTCCTTCTTCTTAGTGGCGTGGAGTGACAAGTCGGTGGCCCGACGCAGTTCTTTGATATTGTCGGGACTAGGGCTGCATGATTAATCGCAATTTACATGTAATTGTACTTAAATCGAGTTGGCTTATCACGATTTTGAAATCGCAAAGGCTGCGATTTGCTTTTTATGCACAGCTTATCATTGATGCAAGGCTCTGTAAATGCTGTTCCATCAGAAAGCACTGTGAGTTTGAGTCACTTATAACATGCATTTGAAAAAGCAACACGAGTCAAACATCTTTCCAAACATAAGTATTTATGAACCTCTTGTTCAACAAAAGACAACATTTAATAACATGCTTTTACTCCAAACTCTCTTCATAACGTCAGTTGAGCATCCTTCTGTTAGATGATGTGGCTTCTTTCAGAAAAAGGCAGTTGTGTGTTTATAAGTCATGTTTAATCAATCAAAGCGTTTCAGTCTTCTGTTTATTCAGCTACAGCAACAGTATGATACCCATAGGGATTTCCTGGAACGATGTTATTGTACTTCTGCGGCGGGGCATATTTGGTGTGTCTGTGTGAGAGCTCCCTCTGGCGTTTAGATGGAGCAGTATTAACTACCGATCAGCCGCACTGCACTGACAAGCTGAGCATAACATAATCGCAGGCTTTGCCAAATCACGTGCTGTTTCATTGCGATTAATCTTGCAGCCCTAGTCGGGACCGTCCTCTGCGCCCTCGTCTAGTTCTCTGAGCAGGTCGGCTTGCCATAGTGTGCCGGCACACACCAGCCCTACCCGCTGCCATGTAAACCTTGCATACCAAATTAGAAGTTGTACGGCAGGGTTTGGTGGGAAGTTACAGGGCCTTGAGGGATGACGCAAAGACGAGTGAGAGAGAGATATCTTTAACCTGCGGCATCATCCCATAGCCGTTCTCCTTCAAGTCCAGAATGGATGAGTAATTATGTACAGTAGGGCTTGTTAGGCATGAGGAGAGAGGTCTTCCCATGATATCGAGATTTCATCTGAGAGATGGGGAAAGAAAGCAAGGCCCCCGATGTGAAGGCTGTGCTCAAGTGATCAGGAAGCGCTCATTTAGTTTGCTTTCCTTATATAGTTCCTGATTTTCTGATGGCCAGTCGATATTCCGCTTTGCCAAAGCACGAGTCACAACCTCCAGCAGCTCCTCGTATGCGGGGGAAAGCGAATCCTAAAATCCCCCGCTTCGATGCCGCGAACGTCTCCCTCCTCGGAGCTAGACAATCCCAACATCGAGCTCGCGCTCGGGGTGGAAGAAGCCACAGAGTGGGCTTCCATATCCCAAATGCTCACAGTGTACACAAGAGCTGCCTATGCATGCTCCGCTCTTTTCAGAGCACTTGCTCAAGAACAGAGGCTTAAGCTGTTGCGTTCCAGCGCACCTTTGTAAGCTTCTGTGTACACATCACACGCTATGTCATGACTTGGCACCAATCAGGATTGGTCTAGTTTCACACGTGCTTCTGACACAATCATGCAGTGGCATTCCCCATAGTGTCGTCTTCGACACAGAGTTCCTCAAAGTGGAAACTCTCCTCATGTGTTTGCATAATGATGCATTCAAAAGTTAAGGATTAGATGTATCTTTATAAATGTTTGCAATGCTTTTGCAGATGAAATATAATGTGAACAACATTGAATAAAAATGTTTTCATCAGGTTAGTCAAGTCAAGTCATCCTCATTTATATAGCGCAATGTAACAATGTAGATTGTTTCAAAGCAGCTTTACAGAGATAAACGTATAATTTAAGGTAACAGAGATTGGTTTAGTTTTATAGTGGTGTTTAAAAAAAAAGTTTTTTCCAGCTAAAGTTAGTTTTGATTGATTCACTTCCGTCTAAATGATAGTTTATTAAATTAGGGGCCGCTAAGACGACACCGTTCTCTCTAAACAGACTTTAAACGCGAACCTGTGATAGACGCTGATGACGTTCACATGGGCATTAAGAATTGATTCTATAGTTATGTGCGTTTGAATATATGTGCGCAGGTTTGTAATTCCTTACAAACCATGCCTAAACAAACTACTTGTCTTGTCTATAAATTTTTATGCAGAATTTGATGCAGAATAGGTTAGATAATGATTGTTACTCACTCAAACCCTTTGATCTAAACCTCTCTACTTAACCGTTGCTCTTGCACATCCGCCATGATTGTAGAGGGTTTTTTTTTAACACTTTTTATTAATGTTTGTATTTCTAATTGAATCCTCATCTAATGTGCAATGGGTTGTGGGCAATATTAGTCGTTAGAGTGTTCACGGATCTGCACGGATTCTAACCGGAAATAATAGACCATCCGGGTATCTTTGGAATACTAATTTCAACACTCTACAATTTAGGACACACTAATTCCAATTTTGAAATCCATTTAGGATGGATAGTATGTGAATTGGGATGCAGCAATAGTCATCTGCTGCTACAGTTGTATGGAAGTGATGTTCACAGCTGTTTTATCGCTTTCTTGTCAAACAACTAGAATAACAAATGGCTTGACACAACTCGTACAAAAAGAAAACAAATTTTCCAGTAACTCTCATTTTTCTTCTTTCAATATTAAATAAAAAAATAATGCAGTATACACTGACCATTAATGCTGCCTTGTACTATTATAAGAAATGTTAATGAGGCCATTATGTAGCTTTCTTTATGCTTTATAAACCCAGATAATCCAAGTATCTTGACTACAAATGAAATGTCATACTATTCAGTTTCGTAACAATTTGTCAAAGGTATTATCACAAACAAACTTCAGAGAAAGAAAGAAAATGGCAGAAGAATTGTTGTGAAAAAATTAACTCCTTGCATTTTTTTCAGCTCTTAGAACTGTTTGACAGTGAAGATCCTCGTGAGAGAGAGTTTCTAAAAACGATTCTGCATCGCATCTATGGGAAGTTTCTGGGTTTGCGTGCCTTTATTCGGAAACAGATCAACAACCTTTTTCTGAGGTAAGAACACACCAGCATGGACACATTCAATTGATTAAAAGTAACAGTAAAGAGGTTTAAAATGTTACAAAAGATTTCTGGTTCAAACTAATTCTGTTCTTTTGAATCCTAAATAATTTAATAACTGATTTCCACAACAATATGAAGCTACACAACTGTTTTTAACATTGATATTAATAATAATAATAGGTTTCTTGAGCAGCAAATCAACATTTTAGAAGGATTTCTGAAGGATCATGTGATATTGAAGACTGGGGTAATGATGCTGAAAATTCAGCTTTCCATAATAGGAATAGGGCTGGGTATCGTTAAAAAAAAAATGTATACTGATACCATGACTTCAATACCGGTTCCTTAACAATACTTTTTTCGATACCAATTTTATAAACAGATAATGTTACAGCAGAGGGGGGAAAAAACAAAAAACCTAAACTGTTAATGCAGCTAACCTTAAGGATAAGCACACTTTACAAGATGCCTAGTTTAATGTGAGCTAATTCCGTTTTTCCTGTTAAAATTCTTCTAGATACGGTTTCCCCCCCCCACCCCACGGTTTTATTTTTTCTGGATGGTTAAATTAAATGTTATTAATCAAAGAGGATGTGTAATTAATTTAAATCATGAAATGCGTTCAATTTAACAGAAATGTGTTAACAGTTTAACAAAAATTACATTCTTAATGTTTTTTTGTTTTTTCAAATTCCATTTTATTTTTACCCAGTTCTGTGCTTTCTACATTCCATTTTAATGGTTTAATCAAAAAAATGTCTAGTTAATTAAATTCATAAAAACAACTTAATTTATTAATTCGTATACAATAATAGGGTCCTATGAAATGTGTTTTTTTTTGTGTGTGTATTTAATTAATTAATTTTTCTGGTATTCAAATGAAGGCATAACACATTAATTTAACTTTTATTAAAATGAAACAAGCTCTTTAATTTTTTGGCAAACAAGTGCTACACAACAGAGGTTTACTGTTAAAATTATAACATGGAGAAAAATTTGTTTTAATAATATTTGTTGTAGTAGTAGTAGATTAAGATCAATCGCAGTTTCCTTAAGTTAAACCAAACTTTTATTTTGACGAGTTGCGTCTAGACCTTCTTCTGTGATGTGATGACAGTTTCTCTCAAATGAAATGTTGTCAAAGTTAGAATATTAAACCGCAAAGGGACTATTTAAATATGACTCCTGGATGTTCTGCGTCAATGAATGGCCCAGACGCGCGGTTCCCTTTACTACACAGCATGTGCGACACACCCGGTGCTTGTCTGCGCAATTCATTGCATCGCGGTGATCACGCGCTGTTGCCATCAAGCCGACCTAAACTAGTGTTTTTCCTTAATGCTTCGCCAGTCGCCACAGCCAGCAGTTGATTTGGGCACACATCATACATGCTGCAGTGCATGCTTATTGTTACACTTACTTTGACAAGATTAATTTGGTACCGAATGACAAGATTAATTTGGTACCGAATGAAGACATTTTTTTGATACTTGATGGGTATCGAGGCAATTCGGTCGATGCCTAAAAAGTATCGAACTCGATACCCAGCCCTACATGGGAATAAATCACATTTTAAAATATATTCAATTCAAATTGAAATATTTTAAATTGTTATAATATTTGACAGTATTCATTTTCAATGTTTTATGGGTTTTTTTCCCCTTTATGCATTAATGTCTGTGAAGCTTTAATGTAAGAATAAGAATTTTGGATTGTGCATTTAGTAAAGAAATAAATTCTCAATTTACATTTCATATAAAATATGAACATAAAATGTTCATGCATGCACCAATAATTTTCCCAGATACCTCTATGAAACTGAGCACTTTAATGGAGTTGCTGAATTCCTCGAGATTCTGGGCAGGTGAGTTTTGTTTAATTTTCTTTCCTTGCTAATGCAAATGTATTAATTTTCTGTTCACGTAGTTCATCTAATGGAGTAAGTGCAGTCAGAATGCATGCTGGGTAGAAGGTTGTTTGGCTCCAGGTTCAGCCTGAACCTTGTGGCAGCAGCATGTTGGTGTTGACTGGCTTCAGTCATCTAATTTCGGGCCTCCATGTCATCAGTTGTGTCACTGTCTTTGTAATCGCAGTATCATCAATGGCTTCGCTCTGCCGCTGAAAGCTGAACACAAGCAGTTCCTCATGAAGATCCTCATTCCCCTGCACACTGCCAAAGGACTAGCACTGTTTCACGCACAGGTACACAAAGAGTTGGTGCTTGACCCTAAAAAGCCTAAAGCAAATTTCTAAGGCCTAAAAATAATCAAGCGCTTTTATTTAAAACTAAGCATTTAAAGGTGCAATAAGTGACTTCTGAGAAACGCTGTTGAAAGTTATCGTACTGAGGAACACTACACACTAATCAGCAGTAGGGGGCGTGTCCACTCATGATAGGGAGAAGAGAGAGTGAGCAAGAGGGAGATTTAAAGAAAGACTGTAGAAAGAGAAACATTACAACAGAGAAAAGGGCAGAGGTATATCACTGGAAAAAGACCTGAAAAGACCTAAGCAGGAAGACTGGTTGCTTTGTCTCTGCTCAAAACCTGAGTAATGTATCACAGAACCAAGAACTGCTGTTGTTGTAATGTTAGCTCTAGTAACAGTACAGTTTTGAATGTCATTGTTTGTCTGGCTCTGATGTGCTGCTGGCGACTAACAACCAACTCTTTCTTGTATTTACTCTTGTGTACATGTATGTATCATCTCTGCTTTATTTTTCATGAAGCATTATTTTGCGTCGCTTCAGCTATAAGACACATCCACTCTTGCATTTTGTGCTTGTGCATTTTGGGGGCAGAGCAATGAAGGGAGGTTGTGTTTGTTTGGGTTGATTTCAAATGTCAACAGTGTTTCTCGGAAATCGCTTACCGCACCTTTAAATATCATCTTACTAAGACATATTATTGTGAGATATACTGACAACTTATATTTTTTTGCAATTTATAAGCAGTCTAGTCTACTGTTATAAAAAGTCACTTTGAATTACATTACAAGCTACCAGAATTTCAACTCACTTTTTGGCCATATAAATATCAGCATTTGCACCAGATTGCATATTTTTGCTTGTCAACCCAGAATAAAAGCTTCTCCGGAGTAGGTTACCTCTGCGCATTAAGTTACCATGGCGATGAACACCTCTAAAAAACACTTTACATTCTTGAGCCCGAAAAACCAGAGTTATCTCAAACTAATCTTAAACTTATGTAGGTGTCAACTGAAACCAGCCTCATGCAACAGGCCTCTGGTCTAAATTTTCAAAAATCTGAATCTGTGCCCATCATACACTGCATTATTTTCTGTTAAATCTGTCAGCTTCCACTGACCAAAATCTGCAGACTGACTCTGATTTTGGGCAACTAGAATTAATCCCATTTAATTTTCTATTCAGAAGTATGCTCTCTGAAACATAAATCTTTGTCTGGTTGATTGCTTGCACAAACTATCCCTTATTTAGTGTCTATTCACAATCACTGTTGACCTTTTTGTCTTTCAGCTGGCCTACTGTGTGGTTCAGTTCTTAGAAAAGGACCCGACCCTCACTGAAGTGGTACTGCTCACCTCACTCCCACCTTCACCTTCACACCACCTTACTACAACCCCACTAGAGCTCACACATTCAGCACATCTGCATTTATTTCATTCACCAACAATTTGGTTTTCCTGTTTTATTTTGTTGTTGTTTTTTGTTTGTTTTTTGCAGCTACACTCTGGATCCCATCTGACTTTTGTAGGGCAAAAATACAGTGTAGGGTTTGCCATATTGTGCTAAAAAGGAGAAATATTAGGGCTAATATATTAATATTAGGGATTTACATTTTTAAAGCTTTTAAACCCATTTCGGCCGCTTGGACCCGCAATCTCGTTCTTTCGGTCATGAATCATTTCTGTATTTATGCAAAAAAAAGGGAAGGGAAAAAATGGAAACAAAATATTGCAGATTTTTTTTTTTTCAGAATTCAGTGTATAGTATGTGTACAGCGGATACAGCAAATAGTTTGTTTACATTTTAGACAAGTCAAGTTGCAATAGCGAACAGGAGTAGACGGATCCATTCAGAATTACTAAATGCACGACAAATCACAACATTATCCTGAATGTGTGTGGGAACAATGTACTGAAATGTGCCTTTGCATAAATACAATGCGATCAGTGCATCGAGAGTATATATAATCATAATAATAACATCATATATATATATATATTTACGCAGTTTGTATATCATCAATTCAAGGGCAGGATGACGGTTCCACTGAAATTGTTTCAGAGACTCCTGGGGCATATGGCATCTCGAGTTGCTTCATGTGAGACCGCTTCAGCACTGGCTACAGAGCGGATTCTCGAAATGGACATGGCAACGCAGCACACACCGGGTGGCGATCCCACCGGACTGTCGCCAAACCTTACTTTTCTATGGGCTGGAGTTCCCCTAGAGCAAGTTTCCGGGCATGTTGTTGTCTCAACAGATGCCATGTGCAACAGGCATGCTGACTTGGGCTCCTGGACAGGACCATGACTGCAGTGGCACATCAATTGCCTCGAGTTGCTAGCAGTACGGCTGCTTCATATCACTGCTACAAGGAAAGCATTTGCTTGTCTGGATGGATAACACTGCAGCCGTTGTCTCACAAAGGCTATCTCCAAGCTGAGGTTGGCCCACTAGATGGTGAAAGCCATAGTCTTGTTGTATAAGGCTCAAGACCAGGCGTGCCGCCTTGGAGTGAGGGCTCACTCAACTCGAGGTGTTGCCGCACTGCGCCTTGCTGACAGACATTTGTAGAGCTGCGGGCTAGGCGACACCCAACACATTTGCGAGGTTTTTACAATCTCTGTGTAGAGCATTGGTCTTCCCATGTACTGGCTATAAGTAGCTAGTATGTAGGGGAACCCGCTCTGTGTCTCGCTTGCTGCGCCACTCCCCTCCAAGGACGGGATACGAGCACTTATCTGCTCCACAGGTGAGTTCCCCAACTAGTGAACACTGCATGAGTTCCTCCAGCATCCTGGGCAGTCAGACGCTGTGGAGGCATTTGACGCTAGGTCTAACACTCGTGTGTATGCCCAGAATGTCAGCCTCTGTGCTAGACTAGGTGTCCATGTGTTGTAATTAGGGGTGGCATGATCCGCCTTTTTACCTCCGATTATACCTGGGATTCAGTATTGGCCGATACCGAGTACCGATCCAATACTAAAATAATAATTAAAAAAACAGTGCCGAATTACCTAATAAACTGTATCCGTATGCCTCACTGTGGGGAAGAGACTGTGATTATTCTTTTGTTAAAGGCATCAAGCTTGACTTGAACATTAATTTCCTTACTTTGTAAAACAATATACAGACAAAATATATACTATATAATTAAAAGAGATTTCTTATAAAATGAGATTTCTTTTTGTAAGCGCAACTTTTTAATGAAGCAGCAACATATGATAGATTGGACAGAACAACTAAGGCTATCAATAAACTGCCATTGCGCAAAAGTATTGTAAAATGAAAGGCTCCAATTCACAGCAGCAGGAAACACTTATGCGCATCTCGTGCAGAGAATGATGTGTTTGAAGCAACATGGAGTCAAGGCACACAGCGCTTCACATTGAAAAGTTTAAAGCACAAAAGGAAGATATACATTAATTTATTAATTAGTTTAAGCCTTTTAACAGTTTTAAATTTCAGTTAATATTCACGTGAAGAACAATTATATCACTCTCTACTCCAGTGTTGTGATCTAACAGTTTCATCGTGTTGACTGTCGTAACCAAGCACAACGCGCTGTTTGAATGCTGAATGAAGAATGACTGACAGCCGCAGCGGAGGGAAGCACTTGGGTTAAGATTAATTTAACGACTTAAATCTGTACCTCACATTAAACTATATGTAATGGCTTCAGAAAACTTGGAATATAGTACACAAAAACATTATGGTGCTCTTTAATGTTTTTGTGCCTTTTGTATTGTATAACAGTAACATACGCACAATATCGAATTGGATGGTCTCGTCTGGCCGATACCCGATCCAGCAAATATTGGAAGTATCGGAGCAATACCGATACTGATTATCGGATCGGCGCACCCCTAGTACTAATTCCCCTACGGGTGATCCCACATGACCCCCCATTTCTCCACTGTACAGCTTCCCTGTTGGCGAGCCGATGTTTTTCCCTTGGCAGAGCCCACCTTGCTGTCTCTGCTCGGTATTGACTTCACCCTACCTAGGCTGACCCTAGCTTCACCCTAGTTGACTTTCAATTGACCCTTCACAAGGAGTTTGATTGACAGGCGATCTGACCAGTCAGGAGAGATAGTTGATTAACGTTGGAGGATTTGAACTTGAAAAACAAAGTGTACTGACGTATTTCCACGGTTAAATAACATTCCTTCATATGTTCATTCATGTTTATTTGATGCTATAAATTAACTAGAAGGAAGAGATGATCGATTCACGAGCAGCTTTAAATGAGGCGCTACTGCGATCGGTCAGACACATTAAAGAGCCACAAAACGGTATTTATAGTTTAAAAATAACCATATTTTTAAGTTGAGACTTTGTTTCATATCAAAAGTAACCTGGTCTGTCCTGTCTGTCAGCGTGTTGTCAGTGTCCTCTCTGCTCCGCGATGTATTTTTCACAGCGTGAGAACATGGTGTGTGTCGTGAGAGCACCATAGCTTGTCGGACATAGCAACAGTAACTAAAGGGGGCGGGTCTTTGCGAACGGTCAATTGTTGCTGCCATCAATCTGGGAAGGGTTAGACGCCATTTCCAAACAATTTGAAGTCCATTCTGCAGTAAGGAAGATTATTCACAAGTGGAAAACATTCAAGACAGTTGCCAGTCTTCCCAGGAATGGACGTCCTAGCAAATACACCCCAAGATCAGACAAAACACCCAAGAACTACACCTCAGACACGCCTCAGTTAACATGTTAAATGTCAAAGTTCTGGGCAGTAACATTAGAAAAAGACGGGACAAGTATGGCTTGTTTGGAAGGGTTGCCAAGAGAAAGCTGCTTCTCTCTAAAAAGAACACAGCAGCACGGCTTAGTAACGGCATCTTGCAAAGTTGCATTTGAACAAACCATACGACTTCTGGAACAATGTCCTTTAGACCGATAAGACCAATGTCCTTTAGACAGATAAGACCAAAGTGGAGATGTTTGGCCAAAATGCACAGTGCCACGTTTGGCGAAAACCAAACATAGCATATCAGCACAATCACCTCATACCATCTGTCCATCGTACTGATTGAGGGTTGATGATTTTTGGCTTGTTTTGCAGCCACAGGGCCTGGGCACATTGTAGTCATCTAGATTGGTCCTATGGCAGCCTCTGATAGAACGGGTGAAGGTCTCTGCGTGTTACTGTCTTTCGGCATGGCAAAGTAATTTTATTCCATTTAAGCTATTATCTGACTCTGATATCTGACTCCCATTTTATCACGACCTCGAATTTAAGTTAGATTGCAAATTGGTTATTGGTCAATTATATAATAGTTTAGCAATACATTTGATTGTTCTATTTAACTCTTTACTTATATTTTACCCATTCATTTTAGGAAGCTATGTCGCTCAGAGGTCCTCACGCATTGTTTAACTTGGGTCTCACAATCACAATCTCGACAGCTTTGGTAACTAAACAGAGGTAATTGCTATATACCTGAGATTGGTCGCATTCACGCGTACACAATCAAAGATACTTTGGTATAGCCCCCGTGATTGCATACACCTGAAATTAAATTAACGTTTACTTCAGTAGAGGTATGGCCACTACTACAGATATAAGTCAACCAACTTTACTTGTCTTATAATAGCTTTGGATTGGCCATGCCATGATTTCCCACGTACACTTATCTAAAGTAACATTAAATTAAAACCCAGGTAAGACACACACAGATTCAGGTTGTGAATTTCCAAATGGAAATTCACGTGTTGTCTTTGCAAAACACGTACACTTGAATTGGTTCCAAATATTAGTTGTCACTAATCTGATGCAAAACTTGCGATAACATACCAATCCCTTTAATCTACTTGGGAAAACAATTTTCGGAGTCAGTCGGAATAAAATCAAATGTGACAATTTATTATGTAAGGTAAATGTATCATGCCAATTTCTTAATCAGTTCAAAGATAATAAATACAAAACATCAAATGCTCTGGAATAAAGAGAGAAGATGCAAACCTGACATTATAAAATACATACTAATTTTAAAAAACCGCCCTGAGCCTCTTGTTGCATTTCTTTAAATAAACAGCAACTTCTTTCACATGGAAACATTTGCTAACAATGGGAATATGCATTCAGAGTTTACACCTTTCTGGGAGCAGAATGCCATTTGACCGGAGGACCCACCCCTCATCTATGTGCAAGTTATATCTAAACTCTTAAGAACTTAATTACCTTTTGATTTACTTCTTGGGTAATGAGACATGTGTACCAGTCGTATTTATGATAATTATTATTCACACTAAACCATATAGATTTTTGGGTGAATATCTGGTGATCTCAGCGTGAGAGAGAGACAACATGGGGGAGGTGACTGACTCAAGAGAGAGTCAAATGTTAATTTCCAGGAAGGTCCTTTGTCTTCTCGGGTGGTCGTTCCTCAACCAGACTGTCCGGCATTTCTCAATTCTTACAAGTTGATCATGTCCTCCTCTGTATACCTAAGTTTTCTTGAGTTAAATGTGAGGCCATCTGTCCAACAACTAAAGCTTGGCTGATATTGGGCCATGCAACTATGATTCCAAGCACACCAGCAAATCTACAACAGAATGGCTGAAAATTGTTATTTTTAAATAAATAATTACACGGTGTAATCATTTGATGTTGTTGTTCTGGGATTGTATTTACCTAATTTTAGGACCTGTTAACGACCAGATTTCTTTTTATTTTTCTGATACGTAAAACCATAAAATTCTAAAGGGTGTCCTTTCTTATTCACATGACTTTGTGTGTGTGTGTGTGTGTGTTGCATTATATTACAGTAGATGTTTGGCCAGTGAGGGTATAATTCATATGGAGTGTGCTACTAATTTGACTTCCAGTCCTGTGCTTATTATAGAGAAAATTGAGTATCTATGAATGGAATATTGAGTATCTTGAAGTTAAGTATTTTGAGGGCACAATGATGATAGTTTATAAAGGACTGCCTGAGGGATTTAAATGTTTAAAGTTTGCCAGATATTAAAGAGCTAGGTTATAGGAGCCTCGGAGCAGGTACTCATCCCACACTTCCTCAGACACCATAGAGTAAGAAGATGCTGAGGGGCTTCTGGAGATTTGGCTAGGTGTTTGGTTTTCGAGCCATCTGCATTGCCATGGAGTGTGTTTCTCAGCCATTGTGATTGTTCAACCAAACACAGCAGCAGCCGTATAGTGACCTGATTCTGAGGACGTGGTGGAGACCACAGAGAAGCTCCCGTCTTCATGAGTGTAGATGAGAGCTCATTACCACTTGTGTTCGCCCGTAAGCAACAATTAACTCATGGTTGTGCACTGGCATAAAACCCCCAACTTAGAGGGTGGTTATGTTGAAAGCAGAGCAATAAATGATATGGTATGATGAATGATTTTCATATTTCTAGGTTTGGAAACCACAAGTAAACAGCAGGGAAAATGGCACAGCTGATCCTTATGGGATGTTTGTGTGATGCAATAAAAAAATAACACCGCATCTGTCTGTCGGGTACTAGAAGTAGATGAAATGACCAAAATTTTCATCGGTAGTTTGCATGATTTTCCTAAAAAGGAATAATGAGAAAAGGATTCTGCCAATCGGAAGACAGAAAGGTGCCAAATTTACTGTTATATAATCGAAAGCTAAGTAACCACTTATACAAGGCAGTCAGTTTTGGTCAACACTAATAAACAACTGAATGTCACAAAATACCAAATTGTAAAATAGCTAGCTAACAAAATAGACAAGAAAATAATCATAATAATCATCACCCCTTGTAATTGAAGTGATATACCATAATAATAATAAAAATATATACAATTTATTATTATATAATTTCTTTTTATATATTTTTTTTTCCTTTACGCTTTACTTTTTGGTTGATTTGTAAGAAAAGATTTTTAATGAAGTGAGGTCCAATTTAGTTTGACTTATTTTTTAAATTCATTTCAAAGATAAACTTTAAAAACTTTTATAAATTGTTTTTATTTGTTTATATATAGTTCCATTTTTTTCTTTTTTTTTCTATTTATCACTTGTTTTTCGGCATGATTATACATGCATGCATATATATATATATATATATATATATATATATATATATATACACACACACATATATATATATATATATATACACACACACACATACAAACATACATATATATATATATATACACACACACATATATATATATATATATAAATAACATTTTCTTTGTGTGTGTTTGTAATATTTGTTTTCTAACGCATATTCATTAGGATTGCTAAATTTATTAGGTGTTTTCTGTTTTCTCTTAGGTGGTTCGTGGCCTTCTGAAATTTTGGCCCAAGACATGTAGTCAGAAAGAGGTAAGCCCATCTGATTACTGACTTGATAACAGTTATTACAAACAACCATTATATTGGCACAGTTGTGCATTCATTACTATTATCTTTTTTTTTTTTTTTCACTTTTTCTGTGTATGTTTGCCGAATTACATGTCTGATGAGTTCCTGGGTTCTGTCTCTCTGCTTTGATTTATTTAGGTCATGTTTCTAGGGGAAATCGAAGAGATTCTGGATGTTATTGAACCCACTCAGTTCAAGAAGATTCAGGAGCCTTTATTTAAGCAAATCTCTAAATGTGTAGCCAGCCCTCATTTTCAGGTATAGTGTAAGATTGTGGTCACTGTCTGTCAGCTGACCTGTCCAATTTCATCACACTAAGTAGGGAAAAACGGCAGATTACAAATGCTATTTGCTGTAACATTACTTTTTAAAGGTTTGGGGTTGGTAAGGTTTCTCTTGAGGCTGGAATACACTATAAGACTTTTAAAATCGAACATATTTAGAAAAAAACTAGACCTCATACACTTGCCAACATTGTAAATAGGTACAGGGGAAAAACTGGGCATCATACATCACACACTACCAGACATTCAAGTCATTATACGAACAAAACAAACTCAAGCAAAAACGCGTGCTTTATTGCTAGGAGACACATGACAAATGAAACGATATAGCTGTTTCATTTCGAAGGCTGCGTCCTCCGGTGGTCGCATTTGTCAGCTGCATACATTATAAAGGATGTCTTATTTCAGAACAGTAACCAAACTAAAAAATGAACATTGTTCTTGAAGTGTAAATTGTTATTTCTTAATCACTTGGGAACTTAGTGGTCAGTTCACTGAAATGAAGCAGTCTCAATGACGTATGTGGCCAACAAATGTGACGCAGAAATTCAAAATGAGACACTGTTTATGTGTTCTAAAATCGGCTCAAAATATCAAACAGCGCTGACTTTCGACAACTTGTCCAGACTGTAAATCTGGACTAAAGTCGTGTAGTGTATTCCAGACTTTATTTGATCAAAAATACAGTAAAAATTGTCACATTATCATTAAGAAAAAACATTCTAAGAAACATTTATCAATGTTGAAAATAGGTTTTTTGTTTTTTTAACTGCTTTTTTGTGTGAAAACCATGTGGAAACCATTTTCAGGATTATTTGATGATGAATAGAAAGTTCAAAAGAACAGTATTTATTTTAAATATAAATCTTTTGCAACATTATAAAAGTCTTGACCGTCACTTTTGATCAATTTAATGTGTCCTTAATAAAAGTAATAATTTCTTTCAATCTAACTGACCCTAATCTTTTGACTGCTGTACATTTTCTACACATGTTATTGGCTCTCATTATTAATCTGGCTGTTTGGTATTTGCAGGTAGCAGAACGAGCACTATACTTCTGGAACAATGAATACATTTTGAGTCTAATCGAGGAGAATAATGCCAAAATCCTTCCCATCATGTTTGTAAACTTGTACCGGATCTCCAAAGAACACTGGAACCCGTAGGTTTTGGATTTTTTAAAATTGATCTTTGCTGTTGTGATTATACATTTGATCCCAATCTGTGCCAGTGTTCAAAAGGAAATATATAATGGATAAAAAGGAATAATTCAGCCAAAAATAAAAATAGTAACACTTTGCAATGAACAAAGAGCAATTCATTTGTTACTGTATTTATTAATGTTTGTTAGTTAATATTAATAAATACTGTCAATGTTAGTTGATAAAAAAATACAACTGTTAGTATCAGCTCAGGCCCATTAAATAATATTAACAAATACAGCTTTTGTTTTTAAAAATGTATTAGGAAATATTATTAACATTAACTGAGATTAATATATGCTTTAGAAATGATTTGTTAACTATTGTTAAGTGTTACCATGAAAACTGTATCATCGTTTATTTACCTTGTTATTCCAAACCCAAACTAACAGTCTTTTTTTCTGCTGAACAGAAATTATATAATAGTTCATAAGTTTGGGGTGGATATGTTTTTATATTTTTAAAATAACTAATAACATAGGCTGCATTTATTTAAATAAAAGAGAAGTTAAAACAGCCAAATCTGAAATATTATTCAGATGTTAAATTATTT
Organism: Siphateles boraxobius; assembly: GCF_051911475.1. Lineage (NCBI taxonomy): Eukaryota > Metazoa > Chordata > Actinopteri > Cypriniformes > Leuciscidae > Siphateles > Siphateles boraxobius. The sequence goes on along the minus strand of NW_027509208.1, from coordinate 22,711,574 downwards.
TCTATATGCTTTTAAAAATGTCATTTTTTCCTGTGATCAAAGCTGAATTTTCAGCATCATTTCCTCCCGTCATCAGTGACACATGATCTTCAGAAATAATTTTAATATGCTGATTTGATACTCAAGAAAAAAACATTTTTTTGTGGAAAATATCTATATTTTTTTGTGATTCTTTGATTAATTAAAGGTGCAGTGTGTGATTTTTAGCGACATCTAGTGGTGAGGTTACGAATTGCAACCAACAAAGGTTTCGGTGGCCGACAGGAATACATGTCATCGACAGCAGAGAGTAGCTAGTTCAGCAATGAGGTTTCTTTACAAGGATAAATGAAGAAATTATGTTTACTTAATTATTCAGTAAAACTATGTTATTGCGAATATGATTGTTACTTGTTCATCATTGTGTCAGTGTTTTATTCGCTGAACTAAGCTTGCTTCCTTGCACGAAGAGCAACATAGTAACGAAACCCATTTGTTCATATAGGGCTACTGTAGAAACATGTCGGCGCATTTCAATGCAAGGGAACCCGCGGTGTATGTAGATAGAAACTGCTCATTCTAAGGTAATACAGATATAACGGTTCATTAAGTAAAGTCTTTATACACTACTGAAAACTTATTTTTCAAGGTAGTGACGAACCGCGCTGTGTGTTCGCTGTCGGCTATGGTAGAAACATGACGACATATGTCGACCTCCATAGAAGGGGGTGCCCTTATGGAGATATAAATGTCTCATTCTAAGGTTCATTATGCAAGGTCTTTATACACCACTGAAAACATAGTTATGGATCTTATATTGCATTTCTGTCAATAGGTCCTCAGAAATATTACACACTGCACCTTTAAAAGTTCAAATGAACAGCATGTTGTAACATTGTAAATGTCTTTTCTAAATAAAACGAGAGATTTTATTTGCTTAATTTACTATGAAAGTCTTTAAATGGTTGGAATCTTAAAGTCTGACGATTAAGAAATGACACGCAGGCTTGTTGTAAACTCTTTTTCTCGACATTGTCTCAGGACGATCGTGGCCCTGGTGTACAATGTATTAAAAACACTGATGGAGATGAACAGCAAACTGTTTGACGAACTGACAGCCTCATACAAATCTGACAGACAGCGGTAAGAATACACCTTTACTCTTTGCATTTGGTTAAAGATGACACTGCTCATGATTGCCATCACTTCTGTCCTCAGAGAGAAGAAGAAAGAGCAGGAACGTGAGGAACTGTGGAGGAAGCTGGATGAACTAAGACTGCAGGAAACATCAGCAATCCAGAATAACAGGCATGAGATGCAGTTCACCTACAGCAACAAAAACAACAACAACAACCTTCATGATAAGGATGAAAACACAGCGGCAGCCATTACTGACAGAAGTGAGAGCGACACCTGGGCCGAATGACACCGCCCTCTTTCTTTTTATCTTGCTTTACTCAGTATTTTGCTGGTCTACAAATGTAAACCAATCTAGAGTGCAGTAAAGGATATGGACCTTGAGCAATAATCGACATTTTTAAACGAGAACCTTTTTTTCTGAAAGCGTATGTAAACTAAATCAAAATGCTATTTTCTCCTGGTAAATGATAATATATTTTATGTATGTAAGTCTATTTTGGATGTAAAGTGCGGTTATAGTAAATTATCATTTTTTGTCTAATCAAAGATGTAAAATTTTCACCACACTTCAAAAAAAAAAAATTCTTAAATGTACACTATGTAACTTTTGGCACTCTAGCGGTTAAAAAACAAAACTGCAAGCATTTTGTGGATGAACATTGTTTTGGTTGTGATTCGGCTCTGCGTGACTGTACGGATGAATATGGTTATTATACTGCTCATAAAACATTCACTACTAGGGTTAAGAGATTTAACCAGTTTACAACCCGAATTCTGGAAAAGTTGGGACGTTTTTTAAATTTGAATAAAATCAAAACTAAAAGACTTTCAAATCACATGAGCCAATATTTTATTCACAGTAGAACATTGATAACATAACAAATGTTTAAACGGAGAAATTTTTCACTTTTATCCACTAAATGAGCTCTTTTCAAATTTGATGCCTGCTACAGGTCTCAAAAAAGTTGGGACGGGGGCATATTTACCATGGTGTAACATCTCTTCTTTTCAAAAAAGTTTGAAGACGTCTGGGCATCGAGTTTGAGTATCTGGAGTTTTGGTGTTGGAATTTGGTCCCATTCTTGCCTAATATAGGTTTCCAGCTGCTGAAGTGTTCGTGGTCATCTGACGAATTTTTCGTTTAATGATGCGCCAAATGTTCTCTATAGGTGAAAGATCTGGAATGCAGGCAGGCCAATTCAGCACCCGGACTCTTCTACGACGTAGCCATGCTGTTGTAATAGCTGCTGTATGTGGTTTTGCAGTGTCCTGCTGAAATACACAAAGCCTTCCCTGAAATAGACATTGTCTGGAGGGGAGCATATATTGCTCTAAAACCTTTATATACCTTTCAGCATTCATAGTGCCTTTCAAAACATGCAAGCTGCCCATACAGTATGCACATATGCACCCCCATACTTTCAGAGATGCTGGTTTTTGAACTGAACGCTGATAACACGATGGAAGGTCTCCCTCATCTTTTGCCCAGAGGACATGTCGTCCGTGATTTCCAAAAAGAATGTAAAATTGACTCGTCGGACCATAGAACACTTTTCCACTTTGAAATAGTCCATTTTAAATGAGCCTTGGCCCACAGGACACGACGGCGCTTCTGGACCATGTTCACATATGGCTTCCTTTTTGCATGATAGAGCTTTAGTAGGAGTAGTAGCTTTTATAGCTAATCGTTACAGACCTGATGTCAATTAACTTAATTTGTTGCTAGATGTTCTCCCAGCTGAATCTTTTCCAAATCTCTTGCTTTTTCAGCCATTAGTTGCCCCACGTGCCAACTTTTTTGAGACCTGTAGCAGGCATCAAATTTGAAATGAGCTCATTTAGTGAATAAAAGTGTCAAATTTCTCCGTTTAAACATGTGTTATGTTATCAATGTTCTATTGTGAATAAAATAATGGCTCATGTGATTTGAAAGTCTTTTAGTTTTCATTTTATTCAAATTTAAAAAAACGTCCCAACTTTTCCGGAATTCGGGTTGTAGATGGAAAGGATCTCAAGCTGACTAGCTGAAGATGTTACTGTAGTTTTACCCATTAATTGACATGGTAGTTTCTTTAAAATAAATTCCAGCACAGCGCTAATACAACCATGATGAAATGACCATTCACAATAGATAATGCTTACAATCAACTCGGTTAAAGAGCTACATATGGCAATTTATCTGTTCAATTAAACGCCTTACTCGCCTGTTGAGTAATTAAAACAGCATCTCTGCGTCGCTTTAACAACTTTTCAAATCTCTCAGTTCTCGCCTTCAAAAAGCCCAGCCAATGTTGATTCTTGTTTTATTACGAGCTTGGTCTCTTTTTGCCAACAGACTCTCCTCTGTTCGGCATTTTTTTTTTTTTTTTAACAGAGGTTGGAGAGTTATCTTCTACATGTCAGCCTTTCTCAACTAACCTCTGCCACTCTCACACCAGACACACGTCAAACTATCTGGAGCAACTTTTCTCTATTTGCGGATCTGACGAGAAGCACGGGCGCGTGACGCATGTATGCAAGTTTCCACAAAAAACATCTTATAATACCTTATAATAGACTTGCCATAGTGAATCAGGCTAAGACAAACAAAAGCGTTTTGGAAGAGGGATTCATGATGTATTGACTCTATTTACACGTTGTTGATTTTGGGAAAAAAAAAGTTACGTAGTTTACCTTTATGGTGTGGTCATATTTACACGAAAATTCACTCATTTCAATAGGAATTGGAAATTTTGTGTGAGGACAAAAGATTTCTCAACAGATTTCATAATGATTTCAAGTTGGTCATGTGGATTTGCCAGGTTTGCCAACAGAAAGCTGCTTGGTTTTAAAAATGTCTTCATGCATCGCTACAATATTGACCATAGACAATGGACCTTTTTTGCCGATGAAATTTCGCTAATGTGACTGCTCTTTAAATCAGTACTTTTGTCTTGTTTTTAAATGTACAGAAAAAGCAAAAGTGTATACTATATTAATCAAAATAAAAATAATTTAAGAAAAATATAATACTATTTGTTATATTATTAGTGAATATATCTTGAATTAATTCACTTTACAATAAGGTTTCATTTGTTAATCTTGGTTAATCTCATCATTTACTAACACATTTTTAAGATCAAAAATTGCATCTGTTAACATTAGTTAATGCATTGTGAAGAGGTTAATAAATGATGTAAAAATATATTGCTTATTGCTACAATTATTCATGAGACCACAAGGCATAATCAATGCATTACAAATATTTCTGTAATGCAAAAAGGCTTCGAGTAAAGTGTTTCCAATTTATTTTTATTAACATATATTCTCTAAAAACAATGTCATTTGAAGTTTTTACTGGAAAACAAGATAATACTGAAAAAAGAAAATGTTTTGTTTTAGCAGTGAATGCTGTATTTAGAAACATGAGCAAGCTTTAAAATTAAATGTCTTTAGTTTTTTAATGGTTTCAAATGAAAAAAGAAGAAGAAAGAAATTGTGTGAGTATGAAATTTGTTACGATAAATGTGACCTGAGCTGAATATTAATGTTTGATGCATGTAGCTCACATGATACACAGGTTATACTCCTTGGAAGTGTCAAAAATTAGCCTTAGCAATGCAAAAAGTGAAACTCTTGCTATTTAAGGAAGCACAAATGTAGTGACCCTGGTCAGAAAACCCTGTCCATGTGTGAGAACATTCATTGTTTATTACGGTTCAAGCTGAATCTGCCTGATGCATGAAATCTGCATCTGTTGATCATCTTTTCTTATTCATTTTGTGGATGTTTCATTTGTTTTCCTCATAATACCAGCCTTTGCATTATACATGCAACATCTTTAAATCCTACATTTCAAAAAACAACAAAAAAAAAACTATTCGTGTTCTGTATCACGTTAGTCCACTGGCTATGCATTTTTCACATTGGGATTAAAACAAGCAGATACTAGTTCTAACTTACCTCAGGGATAACTAACACTCCCCACATATAATAAAAATGATGACAAGGTTTTATTTTTTTGTAGTTTTATTTTTTCAAAATTGAATAATTCCTAATATTTAAAGAACCTATAGATAAACAATATTATTAATGAGACTCACTAACATTCTAACGCATTCTCATCCTTTGGCGTCATATGTGACGCCTTATGACAAAACGGCGAAATACTACGCACATGGCACCCTTTATCGTCAATATAACACGCACTGTGATGGGTAGGTTTAGGTGTGGGGTAGGGTCTGCGTCTCATATTCACGCTAAAGGATGCCAGTCAACTTTATGACGCCTTGGGTTCGCGTGTTATATTCACGCTAAAGGGTGCCATGTGCGTAGTATTTCGCCGTTTTGTCATATGGCGTCACATATGCCGCCAAAGGATGAGAACGGGCTCAACATTCCATTCAACATTCAAGTTTTTGTTTTACTTCAACAAATTATGGTCTTATTGCTATGCAGTATGATATTACAGGGTCTCATGTTATAAAATAATGGTTTTGGGGGGGGGGGTTGCTGTGAGAATGTGTAAAATAACCTTGTTGTAATGTGCTTTCCTGCATTAAAAAGCCAGGCTGCTGTTTATTTTTACATGTCATATTAGTGGTCTGTATGCATGGAATAACAGTCTCAATCTCTCTTTCTCTCTCCACTCTCTCTATCTCTCTCTCACTCACTCACACACACACTCTCTCTGACTATTTAAAAATATTTAATTATTTTGAATTAATACAGAATTATTAATAAAAAATTAAGAAATTAATAAAATGATTCAATGACTCCCTTATAAAAAACTTCTATTGTTCAATTACTAAATTAATCAGTGTTTTTGAACTAATCTCTTGAGTGAATTATTCAATGACAAATAGATTTGTCACTTATCGCCACCTACTGGTGTAATGATGCAATTTAATTTTGATTTGAAGCATCACCTCACTTTCAAAAGGTGATTTACTCTATTTTGATCGCTACCATAGACATCGGTGTTTATGTACGAACTATAAACTTTTATCCCAGTACTTCTGTGATAGTTTGAATTATTGTAAGACTGAACTAATGATGGGGTTGAAAAGACTGTTTCAAACCTAATCTGCTCCCTCTGGGTCAGAAAGAATTGAAAAATAACAGTAAAGTAAATATTCCATTTAAAATAAATGCTGTTGAAGCTTTCTCTTCATCAACAAATTCTGAAATGTATCACAGTTTCCAAAAAATATCACGCAGCACAACTGTTTTCAACATTGATAATAATTAGAAAGTTTTCTTGAGCATCAAATCATCATTAGAATGATTTCTGAAGGATCATGTGACACTGAAGATGCTGAAATATCTACTTTGATCACAGGAATAAATTACATTTTAAAATACAGTATATTAAAAAAGTTATTTGAATTATAATCGAATTTATAATATATTTTATTTAAAATATATTAGTAAACAGTTCTTTCAAATAAAAATTCTGAATACTGATGTTTTCCTTTATTTCTGATCAAAATACTGCCTTGGTGAGCAGAAGAGACTTCTTTCCCAAACATATTTATTTTAAATCGTTTGAATGTACGAATGTATTATATGATAAAAAAAAATATATATACGATTAGGCCTTCATGGTAAAATGCTAGTTTAAATCTAGCTGCATGACTAAGATAGACATGTTTCACATCTAAAATAGACAATTTCCATATTTTCAGATATAATAAATCCCATTTTTTTCAGTTGTACAAAAGAGGAAAAGGTTTTGCCAAAAAAAGAATTTTTTGTACAGAATATAGTTATAAGAATAAGTAATTTTATAGTTTATAGCTTCATGAAAAGAAAAAAAAAAATTATTTTAAGTTATCTGGTAATTGTTTTGTATGTTGCATTTATTCAAACCAGTAGCCTGTCTTCACTTACGATTCAGTGTAAGCTTATGGGAAATGATATCGTGAGAGCATTTCAAATAATCTTTACATTTGATTGTCTGTGTTGTTCAGTCTTCCTCAATAGTGCAAGGCCTGAAAGGGTTTATGCACGGACTGGAAGAGACTGGCTCTTTTAATGATCTAGGAAGTTATTGTCATGATGGATGATGGAAGCGGTGAGCTGCTTTAATCATGGAGACTTTGAAATAAAGGTCAGTTAGCAGGCGAGAGAGGAATTAATCCCAAATATAGCACGATAAATGTCATCCTCTGGTTACGAGCAGTTCATTTGTTTAATTATATATATATATATATATATATATATATATATATATATATATATATATATATACATGTATATACTGTTGAACTTAAATCAGATTTTTTTCAATGTATTGCGAATGTTTTCTGTCACATATAAAATAGACATGATTTGGATTAACAATTGTAATACTATTATGTTTAATGACCGCATGACTCATAAGCTCATTTTTGTGTTTGTGTGTTTTTGATGGATTGTTGGTAATGGGAATGGATGAAGAGAGACAGTAAGAATTTTAAAGTTGCATTTAGAGCAAATTTGATGGACAAAAGTAGTGGCTACAGTTCTAATATAAGAAAACATAACTTTCTCTGATTTGTTTCAATGTCTTGATCAATTTTGCAAACCCTAAGCATATCTTAAAGGAGTAGTTAACTTTTAAATGAAAATGACCCCATGATTTACTCACCCTCAAGTCATGCTAGGTGTATATGACTTTCTTCTTTCAGATTAATATAATCAGAGTTATATTAAAAAATGTCCTGGCTCTTCTGACCTTTATAATGGCAGTGAATGGCTGTTTCTGTTTTGAAGTCCATAAAAGTGCATATATCCATCATAAAAGGGCATCTATCCATCATAAAAGTGCATGATCCATCATAAAAGTGCTCCACACAGCTCTGGGGGTTAATAAAGGCCTTTTGAAGTGAAGCAGTGCGTTTGTGTAAGAAAAATATCCATATTTAAAACTTTATGAAGTAAAATAATTAGCTTCCGGACCAACGAAAATATGGATTCCACTTAAGTCTAAAGCGCAACTTGTAATGCAAGGTACTGCTGATAGTTACGATACGCCATGATACACTACTACTTCCGATGTCACAAGTTGCGCTAGGCAAGTAGACTGCTTATGGCCGGAAGATAGACTTTTACTTCATAGCGTGTTAAATATTAATGTTTTTCTTACACAAACACATCGGTTCACTTCAGAAAGCCTTTATTAACCGACGGAGCCGCGTGGAGTTCGTTTATGATTGACAGATGCACTTTTATGAGCATGGAGTTTCTCTGCTTTTTGAAATAATACAACGGACAGGTAGTCTGTCACCTAAATTTGATAATGAATGAGTTTGTATGTCCTTCATTATTCTGAAATATAGCTGACTTTCCCAGAACTCAAAACATGCCTAATTTTTTTAAAGAACTGAAATTTGTTTAAAATAGAAAAAACGCATGAATACATCACACACATCAGGCATTGTTTTGTCTAAAATCACTTGAGAACGTGTTCAAATTGCATGAGAAATGTGTCTAATCACTTAATATGATTTGGTACTCTTACATTTCTCATTCCTCCGTGGTTACCCAGTGTAGAGTCTCTGTAAAGACATCTCCAGATGTGTGTTATCTATAATTGTCCAGAAGGTGGCGTCCCAGACTTGCTCGTGTGTGTCCACGTGACGGGCTTTCAGTGAAGGGAAAGCCGCTTTAAGACCATTCTATATAACCATATAGACCATAAGGTAGCCTACTATCGGTTTCGGAAACAATAAAATAATAATGATCCACTGCAGCTGTGACTTGAATGCAGCGCTCAGTCTCAATACTATATTAATCTAGCTACTGCCGTTTTAGGGCCCTAATTTTTCACACTCGTAACAGTGATACAAACTGCTTTAAAAACACATCGAATCTGAAGGTCGACTGGTCACCTCATGGCAGCCAGTGGTGTGGATGAATTCTCCTCCACAATGACTTTTCTAGCTTTGCTTTAGAGACAAATGTAGGCTACGGATCACATTGTTTCATTTTAAAACGTATCTTAGATGCTTTAACTTTTCGTCTCCCCTGCATTTAATGAAATGTTGATTTCACTACTTCATATATCAATAGTGTTGTAATGTGACGAATGTTTTTTTTAAAGTACATATATTCCATGTAGGCTACTCCCTCATTTTATTATGAATTAGTATATGCAATTAGTAAAATTATGTGATTTTTTTTTTATATATTTTTTTTTTGTCATGTTGCTCGGCAGGACATGTCAATGTGTTATGCTATCCTGACACTTTTTAAAAAATGTTAAAGTTATTTTTCGTATTAAACTTAATGTAAGTATTAATGTTAAAAATAAGAACATGTGTTCATTATTTTTATTATTATTATTATTTGTGATTATTAGAAAAACTACCACCAAATTAAAAACATGCGTTCATTAAAAATGTATGTACCTAAATAAAATATTTTATTTACCTCCTTTGGGGTCTTGAGTGTCAAAATATTCAATGATATACTCAAGAGATTGCCAAAAAAAGAATCCCTGAAAAATACATTTATGTATTTCATGGGTCATAATGTGGACAATCACACAATTTCCAGATTTTTCTTGTTTAAAATATTATTGCAAGTAAAGTATATTAACCCCTGGTTTCACAGACAAGGCTGAAGTCTCAAAATAAATTGCATGTTTGAGCTGTTTTAACTGAAAGCAACTTGCACTGAGATATCTTAAAATGTGTCAGAGCCATTGTTTTGTCTCAAGATTCACATCAGTAGGCTAATGTTTTTTTATGGCACATTTATAAAAGGTGCGCTGTGTAATATTTAGGAGGATCTGTTGACATAAATGCAATATCATATACAGTACATAACTTTGTTTTCAGTGGTGTATAAAGACCTTACTTAATGAACTGTTATGTTTTTATTACCTTAGAATGAGCCATTTCTATCCACACACACCGCGGGTCCCCTTATATTGACATGCGCCGACGTGTCTCTGCAGTGGCCCTAAACAGACAAACGCGTTTCGTTACTATGTTGTTCTTCGTGCAAAAAAGCTAGCTAAAGTCAGCGAATAAAACACTGACACAATGATGAACAAGTAACAATCGTATTCACAATAACATAGTTTTACTGAATAATAAAGTAAACATAATTTCTTAATGTATCTTTGTAAAGAAACCTCATTGCTGAACTATCTTTTCCTTTTGGCCACTGTAAATTTTGTTGGTTGCAATTCGTATCCTCACCACTAGATGCCGCTAAAAATCACACACTGCACCTTTAAATGTCCTAATTGATCTAAGGTCTAATCCTGACCCCTAAAGCTGCGTTCACACTACAAGCGACCAAGCGACACGATACCATTCCTTTTCAATGGTGAGCGCGCGACTTCAGGCAACACGTGCGGTCTACCGGTTGGGACGTGTCCTTTGGCTACCGGATGGGACGTGTCTGGCGACGCGACAAAGTTGAGATCTGTTTAACTTTATGCAAATTAAGAGGGACTTTCGGAAGCGACAACCAATAGGAGCGGAGCGCGCATGATCCTTCTCCACATCATTGGATGTCATTCATAAAGGCAACAAGTAGTGGGAACGCCCACTGGCGACCTCATCGCCAGCCACTGGCGACATGCAGCGACAAAGTCGCTTGTAGTGTGAACGGGGCTTAAGCCCTGTCTGTGAAACCAGGCCTTTATTAGATTCACCTTGCTAGTACTAGGTTGCCTTTTTGCCTTCAGAACTGCCTTAATTCTTCGTGTCATGGATTCAGCAAGCTCAGAGTTTCTGATCCATATTGACATGAGAGCATCACACTGTTATTGCAGATTTGTTGGCTGCACATCCATGATGTGAAACTCCCGTTACTCCACATCCCAAAGGAGCTTTATTGGACTGAGATCTGGAGACTGTGGAGGCCATTTGAGTTTAGTGAACTTGTTGACATTGACAAGAAATCAGTTTGAGATGATTTCAGCTTTGTGACATATGTATTATCCTGCTGGAAGTAGCCATCGGATGATGGGTTCACTGTGGTCATAAAGAGATGGACATGGTCCGCAAATGTTGTCAGGTAGACTGTGGTGTTGATGATGATGATGATCAACTGGTACTAAGAGGCCCAAAGTGTGGAAAGAAAATCTCCTCCACACCATTACACCACCAGCAGCCTGAACCGTTGATACAAGGCAGGATGGATCCATGATTTCATGTTGTTTTCGTCAAATTCTGACCCGACCATCTGAATGTCACAGCAGAAATCGAGACTCATCAGAGCAGGCATCGTTTTTACAATCTTCCAGTTTTGGTGATCCTGAGTGAATTGTAGCTTCAGTTTCTGTTCTAATCTGACAGGAGTGTCACCGGTGTGTCTTCTGCTGCTGTAGCTCTGCTTCAACTGTTGTGTTTTCAGAGATGCTCTTCTGCAGACCGAGTGGTTATTTGAGTTACTGTTGCCTTTCTATCTGCTCAAACCAGTCTGGCCGTTCACCTCTGACCTCTGACATCATCAAGGCATTTTCACCAGCAGAACTGCTGCTCACTGGATATTTACTTTTTTTCTGACCATTCTCTGTAAACCCGAGAGATGGTTGTGTGTAAAAATCCCAGTAGATCTGCAGTTTCCGAAATGCTCGGACCAGCCCGTCTGGCACCAACAACCATGAGACATTCAAAGTCACTTAAATCTCCTTTCTTCCCCATTCTGATGCTCAGTTTGAACTTCAGCAGATTTTCTTGAACATGTCCAATATATAAAACTGTAATTTTTCTCTTTGGACTGTAATATTCCATGTCATTTCATTTGCCCATTTTATTATATTGTGTAGTATGTTATAGTGCCATATATAGTATAATTAGCAGGCATCTTCTTCTCAGTCTGAAGGACAGTCAGGACCCCTGTGAGTCCACAGACGTCAGACGTTCCCCTCAGAGTTGTTATATTGATGCTCTCCGAAACCCCATTGCTTTCAATTAACCTTTCGCTTTAGACCACTGACGCAAAAGCAAATGAGATGAGAGGATATTTCAATGCTTCATCAAGGTTTGTTTGTAATAAAAAAGTAAAAAAATCCAGCTGGACTGCTTGTAATTCTGATTAACCGCTTAGTCCTGGTAACGTCAATTAAACAAGTCTGTATTTGCTGACTTCATTTGAAAGGCTATACACGTAGGAGCTACTTTTAGTGCCAACCATGAGTTATTGTCTCTCTCTTTATCTCTTTTTCACTGCAGTCTATTTATGTATTTGTACCGCTTGACTTTTTTGTACTTGGTATTTTAATAGTGCCATAAATCGTGTTTGTTCAGACAGTCCTGAAGCTGCAGTTAAAATGGGCGATTGGAAGGACAGACTGACTTGAAGATTTCCTTATGAGATTAAAATGCTTTTGGAAATGATCCCCTAAAGTATCAGTGGGTTTATAGTAGCCTACCACACCTGCTGCGCCTTCTGTTGATTTCAGTCATTAACTCATTCTAAAATCAATTGGCAGTGATTTGGTATTTCAGAACGTTCCAGAAATAACAAAGGATGTTGATTCAGGAACATGGTGAGCCTCATGATGAAGCAGGTCATTTTCATTTCAAGCACAATGCCTTTGTTAACTAATGTGTATTTGACCATGACTGTCAATCATATTTCTATACATTTGTGATTTTGGTCAAACATGAGCTTGGGCCGGTAGTTTTGGTAAAAAACAACAACTTTGAAATGCGCAATTGCATCAAATGTCCATAAAGGAAAGGACATAAATAATTGAATGAATTATAAATTTAATTGATTGGTCACACTTGCCCATTATTCTCTTGTAAAGGAAAGTTGAATGAATTTAGTGAGCTAAATCAATAGTTGATACTTTTATTATTATTATTATTATTATTATTATTATTATTGGCATTTAATATTTGACCACTAAGAAAAAAATTATAATTGGATGTAAACAATTGCTTAAAAGGAAAAGTTGAATGATAATTAATGAAAACTTGATTGAAAATGAATGAGCTCATTATTATTATTAAATCAAATGATCAATGAAATGTTTTAAAGAAAATATTTTATAAATCATTTATAAGCTAAATAAATATTTTATTATGATATTAGGAAATAGAGATAAAGGAAAAGTATAATGATAATTAATGACAACTTAATGATTGAACATTAATGAGCTTATTATTATTATTATTATTATTAATTGATTAATTAACTAACTAAAATGATCAAATTAAATTAAATGTTTTAAAGAAAATATTTTATGAATAAGTTATGTGCTAAATAATTATTAAGCTCATTATTATTATTATTATTATTATTATTGGCATTCTATTATTGGCATTATTATTATTTATTTTTTATAAATTATTATTTAGCTTAATTAAATGATTTATTATATTTATTAATGGAATAAAATGCTAATTAAATTAAATGTTTTAAATGAAATATTTAATGAATAAAGTATAATCTAAATAAATAGTTTATACCTTATAATAATAATAATAATAATAATAACCTGTTTCAGGTTAATAACCAACAAACTATAAGCAAATGACAAAATACAACAGACACAGACAACTGAACAACACAGAACAAACACGTGATGCATTCACAATTTGTCCACTAAGAAAAGAATAAACGCAATGATAATTGAATGAAAAGAAATATTCTAAGCAAAAGTTGAATGAATAATTAATTAGCTTAATTCAATTATTATTGGTATGCTTTTTGCAGTCATTAAGTCATTAAATATATTTTTCAGATATGTTTAAACTGAGTAGGTTTTTTTCTTGATTTGTATTTGCATCTTTGCACAGGAAGTGATGTAGAAAGCATGAACAGGCAAGTGCAAAGTGATCCCGGAGCACATGCTGAAACATCAGTAAAAGTGCAGTCGGCAGCGTTACGTAACAGTCTGAGCCGAGGACTCCTGTGGCCGCAGGGCTTTGTCACAAACATCACAACAAACACTTACATTGTTAAAATGGTCAACAAATGTATAATTGAGCAAAATATGAATAAATAAAGGATGTCTATGGAGCTGAAAAAATAGTTATCTATGTATAGTTATCTATCTATTTAGATGTATTCCTTTTTAATCAGTGTTTATGTATCTATATATGAGTTTCGAAGGGTTTTGCTTCTGTCATGTATAATTACACTGCGCTTAAAAGTAGGCAGAGCATTGATGATGTGAAAAGGTTATAAAATCCTCACTGAACTCATTTTTGATCTTTTATTACACATTGTCTGCCTCCTCAATAAATCATAAACTCGGCCACTGTCTTGTTATTTTTTATTGCCTGCCTAATTTCAGAGCCTAGATTTGTCCTGGTCTGAAACGTGAGGGCATCTAATCTCAGCTGACATGGAAAGAGAGTCGTGCTTTTGATGCTGATAGAAGCTGAAGTTGGAGACATATAAGAGGCTCTCAGAGTCCCTCACGTGACAGAGGAATGTCGCAGCTGTGTGAGCTGTGTTTGTATTATTTAATCATCCCACAAATCCTCACGCTCCCCCACTCGTTCAAACTCCTCTCTCTTTGCGAAAAAAAGAGCTTGAGATTTTGCATGACTGAAATGTTTTCAAAATAAATATTAAATCAGCACAAGCTGATAACAGACATATTAGGTATTTCTTCGGTTACATTAATGTTATACTTGCACAATATGATGGCTACAGATTTTCCATATAAGGCCACATTATTCATCATCATTTGTGTATTGTTAATCATCTTGCATTGTCAACAAGTCAGTCTGTATGTGCATCTCATGTGCGAGCTGCAAAGGTCAAACACGTCAGCGTTGTGGAATGCAAAAACATTCTGTGTGAACATACACTTATAAGGTTTGTAAAACTATTAAAATACTGTTACTTCTAATAAAACTATGTCTATGTTTTATTATTTAAATTCGTTTATATAACACACGAGTATGTGTCACTATCAAAACATGTTTGTGGTGATAAACATTTTAATTTGAATGAATGTCTGTTAATGGGTATGTTCAGACCTGCACGAACATTCAATTGCCATCAGTGGTGCAACACATTTTTGTTTTAGGAAGAGGCGTTCTAATCTCTTTTCTTTGGAAGTAATTGTGACCTTTGATGACATAATTCTGACTTTTTTCTCAGAAACTCAGAATATACTAGAAATAAACTCAATTGTGTGAGAAAAAAAGTCAGAATTGTAAGATAAAAATTCACAATTCAGAGAAATAAAGTCAGAAGTGTGAGAAATAAACTCGCAATTGCAATTTAAGAAGTGTGAGTTATCTTGCAATTCTGACTTTATTTCTCAGAATTGTGATATAAACTCATAATTGCAAGTTATAAAGTCAGAATTGGAAGATATAAACTTGTAATTATGAGAAAAAAGTCAGAATTGTGTGAGATGAACTCGCAATTGTGAGACAAAAGTCAGAATTGTGAGATAAAAGTCACAATTTCGAGAAATAGAATTGCGTGATAAAAAGTTGAAATTGTGAGAAATAAAGTAAGATTTGTGAGATATAAACTTGCAATTGCAAGACAAAAAGTCAGGATTGTGAAATGAAAAGTCGCAATTGAAAGAAAAAAGTCGTAATTGTGAGAGATATTCGCAATTGCGAGAAATAAAGTTAGAAGTGTGAGATAAAAAGTTGCGATTGTGATATATAAACTTGCAATTGCGAGAAAAAGTCGTAATTGTGAGATATTCGCAATTACAAGAAATAAAGTGCAAGATAAAAAGTTGCAGTTGTGAGAAATAAAGTAAGAATTGCAAGCTATAAACTTGCAATTTCGAGAAATAAAGAGTTGCGAGATATGAACACGCAATTGTGAGAAATAAAGTTAGTAGTGTGAGATATAAACTAGCAATTGTAAGAAATAAAGTTAGAAGTGTGAGATAAAGTCGCAATTGTGAGAAAAAAAGTAAGAATTGCGAGATATAAACTTGCAATTGAGAGAAAAAAGTTTTAATTGTGAGATAAAGTCTAAAATTGCGAGAAATAAAGTTAGAAGTGAGAGATAAAAAGTCGCAATTGTGAGAAATAAAGTTAGAAGTGAGAGATAAAAAGTCGCAATTGTGAGAAATAAAGTTAGAAGTGAGAGATAAAAAGTCGCAATTGTGAGAAATAAAGTTAGAAGTGAGAGATAAAAAGTCGCAATTGTGAGAAATAAAGTTAGAAGTGAGAGATAAAAAGTCGCAATTGTGAGAAATAAAGTAAGAATTGCAAGCTATAAACTTGCAATTTCGAGAAATAAAGAGTTGCGGGATATGAACACGCAATTGTGAGAAATAAAGTTAGAAGTGTGAGATATAAACTAGCAATTGTAAGAAATAAAGTTAGAAGTGTGAGATAAAGTCGCAATTGTGAGAAAAAAAGTAAGAATTGCGAGATATAAACTTGCAATTTCGAGAAATAAAGAGTTACGGGATATGAACACGCAATTGCAAGAAATAAAGTTAGAAGTGTGAGATATAAACTAGCAATTGTAAGAAATAAAGTTAGAAGTGTGAGATAAAGTCGCAATTGTGAGAAAAAAAGTAAGAATTGCGAGATATAAACTTGCAATTGAGAGAAAAAAGTTTTAATTGTGAGATAAAGTCTAAAATTGCGAGAAATAAAGTTAGAAGTGAGAGATAAAAAGTCGCAATTGTGAGAAATAAAGTTAGAAGTGAGAGATAAAAAGTCGCAATTGTGAGAAATAAAGTAAGAATTGCAAGCTATAAACTTGCAATTTCGAGAAATAAAGAGTTACGGGATATGAACACGCAATTGCAAGAAATAAAGTTAGAAGTGTGAGATATAAACTAGCAATTGTAAGAAATAAAGTTAGAAGTGTGAGATAAAGTCGCAATTGTGAGAAAAAAAGTAAGAATTGCGAGATATAAACTTGCAATTGAGAGAAAAAAGTTTTAATTGTGAGATAAAGTCTAAAATTGCGAGAAATAAAGTTAGAAGTGAGAGATAAAAAGTCGCAATTGTGAGAAATAAAGTTAGAAGTGAGAGATAAAAAGTCGCAATTGTGAGAAATAAAGTAAGAATTGCAAGATATAAACTTGCAATTGGGAGAAATAGTCAGAATTGTGAGATATAAACTCACAATTGTGATAAATACACTCAGAATTGCAAGTTTAAGTCTCAAAATTCTGACTTATGTTTTACAGAATTGTGAGATATAAGCTCATAATTGCGAGTTATAAAGTCCTGATTGTGAGATATAATAAAACTGGCCAACCAACCTGTTCATGTGTACAGAGACGCTGCTGTCACTTAATAATTAAGACTTGGTGGCAATTATGTATGAAATTAATGATTATTTTTGCTAGTGGTATAGAAATTAGGAGAACATGGGGGCAAGTTGTACAAGTACATGTAGCACAACTTAGCATTGCTGTAGTGCAAATAAGCCCAGAATAGAAAGCACTCCAGTGTCTAAAGAGTCTCCAGTGACGTCTCTGCAGTGCCTGAAGCTAGTGCTGTTTTTTCATCTGCTTGATTCTTGTTGAATGTTGTTGATTTAAGAGTGCTGCAACTGAGCGGATTCTGTGAAAAGTAGATGTAGTGACGTCAGTTTTTAAAAAAATTTAAGGGCTGTTTACACAACACCATTTCCAACTAAAAACAGAAAACGTATGCGTTTTGGATGTTCATTTACACAAATTTTTAAAAATGGTTTTCAAATTGCAAGTTTTTGAAAACGATATCGTTATCGTCTGCATGTCAACTTCAAAAACATGAATTTGTGAAAACTGTGACCGATGCACATGCGTATTCATGTTCAGTCTATAGGTGCGTAGTGTTTCTTTCCAAAGTGACATCGCCAACTACTGGCCTGGCAGCAGAATGCAGCATTTTTAGCTGTTTCCATGGATCAGTGTGAATGGTGATGGTTTTGATAACTTTGTCGTCTGTACGTAAAAACGCGAAGGAAAAACTTCTCTTTTAAACGTACCCTTAAACTGTTGATTGTTGAAATGCAGAAATTGACTTATTATCAGAAAAACTTGTTTGGCTTGTCAACAAAAGGAAGTTAACATCATGTATTTATTGAACAAACGGCTGGGACATCAATTTATTATGATCGCAAAATACAATAATTATGGTCATTTAAAAATACATCCCTTAAGTATAGCATTTACTGTAACAGGCCCAATTTAAATGAATGTTTGAACACAATCAATTCAGCAAGAAACGTTTGAGAATAGAAGGCCAATAATAAGATTCTTGCAACTCTTTACAATGAAGCAAAATTCATAAACATCTTCCTGTATTCTAAAATCTAAATTTCTTCTCCCTTCCTTCAACTGCAGAAACACAGCAAAGGATAAAGTGAATGACTAACTGAAATTACAAACATCTCAGCTTTATTTGTGCTCTCTGCCAAACCACTTTCCAAATACTTTCTTTGCCCTTAGGTGGACATACTATGCAGCTTCATTCCCAAATAGAGAGACAGACTTATATGAAGATGAGCGGAACTGACAACTTTGCTTAGAAGCGGCAGCTTTTTTTCCCCTTCCTTTTTGAAGGAAAAAGGGGAAGGGAGATGAAGGAGACGGGAATAACCCACACTGACTCAACCCTCTGAGGTAGAGTAACATTAGCAGGGATATTACACTCAATTCTATCATCCATTGTGCAATTTGTTCATTATGGAACAAACATTAATAGTGATCTAAGGCACCCAGCAAACAATGTCAAATTCGTTCTTATAAACGTGACAAGCACCAAAAGATGCCTTATTGATATTATAGTATGCACGTAACTATGTGAGACTAAGACGTTAATACAATAACCATTTATGCATGTTCTCCTGACATATTGCTTTTATTATATTTCCTATGTGCTAAAAGTAGCTACAACAAGCACACTTGACATTTCTAAGTAAGTTAGATTAAGAAATGACAGGCCCACGTGATCTATATGCACATTTTATTCCACTTTGTATTTCCAAATCTAAATCTTAATCACATCCTGAACTAGACATGAGTTTGGACTAGAAAAAGTCCTTTTTGGTCATTAAAGGGAAAGTGCCGACCCTTTTATTATTTGCTCTAAAATTGCAAATGCGTACAATGTAAGTAGAGTACAAGCCACTGATGTTTCCATTTACACAATTAGATATCCAGTTTCAAAAAATGACTGATGTTATATTTAGTATTTTGTATTTTAAAAGTGCAGTTTAATAGGAGTCCATTTGTGCCCTCTAAATATCTAAATATACATAAAACCTGATGCTAAACATATAAATTTCAGTGAATTTTCCAGATATCAACACCTTTAGACCTGATGTAATTATACAAGGTTAAAAATTGTGAACTAACAAAAATATATTAAAAATATACTATTGCTGTTCAATTACAGTCAACACAAAACGGTCTGCAACCCATTACTTCCTTAATATGATGTATTTAAAAGCATATTGTACTATCATGTTTGATTGTACAAATGGTCATTAAATAGCAGGACGCTATAGAATGCCTGAGGCTAAAGGTCAAGGTCAAACTTATGTTCATTATTATTGACCTAACCTTTATTATACTTATTTTAATCAGCAAATTGAAAGATTATCAATAACAATAGCCCAAAACGATGCCTAAATGCCTGTTCGGCTGTTGTTTTTTATAAAACACTTGGCTTGGATTAAAAAATAGTTTCTGAAGCAGACCAAGTTATTACATTTTAATCAAACATTACAACAAAAACAAGCATTTTTTTCTTCTTTGGAACAACGTGATGAATTGTGCACAATAGGAACAGGAATGTGTTTTAAGAAAAAGTCCATTCGGATTACAAGTAAAGAGATAATCTGTGCACTCCTGGCTACAACCCTGAACTAATAGATTTCATCTAAAGTGCAACTGCAAGTACAATATATTCCTATGTAATTAATCCAGTATAATAATAAAAAATAGATGTTACAATAGCTACAATAATACAAACAAATAATTATTCAGACAAACAAACCTGGTGATACATTAAAATAATAGCAGATGTAATAACGGAAAACACATGGATAGATGAACAGTACAATTCACTGTGAATTTGAGTTTGAGTGTGGAAGAAAACAAAAGCGAATAGACCTTAGTCAGGTTAGACGCCATATTGAATTTTACGCAGAAAACAAGGCTGTGAGGGATACAATTACAGTCTTTACAATGTCATGCGCTGTATAAAAGTCATGTCATCTCAACTAACAGCTGTTTTGTGGAGTTTTGTCAACTAAAAGTTTTTCGAGTCTAGTTCCGGCGGCTGAGTGACCTCTGACAAGACGCATGACGTATGATGTAGGAGTAGCGTAAGCTTAGGTGAGAGAAGACGACTCTTGCGGTTCAAACAAACAGGGCTGGGCAACAAAGTCAAGGTCCTCCAACATTTCTCTGTAAATATTCTCATTTTAGACTTCTAATTCGTGACCAATGCTTGTTTGGCTCTATCCTCTACGCTTCTGCGTTCGTCAATACGTCATGTGTCGGGTCAGAGGCCACTCTTCCGCTGGAACTAGACTCGCGTACGGCCGTTACCAGAAGCAAATGATTATAGTTTATAAAGTTATTTATTCTTTTACATGGCTTCGCTTGAGAAGGCTTTATTAACCCCCTGGAGCTGTATGGATTACTTTTATGATGGATGGATACGCTTTTTTGGGCTTCAAAAGAAATTAATTTCATTTTTGGGTGAACTATTCCTTTAATTTTTGAAGATTCTCTGGATTAACCAAACGTTTAAGAATCATAAACTTTTGTTGCTCACAGAGCTTATTTTCTAAAACTATCCAAAAGCCAATGGAAAAATCATAATGGGTTTTTGTTGAGGGAACCAGTGTGATGGTAACTTCTGGGTTGGCCAACAAAAATACATCATCTCTGCAGAATTCTATTCCTGTAAGAAAGTAAATATTGCGCCATCATGACTAAGGTCTGCACTCATTATTAGCTAAGTTCTCATTTAAGATGATTGTTTTTTTTAAAATATATTTTATTTTGTTTATTTTATTACTATTTCATAACTCCTGTAAAGATAAGAAAGTATTCACTGTTGAAATGGTTGCATCACAATATGTATTTATTCATATTGAAAACCAGAAGATCCTGACACTTTGGGACTTGTTGGTTGTTAAAAGACCAGCATTTGTTTCCATTTACCATTGAGCTCACTGAAGAGCTAGCAGTTTGCATCTTGCCTTTTCTCGAAAACCTCAAAGTACTTAAAAAATACAGGCATTTACCCTGTTTTTATTGCACGCTTCTATGTCTCCGGTCCTCAAGCAGCACCTGCTGACAGGCCACCCTCCCCCGTCTATCACTACATTACATTTATTCGACTGACAGAGGATCCGAGCAGCTTAGAAGCAGTGGTTTTTCAACCCCAAGTATAACAGTGGTTGGTTTCGTAAGGCGAAAGAGATTCACATGCAAAACATCCTCCAGCCCTCTAGATGGAGCTGCGGCGTTTGGAGAGTCTTTGGTAATGTGCTGGGCTGAGCAGGCCCGTGTACACTGAACTGGTGCCGGAGTGCTCCTGCAAGGCACTGCACACGCAGCCGTTGGAGTGGAGGGCGTCGGAGATCTCGCTGTGCTCCATGTATGTGTCCGAAGTGGACAGATCGTGAGAGATAATCATCGGAATTGAGTAGCGCATCTTCTCCTGGCTTTTGTACCAGAGGCAAGAGCACATGGACTGGAAATGCAGCACTTCGGCGTAGACGTTACACAACCCTTTCCCGGACCCATGGGCCGCACCAGATGAGGACGGTGGGTCAGACATAGTCCCTCCGCCGCCGCCAGTCTTTCTGCTGCGGGACAGCAACGTGCGCTGTTCGGCGTCGCGGCGTTCGTCCTCGGCATTCATAGTCATGAAACGCAGAACCACCAGGTTCAGGAAGGCGCCGATGACTGTGAGGCCCGTGAGGATGTACATGAAGCTAAACGCTACGTACTGGGGGTTGGTTTGTAACGCATTATCCTTCTGCAAGGCCACGTAGTCCCCAAAACCAATGGTGGTGAGTGTTATGAAGCAGTAATAGTACGCATGAAAGAAGCTCCAGTCCTCGTAGCGGGAGAAGGCCGCCGCTCCCACACACAGCGTGCTCATGCAGGATATTAAGCCAATGCACACCATGTTGGCCATGGAGACCTCGGTGTGCCGAAGGCCAAGACACTTTTTGAGACGGTGCAGCAGGTACTTGACGAAGGTGTTGATGCGTTCACCCAGACTTTGGAACATCACCAGGGTAAGGGGGATCCCCAGGAGAGCGTAGAA
The DNA here is from genome assembly GCF_051911475.1 of Siphateles boraxobius. Classification (NCBI taxonomy): domain Eukaryota; kingdom Metazoa; phylum Chordata; class Actinopteri; order Cypriniformes; family Leuciscidae; genus Siphateles; species Siphateles boraxobius. The sequence goes on along the minus strand of NW_027509208.1, from coordinate 22,689,288 downwards.
CATGCAGAACACCTTCCCACCATCCGTGCTGGGAGCCGCATGACCGTATCCTAGAAAATAGAATAAACATAATTCATTTTTATTTTTAGGGTTGTCAGCAATCCATCTGTTTTTTTTTTATAACTTCAGCAAAGCTTTTAAAGAGGACCTATTATGCTTTACATTTTCAACTTTGATGTGGAGGGTGTTGTTCTCTATATCAGTAAGCACTGTTTCAGAACTCCATTATCGTCTCGTATTTTCTTCCAGGAACATACACATCACAATATTCCTCATTGAAATAATTCCCGCCCAAGGCATATGCAAAAAAATTGGACAAGGCCTGGTTGAGTTGTGTTAGAAGTGTGTTAAAACTTGGGGTTATGGTACGGGGGGGGTATAACACGCTTAACGTGGTTGACCAATCCCAACACACTGTCCAGCCAACCAATCAGAGCACACTGCGCTTTTCAGAAGGAGGGTCTTCACACTTTGTAAAAGGGCATACCCGGTTCTCTTTAAATAATAGGGATGCACAATATCGATCGGTATAATATATACAATACTGTTATTGGATATTTAATTGCATTTGCATTCTGCCTGTTTTTACCTTTTCAATCATTTGCGCTCACTTTACAGTCGAGTCGCATTATATCGTTATATTGCTTTATACAATACAGATTGTTTCAAAGCAGCTTCACAGTAATAAACAGGAAAATAAGTGTTGTTGCAAAAATTCATCAATTATGAAAATACAGATCTGTCATTATTCAGCTCAATTTAGTGTAATTCAGTGTTGCAAAGTTCATCAATTTTGAAACGAATTCAATTCAATTCATATAAAGCAGCTCTACAGAAGGGGATAGTGTAATTATTCAGCTCAATTTAGTTCAATGTTGATTCAATTCAGCTCAATAACAGTGTCAATGTTGCCAAGTTTATCAGGTACTATGAAATTAATTCAATTCAGTTGTAAAGCATCTCAGAAGGCAGCTCAATTTAGTTCAGTGATGATTCAATTCAGTTTAACAACAGTATGAATGTTGCAAATAGGCCTACATCAATTATGAAACATGTAATTAAATTATAAAGCAACACTACAGAAAACAATAGAGTCGTTATAGCTCAAGTCAGTTTGTGGCAAGTGTTGAAGTGTTTTCATAATGTGCAATAAAATGTTGTGATGCCAAAATTCACTTTCATAATCAGACCCTGAAACTGATTTATTTTTCATTTATTTAGACAAAATAGTATTATAATAACCACCATTTACTGGATATCAGCCATATAACATTATTGGCATCAGCCAAAATGTTAATATCAGTGATATGGGAATGTACATTGGATATTTTTCTCAGCACTGGACATTGGATATTTATTTTTTCATTTATAGTTTAATCTGCATATAAACAGGTTATATTCTAAGAGGAATTTAAGAATATACATTCTTGAACACAGTGGTGAATCTACACCTTTAATACACAAGCTTGCTTCACCATCCCCTTTAAATAGCAATGTATGTATTAAGGCTGATAGTGCAAATATTACACTTTCACTGAAGATGCACACCCAATGTGACGTTGCACACAAAGGATTTTGATTTAGGAACAAGATGAACCAAGTCTTAGAGTAAATCATGTTAAGAAATGAAATGTTCCCATATGAGCTCATTTACAGTACACGAAAGTAGCGAAATCTGCTAAATCATTAGACCAGGCAGTAATAGGGAAAGAGAGGTATTCCAAGTATATAATTTTGCAGTGTAATCTAAAGTAAATCCAACTTAGATTTTATTATTAGAGCATTGTTGCATAATTAAAAAACGTAGAGCATTGTTGCATAATTAAAAAAACGTTAACACTTTACAATACGGTTCTTTAGTTAACATTAGTTAATGTATTAACTATCATGAACTAACAGTGAGCAATGCTTTTGATACAGTATTTATTAATCTTTGTTAATGTTAGTTAATTGAAATACAGCTGTTCATGGTTTGTTCATGTTAGTTCACAGTACATTAACTAATGTTAACAAATACATTGACCAGCACATTGACCAAAAACATGACCAGCTTCGGCCAATAGTGAGCCTACGTGTGACGTAGCTCTACACTATTACACTAAGTTAACTGACTAGAGGCCCATAGAGAAGGAAATGAATAGTTGAAATAAAGTTGTTATTTTTGTTTTTTTGCGCACAAAAAGTATTCTCGTCGCTTGATAAACTTAAAATTGAGCCACTGTAGTCACTTGGACTATTTTAACTACGTCTTTCATAACTTTTCGAGGCCGGCAAGTTTCAATCCTTTTAAAGCCTATGGAGGAGTATGGAGGAGTGATCCAGCTCTCAGATTTCATCAAAAATATCTCAATTCGTGTTCCGAAGATGAACGAAGGTCTTACTTAAATTAGAGGAATTTAAGAATATACATTCTTGAACACAGTGGTGAATCTACACCTTTATACACAAGCTTCACCATCCCATTTAAATAGAAATGTATGTATTAAGGCTGATAGTGCAAATATTATACTTTCACTGAAAATGCACACAATGTGATGTTGCAAAGAAAGGATGTTGATTTAGGAACAAGATCAACCAAGTCTTAGAGTAAATCATGTTAAGAAATGAAATGTTCCCATATGAGCTCATTTACAGTATACGAAAGTAGCGAAATCAGCAAAATCATTAGATCAGGCTAAATAGAGAAAGAGATGTATTACAAGTATATAATTTTGCAGTGTAATCTAAAGTAAATCCAACTTAGATTCTATTATTAGAGCATTGTTGCATAATTAAAAAAAGATAACACTTTAAAATAAGGTTCTTTAGTTAACATTAGTTAATGTATTAACTATCATGAACTAACAGTGAGCAATACATGTGATACAGTATGTCTTAATCTTTGTTAATGTTAGTTAATTGAAATACAGCTCTTCATGGTTTGTTCATGTTAGTTCACAGTACATTCACTAATGTTAACAAATACAACCCAGCTATGATTTTAATAATGTATTAGTAAATGTTGAAATTAATATTAACTAAGATTAATAAATGCTGAAGAAATATTGTTTATTCTTAGTTCATGTTAACTAAGCTTGTTAACTTATGTTAACTAATTAACCTTATTGTAAAGTGTTACCCCCCCCCCCCCCCCAAGAAAACATATCCTAAATGTTCATTGTTTTCAGTGTGATGGATACAACTGTATCCTAAAGGGGTAAAATTAAAATAACTAAAACACCATACGTTTGTTACACCAAACTAGAATACGTATAATGATTAAAACAAGCCTAACTAAACTTTTTTACTGATGGAACCATTGAATGCTAGCAGCATAATCAAATACTAAAAGTTAGATTAAATCCAGTATTATTATAACGAGACTTATGATTCATTAGCCACTACACTATAGGTAAATAACAAGAAGAATAACAAAGTGAAATAAACAGAAGAATTTGTGCGCTACCAACCAGTATGTTTATGATAACAAATAAAAGTATTATGACAAATACAGTACCAGTTTGCTATCTTAATGAGCATAACAGAATGACATCTTTTGCTTTTTCTTTTCTTGACATTTAAAATGAACTGTATGTATTTACTACAGAACAAATCATTAAATTAATCCTGATTGAAGTTGCAAATATTATAAGATACAGCAAATATTGAATATCTTATGCAAACAACTGATCACAGGCTATGCCTGTTCATGAATGGAAGTTTGTTTCCACAGCATAAAAAAAGATAATTGCGACTTTATCTCACGATTCTGAGAAAAATAAAGGAATTCTTGCGTGAAATAAAGTCAGAATTGCAAGATTGTTAGGTGTGGACGTAATAATGTATGAAGATGGAGAACCAAATAACAGTCTTTAAACTCAAACACTAAAATTAACTTTGAACACTATACATAAACAAGAACCGAGAAGGAGTGACTAAAACACAGGATTATATATACACTCGAAGGAAACTAGATAAGGAACAGGTGAACCTTATCAAATAATCAATGAGTAACCATAGAAACATAGGGAGAGTGGAAACTTCACAGACAAACAACAAAATGTTTTTTGGTTACTCATTGCTCCCTAGTTTTGACACATTTGGTTGTTAAAGTGAGTGGGTCCATATGAATACAATATTCAAATTCAAAATCTTGTTTGTGCAAAATATTCTTGTTGAATAGAATGCAAGGGCACTGTAGTTCCCTTTTCGAAGTGAAATTCTACACTGCGTCATGGAGTTGACGCTATGAGCTGGTGTTTGAACAGGTGTGTTATATGCTAATCTTGATTGGCTATCGTGGTCAGGTGACATCACGGGTCCACCAGCAGGGTATATAAGGGGTATAAGAAGAAGACGTCATCAGCTTCTTTGTCTTCAGGAAGCCATTTGTTTGCAAGCTGTGTGTGTGAACTCTCTGTTTGTTTGTGGCTAGGAGTAGAAAAAGAAAATGTCAAGCAAGTCCTTCAGAAAGTGTGTGCCATCATATCAAAGATCCGTAACACCCTGGCGATATTCATGAGTTTTCAACTCATTCACTGGTTGTTCTCACTGTGATCGCTTCAAAGTGACCAAAGTCCACTCCCGCCTGGCTCTTTTCAAGGGAGATGGGAGACAAACGTCTGTGCCCTGCGGATGAGGTGCTGCCGCTGCCGAGGAAGCCCAGTGATTATGATTGTGGGGGTCGTAGACGGAGTTAGCAGATGAGCTTGAGACGGGTTTAACCCCTTCTCAGGCATCACCTGGTAGCTCCTCAGCTGTCATGTCAGATCCGGAAGCCCACTCGGCGGCTTCTTCCGAGCTGGCAGAGAGCATGCTATTGGCCCGGTTTAGTTCTAAGGAACTAGACATGTTAGGAGTCGAGGCAAATGTGAGCCTGCCTCCTCCCTAACCCCGACATATATTGAGATGGGCCACATAACAACCAGCACCACAGCCAAATTTAAGCTAGATTTGTCTGTTGAGAGAAAGGAATTCACCCCGAGCTGTTTGGATGAGCAATTTCTTGCGGGTCATAGGCGTCTCACTCCTCTGAGCCTTCCCTGTATTAAATAATAAAGAATTTCCCTCTAGCAACCAGTTATGCTACTGTTAGGGGGCTGGCTGAGGTTGAGAATCTTGGCTAAGAGAAGTAAGAACCTGAACCTAATCTTGGCCACCCCCCCTCATCTCTGAGAGGTGTTGGGGCACAAGAGGTTGTTTGAGTTTTACTCCAACAGGGGTAAAAGTCCATCTTTTTCTAAAAAAAAAAAAAGAGGAAGAGGAGAGCGCGACATATCTTCCATATGAGAAAAGCCATGCAGGAGATTGATTTGGGGATTTTTCGTGGACTGTGTGTTCACCAGGGGGGAACTGCATTAGTCTGGGATTACAGAAGAATTTGCCTGATTAACACATGCTGGGAAGCTGTAGTTGAGGTCGAGATACTCCTTCCTGTATGAATATTCGCCCCTTCAGACATGGATGACGAAATTCAATAAGTCTGTGCAGGGGTTAAGCCTCATGTGAAATACATCATAAAAAATTCCTGAAGATGTGGAAGCATGAGCACTCTCCAGCATTAGGAGATTAAGAGATAATATTTTTCATGACTGTTCACTTATCGAATAAATCAGACTAGTGCAGTAGTATTGGCTCAGATGTTATTTTTTCCCTGAGCATGGGAAGCGCAGTTGCCTTACGTATATGAAATAAGTGACTACATATTGACCCACTTTTTCAGTACCCCACTGTCTATTGAGCCTTTGTACACATTGGTGATGCATCGGTACATCTCTGTGGCAGTAAAGCCAGACTGTTGTAGGGGAGGTAAAGGGATTGTTATAATCACTTCCTTATTCATCTCTCCGGAAGGCTTGTGCTGTGGAGATGATATGGATACGCTTACTTTGCGTGGGGTATTGCAGGAGCACTGTTGCATCCCACTCTGCCCTTCATAGTGCAGGATTGGCGATGTGGTAACGCATCACCTTTTTATTTTTTGCCTTTTCCAGTACTTGCCATATAAATTCGAATTTTATCCACCACATAAATTACTGACTAGGATGAAGGGAATTGGCATTAATGCTATCATGTTCCACTCTGTCATCTAGCGCCCTCCAGTGAACTGGGTATAGAGGCAGTTTCAGTATCCTTCATATTTCATATGGGAAGAAGGAGGAAAGATTAGTAATTATGCTGCTAGAGTCCTATGCCTCTATCTGTCTGTTATTTTTGGGAGCCAATAGTGCAGGGGATGTAGCAATACGCTGTCTCTATAACAGTTATGTTGTGATAAATGTGGATGATGGGAAAATAATGCAACTTGCGTCCCACGTCATCATTGGTCACTCTTCCCTCTCCGGCACTAAGAGTGCAGGGGTGTTAGCGATGTGCTTCCTCTGTGATCACGTCAAAAGGCTAAACAGCACTGGAAGATTGGGCAATACTCTCCTCTTCTGTTGCCTTCGGTAGCATGGGACTGAGAAGCATTAATCTGCTTCTTTTTGAATCACATTCATATCGGAGTAATTGGATGGCACTTCCCTTTGTTGCCCCCCACCAGTCTATACCTGGAGGAGGGAAGTGTATATATAATGGGGGACTATGATAGCATGTTTTCCTAACGGTGCGCGAATAGTATTGGGACAGAGTTTAAAAGTTATAAAAAGCATAAAAAGCTGTGTTGCAGCTAGTGGCCTGGTTTCTTTCATTCGCTTTAGTATTAGTATTTCCTGGGTAGAGTGCTTCCCTAGGGGTTAGGCTGCAGAGTTCTGTATTCTATATTGCTATATTCTTAGGAAGAGCATACAGTTGAGGGAACACAGTTATCTTAGTAGACTGTCCTCACTCAATGGCTGGCTGTCTAATTGGTGTCCGCAAAATAATATAGGGATCAAAGACAATTGGAAAAGTTTTTGGGGCAGACCTGACCTGATGAAAAGAGATGGTATTCATCCCTCCTGGGATGGTGCTGCTCTTCTCTCTAGTAATATGGCACATAATCTTAGAGCTCAAACATGACAATCTGGGGCTCAGGTCAGGAAGCAGACAGACTGGCTAAACTGACCGTCTGCTAGCTGTCTCACGTCACTGAGGTCAGATAAATCCCATCACATAGAGACTCTTTCACCTAGATATCATCATATAGAGACTGTGTCTGTTCCCGGAATTAGGACATACAAAAAACTCCTAATCCCATTTAAGGATAAAAATTTAATTGATGTTCAACAAATAAAAAACAGATATAATACAGATGAACAAATGATAAAGCTCAGGTTGCTGAATATTCGATCCCTTACTTCAAAAGCACTTATTGTTAATGATATGATTACAGATTATAACCTAGATGTGCTGAGTTTGACAGAAACCTGGCTAAAACCAGACGACTACATTACTTTAAATGAGTCCACCCGCAAGATTTCTGTTATAAACATGAGCCCTGTCTGAAAGGCAAAGGGGGAGGTGTTGCTGTAATTTATAGTAACATCTTCAGAACTACTGAGAAGTCTTGTTTTAAATGAAGTGTTGATGCTTAATGTAACACAATCTAGAGTAAATGATAAATCACATTTGAGAATTGTACTGGCTATTGCATACAGGCCACCAGGGCACCATACAGACTTTATCAAAGAATTTGCTGATTTTCTATCAGAGTTAGTACTGGCTGCAGATAAAGTCCTAATTGTTGGTGATTTTAATATACATGTAGATAACGAAAAAGATGCATTGAGATTGGCATTTAAAGACATTCTGAACTCTATTGGAGTTAGACAACACATATCAGGACCTACCCATTGTCGTAATCTAATATTATCACATGGAATCAATGTTGATGCTACAATGATCAATGAAATTCTACAGCAGAGTGATGACATCTCAGATCATTATCTAGTCTCGTGTATTTAGCCAAGCTGCAAAGTCGACTCAGTGTTACAAATATGTTAGACCTATCACTTCTGCCACTAAAGATCGCTTTAATAATAATATTCCTGATCAGTTTCATCTCCTCAGCATCCCAGATAGCTTAGAAGAGCTCGATATTGCGACAGAAACTTTTGACTGTCTCTTTTCCAGCACTTTAAACACAGTTGCTCCTTTGCGTTTAAAGAAGATTAAAGAAAATAGTCCAACGTCGTGGTACAACGAGCACACTCAGGCCCTTAAGCAGCCAGAATAATGGAGCGCAACTGGAAGAAAACAAACAAGTTTTTTCTCATTTCATGGAAAGAGAGCACATTTACGTTCAGAGGCCTTAAAAGCTGCTAGTTCTGCTTATTTTTCAACCTTATTAGAAGAAAATAAACAAAACCCTAGGTATTTATTTGAAACAGTGGCTAAATTAACTAAAAATAAGGCTTCAATCCCAGACGTTTCCAAGCAGCACAGGAGTAATGATTTTATGCACTTCTTTACTTACAAGACTAATATCAGGGAGGAAATTATAACTATGCAACCGTCTACTACAGTATCGCATCAGGCACTGCATTGTAGTCTCCTTGAGAAAATTTTGATTCATTCATTGCTATAGGAGAGGAATCATTTTCCAAACTCGTTAAATCATCTAAATTGACAACATGTACTGTATGCTAGATCCTATACCGACTAAGTTATTGAAAGAAATGCTTCCAGAGGTCATATATCCTCTACTTAATATCATTAATTGATCTTTGTCATTAGGATACGTACCAATAACTTTTAAGCTGGCTATGATTAAACCGCTTGTTAAAAAAACGCAACTTGATCCTGCAGAATTAGTCAATTACAGGCCGATTTCTGTCAAAGATACTTGAAAAGGCAGTATCCTCACAACTATGTTCCTTTCTAGAAAGAAATGGTATCTGCGAGGATTTTCAGTCAGGATTTAGACTGTACCATAGAACTGAGACGGCTCTCATTAAAGTCACAAATGATTTGCTCTCATCATCCGATCGTGGTTGTATCTCTCTATTAGTGCTACTCGGTCTTAGTGGTGCATTTGATACTATTGACCACAACATTCTTTTAAATAGACTCGAAAATTATGTTGGCATTAGTGGAATTGCATTAGCATGGTTTAAATCATACTTATCTGACCGTTATTAGTTTGTAGCAGTAAATGAAGAGATGTCTTATCGACCAGAAGTTCAGTATGGCGTACCACAAGGCTCAGTACTAGGACCGCTGCTGTTCAATCTGTACATACTACCCTTAGGAGATATCATTAGGAAGCATGGCAATAGTTTTCACTGTTATGCTGACGATACTAAGCTCTACATTTCTTCACACCCTGATGAAACTTACCAATTCACAAAATTTATGGAATGTATATATAATATAATGCTGATGCTGATATAATAAACTGGGTGACTAGTAATTTCCTATTCTGAAAAAAACAGAGTTTCTAAGTATTGGGCAAAAAACCTCTGCACGTATAACCTAGAATACCCTCTAACACTTGATGGCTTCTCTGTAAAGTCTTCGCTGTCGGTTAGGAACTTGGGTGTGCTCTTTGATACTATTCTTTCATTTGAAGTTTCTAGCATCTGTGAAACCACATTCTTCCATCTTAAAAATATATATAAATTACAAAATATACTCTCACTGACAAATGCGGAACAGTTACCTGTAGTTCATGCGTTCATGACCTCAAGGCTAGACTATTGTAATGCTCTTATGGGTGGTTGCCCTGCACGAATAATAAATAAACTACAGCTGGTCCAAAACGCAGCAGCTAGAGTTCTTACCAGAACCAGGAAGTATGACCATATTAGCCCGGTTCTGTCAAAACTGCATTGGCTCCCTATTAAACATCTTATAAATTTTAAAATATTGCTGATTGCTTACAAAACACTAAATGGTTTAGCTCCCCAGTACTTGAGCGAGCTCCTAACGCATTATAGTCCTTCACATCTATTGTGATCTCAAAATTCCGGCCAGTTGATAATACCTAGAATAAGTGTACCCTTATATACACTGCTGGCAAACCTGTTATATCACCTGACCACGGTAGCCAATAAAGATTGGCGTGTAGCACACAAGCTCCAGACACAGCTCACAAGGAGTGTTCCCATAGCATGAACTCCATGAAACAGTGTCTCGTTCACCGTCTCAGGGAGCCATGGTTACAGTCGTAACCTGATACGGTACAACAATATCCATACTTTTCCTGCACCTGTTGAGGTTTTTAATTGAGATTTATATTGCTTCTACTCATAATGACCATCTGTAATTTGATTTGCATTGCACTATGATGGAGTCCAGTTTCTCTTATTATAGAAGCAGCATGAATTATTTCTTTGAAAGCAGCTCAGTCGTGCCATCTGCACATACAGGCTGCTGTTTAGAGTTCATTTTCATGTCTCTGCTTCTATCCATTGATTCAGCTTACATCTCCTAAAATAACTCCTTTTTTTCTGAATGATTATTTCAATCTTATCATCAAATGTGCTGCAGTCAGTGCAAATCCATTCAGTAGTTGAACACATAATAAAAGGGTTGGGGATTAAATACTCAGAGAAGGTGTGAGAGTGTGAGTGCGTGGTGTTGGGGGAAGGGGTGGTGTGAAATAAAGGATTAAAGGTGTTTGTCATTTGTTAAATCACAATATAAAACATATTAAGAGACAAAAAAAGGGATGATAATAATAAGGATAAATATAAGGGACAAAATGTAACATGTACCTGTATATGTATGTGTGTGTGTGTGTGTGGGGGGGGGGGGGGGGGTCGCATGTGTTTGTTAAAGGCAGATCAAAGGCTGATCTGGGATGCATCCACCTTTATTAGAATTACATCATTGTCAGCTCACCAGCCCTATGTCTAGGATATCATATGGCATGCATAAAAGTGTTTTATAGGACTCTGCACTGATGTTGCAGGTATATGGAAAATTACCGATCCATGTTTATATATATGATCATTTTCATCTTGTGTCTTGTTGTTGTCTGTATGTGTGCACATGTGCTGCGCAGTTATGTTTAGTAGGCTATAACTATAGCAGTGTTTTAGGGGCTGACAAGACTCTGGTCAGATATCCCGCTGCTGTCACTTTTAATCTTTCATGTCTTCCTTAAAAAATGAGAGACTGACCAGTGCTGCAGTCATGTGATTATATAATGGTTTTTGTTTTTCTTTTTTATATTAGAAAATCATTGGGTTACTTGATTATAAATGACAGATTGCTTTTTTATAGTATTACTGCCTTTTAATTTATTTTTGTATACATTTACATAAATACAAGTCTCTTCTGCTCACCAAGGCTGCATTTATTTGAGTATTACAGTAAAACAGTAATATTGTGAAATATGGTTAAAATTTTAAATAGCTGTTTTTAATATATTTTAAAATGTAATTTCGAGATGCAAAGCTGAATTTGTAAAAGTATTTACTGTCACGTTTGATCAATTTAATGAGTCCTTGCTAAATGAATGAATTCTTGTGCTTTGTGGATTTGGAGAAGGCACTCGACTGTGTCCCTCGCGGCGTCCTGTGGAGGGTGCTCTGGGAGTATGGGGTCCAGGGCCCTCTGCGAAGGGCTGTCCGGTACCCGTACGACTGGAGCAGGAGCTTGGTTCGCATTGCCGGCAGTAAGTCAGACTTGTTCCTAGTGCATGTTGGGAGGGCTGCCCTTTGTCACCGGTTCTGTTCATAATTTTTATGGACAGAATTTCTAGGGGCAGCCAGGGACCGGAGGGTGTCCGGTTTGGGGACCACACGATTTCGTCTCTGCTTTTTGCGGATGATGTTGTCGTGCTGGCCCCATCAGACCAGAACCTTCAGCATGCACTAGGACGGTTTGCAGCCGAGTGTGAAGCGGCTGGGATGAGAATCAGCACCTCCAAGTCCGAGGCCATGGTTCTCAGCCGGAAAAGGGTGGCATGCCCACTTTGGAGAGTTCCTGCTTCAAGTGGAGAAGTTCACGTATCTTAGGGTCTTGTTCATGAGTGAGGGAAGGAAGGATGGAACGGGAGATTGACAACCGGATCGGTGCAGCTTCTACAGTGATGCGGTCGATGTACCGTTCTGTTGTGGTAAAGAAGGAGCTGAGCTGCAAGGCGAAGCTCTCGATTTACCGGTCAATCTACGTTCCCACTCTCACCTATGGTCATGAGCTTATGACAAGATCCCAGATAAAGGCAGCCGAAATGAGATTTCTCTGCAGAGTGGCTGGGCGATCGCTTAGAGATAGGGTGAGGAGCCCTGTAGAGCCGCTGCTCCTCCACAACAAGAGGTTCCGGATGCCTCCTGGACGCCTTCCTGGGAAGAAAAACACAAGGAGGAGACCCCTGGGAAGACCTAGAACACGCTGGATGGATTATGTCTCCCGGCTGGCCTGGGAACGCCTTGGTATTCCCCTGGAAGAGCTGGAGGAAGTGTCTGGGGAGAAGGAAGTCTGGGCATCTCTGCTTAGACTACGACCCCCAACCACCCCCACCCCCCTGGCCCCGGATAAGCAGAAGAAGATGATAATGATGATGATATTTGTAAGAAAAAAAAAAGAAAAAAACAGACCACAAACTTTTGAATGGTAGTGTACCGTATACTATATTGTGCTTCATATTTATATAACTATTAAATATATAGTTTATCTATAGATAATATACATTTTACAACTTTTCCTATTCATGTCGTTTCCAAATGTCCAATGCTTTGTTTTATCCTGATTTAAACATGAAGTTGAACGGGTGTCCCATTCATGTTTGGTTCGGTGTTTCATTATCATGTTCTGTTTAGTTTCATTGTCATGTTCTGTTTAGTCTGTGTTCTGTCTCTGAGCAACACACAGGCTGTGTCTGAAATCGCTCTCTATACCCTTAAATAGGGCACATTTTGAGGGAACTGCCTTTTGTACTCACTCGTTTTCATTGACTCCTTCAAGTGGACTATATTAGTGGAGTAATGTAGGGAAAAATGAATAAGGGTATAGGGGGCGATTTCGAACACAGCTACAGCAGTGTTTCCTTTCTGAATGAATCAGTGCTTTTGAACGAATCGGTTTAATTAATAATTCAATGACTCACTCATTAAGAAAGTCAAATGCTTAGCTTAAAAGTCTATGAGTGGATCTTTATTGCAGTGATTATTATGTTTCTCACATGTTATATGTTTGGCAACAGTTCTTTAACCCTAATTGATGGAGTGTGTAGCTTTTCATTTCATACACAAGCATGTAGGAAGACACATCATGGCCATATTCCAGGATGACAAATTCAGATTTATCAGGCTCATATTGTAAAAGAAAGGGGGCATGAAGAATCATTTTCACACATGAATTGGCACCTCTGATTCCAGGCCATAAGTTCATTGAAAGTCTTTGGGATGTGCTGGAATGCCTATTTAAATTGAAACAGCGACTTCATTTTGGACAGGCAGTAGGGCTGCATGATTAATCAAAATTAAACTGCACGTGATTTGGCAAAGGCTGTGACTTTTTTATGCACAGCTTGTAAGTGAAGCAAGGCTCTGTGATCAATAGTAAATTATGCTCCATCTGAAAGCCAGAGGGTGCTCTCACGCAGAAACTCCAAATATGCCCCACAAAAGTAGGATAACTCACATTGTTGCAGGAAATCCTTACGGGCATCATAATACAGCTGTAGCTGAATAAACAGAAGATTGAAACGCTTTGATTGATTAAACATGATTAATAGACACATGACTACAACAATATGTGGTTTATACTTTAAGTTTATACTTCAATGCTAATCGAATAATAGCCTTTATCACTGTATAGAATACTATGAAATAATATGTTCTGTGCCTTATTCTGTGTAAGAAGCCACATCATTTTTAAAAAAAAAAACTGACATTGTGAAGTGAGTTTGGAGTAAAAACATGTTATTAAATGTTGTCTTTTGTTGAACAAGAGGTTAATAAATGCTTTCATGTTTGAAAAGATGTTTGACGCGTGTTGCTTTTTCAAATGCACATTATAAGCGACTCAAACTCGCAGTGCTTTCAGATGGAGCAGCGTTTACTACTGATCACAGAGTCGTGCTTCACTCACAAACTGCGCATAAAAAAGTGTGATTTCGGGTTAATTGCGATTAATCATGCAGCCCTACCAGGCAGAGTATAATATAATAATATAATAAAACAAATTTTGTATTACAGTAATATATTTAAGGTTGTAGCCTTAAATATATTACTTCACAGCTTTGTGTGGTTTAAGAAATGCTGGGGGTCTTTAATGACAGTGACTGTCCAAGCAAGGCACCAGCGATGCTGTCACTACTGGGCAACTGGTCATGTGTCACTTTGGGAGAATGTATCCACATATACAGTGTACGTAAGCATCTTGCACTGTACAGAGTCATGCCAGCATCCCAAGGACATATCTTACTCTAAAAGTGCTTAAACATCTCTTTCTCAGATATCCAGCAGCTTGGTGGTTGAGATTTTTATCTTAGGTATCTCATCCAAAGCATTAATATGTTCCATTTATATCATAATGGATATCAATTACCATTAGCATATATATATATATATATATATATATATATATATATATATATATATATATATAATTATTTTTTTAACAATTAAAGTCGACATGAAACGGAAGTATAGGACTACATTATTCAAATATAGTGCATCTAGTGATGTCTGTGGTATGATAAAATCATCTGTGAGACAATGGCATAATACAAAAATATTTGGATACAATATTGATTGATTAGATTTTAATAAAAACTAAATTAGTTGAAAACATTTTTATCTCCGTTTCGAGGTACACTTAATATTGTACATAATATGAGGAAATAATGATTTTTCTGTTTGTATTAAGGAAGGAAATTCAGTGTATTGCATGTTGTAATCTCTACATAACTTCCTTTATAAGTGTGTTTTTGCACCACGGGTGTCATAAAAAGGTCTGTCCAGGTGGCTGCTGAACTGTAAATATGCTTTGGGTAAAGTGGCATATAAAAACGCAGCAAATAAAAGTCCTTCATAGTCTCTTTGAAACATCACTTGGGCAGGCTGATCAACAGCTTCTCTATGTGAAAAGTCATTCGAAATGTATAAAGTGCAAAAAGCCACAGATTCCGACTGATGTGTGACCTGCTGCTCCGCTGGCCAGGAGGGTATTTATTTTTTCGGTTCACATTCTTTCCATCCAAAACACCCGTTCCCTGCAGAGGAGGGCAGAAGAGGTGCTCGTGTCCTGCTGTACTGTCGCCGGACTCTGGAACTGCATTGATCTTGCACATCAACATTCTGGAATTAAAAGTCCCTCAGAATCAATGCTGAACAATTGATATTTATTTTCTGTCCTCGAGAGTTCTACTATTGATATTAGTGATGTGTAAACCAATATTTTGAAAATCTTTCAATTGCATATTGTTAAAATCAGTGGGTTGGCTGAACAGAATACCCAATATTCTGGAAGTCCTGTATTATTAGGCTGATTACAGGTTTACCCAACTCCTATTGGCTATTTGATCCACTACAAAATCACTTTATGATATTGGTTAAACTATGTTTTTATAACCAACAGTATCTTTTAAATTCAACCTAGGCTGACTGGAAAAACATGCCACTACCTATACACTTTTGTAAATCTCCAAAAGCTTATAATTATACATATATTTCACTGCAGTTTCCAGCTGAAACGAAACAAAAAGTGGCAGTAAAACACCAACAACTTTTATTCCTTTTCATACAAATTTTTGATTACTGGGGCAGATTCGTGTGGTTCCATTGACGATGCTATTTTATGATATACATTTTACTATAGTGCATGATTTGTAAGCGAATACATTTTGACGTTTGTTTCACATTATCAGCTTCATACTGTATCTATGGCTTTCCTGACATAGTAAACTTGCTCAGTAGCTCCCCTAATACAGACTGCACTTACCAGTATATCAGCATTCTAATGACAGCAAAGCTGCTAAAAATATCAAAACAAAAAAAATAATTACAATTCTAAAAAAAAATCAACCTCACTAATTGACTAATTGGTTATAGGACAACTATTTAATCAGGTGACCATCTTAAACAAACTGATTCAATTTGAACAAACGAGTCACAACTAAGTGACTAAATGCTATCATTATCAACAGTTCAATGTCAATAATAAAATAATAATTTTCTCCTCAGTTTATATTTATTTTAAGTTAGTTCCTAAATGTGGTAAAGGTGAGTTAGTTCTGAATAGTCAAAGTACATGCTGCACTTTGAAAGGCTTTAAAAAAGTTTAAATGATCTAGATTTATTTTTGTGGGTGAGTCACTTGCTTTAAAAGCGTCCTATCTTTAAATCAATTGATCTGGTCAACATGGAAACAAAACTAGCCTGTTGGCAATAAGGATGTAACCAAATATTTAAGATATCGATTGACCACTCACATTCGGTGGGACACGTCTTTCTCAATCGCTATGGTGGTTACACTTCTGTTTGATAATGCAGCAGCAACTTCCACTAGACTAATGGATCAGGTTAGCTCTGTGTACTAAGCTGATACCCCAGACCGCAGATAGTAAACAGTTCCTTGTTTACAGAGTCTCCTGCATTGACAATAAGGTGCTGGCAGGCTGATTGCTGAACTGATGATTAGATTACTGGCAAGTGTACACAGAAACCTGATCTATAGCAGACACATGAAACAGACCTGCGTGTCTGATAAGAGGAATCACAACGTACATGACAATGGAAACATTAAATTAGTTTTTGTGGATACTAAAATGAGGTTGAGAGTTGCATCTATAAGGTGCAAAAGTAGTACACTTTAAGTACTTTTTTTAACAGATATAAAATAGCTTTTTAGAAGTGAATGTAATGTTTTCAGGATACTTCATTGCATGTTAATTCTAATTAAATAAAAATGTATTATTAAATTGAATTTTTTTTATTTATATTAGTTTAGTTGAACTTGAGAGTTATTTTTGAAGTAGGACTTAAGTATGTATTTATGCAATTTCATAATTACTTGTATTGTCTTTGAAATGTGGATAAAGTGCAATTTAGTGCATTTAAAATATATATTATAGTCCCCCTGAAGTCAATAATTTTATCCCTTAATGCTCATCTTTGATCACTAAAATTATTTTAAACGTTTTTTCCTTGAAAAAAAAATCTTCATGCCTTGAATGTAACTCTACACCCTCGCCTCATTTAGTATACACGTTTCTATGAATATATAAATGAGCCCCGCCTCCACTCACTCACACCAGCTCAGAAATCCACTCGTTGAAGATTGGTTACAAGGTAGTTTGTGATGTCAGAAACCCCAGCGATTTCAAACCGTGTTTTTAAGACTGTATTTTGTTCACAGCAGTTTTAAACAGAAAATACTCAGCAATGCTGCTGACATGAATTTACACATGGTTTGTCTAAAAGCATATTAAAAAACACATAGACATAGACAACATTAAAAGTTTGATTTTTGACCACAGGGGGACTTTAAATTGAAATGTATTATCAATTATGTATCTACAGTATATAACTACAGGTAAAATTATAATCAAGTACTTTACATGTGATTAATTCTGAAGTATAGTCAACACATCAAAATATGTATTCTTTCAAATCACAACAATTAAAAAAATTAACCTTCTAATTTGACATTATTAAAAGGTGCTCTTTTAAATGTGTACTTAAGAAGTGTGTTAAGAAATGGTCATTAGCGTGTACTCTCTTTAAGTAAACTTAAGTGTCTTTTCATTTAGGCTAATTAGTATTATATTTTCTGGCAAGTACAGTTTTTAAAAAAATATATACTTTTAAGATTTTAAGTTCACTACAAACATTCAGAACAATTAGGCACAAGTGGAACTTTGATTTAAAAAGACAAAAAGGAAAATATGATTTTTTTTATTATTTGGGCTGTTGAACATGAACTTTTATGTAAAAAAATTATATGTATGTATATATATATATATATATATATATATATATATATATATATATATATATATATATACATACATACTTTATTTACAAATATATGTATTAAAAATGTATAGGGGATGTCCCCATTTATTCATTTTATTTCCTTTCAGCTTCGGTGTATTTAGTTGTATTTATAGTGCATGGTACAAATCTTTAATGAGGTCATAACTAAGCATCTGTATTATACAAGAAATCAAAATAAATGTTTAATGTCATTTTTGATTAAGTACAGCAGGTCATACTGTAGGACAGTGCTGTCACTGCTCGACATGTCATGTCAACTACCCATTCCCTATATTGCTGAGACAGAGAGAGAGAAATGAAGGCTTGCCACTGAACATGATCTGCTGATCTTTGTATTAAATAAATAAAAATCCCTGTTCTGTGTCTGATTCTTCGAGAGCTGTCCAGTGTCACACATACACTACACTGCCAAGCTAAACCGAAGCCTGCACAGATGTCTCGACGCCTCCGGGAAATCTAGGACTTTTTCTGAAGGCTGTGTACACAAACTATCCAGGTCTCTGCTGGAAGATACAGTTTAAGCTGGTTGCAGTGTTTTGGAACATAGAAGTTGGCTTCTAGCTGGTATAAGCTGGTTATTAGCTGCTTGACCAGCAACCTAAAAATCAGTGTTAAGCTAGTATGACTAGCTGGTAGATGATTTGTTTCAGGTCCACATCTATAGCTTCGAACAGGTTATGTTTAGACCAGCTCATACCAACTAATGACCATCTTAGACCAGCTGTCTTGACTGGACCAGTTAATTGCCAGGATACACCAATGACCAATAAGAGCGACTAATGGACAGTTTCAATAGCTAATAACCATCTTAGCCAGAAGTTCGCAATGTTCCACACACACACAACAACACTGTAAAAAATATGATCAATAAGTTATGACAACATATGTTTTACATTGCTTTAACTAATTTTTTAATTTAGGTTTTTTTTAAATCAGTTTAGGTTAATGTAATTTAAGTTGAAATGACTTAAACATCTAAGTTGATTGAACTTACAAATTTAAGGCAGCTTAATTTTTTTTGTTACAATGTATTACAAGCTTAAACTGGATTTTGCACCACGGTGTGTTATACTACCAATATGATTTACAAGGCTGTGAAATTAATACATGATGGATTATATAGCGAACAATATAAAATATGACGTATTTTTTTATTATTATACATTTAATGTATACAATAGCCTATTTTAATACGCTCACGGATCCCGCAGATGAAACATCAGCGTAGAACATGGGCAACTCATTTATGATTTAGGCTATATGTTTATGATACTGATCAAAATGAAAGCTATGAAAAAGTTTGATGAAAAAAATAAGTTGATGGAGACGAGATGTGAACGTCTGACATACCTATAGTGGTGATGACCGTGATGGCGAAGTAAAAGGAGCCAGCGAACCTCCACTGGACCCCAGCCTTGTGTGGCTTCAGCTGCAGCACGACCCGCTCCAGCTCGTCAAAATTGACTTTGCTCAAGTTGTACTTGTCCATGAGCTCTCGCTTCCGATCGTCCAGGACCTTCTTTTGGGTGATCTCCATCTTGGATTCTAACGCGTCAAAAACAGCCGCTCCGACGAGCAAATAAGTGAAAGTGCAGATGATCAACACGAGGGTTCTGATGTTCTGTCTCTTCATGGTCAGAGCGAATGAAATGAGCCACAAACTTTGAGTGATGGTGATGGTGATGGTGATTTCATTGCGACTGAGCTGTTCCTTCAGCACCACGGGTGCACATGTGCCTGTTGAGTCAACACATCTCAGCCTGGGTTCATCTTCAGAACCTCCCAGTGGTACGAAACAGACAGTTCATTTACAGAGAGGTTTGAAAAATTGAGGTTTTCCAAAACGAATACTGTTGTGGCTTTTTATTCATTTTCTTGTCTAATCTTATACTATAATACTAAAATAATATTATCCAAAATTTATTGTATAGGGTAGCTACATTGTCGAGGGTGGATTTCGCAAATAACAGGTAAAGTGGGACAATACCATTCATTAAATTTGCATGACATCATCATAGCGGAGACTGTGATCAAGCTTCAACAACTGACGCATGAAAAATCAACCAGCCACAAACATAAGCGTCTTTCAAAAATTAAATTATTCAACGACTGAATGATCAGTTTCAAAATTTGTTGCAAAATTGCATTTTATTTACGGGGTCTTTTTTTATGGACTAACTCAAGTGAGACAGTAGCTTTCAGGTTAAGCTTTTAAAACTGTTCTGAAGGATTATTATAATAAACATCCCTTCGGTTTCACAGACAAGGCTTAGTACCAGACTAAAATGCATGTTTGAGCTGTTTTAACTGGATGCAAATAAGCAAAATCATCAGTCACGTTTATAAAAGCTACTTAAATGCCTTAATTAAACTAAGGCCTAATCCTGGCTTAATCTAAGCCCTGTCTGTGAAACCGGCCTTAGAGTCTGGATATTTCCGGATATCTTGAATGTAGATGTGCTATATGAGGTTAAACTGACAGTAAGTGGTTTCTAGCCAACATGCTTGTCATTTCTGGTCATGAACTGGTCCAAGCTGATCTAGATAATGGATTAGTATGCCAGGTTATGGGGCTGAAATCAAGCTGGTATATCTTAACTGAGCTGGTTAAAGCAGTTCCATGCTCCAAAACAGCAACAGCATGACCAACTTAAGTTGATGAGATATGCATTTCAGGGCCACAGACTTTACAATATTATATAATCATTATATAGCGTCCCATAGCTATAACGATCCGTCCCACTTTTGCCTAAAAACATGTGAAAGGCAGTGAAAGGCAGTTATGCTCAATTAGCACATGAAAATTACATTGTCTTAATTTTGCACAGCACACCATATCATTTTAAAAATGACAACACTTCCACAAAAAATAATGTTGATCAATAATTGAGCTTAATGTAATGACCTCTCGTTGTATTGTTCTTTCTAATTAGATTCCCTCCGTTTTCTGAAGGATGTGGTGAGTGAGACTAAATGAATTAGAAATGTGATACTGTGAGCTCGGATAATCAGCCCTGCTGGCTCTGCCCAGATGCGGACAACAGATATTACATAATAATGAGCTGCAAAATACTGCCATATTCATCTGGATGGAAATACAGAGGCTAATCAAACTAGGTAAAAACAGGTATTTTATTCATAATTTTTTGGTTTATTTTAATATGCCAAAACCATTTCTTATACACTCACCTAAAGGATTATTGTGAACACCTGTTCAATTTCTCATTAATGCAATTATCTAATCAACCAATCACATGGCAGTTGCTTCAATGCATTTAGGGGTGTGGTCCTGGTCAAGACAATCTCCTGAACTCCAAACTGAATGTCAGAATGGGAAAGAAAGGTAATTTAAGCAATTATGAGCATGGCATTGTTGGTGAAAGACGGGCCGGTCTGAGTATTTCACAATCTACTCAGTTACTGGGATTTTCACGCACAACCATTTCTAGGGTTTACAAAGAATGGTGTGAAAAGGGAAAAACATTCAGTATGCGGCAGTCCTGTGGGCGAAAATGCCTTGTTGATGCTAGAGGTCAGAGGAGAATGGGCCGAATGATTCAAGCTGATAGAAGAGCAACTTTGACTGAAATAACCACTCGTTACAACCGAGGTATGCAGCAAAGCATTTGTGAAGCCACAACATGCACAACCTTGAGGCGGATGGGCTACAACAGCAGAAGACCCCACCGGGTACCACTCATCTCCACTACAAATAGGAAAAAGAGGCTACAATTTGCAAGAGCTCACCAAAATTGGACAGTTGAAGACTAGAAAAATGTTGCCTGGTCTGATGAGTCTCGATTTCTGTTGAGACATTCAGATGGTAGAGTCAGAATTTGGCGTAAACAGAATGAGAACATGGATCCATCATGCCTTGTTACCACTGTGCAGGCTGGTGGTGTTGGTGTAATGGTGTGGGGGATGTTTTCTCGGCACACTTTAGGCCCCTTAGTGCCAATTGGGCATCGTTTAAATGCCACGGCCTACCTGAGCATTGTTTCTGACCATGTCCATCCCTTTATGGCCACCATGTACCCATCCTCTGATGGCTACTTCCAGCAGGATAATCCACCATGTCACAAAGCTCGAATCATTTCAAATTGGTTTCTTGAACATGACAGTGAGTTCACTGTACTAAAATGGCCCCCACAGTCACCAGATCTCAACCCAATAGAGCATCTTTGGGATGTGGTGGAACAGGAGCTTCGTGTCCTGGATGTGCATCCCACAAATCTCCATCAACTGCAAGATGCTATATATATATATGGGCCAACATTTCTAAAGAATTCTTTCAGCACCTTGTTGAATCAATGCCACGTAGAATTAAGGCAGTTCTGAAGGCGAAAGGGGGTCAAACACAGTATTAGTATGGTGTTCCTAATAATCATTTAGGTGAGTGTAGTTTGACCATTAAAGACAGAAAGTTAAAGTCCCTCTGTGGTCAAAATCAAGCTTTTAATGTTTTCAATATGCTTTAAGACGAACCATGTGTAAATTCGTAAGTCAACACCATTGCTGAGGATTTACTCTTTAAAACTGCAGTGAACCAAAGATGGTCTCAAAAACGCGGTTTGAAATCGCTGATGTTTCTGACGTCACAAACTAGCTTGTAACCAATCAGGTCAACGTGTGATCGTCAACGAGTGGATCTCTGAGCTGGTGTGAGTGAGTGGAGGCGGGGCTAATTTGCATATTCATAGAACCGCGTGTACTAAATGAGGCAAGGGTGTAGAGTTACATTCAAGCTATTTTAAGGCATGAATAGATTTTATAATGTGATTTTTTTTATATATATATATTTAATTTTGGTGATCAAAGAAGAGTTTTAAGGGACACAGTTATTGACTCCAGGGGGACTTTAAATGTAGGTAATTGGCATTATACTATGCCATAATAACTATGACAGTTCCCCCCACTCACCATCATGAACAGCACTGTGGAAGCAGTGGAGTCATTCAGGTTCCTAGGCACTTCCATCTCTCAGGACCTGAAGTGGGACAATCACATTGACTCCACTGTGAAAAAGGCCCGGCAGAGAATGTACTTCCTTCGCCAGCTGAGGAAGTTCAACTTGCCACAGGAGCTGCTGATTCAGTTCTACTCAGCCGTCATTGAGTCTGTTTTATGCACTTCCATCACTGTCTGGTTTGGTTCAGGTACCAAATCAGACATCAGGAGACTACAACGGACAGTCCGGACTGCGGAGAGGATTATTGGTGCCCCCCTGCCAAACCTCCAGGACCTGTACTCTTCCAGAGTGAGGAAGAGAGCAGGTAAAATCATCACAGACTCCACTCACCCTGGATACGTCCTGTTTGAACTGTTACCGTCAAGACGGTGACTCAGATCACTGGCCACAAGAACATCTCGGCACAGGAACAGTTTCTTCCCACAGGCCATTTCCCTTCTGAACAGTTAACATATCTCCCAAGGCATATGCCTGTAAGTGCAATACTCCCACTGTTTAGTGCAATATCTTAAAAATTCATTGATATTTATATTTATTTATATGTATTCAAAATACTGTAAATATGTTCATAATCTGTAAATGTTTATTATGACAAAACCCAACTGTGACCATATATTTTTTATAATATTTTCATATTTTTTAAAATAATTTTATTTGTAGAATTTGTATTACTATGTTTCTTGTTGTATCTGTATTTGTATATGTGCACTGGAAGCTTCAGTACCAAGGAAAATTCCTTGTGTGTGCAAGCACACTTGGCAATAAAGCTCTTTCTGATTCTGATTCTGACTGAATGGGTCCAAGTCCGTCCACTCTTACAGTATGATGGTGCTATCAGGTGAATGATTAAGTGTACATGCGGTGACTGTCCATGAGAGGGCGTACTTGCAAAATATATCCATAACATCCAATAAAGTAGTTTTTTTTATTTTATTTTTTTTATTATGCTTACAAACAAACAAAGATGACAATCATAGCATACAATTATGTTACAAAATTGCAAACATATCTGTACAAAATATGACCATCCAATAAAGTAGTGCCAAGCCTCTTTTACGCATATTGAGGTCATCACTTTCACAACATATTATGCACCAATTCATGTGGAATGTCAGAGTGCGTTCAATGATATGGACAAATAAGGACTTGACTCTGCATCATATTTGACTGATCCTGACTGCAGCTTTTTTTTTTTGGTCATTGTATTACGGCTATTAATGCAAACATTTCAGCTTTTACCTTTGGGTGAATCTAGCTCCCTCTGTATGAGGACAATGGCTGCAGTTGTTTCTATTGTACTTACTTTCAATTCCTGTTTGACTTATCCAAACAAGTGTTTTCCCCTCCCTAAAGCAATGTAAAACACCTCTGGCCTGATTTACCACAGTCATATGTTCCTCTACCTAAAGGGTCAGTGAATGAGAAGAACTTTTACAAAATTACAAAACCATTTTAGTGCACACAGCATTCGCCCAGTTTATATATAATTTCACAGAAGCAGAGGGTGCTGCTGCTCAAGTTACCTTTGGTAGACTGGGCGGTCCTCTGACTACATGAGCTAGAAAGTCACTAGAGAACAAAGTTTGAAATGAGTGTCTGCAAAACAAACCTGTGCAACACACACTGACTGTGTGCGAGATCAATAATGGATCCAGCCAAGCGGGATGAACACATGAGCGAGCACGCCGCCAATTTACTGGGAACAGGACAGCGGTCCAAACCGGCACAAAACGTCACAAAAACAAGGTCAAGATGCCTGAAAATCCTCTTTGCGGTAAGAGAAGTCTCATAGGACAGCATGGGGGGAATCAAAGCCGGTGTCTGAAAGGTTAAACAAGCAATTCTGACTCGGTGCTACTTAACCTTTAAGCTTAATATTTTGTGTAAAGGTTTTATTTTGTTATTTGCTTTCTTTAGCCTATTTAAAGTCAATTTACATAGGCGACACTCTTAAAAGTAAAAGTTATTTATTGGCATCTTGTTCAACGCTGCACCTTTTAATCCATGGATCCAATATTGCACAAAAGGATAAAGTGGGGAAATCTTCTTTAGATTATTAAAATGTGATTTAGTGATTAGAGAAATGTGTGTTCGTTTAAGAATGGTTCACTGGGAGGTTCTTTTGGGAACCAAAAATGGTTATTCTACAAAAAACAAACAAAAAACAACAACATTTGGAACTTTATTTTTAAGAGTGTATCTTTCCACAAGACCAATGTATAGTATAGTATAGCTGAGTATATGGATAATTAACTTAAGTTATACTGAGGCACCTAATTGCCATTCATCAAAAAAAGAAAAGGTGTATTTTCTTAGATGTATTTGTACTTTTTAGGAGAACTGTATTGTATGTAAAGTTTTGTCATTTCATCTTTGTTTTTGTAAAGTATCTTTGGTCATTTGTGCTGTCAGATGTAGGATGTTTTAGGTAGCTGAGATTTAGCTCATCATTCATCATAATTGTTTCTGGGTTCCCATCAGTGAAAGGCTGAGGAATCACGGAAATGAATAAAAACTTTAAAAGTCATAGAAATTTCTATTGCACAGCTAAAACAAGTAACAACTGGCTGCACCAGAGTTTTGGAGAAATGTCATAATGATTAACTATAGAAGGCAGTGTACCTCACTGTGTATTATAGCATTACAGCATGCCTTTGAGTTGAGCTAGTGGACTTTTCATAAGGTTATTCATCCCAAGTCGCAACAATCCATTGTTTTGATGTTTCTAAACAATTCTCATTCTAAATGATCAGTTTATCAGATCAATTCCTACATGTGGAAGTTTAAATGTGTGGCTCGTGTGTGGTTGATATTGGCAGCTTTAAGTAAAACTTTAAACTTTGAGCTAGTCTATTGACTCAAATGCTTCCTTCACCCCATTCAAGCAAATGGTTGTCACTAACAGATTAATTGCTTGTTATGCGTTTTGTTGGATGAACCATTACTGTAAGAAGTCTAAACGAAGTGACTGACAATACCTGATTTTTGTTTAGTGTGACATTCTAAATGTAACAAAGCTGCTAAAGCCTTAGGCATCATGTTTTAATTCTGATCTAATATTTCAGCAAAAGGCCCAACCCTCTATTTAAATTGAACATTTCACTTTAAACCATAGAATGAATGAAAAGTGTGTGCAAGATCAGGGAATTCTTGCTCCCTTTCTTTCACTTCACAACAGTCACAACAGTTTGAGACATTCAGCACTGTAACACCTGTGGAAGATGAGGAGGGGGAAATTTACACACAAAGAACTGTAAAGAAAACTGTTTTATTGTAGCTAACAGGGAAAAAATCATTTCCTGAGACATGCATTCACTGTACTCTTTTATCTTTTATTCTAAACTGTTTTAATTATTCTGATTTCTTTTGATTATTTTAATTTCTTCTATGTAAAGCACTTTGAATTACCATTGTGTATGAAATGTGCTATATAAATAAACTTGCCTTGCCTTGCCTTGCCTTGTACTATGTGAAACTGCTGTTTGGAATTTAATTTATTGATTAAAGATATAAATTTGTTCTTTTGCAATTAGATTTTTCCAATGGTCTTGAAGTCAAGGCATACATTTTAGAGTAACATTTAAAAGTTTGGGGTTAGATGTTTTTTAAGAAAAATAAATTAATAAGCAGCACATGTTTTCAACGCTGATAATAATAAGAAATGTTTCTTATTATGTGTCATCATATTAGAATGATTTCTGGAGTAATGATGCTGAAAATTCACCTTTGAATTTTAACATGACATGAATACATTACATTTTAAAAGAGACAATTTATCTTAAATTAAAGAAATATTTCCCAATATATTTTAATTTACTGTAATTTTGATCAAATAAAAAACACAAAATATATTACTAACCCCAAACTTTGAACTACTGTATGATGTGTGTATGTAACTACATGCAAATTATATTAATACAATTATAATAATGATTCATTCTTTACTAAATATTGTAACTGCATTTGTTTTTTGTTTCTTTAGGTTCTTCTGCTCGCCTTGCTGGCTTTAATTCTCACAATCATATTTATACTGAAACTCCGCTGCAGTGCTAAAGGTACAATATATGTTTTTGTAGTGTTTTTCTGGTCATAATTGCATTTAGGCCAGCCTTTGACTGAAATTGTTTTAATTAAAGATCACCCTTTATAAGCTTTTAGTAAATATATATTACATACACTCACTGTCCACTTTAATAGATACACCTTGCGAGTACCTGGTTGGGCAATGTGCTGGAAACATTCCTCAGAGATGTTGGTTCATATTGACATGATAGCATCACATAGTTGCTGCAGATTTATTGGCTGCACATCCATGATGTGAATCTCCTGTTCCAGCACATACCAAAGCTGCTCTAGTGTATTGAGATCTGGAGACTGTGGAGACTGTTTGGGTATAGTGAACTTATTGTCACTGTGGAGACTATTTGAGTATAGTGAACTTATTGTTATGTTCAGGAAACCAGTTTGAGATGATTTGAGCTTTGTTTTAGCTTGCTGGAAGTAGCCATCGGATGATGGGTTCACTGTCGTCATAAAGGGATGGACATGGTCAGCAACAATATTAAGATAGGCTGTGGCATTTAAACAATGATCAACTCGTACTAAGAGGCCCAAAGTGTGGCAAGAAAATCTCCTCCACACCATTTCACCACCAGCAGCCTGAACCGTTGATACAAGGCAGGATGGATCCATGATTTCATGTTGTTTTCGCCAAATTCTGACCCAACCATCTGAATGTCACAGTAGAAATCGAGACTCATCAGAGCAGGCATCGTTTTTACAATCTTCCAGTTTTGGTGATCCTGAGTGAATTGTAGCTTCTGTTTCTGTTCTAATCTGACAGGAGTGTCACCGGTGTGTCTTCTGCTGCTGTAGCTCTGCTTCAACTGTTGTGTGTTCAGAGATGCTCTTCTGCAGACCGAGTGGTGATTTGAGTTACTGTTGCCTTTCTATCAGCTCAAACCAGTCTGGCCGTTCACCTCTGACATCATCAAGGCATGGTTGTGCGTGAAAATCCCAGTAGATCAGCAGTTTCTGAAATACTCAGACCAGCCCATTGGCACCAACAACCAGCCACTTAAATCACCTTTCTTCCCCATTCTGATGCTCAGTTTGAGCTTCAGCAGATCGTCTTAATCATGTCTACATGCCTAAATTCATTGATTTACTGCCATGTGATTGGCTGATTAGATATTTGCGTTAATGGGCAGGTAAACAAGTGTACCTAATAAAGTGTTCGGTGAGTGTATAAAGTAGGCTATATAATCTATAATCATTGTGTAATCTTTAATCCAGTGTCTAATCACCTTTAAATGTCATTGAGCATTGGAATGAAGCCCTGTATTATTATTAAATTCGACAACTTATATTTGAGATATCATTCTGTCTACATGCTCTATATTTTGTGTGTTTTCTTTCTGATAGTTACTGATCACTGTAAAAATCGCTGCATGTCCAAAAGTCGTGATGCTAATGCAGCGTGCCACTGTGATGCTGCATGTGTAAATGAAGGCTCCTGCTGTTGGGACTATGAGGAAGTGTGTGTGGAACCAAGTAAGTGGCATTTCTCTTTCTTTTGCACTTTCTGTAACTCTCTCTTTCTCAAGGCCCTGACATACTCACTGCAAAGTTGCTTTGGTTCTTCACTTAGGGGTAAAAACAAGAAAGAGTAAATCACTCACATATGTGACTACATTTTCATGTTAGGCGACTAAGTGAAGTCTTTCATTAGCTGGCTAATAAATTGTGAGATTTCAGTCGCCATTGTTTGATGCAAAGTAGCACAGTCTAGCAAAGATATATTTTCACTTGCCTTCACTCATCTTGATCACTCTGACAGAGCTTGAGACTTTCGCTTGACTTTCTTTCACTATTTCAGTTCATCTCAATGGATATACACTTTGCACAGCATATTTGACGCACCGTAAACTGTAGTGTGAAGGCAGCACCAGACTTGTCGTCGCTTAGAGCGCTATGTGTTTCTCTCACACATGAAAAAAAAAAGAGAGAGAGAGAGCGAGAGAGTCTGTCATACCACATAGAATTGACGCATTACCTGTAAATTATGTTCTTTGTTGTATTTTCCTGTCAAAACGGAGTAAATTTGGAATTGTTCAGCCTTTAAGAACAAGCAGAAGCCACCGCTGGATTATTCGGTAGTGGCCGGAACTAATGCGCAAGCACTCACCTATTACTGTCCCTGTTTTGATGTCAGCAAATCAGTTCTAGCGAACACTGACAACTGACAGCTATTTAACCTTATTCATTTGTGAGACAGTCTAACAGAAGGATGGCCAAACTAGTGAAATATCAACTGATTTGATAACTCTTGAGTTCTTGTCATATTTTATTACCATTTTCGAAACTATAGCGAAAAAGCTGTGATAATGTGAAAAATGTGAAAAATACTGCTACTAATTCTACAACTAATGACAATATAAAACACACTGATGAGCTGCTAGGTAAATTAATATTAATCACGTTGTCTGCTGTTAAATTTAAGCAGGCATACACAATTAGATAATACCAATTTAGGTCAACCAATTACCAAGCAATGTCTAACTTTGTTCAATCTGTGGTGGAAAAAGGTTGTATTGGCAATTAAAGAAAAAACACTTAAGCAAAACATGGTCAGGTCAAAGTGTCTAAATAATATTTGGTCCCATATTTTTATAAATTTGACTTGTAGTCCATTGTATGAAGATTTTTTGGGTATAATATGTCACAGTTTACTTTATTGTGCTATCCTCACTTGAACTATAACACATGAACTAACTATAGTGTCTTGCACCCACAAGATTTTTTATCTGGTGTCTGAATAATTTTTGGTTTGACTGTGTGTATATATATATATATATATATACATGTATAGTAACTTACTTAAGCTAGACTATAACGCTATTTCCTTCTAGAAACAAACTCTGTTGCATTATTTTCCTCTTATCACTGTAAAGCTGCTTTGAAACAATCTGTATTGTAAAAATCGCTATAAAAAAAGGTGATTTAACAAAGTATAGGGGAGTGGTCTGAGATGAGACTAGGCAACATTGATATGGAATACTGTTAATTAGAGATGATTAAACATATATGTATGTAAAACATATATGTATGTAATATGTAATCAGTCCTAGAATATGTGTGATGTCGGGCTGAGTAAAAGGAGAAGTATTTCATATTATTATTTCTAAAGCAACATAAATCAACCAAATTTAAATTGGAGATAAATGTTTTCAAAGCAATATGATCCAGGAAAAGAGCATAGAGAGACTAAGTCCCTCCCCTTCCGGTGGACCACCATGGGACCTTATTTCGGAAAAATATTGTATGGTAGTCAATGGCGAGAGACAACAAATATTTGGATCCCATTTGAATTGTGCCCTGAATTACACATATGATGTTTGGCAATTTAAAAGATACATTTTAAAGTCAAGAAAGTTGCAGTTTGATGTAAAACTGTTGAGGTATAAGACTGTGAAGAAAATACGTAATTACAAAGACTACGAACCCAAAAGGCGCGCATGTGACATCATACTAGGGATGCACTTGGTAAAGGGCCCGATACCAAGCTCATGTACTTGTACTCGTACTCGTAAAAATACCCCGATACCAAAGACCGATACCTCACGTGACGCGTGACCTCACGTATATCCTTAGCTTATATTTCTTAATTCTTATGAACACTTTTCCTGCACTTTGACAACTTTGTGACAGGCAGGTAAAAATTACATTCATTATGTCCTTGGTTTTGCCCTTTGGAGGTTATTGGACACTGTGAAATTTGGGCTTTGAAAATTTGTGATAAGCACATAAGAATGATTTATTTTTTTAAGTTTACTTAAGTTGTTGAAAATAAAGATGCTGATATGTTCATTAGTCTCATTGTGTTGTTCTTAAAAAATTGCCACATAAAACGAGAACCCCCCCCGCCAGTACAACATGCATTGGTATCGGTATCCGCGAGTACCAGGAAAAAAATATCGTTACTCGTACTCAATCCTTAAAAAGTGATATCGGTGCATCCCTACATCATACCTTTTCTCTCAATGAATGAAGCTAACTTTACTGAAGCTAACGTCTGTCTTTTTTTCTATAGTCTAACGTTATAATCGTAGCGTTACGCCGTCATGCCTGTGTGACAGACTGCAAACATACGAGCTTGGTGACGTACATAGTGCGAGACGAGACATGTAGTTCATTGAGCGATTTTCACATAAAACTAAATGTTACTCTTCTGTTTTATGACAAACTGTGACTTTCTTGACTTTCATAATTATCTTTTAAATTGACAAACATCATATGTGTAATTCAGGGCACAGTTCAGATGGAATAAAAAGATAAGTTGTCTTTCGCCATTGACTCCCATACATATTTTTTCCGAAATAAGGTCCCATGAGCCGGAAGCAGAGGGGAGGGACTTAGGCTCTCTATTGACCTCCAGTTGAGCGATCCAACAGTGGATCTAGATACAAGTTAAATCACCTTTTAATAAAGAGTGTGTCAGGACTTTTTTCAAGTGACACAATACATCAAAATTATTAGGGGTGTAGACAGATGTTAGTATTAGTAAGAGCACATACAGATCTTCCATTACTCCACTTGTAGCTTCCTATCTACTCACTCACTCACTCACTCACTCACTCACTCACTCAATCAATTAATATTGCTTTATTGGCATGACATACTTGAGTAAATATTGTCAAAGCATTGCACAAAGCAAAATAAACAAACAAACAAGAACTTACATAAAAGTTTCTGGGATAATCTTCTGTATTTGACTGTAGAGTGAGTCTCTGAAATATGTGCATTTGTCACTAAGGCCAGCTGGTGGTCACTAAGTGTGTACCTGGTTAATAAATGTCTTTGTGTTATATTCGTGAGTCACTGAGATGAGATAGTCTGCCAGACTGTACTCTCTATTTAGTCTCAGATAACATTGGAGACGACTTTGCTCTTTTGTTTGTTCTATCCAATGCTGCGTGTGTCTCTTTCTCTTGATTTTTCATTTCTTTAATTCTTGCAGGTTTTTCAGGGGCCGTGATATTGAACGATTTGTTAGTCATTTCTGAAACCATTGCACAAAGATGATTTTTCTTAGCACGTGTGTCTTAAGTGCTTTAAAATGAAGATCATCTTCAGATCTAGATTTTAAGTGTAGCCAGAATTTTTAAGCTCTTTTTTTAATCATCAAATTGAGGGAAAGACACCTCCTAGCTCTGCCCTTTGAGTTGTTAGGTGTGTTTCTGTGGACATGAAGGATGTTTTTACAGAATAATACATTTTAAAGCATGTTTGTCCCAAACCTTATCGCTGTGCCCCAGACCTCACTTCCATATAAGACAATGGGCAGTATCACACTATCAAAAATCTTTGTCCAAATTCTGATTGGAATGTTTATTTTGAATAATTCCTTTCGTATGGCGTGCAGTGCTCTGCAGTGCAGTGCTCTGCAAACTAATGTTTGAATTGCTAAATTGTAATTTCCAGTTGGTGTTAAAGCTAGACCAAGATAATTATATTGTAAAGAGTGTCGAAGTATGGTTTTGTATACAGTAAATACATGTTTATGTTCCAGATGTCAGATCTTTTCATCTGAAATATCATAATCTTAGATTTTTGGATGTTGACTTCTAATTTCTAGTTGTGGCAGTATTTAGTTAATATGTCTAGGTTGTTCTGGAGACCCGATGAGTTGATAATAGAACACAATTCTTTTCCCAAATTACTGGTTACACAGATTCCTCTGTTATCGTCACAGTCACCACCCTATGATCATCGTCACTGTCATCGTCTCTATCACTGTCATTGTCACTGTCATGTGTTAGTCCCCGTCTGCACTACAGTTCCCAGCATACTCATTGGCCCACACCTGCACCTCCTTCACCATTACCCGCACATGCCAGCAATCATCATCACTCACTGTCTTCAGCTGTTGTCTTCATTGTTCACCTTTGTATTTAGTTCCTTTCTGTTCAGTCAGTCTCTGACCCGTTCTACTTTGTATCAAGTGTGTGCTGCTCGTCTGAACCTGTGTTAGTTGTATTTGAAAGTAAACACTTTGCACTTCTGACTCCTCTGCTCCTTCTGCCTGCACCACACCCTGACAGTTATTAGGATCTGTTTTTTCTTTTTGTGTTGTTATAATAATCCAGTTTCCTCTGCCTTAGTGTGTTTTTTGTATTGTTTCAGAAGTGTGTTTTAAGCGGAACTCAGAGTGGACTGGATCTTTGTGTATTTGAATTTAAATGAATCGGAGCTATTGTCTAATTGTTTTACAGTAATGGTCAAACCATTTTTCAGAAGGTTTTTGTTTTGTGTTTTTTGTGTTTATATAGTGTCAATTTATTTAAGTTAGCACTTTAACCATATCCTGAAAATGATAGAAGTAATAATGAAGTTGCATATAAAATATACTGTACGTACTGTTACTTACTGTAAGTGGGTCAAAAAAGCTCTCTTAAGTATAACCAACTGAACTTGTATTTAGTGCTGTTCTCTTATGAATGGATCACCCGAGACGGTTGTTAGGTGTAAACTCTCTCTTGGGTCATGTACTGTAACCTCACACTCTCACTCTTCGGTTTGAGGAAGCCTTAAGTTATGTTTTGTTTCTCGATAGCCCTGCAAACCATCTGTGTTTGTGTGTGTCTGAGATAGAAAAAGTGAAAATGAAGTTATTTAAAGTGCATGTACAGACACTGAGCATTTATGCAGGGCTGGAACAGCCTAGAAAAGGCCTTACTTTGCAAACATTGTAAACAAGAATGTCTGAACCATCAACACCCACCTGTTGAAATTCCCTCAGTACAGTGTTCGAGCTCTGTTGAGTCACTGTGGGTTTCTCCAAGTTTAGGCTTAAAGGCACTCCCTGTAGCTTTTTTTCCCCCTGATGTTTTGAATCAGTTCCATTTTCCAACACAGTAGCCAAATGTTCCTCCCCGTGACGCCTGCTATGTGCACTGCATGTGAGGAATGGATGGATTTCTGTCTCACTGTCTCCTTCAGACTCATTTTTACATTTACAATACTATAGAACTTCATTACCAGTAAAACGACAGCTGTTACTATCCAGCCTGATCTCATAAAAATGCGTCTCTATAGCACGCTTTGTTTATCGTGAAATTTATATGTGAAAATTAGTTTTTACGTGCATAATACACAGTTTTCGCGTGTATTTGATTCGCACTTTATTGCGTGTCATACACACGCACCCCACACCACTAATCCTAACCAAACGTATAATGCACACGCACCCCACACCACTGCTAAACCTATACCCTAAACCCACCCATGCGTAACATATGCACGTAAAAACTCATTTTCGGGTATAAATTGCACGATAAACACAAAGCGCACTATAGAGACACATTTAGTGTGACCGGTTTGTAGTATCATACATGCAAAAAAAAAAAACCTCAGTACTACAGGATGTTTTTGTTGCTTTATCTTGTGTAACATATTTGTCCTAGAATAAAGATTCACAATTTTGTCAAGATAAGCAATTCTACTTCACTGCAAACAAAAATACACATAATCCTTATCTTGCCAGCAGATGCTAAACATCAGCATTCTGTTTAAAAAGGTGAGGGTTACTTTTCAAATTCGGTAATTTACTCGCCCTCATGTCTTTCCAAACATATGTGACTTTGTCTATGTTTTGTCTATGGAATATATTTTGAAATTCATGCTGTTTTTGGACCCCACTGACCTTCATTGTGTGGGGAACCAGTTTTAAAATATTATCTTTTTAAAGAGTTATATTAACGATATATTAATATATATTAGTTCTATCATAAAACAAAAATGCTGGTTTGGTTGTTATGCTGTCAAATAATGATATAACATATTCTTAGCAACATATTACACAATGTATCCCTGCGTTCGTTCTCCTGGAATACATTGTGTAATATGTTGCTAAGAATATGTTATATCATTATTTGACAGCATAACAACCAAACCAGCATTTTTGTTTTATGATAGAACTAATATATATTAATATATCTTTAATATAACTTTAATAATAGTTATATCTAAATAATAAGAAAAACTCAAATGTGCCATCCATGTCATTTCATTATAGTTAACAAAAGCTAAAACAATAAAAAAATTTCCGTTGCTTAAAATAAAGTAAAATGTTAATTAACCTAATTTTATTTATTATAAAACTTGTAAAAATTTATTTTAGTTTAACACTTCTCCTTTTCATTGAGTATAAGTTGACGTACCAAAATAACTAAAATTTAATAAAAAATTATTCAAAATATATTTAAAAATAAAAAAGTAATTTTATGAAATATATAACTTAATGGTTTTGCATGAGAAATTATTGCTATTTATTTTTTGTGTATGGGGGAAAAAAATAACAATAAAGATAATTCAGAGATAAGAGATTACAAACTTCTTAAATACTACCAAAATGTAAAATATTTACAGCATTAACTTTTCTTTTCCTGTGAGTTTCTTCAAGTTTGAAGTTCAATTGAATTTCGGTTGTCCTAATACAATTTGGTAACACTTTATTTTATAGTGTCTTTGTCACACATGGTATTTTGGTATTCTAATAACTATAAATTTTAAATAATTACATGCAACTACCCCTAAACCAAACCTTAATCTAACCTTAACCCTATAGTAAGTATGTGAAGTTAATTAATATTACTCAGTACATATTTGTGTAATTACACTTAACAAAGACACCTCAAAATAAACTAACCCTATAATTTTATCACAAGTTATTAAATCACATGTCTGTTTGTAAATACAGCTCTGAATGCTTGTCATATACACCATACCATCAGCTGTTTATATCTTGATACTGCACTTAAACATTCATTTAAAATTTTTAGTGGAACTGCTTTGAAACCAAGTGTACTGTGCAAAGCACTCTACGACTAAACTTGAGCTGAATACCCTCATAATCTTCTGTTTCGTTCCAGGTCGACGCTGGACGTGTTCTAAGTTCCGCTGCGATGAGGAGCGCTCGGTGAACAGCCTCTGCTCCTGCTCTGCGGACTGTGTGCGAGTGGGCGACTGCTGCTCCAACTACAAGAGCACATGTGAAGGTACACGACATGCTTTGCTCTGTAGTCCATAGCTGCATATTCATTAGTTGTCATTTATTTTGGATAAGTGAAAGACATTTTGGGGTTGTATAAAATCCTCAAGCTGGTTAGGTTTATTTCATAGATAAACAGACATGTATCTGTTTTGTTAAACGGTAGGGGGGTAACAATATATCGTGTCAAAATATATTGCAATACAGAAATGCATCAATATGTATCGTGGATAGTGACAATATGTATTCAGCTTCAGAATCATCAATATTTTTATTCTGGCGTCACCATTGTCCTGTGCATTGGGTTTCCAGCACTAAGTCCAAGCCTATTCATTTAGCATTTTCATCAACAGTAAATTTTTTCCTTTTACCATATGTCTTGGGAGTATTGCAGTAATATCATATAGTGAGTTCAGTATCTTGATGTGTATCGAATCGTTGCATGAGGGTATCATTAAACCCCTATTAAACAGCTCATAGCAGCTGTGAAGTTGTGATGGATCTGAAGGATTTGTCTTTGAAGTTATTCGGGCCTGGAGTTCATCCCCGCTCAGCAGGATAGAGAGCTGTGCATCTTCCCTACATGATGTTTTCATGGCCAGATGTTTTTCTTTTAAATATTTTCACAAATGTTCAGCTGATTATTTAGGTCCCTTTTCGGCCGTGGTTTGGCTGTAGATTTGGCTGCAGCTGAAAAATTTGGCTGTAGCTGAACTGAGAGCAGTGGAACTGATCTTCGATCCCTTTGAAAACCCAAATTGCACACATGATGTATGTGTTAACCCTTTTAGATGTTGTTTAGATTTTCCACTGGTTGTCATACTTCAGTAACGTTTATGTACACAATCACAGCCATGTGTTCCTGTAGATGCATTAGCCACTGACAGCTAATTATTATCACTTGAAAATAAGCTGACTGGACTATGTCAGTTGCTTGTTCTTATCATTAGAGGACTGTGAAGTTCCAGTATTTATGTATTTTTTTTTTTTTTTGTAGTTTGGATTCCTTCGTGATTGATTTTGTCTGAATATGTGTGCAGTTTTATCGTTGTACCAAGGCCAACTATTCCACCTTCTCCCTCCTTGAAAAAAACGGAATTGTTCTCTTTCTCACTGTTAAGTCGATGCGAACCTTGGAAAATGTAACCCTGCAAGAACAAATACACATGGCCAAAGTTTCCAGTTACTAATACTTGCTTTCTCTTCCTCCTTTCTTCACAGGTGAAAAAACGTGGCTTGAAGAGGACTGTGAGGACATCAGGACTCCTCAATGTCCTGCTGGGTAACAGACTTATGTTTATAAATGAGATCTGTGGCTCTGTATCAGGCTAATATCCTTAACTCAAAGCTTAGAAATTAGCATCTATAGTTAATGAGCCTTTGAATGTTTTATAGACACATTGTGTGTGTTGGCCACCACGTTCTTTTGACAATATGTTTTTTTACCAACTTATAGGATACAACATTATTTGTTTTGAAAATTAAATCTCTGGCTACGTCCGGAAGCTAAAAAAGCTGCCTCACTGTTAGCCAAAGATTTCACAGACTTCACTGGAACTGATCTTCGAACCCTTTGAAAACACAAATTGCTCACATATGACGTAATGTGTTAACCTTTTTAGATGTTGGCTGCGTCAGCTCATAATTCACTAGTTGTCGTACTTCAGTAACATTTATCTACACAGTCATAGCCATGTTTGTTCCTGTAGGTGCATTTGCCACTGACAGCTAATTATTATCACTTGAAAACAGCATATGACATCTAACATAAACGAAACCCAACAGCAGTGAACAGAAACAGGAACTTAAGTATACATGCAAACAAAGATAATTAGTGACGCATAGCTGAACTGAATGACCTGATCAAATTAACAACCATGACAACAAACTCAACAGGGGAAAAGTGCAAACAGAAACAAAGTCCAAACTGAGTGAGATTGTGACAGTATTATATTATATATATATATATATATATATATATATATATATATATATATATATATATATGTACATATGTGTGTGTGTGTGTGTGTGTGTGTGTGTGTGTGTGTGTGTGTGTGTGTATATATATATATATATATATATACATATACATTTTTTTTAATATTATATAGATACATTTTTTTTTAAATATTATGTATAAGTTCTGTCATTAAACCCAAAAATGGCACCAGCTGATAGGTCCTTATCTCAGTTTGTTAGCGATCACATCGTTTCTACATAGCGCAGCTGATTGGTTGATGTGGCATCAGTGGCCAATGAGCTTGCTGCTCAACATTTAAATACTTGCCATTGTTTGCTGTTAGCAGTTTGCAACGCATATTCAGAAAACCTCCACCTTCCCCAGCTCCACCTGTATAGATCTGCTATGGGGGTTATTTCATGTATGCTATATATTCAGCAGTGGTATGTCTTAACAGCAGCATGTCTGTGGATATATTGACTGTAGCAAGTATCTGTACTTGCTCTGTAACAGCAGTGTAGCAGATCTATTCCACTGAGACCAAATACTAACTTTGCCACATCCATTACCATGCCAATCTCCTAGAGTTGCTACTCCTAATAGATACACAGAAGATTTAAGACATGCTCCTGCTGCATAAATAGACATACATTAATCCTGTAGCAGATCTAGACAGGTGGAGCTGGGGGAGGTGGAGGGTTTCTGAGGAACTCTGTCTTAGTCCATTGCATTTTTCTTAATTGAATAACTTAAAGTGCATGAAAGGGACTATTCGAAAAACCATAATAGGACCAGTGTGTAATATGTATAATGTTTGTGAATGTAAACGTTCTGCAAAGTTGTAAAGTCGAAAGTGCACTATATATAAAGTTAATGTCTCCCAAAAGAAAGAATCGACTCTCAAGACTCGTTTTTAATTCGAATCCTTCTGCTTTACGGTTCCACGTCACTACAACATACACATATATAATGTGTTATACATTGTCCGCCCACAAACTTGACCAGCCCTCAAATGTCATTTTACTAATGACTGCTTCTCAAATCTCGGAGTTCAATGCGTTAGGAATGTTTAATGTTATGGGAAGAAGGGGTGGGAACTGGCGAACATTCAAAGATTTTGATACAATAAATTAAACAAATACAAAACGAAAGTAAAAGACAGCAGCCCCTCACGGACGACTGCTGTCACATATGACAAAACACAACATAAATCCAGGCCTGGCTTCTCTCGATCATCTGTCGTCGCTCCCCCTTTATGCTTCCGCTCCTCCGTGAGAGATACGAGATGGGTGCGTCTCGCAGGTGTCGCTCATCAATCACACCAATGTCCTCGTGCCGCTTTCTCACGGCCCTCGGCCTCGTCCTGCTCGCCACAGCGGGTATTCACAAAATGTTCACTCTTGAAAGATGGGTCAGTACCCAATTGATTTGGACCAGCTTGCTCCTCAGAATCACAACCTGTATGTATGAATAATTATTGATGTATATTTTTTTCTTCCGGGTGTTCAAAATAGTTTTGTGTTCTATATTGTGTAAGTTTCCAGATAACCAGCTAATTCGCATTATTACTGTCTTACTGAAATACTTCTGCTAAGCAGCTGTGGGCCACTATTACCTAAAACTGTATTTATTAATGCAGATTATCTGTCGTTCTTACTATTTTGAGTAAAGATAAGGGATGTTGCAAGATTTGTTTTACAAACGTTTGTTACACCAGTCATTCACGTTAGTGCTTGGCTAACATATGCACCGTTATTGATACAATTTCCACATGTGCACCCCAATAAATTAGAAATACACGTCAGTTTGTTGATGGATATAGACTTGTTATTGCTGATGAGTAATTACAGTTGCAACATGTCATAATGTAACTCAAACTGAGTAGCGTCCTGCTCAAGTCGTCCTTGCGATGGACTTTCGGGTTGAATAAGTTCTTCCAATGTTTCTTCATCGTACTCGCGCTCGGATTGCTAAAATCAACGCCATTGTTACTGTTTTTATAGTGTACAATTGCTGAGCTTTAGAAAGACAGAGCTGACATTCAGTTATGTAATGGGCAGTTATGTAATGGGCATTAGCTTCCAAA
Source organism: Siphateles boraxobius (assembly GCF_051911475.1). NCBI lineage: Eukaryota > Metazoa > Chordata > Actinopteri > Cypriniformes > Leuciscidae > Siphateles > Siphateles boraxobius. The sequence continues at coordinate 22,649,364 of NW_027509208.1, read as the reverse complement.
ATACACGCTGTACGCGGTAGACCAATCACAACAGACTAGGCCGTCTGGCCAATCAGAGCAGAGTATGCCCTCGGAAAGGGGGGATTCATCCGAGTCGTTTGAGAATCATTGAACAATGTGGTGATGTGCAATGTATATAAATGTTTTTTGACTTTTGATGCATGTAAACCTGTTGTAGGAGTCTCCAAAACAAAAGTAGGAGCCTTTAAAATAGCATAATAGGTGCACTTTAATGTTTTTTTCGTGACAAATTATATGAGCATAACTTCAGTAGTTGAACTGAAAGTATTAACATGACTTTGGAAATCATGTATTGTATTGAAGTATTAGGATCGGTGTACTTATTTGATTAGTGGTGTATAAATAGTATTTATTGTATATCATAATTATTTGTTTTAAATTGGCAGCATCCTAAAACTTATCGTGCCTTCGCAAGTTTAAATGAGCTTTTAAATCACATGTACACTCAGACTTTTAAATGGCACTGTATATAAATGCATCTATTTAGATGCAAAGAGAGATGTTTAGGCGTGTGTGTGTTTATGTCTGACTCTGGGTAAATGGACTGTTTGGTTAGTGTTGTCTTTTCCATTAGCTATAATAAACTCACTCTGAAATGCATTCAGCTTTGTGTTTATGCCAGTGAATGTCATTATGGGCAAACGGACAAGTTAATGAGCCATGTGCTCTGTTGAAAAGACTTTTAAACAGTTATTGCTGCCATTTCATCTCATCATAAAAATGCATTATGGGGTGTAGTGGGGAGCCATAATAATTTAAAAAATATAAATAAAATATTAAGAAATTGATGTGTTGCAGTGGGCTTGTATATTCCGTGGCATTTCTTTTCATTTTATAACTTATTTTATTATAGTTTGAAATTGAGTAGTCTCACAAAAAAAAATGAGCTAATGTTTTGTTTTATGCATTATTCTGTTTTTATGAAGGCACAATCTTCTTTTCAGTTTTGAAGGATACGGTTAAGGATGGCTGATGGGTCTTTTAGGAGTTGTCTGGAAACGGAATGGCATGATAATGTAACTCTATAGTGTTGCATTTACATAAGTGCCTTTACAAATCCCTAACAAATTGTTCGATTTTAATATTACCAAAGGCGCTATATCCCTGTCTATTAAATCAATCATCCAAAACCAACTTTAAAAGCTGTATGATCAAAACAAATGGAGAGTAATAAATAAAAATAATACATTTTACAATATCAACCGTTAGAGCATTTTTTTTTTTTTACTGACCGCTTTTTCAGCAATTCAGGTCAATTTCAAAGCATGTTGGTTGTTGGATTTGGTGTTTTGGGTGTGACATGGTGTTTTGGGCTCTGCCTGTAGACATACACCAACATCTGCTCTTCTCTGGGTGAAACTGTGCTCATGTTTCCTATTGCTATTTTTACTTGTGCATGGGCACTTCTACTAAAAGAGGAAGCTACATTTTTTCCATGGCATGACAAGCATTTGAAAAAAGCATTTAATCTTTTTCATGAGGTTTTCTAAACCGCCGCTGCTGCTGGTGTCTCTGGACGGATTCAGGGCAGGATACATGAAAGCGTACAACAGCCTGCTTCCTGTCATCAGCAAACTCAGTATGTCACATTAACTCAAATTCTGACCCCGGCTAGTCATGCTCAAAAGTTTACATACAGCTTGCAGAATCTGCTAAATGTTTATGTAAACAAAATAAGAAGGATCATACATAATGCATGTCAATTTCTCATTGAGTACTGTCCTGGATAAGATATTTCACATAAAAAGATGTTTACATATAATACACAAGATAAAAACCTGAATTTTATAAAAATGACCCGTTCAAAAGTTTACACACCCTTGATTCTTAATACTGTGTTGTTACCTGGATGATCCACAGCTTTTTTTTTGTGATGGTTGTTCTTAAGTCCCTTGTTTTTCCTGAGCAGTTAAACTACCCAATGTTCTTCAGAAAAATCCTCCAGGTCCCGAAAATTCTTCAGTTTTCCTGCATATTTGAACTCTTTCCAGCAGTGACTGTTTGATTTTGAGATCCATCTTTTCACACTGATGACAATTGAGGGACTCAAACACAACTAAACATTCACTGATGCTCCAGAAGGAAAGATGATGCATTAAGAGCCAGGGGGGTTAAAACTTTTGAACAGAATAAATATGTCCAAATGTTTCTTATTTTGTTTAAATATATATATATATAAATATATATATATATATATATATATATATACACACACACACACATGTATATATATATATATATATATATATATACATACAGGTATATATAAATTATTTTTTATTTATTTAGTACTGCCCTTCGGAAGCAACAGAAGATAGTTTTATATGTTTCCTGGAAGACAAATTAAGTACAATTTACTTTGATCTTCAAATTCAAAAAGTTTTCACCCCCCTGCTCTTATTGTTTCATGTAATTTTTTGAACGGGGTATTTATTTTTATAAATTCAGCTTTTTTTAATTTTATTTCTACCGGCTGTAGATGTACTATATGTACTATATGTCTTTTGTGTAAAATATCTTATTTTGTACAGTACTAAATAAAAAATAAAATACATTTTTTTATGATCCCTCTTATTTTGTTAAAAAAAATTACATTTTGCCGATTATGCACGGTGTAAGTAAACTTTTGAGCAAAACTGTATATTAATGTCTCTCATATCTGTTAGGAGCATGTACTGAACATTTTTTTTAATAAAAACATAATTTTAATCCAAAATTCGGCTCAAATTGCTGAATTGCTCTATTAAAACCAACCGAAACATGTCTTCACATAGCTAAAGTGTGATACTGTGCTGTTTAATCCAAACCAGTGGTTCTCAACTCATTTTGACTCCAATGACCCCTATTGTCCAAAACAATATTCAAGTCCCCATGTAGACTAATCGGTTTCCTCTGGTACACCTGTAACAACAGTTCCCCTTCAGGGACTACCGCTGCGTGAAATCGCAGTGGGAACGCCCTCAGCGTGACGCGTCTGAAGCATGAATGAAATCAGTCAATGGAGAGAATGAGCGTACGGCGAGTGACGTCATCGACCAGGAAGCTATAAATATCCCCTGAGTACACAATACGCCAGCTTTTAGTTACTTCAGCAGATCTGTGTGTGTCTGAATCTGTCGATTGTGTTTTTCTGTTTTGTCAGGAGTTTTCACTATATATATTTTATATAAAAAAAACAATATGAGCGAGCAGTATAAGAAGTGTGTTCCCCCCTGTACTCGGTACATCACGGGTGGGGATTCACACGAGCTAAGTGTGGCTTGTTTGGGAGTGCAGCAATGCCCAGTCGGCTCTCGAGGGAGTCGATTGTCAGCATTGCGAGCGTTTTCCCTTGAGAACTCTGCGCTCGCGGCGATCGCTCTTCGAGGAGAGTGATTTGCTGTGAGCTCCCCGAGGCTCGGGTCCCGCTTCTGTTGAGGCAGAGCGGCGGCGCTTGTCTTGGGGCTCGCAGATGGATCTCGCTGGCGACGTTGAGAAGGGCTCCGCCCTATCTCAGCTATCTCCGACGAGATCTAGTGCCTCTCACCCGGCTCTGGAAGCACGCGCTGCGGCGGTTACTTCTGCCCGGGTGGAGGCACATGATGATGTTGAATTGAGATTTTCCAGTTCTGAGGAGCTGGATGTCGAAAGTTTATTATCAGAGAAAACTAGTTTATCACATTATACTGCAAATGAAGAAGGTTTGATGGATGTATTATCTCGGGCTGTTGAAAAGCTAAAAAAAAATAAAATAAAAAAATAACAGTATCGAGTGGCCAGCTGATAGACAGGTTTCTAGAATTAAAAGCAATCTAGATGATAGATTTCTGTCTGCACGACCTCAACCTTCTAGCCGGTGCTTACCGTTCTTCCCAGATCTTCATGCTGAGGTTTCAAAGACCTGGGTTAGACCGGTTTCAAGCAGAATTTACACAAATCAGTCCAATGCTTATGGTAACATTGTTGGTGCTAAATCTGCTGGTTATGTGACGATACTGTAGGCGGAGGAGACGCTTGCGAGCTATCTCTCTCCTGCTTCATCGTCTTCACTTAAAGCACCGGCTCTTCCACCAAAAAATAAATAAATATATATACCTCTGTGCTGGTGGGGAAGGCTTACTCGGTGGCTCGGCAGGCGGCTGCATGTTTGCATACGATGACTTTTATGCAGGCTTTTCAGGCCGACCTGCTCAAAGGAAATCTGAGGGGGGTCCCCGCCGAGAGAGACTTGCGTTCACCTCCCTTAAGGGTGCCCTGTCTCTCCCGGCGCCCTCAGGGGCCCGTCCTACTAACCCTGCCGAAACAGGGCGTAGAAGGGTCTGGCGAGTGCTTTCCCGAGGGACGCTCGCCGCCTCTAAGGAGGGTTCTAGTGTGTTCAGACCAGTCGTTCCCTGCCGGTGCGCCGTTACAGGGCACTGTGTCTGTCACGCAGAATGTTCAACCAGAGCAAAGTCTTTCGTCGAGTTCGTCTTCAAAAAGAGCACAGCAGAAGCGGAGTGTCACGTCTCGTGCCCCCCTGCAGAGAAACTGGAGGGATGAGGCGGGGTGCTCTCCGGCGCGGCCTTCTCGGGGCAGGACTGATCTGAGGACAGTCATTGTCGCCAGAAAGGCCGCATCGAAAAAGTCCTGACGGGCTGAACGTCAGGACTCTGAGGGTGGTCCCCATCGGGAAAAACTTGAGTTCACCGCACAAAAACACGGTGCCCTGTCTTTCTCGATGCCCTCAGGGGTCTGTTCTACTAACCCTGCCTATACAGGGCGTAGAGAGACTCGGCGAGCGATTTCCCGAGGGACGCTCGCCCCCTCCAAGGAGGGTTGTGGAGTGCTCAGACCAGCTGTTTCCTGCCAGTATGTTACAGGGCGCTGTGTCTGTCACTCGGGATGTTCATCCGGAGGCCAGCCTCGAGAGGCTGGTTCCCTTAGTAGAGTTCCTGGCGGAATGGGTCCCCCACCCAGCAGGGAGTTAGGATACTACTTCATCGAAAAAAAAAAAAATCCTGACGTGCTGAACGTCAGGGTTCTGAGGGTGGTCCCTATCGTGAAAGACCTGAGTTCACTGCACAAGAACACGGTGCCCTGTCTTTTCCGATGCCCTCAGTGGTCTGCTCTACTAACCCTGCCTTCACAGGGCGTAGAGAGACTCGGCGAGCGATTTCCCGAGGGACGCTCGCCCCCTTCGAGGAGGGTTGTGGAGTGCCCAGACCAGCTGTTCCCTGCCAGTACGTTACAGGGCACTGTGTGTGTCACTGAGGATGTTCAAATCAGATCCGAGGACTGGTTTGTCATGATAGATCTAAAGGACGTTTACTTCCATGTATCTATCCTCCCTCAACACAGGAAGTTCCTGAGGTTCGCTTTCGGGGGCGAAGCGTACCAATATCGGGTTCTTCCGTTCGGCCTAGCACTGTCACCCCGAACATTCACGAAGTGTACGGATGCTGCTATAGCCCCGCTGAGGTTACAGGGCATCCGCTTTCTGTACTATATAGACGATTGCTTGATTCTAGCTCAATTGGAACAACAGGCGGTTCGGCACCGAGATGTCGTTCTTGCTCATATCAAGTGACTGGGGCTGAGGCTCAACGCCAAAAAGAGTGTTCTTTCTCCATTACAGAGAACCACTTTTCTAGGTGTAGTGTGGGATTCAACGACGATGCAGGCACGATTGTCACCTGCTCGTATTGCTTTGATTCTCGCTGCAGTAGATCAGGTCAAGCTAGGCCAGTCATCCACTGTAAAACAGTTCCAGAGACTGTTAGGTCTCATGGCAGCTGCGTCCAACGTGATACCTCTTGGCCTCTTGCACATGAGACTGTTACAGTGGTGGCTCAGGACCAAGGGATTCTCCCCGAGGGGAAATCCGCTTCGCATGATCGTGAGTTTTGCGACGGTGTCATCACGCCCTGATCATGTGGAAAGATCCTTGGTTTCTGTCCCAAGGCCCTGTGTTAGGAGCTTAGGAGCTGTGTTAGCCCTGTGTCCTGCTAATAGCCCCGTTCTGGTCGGCCCGGGTATGGTTTGCGGACCTAGTGTCTCTCCTCAACGGCTCTCCCATAGAGATACCGATCAGGAGAGATCTGCTCTCTCAGGCGAGTGGGTCGATCCTTCACCCCCGTCTAGAGCTATGGAGGCTGTGGGCTTGGCCTCTGAGGGGGCCCAGCTCATAGATTCTGGTCTCTCGGCTGAGGTCGTTGAGACCATCCTCCGATCCAGAGCTCCCTCCACGAGGAAGTTATATGCCGCGAGGTGGAAACTTTTCACCTCTTGGTGTGGAGAGCGCCAGCAGGACCCAGTTAACTGCCTGGTTGGTACAGTCCTGGATTTCCTGCAGGACCGTCTCTCCACAGGGTTATCCCACTCCACACTGAAGGTGTATGTGGCGGCCTTAGCTGCTTACCACACCCCTTCAAGTGGAGGTTCCCTCGGGAAACACCCGCTTATGTCTCACTTCCTTCGTGTCACCTTGAGGCTGAGGCCTGCAGTTCGCACAAGGGTACCAGCTTGGGATCTGGCCGTCATCTTAGAAGGTCTCTCCCTTGCTCCTTTCGAGCCCATCGAGGAAGTTTCGGAAAAGTTTCTTACTCTAAAGACTATCCTTCTTCTCGCTATCTCATCTCTAAAAAGAATTGGAGATATTCAAGCACTTTCGGTGGCTCCCTCGTGCCTGGAATTTGCTCCTGGTTGGTTAAGGCCTTTCTCTTTCCGAGACCAGGTTATGTTCATAAGGTTCCAACTGTTTCAGTTAGACCTATAGTTCTGCAGGTTTTCTGACCTCCGCCTTTTCTGACGTCAGACCAGGAGAAAATTAATTTGCTGTGCCCAAAACTAGGAGCATCCATAGATTAAAATAAGTGACAATAATAAATAAATAATTACTAAAAACTAAGTTAAAAAATAATTAAATGAAGTTTCAGAATTCCAGAAATGTTAAGAGCTGAATGTTCTTCAGGGATCTCACTCTTTTTACTTTTGAATTTATTTAAATGTTCAAGTCGTTCATGATTTACTAGATTAAAGATTAAGGGTAAGTAGGCTATTTAAAAAAAAAAAAGTTTAGGCCCCCTGAGGGCCCCTAGTGGGCCCCAAACCCCTGGTTGATAACCACTGGTTTATATTAACTAGTACACCAATGTTTGAGGTAATGCCATGTTTTGTTTCCTCAGAGAAATGTGGAACCTCCACACCATATATGCGACCTGTTTATCCCACCAAGACCTTCCCAAACCATTACACTATAGTGACAGTAAGTGACAGGTAGACATTAATCCACAATTGCTCTTGAAAATATGCATCAAAATGTAATGACAGTTTTTATTGCTTTCTGTAGTAGATAGTTTATATGTTTGATTAGAATCTCATTCTATTTACACCAATGAGGGTAAGACTGTCAAATTACTGTTACTGTTAGTTCCATTGGTTGCTTACATACCAGTCAAGTTCCTTTTTTTTACTCACCCTGATTTGTAATAAGTGAAATACGGCTTTTTTAATAAAGTGTTTTTCATTTGCAGGGTCTATATCCAGAATCACATGGAATTGTGGACAATAAGATGTATGATGTCACTCGTAATGCCTCTTTCAGTTTGAGAGGCGATGAGAAATTCAACCCCGCCTGGTACCTGGGTGAACCAGTGAGTATATGCACACAGATGAAACAAAAAAAATCGATACACACGGATTTAACTCTATACAGTACATAAAGCTGGATATATTTTATATCCAACTTTATCTGCATATTGCTGTGTAGTAACTGATTATATGCAATCTGGATTATTTAATCAGATTCCAAAAATAAGGTATTTGTAATTAGATTATTAACCCCTGGTTTCACAGACAAGACTTAATCCTAGTCTCAGACTTAAATGCAGACATTGTTGCACTGAATATATCTTAAAATATGTCAGAGCCATTGTTTTTTTTTCATGTTTCATGTTTCTTTTCCAAGGAACGTTTATAAAAGCCACTTAAATGTCATAATTGGACAAAGGCCTAATCCTGGTTTATTCTAAGCCCTGTCTGTGAAACCAGGCCATTATGCTATAAAATGCTCATAATCAGGCTACAGTAGAATTTGTATTGATTACTTTATTTATTAATATTCACAAAATGACAGGATTCATCATTTATTGATTTTTTTTATAAGATTTTTTTTTATCTGTCCTTTTTAAAATGGCCTATTGCTTATGTATGTTCGGAAAGTCTTCCAGTGTTGTGAAATTACAAAAGTCTGGACTGGATAAGTGCGCCATTCTCGCTCCAGTAGAGTTCCTCTTAGCTGAACCCTGTTGAGTTCCTACACACCCCTCGGCAACGGACATGGCTCTGCCAAGTGATCAGTGGGTTCAGACGCTCCGCCACAACCGTTGCCGAGGGGTGTGGAGGAACTCGACAGGGTTTGGCTAATGAGGAACTCTACTGAAGCAAGAATGGCGCACGTATCCAGTCCATAGGAGGGGAATGGCGCAGCAAGCCGACACTTTGGCGCTTACGGTGTTGACTGGCTTCTATGCAAAGAGAGCACACGGGAAGCTACCGGCTCGACACGTAGGCTATATAATCTAGCGAATGTGTTTGTGTCGCCCAACCCACAACTCAACAAATATCTGTCAGCAAGGCACCCTGTGCCAACGCCCATGAAGAAGCTACACTCCGAATGGAGTGGGCTCGCAACGTACTGATTGGGATCCCAATCAACACGCCACCAAATGCTGCCACCTTCCAGTGCCTAGCGAAAGCCTCTTGATCCCCCCGCATTTATTGAAGCGGATATGGGACAGGGTTTAGGCCAGGGAAGATCATTGCTGTTCCGCATGACTCACTCAGAAAGACTTGGATAACACTGGGAAAGCGTTAGGTTTCGAAAGGGAGATACTGCGGAAACACATCCTGCCCGTAGGGAGGTTTCACGTGGAGGTTACACATATGGATTGGGCGTTTCTGGGCAGTACAACATAATGGAATGTCAATGAGGTGGCTCCCTCCTGTAGGAGGGGGGAGACAACACTGGTCAGAAACGGCAGAGCGGTACATGAACCTGGGGGGGCATGATGCGTCTTGGGATTGATACGCCAAGACGATGGCATCCACTATCCAGTGGGCCAACCTCTGCTTGGAGACAGCCTTTCCCTCTTGCTGGCTTCCGTAACAGACGAAGAGCTGATCTGAGGTCCTGAGGCTTTCGGTTCTGTCCATGTACAGGTCCCCTACCCTCTTGACAGAGGCCAAAGAAAGCAGGAGAACTGTTTTTATAGACATAACTTTTAACTCTGCTGCCTGCAATAGCTCAAAGGGATGTCTCTGCGCGCATGACAGGGGCACATTCTCTCAACACTGAAATGTACCGAACACCCCTGAACTTGGGCGGACGCCGGCCGAACTGAATCATATAGCCGAGTCTGTGCTCTCTGTGATATCGCGGCCAGTGCTGTCTTTCACTGTTTAATCCAAGACCAGCTTTGAAGAGGCGTTCTCCCGAAGAAGCAGACTCATTTCCTTCACTCTCAGATCAGCAGAGCAGGAACAGTACAACCGCTCGGCTCCAAAGCGAAAAGCAAAGATGCGACGGACCTTCTGCTCATTATATGCTCGTTTTGCAAGGCAGAGCAGCTGATGCAATTGTCACATGCCAATGTGCATTCAAATTCCTGTTTCATCATGACTCATAATTGAGCCTCGGTAGGCACTGCTTGAAGAGTACTGATGTTCTTTTGGATCACACTGTTCTGGACAAATCCTCTCGCATTTTGTTTTTTTGTTGTCAAGACATAGAGTGGAATTTTCTTCAAGCTCTTGAGGCAGAGATCGTCCAAATGATCCTGTATCAGTGTGGGATAAGAGGAAAGTCACACCCATCCTCTGTTACCACCCTCATCATCATCATTATCTTTAGAGTTCACCAAGCTAGCTGTTTGAGGGTAATGGTGCACAGATGTGCAAGTAAACATGAAGCAAATCGTCAAAAAAACATCCTGGTTGTTGCCGGCCAGGGCTTCTGAACTTTCTTTAACTCTTCAGTGGGAACACTTGCCCTTGTTATTCGTTTTTGTGTTCAACTTTTAGCTACACGCCTTTGTTTTGCCCCATCCATGGTGCTGAAATGTGTGCAGTGTGATGGGTTCTACTAGGAGATCTAGAGATTTGCTTGAGAAAAGTGTCAGATGTTGCCATTTTAGACTATAAATAACTAAAGGTCTCTAAATCACATTCAGTGCTAGCCTGTGTTACCTTGAAGACTGGGTTTGAATCCATCTTATATATTGCCTTCTACAGTAATTACAGAGATGGCTTTGTGGTTTCTGTGGGTTTTTTTTAGTGCTTCTTCATGACCATATGTACTTAGGGATGTGCCCAAAGCCTAAATCCATATTGTTACATGTAAGTTAACTGTTACATGTCAATACATCATGATTTCACTTACCACGTTGAAGAGAGTAAGGAGAAATGACTGACAGGACATGATCCTGAGCGTCATTTTTGACAAATATCATATCTTGTAAAATGTATGGTCAGTAGTGCCGCTCTTTATTCGCGTGATTGCGAATTTGGAAAGTTAAAGTAAAAAGCGAGTGCGCATTCTAAAATGATATGCAATTTAATTACCCGACTATATAACTGCGAGAGAATGCAAAATCATTAAAATAGATTTTTTTCCCTCCCATGTCATATTTTTGTTCCATCACCCTGTCTCTTTAGGGGCACCTTAGAATGTGTTGTTTCCTTTCCGAACAGTATTCGGCTTCGGACACATCCCTAGTAGCAACCATTTTTAGTTTTTACTTTTGTTCTTCCAAAGAAAGTGTGAATAAATGAAGCTGCATTTCCAGTTCCTTAACTAAAACTTAAACCATAAAAACATTTAAATTACTTGAAATAAAATAAAACATTAACTGAAAGAAAATTGAACAATAAAATTAAATATATAAAATCTTGTACTTATTTTTTCAGCTAGTTTCAAAGGCAACATTTCATTTTCATTTAGTTGAAGTACTAATATCACTAAAACTAAATAAACTACAACTAAAAACTCAAACTTAATAAAAATATAGACATATTTCTTAAAAAAACTATAAAAATGACTAAAACACAAAACAAAATTACTAAAGATTTTATTGTTATATTTTTTTATTTCATTTTAGTTAAAGTTTATTCAAAATATTTATTAATATATCAAGTTAATTTAAAAAGCAGAGTTGCAGAAAGTTTGTTACAAGTAACACTTACTGTAATGTTACTCCTGCTGCAAGTTGCTAATAATATTACATTTGTATCTATTTATATTTTTTTAACGTTCAGTTGACTGAGGTTCTCTCGTCTTGCTTTGCTTGCAGGTGTTTTTTAATTATTATTTTTTAAATTTTCTATCTTTTCTGTTTTCATCTTTTGCCGGCGCTCTCATTCATTTTTACCTGTGACTGTTTTTAGGTTTGGCTCACAGCCATGAGAAACAAACTAAAAACGGCAACTTACTTCTGGCCTGGATCTGATGTGAAAGTCAACGGAAAATACCCAAATTTCTGGGTTAAGTATGACAGGTGGATATTTACAATACCACATTGTTTGAACACTGATATTTACTGGATTTTAACATTTTGAAAGCACAACACATTAAAGTTGTAAGGACTGAGAGTAATTCACATCAAAAAGCCGCACTTCCTATTACAGTATATTTAAAAGCTTTTGAAGCAGCTCACACAGTGCAATGAATTCATTACACTACATGAAGACTTCTGCTGAACTCAGAAGATATCAGGGTTTTTAGTAACAGCCATCAATAGTTAAAAAACAAAGTTCAGATGATTTAAATAATGGACATCAAGATATGAACTATAACTATAAATATATGAATAGCTATTTTCTGTTCTGAACACTCCACGAGCAAAAATATACTTTTTTTTTTTAAAAGGAACATTCCCTTTGAACAGAGGATGGCAAAAATCTTTGAATGGTTGCATTTACCTGAAGGAGAAAGGTAATGCTATTTATTTACATTATCTTTTGGTGATTTTGTTTTAAATTAGGCCAACTGATTAAGTGTGTTTCTGCCTAGACTGTAAAAACATGCAATTTTTTTGCCTTAACCCTTAAACTTGTTTTTTGTTGATGTAAACTTATTTGTTTAGGTGATGTTAAATAATATTTTGATTTGAATAAAATCAGTTAATTTAGATGTCATTTTTAGTTTTTTTTATTTCAGTGTATATACTCTGTTTTAGGCCAGATTTTTACACCTTATACTTCGAAGAGCCTGATGCTGCGGGTCATCGATATGGACCAATGAGTAGCCAGGTATACTGAAGACAAACCACATGTGCAAAAAAATTATGAACTTAAATTTCTTCTGATTATTTTGTGGGGCAAATGTCTGATTTAGGATATGAAACGTTAAATGAACAGAGTCATTGTTACTTTTTTGTTGATGAAGTGTATGCAATACAAGAGAATTTGCAATGATTGATATAACAAAGAAAAAAACATAAAAGCCAGCACTTTGTTATTGGTGTTAGCACTCTTAAAAACTGTACATAATCAGTATGCTGGTGAAATGTTTTCATTCAAAATTTTGATTGATTTTTGTATTTCAGGTTATTGAGGCTTTGCTGAATGTTGACCGACTTATTGGGATGTTGATGGAGGGGCTCAAGGAAAGACAGTTGGACAAATGTGTCAATCTGGTTCTGGTGTCTGACCACGGTAAGTACTGTGATGGTTTGTGTTTATCATGCATAAATTGCATTTTGTGTGTGTTTGTATATGAACAAACAGTTATGCTAATAGTTAGATCACTGGCTGTAATTTGTGAGCAAGTTTAGCCATCTGGTAACAGTTTATTTTGATGATCCCCTTTAGTCATTCTGTTATAAGTTTGGCAGAACTCTCATTAGAGAGTTAAGGGGCTTTCACACTGGATGAACGTGTACATACTTCTGCCAAAAGTTATAGGAACTAAGTACTTTTTGGCGTGTTCACACCAGAGGAACTGGGAACGAGTTTAGTTATAGAAGTTTTTTTTTTCCAACGAGTTTAGGCTTTTGGGGGGACTATATTAGCTCCTACTTCAGAGTAGGGTCTAAACCAGCACAACCTGAACTACCAGTGACAGTTTTCATACATTTACGCCACAAAACTAACATAAACGTACAGAAAGGTAATGTTATCACCATTTCCCTGTCGCCTTTGTCTGCGGTGTTGTGTTCTGTAGCACTGCAAATTTTCGTAGAAGGATTTGTCTCTTAGCCCTCTTTTTTGCTCTTTAAATTATAATTTGTACATCTACATTCCATCTCTGTTATCAAAAAACCCATGACACACAACAAAAACACAAATCCAATCATGGTGTCCTTCATCCTGTAGTTGTTGAAGTTGTTGAATGCCATACTTTGACTTCAGCTGAAGAACAGCTGAAATGCGGAACAACAGCCAAAAAAGCATAATTTCCTTGTTACTTAGTCAACAGAATGTCTAAAGGGGACCATCAAAATAAAGTGTAACCAGCCATTTTCGGTCTAGTTCGCTAATAAACAATAATTGTCATTATATAAACATAATTACAATGCCTAGTAATCTGTCGAGTTACAGATAGCGGTCAATAAGGCAATAGCAACATTAGCAAATCGGTTTTGTGTCGAGACATGAGCTTCCTGAGCTTCAGACACATACAACACACTCACTGATAAAAGGCTACCTACAGCCAAGAAACGTCCCGAGCAATGCAATAAAAAATAAAATAAAAAATACAGGCAGAATATTTTAGACACAAATGCCAAAACACAGTTCTAGTGGATCATAAGTAATGATTAAGAGGGATTATTTTTTTTATCAGTCTATACATTATTTTTTGGGGGGAATCCTGCATAGTGCACCTTTAACTTCAACATGAGACCAACTATTAATTGGAACATGGCAGGAGCTATAGGGTACAATGGTGTAAAAGGACCCTTTTAAAGGGACATTAAAGGGCACCTATTATGCAAAATTCACTTTTACATGCTGTTTGAACATAAATGTGTGTTGGCAGTGTGTGAGCAAAACCACCCTAGAATGATAAAAATGCACCCAGTGTTTTTTTACAATCTCAATAATTCATATGCACTAGAATGAGCTGTTCTAAGATTCAGCTTTTTGTGACGTAGAACATGGGAAAGGGGTTTGATTGACAGTGTGGTTGGTGGTTGGTACCTCCCTCGGTGATCTGATCCTCCATTGTTGTTTCAACGACAGCCGGACCGCTGTTCTGAAGATCTGTGCTGCCTTCTAGAAAATGCCTCCTAAGAAAAATAATTGTTTTGTTGTGGGCTGTAATACTTTGCATAGTTGTTTGCACTTGCTTCCGACATCAGAGCCACTGAAAACGCAGTGGGTGGATTTTATTTATGAAGGAAATGCGCCTCTTACACTCCCGAAGTACGTTTATGTTTGCTCAAATCATTTTGAGAGTGACTGTTTTTTGAACGGCGGTCAATTCAAAGCAGGTCTTGCTACAAAATTAATCCTCAAGGGTGGATCGTTGCCTAGTGTTCGCGATCCAACGACAATTCCTGAAGAAGTAAGTGTATTTTATGATTTCTGAGGTAACGTTAATAGTCATCGACAACAAATGTTGTTGTCGTCGTATGATTTATGTAATTTAAACCTTTTAAATAACCACACGTTTTCATATGTTTTTTAAGATATTGTTATTGTTATTATCGGTATTTGTGTTTGTGTTTTCAAACATTTGCGTCAACGTTATCACAGTTTGTGTGTGTCTGTGTGTGTGTTGCACAGCGATGACAACGCAATGAGTTCATAAATGTATCAAATAACCATTCCGAGACATCTCAATCGTGTTTCTTCAGCAGGAGTCTCTTCGTCATCTGGGTCGGACTCTGTTTCAAACATACGGCCGAATGCCATACACAATTGCGGGTCTATCACTCTCGGCCATTATGGTTCTACCGACTGTTAATTGCCATAGTTATGCATGTTACGCCCACATCCAGCGGCAGGGTGGGGATTAGCAGCTCATTTGCATTTAAGGTCGTCTGCCTCAAAACAGCTTGTTTCAAAACAGGCCCCAAAAATTACACATTCAAATGGTTATAATAAATTAACTGCGGGGTATTTTGTGCTGAAACTTCACAAATACATTCTGGGGACACCCAAGACCAATATTACATCTTGTAAAAAGGGCCATAATAGGTGCCCTTTAAGTAAGAATTACTCCCATCTAGCAGTGAAATGTATTTTGCATTCAAACGAATTGTGCTCTCCAGCGCCTCACGTTTTCAAATGCGTGTTGTATCTACAGTAGCTGTTATGTACCAAAAAGCTATGACAGGATGTCTTCTAATAGCACTTCGTCGAGTTTTTCTTCGGGTGAACAGGTTTGTTATTTCAAACAAACTTCAAATTGACACAACGAACAAACGAATGTTACAGTATGAAGTAATGAGTGTCAAAAACATGAACTATAGTAATTAGTAGTTATGAGTTGTTTACTTGTTATATTTTTTTTTAAAAACGTCCATTGTTAGATATCATAATCAGATGGTTCAACAGTAGGGAGAGGAAGAAGTAGAGGTAGAGGAAGAGGACACAGAGGCTGTGGATCAGTGGGATCTAGGCGAGGAGGTGGACGAGGAGGAGAGTGAGAGTATATACAACGACGAGAGTATATACAACGACAATATAAAACGACGACAAAGATGCCCGGCAGCTACAAGAGCTATACAGAATTTATTCGTCTGTATTATTCAATGTGAGGTCACAGTATAAATGATAAATAACAGAAAATATTACATAACATAAAAATTGAAGTAGACTTAGCTATGCAAACAATGCAAGAACAATCATATGCTCTATTAAAATATATTTGTATCGAATTTCTAGCTTACAAAAGTAAACTTACAAACTTTTTTTAGCGCCTTCTCTACTTTACTCAATAGCTGCTATCCATCAAAGAACCTGTTTAACTTTTAACTGTAAATGTTCTTCTGTCTATATAATAAAGTAAACACCCAAGCAATTAAAAAAAACTTGTAATTAAGACTGTAACATTGATTTAACGTTAACGTTACCTGTCGAGGAGAAAGCTGGACTGCAGCGTCTCTTTTGTATTCTTTCTCCTGCATTAGCTCTTTCCACCGGGAAAAAGCAATCCCAACATTCACTCGTGTTTTTTGTATCCTCCGGTCACGTTTCCTTTTACGATAATTTTTGGTCTGTTTTGGCGAAGAGGATTTCTTATCCAGTGGCTCGGCATAGGTATGGTCTGCCATTAAAAATAAAAGTGACAAGCGCCTCTCACTGCTCTGCTCCTCCGTTTCTGCTGCTTTCAGTTACGTCATGCTGACTCTGAACGAAAACGCGTTGTGGAAACGCGTTGGCGTACTTTTTGACTCTCTCTGCTATTATAGTTTTTCAAGATGGCGGAACTACATGGAAGCCTCCGTGGACTTACCCAACCCATGTATATAAATATAATAAATTCTTCGTTTACGAGGATAAATCAGATAATTGGCAGAGGTATTTGTACACCATTGGGGACATATTTATGAATACAAATATTGATTTTAGATTATACATTACCTAAAAAGTTACTTATAGTCCCTTTAATGAAAATGTGGCGATTTATAGTGCACTGTGCTATTCGCCATGTAGAAAATAGTAAATTTCTTTTTACTTTTTACAATACAGATTCTTTCAAAGCAACATTACAGTGATAACAGGAAAATAATGCAACAAAGTTTGTTTCTAGAAGAAAATCATCGTCATAGTCTAGCTTAAGTAAATTCATTGATGGTTTATTTTTGTTGTAAAAAAGTTATTCAATTAGTTCATTTATTTTTATATATATATATAAATATATATATATATATATATATATATATATGGCGCCGCTCTGGAGAAAACCGTGATGTCATAGTTCAGCTACGTTCAGTTTTAATGGTGTCTATGCAGGCAGATCAATAATATTGTTGAATATTAAATGTCCCCAACTAAGCAAGCCAAAAGCCAATGGCAACAAAGGTGAAAAAAGGCGACAGTGGCAAGGAACCAAAACTCATCAGGTGACAGAATTAAGAAAAAAACCTTGGGAGAAACCAGGCTCAGTCAGGGGGGCAGTTCTCCTCTGGCCAACGAACGAACAGTGTATTATTATTACTCAGGCACCATTATAGGTCAGAAGTCAGATTGGATCAGAAGTTTCACAATATTTATCCAGTTCCATCTGGTTGAAGATCGGAGTCATCACGCGCGTATGGAGAAGGGTTTGTTGAGGATCAGTGCCGATGGCTGTCGTGTCGATGAAGCCTTCACAGGGGAGAGTCTAGTTGACACAATCTCTGCTGACGTTTCAGCGATGCGTTGTGGTCGTGTCCAGGCGCAATTCTACCATCTGATCTGGATACGGCCCGGGTCCGGCTGATTACAGTTAACCTCCGGGTAAACAAAAAGACTAACATTAGCGTAGATGCCATTCTTCTTATGATGTAACGAGTACATCGGGTGTTCTAGGAAGTGTGCCTGGTTCCGGCTGACCTAGTTTATGCAGCCTTATAATCATTTAACTGATTTGAATAATAGAAATGTATAATGTTCTATGTGTATGCCGGGGTTGAAGAGATGTCTTTTTAATCTAGATTTAAACTGACAGAGTGTGTCTGCTTCTCGAAAAATGCTAGGAAGACGATTCCAAAGTTTAGGTGCTAAATAGGAAAAGGATCTACCGGCAGCAGTCGATTTTGATATTCTAGGTATTATCAACTGGCCAGAATTTTGAGATCGCAATAGACGTGAAGGACTATAATGCATTAAGAGCTTGCTCAAGTACTGGGGAGCTAAGCGATTTAGTACTTTGTAAGTAATCAGCAATTTTTATTTATTTATACGATGTTTAATAGGGAGCCAGTGCAGTGTTGAGAGAACTGGGCTAATATGGTCATACTTCCTGGTTCTGGTAAGAATTCTAGCTGCTGCGTTTTGGACCAGCTGTAGTTTGTTTATTAAGCGTGCAGGGCAATCAACCATAAGAGCATTACAAAAATCTAGCCTTGAGGTCATGAACGCATGAACTAACTGTTCTGCATTTGTCATTGTGAGCATATGTCGTAATTTAGATATATTTTTAGAAGAATGTGGTTTTACAGATGCTAGAAACTTCAAATGAAAGATTGGTATCAAAGAGCACACCCAGGATCCTAACCGACCATGAAGACTTAAGAGAGCAGCCATCAAGTGTTAGACAGTATTCTAGGTTAGTAGGTAGAGAGTTTTTTTGCCCAATACTTAGAAACTCTGTTGTTGTTTTTTTCAGAATTAAGTAATAGGAAATTACTAGTCATCCACATTTCCGTTAATTTTGGAATTTGGTTTCGTCAGGGCGCAAAGAAATATAGAGCTGAGTATCATCAGCAAAACAGTGAAAACTAGTGCCATGCTTCCTAATGATATCTCCTAAGGGTAGTATGTATAGAGTGAACAGCAACTGCCCTAGTACTGAGCCTTGTGGTACACCATACTGAACTTGTGACCGATAAGACATCTCTTCATTTACTGCTACAAACTGATAACGGACAGATAAGTATGATTTTGAACCATGCTAATGCAATTCCACTAATGCCAACATCATTTTCGAGTCTATTCAAAAGAATGTTGTGGTCGATCGTTTCACATGCAGCACCAAGATCCAGTAACACTAACAGAGAGATACAACCGGATGATGAGAGATACAAGCGCACAATCGGATAAGAGCAAATCATTTGTAACTCTAATGAGAGCAGTCTCAGTACTTTGATACTGAGAACCATGAGATCAAAATCATGGAGACATATTGGCCGAAGTGAAAGACTGTAAGTTTTGAATGCATATATTTTGTCATTATCATTGCTTTGGAGCACACTAGCTTAAAGATAACAGTAAGACTAACACATTCATACTAAAAGACAAAAAACTTTCATTTTGATTTCATGGGAACTTTATCAAAATGTTTTATTGCAAACAAAAAAAAATAAAGCTAATTTCAAAATATTAATAACAAATATAGTTATGCTAAAATATCACTGGTTCCCACCTAACTCGATGGGCACAGAAGTTCATTAGCACAGCAGTGACATCTGTTTGACGTCTGTCTCCATTTGAAATTGGGGCAAATTAAAGGAGTGTGGGATTGCACGCGTCTCCTGCCCTTCAAGGGTCTTGCTAGCATGCTAATTTTGACTCTTGTGTATTTAATTTTCTGTGCCGCTCTGCCTTTGTGGTTGGAGTGATTGTGAATGCATACTGAGCTTGTATATTTTGCTGCACTTCAGTTGCATCACTGATGTTTAATTAGTACTCGCTCAAGAATATAATGAGAGAAGTGGAAGTTCTGCTGTAAACATTTACTGTCAGTGAATTATATGCTTCCTTTGACACTACATTGAGAGAATAAAGAGTTGAATGTTATAATACTGAAGTGAAAACATTAAGTTTGGCAAAATGTTTCATATCAATAGTTCTCCCATAACTTTACTCACTGTATTTACTCACATTTTCTTTTTGTGAAAGAAATAATTCATACTTGTTTGCCTTGACATGGGGGTAAATATGTCATTAATTCATGAACAAAGTTCATTTCGAATAATTCTGTCCTTCTCTGTGTCTATAAAACATGCAGGGATGGAAGAAGCGTCATGTAAGAAAGCTGCATACGTCTCCAATTATCTGGATAACACTGATGACATCACTGTCATCCAGGGGCCTGCGGCGCGAGTCCGGCCCAGACGTTTGCCTGATGAGTTCTTCTCCTGTAAGCAGATGGATTTGTCATAGATTTATCACACCCTTGCTGTTGAGTGTTTCTTCAACTAATCACGTTGTTGCAGCAGTTGATTATTCATTTTTAATTACATCTTGCAGGTTTGCGGTATAAAGTTCACAATATAACTTTAACCCTTGTGGACATTTTTGGCTTTTTCATTTATGTATTTTTTATCACTTTGCCTGTGTTAATGCTAACTGCATAAAATTTGGCACAGGTGTGTATTTTTATTGGAATTTTACTATTACACCCCCATTCATCCTCAAATTTGGAACACAACTTGTTTAGATTTATGGCTTTGAATTTATATCAGTTTTGGAGTTCAACATGTTTCATAAAATATATATTTTATATAAAATAATGTTCATAAATAATTTTCATAAACTTAAACCTATTTAACTTTTTTTGGATTTAATTATAATTTTTTTACTTCAGCAATAATCTGCCAAGGGTCTTCTATAAAATGATACCAAACTTCTGTGTCTGTGCTCCCAAGATTCAATGGATATTTTTGTCCTTTATGTAGCTATGTTTAACTTTTTTAATTGATGCACAAGGGGTTAAAATGGCTTATTCATTATTTGTTGCTATTTTTCATATTCCACATGTAGACTTTATTTTTTTATACCCTTAATATAAAACATACAATTCTTCATATATAACATTAATGATTACAGAAAAACTATGATCATCTAAATACAACGTTATATAATTATAAATAACGTCTCAGTTACGTATATAACCCTCATTCCCTGAGTAGGGAACGGAGACATCAAGTATTACAAACCGAGCCAATGGCAAAGAAATACCATGGGTCTGCGGAATTTGCATGGCGCAACTCCGCCCCACCTCGTGGGTATAAAAGGAGGACGCCGGCAACATGCAGATATGTTTTCTCGCCGAGGAGCCGAGACTGAACTCAGGCAATCCCCGCGGTACAGCGGAAGTGGCAGGAAGACGTAGCGTCTCCGTTTCCTACTCAGGGAACGAGGGTTACATAGGTAACCGAGACGTTCCCTTTCATTGTCACTCCGAGTTACGTCGGATGATGACGAATGGGGTTTCCAGTCTAATCACGCCACCTTCTCGGCTGTCTTCCAGTGCCTTGTGTAAATATGAGATCCCTGTCGTGAGACTGGCATGGACGAAGGACTCCTATTTAGCACAGGAATACCAAGGTACACTGGGGAGAATATCCCAAATCTTAAAGGAAGTATGCAATTAATGCCAATTAATGGGTCTTAGAAAATACACATATGACCCAGAGGAATGCATATGGAAAACACTGGTGCGTCCAGCCACAGGTGGAATATTTCAACCCCAGGGGTGGCAAAGTGGCTTGCCAAGGGAAAGACACATGCTCAGAGAGGCTTACAGTGGAAATACACATGTGGGGGTCACCCAGAGGGAGGACCATGCACACGGGAGGCACCTAGCCGACACGTAGGCAACAGACACTGGCGTTGTCGTCAGCAGTGCTGGAGGAAGTCAGGGCTTTCGGGGAATATCGCATGTATCCAGTCCGGGGTCTCAGGATCACGTGAGTAAGCCGGCCCGAATTCCAGGCACACTTCGTCAACGGAGAATGTGTGCAGGTCCCCTACCCTCTTGATGGACAGCGCTGTCTTCATTGACAGGAACTTAAGCTCCACTGATTGCAAAGGCTCAAAGGGAGCACTCTGCAGGGCAGTTAGAACCACTGAGAGGTTCTTAAAGGAAGTATGGAAATACACATGTGGTCCCAAGAGGGACCACTGAGAGGTCCCAAGAGGGAACGAGAGGAGGGCGAGGAGGATTCAGTCTCCTCGCTCCTCTCAGGAACCTGACGATCAGGTCGTGCTTCCCTACGGACTTACCCTCGACTGCATCGTGATGTGCGGCGATAGCGGCAACGTACACTTTCAGGGTGGAGGGAGACAGCCTTCGCTCCAACCCTTCTTGCAGGAAGGAAAGCACGACACTCATCGAACATCTCCGGGGGTCTTCTCTGTGAGAAGAGCACCAGTTGACGAAGAGGTTCCACTTCAACGCGTAGGCGTGTCTTGTGAACGACGCTCTAGCGGAAGTGATGGTAGCCACCACCGCTGGTGGTAGGGTACTCAACCTGCCTCATCCCGTCCAGGAACCACACGTGGAGGTTCAAGGATCAGGACATGGGTGCCATAGGGTGCCCCGTCCCTGAGAAAGGAGGTTCTTTCACAGAATAGGCCAGGGAGGTGCTGACGCGAGGAGTACAAGTTAGGAGAACCAGGTCCAGGTGGGCCAGTGAGGCACGACCAAAATGACCTGCTCCTCGTCCTCCTTGATCTCGCACAGGGTCTGTGCAAGACGGCTCACTGGGAGAAATGCATACTTGCGGGTCCCCGCGGCCAGCTGTGCGCCAGTGTGCCTGTGCCGAGCGTGCCCTCGGACAGGGAGTGAAACGGAGCACAACTGGACGAGTTGTGGGAGGCTAACAGATCTACCTGTGCGTCCCCGAACTGGTCCCAAACCAGCTAAACCGACTGGGGATGGAGTCCCCATTCTCCAGGGAGGGGCTGAAGCCGTGGGAGCTCGTAGGCTGCACAGTTCAGGGCTCCAGGAATAATGGCTCGAAGCGACCCGCGGTAATGTCAGAGTGGACTAGTACGCGTTGACCTTTGAGCAACGCAAGAGTGGTGCAGAACAAGGCGTACTGCCACAACTCGAGGCAATAGACATGCTAAGGGCGCTAGGTACTGTCCAGGAGCTGACGGCAGCGTGTCCATTTCGCATGGCGCCCCAGCCCATGGTGGAGGCATATGTTGAGAGAACAACATGCCCGGAAGCTCGTTCCAGGGGCACTAGCCCGTAGAAAACTGAGGTTCAACCACGGGGTGAAGTAGGGCTGGGCGATAAAACGATAACGATAATTATCACGATATAATTTTTCTCGATAAAACGATATCAAGACGTCGATAAATGTTCGATAATGTTTATGCGCAAAAAGGGTAACGAAACTCGTTTGAACCGCGCGCCACACGGACCATTTATCCGCTCGGTTCAAAGTCCAAACCGCAGCGCAAGCTCACTAGAGCAGACGCGTTTACTCTGATCGGTCATAGTGAAGCGCTTCAATTCAGCGAAGAACACAAATGTCCAGTTTAAACCAGTTTAAAGGCAGATGAAACAGCGCTGACAAAGACAAAGAGGAGAGACACTGTGCGCAACGATACAGTCAGAATCTGAATTGATACTGAATCCATTTACCATGGATTTACTAACTGCACCATGAAATGTGGGATATACATATTGAATTGTATTATATTATTAATGTAGACAATGTATTAAATGACAAATGGAATATAATTACAGTATTTAATAATGTATTTAGCCTACAATTGTTCATACAAATACCATAGAAACCATAAAGTTACATTTTGCCATGATAGTTGTGCTTTAGGCTATGCCTGGTTTTATCTGTGGTTATCATGATATAAATGCATGATACTGGATAACCAATGGTTCATTTTAATAAAACTCAAACAGTCAGAATATTAAATTTTGCCAAATAAAAATGCGGTCATTACTTTTTTTTAACAGATGTTACTGTTTTTTTTAATGAACATAAATTTAACATAGTAGAATTAGCTTGAGTTAGGGTGCAGATTTACTGGCAATTCACTGTCACATATGCGTTTCAAGACAAAACATGTAATATTAATATTGCAGCCTGCACTGCAAACTGTGCTGAAGATACGTGCCATCAAAGTCAGGCAACACAAACCTGTTTCAAGACTTGAAACAATATCCTCCATTAGCACATGCAGAAACTAAGAAGTATATTTTTCTATTTAGATATTTATTTTGTTAAGGAAAAATTACAAATGTTTGAATGTTCTACCTGAGATTTGTGAAATGTTCTCCTGTTTGGCAAGTGTTTGTCATGATATGTTCTGACAATAAAGAGTAGTTTAAAAACACAATTAACACTCTAGTTTCTACAACTTTCACTTAGGAGCAAAAATCTCCCTTTAAACTTGAAAGAAATAAAGACTTGACATTTATCGCGATAATTATCGATATCGACTGATATAAAAAAAAAATATCATGATAATTTTTTTTGCCTATATCGCCCAGCCCTAGGGTGAAGGTCTGATGGCAGGTCGGAGTAGCTGGTACTCGGAGCGTGCCGTGTTGCCATGCCCACCTCGGGTCTCGGTCATGAAGCCAAAGCTGAAGCGGTCTCATATGAGCAATCCGAGCGGTGATGTTGCGGCTGCTGATGCCATATGCCCCAGGAGCCTCTGAAATAACTTCAGTGGAACCGCACTCTTGCGCTTGATTGTCTCAGGCAAGTCAGCTGTGGCTGAGTGGAGAAGGCGACAAAGTCGATACCGAGAAAAGAGATCCTCTGCATGGGGCAAAGTTTGCTCTTTTCCCAGTTGACCCGAAGGCGCAGATGAGCTAGGTGCCGGAGCACTAGCTTCAGGGTCTGGTAGACCAGCAGAATGGCCATGGCATGCAGTGAGCCGGCTGCCTGTCCTGTGGTGCTATAGGATTTCGCCACAAGTGTAGACAAAAAACTGCAGGCTTCGGACAGGTGCTTAGGATCGCGCCGAGAAGAAGCACTCTGAGGTATGGCTGGATGATTAATCGAAAAATAATCGAAACCGAAATTCAGAGCCTATAACCGACGTAATTTTACCATGTCGGTCATTTCGGTTTTTTAATCCTATTAAAATTTCCGCCCACTGTGTGTTAATGTAGTTTCCCCTTAAAACATATTACCGCGTGTGTATTCACATAACTCCGCCCCGTCCAGTCCGCGACATTGAAGCAACATGAGCCCCTTTCACACAGCGCGTTGATCCCGGGAAATTGCCAGAACAAACACCTTCTGTGTGAACGCAAAAACGACCCGGGATTGATGCCAGGTTGGGGACATAGTAACATTGCCGTGTTCAGTCCCGGAACGCGCGCTGTGTGAACAAAAGCCGTAATCAATGCCGTGTCGTAATGATGGCGCTAAGCCGGGATCGTTCGCCAGCGGGAAACGGTTCGTAACGCGCTAGTTTATGATCGAATCAGAGAAAAAAATGCACAAGCGTGGTGGCAAGCGAGAGAGAAATCGCAGATCATAAGCAAACTATAGACGCCGCTGGGACATGTCATGTGTCTTTGCGGGTGGTGTGTGTCTGTGTGAACGCACTCTCTTTATTCCGGAAAATCACTGGCAGTGTGAATGAACCAAAGTCAAATGAAACCGGGTCAAATCCCGGGCCACTTTATCCGTGTATTTTCCGGAATCTCTGTGTGAAAGGGAACTCAAACACTGAGTCAACTCAGCAACAGGAGCCGCTTGTACCAAAGAAACACGCGAAAAAAGAGAGAGACTGACAAACGCCCAGCAACAAGTGCCTCCACTCCACAAAGCAGGTTTCGATAACACAAGCATTTACAAATGCTACACAATATGAAAAGGATTAGTTTTTTTAGTTTTATACAAGTTATATTTTACTTTTAAGATGGCAATATTTACAATAATTTATTTTGTTTACAAAAAGAACTATTTTCTAAATTTTTTGGAAACTTTCTTTTTACATTAAAACTTAATTACTCTTTTATAAGACGTTTTTATTTCAAGCATTGTATGCTTTGTTTGATTCAATTAAATATTTAATAAGTAAGCATTAAAAGCTGTCTGTTCGTTTCCTTATTTTAGAATCACAAAGATAGGATTATGCATTCTTTCATTAAAAAAAAATAACCGTGAACATATTTACAGTATAAGCCTTGCGAGTGACATATGAGAAATTTTTTTTTTGAATAATCGTTCAATAATCGTAATCGAGGTAACTTGTTCGATTAATCGCGATTATGATTTTAGCCAAAATCGTCCAGCCCTACTCTGAGGACACAGTAGCATCGCAACAGAGCGTTCAACCGGGGGGACCCCAGTGTACCCATGGGCAGCGACTCCGTCGAGGGGAGTAAAGGCAGATCAACGAGGGATTGCTGGAAGACATGGGGGTCTTCGAGGATTTCGAGATCTCCTGATGCACATCCGGGAAGAAAGGTATTGGGATGGACGCTGACAGGTGACAGCGGCCGCACCCAAAAACCAATCGTCTAGCAGCGAGCGCTCAGGAAAAGGTGGAAGGTTCCACTCTAGTCCGATGCTTGCAGCAGCCCGGAAAGCATGGCCGTCATCTCAGGATCCAACTCGACAAAATGCTATCATCAAGGGTCTTAATATATAATATAATAATAGTAATCAGCTGATTGTCTCACAAACGTATAAAGCACATTTCCCCCCACATAGCAAACCCATAATACAGCGAGGGAGAAGAACCACATGAAACTATATGCAACTATATATTTTTTCTAACAGGGTAGAAAAAGTTTAGCTGGCTCAATATGAGCTGTTACTGTGGCTGAGCTGGTTAAAGCGTAAAGCCTTGTTTAAACTCGACCCGTCCGCATGAGCCCAAAGGTGCGCGCGGCAAAAATGGCATGATTGTAACAGTGCGCACACCTCCACATCCCCTAGACACCATTTACGACACACAATAGGCTCTTTTTCTCTGATTTTGAAAACTCTTCCAAGATCGACTTGTCGACCGCGATCGACGGGCTGGTGATTCCTGTAACGTTACTGTTTTACGGTCAATGACAAGAGTACGAATCAGCTGTCTCACGAACGTAACCAGCACATTTATCCCCACATAGCAAAGCCATAACACAGCGAGGGAGAAGAACTAAGTTACATGAAACAATCCAACTACATATTTTACACCACTGACAAGGGAAAAGTCACTACTCACGGTGTTTATGGCTAGCTTCTAGCTTTCTGCTGCTTCTCTTTCAAGGTAGTGACGAAACGCGCTCTGTAGCGCTGTAGCGTTCGCGTTTGGCTACGGTAGAAACATGACGTCACAATATGTCGACCTTCATAGAAGGGGGTGCCCGCGGTTTTGTAGATATAAAAATGTCTCATTCTAAGGTAATAAAAACATTACGGTTTATTAAGTAAGTTCTTTATACACCACTGAAAACATAGTTATGGATGTCATATTGCATTTCTGTTAATAGATACTCAAAATTTTTACACATTGCACCTTTAAATGAAAGAATCCTGAAAAAAATACATATCACATTTTCCACAACAATTATTTAGCAGAATATGTTTTCAACATGGCTAATAATAATAAATGATTCTTGAGCAGAATATTAGAATGATTTCAGAATGATCTTGGAATAAATTAAATTAAATTTAAAAATATGTTCAAATAGAAAAGTTATTTTAAATTGTAATAATATTTCACAATATTTTTAATCAAATAAATACAGAATTGATGAGCAAAAACATATTTTCCGACCCCAAATAAATGGTAGTGTAAATATCATGAGAGAGTGTAAAAAGCGGGCCTATAGTTGAAGAAACACTCATTTATAAAAAGTGTTTTGTCCATTAACTGCAAGTCAAACGATCCATCTCTTCTCTTTCCCTGTATTCATCTGGCAGTTGATTATGAAGGTCTGGTGAAGAACCTTTCGGTATGAGCCTGTCATCATCCCCACACCTCACTTATAGACCACATCTTCTACTTTATCATGCTGAAACCATTATTCTTTCCTTCTTTCTGTTTGAAGTGCAGAGAACCTGATCAGCCGATGAGGCCGTACCTGAAGGAGCACCTCCCCAAACGCCTTCACTTTGCAAATAGCATCCGTATTGAGCGAGCACATCTCTACATGCAGCCGCAGTGGCAAGCAGCACTGTGAGTTTGACGCTTGACATGTCAAAATGAGTGCTATAATAAAGGAAATCAATATCCTCAAAGTATTAATGCGTTTGTAAATTTTCTGGGGGAAAAGTGTTTAACCTTTTAATGTTTTTGATCAATGTGCAATTTGACTGAAGACATTTTGAAAATTTGGTTACACTTTATTTCGATAGGCCACTTTAGGCATTCTACTAACTCTGAGTATTTGTAGACTGTTAGGTTAAAGTTTATGTTATTAGAATAAGTTGACATGCAGTTGTAAAGTTTCTTATAGTCAGTAGAATGCTTTCTAGGAAGCATCAAAATAAAGTGTTAGCAGATATTAAGCAGACAGTCTTCTAGTACTCTAATCACTGGCACTTTACATGTAGTTGCAAACTGAGTAGAAGTGGACCACCAAAATAAAGTGTTACCAAAGATTTTTTTTTTCTTAATCAGTACTCAAGCTGGCATGTACTTAAGTATTTTGTAAAGTATTTTTCTTTCCCATCTTGGTCAACAGAAAACCGAGTGAAATTAAATACTGCAGTGGTGGCTTCCATGGTTCAGATAATGTGTTCAAGAACATGCAGGTTGGTTTTTAAAATACTGTCATATTCAAAGCACTTCTCTTGTATTATGCAAGTAAAAAAAAAAAAAATATATCAAGCATAGTCATCTAGATATTGATGATTTTATCTGATGTTACCAATAGATTTTCTTGACCCATTTTGTCGAAACGTGCAGTTCAAAAGTCTTCCTTCCCAAAACATGATTTAAAATGTACTGTAGAGTATTTTTTTTTTAGATGTGCACTTAAGTGTGTTTAAAATGTAAAATTCTGTCATTAATAACTCATGTCGTTCCAAACCCTTAAGACTTTTATTCATCTTCAGAACACAAATGAAGCTCAAACGTGCTGCGTAACACCAGAATGAACCTCATTGGTTCTTGTGGAAGAATAATATAATATTATTGTATAATAATAAATGTTTTAATGTTTAAAATTGAGTTTTTTAAAATACTATTACACTACCGTAATTAGTTATTACTTTAGTCTCAGTGCCCTGCATTTTTTTCTTCATTTATTTATTTTTGAAGAAAATGGTTTACAGAGTTGCCCCATAAGTTATCAATTACTACTTTTGACTGCTCCAGCGTTTTCTTCTCTTTTAGCTTCTACACCATCAACATAAACCCTCATCCACAAAATTAAGCATTATCCCCTAAATCCAGGGCAAATGTTGCTTAAATCTGTCATAGACACCAAAAACACATTTCTATTTTCAGTTTTGCTTGAGGCTCTGTTCAAATGCTTCTGTGATGGAATTTAATGAGGTTTAGGAGACCAAGTACTTAGACGGGGATTATACTGAATTCATATTATAGGATCTGGGTAAATTCCCATGAAGAGGATTGATACCCTGGGTCTTTCCACAAAAACTGAGAAAAATCCAGACATGCCCTTTAAATGAACTCTTGTCCATTGATAATAACTCCATTGTGCCAGATTCACACTTAGTTCCTTCAAACTTGAAGGTGTTCAGATTGCAGTTTAAAACACACACTTTTGGACCTTTGACAGAGTCTTGCTTATGTCTGTGACGTGGGTGTACTTCTAGCCATCTGTGCCCCTGGTCTATGTGGTTGTCTAGGAATGTATAATGCAGCTGGTAGGGCTTACAAAAACATCTTACTCTTATGAGGTAACTGGTTGAGGTAAATTGCACAGACTTGTCACAAACACAGGGATGCTTTTTTCCTTTACTTTAGGCTATCTTTGTGAACGTGAAATCTCCTGTTAGGAGGAATGAAGATCATTTTCATGTTTGTTACTCAGTGTCAAGGAAATGAGAAATGAGAGTCTAGTTTCCACCACTCAAATGTTCCGCGTTTAAGCCAGAGGCGAGTGGAATGAGTGTCTCTCTGTGACTGCAAATCAAAATAAGTGCTTTTATTTATTCTGTGGTCTGTGTTTTTGGAACTATTATTGTGGGTGTTTTGTTGACATCTCCAAGGACCCTGAATAGTACTTGGACACAAGTCACACTTTATTTTAAGTGGCATCTGCAGACAAATCTTTTCTCAGAACCAACTACTTTTTAATGAACTAGATACAGTTAGAAAAATACCAATTTTGAAGTTGTTTTCAAATCCTAAAGGTTGAAGGCTTTAAGTTGGAAGTAATTTTAGAATTTTTAAGATGATGGATGGATAGATACAAATGGTTAAATGTTTGCAAATTCCAAGTGTTTTTTTTTTCTTTTAAGTGTGTTTTTATTTACTAAATGTTACTGTTTGCAGGCCATTTTTATCGGGTATGGACCTGGAATCCATTATAAGACGACTGTGGCTCCCTTCGAGAACATTGAAGTCTACAACCTCCTATGCGGTAAGTTCTGTTTGGTATCATGAATTTTTGAATGTAGATCCTTTTATCATGTTCATCAGATATTGCAGGGTTATGGTTCATCATGGAGCTGTGAAGGTTGTTGCTGTTGTTCCTCAAGCTTCCTCCTGGAGACCCTCAGGACTGGGGTTTGCCTGATGGTTTGAAGTTTGGCTGGTTAGCATGTTTCAGTTAGACCCTGCAGTAGATGCTGTAACCACACCATAAAGGGGCAAAAGGAATTTCTGACAGCTATATAATAGTCAAAAGCTTTTTTTTTTTTTGAAAGGAACATATAAATCACTGCCTTTGATATCCCCACTCAGGATAGCCACTAGTAAAGTTCTCTGGCAATTTGCACACTAGAACTGTGCATAGTCCTTGTCAAAAAATTACACTTTAGCATACTTTTAAAATGAATACTTTTTATGTAGGCCTATAATATATTTTAAAAGAATATATTTAAAGCCCCCCTTTAGTCAATCATTTCATCCCTTAAAACTCATCTTTGATCACCTAAATGACATATTTAAATGTTTTTTCCTAAAAAGCTAATTATTCATGCCTTAAAATACCTTGAATGTAACTCTACACCCTTGCCTAATTTAGTATACGTGGTTATATGAGTATGAAAATATTTCTTTTGTTCACTGCAGTTTTAAAGAGAAAATACTCAGCAATACTTTAAGACAAAGTATGTGCAAATTCACATGTCAACACCACTCGCCTACAATATCCACTTTCTCTTATACGAAGCAAGTCATATTCTTTTTCGTGAGTCACTTAATGAACCCATTAAAAAACTGATTCACCAGTTTTGCTTGAGTCTCTCGCCAACATTAAGTACAACATGATTGCAAGTGTGACATATTTTACTAGCTTTACTTGTGTATTTCCTACGGAGCCCTTACAGGGACATGGTGATGGAAATATACCCTCAGGGGGCTCTATAATTTCATAAACAAAATGTAAAACAATAATATAATATTTAGTTTAAGGCCGCTTTCCAGCCATGTTTTGAGTTAAAAATATTATGATTGTTTCTATTTGTGTTTAGTGGAAATTGATCTGTTTCATTGTGCCTTTTCAACAGAAGTAAAGACAGTATTGTGATGTACTGAGAGTAATGCATTTAAAAATAAATAAAGAAATAAAATGTTGGGCGAGACAGTTTAAATGATCATGTTTTTAGTCAGGTCAGTTTTTTTTAATGAAACGCATGCATGGATTAACTTTTCATAGTGAGATCAATAACACGCATTTAGATCCTGTAAATAGGGTGAATTTTCATTTAATTTCAAAACTTCCCCAACACTGTTACATAATGTCTGGTTTCACTGAAGTTTTGAAGAATTGAATTGAATTGAATTGAAGTCGTGCATTTGTTTTTCCTTATATATATACTATATAATTCAGTAGCCTTAAACTGTTGTTCTGCTTTGTATTGCCTTCAAAACTTTTTATATAATATAACATGTAGGTCTATATACTATGCCTTTCTCTATCATACAATGTAAAGCTTACAAAATAAATGTGATTTTAGTTTTTTTAACAAATTAGACAGTAAGAATTTGCTAGCTGTTAACATTAGCTCCTAATGTTAGTTTGCAAGCTAACCATTAAACATGATAGGTAAAGTTAAAGGGATAGTTCATCCAAAAATGAAAATGCTGGCATTAATTACTCACCCTCATGTCGTTTCAAACCCACAAGACTTTCAAAAAGTCTTCTGAAGAGGCTTTTATACACATTATTCAGCGGGTGTACAGCACTTAAATTTGGACCGTGCATCTAAAATTAGGCTGAAGTAAATGGGTAAGTTGCATTAAAATGAAATTAAAAAGAATTATTGCATCCTTAACCTCAAATGGGGGCATATCATTGATTCAACCAATGTCATTAAAATCTCACTCCACCCAAGCAACCACAGTTGGCAACCCTGATGTTGTAGATGGATGCTGCTTCTTGGTAATTAACCCAAAACGAAGATTCTGTCATCATTTACTCTGTTCCAGTCATGGATGCATGGATGCACTTCAGCTGAACACACACACACACACACACACACACACACAAAAAAATTAACAAAATTAAAGAATGGTAATAACTAAAGATTTTCGGTTCCAATTGACTTTCATTGCATTTATTTATTTATTTGTCCATACAGTGAAAGTCAATGGGAACCGAAACTGTTTAGTTACTAACATTCTGTTATAAGTGATCCACAAAGGAGACTTACTAAGTCATACTGGTTTGTAACGACATGAGGGTGAGTAAATCATGACATCATTTTAATTTTTGGGTAAATTAACCCATTTAGCATGTGCCACACAGCATATTGGCTATTCTTGGCTGTCTCCCAGTAAGCGTATTTCTGCACTGTATTGCAAGTAGCTTAAGTAAAAAAAGCTGTTTATTTCTCTTTAGATTTACTGGGTGTTCCTCCTGCTCCCAATAATGGCACCCATGGCAGTTTAAACCATCTGCTGAAGAAGCCCCCCCATCAGCCGGTGTACCCCGCAGAGCGCTCGGCTCCATCCACATGCACCCCTGTTAGCGGGACCCCACGTGACCCCCTGGGCTGCACCTGTGACTCCCTCTCTGAGGCTGAGGTGGGCATCACAAATATTATTCAGGGCTTCTGCATTGTTCATCCTGTGATTCGTTATGTAAAACATGTTCATCTGGATTGGTTCTTACAGGGTCGCAGAGACAATGCTAAATGACTACACTAAAAGGCAACTATTTCATTGTGCATGGTTATGGTTGCAAAACAAATAGACTTACTGTACCATCTTTTAAAAAGAAGGAGCAAGTGCTTCTCATATCTTTTGCTGTTAATGTCCTTGTATCCAATCAAACTCTATTGTAGTTTGATACAAATTCATCTGTCTCTTAAGTTTAAGTCAAATTATGCAGATTCCAACAGGGAGAGATTGCATGATGTACCCTTGTCCTCAAAAATCATGCACAAAACTACACAAGGTAAAAGAAAACCAATCCAGACATCACTGAACAGCAGGACATCATGAAACCATCAAAATTCATTTGTTTATCTATTTTTTAAGGGGGATGTTTTCCTATTCAGTCTGTACTGTATCATGTACACTCTTAAAAAATAAAGGTTATTTATTGGCATTGATGGTCCCATGAAGAACCTTTTACATTAATGGAACCTTTCAATTGAACAAAAAATTATTTATAGTCGAAGAAGTTTTTTTTAGATTATTAATATGTTCTTCATACTTAGAAAAAAAGGGTTCTTTTAAGAACTGTTCACTGGAAGGTTCTTTGGGGAACTAAAAATGGTTCTTCTACTACGGCATTGCTACGAAAACCCTCTTTTGGAACTTTTGTTTATAATTCTGCAAATTGATGTACTCCTAGTGCCCCCATTATGCAATTTTGAAGGTTCCTAATTCTGTTTTGGAGGTTTCCTACAATAGGTTGATCCAAGATGTATCCAAGGTTAATTATCTCATAATATAGATTGCAGGATCACCTCATTTCTCAAAGAGTTTGAAAACGGTTTGTTTGAGGATTCAGTCTCTCTAAACCTCTAAAACTCCTTTCCGAGAGCCTACTCTGCTCTGATTGGTCAGATGGCCCAGTCTGTTGTGATTGGTCTACTGCTTAAAGAGCATGTTTGAATTACCATATCTGAATTTCAGCTCCAGAACCCTACTTCATCAGCACTTGATAAACAGTGATGCGAACAATGGCCTAATTCTTTCTGTGTCAATTCCTGCATGAAG
Organism: Siphateles boraxobius; assembly: GCF_051911475.1. Lineage (NCBI taxonomy): Eukaryota > Metazoa > Chordata > Actinopteri > Cypriniformes > Leuciscidae > Siphateles > Siphateles boraxobius. The sequence continues at coordinate 22,615,713 of NW_027509208.1, read as the reverse complement.
GTACATCTACAGTGTTTGAGGGAAAAGTAGACCTCATTCGCAGGCAGCCAGTAAAGACCAAGCTGGCATTATGCAAATTTCTAACAATCTTACGTAGGTATGTTACTGGAAGTGAGACTGGAATTGCTGACGACTCGTTTAGGCAGTTCAGAATCGATTCTTTCTTTTAGGGGAAAATAACTTTTATTTGTTGTGCACTTTGATCTTTAAAACTTTGCAGACATTTTACATTCACAAACAGCTATGTTACAATGCATGAAAGGTAATATTCGAAAAAGCATAATAGGAACACTTTAATCCAGAAACACTTTTATTAATAGATTGCAATGCTTTATTTAAGGACATTTGAGCATGCTTCTATAGACTTTTTCTAGACAAAGACTAGTTTCCTTCAAAGGCCAAGCGAAGGCTTTAAATCAAATGCGGAAGTAACGCGTGTCGTGGAGCAGCCAATAGTTCCAAACACTGATAGTTCCAGCATTGAACCCCATTCATTTTCAGTGTTTCTGAAGTACGCTCCTGGTAAATGAATGAAGTTACTTTATTTATATATATATATATATACAGGTCCTTCTCAGAAAATTAGCATATTGTGATAAAGTTCATTATTTTCCATAATGTAATGATAAAAATTAAACTTTCATATATTTTAGATTCATTGCACACCAACTGAAATATTTCAGGTCTTTTATTGCTTTAATACTGATGATTTTGGCATACAGCTCATGAAAACCCAAAGTTCCGGTCTCAAAAAATTAGCATATCATGAAAAGGGTCTCTAAACAAGCTATTAACCTAATCATCTGAATCAACTAATTAACTCTAAACACCTGCAAAAGATTCTTGAGGCTTTTAAAAACTCCCAGCCTGTTTCATTACTCAAAACCGCAATCATGGGTAAGACTGGCGACCTGACTGCTGTCCAGAAGGCCATCATTGACACCCTCAAGCAAGAGGGTAAGACAGAAAGAAATTTCTGAAAAAATAGGCTGTTCCCAGAGTGCTGTATCAAGGCACCTCAGTGGGAAGTCTGTGGGAAGGAAAAAGTGTGGCACAAAAAACGCTGCCCAACGAGAAGAGGTGACCGGACCCTGAGGAAGATTGTGGAGAAAGACCGATTCCAGACCTTGGGGGACCTGCGGAAGCAGTGGACTGAGTCTGGAGTAGAAACATCCAGAGCCACCGTGCACAGGCGTGTGCAGGAAATGGGATACAGGTGCCGCATTCCCCAGGTCAAGCCACTTTTGAACCAGAAACAGCGGCAGAAGCGCCTGACCTGGGCTACAGAGAAGCAGCACTGGACTGTTGCTCAGTTTTGCATGTCATTCGGAAATCAAGGTGCCAGAGTCTGGAGGAAGACTGGGGAGAAGGAAATGCCAAAATGCCTGAAGTCCAGTGTCAAGTACCCACTGTCAGTGATGGTCTGGGGTGCCATGTCAACTGCTGGTGTTGGTCCACTGTGTTTTATCAAGGGCAGGGTCAATGCAGCTAGCTATCAGGAGATTTTGGAGCACTTCATGCTTCCATCTGCTGAAAAGCTTTATGGAGATGAAGATTTCATTTTTCAGCACGACCTGGCACCTGCTCACAGTGCCAAAACCACTGGTAAATGGTTTACTGACCATGGTAACTGTGCTCAATTGGCCTGCCAACTCTCCTGACCTGAACCCCATAGAGAATCTGTGGGATATTGAGAAGAGAAAGTTGAGAGACGCAAGACCCAACACTCTGGATGAGCTTAAGGCCGCTATCGAAGCATCCTGGGCCTCCATAACACCTCAGCAGTGCCACAGGCTGATTGCCTCCATGCCACGCCGCATTGAAGCAGTCATTTCTGCAAAAGGATTCCCGACCAAGTATTGACTATTGGGTGCATAACTGAACATAATTATTTGAAGGTTGACTTTTTTTTGTTGTATTAAAAACACTTCTTTTATTGGTCGGATGAAATATGCTAATTTTTTGAGACAGGAATTTTGGGTTTTCATGAGCTGTATGCCAAAATCATCAGTATTAAATCAATAAAAGACCTGAAATATTTCAGTTGGTGTGCAATGAATCTAAAATATATGAAAGTTTAATTTTTATCATTACATTATGGAAAATAATGAACTTTATCACAATATGCTAATTTTTTGAGAAGGACCTGTATATATATATATATATATATATATATATATATATATATATATATACATACACACACTCAATTCATTTATTTAAATGGGTTAGGGTTATGTGTGTATATATGCATATTTGTCAAAATGTGTGTTTGTGTAATACATAAAGGCCTACATAAATACACATGCATTCATATATACATACACAATTAATATATTATGTGTATGGGTGTTAGGGTTAGTTGTGATTGAAATATATATACATGTGTACAGTACACAGTACATCGTATACATGTATTTGTGTGTGTTTTCTGATGAATGGTTTAGTCTATGATTAGGGTAGGATGAAGGGGTACATTAGCCATACTGAAATGAATCCCGTTAACAGTTATTTAGCTACGTATTTAGTCCGGTTCGTCACTTATTTTGTTCCCCCGGACTCCCCATTTCCGTTGTGGTCTGTATTGTTTGCAGCGCGTTTCTGTATTTGGTTGTGTTGTGAGTATTTGGAGCACATGTGTGTTGTGAAACTGCTGAAGATGTTTTCTTAATTTGCACGTGTTTTTTTTTTTTTTTTGTCTATTTGCATATGTTTTTTTCTACATGCATGCGTTTTTTACTATTTGCATGCGTTTTTTCTATTTGCATGCGTTTTTTACTATTTGCATGCGTTTTCTTAAGTTGCAGCATGTTGAGCTCTCTCAGCCACCGTACACTTGTGCTTAACCACTCCAAATGATTTAGTGTATACACTGCCGGTCAAAATTTGGGGGCAGTTATTTTATGTTATATTGAATTTAATACTTTTATTCCCCTTGGATACATTAAATTAATAAAATGTGACCATAAATACTAATATTTATACAAATATATATATGTATATGTATATATATATATATATATATATATATATATATATATATATATATATATATATATATATTTTTTTTTTTTTTTTTTTTTTTTTTTTAAATGAATGCTGTTCTTTTGAACTTTCTATTCATCAAAGAATCATGAAATATTTGTCCACAAAAATATTAACCAGCTATTTTCAACATTGATCATAATAATTTCATAATACTGTTTTCTACTGTATTTTTGATCAGATACACCCAAAGCTCACAAAGTCTGCATTTGTGTGTGCGTGTGTGTGTGTGTGTGTGTGTGTGTGTGTATATATATACATGAATAAAAAAAATTATGTTTTTGTTGCTTATTATAACTTTTTCAGGTGAACCGTCTGGACCAGCGTCTCATCAACTCAAATTCAAGTGAGTAAATGATAGTTCATATCGACACTGTTTTTAGTGACAAAATTGTACAGTGAAAAACGTTCTGTTTAATTCTTTATTAGACAGCAATGTCAAGCCTGTTCATCTGCCTTACGGGCTCCCGCGTGTCCTTCAGGACCAGTCGGATCACTGTATACTCCAGCACAGTGCGTACATCAGTGGATACAGCCGAGACATCCTGATGCCCCTCTGGGTTTCATACGCTTTGAATGCAACGGTGAGATTAGTTTTACGGCCTCAACTATCACTCCACAGGCCCAGCTGGTTTTTCTTTGACGTATTTGAAACATGAATTGTACAGGCTGGTACATATTGCTTCTTGCTACTGTTAGTCAAAGGTGGTAATTATAATTAGAGCGCACTTACTTATTTGACAAAGATTTGGATACGCCCATGAGAGCAAGACGAGCAAGTGACTGTAAAATTTAAATGTGTACAGGTTTATCTGCTAAAAGTTGATTTTGTAAACTTTTAGGAGTACATTAGTATACGGATGATCTCAATGCTGACTGATATGGCTTAATTGTGATGTGGTCTTTAAAGTTAAGTTTATTGTAGAGGATGCCTCACACGAGTTCATTTTACACAGCAGGGGTTTTCGTTTGATATTTTCTGTGATAATTATTCTAATGGGATTTAAGTGAACTACGCCCTTTTTCAACTCATTACAGGACTTGAACTTCAAACATTTGTGAAAACAAGTACACATTAGCATACTTTTAAGAATATTACAAAATAATATATTTCGAGAGAATACACTTTAGAGCGAAGTGAATGCATTTATTTTTTATGACACTTAATTGCATGTTAATTGATACATGAGAATGTTTTAAAGTTTAAAATTTGAGAAGGACTTGCATTTAATTTCATAATTGCTACTATTATCATGGAAATATGGTTTAAGTTTACTGCCGAATATTCTATAGACAAGCATTTTGGTTACTAAAATATATAATATCATTTGTTATTGAAACATATGTCATGCATTTAAATACATTTGTTATGTTGCATTTGCTATTTAGTAAATTTAAAATACATTAACTTTAATCGAATAACACCATGGTTAAAATAATCAAGTATTTTACATGTGCTTTTGTATGTTAGTCAACACATTCAAATACGTGTACGTATTTAAAGCATGACAAAATAATTTTTAAACGTAATGATTTAAAATATTCTTTAAGTAAAGAATTAAAGAATTTTATTAAAGTAAAACTTTTAACTTGATATTTAGTTTACTTTTAACTCTAATGAAATACAAGGCCACTTAAGCCTTGGCCCTCTTATTTCATTAATGTTATCTGCAAGTACTACCAGTTTTTAAAAATATATATATACTTTTAAGATTTGAAGTACACTATACGTGCAATTAAACGCTTCTTTTTCACAAGGGAATTTGTTATGCCGTAGTAAAAGGACGGTGTAAATGTACAGAGGTTTAATGGTGATGCTGAAGGGAGGAGAGGGAGGCCGTCTGTCATATGTTCTGACCTCACAGAGCATGTGCTACTCATTATGTGGGCCGACTGCTGAGTAAATCTCAGTCTCTGGCATCATCATCACACTCAATGGGACAGTGACAAACAGAATCATCAATTGTTTTCTCAGCTTCATGCAGCTCTTGTGTTTGTTACTGTAATTCATGTGAAATACAATTGTGAAATGTGTTTTGGCTGGAACTGACGTTAGCTATGTTTTCATACATCTATTTTCATGTGAATTTTGGGATGTTGGATGGAAACCCCAAGATGTGCATAAATTCTAAAAAAAATATGCATAAACTAAGATAAAAACACATTTACTGAATAAAAATTGACTTAATACAGACAGTACAGCACAGGCCGATTGGCGCCTGACAAACGCAATGCATTCTAGTTAGAAGGTTTGTCTGACTTTGATCGGCACCACTGCTGCGTCACGATCATGTGTGCCATCAAAGTAACGCAAGAGTGAGACGTGAAAAGTCTTTCTATTCCTTCATGAAAACATCTTTGTATTTATCCTTTATGAAGGGCTTTAGATGCAATATTTGTCAAAGTATGCACATACCTCATCTCGCCTGTTAGAAGCCTAGAATAGTTTAACTTGAACACGCCTAATTTCATTAAAAAAACTCACCTGACTTTACCTCAGCAGAAGATGTGATTGGATAACTGGACTAACTAGTGAACCAATCTCGTTTAGACAAACACTCGCGAACTTCCCTGAGCATTTTTTCTCGGGGGAATCTCTGACACCATTTTGAAGTGCGTTCAACTTCGTCAAGTGGACGAGGGAAGGTTATTTGGATAAACCCTCGAACCCTGGATTTTGACCGAGGGATCTAGTCTACTCAACATGTACACTTGAGACAGGTCCATAGACCACAATGCACCCTGATTGTGACATCACACAGCAGATCACGCTTAATTTTCCCCCACACAACTCAAGTGTATGATACTGGAGCTATTTTGATATTTAACCACATAATACTAGTAGCTATCTTAAGCTGACTGTTATTTACACAGTTATAGTTTACTGTGTTGTTATCATTTTCATTTGTGTAATTTTTTTATATATATTTTTCCAACAGCCCAAGCATACATACAGGTCTTTAGAATGGTGCGTAAACAAATCTATAAGGAAATGTGTATATACAGGTCCTTCTCAAAAAATTAGCATATTGTGATAAAGTTAATTATTTCCCATAATTTAATGATTAAAATTAAACTTTCATATATTTTAGATTCATTGCACACCAACTGACATATTTCAGGTCTTTTATTGTTTTAATGCTGATGATTTTGGCATACAGCTCATGAAAACCCAAAATTCCTATCTCAAAAAAATAGCATATTTCATCCGAACAATAAAATCAGTGTTTTTAATACAAAAAAAGTCAACCTTCAAATAATTATGTTCAGTTATGCACTCAATACTTGGTCGGGAATCCTTTTGCAGAAATGACTGCTTCAATGCGGCGTGGCATGGAGGCAATCAGCCTGTGGCACTGCTGAGGTGTTATGGAGGCTCAGGATGCTTCGATAGCGGCCTTAAGCTCATCCAGAGTGTTGGGTCTTGAGTCTCTCAACTTTCTCTTCACAATATCCCACAGATTCTCTATGGGGTTCAGGTCAGGAGAGTTGGCAGGCCAATTGAGCACAGTAATACCATGGTCAGTAAACCATTTACCAGTGGTTTTGGCACTGTGAGCAGGTGCCAGGTCCTGCTGAAAAATGAAATCTTCATCTCCGTAAAGCTTTTCAGCAGATGGAAGCATGAAGTGCTCCAAAATCTCCTGATAGCTAGCTGCATTGACCCTGCCCTTGATAAAACACTGTGGACTAACACCAGCAGCTGACATGGCACCCCAGACCATCACTGACTGTGGGTACTTGACACTGGACTTCAGGCATTTTGGCATTTCCTTCTCCCCAGTCTTCCTCCAGACTCTGGCACCTTGATTTCCGAATGACATGCAAAATTGGCTTTCATCTGAAAAAAGTACTTTGGACCACTGAGCAACAGTCCAGTGCTGCTTCTCTGTAGCCCAGGTCAGGCACTTCTGCCGCTGTTTCTGGTTCAAAAGTGGCTTGACCTGGGGAATGCGGCACCTGTAGCCCATTTCCTGCACACGCCTGTGCACAGTGGCTCTGGATGTTTCTACTCCAGACTCAGTCCACTGCTTCCGCAGGTCCCCCAAGGTCTGGAATCGGTCCTTCTCCACAATCTTCCTCAGGGTCCGGTCACCTCTTCTCGTTGTGCAGCGTTTTTTGCCACACTTTTTCCTTCCCACAGACTTCCCACTGAGGTGCCTTGATACAGCACTCTGGGAACAGCCTATTTGTTCAGAAATTTCTTTCTGTGTCTTACCCTCTTGCTTGAGGGTGTCAATGATGGCCTTCTGGACAGCAGTCAGGTCGGCAGTCTTACCCGTGATTGCGGTTTTGAGTAATGAAACAGGCTGGGAGTTTTTAAAAGCCTCAGGAATCTTTTGCAGGTGTTTAGAATTAATTAGTTGATTCAGATGATTAGGTTAATAGCTCGTTTAGAGACCCTTTTCATGATATGCTAATTTTTTGAGATAGGAATTTTGGGTTTTCATGAGCTGTATGCCAAAATCATCAGTTTTAAAACAATAAAAGACCTGAAATATTTCAGTTGGTGTGCAATGAATCTAAAATATATGAAAGTTTAATTTTTATCATTACATTATGGAAAATAATGAACTTTATCATAATATGCTAATTTTTTGAGAAGGACCTGCATAAATAATAAACCAACTCAATATTGGATTCCAATTGATCAAAGGCTGAGGGCGTCTCATTTAAACACGTTTCGAGGGTTCCGCCAGTAGTGGGCACTAGTGCAACGTAAGCAATGACGCACATCCGAGTGAACAAGACGTGGGAAGTTAGCAAGGGAAGGGCACAAAAAATGGACTTCATCACAGCCTGAGTTTATTTTTATTCCGTTTCATCTTTTTCTTTTTCGACTGTGAAACGAGAGGCTGGGACAATGTTGCCGCCTTGTGGACAAACTAATTCGTGCGAAAAAAATTTAGGGCACATGTTCAAGATGAGCGCATACAGTACACATTTAAATTTACTGTACGTCACGTGCACTGTACATATATCCTAGTGAACACATAAAAACCAAAGTGTACGATGGGCTTCAAGTACCATAAATGTTATCCAAAAGGGCTTGTGCACTAAATTCCAAGTTTTCTGACACCATATGATAGCTTTGTGTGAGAAACAGACAGAATTTGAATTTGTTAAAAGTTAACTAAACAGGAATTTAGTCAGCAGACAAAGTTACTGAGTGTTTCAATCGATGTGTATGGTGTTTTTGTCTTTATGGAGCTTGACTGCGCTAGTCATCCAGGGAATAACCAGGATATTCTTCTTTTATGTTCCATGGGAAAAATTAATTCATACAGATTTGGAATGTCATAAGGGTGAATAACTGATACTAAAAGTTACATTTTAGGTTAATTAAATTCAAACATATTCATAGTATCTTCTGGCTCTCTTGACTCATAAACCGACTGCAAGCCACAATATGAGATTGTGAAATGGCATCTCAAATCTGTGAGTTCAGGCTTGATCTTGCAATAAATGTTTTGTTGTTGATGTATGGCAGTAACTTTACACACAAGCATGACTCATGAAATATTACCAAATCATACTGTTTTGGAAGCTGAAATGTTAAGCTTGTATTTTTATTTAAGTACTCTCATTTGAGATGTAAAGCTGTCTAAACTGTCTTTATTATAAGTATCTAGCACAATTTAAGACTATTAAACCAAGATTAGAGATGTGTTGCTTCAACATGAGGCAAACTGGCTTTTCTCATGAGACTTGAAAGAGTTTTCAGATGTAAATGTGTGGAAATGTCTATTTACTAAATAGCACTGACTATTTTCACTTATGTTTCTGTCAAGATTTGCGTCATACACTTGATGAATGTTTTAATGGTCAAGATTTGCGTCATACACTTGATGAGTGTTTTAATGGTTAAGTAAGCACTCTTTCATCTTAATTCTGATTTTCTTTCTGTCTTTGTCAATCCAAGGTTAGCGTGCGTCCCTCAGCAGACACATGTATGCATGCAGATGTGCGAGTTCAGGCCAGTGCGAGACAGTCCTGCTCATTCTACAAGAACAGTTCCACTCTGACCTTTGGCCTCCTGCATCCGCCCAGTGAGTCCAACAAGATATCTATATTTACTTTAAGATCTTTAAACAAAGCTCACAATTCATTTCACTTTCTGCCCTCTACTGATAATTCAATTAGAGCTATAAGTGATATTCTTTATTATTTATGGCTGTGTTAAAATTAAATTTGCATACATGCAATATGCAATACATGCATACATACACAAACATTTATGTTAGATGCGATTGATCATGATTAATCGATTTATATAATTATATATATATATATATATTGTGAAATATTATTAAAATTTTATTATCATTCTAAGGAAATTTTCTTATTATCAATGTTGAAAACAGTTGTGCTGCTGCTTATTTTTGTGGAAACGGTGACGCATAGTTTGTTTGTTACAGGACACTGATAAATACAAACAGCCTTTATTTAAAATTGAAGTCTTGTGTAACAATGTAGCAGTCTTTGCTGTCACTTTTGATCAATTTAATGCATCCTTGCTGAATAAAAGTATTAATATCTTTCAAAACTAAAATCTTACTGACCCAAAAGGTTTAGTTTATATAGTTTAGTGGGCATTTTACAAAAATATTTAACCTCTCAATTCTCAAGTGTCCTGAAAGTCTGTGTGATGAAAGAGCTGTTGTGTTTACTGTACTAATGTCTGATTATCTTTCTTCCTCAGACTTCAGTCCTATGGGAACTGAGCCAGACTCCTTCATTACAAGCAACATGGTGCCCATGTTTCCAGCCTTCAAAGGTACGCCGTGTTTTATATTCAGCTTATAGCATAACACACACTCAGTACTTGTGTAAATTAAAAGTTATTGGCATGCTGGAATAAAAAAGTTCCAATTCTACTCTTAGCGAACCTTATGGTTGATTGTTCTGTAGGTTTTAATGATTCAAGCTTGGACTGCTGGGAACCCTATTGTTTTAGTCATCATTATCTATTTATTATTTTTCTTCTAAAATATTGTATTGGACGCACAGCCATTGACGCCAACATAAACAAAGAATAATGGGTCTGGAGTGCCGTTGTCAATAATCATCGGAACATTTTGAACTTTGAATTCAGATGGCTGCCAGATGTCAATAAACATGTTTCCTGTTTTACTCAAACAGCTATTATTCTGCATTCCAACTCATAAAATAAGAATTGCCAACTTTCTATTTGGAAAAGTGTAATAGAATGACACTAGAAATGTGTCTAAAACATGACGACACCTGTGAAGATTTACACTTTTGAATGATACACATTCACTTCAAGCAAATAAAATAATAATATGCTTTAATACGTCAAGGTTCCTGTAATGCAAGACAATAAAACTGTTTTGTGTACATTTGCATGGGTGTAAAACATGATCTACAGTGCTATAAAGTATTCAAGCCTACTAACTGTATCTATTATTGTAAAAACGCATTTGAACCAAAATAGACTTTTGAAAAGATGTGCTTTTTATATTTAAGAAGATATTCAACACTCCCTGGAAAGGTAAATGCCACCTAAAGCTGTTCTATGTTAGAATCAGTTGATCACAGCTGAATTGAGGCCATTTATACCAGAATCACAGAAAAGAGTGCCACAGGAGCAGGTGACCTGCCAAAAAACACCTAGGATTGTTCAAAAGAGCATCCAGAGAGCTGCGGTTTTCTCAGCAGAGATGCTGTGTCCAGTTTGTGTGACTGACAAACATAACACTGGCTTCTCAGTGAGATTTCATATATATGATCTTATATGTCATGTGTTTAAAGGTTATTTTATTGATGTACTATCAAGTGTCATTTTAGTTTTTTAGGCATTTTATTTACTTATTGGTTGGTTTTCTGAATCTTTCTGTACCAGGATCAGCTGTTTGAGTGGACACATTTTAGACACACACTTTAGACGCATTTAAAATGGGCTTCTCATCTAAAATGGGCTTCTCATATACTAAAAAGAAACTAAGTAAATGTACTTAATTTTTCTTTTGCAAGTTTTGGCAGACAGTTTTTTTTAAGTAGTTTACGTATTGAATGAAGTAACATCTACTTAACTAAGTTAAGTAAAATTAACAAAGAAAATAAGTAACTAACTTTGCCAGTTAAATTGATATAAAAAAGTTGAGTAATTTCTAATTAGTTGAAGTTTACTTTGCAATACTCTTTTGTACATTTACTCAAACAATATAACACTGAATTAAGCCATGCTTTTAAAGTATATGCTTTACTTTGTGTGTTTTAGTGTATGCTTTACTTAGATTGTCGATTAATTCTGCAGCCACATTTAAAATAATTTAACATTCCATTTATTGATTATCTTTTTATCAACTCACAAACCACCTGCTGAATCCAGATGTCACAAAACAGCAAGTTACTAAACCTAACAACAAAAGCAATGACAAAACAGTGTAAATACAGATGGAAAACAATGAAAATGCAACTTTATTACTTATTCACTCCCCAGTGCATGATGGGAACACCAGTATCAGAAAGTTTAGTAGGTTAGGTTTACTTAATTTTATAACCTTGATATTTACGCTTTAATTTCTACAAGTTTAAATTGCGTAGTAGCTTTAATCCAGGTAATCCTCAAGTCATAATGCTGTGTTTATAGACAGTATTGAGTCATTTACACAATAATATGCCAAGTGAATTGATGTTCTGCTTTAACCTCAGTCTCATCAGTGGTAACTGCAACGCCTCTGTATGGTAAACTCTTTCTTCATTCTGTGTTGTGCAAGTGTTTAGATCATTTAGAGTGAAGATTACCAAGTTTATTCCCGCATTAACTCCTCCAAAATGACGTTCATGTAGAACATCATCTGCACTCCATTCGAAACCATTCGTCTGATAGACTAAGTAGTATTCATGTACTTTAGTGCATATACAGAGTGATAATGTGAACATTAACATCAGAATGTGTGTGTGGTTTGTCCTTTAGTTGCACCAGTATTTCATTACACATTTATCTGTTATCAGTGATTGGCTTGATTACAAACGTTTATAGTTTATGCTTTTATCATAAGCATATTATACAAAAGAACCCGAGTAAACACGGTTCATTCTTTTTTCCCACCATTCCTTTGTGGCTCTTTTGCAATAACATGTTTGGTTTCAATCAGTTAAAATGCTTCATTTGTGCCTTTCTGAAGTTAGAAACATATCAGTGTTATTAAAGGAGTCATGACATTTTAATAATAAAATTGAAAGATATATCTGATCAACATGGTCACTATTTACATATAATATCATCTGTAAACTCTTGCGTTGCCAAGGCTATGACTGATGCATTTGTATTAGATTCCAAAGGGCTCCATTATCAGCCCTACATTGGTAAAGTGAAACCATATCTGTACCGGCTGGGCCGGATCAGGACGGAATGGCCCGAGGATGGATAAGAGGCAACATTTGCAAATCTTTTGACATATAAATTGGCAAATCTTTTGACATATGCGAAGTCTTTGTCCCATAAAATAGCCTGTAAGTTTCATAACTTAAAATGTCCTCCTGGTTATAAACAAAGCATTTAAAAAATAAAATAAAGCTCCAAAAATGGCTCATTTTGATATTGTGGGATCTGTGATGTCACATGGGCAAATACATTTGCATGTGCCCGCCTCCAGCGCAAGACATCGACAAATAGTTTTACATCATCGCACCATAGGCCCCGCCCACTTACATTCAGTCACTTAAACAGCCCCTGTTATGATTGGCTAACATCAGTTAAGTCTTAAATGAGCCGCCAATTAAAACTCATCATATATTAAAGAAAAAACTGTGAATTAAAAAAAAATCATGTCGTGACCACTATAAGCATAAACAGAATTATAGACAGCACAATTATCACTTTATTGGATATCATTTTCTGATATCATATGATTTCTTGTCACATAAACCCCAAACTTTCATGTCTGTTGATTGTCACTGTTGTTCTTCTCTAATGTCTTTGTAACAGATATTTGGAATCACTTCCACAATGTACTGATGGTGAAGTATTCACAAGAGCTGAACGGTGTAAATGTTGTGAGCGGGCCAATATTTGATAACGACTATGATGGGAACTATGACTTAATGAACAAAGGAACACCGTAAGTTTGCAAAATTAACCAGTATCAATGGAGTGTGAAATATAATTATACTAGCTGAACAGAGTACACAAATACATCCTACCACTCTTTCACAAAAGTAAACAAAAATACAGTATTATTGTGAAACATTTTTAATAACAGTTTTCTGTTTGAATGTATTTTAAAATTACATTTATTCCTGTGATCATAGTTGATTTGGTGCTCTTGTCGTTATTAATTTTGAATTTGAATTGCTGCATAATATTTTTGTGAATGGCGTGATACTGTGCTCAGCGTAAGTGAACACACCCATGCTAAAGTTGACTTAGAGGAATAAAAAATCATCTTTTGGAAATTGATCTTAATTCCTTAATTTAAAAAATGAGGAAAAATCCAACCTTTAAGGACACCAATTTTCTTTGTGAATGAATAAATGTCAAATAAATTTGTGAATAAAAAGGATGCATAGTATACTGGATCCATGAAATAACTGGCCTCTAAAAATAAAAAATGTACCTGCCTCTATGGAAATTTAACATAGGGGTGTCCTGACTTATGCACCCTGTATTTTAAGGAAGAACATTTATTTATTTACGATACATTATTCATTCACAAAGAAAATGGGTGTCCTTAAAGGTTGGATTTTTTCTCATTTTTTAAATTAAGGCATTAAGATCAATTTCCAAAAGATGATTTTTTTTTTTTATTCCTCTTTTTAGTCAACTTTAGCATGGGTGTGTTCACTTATGCTAAGCAGTGTATATAATTTTCAGGGTTCTTTGATGAATAAAAAGTCTATTTATTTATTTGTAACATTATAAATGACTTTACTTCGGCTTTTGATCAATTTATTGCATCCCTCCTGTATAAAAGTATTGAATTCTTTCAAACTTTCTTCATCGAGATGATTCTCTTCTGCTTTCAGGAACGGGCCGCCCATCCCTACGCATTTCTTTGTGATTCTTACAAGTTGTAAGAACTCGTCATTTGCCATCCGAGATTGTGACGGCCCTCTAGATGCTGTGTCTTTCATTTTTCGTCATCGACCTGATCATCTGGAAACTTGTCATGTATGTAATCAGCCATTCATGATTTTAACCACAGCAACCATAAGATTGTACTGAGAAAGTAGTTGAGTAACTTGCTTGTTAGGTAACTTGTTAACTGTCAAGCTTTCATGTTGCATTCATGTGAACCTGAGACACTCAAGAGTCATTTTAATATCCACTAGTGAGCACTAATACACATGTAAAGTACTTGATATATAAATATATATTTAAATTATAATTTAAATACTTGACTTACATGTTTTAGAAGAAATGACAAAGTATATTTAGTTGACCATAAAAGCTTGTCAGTACATACGGCAGTACACTTTACATTATGTTGTACACTTTCTTTTTTGTTTTACCGTTTATTTCTCCAGAATGGCACAGACTACTCATGGCTCCAGGACTGGGTTCAGCTTCATGTGGCTCGAATCAGAGACATCGAGCTTCTGACGGGCTTGAGCTTTTATCATGACCGGATATCTGTTGCTGAAACATTACAACTCAAGACCACGCTCAAAGCGTTTTAGGATCCTCATTTTACCGCATCTGCAGGCCACAAAATTAATTCACAATGGATTTGAAATAACATTGAAATAAGCTGAACTTTGCCAGACTCTGAAACAAAGACACAAGTTTATCCAGAGAGCCTTTGAACTCCTAAAATGGAAAAATTAAACCCTTTTATGATCTCTGCTTTAATTCTTTACTCTCAGAGGCGATCTATTTATAACTGGGAAAGTACCGACTGAACTAGAAACTGCCCAGCAAGAATGCCTAAAAATCTGTTTTCCAAAAAACAAAAACTGTTTTTCAGCACACATGTTAGTGATTTGTGGTTAGACTTGATCCTGCATTCAGCCAGTTAAAAAAGAAAAACTATCTAAAAAAAACTTTATCAAGAGTTTTTGCATAAACAATGGGAAAGCCACATTTTCCACAGGAATCACTCTCAAAGTGTCACTTGCGTTGTTTTATTAAATTGTTCTACAGCAAATGCTCTTTGTAACATGTCTAAGCCAATTGAATATTTATTTACTCTAGTATAATAGTGGCTTTTACTCCCCCTTCAGGCCAGAAAGCAGAATTACATCAACAATTGAAGGCATTTATGTCACTGAGTATCAGTTTCTGATGACTTAATTGATTCACTCTCTCAGGTCAGTTTTGATATTACTAAATCTGGATCAACATTCTTATTACATTTGTATGTTACTTTTTTTTTATTCTAGGTTTGTGTACGCAGCGATTAGCGTGTTGTAGGTTGTTCCGTTTGGTGAATAATGATTAAATATTTAATATTTGTGTATGTATTTTGTTTGTACAGTTTGTTATAGCTCAATGTCATTAAGCATCACTGTCAATATTATTCACTTCAATAAGATTTTTAATACATTATGGAGCTATACATTTTTTATAAAAATTAGCTACTAACATTCAGAACTTATTGATCATTTTATTCAGCAAAAGTGCATTAAATTGATCAAAAGTGACTGTAAAGACATTCATAATGTTAGAAAAGATTTCTCTTTCAAATAAATGCTGTTCTTTTCAACTTATTAGAAGAAATGTTTCTTGATCACAAATCATCATTTTAGAATGATTTCTGTTGGATAATTTGACTCTGAAGACTGGCGTAATGATGCTGAAAATTTAGCTTTGCCATTACATGTTAAAATATTAATATATTTTACAATTTAAAATATAAAACGGTATAATATTTACCATTTTTACTGTATTTTTGATCAATAAATTCAGCCTTGGTGAGCAGAAGAGACTTCTTAAAAAAAACATTAATTCCATACTTTTTAAATGTTTGTGTATACACTACTCTGAGTATAAAAGGGCACCTGTGAAAAACGTCACCCACTTCTTGCCTGAAGGAGATTTGTGTATTCCCCTTCTCAGGAAACCATGGTCACATGCGTAACCTCAGACGTTCCCTTTCGAAAGAGTGTGCTACCCTTACGAAAAAGAAGTTTACTCAAGTGTTCTATTAGTATTCTTCTGTAGTGTGTCGTCATTGGGCGATCACGTGACTGCTGTGATGGCATTCACCTGTGGACGGACACAAAGGGGACTTTAAAAGAGAGGTGTGGGGCAAGCGAGAGACTCTCTGGGGTGGTGACCTGTGGAGAGCGTCTTGTCTGTCTCTCGGGGACAATAGGTCCTCCGGAGATGAAGATAGTTGGGTAGTTAGCTGCCTTGGGGGCGAGAGAGGATAGTTAGAGGGGGGGAAATTATTAGAGTGTCACCAATTACCTCGGAAGATTACTTGACTGTCACCCACATTCCACTGAGACTCAGCAAAGTAGCCTACTATGACGCGAACATCAAACGGACTCGAAGGAACTTGAGCTGTAAACACCGCCCAGCGTGCAGTTTGGTGGCGGCTGTGAATACGGAGGTTGCCTGCACTAACTGCCCTATATGGATGGGTCTTCTTCACCCTGAGGGAGGGAAGTGCTTTTAATTTATTCCTGTATGAATGAACTGTTGTGAGTGTGTAACGAATATACACTTCTTTTAAACAAAAAATAAGAAAGTATACTTTCCGTCTACATTTCATATACTTCTCAGAAATATACTTTATGTACTTCTCAGAAAAATACTTTATATACTTCTCAGAAATATACTTAAAATTACACTTAAGTGGACTTGACTTATACTGAGAGAAAAGTCCAAGTATATATGGCCTGTACTTGTACTCAAGTATACTTTTAAGTATATCTCGATCAAAAGATTCAGGTATTCAAAGTATACTTGGCTTGTAGTTGTGTTAACTCTTTTGATCGAGTAGCCTAAATATACTTTTTTTTACATAGTTTTTCATATACCGTCTTAAACTTACATTTTGAAAATATTGATTAGAATATTGATATAAAACAGAAATGTTTCTAATTCTGAGTATCTGAATTTGTGTAGGCTTGTATGGTAGTGTAGGCCTGCATAGATATTTACTTTAATTCTACTTTACTCTTTCCCCACCATTGACTGAATTTTTCCAGCTATCCATATTTTCACTGTTATACAGTAGGGGCGCTAGGACACATCTTCTAGTACAGAATCTCCAGACACAGGAGAAGAAGAAGCTGAAACAAGTGATAGAAGATTGCTCACGCAAATGTAAAATAACGTCATCATCAAACATTAAACAGCATGTAAATCAAAACTGCTTAATGTTTCCAAATGAAATGAAGTGTAACCCATGAAGAAAAAACGACTGTGAAGCTTTGGGGGTGTTGGAGTCAATCTACTCCATCTGTGTTTTGATCATCGTTCTGAATCTGATCATGGCGTAATGTTAGTCTTTGAAAAAAAATGTGATTTTCACAACTTTTTTGTTTAAAATGTTGCCTTGTTTTATGAACCTAACTGACATTCAAGTGTTGATAAAAAAAGGATGCCTGAAGCTAATAAAATGTTTTAAAATTAAAGTGCTGTTGAAGGTATTTTTCAAGTATAAAAATATCTACATTTTAACTATATACTGCAAATGCAAAAATAATATATAAATAGTAAACTATAAGCATAATGTTGTATTCACTTTAAGAAAACTTACAAGTATACTTGCAGTATAAACTACTAAATTAATAGTTTACCGAGAGTACACTTCAGTGTTAATTTTCATAAACTAAAACATGTACTTGTATTAAAATAGTAAACTACTAGTATACTTGTAAGTTCACTCGTAGTACAGATGCATTACAAATGAGAAACATAGCAGTGTACTTAAAGTTTACTACTGTTACACTTATAGTACACATAAACGTATACTTTTATATACTAAAAGTGGGCCAATTTAGTCCCAAGCAGTATTGAAATAGTACACTTACAAGTTTACTACAAGTACACATTGATATTAGTATACTTACTACATAAAGTATACTTAAAAATATATTTGAACATTACTTAAGTATACTTCATAAAATGAACTTGAAGTGTACTTCTTTTTCGTAAGGGTATGGTTAACATGCTGAAGGGATGAGTGCCCTATTGGCTGACCGAAGTCAAAGACTCAAAGGTTTCCTCATCCCTAAGGTGCACACCAGCAACGTGATCAATTCCCTGCGGCCAGATCCTGAGCTACTAGGCTCCTCACAGGCAAGCTCAAGAGCTTGGTATCTTAAAGGGAAAATAGTCATAGACCGGAGCTTTTCAAGAACGGAGGCCTCAACAGGATGACTCTAAAGAGAGGAAGCCTAATTACGCTCATATTCAGGCCAGTGTGCAAGGAGGCTCACAGAGAGCCTAAAACTCAGAACTTCTGTTCAGACAGCCCCGAAGGCAGGAGTCCTCAAACAAGAGGCCTAGCAATGCTCTAACCCAAACAAAAGAAAGTACCGAGAAACCTAAAAAAGGAGCTGTAAACTCAGTCTAACTGGCCCTCGGAGCTCCGCTGAGTGGAGGCCTCAATACAACTACTCTCACCATGAGAGGAGGCCTAGCAACACTCCACACTAGGGTCAGTAGCCAAGGAGGCTCACAAAGGGCCTACCACTCACAATTGCTGCCCTAGCAGAGCTCAAGGGAGCGGAGGCCTCAATAAGATAACTCTCTAGCAAGAGGAGGCCTAGCAAACGCCCGCAGTAGCCAAGGAGGCTCAAAGAAAGACTAGCCACTTCGCCTATGGCTGTGCTCATAGGAAGAATACACTACGTCCTATGCCTGTAAAGGAAGCTACATAACAGGGCTAGTAGTCTGACACAATAATGGACAGAGGTCAAAGGAGTGGAAGCCTCTAATAGTATGACTCTCTATAGTGAGAGGAGACCTATAACAATGCTCTAGTTCAAGAACACTGACTAAATAGGCTCACAGAGAGCCTAACAACTTAGCCGAAGACGTAGCTTGGAGGACAGAGGCCTTATGATAAGGATAAGGATGATGAGAGAGAGCGAGAGACAGCGAGAGAGCGAGAGAGCGAGAGACAGCGAGAGAGCGAGAGAGAGAGAGAGAGAGAGAGCGAGAGAGAGAGAGAGAGAGAGAGAGAGAGAGAGAGAGAGAGAGAGAGAGAGAGAGAGAGAGAGAGAGAGAGAGAGAGAGAGAGAGAGAGAGGCCTAGCTACATCCAATGTATGTCAGGGAGGCCCAAAGATGGATCTCAGGGGAGCAAATAAACAATGGTTAAAAGTACTAAACCCAGATGCACCAGAGGAGCCCCAAGAAAAGAGCCTACAACTCAGTGCTACTGGCCAATTTTGGCTCAGAGAACGGAGGCCTCAGTATACTGATTCTCTTAGACAAGAGGCGGCCTAGCTATGTTTTATACTCAAGGCAGCTCCAAGGAGGCTCAAAGAGACCCTACAACTCAGAATTGTAAAAAAGGGTTGAGGTTCGGGGGAGCAGAGGCCTAACAGTAGGCCTAGCAACACTTTATCAAAAAAGCAGCTGAGGATGCTCAAGAGAGCCTATCAACTCAGCATTGTTACCCTGTCAAGCTCCCAACAAGGAGGCACGTAGTGCGTCTAACAACTCGATGCTGCCCCAGGCGGAGCACTGAAGAGAAGTTTCTATAAAAGCAGTAGCCAAAGAGGCTGAAAAAGGGAGCCTAACGGCTTGACAACACTGCCTCACAGGAAGATTCTCACAATGAGAAGAAACCTAACAATGCTCCACACCTAAGCAATAGCTAAGGTGGCTCCATGAGCCGAAAACTGTGGAGGCTTGATGGAGCATAATCAATTCGTACTGTATGCAGGTGAAGCTTAAAAAGCTATAGCGAGAGGAGGCCCATGGCGCTTCCTAAAGGCAGTGGCCAAAGAGGCTCCAAAAGCCTGACAACTAAGCACCACTGTGTGGTGGAGCTCTTCAGACAGAAACCTCAACATAACAATTCTCTAAAGCGAGAGGAGGCTTAGCAACGTCCTATACTCAGAACAGCATACCAAGGAGGCTTACAGAAGCCTCGATTTCAGTACACGAGGTACAGATGGCTGTTTGTGACGTCAAAAACACCAGCAATTTCAAACCGTGTTTTTGAGACTGTCTTTGGTTCACTGCAGTTGTAAAGAAAAAATGCTCAGGAATGTTGTTGACTTAAAGCATATTGAAAACACCACATAGACATATAGACAACATTAAAACTGGATTTTTACCAGAGGGGGACTTTAATATTTAAAACCAAAAATCAAACGTCACAATCAAAATTAGAAGTAATGAACAAGCAGGAAACGTTTTTGCTGCCAAGTGAAAAGAAAACCATGAAACAGGAAATGATATCACAGAGAGGACCCCTGTAGACCTTTATGTTTGTATTTAAAGGCTGGTAAGTCAAAATCAAAAAATGAACTGATAAAGATCATCAAGGTAAAAAGCATGTTAGAAAAATTCTAAATGAAATGCTGTAATCTTCTGTAATCATAATCTGGTTTATTATTTAATTGATTGCATGTGCAGCTTCAAACTATCTCTTTAAAGATGAGAATCAAATTGTGGCCTTGCACAGCAAGGCATCTCAAAAAGGGAAATGAAGTGAAATGAAGATGCTGTCGTGCCCATTTATTTCAGTTTCACAGACCTGTCATCATCGTGTGAACAGGAAGGAAGTGGAAAATGACGACCAGCCTTGAGTTTATATACAGTTGAGATTTCAGATCTTTGAGCTGTCACTTCTCACCAGCTTGAAGGTAAGCTCGCATGCAATATTTCATCATGGAACATCAATGTAGCGATTATTATTACAAGCAGTTTTATCAGAGCTGCAAAATATAGGTTGAGTAAAGTTTATAGCGTATGTTAGCAGCATGGTATGAAGTGTTTTAGAGAAGTACATGGATGTTAGTAAACATTTTAATTTATTTAAAAGATCTAAATAGTATTGCTGTCTTAGTACTTTGAGCTTGCCGTGAAGACAATGTATTTTTAGGGCTGCAAATGTTAATATGTCCAAAGACATTACATAAATGTGGAATATGTTCAAAACAATGATTTTTACCAAATTTGACAACATTAATATTTCATTCTGCTTAAAGATTATTTAGAAAATCATGAGGTTAATTGATTTTAATACTATAATAACAGTAAGAACAAAAATCTGTCATACATAATTTGCACAAAAAAAACCTCTGTGATTTTAAGGGATATATAGCTCAGTTGAACGAATTGGACCATTCACTGTGGATTAGTTTAGTTTAGTTTGCCTAGTGTTTGGCAATTCAAAGAAAAGAGATGCCAAACTAAAGGACATTCGATCTGTGTGAACCAGGTTGTCCACTCTTCTCACAACTACGTACATAATAGATACTTGTGGAATTTGTTAAGACAACCCTTTCCTGGAAGTGGCTCTCGCAGCAAAAGCCCTTCACGTTGAGCCGTCGAGGCCAGATATTGTGGGTTCCCGCATAACCCCATGCATTGCATGAAAAGCGCAGTTCACCAGATATGAGTACAACGAAGTGACTTCAAGTAAATGAGCTCATGAAGAGGGTGGGAAATGACAGCAGACTCTTCTCACACTCCTCTGAATTACGTGTAGGGTCTATTGACTCAGTTTCATCGCTGCTGGGTCGTCCCACACATTGTCAGACTGACATCATTTCAAAAATTTGCTTTAAACGTTTAAAAAAACTCGACGTTTTGAACGTTTTGAGAACATTCAGAAATTAGGTTTTTATAACCTAATGCGAATGTTAGGAAAACATTAGTAGACTGTAGTAGACCGTTAGTATACTGTAGTAGGCGTGACCGTAGTAGACATTAGTAGATTGTACTTGACCGTTAGTAGACTGTAGTAGACATTAGTAAACATTATTAAACAAAGATTGTAGTTAACTATTATTAGACTACAGTAGACTGTAGTAGACATTAGTAGACAGTAGACGTTAGTAGACATTAGTAGACAGACGTTAGTATACTGAGCTAGACACGTTAGGTAAGGTGTTTGGGTTAGTAGAATGAGTTGACATGTTGCAAAGTTACTTACAGTTAGTAGAATGTGTGTTGTGTGAATGTGTGGACCACCCAAATAAAGTGTTTATTAAGTAGACAGTCTACTAATACTATAATGACAGTTAGTTAACATGTAGTGGCAAAGCTACTTATAGTTGGTTGAATGTACAAAGTGGACAATTGAAATAAAGTGCTATCTTGAATAAATATTACAAAAAGTGGCTTTAGTCAATAATCCTGCTGTTTGTTGAAATAAACTTATATCATTGATCGTAACTCGCTTATCCAACTTACAGTATTTTGCAATGCAGAACTATGTTATTAGCAAGATTTGTGATTAATTTGCTGCAATAGGGAAATGGCGAACCATATGGAGTATGTCTTTACATTTTAAGCTATTTTTAAATGTATTTTGTGCTGCCTGTATTGGTACGCCCCACTGAGCGTTAGGTTTAGGAATAGACCATGTTTATTTATGTTTTCACTGTATGTCGCCAACTAGTCAAATTGTTACGTTTTCTCATGAGAATGGGTTAGTAGCAGCTTGGGCTGCACTGACTGTGAACTC
Source organism: Siphateles boraxobius (assembly GCF_051911475.1). Classification (NCBI taxonomy): domain Eukaryota; kingdom Metazoa; phylum Chordata; class Actinopteri; order Cypriniformes; family Leuciscidae; genus Siphateles; species Siphateles boraxobius. The sequence goes on along the minus strand of NW_027509208.1, from coordinate 22,593,095 downwards.
ACAAAAATATGCGTTTTTAAGCATTTGTTTTAAATAAAATTAATTGTACTGAATTGAACACATTATTTTATATTTATTAAACACGTTAATCAAGTGAAAGCCAAATAAAAACACCACAACATTTTGGTCATTGAACAGTTTTTCAGAATCTAAGCAGTGGCGTCTTCTGAACTGAACTTAACTGTGAACTGAACTGTGGACTGAAATGAAACTCGAAGAGGACAACTGGGAAAACCGACACTATCAACTCTGTCCTATGGATCTCGGATTGTTCCAGGCTCTGGAGAGAGAACGAGTCCTGGAGGTTCTTCAGAGAGACAAAGCACTTCGAACCATTGAAGCAGACAGAATCAGGTCTGAAAATGGTTCTGTTGAATGTACTAACACTTCCCTATGTTCCCAGACGGCAACATAGTGTCGGCCCAGATCTGGGCCACATCTGGTACATGTGTGTGGGCCGGATCTGGGCTGACATTATGTTGCTGTCTGGGTTCCTAGAATGTTCTTGTATTTATTTTGTTGGTGTGCAAAAAAGATATTAATAACATTTTAAAACTAATTTGTTTAGGAGGCTAAAGGTAGAACTTCAAGGTATCTATCATCAGGGTGCCAAGACCATTACTCGTTCATATGGTCAGAGATCGTGTGCGAGATGTCAGCGACCTCTAGGGAAGTTCTGGGACTGTGGTTCGGTGTGCTGTGGATGCAGTCACCGCATCTGTAATCGCTGTCGGGTTGTCCGGTCCGCAAGAGAGTGGAAGTGCACAATGTGTCATGCGTTCAGGTAAAAACAATATATCACTCATGGGTTTATATAACACCTTTGAATCTAATTTTAATCTAAGATGTCCCTAATTTGGACTCCCTGCCAAGCTACCTGATTGCCTAACGTCACCCCACATCTAATCCTAAACCTAAAGGGGACTAAGGGAGGGACTTAAAAAAATCACTTTTGCCAAGTGCATAGGTTAAGCTTAAATTTAGGGCTGGGTATTGACACAAATTTCACAATTCGATTTGATTTCGATTCACAAGCTTTCTATTCAATGTTGATTATTTTGGATATCTGGTACAATACTTGGCAAATTATCTCAAGGAAAACAAATCTCTTAACTAATGCTGTAATTTATGAGAGTGCTGTAAACTATGGGAGTCAGTTGTAGCCTATATATTGAAGGTAAATATTAACTGATTTGTATACAAACACTTAAATTACACTTTTATTTATTTTTCTAATAAAGTTATATGAAATATAAACATTTAAACGGTGGCTGTCATAAAAACTTGCCAGATTTATTCAAACATGCATTAAATATTGAAGAACATAAAAAAATATATAATGAATATTATATTTGTAATATGGTGCATATATTTAGCAAAATGCTCCTCTCAAGAGTTAAATTTTCTAGCTGACTAACGAGTTTATGGTCTCTGGATATGGTTTTTCTGAGGTAAATGACCTCAGACCTCCTTTTTTTTCTAAGGTAATCTATCTTTTAACACACTTGCAGATGCTCATTCATGTTTATTTCGCTGTAACTGGTAAGGCGGAAGAGAATCACAGCGGTAGACCAAAGCGGTATGTTTTTGAATTTCGTTACAAAATGGAGGTAATTTGAAATCTGATACTTTGTTTCATATCAATAGTAACGAAGCACAAAGATTATTGCGATTTGTTGGATGGGATGCGCGGTACAATGTTCCACTCATTCATCAACTGACAAGAGGATGATAGCCTAATCGATTATTGGGATTTAAGAATTGATGTCGTTCGTAAAAATGAGAATCGGTAAAAATCGAGAAATCGATATTTTGTACCCAGCCCTACGCAACATTTTAGTCAAGGATAGTCTGTGTCCAGTCACATTTAACACATTAATCTACGAGCTTCCTGCACTACAAAGAACGCAGCTCTAGAGTAGGCTAAAGGTATTGTATTATATATATATATATATATGTGCTGGTATCATGATAAATTATCTGTAGACCTATTCATGGTAAAACTGCTGAAATTGTGTCTAAGATGTATATATCATGCGTGATCTAAACGTACAAACATATCGTTGAATCATATTTTCTATGTTGGCCTAGCCTAGGTACCCTATTCGTTTTATGAAGTAGCCTAATATTATTCAGTGCTCTGCCATCTGTATTTGCTCATAGCTTTTAGATTTAGAGTTGTAGAAGCGAAAGGTTTGTTTACGGTCCGACAAATACTTGAATGTACACAAGTATTTCTAGCTGAGGATATACGTTACGTCATCGACCATTTTCCTTACTTCTGACGCCCCCCTGTGTCAGAAATTACATTATTACTAAAGCTTTGAATATGGTTTAATAATTACTTTACAATAAGGTCAATTGTTAACATTAGTTAATTCAACCCAACATTTTTAAATATTTTTACAGCATTTATCAACCTTTGTTAATGTTAGTTAAAGGACTAGTTCACTTAAAAATGAAAATTCTGTCATCATTTACTCACTCTCAAATTGTTTCAAATCTGTATGAATTTCTTTCTTCTGTCGGAAACCAAACAGTGAAGGACCCTATTGACTTGTACATAGTATTTTTTCCTTCTATGGAAGTCAAAGGGATCCATTAACTGTCTGGTTACCGACACTCTTCAAAATATCTTCTTCTGTGTTCAGCAGAATTGAAGAAACTCATACAGGTTTGAAACAACTTGAGTGTGAGCATATGATGACAGAATTTAAATTTTTAAGTGAACTATTCCTTTAATAAAATGTTCATATTTGTTCACAGTAACTGATGTTAACAGTTTGATGTGTTAGGTCAATTCTGAGATTAACATTAGCCAAGATTAATAAATGCTGTAAAAAATATTGTTCATTGTTATTCACGTTAACTAATATAGTTAACTAATATTAACAAATTAAACCTTATTGTGAAGTGTTACCAAATCTTTAGATAGATGACATAAGGATAAATGAGATAGATGAGTATTTATAAATAGTTTTTTTTTATGAATCTTTTTTTTTTTTCAGGGAATTTAAGATAAAATCTGGTGAATGGTTTCTGGAGCAGCAAGCAAAGAAATTTACCGATGCCAAAGGTTTGTCTGATTTAATTCGCTAAGAGGAACAATTACTGATGATAATTGTGTTGAACAAACTAAATTTACACTGAATTTACAATGACATATATCAGCACTGAACACTTTTTCATGGCTCACTGTGTCACATGATTTATTTGTCACGAAGGTCATTATATTGTGATAAATACCTGCTAACTTTACATTTATGCCTATTTTACACATACTATTATTTCCTGAACTGGGGTTTGTGAAGTTTTTGAGGAAACTGCAGGGGTTTGTCAGTTCATGAATAGCTAATGAATCAAATCATAATAATTTACAATTTAAATAAAAAAAACTATTAAAATAAATCAATTAGGCTATTAAAAAAGATAATACATTTTATTAACCGCCATCAGAAAACTGTGGACATATAAATTAAGTTAATATTTAAATAATTTAACAAAACATTTATAAAGACATGCACATCAGGTAAACCTGGAAATTCCTGATATACTATAAATAAGAAATCTACATTCACAACAGATGTGTACTATTTGTGCATGACGATTTGTGTTGAAATAAACTTAGTGCCATCCCTATTAGATGTCAATATTAATACATGAATGCTGTCTTTTTGTGTTTCTAGAAAACAGTCATGAGACCACCGGAGACAAACTATTACAGTCTTATCAACGGCTCAGGTTGGAGAACATTATAATAACCACCTTTACTTCATGACAATTCTGATAATCAGTTTTTAATCAATCATTTGAATGTGTTATTCATTTTTTTATTTGGTTTTAGCTTCATTGCAGTCGTGCCTCCAACTCCTCCTCCCTTTAAAGAAGTCCCGTCGTTTAACAGATCAGAGGTGAAAAGAATAATATTTATTATTGTTTTCTTTGCTTTGTTTTCTTCATCACCTTATAATTTGTTTGCGTGCATTTGCCATATAGGATCCCAAAATATCGAAGCAATTTACTAAATCCATGGAGAACCTTATGGTGTCTGTCAGTGCTCACATAAAAAGTAAGAGAACAACACTAGAACCTTTTCATGGTAATTGTTCATTGTAATAACATGAAATAACATTGTAATAACTCCGAGATCCCCAAAAGTGTCTACAACTGCCTGATCCAGATGTTTTTGTCTTTTCCTGATGCCAGAGCTCTCTAAGTCTCAGAATGATTTGAGTGTGGAAGCCGGTCAGCTGACTGTGGATTACGGGCGCATGAACTCGAGACACAAGAGTCTTTCAGAAAGCGCCCTCGACAGAGCCTGCAATGTAAGAGATGGACGTTTTCATAAACTCTTTTTTTTTTTATGTTGAATTGAATTGATGTCAAGTCATCAACAGCAATGAGCCAGTTCTCTGGCCTCTGAATGAAGACAAGATCTACTAAGCAACTCGTTTCTATAAAGTTCTTGATAAATACCTTCGATTTCCTGCCAATCATGTTTAACGGGCAGAACTGTGCAGTCAATGCCATTCTTAGTTGTAAAATAAATTGAACAAAACCTTTGAACTTTTGGAAGAAGTCTCTTATCAAGGCAGGATTTATTTGATCAAAATACTAATAAAAGTTCTTACTGTTTTCAATGTAAAGAAATATTTTTCTAGAAACTTTCCTAGAATTCTTTGATGAATAGAAAGAGTGAAAGAACAGAATTTGTTTAAAAAAAATCTTATCCCAAACTTTTGAATGGTTGTAAGACATTAATTTAATTTGTCCTTTTATTTTAATTTTAAATTATTGTGTGTATGGACAAGCATGTTTCTAAACAAAATGCAATGCTGCAGTGGGCATGTGTGTGAAGATTTTGAGATAAATATAACTAACAGATGTGACTGGTGAAAAGAAGAAGAAGAAAATCAGCCTAACTTCATGTGTAAAGCCACAGATCACTTTCAGGTCGAAACAGAGCGAATGCAAAACGTGTAACAATTAAGTTTAAATGGTTATATATCTCAAATTTTTTTCATAAAAGCAAAATCAGAAATTTTTTAAAATAAATATTTGTATTGTATATTTATATATATATAATAAAACAAAAGATTATGTGTATTTTCATACTAAAACGTGTCTACTAAAAACTATGGATTTAAAAAAAATAAATGTTATGTACCTCTTCTCGGTCTGAATGCGTTAGGAGGGTTGAGACACATGTTATTTTATAACATAATAAATGTTTTTACTGTCACCGAATAAAAGTATTATTACTATTTTTATTATTTTACCTAACTTAGTTAATCACGTTTCCATTAAAAATATTATAAATCCATAATAATATTAACTGTTTTCAGCATTGGCAATACTAATAAATGTTTCTTGAGCAGCAAATCAAAAATATTAGAATGATTTCTGAAGGATCATGTGACACTGAAGACTGGAGTAATGATGCTGAAAATACAGCTTTGATCACAGGAATAAATTACATTTAAAAATATATTAAAATAGAAAACAGATATTTTAAGGTGTAATGATATTACTGTTTTACTGTATTTTGATCAAATGTAGCCTTGGTGAGCAGAAGAGACTTCATTCAAATGTTCAGAGGTTTTCAAATGTTCTTTCAATTCATTTGACATCTAATGACCCTGACTAGATGTTTGGCATTAGTGTGACTCGTCCTAATCGATTTTGTTCCCTCACAGCTGTGCAAAGCTCCCAGTCTTCCTGATCTTTCCCAGAACACCAAATCCTCGGAGCAGTACGCATCATCAAGCACAGTTTACCTGACAGATGACGATGTTTCATATACATCCGCATACAGCGATGAGCACAGGGTGTGTAATCACACAATCTTTCATCAGTTTTTTGTTTAATCTGATAACAAGTGCAGAGCTTTCAGTAAAAAATCCCCTGTAGTCTGCAAAAATTAGCAAGATAGCCTTTTATGGCATCAACTTTTAATAGATTACAGGCTTATGTTGAAAACTTTATATATATATACATATATATATATAAGATAATTTAAATGAAATATGAATTAATTCCAAGACATGTTTTGTACAGGACAGCAACAGCAGCACAGGGATGGATTGTGGGTTCTTTGAAAACAGTGTGACTGGAGAAATAGAGGTTGCCTTTGGGTACAACAACAGGACGTCCTGTTTGGAGATAACTATCAAAGCCTGCAGAAATCTGATGTTTGGAGATATGAGGAAGAAATGTCATCCGTAAGTTGTTTTGATAGAGTGCGGGTTTGCTGTTTATTACAATAAATGTTTGCAAAATGTTAGGAGAACATCGTTGCTGTAACATATTTTGTTCATATACAGTTGGTCTGATTAGAAATGTTGTTTCTTTCTGAACAAACAGGTATGTAAATGTCCGTTTGCTTCCGAAGAAATATCACAATAATAAGATGAAAACAGCTGTCAAGAGGGGAAATAACCCGGTTTACAATGAAACGTTTACAGTGAGTATTTACAAGCAGAAGTTACAAGTGAACTTTGTTTAAAAACAAAAAACAAACAAAAAATCAACAATGAAAGTGTTACATTAGTATCTTCGAGATACTAAATAGTTTTATTATTACTTTGAATTAGTTTTTATTTTTTATACTTTCCTTTTGTATTGTAGTTTTAGTTAAAGTTTTAGATACTTAGTTCTGTATTTTTGTCATTTTTTCATTTTTAATGAATATTGAATACTGAAATGAATACAAATTTTTTTTTAAATATGCCTATATAGTTTTTTTTAATAATTCTGTATTTGAGTTTTAGAATTGTTTTAGTTCATCAAATTAAACTAACTGAAAATGAGACATTTTGCCAACTAGTTAAAAAAAAGTATGTTAAGTTTATATATTGTTATTTATTTTATTTCAGTTAATGTTTATTTTATTTCACGAATCAAAAATGTTTTTGTTTTTATTTTTGTTTTATTTTTTGTTAACTATAATAACCCTGCAATGAAAGTGTATTTTAAAGGGGTGAGAGAAACAAACATTGTTGGTTAGAGTCAAAACATTTTTTTTTAATGAAGTCAAGTTTACAAACAGATACTGAGTGAGCAAATTTTTTTTGTTAAAGTTCACAACAAATCAAAGTAATTAAAAAGCCTTTGCCCTGAATGATTTGTGGTCAGACATCTTATGTCAAACGGACAGTATTGCAGTTCATTGTTCTCATTGGTTGTTAAATCTTTTTTTTTGTATTTATTTATTTATTTTTTATTATTGTTATTATTTGAACGCATTGAACATTGCATATTTTTGAAGTGGCCTGCCTGGTTATGGATTGAAGGTTTGTAACGAGGTTTATGAGTGGAGATAGTGAGTGCAGTGGTCATCATGCAGGTGGTGTTTGCAGTGTGCACTTGAGTGCAGTGGTCATCATGCAGGTGTTGTGTTTGCAGTGTGCACTTGAGTGCAGTGGTCATCATGCAGGTGTTGTGTTTGCAATGTGCACTTGAGTGCAGTGGTCATCTTGCAAGTGTTGTGTTTGCAGTGTGCAATTGAGAGCAGTGATCCTCATGCAGGTGTTGTGTTTGCAGTGTGCACTTGAGTGCAGTGGTCATCATGCAGGTGTTGTGTTTGCAGTGTGCACTTGAGTGCAGTGGTCCTCATATTGGTGTTGTGTTTACAGTGCACACTTGAGTGCAGTGGTCCTCATGTTGGTGTTGTGTTTGCAGTGTGCACTTGAGTGCAGTGGTCCTCATGAAGGTGTTGTTTTCAGTCTGCACTTGAGTGCAGTGGTCATCTTGCAAGTGTTGTGTTTGCAGTGTGCAATTGAGAGCAGTGATCCTCATGCAGGTGTTGTGTTTGCAGTGTGCACTTGAGTGCAGTGGTCATCATGCAGGTGTTGTGTTTGCAGTGTGCACTTGAGTGCAGTGGTCCTCATGCAGGTGTTGTGTTTGCAGTGTGCACTTGAGCGCAGTGGTCATCATGCAGATTTTGTGTTTACAGTGTGCACTTGAGTGCAGTGGTCCTCATGCAGGTGTTGTGTTTGCAGTGTGCACTTGAGTGCAGTGGTCATCATGCAGGTGTTGTGTTTGCAATGTGCACTTGAGTGCAGTGGTCATCTTGCAAGTGTTGTGTTTGCAGTGTGCAATTGAGAGCAGTGATCCTCATGCAGGTGTTGTGTTTGCAGTGTGCACTTGAGTGCAGTGGTCCTCATATTGGTGTTGTGTTTACAGTGTACACTTGAGTGCAGTGGTCCTCATGTTGGTGTTGTGTTTGCAGTGTGCCCTTGAGTGCAGTGGTCCTCATGAAGGTGTTGTTTTCAGTCTGCACTTGAGCGCAGTGGTCATCATGCAGGTGTTGTGTTTGCAGTGTGCACTTGAGTGCAGTGGTCATCATGCAGGTGTTGTGTTTGCAGTGTGCACTTGAGTGCAGTGGTCATCATGCAGGTGTTGTGTTTGCAGTGTGCACTTGAGTGCAGTGGTCCCCATGTAGGTGTTGTGTTTACAGTGTGCACTTGAGTGCAGTGGTCATCATGCAGGTGTTGTGTTTGCAGTGTGCACTTGAGTGCAGTGGTCCCCATGTAGGTGTTGTGTTTACAGTGTGCACTTGAGTGCAGTGGTCATCATGCAGGTGTTGTGTTTACAGTGTGCACTTGAGTGCAGTGGTCCTCATGTAGGTGTTGTGTTTACAGTGTGCACTTGAGTGCAGTGGTCATCATGCAGATGTTGTGTTTACAGTGTGCACTTGAGTGCAGTGGTCCCCATGTAGGTGTTGTATTTACAGTGTGCACTTGAGTGCAGTGGTCATCATGCAGGTGTTGTGTTTGCAGTGTGAAATTGAGTGCAGTGGTCCTCATGTTGGTGTTGTGTTTGCAGTGTGCACTTGAGTGCAGTGGTCATCATGCAGGTGTTGTGTTTGCAGGGTGCACTTGAGTGCAGTGGTCCCCATGTAGGTGTTGTGTTTACAGTGTGCACTTGAGTGCAGTGGTCATCATGGAGGTGTTGTGTTTGCAGGGTGCACTTGAGTGCAGTGGTCCCCATGTAGGTGTTGTGTTTACAGTGTGCACTTGAGTGCAGTGGTCATCATGCAGGTGTTGTGTTTACAGTGTGCACTTGAGTGCAGTGGTCCTCATGTAGGTGTTGTGTTTACAGTGTGCACTTGAGTGCAGTGGTCATCATGCAGATGTTGTGTTTACAGTGTGCACTTGAGTGCAGTGGTCCCCATGTAGGTGTTGTATTTACAGTGTGCACTTGAGTGCAGTGGTCATCATGCAGGTGTTGTGTTTGCAGTGTGAACTTGAGTGCAGTGGTCCTCATGTTGGTGTTGTGTTTGCAGTGTGCACTTGAGTGCAGTAGTCCTCATACAGGTGTTGTGTTTACAGTGTGCACTTGAGTGCAGTAGTGCTCATACAGGTGTTGTGTTTACAGTGTGCATGTGAGTGCAGTGGTCCTCATACAAGTGTTGTGTTTGCAGTGTGCACTTGAGTCCAGTGGTCATCATGCAGATGTTGTGTTTACAGTGTGCACTTGAGTGCAGTGGTCCTCATGTAGGTGTTGTGTTTGCAGTGTGCACTTGAGTGCAGTGGTCATCATGCAGGTGTTGTGTTTACAGTGTGCACTTGAGCGCATTGGTCCTCATGCAGGTGTTGTGTTTGCAGTGTGCACTTGAGCGCAGTGGTCCTCATGCAGGTGTTGTGTTTGCAGTGTGCACTTGAGTGCAGTGGTCATCATACAGGTGTTGTGTTTGCAGTGTGCACTTGAGTGCAGTGGTCATCATGCAGGTGTTGTGTTTACAGTGTGCACTTGAGCGCATTGGTCCTCATGCAGGTGTTGTGTTTGCAGTGTGCACTTGAGCGCAGTGGTCCTCATGCAGGTGTTGTGTTTGCAGTGTGCACTTGAGCGCAGTGGTCCTCATGCAGGTGTTGTGTTTGCAGTGTGCACTTGAGTGCAGTGGTCATCATGAGTGCACACTGCAAACACAACACCTGCATGAGGACCACTGCGCTCAATTGCACACAGTAAACACAACACCTGCATGATGACCACTGCACTCAAGTGCACACTGTAAACACATCTGCATGATGACCACTGCACTCAAGTGCACACTGCAAACACAACACCTGCATGAGGACCACTGCACTCAAGTGTACACTGCAAGCACAACACCTGCATGATGACCACTGCACTCAAGTGCACACTGTAAACACTAGTGGTCGACCGATATATCGCCACGGCCGATAAGTTTTTCTGATTGGCTGATGTGTTGGAAGCGGAACTTTTATTTTGACGGCGCTGCAGACTTTTATTTTGACGGGCGGCGCTGAGAACACCAGCACCTGAGAAGAGAACGGCAGCGCCTGAATCAGATCACACAGCGCTCACTCACATTCTCAGTCCCTCTGTCAGCTATATCCAGTGGCGTCATGCCCATTCAAAGTGAGGGGGCACGTGCACTTGAGTGCAGTGGTCATCATGCAGGTGTTGTGTTTACAGTGTGCACTTGAGTGCAGTGGTCATCATGCAGGTGGTGTTTGCAGTGTGCACTTGAGCGCAGTGGTCCTCATGCAGGTGTTGTGTTTGCAGTGTGCACCTGAGTCCAGTGGTCCTCATGCAGGTGTTGTGTTTACAGTGTGCACTTGAGTGCAGTGGTCATCATGCAGGTGTTGTGTTTACAGTGTGCACTTGAGTGCAGTGGTCATCATGCAGATTTTGTGTTTACAGTTGGCACTTGAGTGCAGTGGTCATCATGCAGGTGTTGTGTTTGCAGTGTACACTTGAGCGCATTGGTCCTCATGCAGGTGTTGTGTTTGCAGTGTGCACTTGAGTGCAGTGGTCATCATGCAGGTGGTGTTTGCAGTGTGCACTTGAGCGCAGTGGTCATCATGCAGATTTTGTGTTTACAGTGTGCACTTGAGTGCAGTGGTCCTCATGCAGGTGTTGTGTTTACAGTGTGCACTTGAGTGCAGTGGTCATCATGCAGGTGTTGTGTTTGCAGTGTGCACTTGAGCGCAGTGGTCATCATGCAGGTGGTGTTTGCAGTGTGCACTTGAGCGCAGTGGTCATCATGCAGATTTTGTGTTTACAGTGTGCACTTGAGTGCAGTGGTCCTCATGCAGGTGTTGTGTTTACAGTGTGCACTTGAGTGCAGTGGTCATCATGCAGGTGTTGTGTTTGCAGTGTGCACTTGAGCGCAGTGGTCCTCATGCAGGTGTTGTGTTTGCAGTGTGCACTTGAGCGTGAGCAGCTGGTCAGCAGTGTGGTTCAGGTCTCAGTCTGGCACTCCAGAGGACTCAAGCGCAATCTCTTTCTGGGTGAGACTCTCCTCCATCTGGCAGACTTCAGTCTGGAGAACACACACACTCAGCGCTCGGTCTGGAACTCACTCGGCCCAAAGGTAACATCAATCATTATCATTACAGCTGTATCAAATGATTTGCTTTATCTATCTATCTATCTATCTATCTATCTATCTATCTATCTATCTATCTATCTATCTATCTATCTATCTATCTATCTATCTATCTATCTATCTAGAGTTGCTGTCTTAAATTTTAAGTCAAATCAATTTGGTCTTACAAATTATTTATACTTAAATTATATTAAGATGAAAAAAATTTGTTATAGCTTATAAAAAAAGTGGAAATTGCTTAAAATAAATTAATTGAGTTTGGTGAAAAGTTATGTTGCCATGACTAATTTGTACAGTTATAGTTGCATGTAATTATGTATAATTCACTGTTACTATAGTAACTACATGTAACATTTAATGGACGATAAATAAATTGTAATTGAAATAATATTTTGTTGTAAAACTTACTTAAATTATCGGTCTTTTTACTGCAAAATGTCATGGTTAATTCAGTGTTTCTTGCCAATGTCTAATTATTTGTGAGATTTTCTTGAAATTTCTTATAGTGACAATCATTTCAAAGTCAATCCTATACCTTTTCCCCTAATGAAATTGCTATTTAGGCTCTGTTATGAAATGAAATGAAATTAATCATCAGATTATAGCAGAAGTGAAAGCACTGTATGAAATAAAAAAAAAAGTGTAAAAATGTTGTAGAAGTTTAAATTTGCTGTGAGGCAAATGTACTAAACTAAACATTTTTATTTTATACAAAATATACATTTTACTAAATAATTTGGACTTAGAAAACGCTAGAAAATCAAATCCATATGCCTAACCAAATTTGAGAGTTTAAGTATTTGAATGATACCTAATTTATGATGATTAAAATATTTAATGGGGGAAAAAAGCAATAAAAAAGTGTGCCACCTTTCCAAATGAAATGAAATTAAACAATAAGTTAATAATAAATATTCACGTTTATTAACCATTAAAGTAACAGGCGAGTTGATCAAAAGTAAATATTGCAGATGCTTGAATAACTGACCCAATTGAAACCATCGGAGCAAATTATTGTCATCAAAAGTGAAGTTAACACATCGGTTGAACCGAACTTGTGTGAGTGCATGTGGTGAAGTAATGTCTGCACTGTCTGCAAATTGTGACGGAAGTAAAATAGATTTGCAGGAAGTGTCAAAAACAAATCAACCTGATCATGCAAACATGTTCTGAGGTGAATGATCTGATCTGAAACAAGCTTGTTCTTTCACAGCAGAGACATTCACTAGGTGGCGATGTGGAACCGTTCACTTCAGATCTGCTGGTCCTTAAAGCACAGCTACAGTTCCTGTCACACACTGACGGTACGAGACTCTGTTACACACACTGGGATTCTGACAGCACTAATCAGACTGTGTGTGGATTAGAGAATGACAAATATACTGCCTTTCCTGCTGAAAACAAAAACAAACCGTTAAAAACCTAAGTTGACCCGGCTGGTCTTAGCTGGTCAAGGGTTTTATGGGATTTTCATGTCATTTATCTTCCAATGCTCATTATAAATACTCTTATCAAATGTAAATTTCAGAAACAAAACACTAAATAATCTATCTATACAGACAGTTTGATGGGATCTGCAGGACAGCTCAAAGTTGTCATCGCTGATGTGTGGAAGCTCTCCGTCTCAAAAGCAGCTTACATCGAGGGGTGAGTCGACAACATGTGTAAAGTTTGCACAAATAAACATAAAATATCAAACTTCACTGCAAATTATGAAAGATTTCAACCTTTAATAATTAATATAATCATCTTTAATAAAGACATTCAGTTAGTATCCTTTCTCATAGATTCTTGGACATTGATTAGCATGCTAACCAAATCATTAACTTTGTACATGTAAACAGGATTCTTCAGCTAAGTTGTAATTTAACTTTTTTCATTTTATTTGAAAAAACATTTTTTCACACTTTTGATTGGTTGGTCCTTCTGGAATGAAAGTATTAATTTATGTTTGAAATTTATTGTTAGGAGGATAACCCCTTGAGATGAAGCATCTCGTTTATGTAACTGACCACAAATCTTGATATGGATATGAATCTGTTGTCTACTCTCCACAAGGATAGTCATATTGGCATTTGTGGCACATGCCTTGATGTCAGTTGCAGTAATCGCGTGTGTTGTCCCCAGGATTCTTCATCTTCCCGGAGAGAGAGAGCTGGTGCAGAGAACTGCACTGAAGAAGACTGATTCTCTCCAGATGAGCTTCAGCAGAGTCTCACTTCAGGAGCTCCAGCAGGGACACCTGCAGATCAACCTGTGGGAGAAACACACCTTCAGCCTCGCTGACCGCTTACTGAGATCAGCACGACTGGCCGACGGTGAGACACACACAACTAGCTATTTACCAATTTGTTTACCACAAGTTTAACACCTAAACGCACATGCTGAATTTAAAATTAAGTACTCTTTTATCAAAGTTTGGGATCACTTTGATTATTTTTGTACTTTGTTTTACCTTTATTCAGCAAGGATGCATTAAATTGATCAAAAGTGACCGTAAAGACAGTTATAATGTTACAAAATATTTTTATTTCAAATAATTGCTGTTCTTTTGAACTCTCTATTGAATTATGGAAGCACTGTTTCAAAAAAAAATTAATATAAGCATATTATATATTAATATTAAGCAGCACAACTGTTTTCAACATTGATAATAATAGGAAATGTTTCTTGAGCAGCAAATCAGCATTTTAGAATGATTTCTGAAAGATCATGTGACACTGATGTCAAAGCTGTATTTTCAGCATCATTACTCCAGTCTTCAAAGGAATAAATTACGTCATAAAATAGAAAACGGCTATTTCAAATTGTAATAGTTCAGTTTTTCCAGTATTTGTGATCTTACAAAAACAGAAAATTATCGACCCCAACATTTTAAATGCAGCACACATTCACATGATCTCAAGAACCCAGTTATATCATCTTCTGTGAGATGTCAGCATTTGAATTTTTCTTTGTATCTATAAATGAGCACCAGTTGACTTAAAAAAAAAATACTCATGTCTGCACACACACACAAAATGGGCTTGTATGTCACTGTCTGCTTCTTTCAGCAGAATCCTCATGGCGACGCCTCCAGCAGAAGCCAGGAGAGTGGCATGACTTCGTTCTTTCACTTCATGCAACATGAGGTCATAACTGAAGAATGTGGACGACCCACAGATCCTGGCATGTAGCAGTTGTGCTCACAAGAGGCCACAGAATCCTGTCAACAGACTCTCAGTCCCATTTATTGCATCCTATTTCATCAGACATGAACAGTAAAATGTATAAATTATTTCATAATTTAATAAACTGAATTTATCTACAAAGATGGTATGCGGTACGGTATTACACACTGAACTTCTTAAATAAGACACCCAGATTTGTTGTTCATAAATCTTTATTTCTAATATAATAAACACCTTTTGGGGGAAAATAAATAAATCCAGTTGTTGTGAAGCTCAATGGTACTTATATTACTACTGCTTTATACAATAACTCTTTTCTGTTATACACATATATGCTTTTCACACGTCATATTGTTAACCAGGCGTCAACTAGTTCTTACAATGGGTTTGTAACTTGTATACCATTGTTGAAACGATTTCAGCTACATAATCCAGGTTGGGTTGATGTGAACACAAAAGAAGATATTTTGTAGAATGTTGGTCCTGGTTGACTCCCTAGTATTGGGGAGAGAAATACTAGGGAAGTCGACGGGTGCCGTCAACTGTCTGGTTACCAACATTCTTTAAAATAACTTATTTTGTGCTCAGAAGACAGAAACTCATACAGGTTTGGAACAACTCGAGGGTGAATAAAATGACAGCATTTTCATTTTTGAGTGAACTATCCCTTTAAGCCCTGCAGTATTGATAGTGTGAAAAGCTTATTTGTAAAGACACAAGCGTTCAAATAGCTGCGAGTGATTAAACCAGCTGATTTTGATAATGGAAACTCAATAAATGAATTAACAGTGACTAAGTTAGTAATAATGAGCCTCATTTGGAGGAAACAAATACATTAAGCCCTAATAACTTGCCAAGTAGCAAGAAGAAGAAAAAAGATGCAACAAAAAAAATAATACTCTCCTATATTTATGAAAGTGGCACTGCATGGTTACAGGCATCATAAACACAATTTACTAAATCGTCATATTTGCCCATTGGTATATCACCCAAAATGCTGAATGTCTAAAACTCTGTTCTAGTGTGAACCCTCCAGCAGAATAAAGGTGTCTTTAACACTACCTGATTTGTGCTATTTTTAAGTTAATTCAAATATAAAGAGCTTCTAGTAAGTCAGTGAAAACTGTCCAAAACTTACAGTAAGCTGAGATTACAAAAGGTTATTAAAGTTTCTAAAAACAAATCTTCCTTTAACCCAATGTCATGGCAATAAACATTCAGTAACTAATTCAATTGAAAACCATAATAAAATCAGTTTGTATCTAATGCAGAAAATCTAATATGATTTAACAACATGCCTCTGAGTGCTAATGCTTATATATATATATATGATTTTATACACACACATGCATGTGTGTGAGTGTATATAAAATCAGATAGCATATGAATCCTCTTCTAATTAGTATTAAAGATTTGAGCATGTGGATTCAATCATCATTTGGGTCAGTACAGAATCAATAAACAAATTAATCTGCACTGTCATTAGTAAATAAGCAGAAGTACATCTACCCCAAAGCCTTAAATAACCCAAAGATAGAATAAATAAACACTATAACAAATATTCTGGCAAAAGCCATATTCAACATGAATGAAAGAGTTTTAATATAAGACAATACATAAAATTATTATCATACTGCCAAGCCCTGTGCTGAGTGGATCATTAACAAGAAAAACAAAAAAAAAAACGAGTACAATCCCTTATTACAACCCCAAACTAGTTAGAATTTGGCCAGATTATTGAATTAATAACACATAATTAACATAAGGGGATGCATTGTTGGCACGTGTGTTTACATAGTATTTACCTTCGTATTTTTATGGCAAAAGGATTTATTTCAGCACATTCTGTGAAAAAGTCAGTGGTGTGATTTTGTGAAATTGGTAACATTTCAAAATAAGGCTTTATACTATAAACATTAGTTAGCAATTAACCAAGATTAATAAATGTGAATTGCTACATACATTGATATTACAAGTTGTTTGTTATCACTAGTTAACTAATGCATTACAAACCAAGAATGAACAATAAATGAACAGACATTAATAGATATTAATTGTTTGTTCATGATACCGAATGCTTTAACTAATGCTACCGTATAAAACCTTACTGTAAAGTGTTGCTGTGAATTTCGATGTACACTATTAAGGGGTAAACATTTGTGTTCATGTATATAAATGTAATGACAAAAAACATTTTTGTCATTACATTTACATAGTGCATTTTTTTGGTTTTAAAATAATTTCTTGTTTAGTGCACATTGAACCAGTGTTCGTATCATACTAATTCAAATCTGTTGCATTACCGTGTGCATGTGCGTGTGCCTCTTGCATTGACCACTCAGACGTAGGGGATAGAAAGAAACAGACAAGGGCTTTGAGACTCCTTCCTTCCCCTCCTTTTTCCAAAGTTCCCTGGTCCAGATATTTTATAAGGCCTCAAACTCATCAATTCTCTGTTTGGTATTGCCCTGGCGGATCTGCCGGAGAGTTTTGTATTTGTCTCGGCCGGCGCGCACGTTCTCTGTGTGCAGCAGGTCGTTCTGAGTTTTCTTGGTGTCGTCGCGAGCCTGGGATAACTCGGAGGTCAGAGCCTGTAAAGAAGATATTGTCAGAAATTTTGTGATGCTTTTTTGATCTATGACTCAAGAATACAAACAGTTCTGAATCAATCTTCCTGTCAAACAAACCTATCCAAACCTTTTAATGTGATTCTACCAAATAGGACATGTTTCTGGATTAACAACCCAATGTCAAGCCATAAACCCATATATACCATTTGGATATATAGTTGAGGTTAGGAATAGGTTATTGTTTGGATTGTTTGATAGTAATGTTGTTTTAGGACCGATAAAGTACATTATTTCAGGACCATGACCTACTTGGAGAAATCTTATTGACTATTCCTAACCCCAACTATTAACTACAGTTAAAGGCAGAAGGATATTATAGGTTTAAAAGACAAGCCCCAACCCCATCCTAAAAGCTAAGCCTAATCCTATTTCCAAAATCTGATTTGTTGATAAGAATGTCCAGGACCAACAAAGATCTGTTGTCTGTACTACGGTAATCATATGAGACAACCTGATGAACCTAAGGCCATGTTTGTAGACACCCCTGGTGCTAGACATTGACATCAACCAAGCATATCTCTAGGTCTATCCAACCCTAAACCTAACCCCAACTTTCTATTAAAATCAGAAGTAATTGACTGGTAGATACTGTTGTTTCAGAGCAGGGTTATTTATTCCTACTCATGAGGGGCTTTCGCACCAGGTAGTTATAGGCACTAGCCACCAGGGCGGTCCCCTGAAAACTACATTTTCCCGTTAGTTTGAGCAGTAAGTATATGGCGGGTATCGGTGTTTCGTATGGCACGTGTTACGTCACTGGTAGTTCAGGTTGTGCTGGGGTTAGGCTCTACACTGAAGTAGGAGCCAATTGATTCCCCACATTTTAGTTCTAGGAACTCCTTTTGGAGGAACTAATTTAGCTCCTACTTCAGAGTAGGGTCTAACCCAGCACTATAGTGAACTAGCACTGATTATAGGTGGCTGATTGGCCGAACATACGCGAAACACCAGCACTGTTTGTTTGCTCAGGCTCTGGCGTTCTCAGCGCAGTCACAACAACAAGCGTGGCTCACGTCACTTCAGAGTTCCTACTGGCGGTGCAAATGCAACCAGGAAAACGTTACTAGGGGAACCATTAGTTCTCGGGAAACCACCCTGGTGGCTAGTTGCTATAAGTTCTAGTTTCTATACTACCCGGTGCAAAAGCCCCTTTTGTCGAGCCCTAAAGAGGAGCTACACAGAGACTATGTTCTGTTGTATTAACAACCCTAAAAGGAGAGGCTTCCCTATGCTGAATAAACCACTTTTTGGAGGACATAGCTTATTAAACACTAGATCAACACTAGATCAACCTAGAAGAACAAAACTGCAAAAAGGTTACCCTAACCCTGTTAGGAACATGTGGAGTCAGACCTGAACTTAGTCTTCAAGGAGCAGGATTGGCTATCGTACCTTGGGCTCTAATCTTAAAGCCTAGTAAAGTTCAACCAATTGTTCCTACAATGTTATACTTACCAACAGCTGTTTCTGAACTCGTTCATTCTTCTCGGCCTCAGTGATTCGCTGTTCTTCGTTGCGGTGGTCATGGAATCCTCCGGTCTGCAGGTCTGCACTGTAGCTACCGTTGCTATCCTCCCCATCTTCATACTCATTCTCATCAGGTTCGTAGGCAGGAGGTGGTGGAGGGAGAGGTGGCGCCGCCATCACCATGTGAAGCTCCTCACGGGTCTTCACCAGGTCGTCCTGGGCCTCTTTCGCCTTGAACACAGTCCAACATCACAAAGATCAGACAGTCTACCAATCCAATTACTGAAGAACTTGAGAATGCACCAAGAGTGTGGATACACGGAATATTTTTGGACATACTTGCAGTAATGCAAACTCATAAAGGTTGAATAAAGTGATCTTGAGGTGATATCATTATTTCCATATGGGTTCATGTCTTAATGCTCTTACTCGGTGCTGCCATGTCACGGCTTCCTCCTCCTTGCGTCTTTTGGCTTCTTCCAGGAGTGCAATACGAGCAGTATGTTCTGCTAGCTCAGCGGCCTGAGAGAAATGAATGGGAAGGATTGTTAATGGGAAATAAACAACGCCAATCCTCAGAAAAATGAAGAGTTAAGTTCTCACAAGCTGTTCTTGACTCTTTAGCTGGTCCTTGGCTTGACGGGCCAGTTCCTCCTTTGCGAGCAGGGCTGCCTGCCTCTCTGCCTCCAATCTGGCGGCCTCCTCATCGGCCAGTCTCCGTTCATGCTCCAGCTGCACGGCCCTCTGCATCTGCTCCTGCAGGTCTGAAAACACACATCCAGATTTCAGTGCAACCATCAATACATCCTAAATATGGTTCTGGGTCTCGCTGTGGAAGGTGGTGATGCCCATCATGGTTACACATCTGTGATGTTAATTAATAGTCGTCAATTCAACACTAAATAGTGGTGACCACATTATGCTTTTGCAGTCCCTGTAATTAGTCAACTTTGAAGGGATAGGACACCCAAAAAATCTGTCATCATTTACTCCTCCTAGTTTCACTGTTTGACCTTTATTCCATGGAACACCAAAGGAGAAGTTTAGTAAGTGTTCATGCTGCTTTTTTTTCTCCAGACAATGAAAGTAAATGCGAATGAGGGACTGTCAAGCACCATACAATTAATACTCATTACTCATGCACTATATTCTGTATTTGAAAGCTGTAGAATAACTTTTCTTTAGCAAAATGAAATTTAAGTAATTATTCACTGAATTATAGCTTGACAGCTGTGGTCACCATTAACTTTCATTGTCTGCAGAGCAGCTTAGACTTTCTGCTACATATAATTCCTTTTGTGCTCCATATAAGAAAGAGACATATGGGGTTTAAAGTAAATAATGACAGAAATTCACTTTAAACAGAGATGTTTGCAGAAAAGGCAGAAGTGATGTCATTTTATGACTACATAAATTGAGATCCTTCAGAAAGCTTTGTTGGACTTTGTATAGTCAGAGATGGCTGATGGTTTTAGCACGAATGGCCACATGATTCAGGAACATTATTTAATCCAAAACACAAACTTTCTGAATGAAAAATAAATAGCCTAATAATCTAGTTTCAAACTCGATATCAGAAAGAAAAGCTTTGTGGTAAACACAAAAGAAGAATAACATGCGAACAGCAGAAACAGAGTAACAGGTGCAGTTCGACATCATCTTGTGTTTGGATTGCCAGTCAACGGCATTGTCAGCTTTAACACAGTCATCATGATCAAAGTATAATGTCTCCCCTTTATATAATAACAAGCTAAAAGGTTACATAAACTGAAAAGACCAAAGTGACTGTATCTGGCTTGACGTCTCCAATTATGAGTCACAAATTTTCCATATGGAGTCACAAAGTAAACCAATCATCGCAATAATTGTCAGATTTGTTTTTATTATAATCCATATGTTGTTTCATAAAACTAAACAGTTAAACATTTTATTTTCTTAAAAAAAAATATAAACATGATTCCTCGCATTCAAAACAACTTGCATGTTGACTGTTTTATTGAACTCAGTCATGAAAATACTTATCTTGCATTACACATGAAAATGTTTTAGCAAAAAACAAAATATCATTTTACATGAAATTACTCCAATTAAAAACAAACGCTGGAGCCTGGCTTCTTACCTTTCTCTGCTTTTTTGGTCTTCTCCTCAAACTGGTAGAGTCGCATCATCAGCTCCTGTTTCTCCCTCTCCATCTGCTCCTTCTCTTTCTCTATGGCCTCTCTTCTCTTCTTCTCGCTCTCCAGCTGAGCTCTGCAGATAAGACACAACCAAAGAGACACACTGTGACGTGTGCTCAGGACACCGCTTTATACCCACAAACAAAAGTCATCTCTCAGACCTGCCAAGGGAGACATAATAAAGTGGTCGTATAATACAAAACTCAATTTGCCTTGCTCATAGTCCGATGTTAATAATTCAAAACTTATTGTCCTGCTGAGAAAATGGCTTGTGCAGAAATCTTGCTGGCTTCATGACATCACAACCATGAAGAGACGGCCGGTCAAGTTTAGTACTCAGCAACTCATGATGGGCAACAGCTAGTTAACCAATCATTACCATGGTCATTTACATTTAAACATGCTTAAAAGCCATTTGGAAAGTAATTTGTAGCAACAAAGCAACTGGAGTTGACTAAAGACAATGCCACAAAGTAATCATAATGTTGGATACTGCTATTTGAGGCGGATAAATCTGTAACATATAATATATTTAATTACCCACCTAGAAACTGCCTAGCAACCTTTCAGAGGATCAAAGGTACCACATAGCAAATCTCTTAAAAAAAAAACTCAAACCCTTTAAAAACTACCTAGCAACTACATAAAACACATTAGCAACGACTAATACATGCTTTAAAAAAATTAAAAAAAAAAAATTAAAAGCAAACCAAAACAAAAGCAAAAGAAAAAAAAGCCCAAAAAACTAACAAAAGCAAAACATAAAATCAAATCAGGCTTTGCAAATCCAGTTTCAAATCAAAACAAAAGCAAACCAAACAAACAAAATAAAACTACCAAAAAAATCAAAAAAGAAACCAAAACTAAACCAAAGCCAAAAAAAAGAAAAGAAAAGGCTTTGCCAATCCACAGTTTCTAGTTGTAATAAATGTAGTAGAAATTGTAATATGTACTAATATAGCACACAAATGCAGAATATGGTCTGTTTTGTATCCTGCAGCATCTGCTGATGAGACGACATCACTCCTCACATCGCCATTGTGATTCATCCTCACCTCTCCATCTGTTTGTGTTGTTTCTCCTCTCGAGCCTGTGCTTTCATCTGCTGCACCTCGATGGTGTCCGGCTTCCTGCGGCGCATGTACAGCTCATGGTTCCCCATGCACAGCTGTAGGATACGTTTATTGATGCGCAAGCGTTGGGCGTAGAACACGAAATCCTGCAGGGATAAGAAGGAAGAGACAAGATATAAAGAAGCAGGGGTTTATGAATCATCCAATGTACTGGTTTTTGGTCAGATTGAGAAGTCTGTGTATTAGTACAAAACAAGTCGTGTGGTAATGTAAATGTAAGTCCTACAGAAAGCAGCTCAGCTGACGCAAAGAGATAACGCTCTATGAAGACAGTGACTGACTGCTGGTTTATATCAGCTGAAACAGCACGGCTACAACTAATGACTCTTTACTGTGAAACTGCACGCATTACAGTGATTTACTGGTTGCTGTGTGTGTCGCAATAAAGCCATAGACATTTCACCATCTTTTTCTGTCACATTGCAGTGTTATTTTAGGATTATTTATACACCAGACGCGCCAGATTTTAATTGTAGTCTATAGAAATCATTCTGTACTTTTTACCAATATGTTACTCGAAATGCAAGGAGAAATAAGATACTTGATCTCTTTGTTATGGCTCTATTAAGGGGGCAGTGAATTCTACTATTGGTCCTCCTTTGGGTTTCTGAGATTATAATACAGCCCAGCAGTTACCTGCGTATAAGTTAGTGCTGCGTAGAGAGAAAATGAAGGAAAGAGGGGTCTAGGTTTAGAAAGGACACTTCACTGGGATAGGTTATAGGATAGGTTTAACGAGAAGTTGGAATATCAGCTGAATGGAAAAAAAATGAAGTGCAACATTAAATGGATTTAAAACCTTGGCAGGTAATGAGAGAAAAGAAAACCAATAGGATTTAATTGGATGGTTTTAACTCAGATATGCATTTTTCTGATACATTGAATGAGTAGTAATTAAGGTTTGATCATCATGATTTTAGAGCAGAAATCAATTATTCAAAACAAAGAACAAAATTTAGTAATTGTGAAAAAATTGAAGTTCACAAGGTTAAATGTCTTTTTTTTTTTACATATAGATGTAAAGAAACGTCCAGGCACTGATAATATAGGAGGTAAGTGTTAAAGATCTGTGCATAACAGTTGTGTGGAACTTTTCACCATATATATTTTTTGGTCTCTTAAGTCTCTTAAGCTACAAAGGTCCCAAGAATATTAAATAAATCTGTGCCAAAAAACAACAAAAAACAAAAACAAAGAGCCTAAGAATTTAAATGATTTTAAACGAGTTGCTTACACGTCATTAATCATGAAACGTTTTGAAGAAAATAAAAAATTAGTAAGGGAAGTGATTTTACAGCAAAAAGAGTCTAGCCTTGATCCGTTACAATTTGAGGGTAGAGGTGTGAAGGATGCTATTTCTTAAAGGGGAACTCGGCAACTCTAGCTATTTCTTCATTGATTTTCACTTTTGTTGTTGCATGTTTTCCAATTTTATCATGTGGAGTATGTCTACCGAGGTGGGTAATAAACACACACCGCCCTCAATGTGTATGATGCATGTCGAATTGCCGTAAAGCAGTTTGTGGTTCTCGCTCGTTCTCGCTTCTCACGAGACTTCCTATTTCCAACTTACCGGGACGTTAGTCCCCATGTTGCAAGGTTGGTTTTCCACCTGGGAACGCTAGGGGGAGCGGGGAAAGTCACCATTTTCACCAGAACAGGATATTTGACCATCCAAATGATTTCTAAATGGTTTCATTAAGTTGAAATAGTTGCCAAGTTCCCCTTTAATGTTTTAAATCTTGTTTATAAACACTTGGAAAAACCAGAGGCATTATTTATTGATTTTCTCTTCTGCTTTTAATAAAATTCAGCCTCATTTGTTAATAGAGAAATTAATATCTCATTTTAACATTGATTTAAATGTTGCTGAATGGATTTTAGATTTAAACAGGAAGATCAAAGTGTGTTAAAATGAATGTACATTCTAAACAGTTATTTTGTTCTACTGGTTCTCAAGGATATTGTTTGTCACTTATGTTATACATTATGTACACAAATGATTGTCGCAATTCATACGAGAATAGGCACATTATTAAATATGCTGATGACTCTGTGATAGTGAGCCTTCTACAGGATCAGGATCAAGGGCATGGTTCAGTAGTGGATGACTTTGTGATGTGGTGTATTAAAATTACACATTCAGTTAAATATGATATGAACTATGATGTCTGTGATGTGTATTATATATTGTTTATGTATTATGCATTGTCTGTATTTCTGTTACCTTCTGCTGCAAAACTAGTTTCCCCTAAGGGGGACAATAAAAGTAAACAAACAAACAATGGTTTTAAAGAGCATCTTGTGCTTTACAGCCTTTTGTACAAAGTTCACAATGCTCAATGTTTCAAATACACAATTAGTGACCTAAAAATGGTGCAGAATCTGAACGTATCTTACTGCCATAATAATAGTTCTTTAACATTTTCTTTTTTAATGCGAAAACTATTTAAATTAGACCTTTTATTCAAAAACCTAATTCTAGACGTAACATTGGTGTGAGATAAAACGTTTGTCAATTAGAGTGTAATAAAACAAGTTTTATTCTGGTCTCGTCAGTTTTTCAGTTTCAGGTGGGACTGTGAGGTATGAAGGCGGCTTGTGTCACAATTGCAGTTTCACTTACTGGAGCTTTTTTATCTATAGGCTTGATGACAAACTTCTTATCGTTGAAGGAAATGTTTCTTATTTCGCTCCAGGGGAATCCAATTTTCGGTGTGAGTCTGTGAAGACAATGATGAAATCATGAGATATTTTCATTCCAGACATAGTTACGCAAAGCCTGAAATCGCCACTTAAAAAGGTGGACGACAACCATCAGATCTCGCCGATCGAGCAAAAGACTAAATATTACCACTGAGATAAGTTTGTAATGCAGTGAGAATGTTGAACCACAGGCATGACGGCTCATCACTGAGATGCTCAAAGAATCCCAAGACAAAGAAGGGCCAGCGATTAACATGAGCAAATGACATCATCGCAGTGAGGAGTGTGCTGTGATGTCTTTGTGGAGCTCATGGGAGTGGCGTTACAACGACGCCTTCCAACGTGCATGTAACATTGTCTAAACGTGTATCTAAGAGAACACAAAGCTATTGTGGCCCACCTCATATGACACACCACAAAACTACCCTAAAACAAATGGCAGAAATGGTACAACTAAATGATGGTAATAAATATGGCATGAAAGATTTTTTTTTCTAAGGGTAGTGCAGTATAGGGTGCCAGGAATTTTGGGGGAAAGAAAATTGGAACAAATACACTAGACCATTGACTGTCATATTTCAGTAGCATTAAACATTTATACAATATTATATTTTAAATCATTTATGCAAGTATTTAAAGAGGCCCTAGTTTTTGTCCTTGTAGTGCTATGACTGTTACAGTCGATCTCATGCTTGGCTTTGATTGGCTCTAGTGGGAATAGAGTTCCAGAGAGATTGTCGTGCTGTCTTGGTCTAGGTGGAATAGAGCTGCTAAAGATGTCGTGAACGTGCCTGCTCATTTTTTCCTCCTGTGGACAGAAGGCATGCAGTATTTACAATGGTTATTCTACCATTTAAGGAAAATCCTATATTCGTACATTTTTGGATAAGTAAATAAATAAATAAAATACTATTACAATATTATATACCAGTACATGTTTATATACTATATTATTATTAGTATAAATAAAATAGTATTATATACAGCACCTGTCAAAAGTTTGGAAACATGTTTTTCTTCTGCTCACCAAATATGCATTTATTTAATCAAACAGTAATATTGTGAAATATTATTACAATTTAAAATAATTGTTTTCTATTTTAATATATTGTGAAATGTATTTTTTTTCCTGTGATGGTAAAGCTGAATTTCCAGTCTTCAGTGTCACATGATCCTTCAGAAATCATTCTGATATGCTGATTTAATGATCAAGAAACATTATTATTGTGATCAATGTTGAAAACAGTTGTGCTGCTTAACATTTTAGGAAACAATGATACCATTCAAACATTTGTGGTAAGATAAAAACAAGAGAGAAATAAATACTTTTATTTATTAAATTGATCAAAAGTGACAGAAACATTTTGTAACAATTATAAATGTATTCAATTTAATAAATTATTTAATAAATAAATGTAATAAATGCTGTTCATTGGACTTTCTATTCCTCAAAGAATTCTGAAAAAATGCCACAATTTCCACAAACGTGTTAAGAACTGTTTTCAACATTGATATTAATAAGAAGAAATGTTACCTGAGTCTTAAACAGCATATAAGAATGATTTCTTAAGGATCAAGTGAAGACTGAGTAAGAGTAAATAACCGTTTGAAAGTAACTTGGCTTAGAATAACAATAGTATTGGCTATATTGTTACGCCACTATGGGGTGACTGGTAAAGTAATTATTAAAAATTGTATTTGTCATTGAATCATTCACTCAAGAGAATCATTCAAAGAACGCTGATTCATCCAATAGTAATGAAACAAGTGAAGTCATTATGAGTGAATCATTGAATCATTCAAACCACTTTTTAATTATTAATTCAAATTAAATATTTTTAAATAGACTGCACAAATTAACATTTTGTCATAACCTCTAGAAATGTACGATATTTTGCGTAGCTGTCTGTTCAGAATCGTGATTTGAAACAAACGTGAAGCTAAGAATATGGGCCACTCGGCAGAAAGAGCACAGCTAAAACAACACCATACACCATACAAACACAAGCAAAGATCAGATGAATGTGAACTATTTCACAGGTCGTTGTGCAACGTGTGCACTCGAGAAGCCTTCTCTCAGTCACACACACAATCCTTGCCCAACATTTTCAAGGACTGCACAGCTTGAAAAACCAGTCTTTGTTGCTATGGTTAAAATAGAGGGCATTGTGGGGAAAAAGCCATTAGACGCCACTGCACTTATGTGGACACACAGAGAGATCTCTGTTTAAGGAAACAATGGAAATAAAATGGATGTTACTTCAAAGAAGAACATCGTGTTCTAGGAATCATGTCCTCAAACCAAACTAAATCACCAAAAGCACTCCTCAATAGCTTGGATTTATTAAAGGAAATTAAAGGGGGATGATGGATGTGCAGGCCAAAAGAATTACTAAGTAGCTAGTTATACCACAAAATACCATTGTATTATGGTAACCATAAAGTACTCGTAGTACATACAGTAATAACAACTGATACCATTATTTTACCATGGTACTGGCACAGTGCTTTTTTGTAATCTAAATTATTTAAAAGAAGAGGAAAACACTGAAGATACATGAGGTGTAGTTGAAATGGCACTTCAGATATGAATAATGTCAAATGAATGTAGGGAAAGGCTAAACTCACTTGTCTTCTTTCTCATAGATGTTTAGGCCCAGGGCATCCACACCCAGCCATAGCTCCGATCCCTTCTTGTTCTTGATGTCGAAGTAGTTCACCCCATACATTTCCAGATCCTGAGCAATTTTCAAATACTCAAGCATTGCGTCCTCTCTAGGGATAAATAAAACAGGACAACAAAATGATCAGATTCGGTTTGTAATGCTGGCTGGTGATATGACCAAAATCTTAGCAAAGAATGTTATAACATGGTAATAGTATATCACAATGTAGTCATAACTAGGGTTTTACACATCAAATAATATTTTATATATATTACATCATGTTATCCATAATTTAATTCTCTGCTTATGGTTGTCAAAATTATCCCATTCAAATGGATCCACGAAATAGACTAAAACGCTGTATTATTCATGCCAGGCCAGTAGTTGGCGATGTCACTGTGTAAAGAAACACTATGCACCAATAGACTGAACACGCAATACATGTGCATGACGTCACCGTTTTCGCAAATTCACGTTTTTGTAGTTTACATGGAGAAGATAACGATATCATTTTCAAAAGTAAGCAATTTCAGGCCCCCAAAACGCCATTGTCGTGTAAATAAACAGCCAAAATGCATAAAAGGTTTTAGTTAAAGGCCCCTAAAAATATTAGATCATCCAGTAATTGAAATAAAACACTAAATGAAAAACTTAAATGGAAATTAGAAAAATTTAAGAAAGTCCTAAAATGACCAAAGGTAAAATTTAAATAAAAAATAAAGCTACAATATGTAAAAAAACAATAAGAAAAGCACATAATTAGTAACTTAACCTAAAATTAAAACAACTTTATTCTTAAAAATAGTACTAAATAATATAATAATATATAATTCTAAAACAATCCTGACGAGATTATTTACTTTATTATATGGATATATAAAATTAGATGTTGTAAAACTGCTAATCATTTGAATTGCACTTTTTTGAATTATAAATTGAATGTTAACATGGAAAGTTCAGACATTATCAACCACAAACTACCGACAGTTATACCAAGTTTATAGCCATCCACACTGTGAGACAGATTGCAAACTATAGTTCGCAGATTCACACTGGAATTTTTGAAATTGCGCCGCAGACATATTGCAGTATAAATGGCGAAACGCAATGACAATGTCAGTTGGTAGAGATTCTATGGCACAACGTACATCTATCACAACCACTCAGGCCTATAGAATGATTTATCAAGCAAGTCAATTAAAGCTCCAGTAGGTAGCTTTTGTAAACAAATATTTGTTAAAACTGTCATTATGTCCTGAAAGTAGAATATGAGACAGATAATCTGTGAAAAAAATCAAGCTCCTCTGGCTCCTCCCTGTGGTCCTACTGCCATTTGCAGAAATACACCGCTCCCGGTCAGAAACAACCAATCAGAGCCAGGAGGAATGTCTTAGCAGTGTCAATCACGCTCGTGTACGCGCTGATCACCCCTCTCTTGCACAGCGCGAGCGCGTACCGTCGTTCGTGACTCTCCTGTTCGAACTCGTTCATTTCAACGAACAAAATGACTCGAAAAAAGATTTGTTCATTTTGAACGAGTCTTTTTCGGAGTCATTTCGTTCATTCAACGAACGAAATGACTCGAAAAAAGATTTGTTCATTTGGATGAACGAGTTCGAACAGGATCACGAACGTGCATCACAGAACAGAGCAAGGCAAGCATTTGTGCTTATAAAACTTAAAGTTTTTTATTTATTTTTGAAATGACCGATCGTTTCGCTAGATAAGACCCTTATTCATCATCTGGTATCTTTTAAAACCCTTTGAAGCTGCACTGAAACTGTCATTACTGCAGCTTTAATAGGCATCAGTCAATAAATGTGCCTGACTGTCCAATTGACTGATGTATTAAGATTCTCTACTGACATTTTAAAAATCTACATTTAACATAACACTGTCCTCCGGCCACCTTGTTCTCTAGAGACAAGAAAAGCCTGTGTGTGGAAACCCAAAACTCCATAATCTTCTTTTCAAGACGTCTACTCAAAAAACACAATTACACACAAAATTGCATGTGTGCAATTGTCAGATAAGATGAAGATGTCATAATAAAGGGGCCATTGATAGCTTTTGCGAGGAAGTCAACTTACTTGAGCATTCCTCGATGTTCCTCGTGCCACACTTGAATCCGCTCCTCCCACTGTTCCCGTGACAACTTGTGCTGGTCTAGAACCCTGCAGGACACAATGTGGAAATGGACAATGAAACCACAAGACAAACAAGGACTTGTTTCAAAACCATCATTCGTTATCTGGAACCAAGTATTGATGAGAAATGGTAAGCAGAATTCAAATCATGTACGTCCAAGGAGGACATGCCCCAGCTAAGCCAAACCTCTGTGCCTCACCGTTGGGGCAGGAGACGATCTGACGTCAGGTATCCAGGCCTGTGCATTTCCTTGCTGAAATCACCAAATTTGGCCTGCACTGAATAGGAGGCCAGAAGCACCGCAGTCTCTGGAGGACAGTAGATTTCGTCACTCAGAATGCCATCTTTTACTTGCATGAAGAACAGCTTTTGAGTGATCTCCTGGATCAACTCATCCGACACATCTTCTGGGAAGAATTTAGCCCGGAACTTAAACTGGATGGGGTTCTCCTTCTTTACATCCTGCGCAGAGACCTGCGAGAAATGAGTTGATTTCATATGTTGACTATCATGAATGTATCAACTCCAAATATGCACATTTAGACCACAGCCGATTATATATTTTTACAGTTATTGTTCTCCATTTTTGTCTATGAAGCTCCAACATATGCTAGGATTTGATGGAAGCACTGATGGAAATAATTCAGAAATGTCAAATTCTTTAAAAGTCTGACATCTAATTTGAATGGTTTTATCTATACCAGTTAGTTTTGGTGCTTAAAACTGACTGAGCAGCATGAGTGCCAAGAGTGTTTTTATATATTAAAACAGCACTATTTGTATTTCTTTGTGAGTCTGTGTGAGAGGTGTACAATTGTGTGTGTGTGTGTGTTTAGACGGGGGGTCTAAATTAAATTTAGAATGTGAGAAAAAAAAAAAGCTCCCGGTTTTCTGTGCTTCCCAAATTTGGCCAAAAAGAGTGAGTGAGTGCGAGTGTCAATATTACTACTGTAATATTTCCCTTTAATTAGTTAACTACCTTAGTTAAGACAAACTAACAATGAAAACCAATTCTAAATCATTTATTAATTTGAATTAAATGTTAAATTTCAACATTTACTAATATAATATTAAAGATCAAAAATTGCATCTGTTAATATTTAATGGACCTGAGCTATCATGAACTAACAATGAACAGTTGTATTTTTATTAACTAACGTTAACAGAGTGAATTGGTGAATTTCTCATTGTTAGTCAATTTCAGTTGAATTGCCTAATGGGACCTTATTCTAAAGCGTTACCAATTTTATTACGTATAACCGTAAAATTACAAAATGTGATATTCATGGCTTTCTTTATGAAAACCACAGGGAGCCCTTAAAGATTCTCTTCTATTTCAGGGATAAACAAGTGCTCTCCATCTCCATCTCTATATTTCCATCTCTATCTCCATCTCTATATTTCCATCTCTATCTCCATCTACATCTCTATCTCTAGTCATCCATTTGAGCTCTGATCTGTGAGGTGTTTATGAGAGGAATGAAGCCAAACAAGTTTCTTCTGAAAAGATTTATGGTGGTTAAAACCTCATTTATGACCTGCATTTGCTCAAATATTTTCACACCTTATTAAAATAACAGTCATTCTAGGACACTGTATATTTTTATCTAGTAAAATCAGTCACTTAATGTGAAATGACACTTTTTTTAGGTACAATTTAAGTTCTATTTTCATAACTGTTTGTTGTACTGGTCTAAGTTTTCACACTGCACACATTAGTGGTGCATATTTATTGTGGTAGCCATGTCACCAAATCAAAAACAGCTGGTATTAAGTCATCTGTGTATACAGTCAGATTTAATCAAGTAGCTTATTGTTACAGGTTGGGGTTTGGGTTCAGTTTGGGCACTAAGTGGATGTTAATGCGTCGTCTTCTTACTAGAACTAGATTCCAATTAGTAACTCAGATTAAATTTCATGATGACAAACTAAAGTACGTAATTGTTAGTTGACCACTTCTGATAACCATTTTACAGCCGCCGCTGATGCTTGCATTTTGAAACAAACCTAATACTTATTCTAATAATTAATAAAAAACCAGTAGACTGAAACATAATCCAAAATAGGGTTGTCATGGTACCAAAATTTAAGAAGTAAATACTACCAGTAAAACGTTGTAGTTCTCTGTACCATATATACTGTAGTCTATACTTTGTCCAATTTTGTCTTGTTCATTAGTTTTCCGTTAATCATTGCAGTTTTCGATTATACCTTGCATTTAAATACGGTTGTCAATCCAGAAACTTTGTGTGTACTTAGCCGCATGAAAAACTAGACTTGTAATCAGACGGTGAATGGGTTATTATAAACAAACCAAGAGAACCTCTCCCTTTATAATAATTATGGCTGTCAATCTCTAAAGAGCAAACGCACTGAATTCTCTACTATCGCGAAAACTCCTGTTACAATAAAAAAATATGTCTTAATTGTACAATAAATCTCTTATTTACATAATGTTGGTACTTTGTTGTTAGTAATGAAAGGATTTGCAAGTGTGTGACATCAGTATGACAATAAGTAATTCATTTCCATGTGTAAGGAATTCCGCTTTCCTTCAAAGTGTATTGCATCAACTGTACAAAGACAACAAGGAGACACATCATTCAAATGTTTAACCTCCTGACTGTGTCAGTCCAGCAGGTTAGAGGCACGTAAGTGGAGTGGAAATGTATGCATGAGGGTAATTCAAATACATTTATGAAAACAGAGAGTACATACTCAAGTAATAAACTGTAGTCAGGAGAGACGCCATATTTCATTTTACGAGGATGAAAACGAAAACCCTGACTAAGGTTTATTAAAACCTAGAGAAAATCAGAATATCATGGTATTGACAATCAACTGTCTTACCTTTTTATCAAGTTTCAGCCATGTAAGGTACCCTTTGCCGTCCATATACTGTAGACCGAAGTACCATATTTCACGTAACCCAATGGTCTTCACCACCTGTCAGGAAAAATAATGACACTTTTTAGCACACAATAAATGGATTAATGAATTAGTAAACGGTTGTTGGCTGCTTTATGCCAGTTGTATATTTGTTGCTTTGAAATATAACATTACACATGCTTGAATTTCCCAGAAAACAGAATAATGGGTATATTTTAAAAATAAATACTGAATTTACTATTTTTGCCTTCTTCCCATCACCAAAATAGGCCATTAGCTCATCCACACTCATTAGCTTTAGCAGGGATGGGTGTGATAGAGCACCAGAGGCCCTGAAGGCAAAACTTTAGATTTCAAAAGGTCTATATGCATGTACACAATTTCCCAGAGGCTTTGTGCACGATGGTATTTATTACGGTTTTTGACTAATGCTGCAGCCCTCATGCAGCAGCCATCATCTGCTGGTTCAACCGGAGTTTAGATCTACACCTCGAGAGCATGCAAAATAAATAGCATTTTCAACACTCAAAAGTTGGAAACTTTTGAATGGTGGGGAACATTTTTGACAGAACTAATTTGACACAAATAAAGGTCAACAGGAAACTTTCACAATGCCTTGAGCTCTCTATATCCACAACAACGCAATTAACAGAACGCGTACCATGTGTAAACTTCTGAAACACAAACTGCACTGCAGGAAGTGTTAGGTGCATATTTACTAATCGATTCATCCTCTCAGATCTGTGTACCAAGCGTAATGGTGATTGACAACAAAGAATTACCCACAAAGCATGTGCGCATACGCGTGCTAATGACATCACAGACAAATTAGGTTTATAAAGCACACAATCAAACTCGCTTTCAAAATATCCTCTTCTCGGTCAAAAAAATAATAATTTGCATGTTAGTCTAGTAACCAAAGGAAGTGTTTATGAACAACCATATTTAACATTTATTTTTCTTTGGGAATGTAGCAGAAGAGAACTTATATGGGACAAATTATAGTAAAAAATTGTAACAGAAACCAAATCACAGCAAATGTTTTACACATCTGTGTTTGTTCAAAACAACATATCAACAATAGTTTTTCCTTCAACCAATCAGAATTTCTATTGCTTTTTATAACCAGTCACAATTCTGCCAAGTCGCAAAAAAAAAAAAAAAATTCCAAACTGGTGACAAGGACACAACAGAAATGTTGTAAACCAGCTCAACAGGTTCTAATCATCTCTAAGCTCAGTGACAAAGCTAAGCAAAAGAAAGAAAAATAAATCTGTAGAGCAATTCCTAAAATACATTTTTACAATTAAACACATAAAACTACGTTGAAAAGAATAGGCTTTATTTAAATTAAACATCCTGCTAAGATTTATTTGATAACAACATTGGGCATAATTTGATTTAATGCGTTATACTTTAGAGTTCCATGATTTTGCAGGGATTTAACTCAGCCTGCCAGCATGGACAGCTGGACTCCCAGAGGCTTCAGTGAAAATCTCTCATCTATGCCGGGTGCCATCCACAGTTCATGACTGCCTCTTTAAGAGCACTATACTCTGAAGTGGATTCTGGTTCTGTTCCACATGGGAAAACTAGAGTGTGCTCGGAGAGGGGCGGCCCTTATTCACTGTTTCCACAGTCGTGGCAGTCAATGAGCACATCGGTGTAATGGTCAATGAGTCATGATTCAAGGGATATGCTCTTTTCAAGAAGAAAAAGCCTTCCTGTGAGGTTTTCGCGGTGTGTGGGACCTTCTATTTGGAGGGGATTATCCCATGTCACCAAGCTGGTAATTAAATTAGGTCATAGGCATGGGAGCTACTGACAGACACTTGCCCAGTGAAGTCTGAGTTTGTCCTGTGATGTCCTTAACTGTTTTTTGTATTATTATTTAAAACAACTTAAATTACAAATTGAAGCATTAAAATTAATGTTTGATATACTTTATATTTAAATAATCCAATTTAAGATTGGATTCAAACTTGATCAAAGTTATTTTTGTGGTTAACTCATGTACTACCGCTGCACCTTTTTTTTGTTTGAACAACAAGAATTTGACTGAAAACAAATGTAAATTTGCATTGTTGATTTAACTTTTAACATTTCTCTGAATAACTGTTTGCAGACCTTTTCCTCTCTGCTTCTGCTGAATGACATGAATTTGTTTAAGAGCGAGGAATTATGGGAAGAGAATGAGAAGCTGTCATTGAGGGATTAAACTGATGGATTGCAGATATCCGGTATACATTCTCTGTTACACAACCTGAACTTGTAACAACTAAATCAAATCTTCTCTTTTTCATATATTACATATCGATTGCAGCCAAATAATTGCAGAAAAAACATAGGCTATCTTTACTTTCTGTCGATGATATAGAATGAATAGTTCAGACAATTTATTACATTAATGCAATCAAAAGTAAATTGTACTAGTTCAGATTATAAATCTAAACAGACAACAGAGAATTTGGCACATGATGTTTAGTGAGGTACTTTCAGCGAAAGTTTTTCTCAGCCCAGTATAAGGTAATATTTGTTGTCAGAAAAGGATAGAGCAGTATACAGAGCGGGGGTGTGCATCTCATCATTTGTAAACAGAAATATCATCACCAGCCAATGTTTACATAAAAAAAGTTGAAATCTGGATGATTTCCCATGCACACTAGTTTATACCCAGCAAGTTGAAGGTTGTGATCCTATTTTAGTCTGTTTTCTCTTTTGGGAAAAAAATAATAATATATATTTATAGACTCACTGGCCACTCTATTAGGTACACCTATTCAACTGCTCATTAATGCAAATATCTAATTAGCCAATCACATGGCAGCAACTCAATGCATTTAGGTAGACATGAGGTGTGCTCCATTCGACCGTAAGTGGACTTCACGGGGTATTCCACCATCTTAAAGGGTTAGAGTTCACCCAAAAATTTAAGTTCTGTCATTGTAAGACCTTCACTCATCTTTGGAACACAAATTAAGCTATTTCTGATTAAATCCGAGTGCTTTCTGGACTATTTTAACAATGTATTATAAGGGAATAAGGGAACATCAATAAATCACTTCACAGGGAGTTGAGAAAAGAAAATTCACCAAATTGTCATTGTGCACGTCACCAGTCAGAAAGAACGATGCAGCAGATCCGTTGGAATAGTTTTTTAACAGCTCTGTTATGGAGTTGTTTATGTATGCATTCGAGTACTCATAAATTGTATTAATATTATACAAACTAGAATATTTATGGATGGTAATGGCGATCAATGTTACATTTGTGTATTATATGAATATTTGTCAAATGAATAGCTATGACAAAGTAAGGGCTGGTTCACAAAGACCGTGTTTTTGCTTCGACAAACGCAAGACACAGGCAGTGGAATGGGGAAAAACCGCAACGTCTCGAGACGTGTCTTTTAAATGTTTAACTTATTTTAACCATGGATTGACATAAACATTAACCAAATCAAAATGTATTTTTATATGGCATGACTGTTACAGTACAGCTTCAAATCTATTAATAGATGCAATAGTCAATTGAATATACACGTACATAATGAACATAAGTTTTGATTATATTTATTAGATGCATAATGTGTATTTTGTACATGTATATATTATATTAAATAAATGACAATATTTATTTGTTATGTCATAATCCACGCGACCCCGTCGTTGCCTTTCTTTGATGTTGCAGGGCATTCCGAACGAGCGATTCTGGTCAGCGAAGTGCACGGATATCCCTCGCTCAGGGAGCAGAGAGCATTGAACACTGCGAACACCTGCCAGTCAGAACGTACTAATTGTCAAGACGATCTTCTAAAGTTCAAACTGAGCATCAGAATTGGGAAGAAAGGAGATTTAAGTGACCTTGAATGTCTCATGGTTGTTGGTGCCAGATGGGCTGGTCCGAGTATTTGCTGATCTACTGGGATTTTCACGCACAATCATCTCTTAGGTTTACAGAGAATGGTCAGAAAAACAGTAAATATACAGAATAAGTCAGAATTTGGCGTAAAGAACATGAAAGGTGAACGGTGTCGTGTAAACGGCCCCTTGATTAATAACTAATGATTTTTACAATGGAAATATATGACTTTCTTCTAGTGCTGCTGTACAGTCAAAATCTTTGTTGCATTAATTTCCTGTCATCACTGTAAAGCTGCTTTGAAAAAATCTGTGTTGTAAAAAGCGCTATACTGTATAAATAAAGTTGACTTTACTTGAAATCATGGATCCATCCTGGATTTTCTTGCAACACTTTGAGCCTCTTAGTATCAGTTGAACATCATTTAAACACCACAGTCTACCTGAGTATTGTTGCGGATCATGCTCAGTTTACCAATCCTTCGATGGCTACTTCCAGCAGGATAATACGCATGTCACAAAGCTCAAATCATCTCAAACTGGTTTCTTGAACATGACAATGACTTCACTATACTCAAATTATATTATATATCAGTGAATCCCTAATTTTCTTTTTTCACGTTACAATAATATAATTGAAGAAAATGGCAGAAAGCAAGTTTGAGCTGACATTGTGACAACTATTTGTAACCACTGAAGTTCTTTCAGTATTTAATGCAGTTATGTCTTGAGTAACGGTTTAGTTGCAGAGAATGCATACCTGGTCAAAGAGCTGCTTGCCAGTTGTGCTGGGCTGAACAGCGAACTCCAGCTCCGCGTCCATCGAAGTGACGCGAACATTTACCTAAAGAGAGAAAGAGAAATTTCATTAGCAACTACCATTGACATCTGTGTTTTCAAATACAGAAACAGTGGAAGAAAATGGCCATCTACTACAAGATGGTTACAACTTCAAATTTTCCATCTGATGATGATGAGACCATCACGACCATGTGGACAAAAAATAAATCACAATAATTGGCCCATTGATGAAGACAGAATGGTCTATATTAAAGTCTGACTGTGTAGCAAGCAGATGACCCAGACTGGGATTCTCCAAACAGATGTGGCTTGAAAGAAACCGGGAAAACTGCAGAAGTGGCCACGCATAACAATGTGCCTCAGCCACTATTTAAAAAGTAGAACTGCCAATCTATTCCACAGTTAATGTTTGACAGGAAAAAGTCAACAGGCAAAAGGCCGTAGCTGCTTTATAATCAAATTTGCACCATTTTATGGAACAACAAAGAGTCATTTTTAAGCCATTTCCCAAGAAACACGAAAAAAGAGGTTTTTCCTCACAATGAAGACAACAGACTCACAATGAAAACAACAGACTCACAGAATCAAGGAACAAGGAATCATTTGTGAGAGCCAATACATTTTTAAATCACGTCTAGAGAAAAGTATTAAATGCAGTTTCAGAAAAGAAAACAGCTGTCTAAGAGAAGTTTCCAACAGACAAGAATTAGCATTGTTGACAACCCATCTAAGCACGATCGTAAAACCCACATCTGATTCGGTGATTCATTTTCATATGATTACCATGAGAACTGTTAAAAATAATGGTGACTGAGAAAAAAAAAGAAACTACTCCTAAATTATGTAACTGCTTTAAAACAAATGATCCACTATGAAAAGTCATAACTATACAGAAACTCAAACAAGTGTTCAGACCAAAACAAAGAGCAGACAATACAGATTCCACTCTTTACACTGGTGGAAAACAATGAGTAAAAAAGTATAATAGAACATTAATAGTATATTCTTAAATTTCATCATCTCATGTGGTTTCAAATGCTCTATGACTTCCTATCATAACACAAAATTGTCAATAAAAAAAAGTGCTTGTCAATATTTTCCCAAGCAATTATAATTATTTTAGACAGCGATGGATTCAGGAATAAGGCATAGAGTTGGAATATAGCACATGAGTCATACATACTGTTTTTATCATTTGTTGGTGCCTTTTGTATAATTTTTAAAGCAGTATTTGTTGTAATTCTCTGGGGGGGGGGGGGAAAGTACTAACCCTTTCTTTAAAGGAATATAAACAAATAAAATAAAATAAAAATAATAATAAAGTCATGCTGAACTCTATGTGCTATTCCTTTAAATTATCATAATTCGAAATATAAATCACCGCTATTAGGTCAGGACATCATTTGGTCCACGTTTGACATTTCATACACTACATTGAAATTGTATTATTAATTAACAATAATGTATATGCAATGAAATGGCTTTTTTTGTTTCTGTTGAGATAACAAAACTAGATGATGCGTGATGATGCCATCACAGTCACTTTCCAAAACTTCTACAGACACTCACTGAACTCCTAACCGTCACCACTAGAAGAGTACTGGTACTGGAAGCACTACTTTCTTTTTTATTATTGTTATGTGTACACTGTTTTAGATAAAAGCATGTACATACATTTATAACTATTAATATCAAGATAGATTTATCAAATTTCAAAGTTTTGCTCAGCCAGTCTTACTTATTAACATAGAAGTATATAAAGTGACTGTGATCAGTTGTAGTCCACAATCAACACCACAAGCATTATAACACGGAAAGAACTTCCTGTACCAAGCTTACGAGGACTGCTGGGACCTTTCCTGAAAACAGCACTGTGACAGTGGCTTCACATACACGAGTCACACGGACATTCAGGGTTGGTGTTAGTTAATGAATTAATAAAATATACATAATGAAAAACACATACACAACTTGATATAGAACATTAACCAACATGGTGTGTGTCTACATCTGAAATCTAGTGGTGATGAAGAGTTCAGCTTAAAGCCTGGCATCCAACTCTCCAAAGAGGGGGAGATGGAGGGGTATCCATTTACTCAGCAAAACAAAGGGTCTCTTTCAGAAACATCCTCTCAGTGGTCCACCTCCTGCATCAGGCTGCATTTTAATAGAGTCTCGCCATTTCTCTGCATTGCTCTCAGAAAGGTTTCAGCTGCCCGACTGGCGTTAGATGGCGAAATCAAGTACAGTCACATCTCAGGTTCCAACTAGCGTCATGTGGCGACAGGCGTCATCAGACCAAATAATCTACATTACGAGGCGCTTAAAACTCTGAAAATAACTAAAACATTTTTTTTTAAAGTTCACTTATATGACCACACATATATGCATGTACTGTTAATCTACAAACAATGCTACACTCTTAAAATAAAGGTTCTTTATTGGCATCTGGTTTAACATCCATGGAGCCTTTGCATTGCACAATAGTGGACAATTTTTCTTTAAATTATTAAAATGCTCTTAACTTTTAAGAACGGTTCAATGAAAGGTTAACTGGAGAACCCAAGATTGTTTCTTATATAGCATTGGTGATTGGTTTGGAACAACATAAGGGTGAGTAAATGATGACAGAATTTTCAATTTTGGGTGAACTATCCCTTAACACTGTGTCCTGAATTACACAGTAGACAGGTTTTGGTATCGTATGCATCATGGAAGTTAGGAAATGAAATATCCGATGAGAGGTGCTAAATGCTTACTGCTCTACTGTGGTTCAATTTACTTAACCACCTTCACTAAACCAAAACAATAATGTTAACTTGGGCTGTGCGATTAATCGTAATTGATTTTCGATTTCGGCTTACAAAGATTATGAAAACAAGATAATCGAGTTAAAACAATTATTGTCCAGTGCACCTTCCTTTCCTTCACAGCGGCATGCTTTTGTTCCTCTCTAAAAGCCCAAACTTAACATTCAAATCAGCCAAATAAGTGAATATTGTAAAATGCAGTCTACTGTTGCTAAACTGCGGGACGTGTTTAATATTAAACAGTGTTATTAAAAGAGCATTAAGCCGCAAAAGAGACACTGTTCCCCAAGTGGCTTTCTGTGTGAGCAGTCGAGTCGGAGCCGAACAAGGATAAGCAAATGGGCTTCAGACTCAGATACACGCCTAAAACACGAACACACAAAAATGCCAAAAATGTCAAAATGCCTTTTTAGAGTAAATATTTGTCTTAAGTACACAGTCAACGTGTGTGTAACGGTATATTGGATCGGTGCATTACCTCTTAAAGTGACAGCAGCCTAAAAAAAAATGCTGCTGTCATTAATGATAATCAAACAACAAATGATTGAAATTGAAAATCCCTCACTGATCTTGGCTGAATTACTTAAAGCTGCAGTCCGTAGTTTTTCCTCTTTGTTGCTATCTCTGTTCAAAATCTGCAATTGCAGTTATTTGCGAAATTATCAACTTTACGTGGGTTGTGCCTCGGCACGGCTGGGCACGGATGAATCAAATTTTTTGAGGAGAATGCGTGGCTGTCAGTCACAGCGCGTTGTGGATACTGGCACTCGGAATCACAGATTCTACTTTTTGGAAGTATGACCAACATAAGAATTTTCACGGGAAAATGTGATCTGAACAAGTAACATCCACTTTCGTTCTGACCAACTAAGGGAAAAAAGCATTGCAGTAAATCGTGCTGATTAAATCTAACAATCGCTTATCCTATCACGTCAAACCGTGCAAATTATACTTTGTATTTCCCGCGGAAATCCACCAGTACCACTGGAATTAAAAACATTACAAGCTTACTATCTGAATCGAGCTAAGGCAAGCAGATAGTTTTGAACACTGGCTGCTTATGTATTTGCTCAAATTTATTTTGGATCATTTTTAAACCAAAAAAGTTACGGAATACAGCTTTAAGTAGTTTTAATCAGGATCAATCTAGATTAAATGTGTACAGTAAGACTATGCAGTGTAATTTTATTCATTCATTAGTCATTTTTTTTGTAGGCTATTATTTATCGGAATACCACTGTTAGTACATCTTCCTGAAAAAACTTAACTGTTCACTTATTTTGTATTTTCATTCGGTTTTAGTCATTTCTCTGTTTTGTTTGTAATTAGTTTCTTTGTTCTTATTGTATTGCTGACTGTTTACTTGTCTTATATAATTATTTTGAGGACCTTTTTCTTACATTAGTTACCCTAGTATTAGTTTTTAATAAAACTTCACTGTTATTTAAAATTACTCATATCGTGAAATTCAACGCCCACTAATAACAACGTTAAATAATCATGATTTAAATAATGACCAAAATAATCATGATTATAGTTTTTGCCATAATCGAGCAGCCCTAGTGTTAAAAGCAAGTGTGAGATGATAAGGCATTTGCTTTAGAAACCATTTCATTTTAGCTCCCGTGTACAATTCTTTAGCTCGTTTATCAAGATTGGCATTTCACAGGACTCATTCCTGAGCACTTAGCATCACAAAAGCAATGCTGTACTAGGGGAGCGATCGAGCAAGTTTACTATGAAAGGCGTAAATATGTAAACATAGAAATGTATCAGTTTACAAAATTAACTATGGTAAAAGTTCATAAGAACTGCACCAAAATAAGTCTTTATGAAGGGACAAAAGGCCCTGTAATCATAATGGGCCTTATTTTAACAATCTAATCGCATGGTCTAAAAGCGCAGGGAGCAAGAGAACTTAGGACGTGTCCGAATACACTTTTGCTACACTTTAAAAAATTATCGTGATTTTAACGATAAAAGTGCTACAGTGCAAAACCGTTAATTGGTTAACAGAAAGTTTCCTTACTATATACGGTAAATAACTGTGATAGATCTAATGGTACATTTAATGTAATTTTACTGTAAAATACTGTTAAATTTACAGTTTTTGAAAGTGAAAAAGAAAACGCATTGTATATTTTACAGTGAAAAAACATAAATTGACATTACCAAAATTCCCTGCGTGACACTTCACATTTGAAGTATTTTTGTTGAAATAACTTTCTTCATAGTTTTCTTAGTTTTTTTTCGAATCAGTTATGTACATTAGGGTTTTATGTTACATTTAATGTTGTTAAATTAATGTATTATTGCATTTTTAAAATTTCATGCGTGTTACCATGATGGTCTTTAATGTTTGTGCGAATCACACAGTGCAGCTTCTATACAGTAGTATTAACTTTCTTGTGGAAGAGGTACCTGTGATGAGCTTTCAGCTTTGATTGATCATGTGACTCATCACTGCTGTTGAATTGTCAAATTTTAAACAGCGCTCGGCGCATGGTCTAAAAGGGTTGTTCCTATTCTCTTAATGAGTAATGGGTGTGTTTTTGGCGTAACGTGCAATAAACCCACCAGAGTCTCAACTCCCATTCCTTTAAAAGCCAGTTGAGCTCGCGCCATGGCGGATTCGCTATTTACATGTCGGAATTTGCAAGCGGAAAAACTGAAAAGTTCTCTAGCGAGGAAACGGATCTGCTCGTGCACGACATCCCGGATTCATTCCACCATATCTTTATGATACAATAACACAATAATCTTTTACATAGTAATCCTTTTATTTTTTATATTTGGCATGTTTGAGTGCTGCTGCACGTCCCTGTGTGTGTGTAATAAGCAGAGTGTACGTGTGTTGTGCACCCGCATATAGGCTCATTACTAATGTGCACTTTTAAATAACAAAAAATATACTGCGCCACTGATTTTAGACCAGGTTTTTGTTAGTCAATAGCGCAGTCTATTTCAGTTGCCTCAAAATAGCAACGCACCAACATTGCACCAGAACACACCTCACTTTCAGACCAGCACGCCCATGGGCGAACAAATGGGAACAGATGCATTTGCCATTTAAACAACGTGATGCAGGTTACAGGACATGAAAACAATAACTGCGTCAGGCTGAAATTAGCAAAAAAGCCTTGCGCCGTATTGCGCTGGGTGTATGCTAGGGCCCAATTCGTGTTAAAAGAAATCCCAGTGAGCCTAATTTGATGTCCCCTTCATGTACTATAAAAGGGGACAAAAAAGTAAAGGGACCATGTACTTATTTTTCCTTTGAACTGGCTTTAGCCTGAAGTTCCAATTTGGATGGTTCTGTTAGTGTTTCGTTGAGCTGGTATGAGCTAAAGCCAGAGAGCACACGAGCACATTGATTACAGCACAATGTGCTTTTGTACTACATCACCAAAGGGCGTGACAGGCATTGTCTGGTTATCAATTATTCAATAGAACAAATGATAACAAAAATTTGAGAGGAAACACCCTCAGCTGCTGAAAGTGCTTATTTTAGACACACCTGAAACAGGAGGGAAAATTTTAAGAGATAATATAGAAAACAGAAACCCTCACACTCTCTTTAAAGGGGGTTTCAGAGAAAAATCTAATCAAATGTTTAATCATTTTATCAGATAATCATTACTGATAGCCCATCTTGATTTAAAAGCATTTAAATGACTGAATCTTGAAATATGACTATTTTGAACCCGAATCCCCCAACTTGCATCCTATCTAAACTGACCATGGCACCAAGAACAAGCGTTTTTGTATTCAGTGTTTCGGTAGGCAGTGCTGAGGGCCAGGAATGAATGAGAAGCAGCATGGTGATGTCATTTCCTCTGTACTCTTCCTGACAACGCTGTTACTATCTTAAACAAACTAACATGCTTCAAGCTGCACTTGCTGGTTCCAGTGTTCATAAGCAAATTCAATATGATGTTTGTTTCAAACATTTTAACTAGGCTTACATATGTCACACATTCTCAGTATTACAATTTTGGTAAAGATAAACAAGGCAAAAACAGGAATAAATTATCCAAAAGCCTTTGCCTTGAAACAAATGCCTCTGAGAAGTAACTGAGTGATAAGCACTGACAGAATTTGCATACAATTAAAGATTTATAGATAAATTCACAACATTTAGAAACTACAACTTTTTGAATGTATAGCGTTTGAGAACTAAACTTTCATTCCATGTTAGGTTGAAGTCAAGATACACAAGCATGTTTTCTATCACAAAATAAATAGTCCAGAACATTTCAAAACACTGAACAGAAGTTGAAACAACTCCAAACACTCAGACTTTCTAAACAACCATTTTACCAATAAGAATAAGACTTGAAGAATACTTACAGGTTTAGGCATTTTGAGTCCTGTTGTAGATCCCGTCAAAGATTCAGAATAATGTGAGTTTCCACGGAGCCTCCCTCTGAAGCAGAAAGAAGAGAGACGCGTTTGAGCAGCGCTAGTGAGAATGACTCATAAACGGTCTGTCTGTCATTTAAACATGGGTGAGAATAAACCTTGACGCACTCCATACAGCCAAGTGAATCACGATTAAAAACTGGAACTCAAGATTGCGACAGCCTCACCCAAAAGAGGTAACACCGCCTGCCTTAAAGTCCCCACCCCATTCTGCAAATATTTGCTCCAGTCTCTGTTTCCCAAAGATCAGCCCTTGACAGGGAATGCAGCCAAATATTCAGTTATAAAATGTAGCGGTACCAGAGTGAAGCAAGCTACCCGTGAGATTCACACATGCCTGATATATATATATAGCATTTGCTGCCCTCAGCTGTCTCTCTAATATTATGTTAAACAAAAAAAGTGTATAGGCTAAAGCAAATCAAATCGTATACAGTTTTTGCTTACACATTGAAT
Source organism: Siphateles boraxobius (assembly GCF_051911475.1). Taxonomy (NCBI): domain Eukaryota; kingdom Metazoa; phylum Chordata; class Actinopteri; order Cypriniformes; family Leuciscidae; genus Siphateles; species Siphateles boraxobius. Next base: position 22,548,401 of record NW_027509208.1, on the reverse strand, counting down.
TACTTCTCAGTACACTTTAAAAACAATAAAAAAGGTTCTTTATTGGCATTTATGGTTCCATGAAGAACATTTAACATCCATGGAACATTTTAATTGCACAACATGTTCTTAAAAATGGAAGAGGATTCTTAAGGGACAGCTCACCCAAAAATGACATTTCTATAATCGTTTACTCGTCCTCAAGTTGTTCCAAACCTTTATGAATTTCTTTATTCTGCTGAACACAAAAGACGACAATTTCAAGAATGTTGGTGACCAGACAGTTGATGGACCCCAGTGAAAGAAATAATACTATGGAAGTCAATGGGGTCCATCAACTGTCTGTGGTTAGCAACATTATTCAAAATAACTTCAACAGAAGAATTAAACTCATACAGGTTTGGAACAACATGAGGGTGAGTAAATGATGGCCATTTTCTATTTTGGGTGAACTATCCCTTTAACAACGATTCAGTGTCTGTCTACATTCTAAGCTCCAACATAGCACACTAGCCTACCCGTTTCGGTTCACGAGTCGGGCATGACGAAAGCAATAGGCTAACATGCAGTTCTGTAAGGGAGTCAGATTAATAACACCTCCGACTGATTCGTGTGTTTTCATGCACTAATAAAGAACCGGTTAGTGAACATATTGTTTTCGGGCACCTCATTAGAATCATTCGTTTGGTAACCTGACTGCATTTCTCAGGCTGGAGGTTTGTTTTGGATTCACTGACAGGAACTGGCTCATAAGAGTCATTCGTTCGGGATTCAGATTACACCGATGGTTTCACCTAAAACTGGCGTTGTTGAATAGTGTGGGAAACACAGTTAACGTTAAGTACGGTGTTCCAATTACACCGGCACATAAAAGCATGTTTGATACGCGTTAACGGAATCGAGGGTAATGAAAATCAGCTGATTTCAATATTTTACTTAACTGAAGTAAAAACCGCGCGTTTCACGTTTCCCAAGCGTAACGTTATCACTCACTAACGTTAGGCTATCTAAACAAAAAAATGCATCTAGCTTAATTGTCCTCATGGTAACGCTGTTCATTTTTAAAAGAGGAACGCTTTTTTGCCCCCTTTTCATGACTTATAAAACAACAGACCATTTTTATGGTATGATACAAGACCGTCCCATTATCAGAGCAGCACCTGTTGTAGAGATTTCCCTTTGAACTGGGCGGCGTCATACAAAGAGAAGGGAATGATTGATAGACGCAGTAACAGTGTTGTGGTCTTTGACCCAGGCGATAATCGATAGGAGCAAATCTTACCAGAGCCGGTGAGCAAATTCAGTCTAGCTTCGGCCGATAATTCCCCTCCCTCCAAGGAAATGAGCAGAGTCCGGCGCTGGTAATATGGCTGACGGTGCGCTCACCTTTGTGCGCGCGGCTGAATGACAGTCAGCGACTCCAGTTCCTGTTTGAGACACATGCGCGGCGCGCGCGACGCCCACAACGCCAACGGAGGAGACGATGAGTAGCGCGTTCACATTATAGAAGATAACTTAATGACTGAAGTTTACTTGAAAAATGATTTCAAATACAGAATAATGTGCAGTATTTATTTTAGGTACTAGGAACAGGTGCCCTGCAAACGGAAGTGCACCATTCAGAAATGGCTAGCATTATAAAGTGGTAAAACAATGTGGCACTGTCCAAGTTCGATAGTGTTTTTTTGCAGGTCATAAAAGAATCAGATGTTTTTATTTTTATTTACCAATATTGACTAACATTTGTGTCAATTAATATGATTTCACAGTGTAAATTCCTCATCTTAGTAGTGTAAACTACATAGGCCTATACTATAGGCCTCAAACACATAATAAACCCGAAAACCCAGAATGCTTCAACAAATTTCTTCACGTTGGAAAAAAATGTGTTTGGATCTATTTATCTGTCAGTACAATGAAAGTGTGTGACATAAAATACAGGAACGAAGCAATATGTGGGAGATATTACCGACATCAATAGATGTATCGCCTACTACGGCGTACTTTTCTGCAAATCATGTTGAACACAAATTTAAAAATGTGGGTTATACTCTCATACACAAATGTGCTCTATAGGACAGCTGAAAACATGACTTGACCGTCATGCCGTATCCTTGTATCACTCAAACATTTGAACCTTTATAAAAAATGATCCATTACCTACTCATAAATATGCGACAGAGATATGCGAGTATGTGCTTACTTATACTTTGGAGACTAAATTAAAGATAACAAAATCTGACAAAATAAAGTTGTGTATATAGTAGGTCATAATTTAAAGAGGCTACCTAAACGTGTGTGTTCCCTGCTGCTTTAACCTCAAGAAATGATAAACAGGTAATTTGATCAGTGATTCACTAGTGAGAGCCATCATCACAGTCATTACATAACTACAGACTGCAGGAACATCTAAATGTGAAAAGTATGATGCAATGTTTTAGTCATTACTGCACCTGTGCTTGCAAATTTCACAAGATGAAAAAAATGTATGCGTAACATGAGGAAAAGCTTAGCACTTTCATTCACATGACTACCGCAAACTGTTGAATTATTAAGGGTAATCGCTTATCCGAGAGAGAGAGAGAGAGAGAGAGAGAGAGAGAGAGAGAGAGAGAGAGAGAGAGAGAGAGTTCTATACAAAACTGTTTAGTCTAGAATAGATGACGCTTTGCCCATACAAGGTCTCAAAGTACATCCAGCTTTTATTTCGTGTTTACTTTGTAATGAAACCTCGTATGTTTGAATGATGTACAATAGTAATTAGGACATACAAACATTTACGTCGGTAGAGTTCTGAATACGTACAGTGATGTGACTCAGATGTCTTTCCTTAACGATGTATTTACATCAACACGCCTGTTTCTGTTTGTGTTGCCAAAGCTGCACCGACGGAAGTGAAACTCCGAGGCACATAGTGGGCGTGGCTGAAGTTGGGAGTTGACCAATGGAGAAGCAGGATTAAATATAGAGCGGTATATAGGCGAAGTGAATGAAAGCTGAAGCGGAAACGTCCAACAGGTCACGTCACGGTGATTAGGCAAAGGACCAGGCGAGGGTAGGCGGAAAAATGAAATAGTCATTCCTCTGGAAATTATTTTTTATAAAGTTTACGAGGAATGACATCATCTCAGTTCATTATCATAGGCAATGTTTTGAAAACAGCTCCTCGGTACAACATATATCACATATGGGGACGACATGAAAACGAGCCATTAATATATTCTTCAAGTAATGCTGCTTTTACAAACTCTAAATAAAAACGAGAGTCGATCACAAGTTTCCCATTTAAAACACTCACATTACATTTTTACTCCGCAGCGCCTCCTACAGTGTTGTTCTTGAAGCGCGTTCTTGAACAGTATAGTGACAGATTTGTATCTTTTTCGCAATTTTATTCAAATAATATATGAATGATATATTTATAATGACATGCAAATTTATTAGATTTTAATAAAGAATGCGTGAACCCCTTTAATACTTTCCAGCATCTTTCTGGTTTCCTGATATGACCTGAAATGAGAAAAGACTATAAGGTTAACTCTTCACCTCAACTATTAATTAAACTGACATTACATAAACAGATTTTGATTTTACAAATGTGTTAGAGTGATTAAATGTTTCATCCTGTTTACCTCTAATGGAAATCGTTTATTCTTTCATCTGAAAAGCTTCAAATCTTTGGTTAGTGACATCTTGAATGAGCACTGTGGAAGAACAAGTAATCCAAATTATGATCAAAATGCTGTAATCACTGGATCTCAACAAGACAACAACAGACTTGATAGACTAATCCTAAAGTCAGTGTTATGTATCAGTCACCAGCAAATCATTAAAAAAGTAAAAAACAAAATACAAAAATCACTCACTGTCAAGCACTGTTCTTGCTACATATCTCTGTTCTAAAGTATTGCTGACTTCTTCCATCAGCCAAGGGAGGAATTCGGTCTCGATATCTGGAGCAGAGATAATGAACTTTCATAGACACTATAATAGCAATTCATGTATTATTCATTAAAGATCTAGAGATGAACTAATACAGAGATGAATTCAGTTTCTCTGTTTTTCATGCACTTGCCTCTCTGCACAGGGTCATAGAAGTACCCACAATCCCTCAGATTGGAATAGACTGAGGGCAACAAGTCTGACAAATACTGTTGAGCAAATGCTCTCGCAGCAATTTTATCTGCTGTCTCCTTCTCTTTTTCCAGCACTGCCTTCTGCTGCTTTATCCGGTTCTCCTGCATTGCAATAAAATACATTGAAAATACATAAGAAGCATTACCACTCAGAAAATATACTTTCACCCTCTTGGATTACTGTCATAACGTCATGGGAAATGCAGTATTTTTATAGTTTTTTTTTTCAGTTCACTTATCTAGTCCTTTGGCGTGAAATATATTTATAAAGTAAAAAACATTACATTTCATCTCTAAATTATTATCTTAAAAAAGTGTGCACAATAATTATAAAAGAAAAAATCTTGTTTACAAAGCTTTAATTTTATATATTTATATAATATATATTTATATAATTTTATTTTGTTTATTCTCTATTTTACTGAGAACTGTCTCTAGATAAGTGAACTGAAAAAAATACTATCACTAGTACATTCATAAAAATGTAATATGTGAATAAATTATGTAAAAAAATAAAATAAAAATAAAATTATATATATATATATATATATTATATAATTTATATATTTAAAAATATAATATTTATATATAATTTATATATTTTACAGTAAATTAACAAACACCATCGCACACCTGCAGGTGATAGGTGCGTAGGAAAAGAAGACCAAACAGATAGGTCGACAAATCTGCAAACAAGGAACTCCCACAAACTATCGGCACCTGCAAGTTAATATTAAAAAACTGCTATGGTTGATGCAATTGGATGTAATTTTACTGTAAAATACTGTCAAATTTGTTTTTTGCAAGTAAAACCTATGAATTACCAAAAAATGTCCATTATTTTAGTGTCATATGTGTTACATTCACACCAAGGACAATAACCATAATAACAACAACAATCATTCTAAATATAAAGAAGAGCAGAGTCCACACCACAAATATAATGATAACGGCACACAGACAAAGTTGCCATTGGAATTACTTTCAGATTGATTTTGGACGGCCAATGAGAATCCATCCTGCTTTAAAGAGCTTAAGCATTTAAAGTGGCAGACAACAAAACAGCAGCTCGCATTTTAGAATAAACAGAATGATAACATCCTCTGGTGTGGATGCTACAGTTATTGTTATAGTTTATCTCTATAGTTTTTTTTTTCATTATTTGTAATTTGTCAAATGCACTTTGCTGGAACAAATACTTCACACTTAACTGGAGTGAAATAAAGTCTAGTTCAGGCCACAATGCTCCTATCAACTGAACTTTTAACCACCAGCCACTAAATTGTGCCGTTATTTCTAGACAACGAAACTGTTTAGTGGCCTGTTTTTCTGTTGCCAAAGTCTTTACCTATGACTTAATTAAAACCACAACCTTGGTGTTTTTTGGCTGAGCATCATGTTGTGTTGTGTATGGTTTGTAGTGATTCCCACCTTCTCCACACGGAGGCGCCGTTCCCTCTCCTCTAGCCTCTGCACCTCCACCAGCTCAGCGTCACGGATCTCCTTGAACGTCTGCTGCTGGGCCCTCAGGTTAGCCAGCTCCTCCTCCTCCAGCACTTCCAACAATGCCTGCTCTATCGTCTTCCCCACCAACACCTGCAGCACGGGCTGGACCTCCATGTCAAAATCAAACAGCTGCAGACAAGAAGAACATATGCAAGTCTTACCACTGGGAAATGATCGGCAGATTTAGACTGTAACGTTTTCCCTCAAACTTTTGGGTAAAAGAAAAAGAAAAAGAGGGAGTAAGAACACAGACAGATAATCTGCTTATTAAATTGTGACATAATGAATACCATTTTCTGGTCCAACACTCCACACATCTCAACAGCTGTTTATGAGCACTATTTATTCATTTTACGTATTTAAGGTAAGCTTTTATAAACTCATGAGTCACAGTGTACACTACAGTCTCTAGGCCATAGACTGTAAAAAAAAAGATGGACGACATGTCTCCACTTCCTTCCACTATAGAAAAATGAAGCCAAAAAATCCCAGAAATAACTGATGACATCTTGCGCCAATTACAGTTGTAATCAAAATTATTCAAATCCCATTGAAAATCAGGTTTATTGACAAAATGTACAGACTTTCAGCTGTTTGCAATGAACAAATCAAACAAAAGGAATTGAAATAGCTCAACAAGCGGGTTTCCCCAAATTCTGAAAATGCAACTTTTAATGACTTCCGCCATCTCAAAATTATTCAACCCTTTACTGGTAAGCATCTTTAATACTTAGAACACCCTTATGCTATGCATTCTTATGACTTAGCCATATTTCTAACATGCAGTTAAATGTGACACTCAACAAACCTAGCCAGTTCAGATATTTCATGTGTTCTAGCTCTAGCACGCCTGGTGCAACTAATGAAACCCCTGATTAGCTGCATCAGGTGTGCATGAGACAACACCTGTTTTGCAGATTTGTGCTTTTGTGAGGGATTCCATTCAGGGGGTCGAATAATTTTGAGACTGCGGAAGTTTATGACCTATTCTGCCGACAGCCACCAGAGTCCTGTTGCATGAAGCTAGTTGAACCAAGTCTGAGTTTCAGATGAGGTTTAGATCAGGTTCGGCGGACTCACAAAGCTCTGTATTTAAATGTTCTCTGTCAACTCAGGGTTTGATCCAGAGTTTGTGATTAGCTCTGAAGCACGTGCACCTGAAAGTGTGTTGTGTGCAGCGAACAGCCTCTCCATTGCTGACATGGAGGGCATCAGTTCAATTCACTTCTCGCGAGAGAGCACAATTCACTTTATCTGTTGAAGATTAATGCCCTGTTCCAAATGGCACCCTAAACACTCAAAGTCTTCCTAAGAGTCCCCAAAAGAGGCAATTTTGTCTTTAATACCCACTCAAAACTGCTTTAATTTGGAGTGAGAGATACAGTCGGAGTGGCATTATTGCATCAGATTCATGTCACTTTACTCAGCTGATTGGTCCAGTTTTGGTCTGCGATCTCAAATCCAGAATAAAACCTGCTCCGGAGCAGGTTATCAGTGTAGCGTAAGTTACCATGCCGTTGAACACGGCTAAAAACCAAACACCTTCTTGAGTTTGCTCAAACTAATCTCAAATTTACCTGACCAGCTTCAGGCAACAGGTCTCAGACGGGCAATCAAAATGTTTTGGCTTTACTTTTCAGGACATGTGCAGCACACTTGCTCAGGGCTCACAGTGTCCCAGAGATCAATATTTTAACGTTTCATAAAAAATGGATCACTGTCTGGCCAATCCGATTTTTCTGTAGTTTTTCAGCACACCATGAGTGTATATAAGTACCATTTGTTGTTTGCTTTTGGGATCTGATAAAGAGTTCGGACAGGTTTTTCGAATTAACGACCGGATGGAAGAAAAAAGCATCCAAAAATCTATACTGCACCTCTCCTTCTTCTATCTGTGTGGCTGCATCGCGTCCGGTTTTGGCTGGGACGAAGAGGGGAGTGGCTGGTTTGTCCAGGAACACGTCTGTTTGGCATTCCACGCTGACCTCCTCAACACGATCGCTCAGCTCTTCCAGATACATCTCTAAAAAACACGTCAGTGAGAGATTTCATCAGTTGATTTCTGGGCTTACGAGTACGTACGTGAAGATGCATTTCCATTCTGAGATTTACACTTGTAACACAATGAAAGTAAGCATAGGTTATTTTAAGGTAGCTTTTTGTCAGATTTTATGAATAGACAAAGTAGTAGGGGAAAAAAGATGGGAACATGGGCCAGACTCAAACCTGGGTTTCTCATGAGCACCAGAGCTCAACATTGGGCTCTGACATTAAGCCCTGCGTTTATTGTGCAAAATCATTCACTACCTGTCTGCAAATCTATGTTCTTTCTGCCCTCTAGTGGTTCTGGTGTTTTGGGGCCAAACTGCTCCTTCAGTCGTTTTCTGGACATCACTCTTCTTCTGGCCTCCTGCTGTCTCAGGAACTCCACTGGATCGGGCTGAGATGTCTGATAAACACATTTATATTATTTTATATTCTATTCATTCATCAATTGTGCCCTTATCACATTACCATACGAACACACATTGAGCTATGGTTCAGAAAAGTAACAAGCTTTTTGGGCTGTTTTGTACTCTTGTATTTTTACATTATGTTGTCAGACTACACAAATACAAATAAACTCTTATCTGCTTCTTATAAGAGAGATTTCTAACCTCTATGCATTAATACTCACAATGGGTAGGATATGTTGAGCATATGTATTTCCTCTGACAACACGTCGGTCATACATGATGTTTCCATAACTGCTCTGTTCTTCATTTCTGCATTATACAGTAAAGAAAAAGTATATATATATACTTGCATGTTCTGTACATGTTCTGAATTTTGAATGTTTTTATCCATTTGAGAAATATTTTTTTTTAATTCCTTTTCAAAAATGTGTAAACCATCATGTGTACATTAAAAATATTATTATTAATATTAATATTTTAGCCACGTCCCCAAACCTTTGATATTTGGTATCACCTTATAACATTAGCCCAGAACAAAAAGCTTACCATGGTAACGTTAATCATAGTTTTCTAGTATTATTATTAGTACAGTTTTTGTTAACGTTACTTAAAACTGGTTTCAGATAATACATTATTTTAAAAGAGAGCGAGAGAGAGAGAGAGAGAGAGAGAGAGAGAGAGAGAGAGAGAGAGAGAGAGATGTGTCATAAACAAAATGCCAGGAAAAAAAGGCTTGGGCTATATTTACCTGATGTTCTCAGGACCCAGATAGTTGGGGGAAAAAAGATAATTCCTCAGTTATAGCGTCAAAACATCTAGGAACATCTTAAATATATTAGTCTATCAATGACATTTAGACTGTTAAGTTAAATGGTCAGAATATGTGAAGTGAGATGAGTGTGTGAGACTCACAGCAGCGGATCGGCTCTGTATTTGGGGCGGTTGGGAACCGCACGCGGACGGCTGGAAAACGTGTAAACTCCGCTCTGCGTCTCGTGTTGTGCCTGTAAATTAGCTGCCATTTTTTCCTTTTAATTGTGATATCAAAAGTGTGTCTGGAGGCTCAAATCATTAACTTTTACTTGTTGAGAGCTGGACTAGCATCTGTTGCTGTCACATTTGTTGTAATGGTTACCATGGCAATTGAATCCAACAACAGCGGTCCGCTTTGTTTACTTCCGGCTCGGTTACATTTTTAAAAAAAATTCAAAATATTATTCCGTACGTATTGAATACATATCAATGACGGTAACCCAGTACATATCATACACGTTTAAGCAAATTTCCAAGTAACAGGACACATCAAGTCAAGTATTTTGTATAAAGAGTAAAAATTAATTCAAAATCTTGCCATAACACTGTAAAACAATGAACTCTTTATTGACATAAATATCTGAAACTGTATCATTGTGTTGTTGTCTTGAATATCTTCAGTATAATGAAATAATCACAATTCAGATCTGATAATGTGTAAAACGTGATAATAGCCAGTAGGGGGAGACAGATACACTGCATGATTTTGCTGCTGAGAACAAAACTGAACAGATGAAGCAGCAGCACTCAAGCTGACCTGGGGCCGTATGTATAAAGCCACTGAGAGTAAAAATCTTAGTCAGTTATTAATATTTCATTGGTCCTCTCTTGTTTTTTCATGTGTTCATAATTTCTTTGCATGACAGCCTGGCCAAAAATGATGTCTTTACAATTTGGCATAATTCATTGAGTTATCACAAATAAAACAATTGACTCCAGGCACAACTACACAATATGCTAACAAAATTGTTAACTCATTTTTAATAGGTAAGGGTGAAGATGTCGATTTGAAGATGAAGGCAGGGGCGCAGCCGACCCCCGGGAGGTATAGGAAGGAACCATCCTATTGGTGGGGGGGAGGATGGAGGTGATTGTTAGCGTCAGCAACTGCAAACTCATGTGTAAGTACCGATCTTTTATACCACGAGTATTAGAACACGATTTGTTAGATGAGAAGGTAATAAGTGACGTAATAATCGATTCTTCCATGGCAGAACTTACGCTAAAGCTTTCATTTCATTGACTTTCCAACTAATCTTCAAAATCAAGCCACTTTTAAGAGAATTCCGGGCTTCCCTAGAGTTGATGGAGCCGTTGATGGAACTCACGTTTGCATCATTGCTCTAAATGAGGAGACATCAATAGAAAAGGAGGTCACAGCATCAATACTAATTTGCGATACTTTTGCACAATTCAAAGATTTTTTTTAAAAACATTTAAGAATTAAAGTTTCAATGTCTTAAATTAAATTATTTTATTATAATTACATTAAATGATAGGTGTCATGCTGCTGTGACCTCACCTTTGCAGGCTCACTATTGGCTGAATCAGTGGTTGAGGGGCGGCCATTTGTCCACTTCAGTCAGCACTTAATAATAAGTCTTGTACTTTCCTGAAAGTTGCTTTTAGCTTCTTTTTTAAAGTCTCCTTCTCTTAGAGAAGTCCTACTTTGTATTAAGAATTGTTTTACACTTAAAGGCTGGAATAGCCTACACGACTTTTAAAATCAGAGCAGATTTTTAAACAGCAGACTTCATACACTTGCCGACTTTGTAAATGGTTAGAGAGAAAAGCTGGGCATGATACACTACAGGACTGAGGATCATATAGCCTACACTACACTACAATACACTGAACAGAAACACGTGACACATTTTTCAGTGATTTTTTCGTATATATAAGGATTTCCGTATTTTCCGTCTGTCAACTGAATAGTATATTCCATCCATCTGAATAGTGGATTCCAAGTCTTAAGTCAAAGCTTAACCGTACGTTCACACCGCCGCCGACTTGAGCGGCTAATAAGCTCAGGTCGTCCTGTCAAGGACGCTTGTCAAAAAGTACGGGGAAGCTTGTTGACGCTTTGGTCGCTCTGACGTAGCAGGGAGAAGAGAAGTGTCACAACATGAAATGTCACATGAGATTGTTTTTTTTGCAGTCCACTTCACTGCTTTTCTATTTAACTATGTAAACACGCGCTAGACTGTGTGCTCGAGCTTTGTGTCTTTTGCTGTGTCTCGCGCATGTCACAGCGTTTTAAAAAACGCGTCATTCAAGTTAAAAGAAGTTCAACTTTAAGAACAAAAATGTAAACTATCCCAGCTATTTTATCCCATGCCTCGTTCTTTTGCAACTGGTCCCTATAAGCAAACAACCTCATATCATAAATGATAGGAAACCCAGCAACGGCGATTATAAGCTTCTCCTCCATTTTATCTGAACTAATGTTTTGGTAGGAACGAAAGTTTACATCGTGTGTTTCTCCGGAATCAGCCAGCGTGGAGGACGTCTATATTCCGATTTGTTGCTGGCTTTTGCCGCTGCTTGCCGCTGAACCGCGTCATAGCTCATTACCCTAAAGTTGAGCTACTTTCAACTTTCTGATTGACGCAAGACGCTCAAAATCCAGCTTCCATTGAAAATGAATGACTTCCGGTAGCTTTGGAAGCTCAAGTCGGCAGCGGTGTGAACGTACAGTAAGACTATTCTTAAGAGCATTTCTGAGAAGTTTTATACATACGGGCCCTGGGGCCATATTCACAAAACATCTTAAGGCTAAAAGTATCACCTAACTTGCCGATTTAGGTGTCAGTCCTAATTTTAGGACTCCTAAAACTATCTCCTAAATCTGTGAAACGTTAGGAGTAGTCAAGATGATATAATATAGCCTAAACCCCGAAATGGCTGTATCCAAAAAAAAAACACAAAAAAACTCCAAAAAAACCTTTTCTTCATAAATGCAATAAATACTTTGATTAACAGATTTTAATCTGCAATGACATAACAAAAAAGGTTAATTTATGTATATATTGAATGATGGAGGATAAAACATTGCAGTCAAGTTGAAAATAATGTCCCATCATGTAATCAAGATGGCGCCGCAGACGGCTGCCTCGGTGTGGAGCTCTCCAGCTATTGTGTTGTTTTTGTTCGTTTGTTCTGCGTTTATCATTCTTTACCTATCAGTTTCACCAAGGATTTTTTAAACTCTGCTGCTCTGTGCTTCACTGAAACCTGGCTGAGTGAAGCCATACCGGACAACGATACATCTGCCGGGCTTCCAGCTGTTCCGTGCAGATCGCATCGCGGAGCTAACAGGGAAAACAAGAGGTGGTGGATTGTGTTTCTACATTAACGAAAGTTGGTGTTCAGATGTAACAACACTGAAGAAGATGTGCTCTCCTAATTTAGAGGCACATTTCATAAACTGTAAACCCTTCTACTCGCCTCGGGAGTTTTCCTCTTTCATTCTTGTGAATGTGGCCTTTACATCCCTCCAGACGCGTGTGTGAGTGCGGCGCTACAACAGCTGGCTGAACAAATAGCTGAAACAGAACAAAGGTATCCTGACGCTCTTTTCATAATTTTTGGGTAATTTAACAAAGCAAATCTTTCCCGTGAACTACCAAAATACAGACAGCACTATACATGTCCCACCAGAGACAGTAATATACTGGACCACTGTTACACCACAAAAAAAAATGCGTATCACTCCATCCCACGGGCAGCTTTGGGGCTCTCTGATCACTGTTTGGTTCATCTCATACCGACCTAGAGGTAGAAACTGAAATCAGCTAAACCTGTAATAAGGACTGTAAAACGTTGGACTAATGTAGCAGAGCAGAATCTACAGGCCTGCTTTGAATTGCACGGTTTCGACTGTTTTTGAAGCTGCTACAAACGGATGAGCTCACAGATACTGTAACATCATATATAAGTTTCTGTGAGGATACATGCATTCCTACCAGGACATTCTTATCATTTACTAATGATAAACCATGGTTTACTGGGAAACTCAAACACCTTCGTCATGCCAAAGAGGATGCCTACAGAAGTGGGGATAAAATCTTGCATAACCAGGCCAGAAACAGACTGACAAAGGAGATCAGAGTTGCTAAAATAAGCTACTCTGAAAAACTGAAAAACCAGTTTTCATCCAACGACCCATCATCAGTCTGGAATGGCCTGAGGAACATCACCAACTACAAGTCACCATCCCCCCGATCTGTGGACAATCAACACCTGGCTGATGATTTAAACTCATTTTATTGCAGGTTTGGAAAGCCCTCATTCACACCACACACCCGGTCTGATCTGCACTTCACACATTCACCAACACCTTCTGCACCCCCATTACTCCCCCCTCCTGCCATCCAACCTGAGCTGAAGGTCTGTGTGGAGGACGTGAGCCGAGTCTTCAAAAAACAGAAGACTAGGAAAGCCTCAGGCCCAGCCGGCATCTCATCTGCTTGTTTAAAAGCCTGCGCTGAACAACTGGCCCCGGTATTCACGCAGATCTTCAATAGATCATTGGAGCAGTGTGAAGTGTAGGGTATGGACCAATCAGACACATACTAATTATTCATTATATACAAAGGTTTATGAAACTCCTCACACAGCCCAAATGAACAAACACAAGGGCAGAAACAGTGTCATGTTACGGGGCATGATAAGGAGATTTTACGACCTCCGAGGAATGTGGCCACATACTCAAAGAGAGAGACTATGAAACAGAAACCCTCTTTAAAACAGACTTTGCTGCATTAATCATAGACTAACTGATCTATAAATTAACATGCATAAAACTGTGAAAGAAACAGTGTAAATGGTTTACTGTCTCGTGTACTATTAAGTATATATTATGGTATGTATTCTGGTATACAACCAACTAACGATCAATGTAACCTCACCTGTATCATGCCTCCTACCTAATTAATCCTCATTTAATGACTCACACTTTGATGTACATCACTTTCTTCTAGAATGCAGTGTGGATGTGTTATAGCTATCTGAGCATTAATGAAGGTATAATCATGCTAGGGACAAAGATCCGTAAATCAACTAAGAGCCACTTTCCCTCTCAGACATGTCACCTTTCTGATTGGTCGAGTTCAACCCTTAGGGGAGGATCTTTTCCAGTCCTTATTAGAGACAGTCCACATGTGACCTCCCTCTCTTAGTTCTTTCATCCAGCCGCAACACTGCTCTGGTGATCCTGGGGAACCCCCTCCCCCTCCACGGGGGCCCCAGGGCCCGGCAGGCCTCGATCCAACCAGATATGGGCTCAGGCAGGCGAGAGAAGACTCTCTCACAAAGAACCAAGGACAATCTCAGGAGTTTTGGAACAAAGACTCCAACCAACAACGACTCCAATCACCCACTCTTCCGACTTCCTCACTTCTCCTGGGTACTCGGCATGGCCTCAACAGGGCCCCAGGCCCTGACCAAACCAGTCGTGCGTTCCTGGAGAAAGAGAACTCTCAACCAACTTCCACTTGACACTGCCGGAACCATCAACGACTTAAATTTTCAACAACTTCAAGAATTGTTCCCACTACAAATGCGAGTATTCAATTCAATGAAATGTGAAAATGAAATTCTGATGGTTCTTCTCATAGACCCTCTTCCGGTTTCCAATTTCATCCTATCACTAACCTATTTATGTATTCATGTGTGTATGTTGTTTAGTTTATTTATATTCATATAAATATCTATATTTAGTTAATAAAACTTGTACATAATATGTATTTGGTTCTGTTTTGTTTGCAATACAAGTCACTTTACGATCACGGTTTTGCTACTGGCTCAAAGTACTGTACAGGCGAAGAAATAATTATTCTTCTGTGGCCAGGGAAGATACCCTTTTCTTAGAATAAATTAATAATCAAAAGAGTTCGTTGGAAGAACTGATTAATTGATTGTAATATTAATTCAGCCACATCAAGTTAATCCAATTAACTGACCCAAATATTTATACTTAATAATAACAAGATATTATTGATTATTAATATTTCCAAAAAGCTGAGTTCCTTACAGAAGTTCCCTGCTGCTTCATACGCTCCACTATCATTCCTGTCCCCAAAAAAAACAAAATCACTGGACTTAATGACTAGAGACCTGTCGCTCTCACGTCTGTGGTCATGAAGTCGTTTGAAAGACTGGTGCTGGCCCACCTGAAGGACATCACTGGACCCCTGCTGGATCCCTTTCAGTTTGCTTACAGAGCAAACAGGTCTGTGGATGATGCAGCCAACATGGGACTGCATTCTATCCTGCAACATCTCGACAGACCAGGGACTTATGCAAGGATCCTCTTTGTGGACTTCAGTTCAGCCTTCAATACCATCATGTCTTGTCTTCTCACAGCCAAACTGACCCAGCTCTCCATACCATCCTCGATCTGTCAGTGGATCTCCAGCTTACTGACGGACCGGCAGCAGCGAGTGAGACTGGGGAAACACACATCCAGGACTCTCACCACCAGCATTGGCGCCCCCCCAAGGGTGCGTTCTTTCCCCACTGCTCTTCTCCCTGTACACTAATGACTGCACTTCTAAAGACCCCACTGTCAAGCTCCTGAAATTTCCAGACGACACCACTGTCATCTGTGCTTACAGACTGGAGGTTGAACAGCTGGCTGTCTAGTGCAGTTATAACAACCTTGAGCTGAACAGGCTCAAAACAGTGGAGGTGATCGTGGACTTCAGGAGGAACAGCCCAGCACTCCCCCCCCCCACTCACCATCATGAACAGCACTGTGGAAGCAGTGGAGTCATTCAGGTTCCTGGGCACTTCCATCTCTCAGGACCTAAAGTGGGACAATCACATTGACTCCACTGTGAAAAAGGCCCAGCAGAGACTGTACTTCCTTCGCCAGCTGAGGAAGTTCAACTTGCCACAGGAGCTGCTGATTCAGTTCTACTCAGCCATCTTTGAGTCTGTTTTATGCACTTCCATCACTGTCTGGTTTGGTTCAGCTACCAAATCAGACATCAGGAGACAACAACGGACAGTCCGGACTGCGGAGAGGATTATTGGTGCCCCCCTGCCAACCCTCCAGAATCTGTACTCTTCCAGAGTGAGGAAGAGAGCAGGTAAAATCATCACAGACTCCACTCACCCTGGACACCACCTGTTTGCACTGTTACCGTCAAGACGGCGACTCAGATCACTGGCCACAAGAACATCTCGGCACAGGAACAGTTTCTTCCCACAGGCCATTTCCCTTCTGAACAGTTAACATATCTCCCAAGGCATATGCCTGTAAGTGCAATACTCCCACTGTTTAGTGCAATATCTTAAAAATTCAGGTGGTATTTATATTTATTTATATTTATTCATACTATTCAAAATACTGTAAATATGATCATAATCTGTAAATGTTTATTCTGACAAAACCCAACTGTGACCATATATTTTTATAGTATTTTCATATTTTTTTGTATAATTTTATTTGTAGAATTTGTATTACTATGTTTCTTGTTGTATCTGTATTTGTGTGCACTGGAAGCTTCAGTACCAAGGAAAATTCCTTGTGTGTGCAAGCACACTTGGCAATAAAGCTCTTTCTGATTCTGATCATCTGCCTCCTCTCGAGCTGATTGGATAGATAATTTGAATATACTCCTGAACTTTGTTTATAAAACATATTGGTCGCTTGAATTCTGCAATCTCTCGAGATGCAGACATGTAAGAGAATGACAATTAGCTGAACTTGTTTAATTAGTGACACTTAGCCTACCTTATAAAACCTTTATTTGAATATGGCAACATTTTTATTTTAAAATCATTATTTGAATTTTGCAACATTTTTATTTTAAAACTTTTATTTGATTATGGCAACATGATACCTCGTTCTACAGTATTTCTAAGATTAAATCACTGACAGAGACCCCTCCCCCATCACCCAATCTCTGTGGTCAAGTCATAGTTAGTAAGCATGTTGACATCATCCATAGCAACGAGGTCAACCCCCCTTCTTTAAGCTTCAGACACATCTTTATTTCGTAGTAAAGTTGGTCTCAGCAGCTTTGTGAGTAGGTTTAAAGAGGAAACTCTTAACTTAGAACTGTTACTGCTATTTAGGGGAGAACTTTTAGTGGTGAGATCACATGTTTTGTGACTACAGCCCCTGGTTTAATTTACAGTTGCTATTATATCATGAACATAATCAGTGAATGCATGCATTACACAGAATATATGTAGATCTACTCGATGTTGGCAAAAACTACTTTTTTTGATGTTGTTCAGTTAGTCCCATCCACCATGTTTATATAAGGAGTTTCGGGGTTACTTTCACTTACTTTGGGCATGCCTGACACATTCAAACTTTTTTTTCAGTATCTTTTGAAATATAAAAAAAGTTTTTTCTTTTAACTCACTTTGTTTACCATTATTATTATACTTCCTAAATCACTGACCTTTTTCTTGCAGTAATTGTTTTTGAATTAAGAAATTGAAATTTGTGACTCAAGGAAGTGGTTTTGGTTCTTAGTCTGAAAAAACAAGAGTGATGTTAACAGAAGTCACCTTGTCACCGCAAATGTACACCAGCAATTAGCTCTCATTGTAAACAACACCGTGGTCATGATTAAACCATGCCGAACATATAAGTCACTGCATTACAGTGTGCATTCATCTTTTGCATTTATCCATGGATGTATAATTTAATAACTGATTTTCATAAAAACAAAACAAAGGGGACTGATTTACATGGTTTTTATGCATGTGAACTTTGCCAAAAAGTTGTCTGGTGTGTATATTTATGTTAATACCCAAATGCTCTGTTCACTTCAACAAATGCATTTCTAACATTATTAAATATCACAATGCACTTTGTTTTTAGCCAAAATCTCCAGTGGGCATACAAGACCTTGGGAGAAGCCAAGGTAATAATAGAGAAGCGAAGCAGTACATATTGTTCTGAACAGTGTCGGGGTAACACATTGCAAGCAGTGCGAGTTACGTAATATGATTCGTTTTTTTCAAGTAACTAGAAAGTAACTTTAACTTTGTAGTAAAGTAACACATTACTTTTAAATTTTGCAACAAAATACAAGGGGCTGTATGCACAAAACATTTGATCTCACCACTAAAAGTTACCCTAAATAGAAGTAAGAGTGTGGGGAGGTGTCTCTGTCATTGCTTTAATTATACACATACTGTAGAACGAGGTATCATGTTGCCATACTCAAATAAAGTGTGTGTGTGTGTGTGTGTGTGTGTGTGTGTGTGTGTGTGTGTGTGTGTGTGTGTGTGTGTGTGTGTGTGTGTGTGTGTGTGTGTGTGTAAACATGATGGTTATCGTAGTTCTATAGTAATTGTGAGAAGGCATTTACTCATCTCACTTGCACAAAAAATATACAGTAAATTAAATACTTTGTGTATTTAATCTCACTTTATTATACAATGTATTTGCTGCTGACCTTCGATGATCCAATTCAACCATACCAATAAGCAGAAATTAAATTACTTTATATAAACATTACATTTGTGTTTCTTTTTTTATTTTTTTTTAAATAACGTTGAAGTAAGAGTGTTGAACTTTCCTCTCCTGCATCCTATTCTTCTGCAGTCCAGAATAGTCCAAAGGTCTGTGTGCTCTACTATACAGGCGTGAATTTGCATTTCCGTTCATTTTTACTTTTGGTGTGAAAGGGCCTTTACATTTGCTAAAAATAACTCTTTAAGTACAAGCAAGCCAAGCCTAAGTGAGAAAGAATAATGCAAAGGTAATGTGAGTGTCTCTTTCTTAATTGAAGTGTGTGATTTGTGTGCCACTAGTATCACCTTATTTTCAAACAGGTTTCCCAAACTCTCCTCCCATTGGTAAAATAACCCGTAAAAATTAATAAAAAGTAACTAAGTAATGCAATTACTTTTTTAGGGAGTAACGCAACCTTGTGCCACATTAACTTTCCTCAACACTGGATCTGAATATGTGAACTTCCAGATAGTCTAAAATAATACTATCAGACATTGAAAAATGCATTTTATGTAGGCTATTTGCATGTTAAAGGCCCCCTAAAAATAAAATATTTAGTTTTTTTAGCTTCTAGTATGCATATTTCAGCCTTAAGGTTATGAATAAGCTGTTGTGTTCCAAAACAATAACAAAATTAGCATTTAGGAGATATAAGCATTCAAAACTTACAGTCTCTCACTTCTGTTAAAATGGATCACAGATTTTTATGACACCGCCGCATTCTTTAGCTTCTCATCACATCTTCTGTCCAATCAAATGCTCTCTACAATCTAAAGCTCCGCCCCCTATGCTATAAATAACACCTGGGCAAAGCGACCGTTGACGCATCACGGATTAATATGGGTTGGAGATGTGTGTTCGGTTGCTCAAACGCTTGAGTTTTATTCCGTTAACTGTACGTTGGTTAAGAATGAAATGGCTAGAATTTATTGAAACCTCTACTATTGAATTCAACATATTCATCATCAGCGCTTGGACTCGCTTCCATGGTGCTGTCAAGTACGACTTGCAGTCTGTGAGGTAAACTATACGCTATTGGCTGTTTGAAAAGGGGGAGAAGCCATTCAATATTTCCCGCTTTAGCTTCCTGTTTCAGTTTTTACGTCAACGGCACTTCATTGGGCCTTTAAGTACAATATAATTTATTTTGTGCCTTCTAAAATATCTCAAAAACATTACAATTATGTTCTGTTTCATCCTGTTTCCCCTGTGTCCTAGTTTCCTGTGTGTTTGATATAGTCATTATATTCACCTGTTGCCCATCAATTAGCTCATTAATCCTTGCATTAGATCTATGTATTTATATGTGTTTTCCATCATTCCTTGTTTATCTTAATGTTTTGTTTGGATATCTCCCTATTCTCCTGAGTTTTGTCATTAAAGGCGGTTATCTTGATGCTCCTTCGTCTTCGTGCTGTTTACACACGCAACCTGTGACACATATATGTTGTCTATAGGACTATATGTATAGTTCACCAAAAAAAAATTTCTGTGGAGCACAAAAGTAGACATGCATAAAGCTTTCTATCAGTTCATAGTGAGCCAAATCCTAGTGAGAGATAATATTTTTCTTTTTAATCTATGGCTTCAGAAAACTTAGCACAAATATGGACCAATTTTATGGTTTTTGTTTAAATCTTTTTGGAGCTAGACAGCTCACTATGAATTGTCATTGTATGGCAAGAGCTGTGTAACAATTCTTTAAAAAATGTGTGATAAAAAAATTAAATATTATGGCTTTGCAATGACAAGCAGGTGAGTAAATGATGTTAAAATTGTCATTGTTTGCCGAAGTATTTCTTTAAGAAAACCCTATATTTACTGGAACTGAGCAATCACGGATTACTGCAGCTTGATTCACAGCAAACACATTTACGTTCTGGCAACATCTGTGGCACGCTGCATTTCTACTATGGCAACGTCGCTGTCTACGTGCTTGCAACATTGTAACAAAATAGAATAGTAAGACGCAACAGGGCTGTAGCAACATTGCTGTGCGACATTCAGCAACAGCGAGACGACGTCCAGACAATTAATTTTTTTAATGCTAGATATAGATATCTAGATATTTAGCATGCCATGTTTTGTGGTTAATTTTTAATTAGTCAGACCTACAATGTACACTTTGAAGAGTAAAAATGACATAGAAGGTTAGCTCACTAAATTTTTATTAAAACTGCATATGGTAATCAAATTGCACTTCCAAAAGTCAAACATTTGTGAAAAAAAAGTAAAAAACTGAATAGACGAATACAATTTTTTTTTTTAAAGTATAATAAATAAAACATAAAAAGCAAAGGCAGATCAGAACCTTTAATGAACAAAACCGGGTTCTGTACATGGCAGACAGGGGAGCGTATAGTCGAAAGCCGGGCGATAAAGGTCGGTAACCGGAATCAGTCCAGGAAACTTTTCCAGAGGATTGATGCAAGCCCAGAAATCAGTAGGCAGGCATAAGTCCGAAACCAGGACAATCCAGGACCAGAGAGGGTGGCAGGCACAGGTAAACTTGGCAGAGAACAAAGCAAATCGGAGCTTCACATGACAGGACTATGAAGGGGGTAATGTTAACTAGCATGAGTAGACATGAGAAAATCTAGCAAAGAAACGAATGAGACTAAATAGCAGACAAATCAAAGGAAAAAATAAACAGGTGTGCCAGCGGTTACACACGTTTTAAAATGCTTTTCCCAATGGTAAGGATATCTGCATACTAAAAGAAATATAGCTAACGTTAGCATACACGGTACTGTAATTTACACAAGATCGCAAACTCCATGAATTATCAGCTAACGTTATTCTGTCCCTTCAGTTAGACAGAACAAATAAATGTCACATTAGACAAGGAAGTTGTTGTCACGGATTGGCCAGGTTCTTCCACCACAATCACCCAACGATCACAGTCACCTGAGTTTTAACAAGAGACACCTGCACCCCATTAGCCACTCTGCTTCATAAGCACACACCACACACCTCTCATTGTCCGGGCTCGTTCATACGAAGCGGACTTATAGTGCTTCTCTCTACGAGTATCACTAACCTATCTACCCTGTGTTAACTTACCAGTTCTCTGTGCCGATCCCAGTCTGTCCAGATCATCTCTGCCGTGGTGTACGAGCCGTAAGCCTTTCAGTCCAGTCAAGGGGTGCGTGAGTGTGTGCCGTCAGCCTGTTAGCCTCTTCTCCACTCAGGATATCTCCTTCCGACGTTCCTGCAAAGGAAATATCCATTATCCATCCACGGACTGCATTCTAGTATTATCCATATCTGAACTCTGTTACTCACCCATTTCTGCACGTTGAAGTATCCTGAAACTCTGCTGTTTGAATTAAGCATTATCATCACTACCTACCTTGTTGTCCGACTGCTTCCGTAACAGTTAGCCCGGACCAAGAGACAGTAACAGCATGAGTGTTCCAGATCCCTTTCAAGAGCTGGTGGATTCGTTGAAGAGGATTTTAATATCTTCTCCTACCATCGCGCCTCCCGCACCACCGGCACCGCCAGCGCCACCACCACCGAGCACTTCTTCGGCAACCGCAGCTTCCAGTCCCATGGCCCGACCAGCGCCCTACTCTGGCGGGGTGGAGGAGTTCAACGGATTTTTGCTTCAATGCTCTCTCATATTTACCATGCAACCCACTTTATATCCTACCCACCAGTCAAAAATAGCATTCATCACATCGTTACTCACCGGTCCAGCTCTCCAATGGGCAGAAACGATCTGGAGGCAAGCTGGTCCAGCCATTAGTTCTATACAAGCTTTCGTTTCTCACTTCAAGGAGGTGTTCGGCCAACCTGATGGGGAGATATCAGCCGGTGAGCAACTTTATCATTTATCTCAAGGAAAGATGTCGACTCGTGAATATGCCCTTCGCTTCCGCTCTCTTGCTGCAGCCAGTGGATGGAACGAGCGGTCCTTACTGACCACCTACCGGCTTGGTCTCACACCCCAACTCCGTCTACAACTGGCCGCTTTGGATGATCATATGGGGCTCAAAGTTCATTCAACAATCCATCAGATGCTCAGACCGTCTACAATCTTATCAGTCCCATTCTAATGTTACTGCACTCTTCCGCCCATCTGAAACCGCCAGCCCTCCAGAACCAGAACCCATGATTATCGACTCTGGTAAACTCACCGCTGCTGAGCGACAGAGGAGACTGAACCGGGGTCTATGCCTGTATTGTGGAGCCAGTGGGCATGTTCGGTTAAACTGTCCAATTCGTCCCATACGAACATCGGTGAGTGTGTTTCATATTGATGAAGAAAAAATGCATCCTCTCACTTCTTGTGTCCAGTTAACCACCCAGACATCCTCTGTTTCAGCCCACGCTCTCATCGACTCCGGGTCAGCAGGGAATTTCATCTCGGGAACCCTCTGTCGCCATCTCCAGCTCCGTACCGAAGCTTCGTCAAATGTTTACCAGATCCAACCCATAACCAAGTTCATCACTGCACGTCCACGTATTCACCAGAAATGTGAACCCGTTATGCTCCAAATCGGAGCACTACACAAAGAGGATATTCAGCTGCTGGTTCTGGAGGGAGCCAATGTGGACATCATCCTTGGGCGTCCGTGGCTGGTGAAACACGAACCCATCATCTCTTGGGGCTCCGGGGAAGTGATAAAGTGGGGCAAAGAGTGCTTACCAAGATGTTTTCCGGTTCTTCCACGTCCGATACCGAATCCTGTTCCAGTCTATGTCACATCAGTTGAAAGTCCTCTCGAGAAACAGTCCACGGAAATTCCTGATATCTACTCTTCTTTTCAAGACATCTTCTGCCCCAAGAGAGCTTCCCAGTTACCACCACATCGGCCATGGGACTGCGCCATTGATCTGATTCCCATTACTCCTTTGCCCAGAGGTAAGATTTACCCGTTGTCACTGCCAGAGACCAAGGCCATGGAGGAGTATATACAGGTAGCTCTCAATCAAGGATACATTCGGCATTCCACATCTCCTGCAGCATCCAGCTTCTTTTTTGTTGCCAAAAAGGATGGAGGGCTGCGGCCATGCATTGATTATCGGACTCTAAACCAAGGTACAGTCAAATTCAAATATCCCCTTTCTCTCGTCCCTGCGGCCCTCAAACAACTTCGCTCTGCTACCATCTTCACGAAGTTGGACCTCCGCAGCGCTTACAACTTGGTGAGAATACGAGAAGGGGATGAATGGAAGACCGCTTTTGTGACCCCTACTGGTCACTATGAATATCTGGTTATGCCGTATGGTCTGGTCAACGCCCCTTCCGTGTTTCAAAACTTCATACATGAGGTCTTCCGGGAGTTTCTGCATCGCTTCGTGGTCGTCTATATAGATGACATCCTCATCTACTCACGGAGTGAAGTTGAACATCGTCACCACGTTGCGGAGGTCCTCCACACACTCAGAGATCACCACCTCTTCCTGAAGGCAGAAAAGTGTTCTTTCCGTCTCCCCTCAGTACAGTTCTTAGGATACCTCATTGACCGTCAGGGGGTTCGAATGGATGAGAAGAAGGTCACTGCAGTAACTACCTGGCCAGAACCCACCACGATCAAGGAACTTCAGAGATTTCTTGGATTCTCCAACTTTTACAGACGTTTCATACGAGGTTACAGCCTCATCACCACTCCACTCACCAACTTGCTCAAAGGTAAACCGAAAAGTCTCCTCTGGACTCCTGAAGCGGCCGCAGCCTTCCAATCCCTCAAATCTGCCTTCACACAGGCACCTCTCCTGACGCATCCAGATCCTGAACTTCCTTTCGTCGTGGAGGTAGACGCCTCGACTTCCGGAGTTGGAGCCGTCCTTTCTCAACTTCACGGGACACCTAAATTACTCCATCCATGTGCCTACTTCTCCCGGAAGCTTAACCCGGCAGAAAGAAATTACGACATCGGCAACCGTGAACTCCTGGCCATCAAACTCGCCCTGGAGGAGTGGCAACATTGGCTGGAAGGTGCCACCCATCCATTTCAAGTTATCACTGACCATAAAAACCTCCAGTACCTCCGGGATGCGAAACGACTTTGTCCCCGTCAAGCCAGATGGTCGTTATTCTTCTCAAGATTCCACTTCTCCATTACTTACCGTCCTGGTCCTAAGAATGTCCGTGCCGATGCTTTGTCTAGATTACATGATTCTACAGAAACTCCCGAGATAACCACCAACATTATACCCGAAGATATCATCATCAGTCCCATCGAATGGTCTACTCCTCCAGCCGTCGCCACTCCTATCCCACGACCTCTGCCGGGCTGTCCACCTAATCGTCAGTTCATCCCTAGGTCACAACGGGTGGATCTCATTCATACCATTCACACCTCTCTGGGCACTGGGCATCCAGGGGCCAACAACACTATCTCGCTGCTATCCGAACGCTTCTGGTGGCCAGGTTTGGCAGGGGATGTGAAGAGGTATGTACGAGGTTGTAAGGAGTGTGCAATGTCCAAAAGTCCCAGACATCTACCTGCAGGAAAGCTCCTACCCTTGCCAATTCCTAACCGTCCCTGGTCACTCCTAGGAGTGGACTTCATGACTGACTTGCCTTCATCGGATGGAAACACCTGCATCTTCGTCATAGTAGATCGATTCTCTAAGTTCTGCAGGCTATTGCCCCTAAGAGGTCTTCCCACTGCCCTGGAGACTGCCGAACTTCTGTTCAATCATGTTTTTCTCTATTATGGGATCCCAGAAGACGTTGTATCGGATAGGGGACCCCAATTCATATCCCGGGTATGGAACTCCTAGGTGTGACAGTCAGTCTCTCCTCTGGCTACCACCCCCAGACCAACGGCCAGACGGAGAGAAAGATCCAGGAAGTGGGACGGTTCCTCAGGACCTTCTGTAATGGCCACCAGAACTCCTGGAACCAGTTTCTGGGCTGGGCAGAGTATGCCCAAAATTCACTGCGGCAACCCACGACCGGCCTCACACCATTCCAGTGTGTTCTTGGATTCCAACCTCCCCTATTTCCCTGGGATGGTGAACCATCTGAGGTTCCCGCAGTGGATTACTGGTTCCGGGAGAGTGAGAGAGTTTGGGACGAAGCTCACCATCATCTGCAAAGGGCAGTACGCAGATCTAAGACAGTCGCTGACAGGAGGAGGATTTCGGGCCCAGTCTATGTTCCGGGAGATAAGGTCTGGCTCTCCACTCGTGATATGCGTCTGCGTCTGCCCTCCAAAAAACTTAGTCCCAGGTTTGTTGGCCCTTTTACCATCCTGGAACAGGTCAATCCCGTCACCTTCAAACTCCAGCTACCACCGCAATACAGAATTCACCCCACATTTCACATTTCTTTGCTCAAGCACTTTCACGAACCTCTGATTCCCTCTACAGAACCAGGCCACGAAGAGGAACCTCCTCCCCCCTTGATGCTGGAAGAAGAATCCATCTACTCCGTTCGAGAAATCCTGCAGTCCCGACGTCGTGGTGGTCAATTGGAATATCTCGTCGATTGGGAAGGATACGGACCAGAAGAGAGATCATGGATCCCAAGAGTCGACATTCTAGATCCCACAATCATGGAAGAGTTCCATTCCAGCCATCCTCAATACCCTGGACCTTGTGGACGAGGAAGGCCACCACGGCGCCGGAGACCTCGGCCCTCAGGAGCGGGCCCGGGGGAGGGGGGGTAATGTCACGGATTGGCCAGGTTCTTCCACCACAATCACCCAACGATCACAGTCACCTGAGTTTTAACAAGAGACACCTGCACCCCATTAGCCACTCTGCTTCATAAGCACACACCACACAACTCTCATTGTCCGGGCTCGTTCATACGAAGCGGACTTATAGTGCTTCTCTCTACGAGTATCACTAACCTATCTACCCTGTGTTTACTTACCAGTTCTCTGTGCCGATCCCAGTCTGTCCAGATCATCTCTGCCGTGGTGTACGAGCCGTAAGCCTTTCAGTCCAGTCAAGGGGTGCGTGAGTGTAGGTTGTGTTTGAATAATTGTGTATCTTATTGAGCTGAGGTAAATTAAACGCAATACTCACGTATCCCTGCTCGATGAAGAATGAGACAGCCCAGCGGGCGGCTGATTCACGCTTCAGGGCAGTGACGAGTACATGTAGTCCAGTGGTTGTCCAGACACCCTAAGCACAACCTTAAGCAATGGCCCAGAAAGGTGGTTCAATGTCAACATTGTGACAACGCTGCAACAACCTTCACCACACCATGTAGTTATAGCAACCTTTTGGCCATGTTGTTAAAACGTTGTTAGAAGGTTGGGTACATTGTGCGAACGTTCTGTGTTTGCTGGGTTACTTCAGCAGATCTCACTGTATTCGGGTTCCTGTTGGTTGCATAATAACCAAAATATTATTATACCATATTTCTACCTATCTTTTTGTTGTTATTACTACAAGATAACATGACATGACTCACGGTTCTCCCTCCATTACAGTCATTTCCTACTTAATATTATGCATATCTTGATTTAACGCATTAATACAGTTTGTGCAATCTGTTGAGCTTACTGCTCTTATTTTATTTTTAGAGCATCTTTTTTTAGTCAACGTAATTGCTGTTAACATTTCTCTGTATAGACTATGTCATTGGTTTTGTGTGCTTTGTTTGAGAAATTCAATAACATTGTTCCCTATTTAGATTTGTTGGTAATCCAATACTTGTCACTGAATACGGATGGTCACTAATTGGTTGTTAATTTAACTTTAAGCATTAAAACATTCATTATATAAAGTGCCCATTCATCACTGTATAATGGACACAGCAACAGAGGAAGAACCACTGTGTTATGTAACTAAGAGACCTCTATCCATGAACACATGCTACTATTCACAGTTTCATAATGTAACATGTGTTCCTTGCCAAGTTTATAGTGAATTTTGAAAACACAAAGTGGTATTTCCACTTTGTCTGGTGACCTTTATTAATATGTCACAAAGGTTTACTTCACTTGCTGATTGCTATGAAACGGACTGTATGGAGCATGATGCTTTAAAAGCTGCTTAAAAGTTTGATGCTAAAGATCATGCAGGTTGTGCAGCATGTTCTGAATCTTGATAAGAATCTTTAGAAGACTTGCCAGCACTACCCATATACAGAACAATATTAGCGTGTGCTATAGAAACAATGCTGAGTGACATTTGACACTGCAGTCTGTTTCTTAGTAAGGCTCCCAGAGGAGGAAATAGGGGCATATCTATAGATATGTGAGACGACAAACCAAATTCAGCGAAAAACCAAATCAGTCCACATGATCGCCGACTTCCTCTCCAACGCAGAACACGCTGTTCTCAATGACATTGTGTTCTCTGTTATGCAACCCTTTGACAACGATGGGGAACAGTGCCAATCAAAATGCTATAGGTATGAAATCATGGTTTCTGAAAGTTCCTCATGATCTCTTATAATGTTTTTTTGTTGGTATCCCAAAGGAACAAAGATTAAAAAGATTATTTCACCTAAAAATTTAAATTCTGTCATCATTTACTCAATCTCATGTCATTCCAAACACAAACAGCGTGATTTTATTCTTGTGGAACACTAAAGATGAATTGTAGAATTTTTATCGAGGTGACTCTTTTTAATACAATGAATCTGCAAAATGACAAACAAATATCAGTCAGACAAAAAAAGACTTTTATAAAGCTTGAAATCTCTAATTACCATTCATTATTGCAACAACATGAGGGTAAGCAAATAATGTTACCCGAAAACCATTCATAAGGTGAAATAACCCCAAGACTCAACAGCTTTTCGAGACGGTCAGGGATGAGTTCAAATGGTGTGGCCTCTAAGATTCTTTATTGTAGTGAAATAAAAAGTAGCAATATTGCAGAAATCTTGTATTTTACAGCTGTACATTGGGACTACATCAAAATTATTCTGTTACCAACATACACTATTTATCATATTATACAATTTAATTGTAAATGTCTATTTACATAGCTTCATGCTGGCAAGAGTTTAAAATGATTCAATATTAGCATATAAAATCACTGTAACACTATGTGTCACTAAATTAAACAGTTGAGCTTAACAGTTGCAGGTTATTTTAAAGCTGAAGTCTGCCATTTTTCTATGTTAAAATATGTTCTCCTATCCCAGCTTAACTGTAGAGTCAGCTATAAGGAAGCCATTTCAATGGTTGATTTCCCCGAAAAGTGTTTACATTGTGGCACTATCAAAACATTGCTCTGCTTGGTTGATTATCCTGACCAGGCCAACATGGCAACAGTGGATCAACCAATGATGGAAGTTTGGGGCAGGGCTATCTGACTGATGGGAGGAGAGTTTGGGAAACCTTTTTGAAAACAAGTTGATACTAGTGGCACACAAATCACACACTTCACTTTTAAATCTTAGCAGGAGTTCAGTTTTACAAGAAACACTCACACATAAGATTCCTTAGCATAGGAGAACTCCTCAAATACAGGCTGACTACACCTGCGGGACACTTTGTCGTTCCTCGTCTGGGATACCGACTCGGACATTGCCCTCTGCCGGAATGAAATCGGCTGTGGTTCTACAGATTGAACATTTTCTGTGAATGTTTCTATGCATTCTGTGGGTTCGTCAACTTTGCAAATGTCCAATAGGTAGTCGTTCATAGAAATGGGACGAGATTTCCTCCCCAGCTCTCTGGCGTGTTGGACTGTCATGGCCCTGTACTGTGGAGGGGCCGGTTGTGCTCCGGTCTGCAGCGCCTGCTCATAGGATGGGGGGCTGCATGGCATACGACTATCCACCTGTTGGAAGACTTCGATGGCGGAGAGAGGCCGTCGACGCCGGACAAGCTCATCAATGTTCTCTGTCTCATTTTGTGAGTCTTCTTGGAGCGTTTCACAAGGGAAGGCAACTTCCTTCTGAGATTCCCCTTTTTTCAGACTGCCTCTGTTAAATGTAAAGTTTCCAATGCTTTTGGCCCTCATTGAGAGGGACCGTCGGTTCACTTCAACTTCTCCTTGGTTATGTCTAGACTTATTCATAAAGGATGAATGCCTAGTAGACTGGCTTTTACGAGGGCTTACAGGGGATGGCAGTGGTGAGGTGGTTATTGATTGCTCTGAGAGAGTTGAGGAGCAACTATCAGAGGAACAAAACGATGGGCAGGAACCAGCCTTAGATGTTGGAGATGACACATTGATGGGCATGTTCAAACTCCCAACCACTTTCCTGAGAGACATATCAGATCTTCTGTTCTCACAGCGGTGGGGATGCAAGAAGGAGTCATCTGAGTTCTGCTTCTTGAGTGGTTGGCTGTCAAAGTCTTCCTTCTCTGTCGAAAAATCATCATGGCTGCGGGCAAGTTCTCTTAAGCCCATTATGGAGCTAGAAGGAAAAATGGAGGGCTCAGAGCACCGGCGATTGAAAGGGTTTGTGAAAGCATCAAATATAGCGTCAGAGGAACAAGACTGAATGTCAGAGCGTCCTATCTTGCTTAGGCATGGGCTCCCACGTGGCATCATGTTGTCCTCTTGAGTCTGGCTCTCAATTTCCACACAGTCACAATCAACATCAGGATCTGTGCTGTCATATGCTGAGTCATGCTGGTGGACATCGAAGGATATATCAGGGGACATCAAGGAGACTGAATCTGTTGAGAATAAATCAATATTAAAGGTCTGCGTGGCTCTGTCACGCTATCAAAACAATGCTCTGTTAACTCGAGCATACCAGCCAGCCCAACGCAGCAACATTTGCTCTACCAATGAGGTTGGGGTGAGACTATCAGTGTTGCCATTGGTAGAGGGGAGACTGTTTCCTGCTGAAAAATTCAACCTAACATGGTAGCTGTGTTTTAAATCATGGTAGCTGGTCTAACATGGTCTTTAGCTGTTCCAAGCTAATTATTAACATTTTTAAGCTGGTAGATCTTGAAGCAGCAACAAACCAACTAATAGTTCATCATACCAGCTCTAGATGGTCAAGCGGATATTTGGATATTTGAAAGCTGGCCAGCTTGGACCAGTTTAGATCAGCTAAAAACTAGAAACCATGTTCCAAAACACAGCTACTACAGTAGCTTAAGCTGGATTTTCTAATAGGGATTGATGTAATGCAATTCATCAGAAACATCACCTTTAAGGCCGTTTTCTAGATGCAAATGTATTAATACCATGCAAAGTTTGGTGAACATTCTGTTGAGAATTGAGGTTGTGGTCAAACTCAAAATCATAAATCGAGGTCTTGATAGGTTGGATATTATTTATTGAGTTTGAATAAATGACATAATATAATTTATTGCAATATGGGATACAATGGCCTCATGTCTCATCAGAAAGGGCTTATCAATGGTGCATAGATCTTAAAGTACATTTAGGAATTTTATTTCAGTTCGTATCTAAATAGTTTAGATGTATTTACCTGACTTGTCAATGGGGTCATCTTCCTCTAAATCCCCAAAA
Source organism: Siphateles boraxobius (assembly GCF_051911475.1). NCBI lineage: Eukaryota > Metazoa > Chordata > Actinopteri > Cypriniformes > Leuciscidae > Siphateles > Siphateles boraxobius. The sequence goes on along the minus strand of NW_027509208.1, from coordinate 22,517,658 downwards.
AGCATCAGGATAGTACGTCCAAATACCTCACAGCAATTTTCAATTAGGAACTGGATAAGTCTTGTTACCTGAAAAAACAAAATAAAAATAGTGATGTCAATTTTATAAAATGTGTTGAGTTTTGTGTGCAACTCAGTGTCACAGTGTTTTTGGTGCTGTGGTTTCTTATGCATCTAAACCGCACCATGCATATTACAGTGCCAAGTTTTGATCTTAAATCAACAGATTAGTCAAATCGAAACTGCAGAGGTGGATCATGAAAAAAGAAAACATTGAGTAGACTTTTGACATATATTCTTGCTCAAACACGTTCCAGGCTAAGCTATTTCTATGTTTAGAGCTATAGGCTCAACACCAAGGCAGACTCCAAGAAACAATTTCATGATATAGTATAATAGATTATTTAGAAGTGTCATTTAAAAAAAGGAAAGGAAAAAAAACTCCAGCCAAGTGTCTGACCTTTTCTACATCATCCCTGTCTAGGGGCTGGCTGTCACGATGCAGCAAGGTTGGAGCAATGCACACTGCCAGGTTCTTGGCATCCATTTTGTTGGTTTCTGAACGCTGACTGATGTGGTGAAACAGGCACAGCAGGTGCTGCAGGAGAAGACTGTTTGCTTTGGGCAACTTCTCAGCCATTCTGAGAGCAGAGAACAACAGAGAAAAAACAGTAAGGTCCTTTTTCTATTAACCACTCTTCATATTTTAATTTTGATGAGGGAAGAAGGACAAAAACAGAACCACCTTTCTGACATTTTGTGGCCAGACTTCAGCTTCCAACTTCCCTATTTACAAATCTCCGAAGAGTACATAGAAAGCTCACAGAAAAGTCCCGTTTCAAATCACATCTGTGCCAGGGACTTTTTTTAATAGCCCACACATCTGCTCGCTGTTTTCTCACTACCATCCACGCTGTAACTACAGCGAGGTCACAACTACAGCTAGGTCACAAAAGAGAGTCCTACTCACCTTCTCAGCTCACTTTGAGCATCCTCTGTCCTCTCTTTCTCCAGAGCACTGATCCAGCTTTCATAGTGCTCAAATACAAGAAGGCCTCCAGGGAGTTCCCTCAGGTAAATCTGTCAGTACATTAAAATGAAAGAAATGACTTATTGCTTAACAGACACCTCAGAAATAGAAGGGATGTTGATAAGAGACACACACAGGCAAAGGCTGGGCCTAACGCAAACAGTGTATTATTCACCTTCAACAATCCAACCAAGAGTGTCACAGGCAGGGCTTCCATGTCTACCTCGGCCCCAGAGCTCAGCTGATCTCTGAGGATATTCAGGTTTTTGCTGCTGCATGGGACTCTGAAAACACCCTCAGTAAATGGACCCTTCCTGAACAGCAACATGAGTGTTTCCTGTTGGAGGGCCAAAAACATGAGAAGCTTGAGAAATATAAATCTTCTACCGACTATAAAGGCTGAAGTTAACATGCAATTGATCCTGGAGTCAAAAATGTGCCATATTTACTTTCTTTCTGGTGCATGTTATTCTAAAGAAAACAAACAAAAAATATATGTCTTCATAATCTCTCATCAAAATGTGTAATCAATTTTTCTATGACCAAAGGCCACTTTACTTTTCTGCATACCATAAATTTCCTCCGTCTTTTGGCAAGGGGTTTGACTAATTTTATAAAAACCTTCTAAAACTGCTGTTGTTTTTGCCATATTTTTGTTTCCAATCAGAATTATCTCAAAAGTTTTTGATTGAGGTCTGGATAAGTTTAGCAAGAAATTACAATGTCTGTCAAAATAAACATCACGTGTTCTACCGAATGCACCTGTGGTGATGTTTTTGAAGACAGATTGCTATTTACTTGTTCTTAGACAACAAATCATAAGATAATAATACATCAATAACACACTGACGTACAGTAATTGGTTTTGGAAGTGTGGTGTCATCTTGTAGATGTCGTCCAAACAGCAAGTTCTTGGCATTAGATTCAGGATAAGCAGGAACACTTGGGTTTGGAGAGCTTCTCTTCAGCTTAAATGTGAAAAAGTTCCTTTTGCCTCCATTCTCTGTTCAGGAAAAAAAAATACAATATAAGCATTACTTCAAATTGAACAACAGTTTATCAAAGATGTATACTACTAGAACTTAAAACTGTGTTTTCACACCTTTGTTTTCTTGCACTTTTATTTTCACACACACTCAGTTTCACTGTTTTTTTTTCTTTTTTCTGGCGGGCATCTAACCAAACATGTGGTTTCGAACAGCCATTTTGGCTAGTTTAAACTCACCAATAGGCTGCTGTGAATGTGCCTCCTGGTTATGAAAATGCTTTGGGTGGGTGGAGATTTTGCCGTTGCCCTGGGAACAGGCACATGTTTGTCATGAGCGCATGAAGGAGTATTAGGGTGTGACTTCAAATTACACACATGCAACTGTCAAAACTACGATATATTTGTTCATTCATTTCTAGCATCCTTATTTTTGTTCTGTAGTAATTTTTAAGTGTAATTGAAAGTAACTCGCTTAGAAAGAATGTGTTTGCCTAAGGTTAAAATCTACTGTGAATTGGTGAATATAAGAAAAATTTAGAGCTCACATCAAAAGGCAACTCCACGCCAGAGTCCATCCCAACTCCACTTAGAGTTTTATTCTGTAGGACAGAGAAAACAGCAAAATAAATGTCATTTGATTATCTGTAAGGCAAGACCCAAAGGTATTTCCATACAGAGACCAAGGCTGAGGACTTACATCATCGGAGATAAAAGGCATAGAAGAAAAATATCCCATTCCAAGCATTTATGCAGTTTGACCCTTGGAAATCTGATCACTAATGTTTATGAATCAGTGACAGAAGAACGCGTACCGTGGTATTGCCACTCAGCACCTTCATGAGGACGCTAGGCGGTGGGGAAGTGCTGCCTGCACTCGATCTTGCCTCTGCAGTTTTCCTGCAATGGCATTTGAAATTGCAACATTATCTGTTATGTGCCACACATATAGTGACTTAACAGCAAGAAGTTCACCACTGGTAAACATACTAATAGACTTCTGCATCTGTAACTGGAGAGATTTGCATTGACAGTGGGGTTCAGAAGTCTAAATCCCCTTTTTAGCATAACAAATCGAATTAACCTTGAATTTCAGAATTAAGTATGTTCCCCTTTTGCATTTATGATATGTACTAAATGACACCTCACCTGTGTAAAGTTTCCAACCAGTGATCCTTTAGCTCAGGCAGACTGCAAGTGAGAGAACAGCATGGTGTGAGTTAGTAATCCACAGAGAGAGTAGAGCGCGTGATTATGTTGTGAATATGAAGAGACCACACACGCTCGACCTCTTTACAACAGAAAGGGCAGGAAAGTCTCAGTGAGTCATGAGTACAGGAAGCAGCATCACAGCGACAGCTACCACTTCCTCATTTCAGTGTGGCTAAGCGACAAGTGGAAAGTTTGGCTGTACGACTTGCAGTTCATTTTCAAAAGTTAGATTAGGCCTAATAAAACGTGTAGGTAGGAAGACTGTGAAATGTGTGTAATCATTTATATTTTTGGAATAGTGTGAAGTATAGATGCTTTCTGCAGGAAAGATGACTAACATCTTATTTTTAAATTCTGCCTTTCGCTAATCTTGTTTTAGACATGGTTATAGGTGCATAAATGTGAGATACACATTCAAAGCTATCTGAATTATCCACTGTGTTTTATAACCCTAACATTTTATTCACAGTTAAATATAGTATTCAAAAATGTTATGCAAGATTTAGTTACTGAATGTGCCTTGACCCAATTTTTTTTTTCACAGGTGAGGTGTCACAGACCCCAGTGTGATTTCTCAGAAGTGTAGTACCCAAGACTTTTTTTGAAGGTCTCGCTCTTGTCTCAGTCTCATCCGCGTTTGTACTTGATCTTGTCTTTGTCTCAGACTAAGAGGATTCGGGATTTTGTTTCAAGACCATGCAGTCAAAAATACAACTGCGGGGATATAACTTAATTGTCAGTGCATTTTCTGATTTATTTACTATGTAATTTAATAATTACTTCTTTAAAATATGGTTACTGAATATGCTGACAAACGGTTTCAATTTATTTTGATGGTCCTTTACTATAAGTACCGTTGCACCTACATGTCTACTATCTGTTAGTAGAGTATTAGTAGACTGGTAGGGTTAGAAGAAGTTGACATGTTGTTGCAAAGTAACTTATAGTCAGTAGAATGTCTGTTGGGGAGCATCACAATAAAGAGTTATCAGATATTAAGCAGACAGTCTACTAATACTCTAATGAGAGTTAGTTCACAGGTAATTGCAAAGTTACTTATAGTTAACAGAATGTTCAAAAGACCATCAAATTAAAGTTTTACCTGACAAGCATCTAAAGTAAATACGGTATATACTTTAATGTTATTCCTATTGAAACTTGTGTGTCATGTATTTAAATATATTTGTAATTACACATCTGTAAAGATGAAGTTGCAATTTAGAATATTTAAAATAATTAACTTTAAATGTAATATTCAATAATAAAATACAGTAAAAATGAAGTACCTTACATGTTCTTTAGTATGATAGTCAACACTGAAAATAAGTATACTTCTTTAAAGCATGACAAAATATTAGGTAACACTTTATTTTAAGGTGAATTAGTTACACATTACTATGCCCAGGCTAATAACAGCAAAGTATGCATTAAAACCAAACCGTAACTCTATATTAAGAACATAGTTACTCGGTTCTTATTTGAATAATTACAATTACGTCACCTTAAAATAAAGTCCACATTCTACAAGTCCACATTCAATACAGTTAGTACCCATCATCATAAAGTTCTTCCATTTAATGGCTTGTGTCAAAAACTCCATATTCATGCTGAACACCATAAGTAGCCTAAATGCAATATTACTTATCACATACTCCCTACATCTTCCTCTATAAGATGACAATTTCTGGTTGCCTATTCTCTTACATGAAGGGTTTCTACTTGTTCAAGTAGACTTATTCCTGAGTGGTGCAACCAACTCCTAACACCTGTGAGAACACCTACATACCCCACTTTCAAATGCTTTGAAAAACACCTACTCATCATCTCACAATGACTGCATCGTCCTTATACACCTGCTCAAATTGCCCTGCACTTGTCATCATACACTAGCATTAGCATCCTGACTACGTATTGTTTTGGTTAGCAGCCTAGTTTCAGCGTCAGACAACATGCCCACAGACTACCCACATGCTTTGCTCTTTGTTACATGATCGTATGAACATGTTCTCATGAGTGATCAGTCTTGCTCCTGGAGATCTTTCTTGCAGAGCCTAGTCCCAACCACTTTTTTTTTCCCAATAAAAAGTAATTTAAAAAAAAACTCACCGGAAGGACACCAGGCACAGAGAGACAGACCAAGCCAATACGATGGAAATCCTTAGATCAACACCTGTCTCTTCATCTTCTGCCTCCTCGTCATCATTTTGAAAGCTGCACACCCACAGGTCCTTTAAATCAATTCTGTGTTTCAGTCTGTAACTTGCATTTGACCTGTAAACACAGAAATATATATATATATTGTCTTGTTATGTTTTGCAATATGGTAATGATCTCCAAGAACATTTAGAATTTTTATTGGCATAATGTACAGTCAACTTGTCGTAAAAATTCTATGACTCTGACAGGGTATCTGTGCAGTTGTCTATGAATGTACATAATGTATACTGTAACATATGAATTGCAATGTATAATTGGCTTGAGGCCCTATTGTTAGGTTTTCAGTCTGTTTTATGGACTTTTAGTTTGTATCACATTTTTTCATGTGTTGTGTTTCATTTGTTCCCCATTTCCACATGCTGTATTCCAATTCGCCTATACTACTAATACCACTCGCTAAAAGTATGTATATAAAAATACATACTTTTGAGGGTGTAGCAGAAGAGCAAGCTTTAGGACATACCATCACATCAATAAATTGTGTCTTTAACAGGCGCTCTGTCACATATTTACATGCATTTGTTCACTGTACATTGGCCTGTCAATCATCTTGTCACAGTTAACATCCTCCACATTTATTTTCATTTAATTTCCTACCTTATTGGAGAGAAAAGAAGTAGCATGTTGATCTGTCAGTCATGGGTCTTTGGATCAGGGAACTCTCCTCATATTTTTGCATAATGATCCATTTAAAAGTTAATGACCAAACGGATGCAGATAACATTATTTATTGTTTTTTTTACCAGGTTAAATGTTGATCATTAGTCCCTCAAACCCCTTTATCTAAACCTCTCTACTTAACCTTCAGTCGTGGAAATCCGCCATGTTTGTAGTTTTTTTAAACACTTTTTATTTGTGTTTCTTAATTGAATCCTTCTCCAAAGCGCAATGGGTTGTAGGTAATATTAGCCATTAGAGTGTGCATGGATACACACATTTAAAAAATCTACTGGAAATATAGACCATCTGGGGACTTTTGGGATACTCTTATCAACATGCTATGCTTTGGGACACACTTATTTTAATCTCACATAGGCTACTAGCATTGTTACTGATTACATTCATCACCTGTTTCTAGCTGAGTTGCTCATTATCTTGTTTCCCTGTGTATTTATATGCTCTCAGTTTCCTAAGACGTTGGGTCGGTATTATCTTTATGTTGTGTAGCTGTTACATTTGCTCATATTTGCCTGGATTATCATCTTTGTTTTGTGTTTTGAGATTAAAACTTAAAAGTTGCAGTTAGATCCACCTCTCCCTCATCTTCATTGTCTATCTGCCATAACGCCTTTTGATACAGCAATAGGTTTTTAAAGGGATAGTTCGCTCAAAAATGATATTTCTGTCATCATTTACTCACCGTCATGTCATTCCAAACCCATTAAACTTTCATTTATCTTTGAAACAAAAATGAAAATATTTTTAATGAAACCTGAGACATTTAAAGTCATGTAACCAAAACTTTGATGCTTCAAAAAGTTAATAAAGAGATTGTGAAAGTGATTCAATCAAGTGGTTTAATCCAAGTCTTCTGAAGAAACACACTCCTTTTATAATGAACACATTTAATTTAAGCTTTAATTCACATCGATTAACTCAAACCTTGTTTTAATTGAAGAATCTAGTAACAAATCTATTCACTAAAAATCGGGGAAAATAATTTTTAGTTCAGCCTATCTGCCTCTTTGGCCTTGGCCCAAACAACCAATCTTCAAGACAAAACTGAAACTCATAAGCATATATTTTATATGCTCATCTTAAAAAAAAAAGAAAAAAAAAAGAAATCCTTGGCAACATTTTGCAAATTATTAAATCAGATTATTAATTCACAAATTGTCATTACACTTCATAAATGTCCAGGAAAACTTTAAAGTTTTTATAGTGTTTGGGAAAGTACTGTAGTGGTTTTTGTTGCTATTTACTGTTGTGGAAGAAAAAAAGCACCTTTTACTCCAGGGTTTCATGTACATGTCTTGTCTAGTTCATAGTTTCATTATCATGTTCAGTTTAGTTTAGTTTGCATTGTTTGAGTCCTCATTCATAGTTTCTGCCATGGTTTCTGATTGAGTCACACACCTGTTTCTTATTTCGTTCTTTTGTATATTTAAATTCCCCTTGAAATCCAAAAATGTAAATTTTTTGTTTTTTAGTATGAATATATTAGCCTTACTGTTATCTGTAAGCAAATGCGCTCCAAAACAATGACAAAATTCGCATTTAGGAGATATACAATTTTAAAGGGGTGGTATAATGCCCCTTTTCATAAGATGTACAATAAGTCTCTGATATCCCCAGATTGTGTAATTTTTAGCTCAAAATACCCGACAGAGTATTTTTTACAGCATGTTAAAACTGTCCGTTTTTGAGGGTGAGCAAAAACGTGTTGTCTTGTGTGTGTCACTTTAAATGCAAATGAGCTGCTGCTCCTGGCACACAGGGCGGAGCTTCAATAGCTTGTGTGTGTGTGTGTGTGTGTGTGTGTGTGTGTGTGTGTGTGTGTGTGTGTGTGTGTGTGTGTGTCTGTGTGTGTGTGTGTGTGTGTGTGTGTGTGTGTGTGTGTGTGTGTGTGTGTGTGTGTGTGTGTGTGTGTGTGTGTTTGTGTGTGTGTGTGTGTGTGTGTTTGTGTGTGTGTGTGTGTTAGCAGCGCCGATTACCTCACGCAGACAAGCACTAACATGTCAGAAACTGTTCTGCCTTTTGTGTTTAAACTGGAGTTACAATGATGGAGAGACTCAAGAAGAAGTGACAACATGTAGAATGGAGTAGGACGTTTCTAAATGGTTAGTTGAGGAATTTATGTAGCTGATGTGGAGTTAATTATCTTCAAGTCATTGATTAGCATATTCTGTCATGATAATCTATAAATCGCTCGTGTGGGAACTGTTGTAAAATGCCTACAGAGTGACATGCTATTGATCGTGTTACGTACTGTATTGCAATAAATGTGAAAAGACAGATGTGACAGCTTGAGCAGACTCACAAATGTGCTCTACTACAACAACTCTTCCTCTTCTCAACATGGACTGTGTGTTCCTGGGGGCGGGGTTTATGTACATTTTAGGGTTGGTGATGTCACTAACCCGGGAGTAATGTCGTGTAGTCCCTACCAGCCGTTTGTTGTAGTCCTTAATAAGCGATTTCTTTAAAAGCAAATCTTCCTTTGCTTTGAACTTTGAGCGTTGTAACTTTATATATTTATAATGTTGGGGGTGGAGGTTCATATTTTAGAGAGCATTTGATTGGACAGAAAATCTGATGAGAAGCTGAAGTGATTTTTAAAAGTTTCTTTAAAGGGGTGGTTGATTATGATTTCACTTTTCTAACTAAAGAAAAGGGAAATCATAATCAACCACCCATTTAAAACTTACAGTCTCCAACTTCCTCCAACTTCAGCTTCTCATCAGATTTTCTGTCCAATCAAAGGCTCTCTAAAATATGAAGCTCCACCCCCAACATTATAAATAGAGGCTGAAGCTGTGGCTGAAATCGGTCGCTTGTTCACGGTTCACACAATTACTATTTTCTATATGGCACATACAGTATAACACTATATAGGGGATAGGGAGCGTTTAAGACTGTGTAAATATGCTTTCCATTGGGGCGAATTAAGTCTGGTTTCACGCTGATGTCACGTGAACCGCCGCAACCGCACACTCTGTTCCTGTCCATAGACACAATAGCACAGAGCGGATCATATGATCGACTCACTGCAGACCAGAAAACGTATCGGATGCATTTGAATTCTACACAGAATGCTGTATTTTTAAAGCGATATGGCTTGGCAATAGAAACAGCACTCACAAGTAGAAGAGATAACACCAACATGAATTACACCCTTTTCCTCAGCATGATTACATTCACTGTTGCTTTAGTAACAGTTAAATCTAAAAGGGGAATCTATTAGACTGTGGCTGTCCAATGTGGCTTTGCCACTCAGGCCGAGCTGTGATATAAACGTGGCTATTTTTAAAAAGGGGAGGAGCTGATCTATTTGTCCTGCCCTGTCTTCCTGTTTCATTGGAAATTACTTCAACACACTGAATAACCCTGCACGTTTCAAGGCACTTCAGTGGGTCTTTATGCCCTCAGTTCTTTCTGTTCATTGCTCGGTATAATCAATATTAATGTGTAGTGTGTTTTGTTATCCTGGTGTTTATTCAAAGGACATTTCTGTCAGGGCCACTATCGTCAAATACGATTGACAATTAGCATACAGTTTGGATGGGCGGTATTATTCCGTTCTGGGCGAGAACTCCCAGCGCATCCATGCAGCCTAGCATAGATAAGAGCAGGGAGAGCTATTTTACCCTTAGGGTAAACAGAACAGAACCAACATGAATGTATGCAGATATCATCCATTCAAGATTTTAAAGGTGCAGTGTGTGACTTTTAGCGACATCTAGCGGTTCGGTTGCGAGTTTTCACTAAGGGCTCAGCCCACCGCTCACCCCTCCCTATCGAAGAAGCTACGGTGGCTAAAACGGGACAAACATCGTCGTCTGAGACGGCAGAGAATAGCCAGAGTAAACCAAGTTTCTGTACCACAGTCCATTATAAACCACATCATGGATAAAGTTTACAAAGCCATAGTCAGGTGAGGATCAAGGGTCTTAATACGTAATATAATAATAGTAATTAGTTGATTGTCTCACGAACGTAATCAGCACATTTCTCCCCACATAGCAAACCCATAATACAGCGAGGGAGAAGAACCACATTAAACTATGCAACTATATATTTTTTCTAACAGGGAAGTAAAAGTTTAGCTGGCTAATATGAGCTGTTACTGTGGCTGAGCTGGTTAAAGCGTTAAGCCTTGTTTATACTGGACGCGTCCGCATGAGCCCAAAGGTGCGTGCGGCAAAAATGACGTGATTGTAACAGGGCGCGCGCCTCCGCATCCCCTAGACACCACACAATAGGCTTTTTTTCTCTGATTTTGGAAACTCGATCGAATTAAAATGCTTCCAAGATCGACAGATTGGTGATTCCTGTAACTATTTTACGGTCAATGACAAGAGTACTAATCAGCTGTCTCACGAACGTAACCAGCACATTTATCCCCACATAGCAAAGCCATAACACAGCGAGGGAGAAGAATTAAGTTACATGAAACAATCCAACTACATATTTTACACCACTGACAAGGGAAAAGTAACGGTGTTTATGGCTAGCTTCTAGCTTTCTGCGGCTTCTCTTTCAAGGTAGTGACGAAACGCGCTCTGTAACGCTTTTTGTTCGCTGTCGGCTACTGTAGAAACATGACGTCACAATATGTCGACCTTCATAGAAGGGGATTCCCGCCCCTACGTAGATATAAATGCCTCATTCTAAGGTAATAAAAACATTACGGTTTATTAAGTAAGTTCTTTATACACCACTGAACACATAGTTATGGATGTCATATTGCATTTCTGTTAATATATACTCAAAATTTTTACACATTGCACCTTTAAAGTACTGTACAACATTTCGAGAATTTATTCTGATTCAAGAGGAATCAGAATACCAAATCCTGACTGGGCCAGAGGAGGAGCTGGGGACGGGGGAGGGTAAATAGCTCCTGAGAAACGCGACAGCTGCTGATAATACTGTAGGAGCTTATATATGTAGGCTACAGTGATAGGCGTCATATTCCTATAGGTAGACGTGGATCAGCTGAGAGTCAGCTGATGCGAGCTTGACTAATGTTACCTGTCAGAACTGACGCTACGCTTGATATTTTTTCATCCTGCATCATTCTCGTAATTTGGATTAAGTCACACTTAACCGTGACACAGGAGACCTTTATACCTGATGAAGGCCTATCTTAATCATCATCCTCATCATCACCATCACCATCATCATCACCACCATAAGATTAGACCAAATTTGACTGTATCATACCCAGTCTTCAACATATTTATTATAAATATTATATTTAATTTCACTATATTAATATACTATATAACTTAAAAGTGAATAGTGAATGAAACATAATGCAGCGCCAGCATTTATTTTAGATGCCACATTTAGAAAAAAAAGGAAGTAGCTGAATTCCCCTATTTCTGTGACATTTTTATGTCATTAGGTGTGACTAAAGGACGTGGTTTAAAAAAGCTGTAAAATCCTGAAAACTAACATTTATATGATCACACTAAGCCTTAAGAAACCAAATTCACTCGGCCATTTGTGCATTTTCTGTGTTGCTAAAGTTATGATTTAATACATTTTTGATTTGTTATTTTTGTTCCTGCAGCACCTCTGATAGATTGTTAAGCAATGGGTATTGCATAAACCTCACCATGGGTCCTGCGTTATGTAATAGTAACGGTTCTCTGCAGATTAAAGGAGCTTCTAGTGTTTTAGCATTAGATCTTGGCTCACTTGTTTTGACCATTAAAACTCATTGGAGTATTTGATTTGTTTCTTCTCTAACTGCAGCTGAGATTATTGGCTTTCTGAGATCCCAAATGGGAGTTTACACAAGTGTTGACCGAATGGCTGAACAATCCAAGCATCCAGTCTATTCTCTCACATCAAGGTCAGACAGTCAATACAGGAAGAACCAGTCAATACAGAAGTAGCAGAGATACTATGTATGCAGGAGAGTGATAATCAAACCTGCATTAAATCTCTGTGCTGTCTAGGGGTTCACACATGACAACTAAACAAGAGCTTTCCACAACCCAGCTAGTGCACAGAGACATGTGCCAGAGATGTTCAAATTGCTGCCATCAAGCAGCTTTAAATAGTTTTTTTATTTCTTTTTTTATTTTGTTTAAATTTTTTTGGTCCAAACCCCAAAATATAATTTAATATATAGTAATTTTAGATGTGATTACATACGTAGTTACATACATAATCATATTCAGAATACACAATAAGTGCATTGAATCAAAGACACTTTATTTTGATGGTCCCCCAACACACAGTGGCCCTCATTTATCAAAAGTGCGTACACCAAATTTCCAGCGTACACCTGGCGTACACCCAAAACCAGGGTGACTTTGATATTTATCAATATGGATGTTGGCGTACGGCACGCTCAAATCCTACGCCAGGTCAGGAGGTGGTGTACATGTACGCACGTTTTGAGTTAGTGCGGAAATGCGCAGAAAAACAATTCCTAACACCACAAAACGCACTGACAAACTAAAAGATATGAGGAGCTCTTTTCCAAAACGCGATAAACGCCATTTTTAAAAATTAATTTGTATTTTATTTCTATTAATAAACTAGTGTTGTGTCTGCAAAGATGAAATTGATGATCAGCATCTCCATAGTGAACGCGCCTATAGAGAGATTAGCCTATTTATTTTCGTTTATAATTGTTTAGTTTAAAGACATTTCAAGCTTTCTTTATAGATATATTTCTCATGCCTGTGAGGCATATACTGAGTTTCGGTTAATTTGTGATGAGATGCGCTCCAGTTCATGTGCAATGCAAGGGACCGCGTCCGCGCCTCCATGCCATGACTCATGATTATATTGTCGGCTATTTGCTTCTTATTTATTAAATCCAGGCAATTGGTTGATGAAAAAAATATTAAAATTAAGATACAATTTATACAAAACGAAATTCACTTTAAAGAAAGGCTTTCTACAAAACAAAACTTAATTAAGTGGCCAAAATCATGTCTGAGCATGTCTCCTGATATATTGCGCATCCTATCTTAGCCTATGTTCACTTTTCATAATCAACATAGATGGTGAAAAACTAACATTATAATTTTTTAACAAATATGACACTAAATGAACTTAGTTAATGGCTACAACACATAGCCTAATAGTAGGCCTGAATATTGTTATCATTACTTTTTTCAAGTTTGGCACGAATGACTATTAGCCTAAATGTGTTACTAAATTATTTGAATGTATTTTTAACATTGTTGTATTTAAGGACTGTATTTGTGTGTTATTTTTAAATTATTTGTTTTATGTGATGGACAATATTGGAACGTGACATTAGAAATATTTATTTTATTTTTACTATTTAATTTATTTTACTATTTATTTTGTTTGGCTTTTATTTATTTCATGCAGTTGCACTTATTTAATTTATATTCATTTATAGTATGAGTCCCTGATTATATGTTGCATGTTCTCTTGTTGTTGTTGTTTTTTTTAGACAAAAAATGGATGGATTTATAGCGTTTTGAAAAAGAAAATACAATTAACTTTGAATTTATCATCAACAATATTGTTGTTTGATTTAATCATTATTTTTTCATGATGGTGATGTTCTCGATCTCCAGAGAAGTGTCTCCTCTTTGCCGTCTTCCGTGTGTCCATGGCGTAAAATGAGGGCGTGGGGGAAGCGGAGACTTGAATATATAGGGGCGTGTTATTCTAATGACGATCGTTTTCAGCCGAGGCATTTATCAAGGGCAGGTATTGCGTATACCTGGATTTCAAAGGTACGCACAGCTTCATAAATCAGGCGGTGAGAGGAGTGTAAGCATAATCTTTCGCCAACATATACGCCCGTTTCTACGCAAGAATGACAAATGAAGGCCATTCTGACTATAAGTAACTTGGCAACTACAAGTCAACTTATTCTACTAACCCGAACCCTAACACCTGACCCTAATGTGATGTTTTCAACCTGTGTTTCCCAGTCTTATTCCATGTTTTGTAGCCCCTTGTTGTGTTTAATGTTGATTAGTCTGTCCAGGTGTTTCTTATTAGCCACGCCCCTTGTTAATTTATTAAGCTTGTCTGTGTATTTATCCCTGTGTTTAGTTCAGTCTTTGTCAGTTCTTATCGTTGCACTATGGTGGTTGTTCTGTTCCCGAGTTTGTATTTGTGAAGTTTTGAGTTTATTTAATAAAAGACGGCTGCATTTGGATCCTGCTTCCTCCTCTGCTTCAACCAAAACGTAATACTTAACCTAACAGTCTACTAATACTCTAATGAGAGTTAGTTGACATGTAGTTGCAAAGTTACTTATAGTTAGTAGAATGTCTAATCGAAATAAAGTGGAATTTTGACCATCTAATTAGACTTCTACGTGGGGAAATCACATCACAATCTCTGTTTGCTGGGTGATTCCCATTTCATGTCAAAAACGAAAGCAACTCTAAATATAGTACACCATTTTAGATTGTAATGCACATTAGTAAACGTGCATGTTTGTGTATGTGTGCTAACCAGAATAATTCTTACTTGAGCTTGGCAATGACCAGGGCGTCACTCAGGAGGAACAGGTGTCTTTCCCTGGTCTTCCGTCCTTCGGTCAGCTGAGCACATTCATCCAGAATCAGCTCTGAGTTCTCATTGGTCAATCCCAGCACAAAGGGACACTGATCCACCGCCACCAGACATTGAGCTTCCTCCCTGAAGATCAGATAATTTCTCACTATAAACCACCAATTCAACAACATTGACCACAGATGAAGGAAATAAAAGTGCGCTTGGGAAAATCCAATAGTGTGTGGTTGCTTTGGGTGAAAAGCGCTTGGTAAAATATCAATGAATTATTCTTTGCGATGGGTCAAACCATTTTCTTACTCAGTTCAAATATTTAATCCATGTAACTGTCACATCAGCTCAGACAAGATGAAGATGCAGGGGATATTTTTGCAGCAATACTTTTGAGCGGGCTCACATGAAGATCAAGGCGAGCAAGTCCAGAAGCATCTCCATTATTAAAAGGGAAGCTGTCAGACTACCGCTTCCACATTGGCGAGGAACCAGTGAAGAGCCTAAGTCGTTGGTATGATGCCTCCCTCAAAGACAGAGAGCAAGTAGAGCAGCTCAGAAAGGAGGTAGCCAGCCAGGAGAACATCGACAGAACCATGCTTCCTGGCAAGCTGAAGCTCTGGTGCATGCAGTATGGACTACTTCCACATCTCCTGTGGCCGCAAACCCTCTATGAAGTTCCGCTCTCAAAGGTGGAGAAGCTGGAGAGACTGGTCAGCTCATATATAAGGAAGTGGCTTTGCTTTCCCGGGTGCCTCAGCAGAATTGGGCTCTACAGGAAAGGGATGTTACACTTGCCAATTTCCAGTCTGACAGAGGAGTACAAGTGCGCCAATGTCAGACTGGAGATGATGCTGCTGGATTTGAGTGATCCATTTGTAGCCCAAGCTGCCCCCATTCTGGTCACCGGGAGGAAGTAAACCCCATTGGCTGCTACTGAGCTGGCAAAGGCAGCACTCAGACACAAGGACATCGTGGGCCGAGTGCAGGGGGGAGGAGTGGCCTTGGGGACAGTACACCAGCGTGGAGCGAGGCCTCTACATCTTAGATGTAAGCTGGTGGTCCAGGAGGTATGCCGGGAGGAGGAAGCAAGAAGGTGTGCCCAAGCTGTGGCGCAGGCAAACCAAGGGTAGTGGATGGCATGGAAAGGAGTGGAGAAAAGCAAGAACTCCTGGAATGAGTTGTGGGAGATGAAGGGATTCAGGGCAAGTTTTACCATCGAAACTGCCTACAATGTCCTGCCTTCCCCTGCAAACCTAAGCCTATGGTATGCTGAAGACCCCACGTGTCCTCTATGTCCAAGTCCAGCAACACTGAAGCACATCTTAGTGGGATGCAAGACCAGCCTCACCCAAGGCTTTTATACCTGGCGGCACAACCAGCTGCTAAAGTGTCTTGCAGCAGTGCTGGAAAGTCGACGGACAAGTGTGAATGTCCTTCCTCTACCGTCATCCCGGTGGAAGCCGACACCATTTGTTCGGGAGGGCGAGGGTCAAGCTAGCCTCCCTACCACAAGACCATACACTGGGCAGCTGGGCAGAGCACGGGACTGGAAGCTGCTGGCTGACTTGGACAAGAAACTCTGCTTCCCAGCTGAGATCGCAGCTACCAACCAGCGACCAGGCCTAGTTCAGTGGTCAGCCTCACTCAAGCTTGTCTACATCATCAAGCTCACTGTGCCCTGGGAGGGGGTAGTGGAGGAGGCTTACGAAGGGAAAAGGCTGAGACACGCTGAACTTGCAGCCGATGCGCAACAACAAGGCTGGAATGCAAATATACGCCCAGTGGAAGTAGGCTGCAGAGGGTTCGTAGCCACCTCAACATCCAGGCTACTCGGGGAGATGGAAGTGCGAGGGAAGGCCCATCAGCAGGCAGTCAAAGACCTCTCCAGGGCTGCTGAAAAGGGGAGTCATTGGCTGTGGATGAAAGAAAGGACTCCGTCTGGGGCTTCAAGTGAGGTGATGGCACCTAGGGAGTGAACCTGGGACGCAGGGATTTACTGCTGAACCCTGTGGAGGTGTCGAGGGCCTATCAGCGTAACACCGAAGAAGGAGGGCACCCACTTGATAACCCAAAGGGTGTCATCACTCATTTGACCATTCCACAGAGTCTCATCAGTGCCTCAAGTATGCATTTATTGAGGGATATCAACATCTAGTCCTATACAACAGACCTTTATCACAAAAACAAAGAAGATAATCCAAACGCAATGAACGTTACAGGTTAGTAAAAAAAAAAAAAGACAATACTGATAGAGAGAACCAAACTGGGTGTTTAAAGTCCCCATGATATCAAAATGTAGTTTTTTTTGGCTTTTAGCATGAGTATGCTTGCCTTAAGTGTATCTATAAGCTAATGTGCTCCAAAACAATGACAAAATTCAGATTTTGAAGACAAAACCTACAGTTACCAACTCACGTCAATATGGATCAATGATTTGGATGACATCACTCTGCACTTTAGCTTCTCATTAGATTTTTTGTCCAATCTAGAATGTGAAGAATCCCGCCCCCAACATTATAAATAGAAGCTGAAGCTGTGGCTGAAATTGGTCACTTGTTCACACATTTAGTACTTTCTACATGGAATCCCCACTATATAGGGGATATGGAATGATTTAGAATGTGTAAATATGCTTTCCATTGTGGCGAATAAAGTCTGTTTTCACCAGGGACGTGCACAGGGGGGTTGCTCAGGTTGCCCGGGCAACTGCCCATATGCCCTTCTCGACTCAAGTTGCCCTTCCGAGGAAAAAAAAAAATCGTACAATGGCTGCAGAATTTCACATAGGCCTAGATACATTTTTTATTTTTATTTTTTTAAATCGCAAAGCCTCATTCACTTCCATTCGTGCACCGAACTTGAAAGTCAGTAAGGGAAGGGCAAACTGTTTACGTGGCTGCAGCGCTGCACGCGACCGGTGCGTAAGACCCCACAAATTACTTAAGGCCCCGCCTCCATCTCGTGTCCGTGTCAGTTAATGTGTACAACATCCATGACAAAATGAAGCGAAACTATCCTTCTGGTCACGAAAAGAGGAAGAAGAAAAAACCCATGAGAGTGAATTGCGGTGTTGAGCATCCGAGTGCGCAATTCACCTTCACTCGCGTGCAGGAAAAACAAACGAAACGCTGTTCAGTGCTGTTTATCCTCTTGCAGGATTTTATTAGCAAGCTTCACTTGAACATCACATCAGTTCACATGTTCTCTCAACTTAGAAACATGAGACGTAAAGAAAAACGTAACGTCATCACGTACATAACCGTATACCTTCAAATAAAACAATACGGGTAGTCAATACCGTAATACAATGTATAAGGGTGCAATACGTTTAACATGCGGGAACAACAATCAGGTAAACTTGTGTTCTCTCCTCTCTAAGTTTGATGTCAGCAAAGTTTGATGTTTTTCGGTCTTGCTAACCTGGGCAGGCAGTGCATCTCTTGCATCACTTTGTGCCTGACAAAAGTGAGAGTAAAATAAAAAAATTTATTACGTTTGTTTTTGATAAACGACAAAGTGCAACGGTGTTTGTTTACTGCAGCTCGGAAAACAACCGCGTCGCGTGTGTTATCGTGCGTTCATATGCGCGTGCACGAAATGAAACTCGCATTTTTCAAGCAGAAATATGTGGAGACCAGACATACTGTACAATACATGCACATGAATGATGGCACTCCCAATCAAAGTCACATTTATAAAACAAGAAACTGATTATCTAGTCTCAGTGTAGTTAAAAACTCTAAACAACTGCACTAATTATGCAAGATAGAAAGCAATGTATTGACAATTTGACATTGATTGACTATTGATTTATAGGCTATAGGCTATATTGAATTTAAAATGTTGATTAGCTGAACATACTGGTCAATATGGATGCACATCCCTCAGTAAATAATAACCATAAATCAAGAATTGCTTCAACATGCATAATAATAAATAAATAAAAATCATACTGATGCAGAAAATACCCAGGCTGTAGAGAGAACCAAAGTTAATCCCAAAAGCCAAAGCTCAGGGTTATAATTTATTATTTTCTTCTTATTTATGTTTACGTTAATATTCACTTGTTATGTTAACATTCTATAGAAAATACTCTATTCAATAAATATTGTTTGTTTGAACCTCATTCTGTTCTATATTGTTGTACTTATTCTTTGACTGTTTTGTTTAAAGGAGGGAGGATTGTATTGGGAGCACTGAAGTGTCAGGTGTGATTGTGTGGCAATGGCAAATGGTTTACATAGCTCACGGCGTCACAGGTCAGGTAGAGGGCCCCTTTTGCTTAGGGCCCCAGGGGGAGTTCAGGATCGGCCCTGGTTTTAGCAGTCGATTCTGTTGCCTACCGGAATTCCTGTTCCCTTTACGCAATCTAGTACAAATCATGCGTAGTTGCCAGTAGCCTACCATCAGAACTGAATACGAGCAAGAAGCACAACTGAATGCAGGGGAAGCCCTTTTTTCAGGTCAGAGCAACTGCCCCTCATAATTCCTGTGCACGTCCCTGGTTTTCACGTTAGTGTAACATGAACCACCGCAGCCGCATACAATCCGCTCCGACCGAATTCTGTGACAGTAGTAGGCGCTGTAATGCCGGTAGACCATGGCGTCTACTATGGTCACATAATTCGGCACAACACCGGTCCAGAGACACGATAGCACAGAACGGATCATATGATCGAGTCGGCCCAGACCACAAAACGCATTGGACTCATTTGAATTCTACACAGAATGCTGTATTTTAAAGTGATGTGGAGGAGATAAGGAAGAGAAACGGTTGGACAGACTCGGCATCAGAAACAGCACTGACGAGTAGAAGAGATTACACCGTTGCCATGCACCAAAATAAATGACCACTTTTCAGACAAAACATCCTCAACATGATTACTATTACAGTTTTGCTTTAGTAACAGTTACATATTAAATCTAAAAGGGGAATCTTATAGACTGTGGCTGTCATAAGATGTCAAATGCAGCTTTGCTGAGCTTAACAGCTCTGGCCGAACTGTGATATAAATGAAACGCTACTGGCTATTTTTAAAAAGGGGGAGGAGCTGTTCGATATGTCCTGCCCTGTCTTCCTGTTTCAGTGGAAATTATGTCAATATATATATATATATATATATATATATATATAAGGTCACATACCTTATTGGGCTCCAAGACATTCCTAAAGTCTTTCCCAACACCAGGTTTGGTGCAGAACGCCTCCTCTGAGCCAGACATCGCAGGTGCTGTATAAAGCAGACATTGTTTTATTCATTGTTCTTTTTTTAAATTTATTCTTTTCTATTACTTCAGGTTAAAACCATAGGAACAAGAACAGGTATATTTCTGTGTGGTAAAAAAGTGTTTGTGTACTGAGTCAGTCAGGCGTACTGAGCAGATGAAAAAGGCAGAAAGATGATACACATATTCAACTTCCATTTGTTCCGTAAAGACTGCTTTCATCTTCTTCCTATTGATACTGGATTTTTTAAGTTTGTTATTAAGTTTGTTTGTTTATTAACTATTGCCACGGTTGCCATGGTTGTTTATTTTGTATTTTTTTTCTTGTCTATAGGTTTTCTTTGTCTGTCAGCTATGACTGTGTTTTGGATGGAAGCACTATAAATTCGTTCATTCATTCATTCAAGCACATCATCGTGACCATTGTGTGTTTGAACTCTGTGATTGTTGTCCTGGCATTCATCCATGAATTGTGCATTGGGAGCTGTGGGTCATTGCGTTTTATTTCATCACTACAGCTGGCATGGCTTGTTTGGACATTTTATGTTTATGGTTTGGAAAAAATAGCAAAAAAGTCCTGCACACATAAAGGTTAAATAAACCTCAAATGCAAGAGAAAAAAAAAACACTTTACTGAAAATTTTTGTTCTAGTTTTATCTTTCTTTACATCCTTATAATATGCAGCCTATTTTAGCAATTTTTGTTAGCATGTTTATGCTTTGTGCAGTGCTTTGAGCACTGGTTCAATATATAAACAGCGATGGGTAAGTTACTCTAAAAAAGTAATTAATAGCTGCTAATTACATCTTCAACTGTGTAATTAGATTACTGCATTAATTACTCTCTCTAAAAAGTATTGTGTTATTTATTACTAATTCCTAATTACTCTCTAAATCTCATATCAACCTCAGCCAGCTGAACAATACAATGATAGACACGAAACAGCACTTTTAGCCCTTTCAAATAAATAATATGAAATTACATAAATTATTCTTGAGCTGACCAAGTATTTAAATGGAAATTACATTAAAAACATACTTTTAAACATTTGACATTAAATGTTGATGTTAAATCCCCTATTGTTTTATATAGAATCGTTGTAGTCTATTCATTATTTAAGAAGTAACTGTAATTAAATTACTGAAAAATTAAGAGTAATCCCTTACTTTTACAGTAATTACAGTAATTAATTAAACCCAACACTGAGTATAAGTATACTAAATCTATAAACATGTTGTAATGATTACTAGTAATAGTCAGTTGTATGACACAGCTAGTTTGCTGTCAACATTAAGTCTTAAGTCTTAATATCATGCGATTGTAAATCATTTTAATCATATTTCTTAAATTAACCATTTATCTATTAGTTTATTTTAAAAAAAACCTTTGCAAAAATCTTCTTGCACCTTTAAAAATTTAAAAATGTTTACTACTGAAGAATATGTGATGACAAACCTCGTCCACAGAATGTGTTTACAGCTAAAGTCACGTCAAGTCACCTTTAGTTATATAGCGCTTTTAACAATATAGATTGTTTCAAAGCAGCTTTACATTGATAATAATAAAATAGGAATAGGAATAAACAAAATAATGACCTAATTAGAATCGTTGCAAGCTAAAATATGCCATGGCTTATGGCTTATATAGAATTAAATAAGAGAATGACAAAGCAGTCCGCATCCCATCAGTTTACATGACAGCTTGATCAGGATTATGTATTTAAAGACAGGATATGGCCAGCTGCTTTCCTGTTTCCATAGTAACCTAGGCCAGAAGTGATGGTAAACATGCTGACCTTTAAGAGATGTGCAGGTTAAGGTTTTTTAAAGGCATACTGCATCAGAGCAGTATTTAAGGGAGATTTAAATACTCCCATTGCAGGCCATAGAAATGCACAACAGGACAATTCAGCACACTGTTTTTACTTAGAAGTTATTGATTCTGTAATCATCTTTTCAACTTTGCATAACTGCTTTGTTTTTGCACCTCCTATTGGTAAAGTAATGAATGACCTCCATTGCAGAAAACAGTCCCTGATCTTTCGAGAGCAGGTCTCATTATTTCCTATCAAATAAACAGGTTTTGAAAACCACTGAACATCTAAACTGAGGCTGAACATTCTGTTCCCTTATTAGGTCTGGACTTGGCTCAGACTGAGCAGCATTTTTCACCCTTTCTTTGTAAAAGTTCATTAATCTGAGCAAGGGTCATTTACACTTTATGCAAAATTAAACCTCCTCTTTCGTCTTCTTTTGTTTTTAATCACACTACTTGTCAGCGATCTCCACTGATTTGGTTTCTTCAATGACATTCAGACTAAATCCTGATTCACAGTGGACCCAAAAAGCATTTGGTCTCTTAGGTCACAAAATCCCTGAATGGCATTGGTTGACATACAGAATATCAAACCAGTGGCATTTGC
Organism: Siphateles boraxobius; assembly: GCF_051911475.1. Lineage (NCBI taxonomy): Eukaryota > Metazoa > Chordata > Actinopteri > Cypriniformes > Leuciscidae > Siphateles > Siphateles boraxobius. The sequence continues at coordinate 22,495,380 of NW_027509208.1, read as the reverse complement.
TAACAATTGAGTCTAGATGTTTTCTTAGAACTTTATTTATTGGAGCCATTTTGTAATTACATTTAAAGGGGAGCTATTATGCATTTTTTACAAAGTCTTTTGTTTTTGGGGTCTACTGCAGTAGGTTTTCATACTTCAATGTAAAAAAAAAACATAATTTTTTCACATATTTTACATTGTTACAGCACCTCTCTATAGTATGTCAGTAGCGCTCTGTTTAGTTCTTGTCTCTCTGAAGCGCCGAAAAAGCACACTGTGTTCTGATTGGTCAGCTGGATTGTGTGTTGTGATTGGTCAACTGCTTCGAGCGTGTTTGAGAAACATCACACCCCTTACCATAACCGCGCTTGATTTGGGGTGGAGGAAACAGCGTCTCTTGGACATGGTACCACACTACTAACCCAACTCAACCAGGCTTCGCAACTTTTTTGCGTATGCCATGGGCGGGAATTATTTAAATGAGGAATATTGTGATGTATATGTTACTGGAAGAAAACTCAAGACTACAAAGGAGTTCAGAAACAGTGTTCACTGATATAGAGAATAACATCCTTTGGAGTGACTTTGCGCTTTATAACTTTGCAGACGCTTTTCATGCTCAAACAGTAACATTACTCACTAGGGGCCAGATTTACTATAGAGGGAAAATTAGTGTGAGAGCGCAATTCCATAAAAGCGCTGATGGGAGTGGAATGTTCTGTGCGTGATCTACTGACGACGCGCAAATTAAAGAACACAGACATCATTTCCATAATGACCAACACAATCTACCAAGAGCAGCGCAAATTAGCGTCTGGATTAAGACATGCTTTTTTTGGGGCGGTAAATAATGGCACAAATACCAGTAAATTGACAAGCACAAACCTTAGTCACCTTGTGTGATTAATTTTAATACTCTCCTCCCATAAATATCGAATCTGAAAAAGAAACTTCGATCGGATCACAAGTGGACGAGGGAGACGCATAACATTTTACACCCTGTGTTTTAATCCGCCTCTTTTGTCCACTTTCAACCACTGTTCTGTCCTGATTTCTTCAAGGGGAAAGTCTATGGGCGGATAAATGTATTTAATTTTTTTCAGATCTTTCGATTTAATGGACAAAATAAGCTTGAGCAATTTACACATGAACACGTGCGAAGAAGACGAAAAACATTCGGAGAGCAGCAGTTTAAGTGTCTGCTCTGACAGCTGCAAAATCACGCTGAACGCTGTGAGTTTGTGTTAGAAATCAGGAATGGCTACCGCGGTTCCCCTAATGTTTACGAATTATGTCAGTAGGCGGAGAGCAGGCGTTTTTTTTGTGGCTGTTTGAACGCATTCGACCACATTTACACAACGAAACTGATCCAGTCCAATGAGTTTTTGAACTCTGGAAGTGGTCGAAAGTGGACAAGCTCAAAATATTTTAGACCCCGTTTACACCTGTATTTAACATAGTCCACTTGTGATCCGATCGATCAAAATGCATACCAGCTGTAAACAGGGCCATCGTGGACATATCTACTAATGTTTGACAACTAGAAAATGTTCAAATACTTTTATACATACTTGGTTTGACACAGGCCTATGGGATTCATACATAAGTATGGATTATAGTGGGACTTAAGTGTTTTAAGTGTTTTTAACAGTAAATGAGCCATACTTCATATTTTACTGTTATCAAAATGCATTTTGTAACGCCACCAAATTTGTTTGAATTTTTTTCTATCCAGTTCATTATGAAATACAAATAACGCTGTCAAGAATTTGCCAAATACAGGAATGTTGGATAAAGAAGATGCATTTCAGAAATGATTGTACAAACTGTCATTGTGCATATGTAATTAATTATGCATTCATATGTGAACAATTGAGCATTTCCTTTAGTATGCGCTTTAATATTCACATATCAGCAGGGTTCAAGAATCTCAACATGAGTCCCACTAGAGGCAAAAACTATTCAAGCACAGCATGCATCAGTTATTTAGTATATATTAATGCAACATGGCACAATTACAGAGCCTTTCTGCAACCTTCCTCCGCTCTATTGCATTCTGGGGCAATTATGCGGCCCCAAACAATGATCACTTGTTCACGCAGCCAGTGAAAAACAAGTTTGTGTCATTTGTATAGCATGGAGCCAATTTATCAGTCTGTCTGAAATTGGCAAAGGACTCTGGCTTCAAAAAGGAGAAAAAATCACTTTATTCAGTTTTATGCCATAAAATTTCAATATTTGAAACTGTATTCTTCATATAATGCGAGTCTTCAGTGTATAACAGTGAATGTATGGCAATTCAGACTCCACTCACAGTGTTTCACTTTAATCAGTACTTATCTCTGTAGGAAACATAAGAGTTCACTTTCTTATTCTCAGAAGGTAAGTAGACTATTTAATCATACAAATAATCAAACCAATTCATAAAAAATCATATAAATATAAATATTTAATAAATATTTGAATAACCTATTTAAAAAATGCTTAAGATAACTAACTAAATAATTTTTTTTTTACTGTATCACTTTCTGATAGAATCAAACTACGGTAACAAAAAGGTTTGGCATGCCAATAAGTGCTGAATGATTGAATGAATGAATGAATGAATGAATGAATGAATGAATTAATTAATTAATCAATTAATGAATCAATCAATGAATCAATCAATCAATAAATCAATCAATAAATCAATCAATAAATCAATCAAATAATTTTCTGATACAATTATAGCAATATTTATTAACATGCTAGTAAGTGCTTATTTGTAATTGGTTATTTTAGAAGTTGGTCATATATTAAAGAATAAAATAGGCCACTTAGAGAACTCAGGTGCAAAATGAACCTGGGGTGTAATAACACATTGGTACCGAGTCGACTGTTCTCTGGGATTTGTTTTCATGATCGAGTGTAAAGAGTTTTATCTCTAAAAACCGTTTAGCTTATAACGCTAGTATATGGGGCATATAATAAGTAAAAAGAGATCGCTAGTTAATACCACTAACAAGGCTCAAAATAGCCCCACACTAACACGGTAGCTTAATGAGGGTCTCTACATACAAACCGAAGCACTGAGAACTTTGCAAGTGTACAGACAGTTTAATAATAATATACTTTAAAAAGACAGTACCATCGCGTATACAGGCAGGAGCCATCTTTGGAAAACAGCCTCGACCAGTCGAACCACGAACGCCGTGCTAAGTGAGCTGAACTGTGAGATTCCAAGTCACAGTCACAATTTGATACATATCACGATACTGAACTCACGATACGATATTATTGCGATACTCTAAGACAGGGATGGGCAACTCCGGTCCTTGAGGGCCACTGCCCTGCAGAGTTTAGCCCCAACCCTAATTAAACACACCTGAACAAGCTAATCAATGTTTTCAGGATTACTAAAAAATAATTTTTGTCAGGGTTGGAGCTAAACTCTGCAGGACAGTGGCCCTCGAGGACCGGAGTTGCCCATCTCTGCTCTAAGACATGTGGTACATGTTAACAAAAAATGTACTGTTGATAAAAATGCTAAATTTGATATTACATTGTGGGTGTAAATGAATAGGCTTGGACTTGGTGCTGGTGACCTGCAATGCACAGGACAATGGTGACACCAGAATAAAAATATTCATGATTCTGAAACTGAAAATACAGAATTAATTTTAGACGAACATGCTTGCACTCTGTCACTGACTAGGCTATATATATTTAAAATAATTTTATTGTAGGCCACTTTTTACTGCTAAGAAGACATTTGCCATTATCAGGACCCATTGCATTATTATATTAAACATTATATATATAGTAGTTTTATTGAGTACTAGAACTAAAACTCTGTAAACTAGAATTTTTCTCAAAAAGAAATTTTCATTTTGGGCGAATTATACACAATACATATTGTCACTATCCACGAAACATATTACAGTACAGTAATGCATTTTTGTATTGCGATATATTGTGAAAAGATATATTGTTACACCCCTACAAAAAACATACATGCTTTGTATAATTTATACAAAAAATACATATTATTGTAAATCGGAAACTTGAGAATTATAAGCTAGACTCTGAAAAGCCTCTTTCTGATACAATCATAGATAGATAGATAGATAGATAGATAGATAGACAGACAGACAGACAGACAGACAGATAGATAGATAGATAGATAGATAGATAGATAGATAGATTGACTGAAAGATTGATAGATGAACAGTGCACACACATCTAATAATTCTATAAAACTTTGTTTATAGACCCATAAAATAGAATCATAAGAATTGGTATTTGTATTTTAAAAAGTAAGCAAAACATTTGGTATCCCCACACATAGAGGTACTCACTGGCTGTATGGGGGCAGTGGTGCCATCATAACTTCCTCTCCTTCTCATTCTGAGAGACCTTTTAACAGCACCGCCCGCTTCCAGAGTCACACACTGTTTATCCCGAAGATACTTTTCCAAAACTGGAGCCTTTGAGAAGAGTTTTCAGCACCCTGCTTGCGATCCAGTGTGAAATGAACGCTGGCTTCTCTTAACTGGCATCTTCAGCAGTAACTAATGAGCCTGAGAACAATGGAGGACAAATGGGAGGAGAGAGTGGTTCCGCTTGACCTGGACCAAACCTGCCTGCTGTGGCAGCCACTTGTTCTTTGGGCTTTTTCAGCCATGTTTGCTCTGACACAATTAAAGCTGCTGCTCCCCTGTTTACAAGCTAATGATGATCGGCTCTCACAAGAACAACGCTAGTTTAGCCGTTTAAAATCCAACAAGTGAACGAGAATGTGCTAAACTCTCCCAGCAAGCAAACTCCACCTGAACTTTCTGGGTACACAGCCATAGAGGCAGTGAGTACATGTGCAAAACAATCTTTATTTGCAGTTCTGTTTGGTGACACTAGAATTATAGCACAGAAATTAAACACTTCGAAGGATGTGCACCAAAGACATTGTTGAGACATAGACATTTCAAGTTATAATAGCTTATAGAATTATTCAATATATATATATATATATATATATATATAATCTAACACTCTGTAGCTGACTTAATGCAAACATTTATAATAATCATTTATAACTGAAACTAGAAACTGTGTTATTTTGCTTAGTGCGATAATAAGCAAACGAGGCGTGTTTACAAGTTGAACATATTTTACTCGGCAACTTTCACATAACAACCTCCAGTGCCACTCTCCCGGCTACATCTGTTTTACTTCCCGCCCGGCGTTTCCCCTCCCCGAGGCATGCTGGGTAATGGAGTTCTTAACTTAACGTATTCATAACATCACATCTTTCCCCCTATAAAGAAATAATATTCACCCCTGTAAAAACATACCCATTTTAAGGTGGTGATATATACTGTATATATATATATATTTTTTTTTTTTACTTACAACTTCCCTTTGTAAACAACAGTTTCAATTTACAAATTTTTTTTTTTTTTTTTTTTTTTTAACTAGACCCTCTTAACAGTCCATGTTGCTCTTTTGTACAACAAACAACAACAAAAACAAACTTAGGAGACTTTAGCAACTCTCAATCAACCTCTGCGGTGGCTGAATATGTCTCTTAGGTCTAGACTGTCTTTCAGCAGCTGGCGATTTCGACAGACTGGAAGGTGTTGCAGCAGCTGGTGGCGCAGGCGCCGCTGCAAGATTACTGTCAGTTAACTCCGTAGATTCAGTCGCGTCCTGCTGAACAGTCTCCTGAGCTGTAGTGTCCTTTTCAGTCGGCTGTAGTTGAAGATCTGTGCGGTTCCTCCTCAGAGACAATCCATTCTCCATCTGGATTCTATAGGAGCGTGGAGCAACTTCCTTCTCCACCTGTCCCTTTTGTCTCCATGCTCCTGTAGAGATGTCCCTGAGACGCACCATGTCTCCAGGCTTCAGCATTGGCAGGTGTTTAGCTGTTCGATTGTACAGCAGTTTTTGTTTCGCTTTTTGTTCCTCCTTGACTTTTCTGACTTTGTGTGCGCTTTTGGGTGTAAGCAAATCCTCATTTACTGGTAGGTTAGAGCGAATGCGTCTACCCATCAGCATTTGAGCTGGTGATAGTCCGTTCTGTAGAGGTGCACTCCTATAGATCAGTAGGCTTTTCTGAAAATCATCTCTGTCCTGCGCTTTTTTCATCAAGTTTTTTACTGTTTTCACTGAGCTTTCTGCCAAGCCGTTGGACTTTGGGTAGGTTGGACTCGATGTACAGTGTTGAAACCCCCATTCTTTGGCAAAGGCAGCAAACTCACAGCTGGAAAACTGGGGCCCATTGTCTGAAAACAGTTCACATGGGACACCATGTCTGGGAAAGACAGTCTTGAGGTAACTGATGACTGCCTTGCTTGATATTGACTGCAGCGCTCCGACTTCTGGATAGTTTGAAAAGTAGTCAGTGACCACTATGTAACTCTTTCCATTACAGTCAAATAGGTCAGTTCCCACCTTGTAGTAAGGTCTGTGGGGCACCGGATGACTCATCAGCGGCTTGGCTTGTTGTTTTGGCCTGTGTGTGCGACAAAGTTCACATGAAGCTATTGTCTGGCTGATGTCTTGGTTGATTCTCGGCCAGTACATTACTTCTCTCGCCCGTCGTTTACACTTGACTTCTCCGAGATGGCCTTCGTGTATCTTTTGGAGCATTTGTTTACGTAACGATGATGGAATAACAAACTTGCTCCCCTTCAACACTATGTCATTCACCACAGTAAGCTCCGTTCTGCAGTTCCAGTAGTCTGTTATGTTCATTGGGCAATCCTTTTTGTTTTCAGGCCATCCTTTCTGTATTGCACGCTTGAGTTCTTTCATCGTTTCATCTGCATTTGTCTCTCTCCATATTTGTTCTGTTCTGTCAGCTGTTACTGGCAGATTTGTCACTACCATGTTCACGTACGCCTGTATTTCTGCAGTGCTCTCGCTGTCCTTATGCTCCCCTTTATCAACTGCTCTAGACAAGGTGTCGGCGGTGTACATGTATTTCCCCTGTGTATATATAATGTGCACATCATATTTTTGCAGCCTAATTAGCATGCGTTGTATCCGCACAGGACAGTCATTCAGAGGTTTGGACATGATGGACACCAGAGGTTTATGGTCTGTTTCTACTTCAAAAGCTTGACCATAGACATATTGGTGAAAGCGTTCACATGCATACATGGTCGCTAATAGCTCCTTCTCAATTTGAGCGTACCTGGACTCAGCGCTTGTCAAGGCTCTAGATGCATAGGCAACAGGTAGCCACTGCTCGTCGTATTGCTGCAGCAGCACCGCTCCCAGGCCGTACTGTGACGCATCTGTCGAGACCCTTGTTCTTCTTTCTGGGTCATAAAACTTTAACACAGGCTCTTGTGTCAGGATCTCTTTAAGTTTTACAAAACATTTCTCCTGCTCATGAGACCAGATCCATTCATTTTTCTGTTCGAGAAGACTCCTGAGAGGTGCTGACTGTGCTGACAGCTGTGGGACAAACTTTGCTAGATAGGTGACCATTCCCAGAAAACGTCTGACCTCATCTTTGTTGTTTGGCCTTTCCATATTGTTGATTGCTGATGTTTTTCTTGGGTCAGGCTTCACTCCCTCTTCACTGACAACATATCCCACAAAGGTAAGCGTTTTCACTCCAAACTCACATTTGTCTTTGTTAAGCTTCAGATTCACTTCTCTTGTCTTGTCTAGCACTTGTCTCAGTCTCTCGTCATGTTCTTCTCGATTCGAGCCCCAGACTATGATGTCATCCATCATGGTCTCCACTCCTGGTATGTGCTCGAAGATCATGTGTATAGTCTTGTGGTAGACTTCAGGTGCTGACAAGATACCATACGGCAGACGAAGAAACCTGTACCTGCCCTCAGGTGTGTTAAACGTGCACAGTTTCGAACTCTCTTCGTCCAGCCTCAGCTGCCAGAAACCTGACGAAGCGTCTAGTTTACTGAACCATTTAGCTCCAGCAAACTGTGCCATGATTTCTTCTCTGGTTGGTAACTTAAAGTGTTTTCTTTTAATTGCTTTGTTTAAGTCTCTTGGGTCCAAGCACGTTCTCAGAGCACCTGTTTTCTTCTGCAAAACAACTAGAGAGCTGACCCATTCAGTTGGTTCGTCTATTTTCTTGATGACCTCCAATTTTTCCATGCGCGCTAGTTCCTCTTTCAGCTTTCCACGTAACGCGAAAGGGATTTTTCTACAAGGATGCACAACAGGATGCACGCTTTTATCCACACATATTTTGTGTTTTCCAGGTAGACATCCAAGTCCTTCAAAACAGTCTTTATACTCCTCCATGAGTGAGTCATGATCATTTGCCGTATCCGATGTCACGACAAACACTCTTTTGACCAGATTGAGCTTTGTACATGCCTTGAGTCCCAGAATTGGTTGTGCACTCGTATCCACGATCAGTAGCAATGCTCTTATCTGCTGGCCTCTGTGTTTGAAGGTTGCGATGCATCCGCCTTTAACAGGAACACGTTCACCAGTATATCCCGTCACTTTTGTTTTAATAGGATGAATTTCACTTTTCACTGCCAACTTTTTATAGTCTTCAAAAGATAACAGGTTTACATGAGCACCTGTGTCTAACTTGAATGGTATTATTGTCTGATTCACCTCGATTGGCACGATCCATTCCTCTTTTTCTGTTGCATGAGCACGCACCACATCTACAATGAACTCTTCATCCTCATCTTCTTCCTCACCAACTGCGTGAACTTTCTGTTTAAAAGCTGATTTGCAACATCTTGCATAGTGATTGCTCTTTCCACAGTTGTTACAGGATTTACCATATGCAGGACATGATTTTGGCTTGTGACTGCCTCCACATTTACCACATTTGAATTCTGCAGACTTCTCTTTCTGTCCTTTTTGTTTGGTAAATGCTTTCTTTTTCATCTGTTCTTTATGGACTGCATGCACTGTGATTTCACCTCTCCGAAGCTCTTTTGCTTGTGCTCGAGTGGTTTCCGCTGCTCTGCACATAGTGGCACACTTATCTAATGTAAGTCCAGTCTCTCTGAGCAATCTTTCTCTGAGTGCATTATCCACTGTGCCACAAACAATCCTGTCTCTCACTAGTGAATCTCTCAGGGTGCCAAATTCACATGTTTTGCTTAGAGTGTGAAGCTCTGCTAAGTACTGATCAAAAGGTATTCCTTGCTTTTGGTCATGGGTGAAAAACTTGTACCTCTCAAAAGTCACATTCTGACTAGGCACAAAGTACTCTTCAAACTTCGTTAATAGCTCTGCTAAAGTCAAATTAGCTTCATCCAGCTGAAAGCTGTTATAGATATCCAAAGCATCTTCTCCAATAACATGCAAAAGGATGTGAGCTTTCAATTTTTCATCTTCACCCCCTGCTCCGCTTGCTGCTAAATATATATTAAATCTTTGTTTAAACCGCTTCCAATTTTCAGCAAGATTACCAGTCAGTTGCATGGAAGTGGGTGGACTTAGCCTCTCCAATACTGAACGTCGGGGTATCAGGACTTCCCCAGCCCTCTCCTGTTGCTGTTTTTCCTCCGATTCGGGCACCAGATCCTCTTCTTCTTGTTGTTCGATCTGTCCCTCGTCCCCCGCTTCACTTCCACTGCCACCTGTAGCCATCACACGCCGTAGCAAACTCTTTTAGCATGTTGCCGTTTTATCACGTTACACTCACGCGACCGGAGATTTTTCTTTCTTTTCCGACGTTCTTCCGCGGCAAATCTTCCTTTCGTAGCTGCTCACGGCCACTTCTGACACCATGTGTTATTTTGCTTAGTGCGATAATAAGCAAACGAGGCGTGTTTACAAGTTGAACATATTTTACTCGGCAACTTTCACATAACAACCTCCAGTGCCACTCTCCCGGCTACATCTGTTTTACTTCCCGCCCGGCGTTTCCCCTCCCCGAGGCATGCTGGGTAATGGAGTTCTTAACTTAACGTATTCATAACATCACAGAAACAGCGAATGCTCTTGTCTAACATGCAACCTGTTGACAGAAAATTGTCTGAGAGGGTAATGATATGATGTCAAAGCCAGTTCTGAAGAAGAATGAGTATGAAATGTTGATAATGTCATGCAGGAAAATATGTATAACCTATTGCATAAGCTTCTCCAGTCAAAAATGCATTATCAATGACTGTACGCACAGTTTGCATGAAAATGCACCTAAATTAGAGAATGTTAAGAGAAATGAAGGTTGAGCTTCCTCTATGAAGTATGATACAGTATGTCCACCCATGAGTGGGCAAATGTGCATGCAGTGGTGTACAGTGTTTAAGTAAATGTAATTAGTTACTGTATTTAAGAAACTTTTTGGCTACTTGTAGTTTTACTGAGTATCAAAGATATTAGCAAACTTCTTCAAAGCGCATCCATCCCTGACGACAGTACGCATCAATTTACGGCGAAAAGACTTGCCCAGCCCTGTTTGTTTGAACCGCGAGAGGCATCAAAGCTTACGCTACTCCTACATCCTACGTCATACATCGTCAAATGTTATTCTTTTGGCATAAGTGTACTTGCGAGTTTTTTACTTGCGAGTGTGCCGGAAGCTGACAGGCCAGCAGCTTTATGTAGGATATGACCTCTTCTAACATGGGCCACAACCTTCTCCTGTAGTTGGATCTGCATGGGATGAACACCATTGCCTGTGTACACTCCAACATGGTTGTGGGCAAGTCTAGGGAACATAGAGAATAGTTATTTTAGTTAATAAAGTTCTAAATATGAATATTTTTCTTACATAAACGCATCGCTTCACTTCAGAAGGCCTTTATTAGCCCCCCAGAGCCTTGTGGAGCACTTTTATCATGGATGGCTTTGATGGACTAAATCAAAACAAAAACCTATTCACTCCCATTATAAAGCTTGACAGAGCCAGGACATTTTTAATAGAACTCTGATTGTATTCATTCAATTCAATTCAAATTTATTTGTATAGCGCTTTTCACAATACACATTGTCTCAAAGCAGCTTTACAGAAAGTAAATTTCGGAAATGTACATAGAAAAATACAGTCAGTTAATCATGTATTAATTTATGGCATAACATATCGCCGGCTTTGAGTCGTCTCTTCACAGGCGTCGAGTCGTCTCTTCACAGGCGTTGGGGCATCTGAAGTCTCCGTGAGAGGCTGGATACAAACTGGAGCTGACGAACGCTATTTACCTCGGGACTAGCGTCCCGAGATAACAGCAGAAAGGCAGATGGGAAATAATTAGCATAGCTGATGTTCATAATGTTAATGCATTCGAACTGATTCAGCAGTAGTATTAAAGGTTAAGCATTAAGTGAATGCTTGGTTAAAGAGATGCGTCTTTAATCTAGTTTTAAACTGGGACAGCGAGTCTGAGTCTCGAACAATATCAGGAAGGCTATTCCAGAGTTTAGGAGCTAAATGTGAGAACGCCCTCCCTCCTTTAGTGGACTTCGATATCCTAGGAATGACCAGAAGCCTCGAATTTAGTGATCTTAAAGAGCGCGATGGATTGTATGGCGATAGAGGTCTGTTAAATACACAGGAGCTAAACCATTTAGGGCTTTATAGGTCAGTAGGAATACTTTGTAATTGATACGTAACTTAATAGGTAACCAGTGTAGAGATGATAAAATAGGTGTTATATGATCATATTTTCTTGACCTAGTAAGAACTCTAGCGGCTGCATTTTGCACTAACTGTAGCTTGTTTATTGAGGATGCAGGACAACCAGCTAATAAAGCATTACAGTAATCTAGTCTCGAGGTCATGAATGCATGAACTAACTTTTCTGCATCAGAAACAGATAGCATGTTACGTAGCTTAGCAATGTTTCTAAGGTGGAAAAAGGCTGTTCTTGTAATATATGAAATATGATTTTCGAAAGTCAAGTTGCGGTCTAGTATAACACCCAGGTCTTTTACTGTAGTGGATAAAGTAACAGGACATCCTTCTAAATTAAAGTTGTATTGTAAGGGATTTTGTGGGTAGTTTTTTGGACCAATAAGTAGTACCTCCGTTTTATCTGAATTTAATAGCAGGAAATTACACGTCATCCAGCATTTTATATCATTTAGACACTCTGTCAATTTAGATAAGTTAGTGTTTTCATCTGGTCGTGATGAAATACATAATTGAGTGTCATCAGCATAACAGTGGAAATTAATTCCATGTTTTCTTATAATATTACCAAGTGGCAGCATGTATATTGAGAATAGCAGAGGGCCTAACACCGATCCTTGCGGCACTCCATAGTCTACTGAAGTTATCTTTGATTTTTCCCCATTTAAACAGACAAAATGGTAACGGTCTGATAAGTATGATCTAAACCAGCTTAATGCCTGTCCCTGAACACCAGTGTAGTTTTGTAGTCGATCCAAGAGTATTTTATGATCTATAGTGTCGAACGCAGCGCTAAGATCGAGTAGAACTAGTATTGAGATACAGTCTTGGTCAGAAGCTAAAAGTGAATCATTTGTAATTTTAACTAGCGCAGTTTCTGTGCTATGATGCGGTCTGAATCCCGACTGGAATTTTTCATAGATATAATTTTCTTGCAAGAAAGAGCACAATTGAGCGGACACAACTTTTTCTAGTATTTTAGACATAAATGGAAGATTTGAGATGGGTCTGTAATTTGCTAAGTTATTTGGATCTAATTGCGGTTTCTTAATGAGAGGTTTTATTACTGCCAGCTTGAATATTTTTGCAACATGACCTAAAAATAAAGATGAGTTAATAATATTAAGAAGAGGCTCTTCCACTACAGGTAACACTTCTTTCAGTAGTTTAGTGGGTATTGGATCTAATAAACATGTTGTTGGTTTAGATGCAATGATAAGTTTATTTAGCTCTTCCTGTCCTATAGTTGTAAAGTGGTGTAGTTGTTCTAGAGGGGCCATAATTGAGGTTGAATCATAAGACATCATAGAGGATTGTATATTTACAATTGTGTTTCGGATGCTTCCTATTTTCTCATCGAAGTAATTCATAAAATCATTACTACTATATTGTAACGGAATATTTTGCTCTGGTGATGTTTGTTTATTTGTTAGTCTAGCCACGGTGTTGAATAAAAACCTTGGATTATTTTGGTTATTTTCTATTAGTTTGCGGAGATGCTCAGCCCTGGCTGCTTTTAGAGCCTTTTTATAACGTGACATACTGTCTTTCCACGCGATTCTAAAGACCTCTAAATTAGTTTGTTTCCATTTAGGCTCTAAGTTACGAGTTTCTCTCTTGATTGCATGCGTAGCACTGTTGTACCATGGTGCTTTAGTTTTCTCTCTAACCTTTTTTAATCTAATTGGTGCAACAATATCTAGTGTACTAGAGAACATGGTGCTCAAACTGCTAGTCATTTCCTCTAGTTCATCTGTTTGTTTGGGTGCACTGAGCAGCTGAGATATGTCAGGTAAGCTATTTGAGAATCTATCTATAGTGGTTGGAAGGATTGTTCTGCCTGGTCGATAACGTGGCGCAACATGACAAATTTCAGCAGTATGTATTATGCAAGATACCATGTAATATTCAGTGAGATCGTCACTTTGCGGTATAATATTTATATCAGTTGGATTGGTTCCATATGATATAATTAAATCTAGTGTATGATTTAGACGATGAGTGGGACCACTGACGTTTTGCGTGACCCCAAAGGAGTTTAATAATTGTATTGTATTGTATTCAATACAATACAATACAATATAATTGTATTGTATTCATTCAATTCAATTCAAATTTATTTGTATAGCGCTTTTCACAATACACATTGTCTCAAAGCAGCTTTACAGAAAGTAAATTTCGGAAATGTACATAGAAAAATACAGTCAGTTAATCATGTATTAATTTATGGCATAACATATCGCCGGCTTTGAGTCGTCTCTTCACAGGCGTCGAGTCGTCTCTTCACAGGCGTTGGGGCATCTGAAGTCTCCGTGAGAGGCTGGATACAAACTGGAGCTGACGAACGCTATTTACCTCGGGACTAGCGTCCCGAGATAACAGCAGAAAGGCAGATGGGAAATAATTAGCATAGCTGATGTTCATAATGTTAATGCATTCGAACTGATTCAGCAGTTCAATCAAAAGTGGTGATGGCGCAGTGGATAAGACACATGCCTTTGGTGTGAGAGACCCGGGTTCGAATCCACTGCGAGACACCAATGTGTCCCTGAGCAAGACACTTAACCCCTATTTGCTTCAGAGGCGTGCGACCTCTGAAATATAGCAATTGTAAGTCGCTTTGGATAAAAGCGTCAGCTAAATGAATAAATGTAAAATGTAAATGTAATAAATCTGTAAACGCAGCCCCTAACGCATCATTTGTGTTATCTACGTGTATGTTAAAGTCTCCAACAATTATTGCTTTATCGACATTGACCAATAGATAGATAGATAGATAGACCAATGAGAGAATAGATAGATAGACCAATGAGAGAAAGTATGCAAACTCTTTTAGGAAATCAGCAAAGGGCCCTGGAGGTCTGTATACAGTAGCCAAGGCTAGAGATAATATGGATTTGTTTCTTACATCTAAGAGCGTAACATTTAGCACAAGTACTTCAAACGAATTAAACCTATGACCTGTTTTCTGAGTAACATTAAGAATATCTCTATAGATTGTTGCAACACCGCCGCCACGACCGATCAGACGGGGCTCATGCTTATAACAGTATCCTGGTGGAGTGGACTCATTTAGACCGAAATAATCATTTGGTTTAACCCAGGTTTCAGTAAGGCAAAGTACATTTACAATAACCGCCTCAGGTGTGAGCGATCTAATGTTTAGAAGACCTAGCTTTAGAAATTGTTTTTGTTCACTGATATTTAGATTTTCTGGTTTAATTACAATAAGATTTTTGCTAGATCCTAAACTAGATTTATTGTTTGGCCTCACTAAGCGAGGAATAGACACAGTTTCTATATAATGTTCTACACTACTTATATCAATTAAGTTGGGACAGCAAAGACTTTGATTGGGACTTTGACTTACTAGTCATATGGTGTGTAACGTCTTGGAGATGTTGTCCGACAGAACAGCCGCTCCGATTCTGCTGGGGTGCAGGCCATCAGCACGGTAGAGCCTAGGTCGCTACCAGAACAGATTCCAATTATTTACAAAGAGCAGTTTCTGTTCATTACACCATGACATTAACCATTCATTTAGAGCAAAAATCTACTGAACCTTTCTTGTCCTAGTCGGTACGTGGGAAGCGGTCCAGACACGATGATCGTTGCTTCAGGCGATGTATTGCGAACCGTCTCGATCAGGCTCCTGTAGTCCTTCTTCAGAACCTCCGTCTGCCGCAGCCTGATGTCGTTCGTTCCCGCGTGCAGCACTACAGCTCCGACGCGCTCTTCACCGTTCAGGATCTCGGGAATCTGTGCAGCGACATCAAGAACACGAGCACCAGGAAAGCAGTGAGTGCGCACCTTACGCTTACCTGAGGTAGCACGGACATGACGGACCATGGAAGTGCGGATGATCACGGCGGCATCACGTTCCGACTCGCGAAGAGGGGAGAAGCGGTTCCGGGTGGAGATCTCGAAGACCGGGAGGGGCGGGGAGGTCCTTGGTCTGGTCCTGGCTCGTGTCTTCCACTGTGGGATCACCCAGGGTCCATGGTGTTGCCTCGGTGCCGGAGTGAGTGAAGGCAGAGATGATCGCGTCCTCCTGGGCAGAGAAACGCACGGAGTAGACGAAGTCGGAGTCAAAAAGTTACTAACCACTGACTTGTGAGCATCGGCGCGTGATGTTTCAAGCGCTGATCGCCGATCTCGCAGCTCGGCTTGCTTCACCAGCAGAACACGGATCTGCTTCTCCACCGACTCCAGCTCCAATCGTACCGAAAACAGCTCGAATGTGTCCTCACCTGCACTCAGAGGTAACGTTAGACACACATCCGATAAGTTCGCCATTATAACAGATGAACAGTAAATTAGTAGTGATACTACCAATATCACTACTAATTTAGGACTGAAATGATGGATATAACCCGTATCCTTTCAGTGAAACGGGTGTAAAATGAGAGGGTCGATAGGCGCGAGGCCACGCGTGAAATGCTAAAGGCTAGTAGCCGAGATTCGGAAAGTTGGATCTAAGTAGCGATATCAAAGCAATCCGATTGTTTTTTATAAGGAATAGTGTCGAGGATAAGTTCACATGATATAAAAATAGAAAGTGCTTGTTTATAAATGAGTGGTAAAGAAGAAAATCAGGGATTAATGAATCAATTCGACGGAGCTCCAAACACAAATACAGACCGCACGCGCATGCGCAAAAACCAAAATCTTGAAGAAATCTTAATCTGAAAGAAGAATGTAATATACAACCTAGGATGGCTTCAGGGCGAGCAAATCATGGGCTAATTTTCATTTTTGGGTGAACAATCTCTTTAAATTCTCTATTTGAACTAAGGCCTTGTAACTTTTACTCAAGTATGGTTTTCAGCTACTCTTTATACCTATGTGAGTATGCACAGGCTTTTTTTATTTATTTTTATTAGATTTTAATTTAGATTGCCTACTTGTCTAATGATAAGTAGCACTATAATGAAAAAAAACAAAATCAAAACTTTAATATTCCATCAGTAGATACAACAGTAGATCTGCTGTGATTCATCAATGCTACCTACATAGTCATCAAATATTTTGTCCTTAAAAAAACTGTGGTAAAAGGGTTGATTAATTAATGCAGTAAACAATACAATATATGTTTCACGAACTGCTCCAAGACAAGAAGGTTGAGGATCCAAATGCGGTATTTATTGAACAGGGTAATCCAAAAACATAATCCAAAGTACAGGCAAGGTCAAACACAGGTGTCCATACAAACAAACACAACAAGGCAGGGAACACGGGCAAAAGAGTAATCCACGGAACAGGCAAGAAATCCAAAACCAAGACATGAAACCAGGGAGAATGCTCAGAATTACAGTGTAACACTAAACAAGAATTCACAGATAATGAATGAGAAAACCAGGCTTATATGGGGTGAGCTAAACAAGATAATGAGACACTGGTGAATGTGATAATGGATGAAGAGATGTACTTTGGGAGATGTAGTTTGTGAGGGAATGACAATAGTCTGATGTGAAGTGCCCTCTGGTGGCTCTCAAGGGCACTCCAGCTGGTGACCGTTACAATATTTAAAAAAAATTAAAAAATAATAAAATTAAACAATTAATGTAGGACAACAAATATCAACATTACTTACATATGCCATACGTAAAACAGATTTTGTAACACTAACATTTATACCAGTACAACAATACGCTTTGTTCAAACAATACATAAACAGCAATATTATACAGTAAGTAATGTATACATGTAACAGGATCATACTTTGGCAATCACATTTATTAGCATTTAAAGGTCTTTTGTGGTCTTGAAATTACAGTTCTTAAGATAACTCAGATACTCAATGCACAGTAAGCTGTGTATTGCAAAATATCAAGGTTCAGAGAAATTAAACACTTTAAATCTTAGGTTGAGGTTGGTAAGAACTGACAATCAACCCTCCGCTCACCTTTGGTTTGTGTCAGTTGTATGTTGGAGACCCAGCAGACCATGTGACTATATGGACCTGTGTTTTTTCCACTCTTGTCTTTATGTAGGATAGGACCTCTTCTAACATGGGCTACAACCTGCTCCTGTTGTTGGATCTGCATGGGATGAACACCATTGCCTGTGCACACTCCAACACGGTTGTGGGCAAGTCTAGGGAACATAGAGAATAGAAGGCTCCGCAGCTCCTGTCGAAAAGCTTTGTTGAAGTAAAAGTAAATAAAGGGGTTGTAGATATGGGAGCTTTTAGCAAAAAGCGCAGGAAAGACGAATCCTTCTGGTGCCATATACCAAGCGTCTTTGTGGAAGATAAACAGGAAGGAAACAATGGTGTAGGGAGCCCAGGCAAGGACAAAGCCCAAACTTATGCAGAAAAACATCTGTTGAATACAAAGAAAAAGAGTTTAACTACAACAACAAAATTGATGTGCAGTGAAAAGCATTTACCCACATTGTTTCAGCCCTGATCCGGCCCACATGCAGCGGGCATGTGGGACGGATCTTCTTCTCTTCATTGATTCTGCTTGTTAACAGGCTTATTAAGGCTGAGATGACTCCATATTTAATATACACAGACTTTGTGGCTCAGATAAGGTCCAGTTCTGGTTTATTTCTTTGCTCTGGCTGACATGTGGCATTACTATGGCCTGCTTGTGGCCCAGATCTGGCAAACAGGAGCGGTCCGCCCAAGGGCCGTCATTCCACGCTGCATGTGGCCCAGATCAGTATTCCACAAGTGCCAGTTGTGGCCCGGATCTGGGCCGAAACAATGTTGCTATGTGGGTATTAGGGCATTTCAGGGCCCAGTATAATGGCAGACACCTTTTTGACTGCAATAGTGGAGAAAGATTTGCTACATCTTGATTGGATCTCAGTGGACTAACACAAACAAATGTCCAATGCCATCAGATAACGATGCTAGTGTCAGGCTCATGTTTGTCTTTATTGTGTTTTCATTCATTTGCCTGTGTTTCCTTTCAGTATAGTTCCTGTCCCCTGATTAGTCCCAGTATACTGATATCATTTCTGATATATACTCCCAGTTTGGTTCTGTTTGCTGTCGGTTATTACCATTAGTGTGTGGTTGGTGTTGCTCTTTTCTCCTGAGATACTCCAAGTGGATACCTTTTTTTTAAACTGTTTATTTATTTTGGGTTAGGATTCAATTTCTGACAGAATTGTTGTTCCAGGATCGATAAAATATGTTGACTCAGGAACATGTTGCACTTTGCAAAATCACAGGTGACCGTGGTTTCTGTCATTCATCCATCATAAAAATAATTCCGAAAGTTTTGGTCTGGGAACACCATAAATCCTTAAATGCATGAATGTTTCGCCAATCATTATTAAATATTAGGGTCTTTAGAGACCCAGATCTATATCTAACACGGATGGATCTCTTTAAGCAGATGTTTTATACCATCATCACTGTCCTAGTCAGAGCTCATTACATTCAGCATCTGGCTCATATTTGCCCTCTCAACCATGTTCTCAAAACTATCATTTTCAACATCAATCTTTTGATAGCTGACAGCTTCTTCACCAAATCCACCATCAAGTGACACTAATATTTGATTGCGTTCAGTACTTGCTCTGCAATAAATCGCTGAGCCATTTCAAGTTTTTCTGATGATACTTCCTATTCTTTTGTTTTCTGCCTGCAGCAACTATGAGTGAAGTATCACTTCATCATTGTGTATTAGACATTGCCACTGTGTACAATAAAGGTGAATTGCAATTATTCAGTCATCAAATATTCAATTATTGTTGTGTAGAAAAAATATACGTGCACTCAAATCCACTGGATCCATCTACAGCGCGGAACTTCAGCGTTGCGGATGCCGGAGCTAATCGCGACCATTATACTCAATGCTCTTAACGCGGGGTTCACACCGGACGCTGAAGCGACGCGGAACGGAAAATCACGCACGGTCCGGTGCCTGGCTGTTCACACCAGACGCGTATTCTTCACCGGATGTCGACAAGCGCTTCTGCTCAGTTGTTGTTTATTCAGAGCAATTTTTTTACATCATGGGTAAGTACATAACCTCATAATATAAATACACCATGTTTCTGTAACCAAGAAGTTTGTACACTTCTTTTATTAATCCGTTGTCAAGACACACACGCAGCCAGAGAGATAATATGGTAGACAGTTATAGTAGTGTATATATACCGTTGAAATATACATCCTCTCTTCAAATTTATTACATCTATTTTCCTCTTCCTGTTTCCCAGTGCGAGTAGACAGGAGGAGAGCCCTTGCCCTATATCTTTTCATTATAGGGTATTATAGGGTATTTTAATTTGAAAATTGCTTATATTTTGACAATTGACCGGATGGTCGAGTGTTTCTTGGTGTAACTTCCTGCCGGAATTGACGCGGATCATTCGCGACTTGCGAAAAAAATAGACCAGACGCCGAAACTGGCGCTTCATGGTGCGTGCCGGTTGCGCCGCGCCTCGGCGCTCCGTGTCTGGTGTGAACGACAACATAGGTTAACATGGGCGCCGAAAGGAACGCTTGCCGCATCAAGCAGCACAGAGTACATCGTACCGGGCAGGAAGTCAGACACAGAACGGCATAGAGGATCCGGTCGATTTTCAAAATAAAACACCCTGTGGAGACCAACGCTCCGCTGCTGAAACACGTCTGAGACGCTTCCAGTGGACTTTGACTCCGAGCTAGGGACGGATCAAAAACGTGGCGCTGACGTTCCGCGCCGTAGACGGATCCAGTGGATTTTAAGGGTTACGCGCTGCCGCGCCACCTCTGCGTGCGGTGTGATTGCTCTAATCTTTTAACATGGGCGCCGGAAAAAAAAAAGCGCTGCTTACGCTCTGCTAACGCGTGTAGTGTGAAACCGGCGTAAGACTCCTCTGAATTCCCGGGGTGCTTCTCATTTCTTATTTGTGCATCCTCGTTTCCTTTCCTCGCTTCCTTTCCTAGCGCCTAAGCTCCTCCCCCTGTAGGTTGTGAGGGAAGGACGCAAGGAAAGAAAATGAGGACGCAGGAATCGAATGAAAGCTTTTTTTATACATTGGAATACTTGATCACTCAAGCGCCACTTCACAGCGTCATCAGCAGCGCTCAAAGGATCTGCCCTTATGTTGTTGAAGTTTGTTTATTTAAGAAATTCATAATGAATAACAATAAAGCAAGATACCCTGTTGAAATATGTGAGATGTGTAGTTTATATAAACTGCAAACTATAAAACTATAAATTAAAAGATTGTGACCGATGTGAAGAGGGAGGAGAATGTATAGGTGCGTCACGTTTAGTCAATAAAAAACTTCCGCATAGGATACACCTGTGTACCCTAGCTCATAACTCCTCTGAAAGCCTCCTCACTCCTCGATCCTCGACTCCTCGCGGTGCAATTAGAGAATTGAGATGTCCTTCAAGATGACTGTGCTTGATTGGTTTCCGGGTCATAGGATGGAGGACAGAGGAGCGAGGAGACAAGGAGGGATATTGAGAAGCACCCTTGGAAAACTCTGAAAGTGATCCTTCCTTCCCTTACTTCCTTCCAGTTCAGTGTTGGGGGGTAACTTATTACAAGTAACTTGAGTTACGTAATCAGATTACTTTTTCAAGTAACTAGTAAAGTAACGCATTACTTTTTCAATTTACAACAAAATATCTGAGTTACTTTTTCAAATAAGTAACGCTAGTTGCTTTTTCACATTTATTGACTGACAGCTCTCCTGTCCCCATGTTGAGAGAAATAAAGTGAGGTGTTGTGTGCATTTGCATTGAACATGCATTTACTCATCTCACTTGCACAAAAACATTCAGTATTCCTCAAAATGAATAAAAACAGTCAAATGCAATCTCAGAATTTTGTGCTAAAGTTTCATAATTAACTATGTTAAATTACACAAATATACTTTATGTATTTAATCTCACTTTATTAACCAATGTCTTTGCTGCTGACCTACAATGATCTAATTAAACCATACTAATAAGCAAAAATGACTTTAGATTAGGTTTAGAAATAAGAGTGTTGAACTTCCTTCTCCTGTATCCTATTGTTATTTAATCAAGAACAGCAGCAGCTGAAAGGTTTGTTTGAGCGGCGCTCTCTACTGTACAGTAGTAAATATGCATTTCCTTCAGCCTTAGGCTTATTCATTTAAAGGTACAAAAACTGTCGTTTTAAACTCCACCGTGGATGTATATCAGTCAGACGGGAATCGAAAAATCATTTTCATGGATGAGGTTGATTTTTTTTTATAATGAAATACTTTTTGTGGCAAGTGGCGTGGTTCAGCGCGGTCTGTAATGGGAGAGAGAAGAGACGAGCGGGAAGTAGGTCAAGTGCAAATGACGAACACCTGTGTCTTATTGCAGTGATCGGCGTGGAGAGACCGCTTATAAGCCGCGCGCTGGAACGAGAGAGAGACTGAAGAGAAAATTTGACGCAGAGAAAGAAAACCGGTGGATCCGAGCTCTCATTTTTGAACTGTTTTGTGCCGTCGCGGTTGCCACGGTGAATGCGCGTTGTGTGAGACTTTTGTTTTATTTTAATAAAGTACGAGTCCCAGTCACGCAGACCCCTGTCTTCTTCCTTCATGACTCTTGAACTTTTATTTCATTAAAATGAATTAACCGCAATAAGGTGTAATACTAAATTGGTTATCATAGATGTTACTGTATGTCAAATTCATTATTGTGATAACGCTGTGCAGTTTTACGTGTTCTAAACAATTGTTGTAAAAGTACATTCGAACATACCCACATCATTTGCCAAAATAGTGATTAATGTTTATGTATAACACATGCTATATTTATTTACATGGCCATAAACATCAGACGTGATAAACAATGTCAATAAACTAAACACAAATCTAAAGCAATAATACTTCCCTTACATAAACATAACTATTAACGAATGCTACATTTGGAAAATATAAAATTAAGCAAGCTTTGCCGACAGAACCAGCTGCAATCGGTAAAGAATAACTGTGTTCCGTAACGACTGCATGAAACAAGTTAACGTTTGTAGCTTGATAGACGCTACAACTTCCGCATTTGTCAAGGACTCCACGCAGTACGAGCGGAAACCGAGGGTAACTCGGATGTGACGCAATTGACTGGCGACTCCCAGCTCCCCCATGCTGTAACGCCCCGTTTCCTTGGTTAAAATCGCAATTTTCTCATGATTTAAAAATAGTTGGAAACATTTGGGATATTGTAAGTAATCAACTTAACAAAATATATAACACTGGCCTTGAGATTATGGGATATTGTAATGCAAAATTCTTACATACTGTAGCTTTAACTTTTGATGTGAAAGGGCCTTAACAATTGGCAAAAATAGATTGTTTTAGCTGTTATTAAAAAACAAACAAACAAACAAGCCCATGCAGGTGAGAAAAAGTAACGCAAAAGTAATGTAATGCATTACGTTCCATAAAAAGTAACTAAGTAACATACTTAGTTACTTTTTTGGGGAGTAACGAAATATTGTAATGCATTACTTTTAAAAGTAACTTTCCCCAACACTGTTCCAGTTCCTGTTTCCCTTATTTTGCTGGCCTTGTTTGTTACCATGGTCACCTTCATTAATTTCCATGTTTCGGAAAATATTTAAAGCATTAAGAGTGTCGAAAACAGCGGCGTCATGTGGCAGGTCAAATTTACAGCAGCCATAAACCTGAGAGTGCAGCTCCGTTTTATCCAATAAAGCACAAATAAAAGCCTGAAACGGTTAATGTGTTTAGTTTTCTGATAATATAATTCACATATTAAAGTGTGGCAATAAATTAAATGTAAAAATAATAATAATTAGAATAGCCTACCCTACCAACAGAGTTGTTTAGTAAATGGTGCTCTTATTTTATGGTTTTTTACTGTTTATATGACAGAATATATGATTATGATGCAACTTATTAAAATAAATAATGTTTTGCTAGATTTTTCAGTCTGTACTGGATTCAGTGTGCGGCCAGCAACCCCCTAACTTGTTTTCAAGTATACACATGGCTCTACACACCTGTGTGTAGAGCCATGTGTTTTTTTCTTCTAGTTTACACAATATATGATAATGTAGTACAGGCTATATGTTTATATATTAAAAAAAAATAGTAAATGGACTTCCCAAAATCCGTAGACTAGTGGTCTGGACTCAAACATTCCAACACGCAAAGTAAAGCATTTACCTGACTGGTAAGAAAGTGAGTCCTTTGTCCTTTGTTTTTCATTGATCATGTGTATCTCTGACATCAGTACCCGCTGTGGCACGGAGCTTCATAAGAAATTTAGCTGCAAACTCGATACATGCTTTGAAGCTTCGGTGTCAAACATATGTAATATCGCTATTAAACAAAACTGCACGTGGATCCTCTTCTCTGCCTGCTTATTTGCCTTTTCAACCATTGAATGTCTGACCGCAATGACTCATCAGTTTGCGCCAAAGTAAATGATCACTCGAGGACCACACCTGAGATTATTATCAGTTATGATCAGTGCTGCTAACACAGGAGCCTCCATGAGGCAAAATATAGAAAGTAAATAAAAGCATTTTTTTCCCTAAAGGTTGAAATTCTTTGAGTCTGATATCTTAGACCACTCAACCATTCTGATACTCACAACCAACTTTGTAAAGCTCAGTCCTATGGTGGGGGAAAAAAAATACACACACAAAAATAATTATTATCTTTATATTAAATCAAGTTCTCATTATAAAAATTATTTGTCCACGGTGGAATGAATTAAAAAATAATATGATATGTATTGCTGTTACATATATTCAAGTTCTCATTACAAAAGCTGTTTGTCAGAAGACTTGAACCCACGCCTCCATTTGGAGACCAGAATTCTCAACAACTGAGAAGGTTTGTGTCAGGCGCCTTAGACAGCTCGACCATCCTGACTCTTTCTACAAACTTTGATAAGCTCCGTCATATCACTGTCCATGGTGGTGCAGCGAATTAGCTTTATGAAATATTAATAACCAATCATAAATTGTTATAATTGATTATGAATATTTGTGTCAGTTAATCGGGTTAACTTGATGTAACTACATTAACATTACAACCAATTACTCAGTTCATCCTGTGAACCCTCAATATTGGTTATTAATTAATTTATAGAAATGTACATTTCCAGGGCATGGGAAATGTCTTTCTTACTAAGCACTACTAAGAGCAAGTAGTTAAGATCGATATGATTAGTGACTCCGGATATAAGCTTGAGGCACGGACAACTTTACGTGTGATATGAACAAGACTTTATTAACTAGACTAAACATTTAAACTATTCTAACATAGACATACATGCATACAGTTTACCAAGGGAAAGAGAGCTGAAGCAGAATACAGGAAAGCAAGAAGTTATAGCATTGTTTGAAATTCAGCAGATCAACAGCCTTGAGCAAACCATCAGTTTAGTTCTAACACGTCCTTTAAAAGGATACTTGACGTATCAAATAATGAGACTAAGTTTGATACTTGTGTAGCGTGGTGGTGGGACTAAACGGTTGACAAATACCAAATCGTATAGTGGTAAATAAATAACAAGCTGACTACGCCACCCCTCTTCAGAGAGAGGGGAAATAACTACCCAAAGTAAATAGGGCACACAGGTTCCTTACAATGGAGGGCAAAGAGACGTGGATATCAGTACAAAAGTTAATTTATTAAGTTCACATCAATAGATAAAACCTTCTGGTCACTGTAAGGCAGAATGTCACACACACATGACTCGTACCACACTGTTCATCCACAAACACGATAAAATAAAATAAAATAATTAACTGTTAAGATGGCTGAGGCTCACCCGTAGTGGGGTAGGCTAGCCAAGTATCTAATTCAAAAGTCACACGCACACACACACGCACGCCCAGTGAGGTATAAGTGGTTACAAGCGGCAAACCACACTAAGTGCTTAAAGTACCACCACCAGAAGGCTAGAAAAGCTAGCCTCCCAACCCGGGGTCCATCAGCGTAAAAAAAACAAAAACAAGATTAATGAATACACTAAAAAATGATACTAGACACAACTAATAACAAAATTCAGAGTGGTTGGTGATACCAAACACTCAACACAAGGGAACACTAACTTGTAGACAAAAAAGTTCACCAATCACAGGGCAGCAAAGTTGCAACTTAACACATTGCACAATAATCAACATCCAAACTAACCAAAAACAAAGTAAAGAAACATACAACTTAACACACAGGCAGCCAATGATAAAATGACTGAAGGGCGAGCCCACGTACACAACTTCGGCACCTGCAGCGGCGAACAGGGGCCTGTTTCAGAAAAGAGGTTAAGTGAAAACTCTGAGTATGTTAACCCTGAAATGAGGGTAACTCCGGGTTTTCTGTTTCAGAATGGGAGGTAAGTCAAACCTGAGAAAGCAGGGTAAGTCAAGCCCGTTTCTGAAAGAGAGGTAACTTATACTCAGAGTCAGTTACCATGGTAACTTACTCTGTGAACCTAACCTGGTCGAGAGCAGGTTTACTTCCGTAAACCCAGAGTTTATTTCGGTCTCCTCCCCTTTTTTAAAGAGGAAGCGGTGTTTAAACACCTCATTCATTCTTTCGGTACATTTATTCATTGCAGTTTTTTTCCCGAAGTTTTTTAATAAGATGAAGTCTATATAACTTCTTAACTGGCAACTGAAAATACAGTAGACTAGAGTTACATCATGTAGTTCTAAACAAATTCTACAGAATTAAACTTTGGCATTCACTCCATCTCCTCTGCATCTCCATCTCCTCTTCATCTCCATCTCCTCTGCATCTCCATCTCCATCTCATCTGCATCTCCATCTCCTCTGCATCTCCTTCTCCATCTGCATCTGCATCTCCATCTCCTCTTCATCTCCATCTCCTCTGCATCTCCATCTCCTCTGCATCTCCATCTTTGCGAGCCTCTTCCTTCTTTCTGTTGGCTGAGTAGAAGTCAAATGAGAATGAACATTTAATTGTGTTAATTAGACCTATGTCAAAAATGCTGCTGCACTGCAAGACACTGGATGCTATTTAGTTATTTAATATGTCAAATGTTTGTAAAGTCAGGTAGCTTACATCCATGATATGCTCAAGCCTTACCTGATTGAATTATGTTTTTATATTTCATTTTCAGCTGCTGCCATGTTCTTTTAATGCCTGCTTTTAATTGCACCTACATGAAAATTAAAATTAGGTTGAATAACATACTGTTCTTCCAGTTTTACCTCTGATATTATAACAGTTGGGTAAGTTACTCTAAAATAGTTATTAATTACTAACTACAAATGACATCTTCAACAGTGTAATTAGATTAATGTAAAAATTACTATCTTGAGAAAGTATTGGTCTACTTATTACTAATTACTTTATAAATCCCATATCAACCTCAACCACTTTAACAATACAAAAAGAGACAATAAACTGCACTTTTAATGCTTTCAAATTTACAATATACAATTGCATGAATTATTCTTGAATTAATCAGAGTGTAGAGAGAGAAGGTTACATTAAAAATATACCTTTTACAAATGTTATGTTAAATTGACTATTGTTTTATACAGAATTGTTCTATAGTCTATGCAGTATTTAATGCAAGGACATCATATTTTACTTTGTATTACAGAAGAATTAAGAGTAATCCCTTTAATTGAATTACAGTATTTAGATTACTTGGTAATTATACCCAACACTGTATAACAGTAATTAAAATGTAAACTTTGACTTGAGCAACTATTCTCTCCCAAACTAACTCTCTCGATCGCCGCTGCTGCCCTGTTGCTTAAAAAATTTTTTTGAACACTGCTGGTGAGAAATATGTAGACCTCTTTTTGTGTGGCGCTGTTACCATGTTGACTCATAATATCTGCGCTCCATTGATAATGGCTTTTTATAGTTGTGGTGCACCCGCTTAACTCAGAGTCAGTCAACTTAGAGTTGATTGAACTTACTCATTTCAGCTGTTCTGAAACCGAAAACTCAGAGTTTCCCATCTCAGGGTAAGTCAACTCAGAGTTTAAGTTTTAACTCAGAGTTGGTTGAACCTCCTTATTGAAACGGGCCCCAGATCGATGGTTGTAGAGGTGAAGACATACAACAAAAACAGTAACACAGCAGCAAGACAGCAGCGCAGTCTAAATGGATTTTATGCAGAAAACGAGCAGCCCAACGTCCACATTAAGACGGAGCATCTTCAAAAGAATCAATATCCTGCTAAAAACATCAGACATCAGTTGATTAGCTCAGTTAAATATTAGTTGAAACTTTAAAAGAATAACTTTACATACCAGTTGATCATAATGGAATTGTATAAGCGTGCGGTTGCTCACAGCAGCGTACACATAAAAACAAACCAACTGAAAGGAAGAGCACGTAGATTATTGCAAGCTGCACAAGTCTACAGTACAAACATTTACCTATAGCCTACCTGGGGGAACGGAACAGCCTGCACATCACCGCGGCGCTGCCAACCAAACACGGCCAGCATTGAATGGCGGCGCGCCTGCAACAAGGGGCGCAGCTAACAATAACGCATCACCGGTTGGCATAAACAGTCTTTAAATAGGCCAGGGACAGCGGCCGATAGGCTGCCACATCTATCACTCATGTGACAGCCACAAATAACAGTTCGGGGTCTAACCCACTCTGCCACACTTGCATGTCTCGCCCATTTGATTTAAACTGTCCTGATGCAATTTGTTGAGGCTTCAGTTGATCTTTGCTGATGTTGTTTTGATGAGAGAGAACCAGTTGAAGTCAGAGGATCTTTGGTGAATGGAAAGACAAGCCCGCAGCCTGGCACAAGTTTGGGGGTCGTTAGAAAACTTTCTACTAGTTTAGCATCATCTTCACATCAGGACTTCTCAGGAAGGACCAAGAGAAAGAGAGGGAGCTAAGGGAGCAAAGAGAGCTAAGAGAGTCAAGAGGGTCAAGAGAGAGCTGATCTTGTATTCAGTGAACTTAAAGTGTGAAGATGTCACACCCTCTGGAGGTGTGTGAGCCAAAAAGAAGTTGTCCCTTTGGAGGGAGATTTTACGACCCTTTGTGTTCGAGCAAGGCGTTTAAATCTGTAATTTCATTGGGTTTTCAAGAAAAAGAATCTTCAAGATTCTTATAATACCCATGCGTCACAAAGTTAACAAAATTTAATGTAAATTAACAAATGGGCAACAAAGATTGGAGTTTATAGAGATCAAACATGCCACACATGATTTTGGTTAACCATATTAGGCAAAGTCTGAAACATTAACCCATTCAAGTTTACAAGAAAAATAGGCCAAACAACATAAAAAGGGAAATCATGAGATGGGAAAATTAGATACATGTTTATACCTTTCTCAAGTGGTTATATATATAGAATATATAGGATTAACAGAGTTTATTTCTCCTTCTCAGAAGGAGTCACAGCCCTCTGCACATTCCCTTTTTGGGATCGTAAAAATTCTTATCAATGTAACAGGACACTGTTAGTGTCTGAGTTCTGCCAATGGTGTTAGCTTCATTGTGATGTTAGTTTCGGGGGAAGTTACACAGATATTTGTTGGGAGAGTGAGGACTATTCATTAAATACAATGAATAATGTCTGTGTGTGTGTGTGCGTGCGTGCGTGCGTGCGTGCGTGCGTGTGTGTGTGTGTGATTGGTACAGACCCTACAGTGGAATGAATTAAAAAAATATGAAGATTATTTTAATATGAGATTTATTGCTGTTAGATATAGCACCTTAGCACCTTAGACCACTCGGCCATCCTGACACTTGCAACTGCCTTTGCTAAACTCAGTCATATCAGTATCCATGGTGGAAAGAACACACAAAAAAATCTGATATTTATTTCTGTGACATATATTCAAGTTCTCATTACAAAAACTCTTTGTCAGAAGTGGGATTTGAACCCCCTCCTCCATTCGGAGACCAGACTTCTCAACAACTGAGTCTTAGACCACTCGGCCATCCTGATCCTGCCCACAAACTTTGTGAAAGTCAGTCAAATCACTGTCCATAGTGCAAAGAACTCAAAAATAACGTGATATTTATTGCCTTTATCTTAATTCAAGTTCTTATTACAAAAGGTCTTTGTCAGAAGTGACACAAACATTTGAGAATGAGATGTTGGGCCCATGCGCGAGCGGCGACCGGCGGCGAGACAGCGTTGTTGATTGAGTTTTATGTCTTACTGTTTTGTTTTGTTTTTAATCGAAGTTTATATAGTTATACCCAAGGAGTATTAAAGGACTGGTTATTAACCTGTTAAACTGCTAGCCTTGGTGTCTGAGCAACAAACATGGAGCTGATGGCCTCATCGTTTTTGTGTTTGGCGTTTTATTTCACGGACTCTCTAGGTGCGTTGTCTAATCCACCGATAATTAGATATAGCAGAGACTTTCTACTACAGTGGAATATCCCTCAGATCAACAAACCACCGGATCTAGTTCTACCTGACTTGAACCGTTACAAAGATCTACGGTGTGGAGAGAGTAAAGCCACTGGTGACCCAGGAAAGGCGGTAAGCAGGGAGGAGTTCGTGTAAGGTTGAGGAAACAGTCTCTTTCCCGTATTCCCTTACCATCCATTATTCTGACTAATGCGCAGTCTCTTCGTAACAAAACGGATTAGCTTCAAGCTCATGTTCGATTCCAACGAGAATTCAGAGACTCGTGTCTATTGGCCATCACAGAGACATGGCTCTCGGACAGAGACTCGGACACAGACATTACCATGGACGGGTTTGGTCCTCCTGTGCGCTTGGACAGAGATGCTGGTGCTACGGGCATGTCGAGGGGAGGAGGAGTTTGCCTGTATGTGAACCAAAGGTATTGCAAGAACGTCATTGTGAGAGAAAGACTGTGTACTAAAGACGTTGAGTTACTGTCGGTGTCGTTACGGCCATCATACCTGCCATGTGAGTTTCCTCAAATATTTGTAACGGTTGTCTAATTCCAACCGAGAGCCAATGCAGAAAAAGCCTCAGAAATGCTTCTACAAGTAACTCAGAGATTGCAACTTATTTCTCCCGATGCACCAATGTTAATCATGGGTGATTTCAACCACTGTTTGATGGATAAGACCTTGAGAGACTTTTAACAATATGTCACATGTCCAACCAGACACAACAGGACTCTAGATTTATGTTATGGTTCTATAAAGGGAGCATATAAATCTCTCCCTCTTCCCCCATTGAGTGGGGCTGACCATAATTGTGTACAACTTGTCCCACTGTATCCTACAGCCCTAAGAACGGGAAAAACTTTAATCAGACAGTTTAAGAACTGGACTGAAGATTTCATCTCGATTCTACAAGGGTGTTATGAATGCACTGATTGGGAAATGTTTAAAGAGTCATGTGCTTCTGTGTGGATAACATTATTCCTGTAAGGTCTGTAAAGGTATATCTAAATAATAAGCCGTGGATAACAAAATCACTTAAGGTCCTGTTTAAGAAAAAACAGTGTGCATTTCGGGAAGGTAATCTTGTTGAGTTGAATCGGTTAAAAGGGAAGTGAAATTTGAAATAAATATGACAAAGCTGCAGTATAAAGAAAAGATAGAATGGCAGTTACAAAATTGTAATTTGGGCTCAGCATGGGATGGCATGAAAACTATCGTCGGGACAAAGCCTAAAAAAGATGGTGGCAATGGAAGGGTATAGAGGTGATTTTCAGCTTGCAAAAGCATTTAATGAGTTTTATGTAATGTTTGATACTTGTGACTTTGAGACAGTGGCGCAGATAGGATTTTTTAACTAGGGGGGGACCAAGCTGTCAGCAAATGATTTAAACTCAATTCGTTATTTTGCGTAATTTGGGCTTTAACTAGTGCTCAAGTAGTTACTTTGCGTAATTTGGGCTAATGATTTGCACTAAAAAGCCATTGGGGGATTCTTATTTGAAATCATGGATAAACAACAGTGAACAAAGGTAAACAAAGGCCTACCTGATCACCACTAGCAATGCATGATCATACTATTATTTGACTAGTATGCCAATCACCCACCAAAACTTCATGTCTTCAGCAAAGTATTTTTTGTGGCTGCCCTCCTGCAGATCCTCACTTGCCTGACTAGGGCAGAGGTCTTCAATCCTGCTCCTGGAGGGCCACTGTCCAGCAGAGTTTAGTTCCAACCCTAATCAAACACACCTGAAACACACAGCTCATCAAGCTCTTCAGGATCGCTTGAATATACAAAGGCAGGTGTGCTGAAGCAGGTTGGAACTAAACTGTGGCCCTCCAGGAGCAGGATTGAAGACCTCTGGACTAGGGCCTGCCTTACTGTAATCAGAAATCGGCTGCAGGCCAGGAGGACAACATTTTAAATCGTATAATTTCAGTTAACCCTCTATACCTCTATAGAATTTCACAACAATGTGAAATACAACATAATCCTGAGAATTAATGGCTAAAACTACTATTTCAAAAATGTCTAAGAATAACTCAATTTTAAATTTAAGTGTTAATTACAAGTTTGTTGCAATTTATAGATTAGAAATATCTTTCAAATGATGTATGAAAAATTAAGAAATGTTTTTCATAGCCCATAATTTAAGAATCTATATCCTCCGTTGCTCCAGTCCATACAATAGAAAAAACATGATTTCCTGCTATAAGAGGATGTCAAAAGTTTATGTAGGCCTTTATTTGTTGTTTGCATAAACCTTGCACCACACAAATTTACTTATTATAATTATTTTTATAGTGGCTTACACGACAGTGAACATACCTCAGTCAATTTATACAGTACAATGGGTTAAATGATAAGATAAAACATTATTTCCTGACGACGATAAATTGTTTGATTTATCCAACCATTATTTTTGTGTTCGTTCATTATTTGTCTCTGTCCACTCACCTAAATGCATAGTTATGGTCTCCACATTTTGCTGTGTTTACTAAGTGTAAAAGCCTTCTTGCCATTATTGTCAGACTAGCTATTCCCCTTAACAAATCTAATCTCCCACATCTGGGAAAGTCAACAGGCATAGGATACTTACATTGTTTGGTTTTTGAAAAAATGAGGTGATTGTTTTTTGTCTCTTCATTGCCTTTATGTGGCATTTATACTGTCGATTTTTTTCAGTTCAGAAAATCACCGACTCAGCTCAGTCATAGATGGTATACCGGTCCGCCCCTACAGGCACGATTGAGGCAGCTACCAGCTCCTCATAGGACCCCGGCAACGTCACTCAGGAGTCGTAGCACACACACAGAAGAGAGAGTGTAAACGTCGGTGGCATGATGGCATCGTGTGTTTATTGACAACAGAACAGCGTGTAGTGATAACGTGGGTACAAACAAAGTAATGGTGACCGGTGTAGATTATTATTGTGTGTCAGCCCGCGTCTGCCCCTATCCGATTCTGAAGCAGCGGCGGGCCGGGACACTACTTTGGCTAATGTACATAGCGAAAACACCGGTCAATCCTCTGTTTTACCGATTTTTGTCGCCTTTCGTAGGGATAGTGAGGGGGGGGGGGACGGATCGGGTCACTATGAATCTGGGGGGGGTCATGTCCCCCCCGTCCCTAGTGCCATCTGCGCCCCTGCTTTGAGACTATTCGTTGTGAGCAGAAAAATAATTTAACTGTTAATGGATCTATCCCTTTTGCAGAACAGGATATAATTAATGGGTTGAGACATTCAAAAGCCAGGAAAAGTGCAGGCCCTGATAATACTGAGGGCCGGCTGCTTATTTCCTGTGCAGAGCAATTGGGACCAATCTTTTATTATATTTTTCAACTGTCCCTTACTCAACAGAAGGTGCCGTGATTATGGAAAACCTCCACAGTCATTCCAGTGGCGAAAAATAAAAATTCAGTAGCACTAAATGATTTTAGGCCAGTTGCTTTAACTTCATTAGTGATGAAGAGTTTTGAAAAATGTATTAAAAAAGAGCTTCTTACAAAGGTGGAAGACTCACTTGACCCTCTTCAGTTTGCTTATTAGGCCAGGCGTGAGGATGCTAAAGCTACTTTGTCGAATTTGGTACTTAAGCATCTAGAGGGAAGTAAGACTCATGCCAGGATTTTATTTGTCGATTTCTCATCCGCTTTCAACACGATACAACCTCATATTTTAGTAGAGAAGCTGTTAAGTTTTGATTTTGATTTTAGTATTGTTGGTTGGATCCTTGACTTCCTAACTGATCGCATTCAGAGAGTAAGGGTTAATGGTTTTTTATCATAGATATTGTATTCATCCACAGGGTCCCCTCAGGGATGTGTGCTTTCTCCACCCCTGTATATTCTATATACCGATGATTGCAGAAGCAGGCATGAAAACAGATTTATTGTAAAATTTGCAGATGATTCAGCTATTGTCAGCCTTCTTGGTGTTGGCGAATGCGACCATGACCCTGTGGTTGAGGATTTTGTACAGTGGTGCAACGATGCATTCTTGCAAATAAATGTGCTAAAAACTAAAGACATGCTTATTGACTTTAGGCGTAATCAAACTGACTTGAAGAGAACAACTATCAAAGAGCAGGAGGTTGATGTTGTGGAATCATATAAGTATCTGGGGTTTGTGATTGACATCAAGTTGAATTTTAATGTTAATGTGGAGATGATTTGCAAAAGGGGCCAGCAACATCTGTACTGTCTACGGAGACTGTCCAAATTTAAAGTTGTATAGGTCCTCGATGATTGTATTATATAAATCTTATATTGAGTGGTTTTAACATTTAGTATGTTATGCTGGTATGGAAGTCTTGGTGTGAAGGCAAAGACTGCTTTGGTGAAAATAGTAAATACTAGCAGTAACATTTTAGGAGTTCAGCAGAATCACCCAACTGACCTGTACAACCGGCAGGTAGTTAGGAAAGCCCGATCCATTTTAATTGTTACTTCAAATCCTCTCTATTCTGAGTTTAAGTTTTTACCCTCAGGATCTCGACTGAGATTTCCCTCTGTTAGAAGTAACAGGTATAAACATTAATTTATTCCTACTTCCATTTCTCTGTTAAATTTGGGTATGGGGGGAGTAGGTGGAAGGAATTAGTTGTTTGGGTTTTGTGTGGGTACTGTGTGTGTGTGCTTATTTTAGTGTTAATTTTTAAAGGTACATTTTAACTTTTACTGAAATTATTAATGTATTGTAAATTGTCCCTTTGTATGCTGTCTTGCTGTAAAATCAATAGCCCTTCGGGGACGTATACAAATAAAGTAAGAAAGAACTGGGGTTTGAACCCACACCTCCATTCGGAGACCAGAATTCCTAACAACTGAGTAGGTTGATATTCTTTGAGTCTGGCGCCTTAGACCACTCAGCCATCCTGACTCTTTTCACAAACTTTAAGCTCAGTCATATTCAATTCAATTCAATTTTTATTTAAATAGCACCATTAAAACAACCAGAAAAGTGCACAATGCGCTTTTCAGAAGAATTCAGAGACCAGAATTCTCTACAACTGAGAAGGCTGATATTCCTTGAGTCTGGCGCATTAGACCAGAAGTGGGATTTGAACCCACGCCTCCATTCGGTGACCAGAATTCTCAACAAATGAGAAGATTGATATCCCTTAAGTTAGGCACCTTAGACCACTCAGCCATGCTGACACTCACAACTACAACTAGCTGGGGTTTTATGCGAAAATAAAACCCCAGCTGTAACCTTTAACTTAGACAGCAGTTGTTTAACATGTAACTTGAATGATAAGTCCTCTTCCAACACAAACCCTAGATATTTGTAAGAGGAGACCAGTTCTATAGAGTTACCCTGCAAAGTGTAAATAGGTGGTGGAGAAGAATCAGTCTTATGTTTCCTAGAAAAGACCATGTATTTTGTTTTCTTATCATTTAGGACTAATTTTAAAGAAAAAAGGTTACGCTGAACTAATTCAAATGCTTTCTGCAACTTTAAAATGCAGTTTTCAATAGAAGATGCAAAACAATAGATAATGGTATCGTCGGCATATAAATGGATACTTGCTTCTGATAGATTATCACCAATATTGTTAATATTTAATGTAAACAACAGGGGACCCAAAATGGACCCCTGTGGCACACCAGATTCAATGGTGAGCTTTTCAGAGAGAGACCCCTTAATTTGCACTCGTTGACACCTATTCTTTAAATAGTTCCTGATCCAACCTAATGCGGTTTCAGAAAGACCGATACAATGTAAACGCGACAAAAGAATACCATGATTGACCGTATCGAAAGCTTTAGTCAAATCAATAAACATTGCAACACATGATCTTCCAGTATCTAGGGCGCAGGTAATGTCATTTAAGACTTTCATAGTAGCAGTTACTGTACTATGATTTTTTCTGAAACCGGACTGAAACCTGGATTGTTACTATTGTTAATTAAAAATTCCTTTAGCTGTTCGGTGACAATAGATTCTAAAATTTTAGCCACAGCTGATAGCTTCGAAATCGGTCTATAATTATTTTAAATGGTTGGATCACCGCCTTTCAGCAGGGGTACAACCAAAGCAGATTTCCGAACATCAGGAACAATATTCTGTTCTAATGATAAATTAAATTAAAAATATAGGCTAATGGGCCAGCAATGATCTCGGCAGCTAATTTAAGAAAATATGGCTCAATTTCATCAGGCCCTGCAGACTTCTTGATGTCTAGATTTTTTAAACCTTTTAAAACCTCACTTCATGAAATTGGAGAAAAATCAAAAATCGGACTATCTTCTCTCAGAAGAGATGGATTTGGTATAACACTCACAGGAATTTCTTTAAAAATAGAACTTGAAGAAATAAAGTGCTTATTAAAAAAAACTTTTCAACTATTCAGGTTGATATTCCTTGAGTCTGGCACCTTAGACCACTCGGCCATCCTGACACTCAAAACTACCTCTGTTAAGCTCAGTCATATCACAGCCCATGGTGGAAACAATGCAAAAAATAATATGAGATTTATTGCTGTTATATTTATTCTAGTTCACATTACAATATCTCTTTCTGAGAAGCGTGATTTGAACCCACGCCTCCATTCGGAGACCAGAATTCTCAACAATTGAGAAGGTTGATATCCCTTGAGTCTGGCACCTTAGACCACTCGGCCATCCTAACACTCAAAACTACCTCTGTTAAGCTCAATCATATCACTGCCCATGGTGGAAACAATGCAAAAAATAATATGAGATTTATTGCTGTTATATTTATTCTAGTTCACATTATAATATCTCTTTGTCAGAAATGGGATTTGAACCCACGCCTCCATTCGGAGACCAGAATTCTCAACAACTGAGAAGGTTGATATTGATATCCTGACACTTACAACTACCTCTGTTAGGCTCAGTCATATCACTGCCCATGGTGGAAAGAATACAAAAAATAATATGAGATCTATTGCTGTTACATTTATTCAAGTTCTCATTACAAAATCTCTTTGTCAGAAGTGGGATTCGTACCCATGCCTCCATTCGGATACCAGGATTCTCAGCAACTGAGAAGGTTGATATTGATACCCTGACACTTACAACTACCTCTGTTATGCTCAGTCATATCACTGCCCATGGTGGAAAGAATACAAAAAATAATATGAGATTTATTGCTGTTATATGTATTCTAGTTCACATTACAATATCTCTTTGTCAGAAATGTGATTTGAAACCACGCCTCCATTCGGAGACCAGAATTCTCTACAACTGAGAAGGCTGAATCCCTTGAGTCTGGCAACTTAGACCACTCGGCCATCCTGACACTCGCAACCACATCTGTTATGCTCAGTGATATAACTGCCCATGTTGGAAAGAATACAAAAAATAATATGAGATTTATTGCTGTGACATATATTCAAGTTCACATTAAAAAATCTCTATGCCAGAAGTGGGATTTGAACCCACGCCTCAATTCAGAGACCAGAATTCTCTACAGCTGAAAAGGTTTATATTCCTTGAGTCTGGCGCCTTAGACCACTCGGCCATCCCGACACACACTACCTCTGTTAAGCTCAGTGATATCACTGCCCATGGTGGAAAGAACACAAAAATAATGTGAGATTTATTGCCTTTATCTTAATTCAAGTTCACATTACAAAAATCTCTTTGTCAGAAGTGGGATTTGAACCCACGCCTCCATTCGGAGACCAGTATTCTCTACAACTGAGAAGGCTGATATTTCTTGAGTTTGGCACCTTAGACCACTCTCCCATCCTGACTGTTTCCACATATTTTGTGAAGCTCAGTCATACCACTGCCCATGGTGGAAAGAACACAAAAAATAATATGATATTTATTGATGTGACATATATTCAAGTTCTCATTACAAAATCGCTTTGTCAGAAGTGGGATTTGAAGCCACACCTCCATTCGGAGACCAGAGTTCTCAACAACTGAGAAGGTTGATATCCCTTGAGTCTGGCCTCTTAGACCACTCGGCCATCCTGACACTCACAACTACCTCTGTTATGCTCAGTCATATCACTGCCCATGGTGGAAATAACAAAAAAAATAATATGATATTTATTGATGTGACATATATTTGAGTTCACATTAAAAAATCTCTATGCCAGAAATGGGATTTGAACCCAAGCCTCCATTCGGAGACCAGAATTCTCAAGTGAGAAGGTAGATATTCCTTGAGTCTGGTGCCTTGAACCCCTCTGCCATCCTGACACTTGCACCTACCTTTGTTAAGCTCAGTCATATCACTGCCCATGGTGGAAAGAATACAAAAAATAATGTGAGTGTTATGCTGTTAAATTTATTCAAGTTCTCATTACAAAATCTCTTTGTCAGAAGTGGGATTCGACCACAGACCTCAGTTCGGAGACCAGAATTCTCAACAACTGAGAAGGTTGATATTCCTTGAGTCTGGCACATTAGACCACTTGGCCATCCTGACTCTTTCCACAAATGTTGTGAAGCTCAGTCAAATCACTGTCCATGGTGGAAATAACTCAAAAATAGTGTGAGATTTATTGCCTTTATCTTAATTCAAGTTCACATTACAAAATCTCTTTGTCAGAAGTGGGATTTGAACCCACGCCTCCATTCGGAGACAAGAATTCTCTACAAATGAGAAGGCTGATATTCCTTCGTCTGGCACCTTAGACCACTCGGCCATCCTGACTATATCCACACATTTTGTTAAGCTCAGTAATATCAGTGTCCATGGTGGAAAGAACACAAGAATAATATGAGATTTATTAATGTGACATATATACATATATACATCACATATATTTCATTTACTTTACATTATTTTAAAAACTCCATCACTTCCCGGTAGCTTCCACATTAGGTCTTTAAGGACACAATAAACTTTTGGGGTAAAAATATCATAAAAAGTAGGGGTGGCATGATCCGCCTTTTTTGCCTCCGATACCGATTCAGATACCTGGGACTCAGTATTGTCCGATACCGATCCGATCCAATACTAAAATAATAATTAAAAAAACAGTGCCAAATTATCTAATAAATTGTATCTGAATGCCTCACGTTGGGGAAGAGACTGTAATTATTCTTTTGTTAAAGGCATCAAAGCTTGACTTAAACATTATTTTCCTTACTTTGTAAAAGAATACAGAAAAAATATATACTATATAATTAAAAGACATTTAATTTAAAATTTTAAGCACAACTTTTTAATGAGGCAGCAACTTATGATAGATTGGACAGAACAACTAAGGCTATCAATAAACTGCCATTGCGCAAAAGTATTGTAATATGAAGGGCTCCAATTCAGAGCGGCACGAAACCTTATGCGCATCCCGTGCGCACGATGATGCGCTCGAAGCAACATGGAGTCACGGCGCGCAGCGCTTCGCATTGAAAAGTTCAAAGCACAAAAGTAAGATTTACATATATTTCTTTATTTATTCATTAGTTTGAGCCTTTTAACAGTTTTAAATATCAGTTAATGTGCGCGTGAATAGCAATTATATCGCTCTCTACTCCAGTGTTGTGATCACTGATCAGTTGTGTTGTGATCTAACAGACACCCGGTAGAAAGTAACATGTGGAACTCCAGCACGTTAAAGTCCTTTTATGTAAACCATAGACCTTTATCTACAGATCTACAGTATAATAATAGGAAAATTGACTCATCTTGGAGAGAGTTTCATCGTGACTGTTTTACCCGAGCGCGACGCGCTGTTTCAGTGCTGAGAATGACTGACAGCCGCAGCGGAGGGAAGCACTTAGGTGAAGATTAATTTAACGATTTAAACCTGTAACTTACCTCACATTAAACTTTATGTAATGGCTTCAGAAAACTTGGAATATAGTACACGAAAAGATTATAGTGCTTTATAATGTTTTGTGCCTTTTGTGTTGTATAACAATAACAATCGTAGGCTACAATATCGGATTGGATTTGGATGGTCTCGTCTGGCGATACCCGATTCGGCAAATATTGGTAGTATCGGAGCAATACCGATACAGAGTATCGGATCGGCGCACCACTAATAAAAAGCATCCAACATATTTTCACATTTAAAATACACATTCAATCTTTCAATATACAATTCAGTTTTCCTTTTAAACATAGTCAAAACATCCAACACAATTATTTCCTTTTTAGCCACAGCTCTTCTCTCCCATATTGTACTTTTCATCAACATTACACACAGATTTATAAAACTTTTGTTTTGACACTTCTTTTCCCAACCAAACATCACAAATCTGTTCCATTCCATTACATTTTCATCCCACTCCTCAGTCAACTCTTTAACCCTCTGGGGACTAAGCTCTTTTTGCTCCGTTTTCTCTATTTTTACATTTGGGCTTATAAACCATATGTAATGGAGATGGAACACTATTTGTATCTATGGATTCAGAAGACCCTAAGCTAACATAAGCACGCATGTAATGTGTTTATAAAGGAAGTATGAGTGAAAATGTACAATAAACTAGAGAATTTCAAAAACGGAAATTCGATTTTTGGCATTTATTTCTGATAATCACACATCACACAACAATAGTGAACAGTTTTTAAACGAAAAACATATTTGTCAAAGCCTTTGCTTGACAGACATGTGTAATTGTTAATTAAAATGTGTAAAGAACAATGAAAATTTTTACTTTATTTACAAATACTCCCAGGCGTTTTTCTTTTAGAATTTTCTAAGCAATGCTTTCTCCTCGTCACTCTCCAGTAATTGTTCCAGAGCTTGTTCCACCGTAAATCGTTTACTGCTTGCCATCATAAAAGTGCTGAAACAATAAATAATTCTATAATTGTATATAAATATATTATAATTGTTCTGTCTCTCTCTCATATCTCTGTGCGCTCTCGCTCCGTAAAGCCTTGTTTATACTCGACGCGCCCGTGTGGTCTCTGCCACTCAACGCTGTTTGCG
This sequence comes from Siphateles boraxobius, assembly GCF_051911475.1. Lineage (NCBI taxonomy): Eukaryota > Metazoa > Chordata > Actinopteri > Cypriniformes > Leuciscidae > Siphateles > Siphateles boraxobius. Next base: position 22,454,683 of record NW_027509208.1, on the reverse strand, counting down.
TAATAGTATATAGTACCACCCCTTGCAAGGCTACAGAGTCCTCCGATTTGCTAGAATACGTCATAGTAACCTTCCTCTGATTGGGTAAGAAAAATATTCCTCCATCGGCAATTTTTCCATTGGTTGTTGCTCGTGAATCTGCCAAACAACATCGTTTTCATTGGCCTTTGACGTAGTGGTATTGCGCAACAAGGAAGTGTGTATACAAGCCGGGTAAGTTTGTTAGCTCTGTTTTCAGCGGAATCTGAGGAAGACAGCAAAAAAGGCCGCACCTCTCTATCATTAATAGTTTTTAAGATAATTACACATTTGTAAAAGTATGTCATTTTGGGCTGTACAGCCCAATCCGTCCCCAGAGGGTTAATTAAACATTTACATTTCCTTAAAAATTCGTCCAGTTCTTTACAGTATAAAAACATATGTAAAATCCACTCTTCCTTTCCTGGCACACTTTAGACAAAGCGTTTTGCTCAATTCCTATTTTATTTAAAATTGCCTCAGTAAAAATCACTTTATATCTTATAAAATATTCTATACATCCCAATTTTGTTTCCACAGACTTCCCCCTCCTGTTTCTCCATATACACTCTTTTTTTAAATCTTTGAATTTCTGCACCCAGTATTCATTTGCAATTGGCTCTTTAAAAACATCATCTCTAAAAGAACAATAAATCATTTTCACAGTACATTCCTTCAAATCATTCACTTTCCCCCCCCAATTTCACATAAATACATTTCTCTTTTGGCTCTCCTTCCATACATTCTATTCTTTTAATCCACTCTTCGGGTATTGCACTTTTAATGATTTCACACTTATTTAAAATTTCTTGTTCACTGTAATCCTCTTTTGCCTCCTCCATTGCATCCACAATAAATTGTGTTGGTAAAAACCCTTCTTTGAATTCATGTAAAACGTCTCTCACTCTTGTTATCCCCACTTCCATCCATTTCTTTAAAAATATTTCTTTGTCTTGTTTTAAAATGTTTTTGTTTAAGAACAGAGGTTGATTTAAAATGTTTTCTCTCCCATGTGGATCATATTCAACTTTGGCTAAAATTTTTCCCCAGGCACTCAAAATTTCTCTATAAAACTCTGGTATGCTTTCCGTCATCCAAATCTTCGTTTTCATCCATAAAATTCCATCCCCCATATTAAAATTCCCACATTTGTTTAAAAAATATTTCATGGTCTTTTTCCACTCTGCTTTACCCTCATCTTGTAGGTATTTCTTCACTATTTTAACTCTCAAACTATTTTTTCTCTGTTCCACATCTATTAATCCTAAACCCCCCTTAATTGTCTACTGCCCCTAAAAGTGTGTTAAAAGCTATTCTTGCTGGTTTCCCCTCCCATAAAAAGTCGAGAAAACATTTCTTCAGCCTCTTTTCTGTCCACAATGGCATCTCGGACACATATAAAACATACCATAGCTTAGAAACCATTAAAACATTCAATATTAAAACCTTCCCTTTCAAGTTTAATGTTCTCAATTTCCAAAAATTTAACCTTCTCTCTATTTCTGTTACTAGTTGCTCCCACATTTCATCTCTTACTTTCCTCTCATTTTTCCCCTTAAAATTCCTAAAATCCTTATTTCTTCCACTTCCTTGAAATTAAAACAATCCCTTAAAATCATAGCTTTACCAAATCTCATATACACCGTCTTATCTTCATTTACTTTACTCCCAGACCCTTTACAATATTCTTCTACAACCTTCATAACTTCTTTAACGCTCTCCTTTCCTTTTACTATTATCGTTGTGTCATCGGCATATTGAAAAACCTTCCCTTCAGCCTTGTTTTCCTCAATTTCAATTCCAGTTATTACTTCTTTTTGTTTTATAGCCAATCCCAACGGTTCCGATACAAGTGAATATAATAAAGCTGAAAGTGGACACCCATCTCTTATTGATCTTGTGATTTTAAAACATTCTGTTAAAAACCCATTACATTTTATTCTTGTTAAAGCACCCTTATATAAAATCTCAATCCATTTAATAAAATCTCCCCCAAAACCAAATTTCCTTAAAACATAAAATAAATACCCGTGTTCAACCCTATCAAAAGCTTTTTCAAAATCTAAACTAATTACGTATCCTTCTTCATTCTTTTCTTTCATGTACCATATTGTGTCTCTTATGCTCATTGTCGTGTCCGCTATATCTCTTCCTTTTACTCCGTACGCTTGATTTGTTTCGATTATACTTGGCATTACTTCCTTTAACCTGTTTGCTAAAACTTTCGCTAAAATCTTAAGATCTGTGTTTAGCATTGTGATCGGCCTGTAGTTTTTTAAATCTACTTTTTCTCCTTTCCTTTTATATATCAGTTTTGTTATCCCCATCCCCATTCTTTCATTAACTTCTTCTTTTTCAAAAATTTCTCTAAAAACTCCCTTTAAAATCTTTGTTAAAATCTCTTTAAAACATATATAAAATTCACTTCCCAAACCATCTATTCCTGGACTTTTCTTTTTATTCAGCTGCTGTATTGCTCTTTCTATCTCTTCTTCTCTGACTTCTTGATCACATTCTTTTTTGTCTTCCTCGCTAATTTTAGCTTTTATCTGATTCAGCAATTCCCTTTTTTCGTTTTCTTTTACACCCCTTGTACTAAAAAGCTCTTTATAAAAATTCCTTATTTCTTCTAAAATGTTTTCATTCCCTTCTACAATTTCCCAATTTTTTCCTCTTAGCTCTTTTATCGTTCCAGCTTTCCCTTTCTTTTTTTCCAAATCAAAAAAAAACTTGGTGCATTTTTCTCACACTGTATATTTAGCTTTGCTTCTTAACCTCGCCCCCTAATATTCTTTTTCCTCTATTTCTTTCAGTTTTCCCTCCATTTCCTTTATCTTTTGTATATCTTTATTTTCTTTATTCAATTCCACTTCCAAACTTTCCTTTATTTCTTTTTCTTTGTATCTTTTGCATTTGCGTATTATACTACAATACTTAATCGAGAATTTTTTAATTAAAAACTTTACGTTCTCCCACCATATTCTCTTATCTTCTTCATACATTTCATTTTCCTTTTCTTTTTCTATAATTTCTTTAACCTTTAAAACATAGGCTGCGTGCCAAACCGCATACTCAATGAGTAGGTACTTAATTTCAATGAGTACTTACTTAACGAGCGCTAAAAGAGTAGGTACTTTATAGCCAAATCTCGTTGAGTATGAATGCGATCCGGACATCATCCGCCATGTTGACGTTATCATGTGACCTACGACACGTTATCACAAACGCAACAACTTAAAAGATGAACGACACGTTTAATTCATCTATCTGTAAATATCTTGATATTGATGAAACTTGCTCAATTTGTGGTATTGTTGAAGAAACAGCTGCCAATTCATTCTGTGAATACATTTAGGGTTGATTTAAGTTATTATATTTTAAACCCTTCTAATGTGACCCACAGTTCCTTATAACGATTTTTTAAGAAACCCCAAAATCGTTATCTCTTGAATATGTTGTTAATTTCTTTATTTTATACCCAAAAAGTTTCTCCTTCAAGTTTTCCTCTTTTCTTGATGAATTTACCTCTCGTTTCATCCCTCAGACAATAACAACAAAACTATTTTTTAATGTATTATGAAGAACTATTTATATTTAAAGATATTTAGCCTTGTTATTGTTCTTTTTTCCTGTGTATAAATATCATATTATGATGTACACAAACCAATGATCTTTATGTTTTCTGTTTTGTCATTATGATTGTTCATTGTTAGATACAACTAGTATCTTTCCATGATCTTTATGTAATAAGTTTATAAGTTTAAATTATATGAGCGACAGGTGCACTAACACTTCATAACATCAGTAACTCGACAGCACAACCTAGAACAGTTTTCCTCTGCGTTTACTGTCTGCAGTGCACAAGGAGACGGGCCGCTGCTCGAAGATCTCCTTTGGAGAAACTGTTGACTTTATACTCGAAAAATGTATCGCTCATAAAAAATTAATATTACCTCAGAATGAATTGCATTGTTAGCCCACCCCAAAACTTAAACAAAATAATATTAAATGCTGACCAAAACTTAATTATATTACTTTTTTTATATACTAAAAATGATATAATTTAATAAAACAAGCAAAATGTAATTTGTTTTGTCATATGAGTTATGGATGAATACACGTGAACATCTCAATTGTCAGTCAAGCAATGAATTAATGCATACATTAAATAATTATATTTTATATACTGACAACAATAAGAAACATGAGTAAATGAGTAAAAGAACAAATTAAAGTAACCATCACACAATAAACAAATGCATGCATATGAAACAAATCTTTATTCAAACTACAAGCATGTATTTGGGCGCTGAAGCCCACATCCTACTGCCATCTCAACACAGCGGTTCCCATTCTGCGGCTTTATTCTGATGAATTCACCAGAGGTGACCGTGCCTTCGTGCCGGAGCTTGTTGCTGCGCTGCGCTTCACAATCTGAGGCGATAAAGGCAGATGGAAAGATCTTATGACAGTCTCATCCATGGCACCGTTTCCAGGATTCAGCTCTGGGCTCCTCATCCTCAGTGCTCACACCAGTCTGAATAAAAACATGTTTAGTTACTTTATAGATTTGTTTATTTACCTTATTTACAGCACATTAGTCTAATGTCAACAGTGTTGACAACAGTGAATTAACGTTATCCTATCCTATGATAATGCCACACATACATCACTCAGATGTCTTTTTCATGTTGTGATGTGCTTATCTGCAATATGTCAATACTTACAATATTTTCCTTTCAGATGTAAATAGACATTTTAAATAAGCGTGTTTAAGATGTATATGGTTATGTAATTCCACTTTAGAGAAGTTACGTGTGCTTAGAGCTCCCCTGTTAGCTAGCTATACAAAACATGTTTTTACAGCAAAATCACAACTATACTATACTGTCTAACTACTTTACACCTTCAACAGTTAAAACGTCTACTCTATTGTAGTTTAACACATAAGGAACCGTGTTTACTCACATTTGAAAACCCCCGGCGTCGCTGATCTCCGTGATGTTTGATAATGACGTATGCTCTCGCGTGGCCTCCTGGGATAGAAGAGTATCCATCGGTTGAGCACTCAAAAATCGGGCCGGAAGCAGTAAGCCATCCGGGAACTTCTCCCCTACTCTTTTATGAATACTGATGTTTCGAACGTACTGCTTCCTTCACGTACTGTTTTCGCCTACTATATAGTAGGAAAGTAGGCACATTCGAACGCACTTAAGTCCAAATCTCGCGATAATTGGTACGTCACCCAGGTAATTCTCGCCTACTCTTTTGGATTAATACATACTTTTTCGCTCGCCTACTCTTTTCCCATACTAAATAGTAGGGAAGTATGCGGTTTGGAACGCAGCAATAGTCTTCATTTTCTAAAATTTTAGTATTTAAAACCCATATTCCTGGCCCTCTTTGCACTTTATTCCAGTCCGTTTTAAAAAATAAAAACTTGTGATCGCTCAAACTTGTGTCTTCATACTTAATATTTTCGATAAAATTCTCCACATTCCTCGTACATAAAATAAAGTCAATTCTTGTTTTGCACACAAAACTCCCTACTATTTGTCTCCTTGAAAATTCTTTTTTCCTTTCATTTCTTTCTCTCCACACATCTATTATATTATTTTCTGCCATTAATGCTTTTAATTCTTTTCTCCCTGTATCAGTTTTAAAAACCATTCCTTCTGCCATGTCATGTTTATTAAAAACCGTGTTAAAATCCCCCATCATTATTATTTCCTTATACTTCTTTACAATACTTCTTAAAACATTAAAAAACTCTTTCTTTTCTTTCTCTTCCGTTGGTGCATGTACATTTACTATAATCAATTCTCTTCCTTCATGTATTGTCTCAACCACCATACATTTCCCCATCGTATCTTTGTATAGAATTTTACTTGCTTTAAAAACATGATCCTTCATTAAAAAAGCCACTCTTCTTCCAAACCTCCCATCTCCGTTATTGTATAAAATCCCTTCTTCCCATCTCTTTTTAAAATCATTCATCACATTTTCTCTCCAGTTTGTTTCTTGTAGAACAACAATGTCTTATCTTTTACATTTTTCTTTTACATTTTCAAATTTCCTTAAGTTCAAAAGTCCTCTCGCATTAAAAGTCACACAACTTAGTACCATTAAAAATAAAAATAATAAATATTTAAAAACCATTATTCTTAGTCTTTCTCCTCCAGTTCCTTTAACACCTCAAACCTGTTTAAACACTCCATTAGTCCTTTTTTCAACACTTTTTTTCTTTCAGTTTCTATATTTGGCTTTACCTTTAGCAATCTTCTTCGTCCTTGTCCCCTCTCCACTTTTTTCTTCTCGTCCTCCTCCATCCTTATTTCTCCTTCGCTGTCTGTTTCTTTGTCTTGTTCTTTTCCTTTTTGTCCATGATTTGAAGATATGTCCATTGGTGTCAACTGCATGTCCTCTTCACTTATCTGTTCATCATCCTTTTCATTCCCTCCTTCTCCTTCTTGTCTGTTGTTTGTTCCTTCCTCTGCTTCCTTTGGTTGTGATTCGTCCTCTTCTTGGGTGCTTCTCAATATCCCTCCTCGTCTCCTCGCTCCTCTGTCCTCCATCCTATGACCCGGAAACCAATCAAGTACAGCCATCTTGAAGGACATCTCAATTCTCTAATTGCACCGCGAGGAGTCGAGGATCGAGGAGTGAGGAGGCTTTTAGAGGAGTCATGAGCGAGGATACACAGGTGTATCCTATGCGGAAGTGTTTTATTGACTAAACGTGACGCATGTATACATTCTCCTCCCCCTTCACATCGGTGACAATAATTTGAATTTGTACTTTACCCTTGCTGTTTTTATAAACCACACATCTCACATATTTCAACAGGGTATCTTGCTTTATTATTATTCATTATGAATTTCTTAAATAAACAAACTTCAACAACATAAGGGCAGATCCTTTGAGCGCTGCTGATGACGCTGTGAAGTGACGCTCAAGTGATCAAGTATACCAATGTATAAAAATGCTTTCATTCGATTCCTCCGTCCTCATTTTCTTTCCTTGCGTCCTTCCTTCACTACCTATAGGGGGAGGAGCTGAGGTGCTAGGAGAGGAAGCGAGGAAAGGAAACGAGGATGTACAAATAAGAAATGAGAAGCACCCCTTGTCTTTCCTCGTTGTTTCCTTCATGCACCTGTCTGTCCACCTGTACTTCCCTTCCTCCTACCTCCCCCTCCATCCAGCATTCACATTTATTTAACATTTCTTGGCAATCCGGGCACCTGACAGCGTTGCAATCTCGTGCAAAATGGCCCCTTTCCTCACACTTATAGCACTTGAAATCTGGGCAATCTTTCAGTAGATGTCCTGGGCTCATGCACAGCCGACAGGTCTTTACCTGGTGGCTGTGCATCACCCTAAAACACTGTGGCCCTTCTGCTGTTTCCAGCTTTGTGCTATAAGGGAGTGATGCCACTTCTTTAGGGAACCTCACCTTCACAAACCTGGTGCCATCTTCTACGTCAGTGCCCGGATAGCACCTTCTTTTGATTTTAGATATGGGGGAAACCCCCCATCCTTCCAATTTGTCCAAAATTTCATTATCCTCCAGGTAGACAGGTAGGTGCATGAATGAAAGAACGTAATCTTTATTTTGCAGCTTCTTTACTTCACAGTCCACTCCCTTTATTGTCAATCCATCGATTAAAACGTCGCACATTTCTTCCTGTTCTAGTGTCAGTTCATATTCCTTGCCTTGCCTGGGTCTTACAGCCAACACCTTTCCACTTCCAATTTGTTCCGAAATCGCATTAATTATATCCTCCGCTCTCACTCCACTCACGTTCTCCGTACCTACGATCACTGTTGCCTCTTTTAAATATTTTCTTTCACCAAATCTTTTCCTTGCTTCTTGATCCTTTCCATTCCCAGTTCTTTGTCGATTCTCTAGTCCAGTGTTGTTTGCCATTCGTGTTCCTCCCGCCAGTCCAGTGTCGTTTGCCATTCGTGTTCCTCCTGCCAGTCCATTGCCAATTAACGTGCGTGTTCCTCCAACCAGTCCAGTGTCGTTTGCCGTTAATCCGTCCATAATTGCAAAAAAAAAAAAAAAAAAAAACACCCTCCAGACAGCAAAAGCTGCTGTTAGGTGGTTTGAAAAGCAAAATAAAACGAAAGAAAACTAACTTAAAGTAAACAAAAAACTCGAAAAACAAAACACAATAGAAAAACAAAACTCGGGGAGAGCCTTCCTCTCCAACTGCTGCCAACTCACTTCCTGGATCATACCAAGTAGATCGGGCATGACCAAGGTGGTATGGCGTAAGTCTGGCGCCTTCTAGACCACTCGGCCATCCTGACACGCACAACTACCTCTGTTAAGCTCAGTCATATCACTGCCCATGGTGGAAAGAACACAAAAATATTGTGAGATTTATTTGCCTTTATCTTAATTCAAGTTCTCATTACAAAATCTCTTTCTCAGAAGTGGGGTTTGAACCCACTCCTCCATTCGGAGACCAGAATTCTCAAAAACATGGAAGATTGATATTATTTGAGTCTGGCACCTTAGACCACTCGGCCATCCTGACACTCACAAATACCTCGGTAAAGCTCAGTCATATCACTGCCCATGGTGGAAAGAATACAAAAAGTAATATGAGATTTTTTGCTGTTATATTTATTCTAGTTAACATTAAAAAAGCTATATGCCAGAAGTGGGATTTGAATGCAAGCCTCCATTCGGAGATCAGAATTCTCTACAACTGAGAAGGTTTATATTCCTTGAGTTTGTCACCTTAGACCACTCGGCCATCCTGACTCTTTCCACAACCTTTAAGCTCAGTGATATCACTGTCCATGGTGGAAAGAATACTAAAAATAATATGAGATGTATTGCTGTTACATTTATTCAAGTTCTCATTACAAAATCTCTTTGTCAAAAGTGGGATTCGAACCCACACCTCCATTCAGAGACCAGAATTCTCAACAACTGAGAAGGTTTATATTGATATCCTGACCCTTACAACTACCTCTTTATTGCTGTGACATATATTAAAGTTCACATTAAAATATCTCTATGCCAGAAGACGATTTGAACCCACGCCTCCATTCCGAGACCAGAATTCTCAACAACTGAGAAGGTTGATATTTCTTGAGTCTGGCGCCTTAGAACACTCGACCATCCTGACACTCACAACTACCTCTGTTAAGCTCAGTCATATCAAAATAACGTGAGATTTATTGCCTTTATCTTAATTCAAGTTCACATTACAAAATCTCTTTGTCAGAAGTGGGATTTGAACCCACGCCTCCATTCGGAGACCAGCATTCTCTACAACTGAGAAGGTTGATATTCCTTGAGTGTGACGCCTTAGACCACTCGGCCATACTGACACTCAGAACTACCTTTGTTAAGCTCAGTCATATCACAGCCCACGGTGGAAAGAATACAACTAATAATATGAGATTTATTGCTGTTATGTTTATTCATGTTCTCATTACAAAATTTCTCTGTCAGCATTGGGATTTGAACCCACGCCTCCATTCGGAGACCAGAATTCTCAACAGCTGAGAAGGCTGATAATCCTTGAGTCTGGCGCGTTAGATCACTCGGCCATCCTGACTCTTTGCACAACCTTTAAGCTAAGTCATATCACTGTCAATGTTGGAAGGAACACAAAAATAATGTGAGATTTATTGACTTTATCTTAATTCATGTTCACATTACAAAATCTCTTTGTCTGAAGTGGGATTTGAACCCACGCCTCCCTTCGGAAATCAGAATTCTCAACAACTGAGAAGATTGATATCCCTTGAGTCTGGTGCCTTAGACCACTCGGCCGTCCTGACTCTTTCCACAAATTTTGTGAAGCTCAGTCATACCACTGCCCATGGTGGAAATAATGCAACAAATAATATGAGATTTATTGCTGTTACATTTATTCAAGTTCTCATTACAAAATTTCTCTGTCAGCAGTGGGATTTGAACCAAATTTCTCTGTCAGCAGTGGGATTTGAACCCACGCCTCCATTCCTAGACCAGAATTCTCAACAGCTGAGAAGGCAGATAATCCTTGAGTCTGGCGCGTTAGACCATTCGGCCATCCTGACTCTTTGCACAAAATTTGTGAAGCTCAGTCATACCATTGCCCATGGTGGAAAAAAATACAACAAATAATATGATATTTATTGCTGTTACATTTATTCAAGTTCTCATTACAAAATATCTTTGTCAGAAATGGGATTTGAACCCACGCCTCCATTCGGAGACCAGAATTCTCAACAACTGAGAAGGTTGATATCCCTTGAGTCTGGCGCCTTCGACCACTCGGCCATCCTGACTCTTTGCACAACCTTTAAGCTCAGTCTTATCACTATCAATGGCAGAAGGAACACAAAAAGAATGTGAGATTTATTGACTTTATCTTAATTAAAGTTCACATTACAAAATCTCTCTGTCAGAAGTGGGATTTGAACCCACACCTCCATTCGGAGACCAGAATTCTCAACAACTGAGAAGGTTGATATCCCTTGAGTCTGGCGCCTTAGACCACTCGGCCATCCTGAATCTTTCCACAAATTTTGTGAAGCTCATACATACCACTGCCCATGGTGGAAAAAATAAGACGAATAATATAAGATTTATTGCTGTTATGTTTATTCATGTTCACATTACAAAATCTCTTTTACAGAATTTGGATTTGAACCCACGCCTCCATTCGTAGACCAGAATTCTCAACAGCTGAGAAGGCAGATAATCCTTGAGTCTGGCGCGTTAGACCACTCGGCCATCCTGACTCTTTGCACAACCTTTAAGCTCAGTCATATCACTGTCAATGGCAGAAGGAACACAAAAAGAATGTGAGATTTATTGACTTTATCTTAATTAAAGTTCACATTACAAAATCTCTCTTTCAGAAGTGGGATTTGAACCCACGCCTCCATTCGGAGACCAGAATTCTCAACAACTGAAAAGGTTGATATCCCTTGAGTCTGACACCTTAGACCACTCGGCCATCCTGACTCTTTCCACAAATTTTGTGAAGCTCAGTCATACCAATGCCCATGGTGGAAAAAGTACAACAAATAATATGAGACTTATTGCTGTTACATTTATTCAAGTTCTCATTACAAAATATCTTTGTCAGAAGTGGGATTTGAACCCACGCCTCCATTCGGAGACCAGAATTCTCAACAACTGAGAAGGTTGATATCCCTTGAGCCTGGCGCCATAGACCACTCGGCCATCCTGACTCTTTGCACAACGTCATATCACTGTCAGTGGCAGAAGGAACACAAAAAAATGTGAGATTTATTGACTTTATCTTAATTCAAGTTCACATTACAAAATCTCTTTTTCATAAATGGGATTTGAACCCACGCCTCCATTCTTAGAACAGAATTCTCAACAGCTGAGAAGGCAGATAATCCTTGAGTCTGGCGCGTTAGACCACTCGGCCATCCTGACTCTTTGCACAATTTTTAAGCTCAGTCATATCACTGTCAATGGCAGAAGGAACACAAAAAATGTGAGATTTATTGACTTTATCTTAATTAAAGTTCACATTACAAAATCTCTTTGTCAGAAGTGGGATTTGAACCCACGCCTCCATTCGTAGACCAGAATTCTCAACAGCTGAGAAGGCAGATAATCCTTGAGTCTGGCGCGTTAGACCACTCGGCCATCCTGACTCTTTGCACAACCTTTAAGCTCAGTCATATCACTGTCAATGGCAGAAGGAACACAAAAAGAATGTGAGATTTATTGACTTTATCTTAATTAAAGTTCAGATTACAAAATCTCTCTGTCAGAAGTGGGATATGAACCCACACCTCCATTCGGAGACCAGAATTCTCAACAACTGAGAAGGTTGATATCCCTTGAGTCTGGCGCCTTAGACCACTCGGCCATCCTGACTCTTTCCACAAATTTTGTGAAGCTCAGTCATACCACTGCCCATGGTGGAAAAAATACAACAAATAATATGAGATTTATTGCTGTTACATTTATTCAAGTTCTCATTACAAAATATCTTTGTCAGAAGTGGGATTTGACGCAATTGACACCATCTTCTCGACGAGAAGCTTGGGTTCGGGGGAACCTGACTGCCCTGCCGGGACGTTCGCAGCTGGCTACACGATGGACGCGTGGGAGAGGTGGCGGGTCGTGTGTCTGGCGGCTCTTTCCGTGGAGGACGTTGAAGATATCTACCTATTCGGCACCATGATAACAGGTCTTCTGCTGATTGGATTAGGCATTGCCCTGGTTTACCGAGGAACTAAGGAGACGGTGACAGCTGTCAAAAGCCCCGCAAGGCTGCCCGTGATGATTGAAGCGGTGGGCAGAGCTGTCTGCACTCAGACTGGGTCTATGAACCACAATATGGATAACATCATGGAGAAGCTCACAGCTTTGCAAAGGCAAATGGATCGTTTCCGAGACCAAAACGGACCAGGAGAATAGCCTGCATAAATTGAATGCGGCTACTCGCCCGAAGACCAAACAATCCCAATCTTATCTGTTTCGGCACCCCCCTACCAGCACTGGCCTTGGCCAAGGCCGCTGCTGGAACAACAACTCTCCCGGAAGAGCACTGCAGTGAGCCGCTCTTGCATCCCTTCCCCGACTCCTCAGACACCTGCTGATTGTTGACTCTGCCTGGGACATGATCAAGGTTGTCTCCATGGCAACTTGCTGTGTATCGCTATGACAATCCTGCGGACTGAGGCTCCTAGATTATGGTGCTGGCTTAGCGACTCTCTCCAGGCCTACACACACATGAACTTACACATACACAGATATGCACCTAACCCACACCCCATCCCACGCCTTCGCCGCTTCGTACCCCCAGTCTGACAGGCGGGTCTGTGACCAGCGCCATAATGGCTGCAGGACCGGATGCTGCTTGCCTGGGCTGGACTACCTCCATCCCCCACTCCCCACCATGTTGCAATGTCTTGTTTGTAGAGTGTACTGTTTATGTGCTAATGTTGCTGAGGTGTTTTTTCCTGTTCCCAGACTGTTCTCCTTACAGGAGCATAGTCTGGGGGTCGCCTTTTTTTCTCCTCACCTCTCCTCATGTCATGCTGGTTTTTTTTTCTCAAGTTGGCGCTGATATAGCAGCCTCGGTAACACCTTATTACCAAAGCAAATTCCTTGTATGTGCACAACACTACTTGGCAATAAAATTGATTCTGATTCTGAACCCACGCCTCCATTCGGAGACCAGAATTCTCAACAACTGTGAAGGTTGATATCCCTTCAGTCTGTCTGGCGCCTTAGACCACTCGGCCATCCTGACTCTTTGCACAACCTTTAAGCTCAGTCATATCACTGTCAATGGCAGAAGGAACACAAAATGAATGTGAGATTTATTGCCTTTATCTTAATTCAAGTTCACATTACAAAAACTCTTTTTCAGAAGTGGGATTTGAACCCACGCCTCCATTCGTAGACCAGAATTCTCAACAGCTGAGAAGGCAGATAATCCTTGAGTCTGTCTGGCGCGTTAGACCACTCGGCCATCCTGACTCTTTGCACAACCTTTAAGCTCAGTCTTATCACTATCAATGGCAGAAGGAACACAAAAAGAATGTGAGATTTCTTTGAGAAAATGAGAAAATTTCTCTGTCAGCATTGGGATTTGAACCCACGCGTCCATTCGTAGACCAGAATTCTCACCAGCTGAGAAGGCAGATAATCCTTGAGTCTGGTGCGTTAGACCACTCGGCCATCCTGACTCTTTGCACAATCTTTAAGCTCAGTGATATCACTGTCAATGGCAGAAGGAACACAGAAAAATATGAGATTTATTGCTGTTATGTTTATTCATGTTCTCATTACAAAATTTATCTGTCAGCATTGGGCTTTGAACCCACGCCTCCATTCGTAGACCAGAATTCTCAACAGCTGAGAAGGCAGATAATCCTTGAGTCAGGCGCGTTAGACCACTCGGCCATCCTGACTCTTTGCACAGCCTTTAAGCTCAGTCATATCACTGTCAATGGCAGAAGGAACACAAAAATAATGTGAGATTTATTGCCTTTATCTTAATTCAAGTTCACATTACAAAATCTCTTTTTCAGAAGTGGGATTTGAACCCACGCCTCCATTAGTAGACCAGAATTCTCAACAGCTGAGAAGGCAGATAATCCTTGAGTCTGGCGCGTTAGACCACTCGGCCATCCTGACTCTTTGCACACCCTTTAAGCTCAGTCATATCTCTGTCAATGGCAGAAGGAACACAAAAAGAATGTGAGATTTATTGACTTTATCTTAATTAAAGTTCAGGTTACAAAATCTCTCTGTCAGAAGTGGGATTTGAACCCACGCCTCCATTCGTTGACCAGAATTCTCAACAGCTGAGAAGGCAGATAATCCTTGAGTCTGGCGCGTTAGACCACTCGGCCATCCTGACTCTTTGCACACCCTTTAAGCTCAGTCATATCTCTGTCAATGGCAGAAGGAACACAAAAAGAATGTGAGATTTATTGACTTTATCTTAATTAAAGTTCAGATTACAAAATCTCTCTGTCAGAAGTGGGATTTGAACCCACGCCTCCATTCGGAGACCAGAATTCTCAACAACTGAGAAGGTTGATATCCCTTGAGCCTGGCGCCTTAGACCACTCGGCCATCCTGACTCTTTCCACAAATTTTGTGAAGCTCAGTCATACCACTGCCCATGGTGGAAAAAATACAACAAATAATATGAGATTTATTGCTGTTACATTTATTCAAGTTCTCATTACAAAATATCTTTGTCAGAAGTGGGATTTGAACCCACGCCTCCATTCGGAGACCAGAATTCTCAACAACTGAGAAGGTTGATATCCCTTGAGCCTGGCGCCTTAGACCACTCGGCCATCCTGACTCTTTGCACAACCTTTAAGCTCAGTCATATCACTGTCCATGGCGGAAGGAACACAAAAATAATGTGAGATTTATTGCCTTTATCTTAATTCAAGTTCACATTACAAAATCTCTTTTTCAGAAGTGGGATTTGAACCCACGCCTCCATTAGTAGACCAGAATTCTCAACAGCTGAGAAGGCAGATAATCCTTGAGTCTGGCGCGTTAGACCACTCGGCCATCCTGACTCTTTGCACACCCTTTAAGCTCAGTCATATCTCTGTCAATGGCAGAAGGAACACAAAAAGAATGTGAGATTTATTGACTTTATCTTAATTAAAGTTCAGGTTACAAAATCTCTCTGTCAGAAGTGGGATTTGAACCCACGCCTCCATTCGTTGACCAGAATTCTCAACAGCTGAGAAGGCAGATAATCCTTGAGTCTGGCGCGTTAGACCACTCGGCCATCCTGACTCTTTGCACACCCTTTAAGCTCAGTCATATCTCTGTCAATGGCAGAAGGAACACAAAAAGAATGTGAGATTTATTGACTTTATCTTAATTAAAGTTCAGATTACAAAATCTCTCTGTCAGAAGTGGGATTTGAACCCACGCCTCCATTCGGAGACCAGAATTCTCAACAACTGAGAAGGTTGATATCCCTTGAGCCTGGCGCCTTAGACCACTCGGCCATCCTGACTCTTTCCACAAATTTTGTGAAGCTCAGTCATACCACTGCCCATGGTGGAAAAAATACAACAAATAATATGAGATTTATTGCTGTTACATTTATTCAAGTTCTCATTACAAAATATCTTTGTCAGAAGTGGGATTTGAACCCACGCCTCCATTCGGAGACCAGAATTCTCAACAACTGAGAAGGTTGATATCCCTTGAGCCTGGCGCCTTAGACCACTCGGCCATCCTGACTCTTTGCACAACCTTTAAGCTCAGTCATATCACTGTCCATGGCGGAAGGAACACAAAAATAATGTGAGATTTATTGCCTTTATCTTAATTCAAGTTCACATTACAAAATCTCTTTTTCAGAAGTGGGATTTGAACCCACGCCTCCATTAGTAGACCAGAATTCTCAACAGCTGAGAAGGCAGATAATCCTTGAGTCTGGCGCGTTAGACCACTCGGCCATCCTGACTCTTTGCACAATCTTTAAGCTCAGTCATATCACTGTCAATGGCAGAAGGAACACAAAAAATGTGAGATTTATTGACTTTATCTTAATTAAAGTTCAAATTACAAAATCTCTTTGTCAGAAGTGGGATTTGAACCCACGCCTCCATTCGGAGACCAGAATTCTCAACAACTGAGAAGGTTGATATCCCTTGAGTCTGGCGCCTTAGACCACTCGGCCATCCTGACTCTTTCCACAAATTTTGTGAAGCTCAGTCATACCACTGCCCATGGTGGAAAAATACAACAAATAATATGAGATTTATTGCTGTTACATTTATTCAAGTTCTCATTACAAAATATCTTTGTCAGAAGTGGAATTTGAACCCACGCCTCCATTCGGAGACCAGAATTCTCAACAACTGAGAAGGTTGATATCCCTTGAGCCTGGCACCTTAGACCACTCGGCCATCCTGACTCTTTGCACAACCTTTAAGCTCAGTCATATCACTGTCCATGGCGGAAGGAACACAAAAATAATGTGAGATTTATTGCCTTTATCTTAATTCAAGTTCACATTACAAAATCTCTTTTTCAGAAGTGGGATTTGAACCCACGCCTCCATTAGTAGACCAGAATTCTCAACAGCTGAGAAGGCAGATAATCCTTGAGTCTGGCGCGTTAGACCACTCGGCCATCCTGACTCTTTGCACAATCTTTAAGCTCAGTCATATCACTGTCAATGGCAGAAGGAACACAAAAAAATGTGAGATTTATTGACTTTATCTTAATTAAAGTTCACATTACAAAATCTCTTTGTCAGAAGTGGGATTTGAACCCACGCCTCCATTCGTAGACCAGAAATCTCAACAGCTGAGAAGGCAGATAATCCTTGAGTCTGGCGCGTTAGACCACTCGGCCATCCTGACTCTTTGCACACCCTTTAAGCTCAGTCATATCTCTGTTAATGGCAGAAGGAACACAAAAAGAATGTGAGATTTATTGACTTTATCTTAATTAAAGTTCAGATTACAAAATCTCTCTGTCAGAAGTGGGATTTGAACCCACGCCTCCATTCGGAGACCAGAATTCTCAACAACTGAGAAGGTTGATATCCCTTGAGCCTGGCGCCTTAGACCACTCGGCCATCCTGACTCTTTCCACAAATTTTGTGAAGCTCAGTCATACCACTGCCCATGGTGGAAAAAATACAACAAATAATATGAGATTTATTGCTGTTACATTTATTCAAGTTCTCATTACAAAATATCTTTGTCAGAAGTGGGATTTGAACCCACGCCTCCATTCGGAGACCAGAATTCTCAACAACTGAGAAGGTTGATATCCCTTGAGCCTGGCGCCTTAGACCACTCGGCCATCCTGACTCTTTGCACAACCTTTAAGCTCAGTCATATCACTGTCCATGGCGGAAGGAACACAAAAATAATGTGAGATTTATTGCCTTTATCTTAATTCAAGTTCACATTACAAAATCTCTTTTTCAGAAGTGGGATTTGAACCCACGCCTCCATTAGTAGACCAGAATTCTCAACAGCTGAGAAGGCAGATAATCCTTGAGTCTGGCGCGTTAGACCACTCGGCCATCCTGACTCTTTGCACAATCTTTAAGCTCAGTCATATCACTGTCAATGGCAGAAGGAACACAAAAAATGTGAGATTTATTGACTTTATCTTAATTAAAGTTCAAATTAAAAAATCTCTTTGTCAGAAGTGGGATTTGAACCCACGCCTCCATTCGGAGACCAGAATTCTCAACAACTGAGAAGGTTGATATCCCTTGAGTCTGGCGCCTTAGACCACTCGGCCATCCTGACTCTTTCCACAAATTTTGTGAAGCTCAGTCATACCACTGCCCATGGTGGAAAAATACAACAAATAATATGAGATTTATTGCTGTTACATTTATTCAAGTTCTCATTACAAAATATCTTTGTCAGAAGTGGGATTTGAACCCACGTCTCCATTCGGAGACCAGAATTCTCAACAACTGAGAAGGTTGATATCCCTTGAGCCTGGCGCCATAGACCACTCGGCCATCCTGACTCTTTGCACAACGTCATATCACTGTCAGTGGCAGAAGGAACACAAAAAAATGTGAGATTTATTGACTTTATCTTAATTCAAGTTCACATTACAAAATCTCTTTTTCATAAATGGGATTTGAACCCACGCCTCCATTCTTAGAACAGAATTCTCAACAGCTGAGAAGGCAGATAATCCTTGAGTCTGGCGCGTTAGACCACTCGGCCATCCTGACTCTTTGCACAATTTTTAAGCTCAGTCATATCACTGTCAATGGCAGAAGGAACACAAAAAATGTGAGATTTATTGACTTTATCTTAATTAAAGTTCACATTACAAAATCTCTTTGTCAGAAGTGGGATTTGAACCCACGCCTCCATTCGTAGACCAGAATTCTCAACAGCTGAGAAGGCAGATAATCCTTGAGTCTGGCGCGTTAGACCACTCGGCCATCCTGACTCTTTGCACAACCTTTAAGCTCAGTCATATCACTGTCAATGGCAGAAGGAACACAAAAAGAATGTGAGATTTATTGACTTTATCTTAATTAAAGTTCAGATTACAAAATCTCTCTGTCAGAAGTGGGATATGAACCCACACCTCCATTCGGAGACCAGAATTCTCAACAACTGAGAAGGTTGATATCCCTTGAGTCTGGCGCCTTAGACCACTCGGCCATCCTGACTCTTTCCACAAATTTTGTGAAGCTCAGTCATACCACTGCCCATGGTGGAAAAAATACAACAAATAATATGAGATTTATTGCTGTTACATTTATTCAAGTTCTCATTACAAAATATCTTTGTCAGAAGTGGGATTTGACGCAATTGACACCATCTTCTCGACGAGAAGCTTGGGTTCGGGGGAACCTGACTGCCCTGCCGGGACGTTCGCAGCTGGCTACACGATGGACGCGTGGGAGAGGTGGCGGGTCGTGTGTCTGGCGGCTCTTTCCGTGGAGGACGTTGAAGATATCTACCTATTCGGCACCATGATAACAGGTCTTCTGCTGATTGGATTAGGCATTGCCCTGGTTTACCGAGGAACTAAGGAGACGGTGACAGCTGTCAAAAGCCCCGCAAGGCTGCCCGTGATGATTGAAGCGGTGGGCAGAGCTGTCTGCACTCAGACTGGGTCTATGAACCACAATATGGATAACATCATGGAGAAGCTCACAGCTTTGCAAAGGCAAATGGATCGTTTCCGAGACCAAAACGGACCAGGAGAATAGCCTGCATAAATTGAATGCGGCTACTCGCCCGAAGACCAAACAATCCCAATCTTATCTGTTTCGGCACCCCCCTACCAGCACTGGCCTTGGCCAAGGCCGCTGCTGGAACAACAACTCTCCCGGAAGAGCACTGCAGTGAGCCGCTCTTGCATCCCTTCCCCGACTCCTCAGACACCTGCTGATTGTTGACTCTGCCTGGGACATGATCAAGGTTGTCTCCATGGCAACTTGCTGTGTATCGCTATGACAATCCTGCGGACTGAGGCTCCTAGATTATGGTGCTGGCTTAGCGACTCTCTCCAGGCCTACACACACATGAACTTACACATACACAGATATGCACCTAACCCACACCCCATCCCACGCCTTCGCCGCTTCGTACCCCCAGTCTGACAGGCGGGTCTGTGACCAGCGCCATAATGGCTGCAGGACCGGATGCTGCTTGCCTGGGCTGGACTACCTCCATCCCCCACTCCCCACCATGTTGCAATGTCTTGTTTGTAGAGTGTACTGTTTATGTGCTAATGTTGCTGAGGTGTTTTTTCCTGTTCCCAGACTGTTCTCCTTACAGGAGCATAGTCTGGGGGTCGCCTTTTTTTCTCCTCACCTCTCCTCATGTCATGCTGTTTTTTTTTTCTCAAGTTGGCGCTGATATAGCAGCCTCGGTAACACCTTATTACCAAAGCAAATTCCTTGTATGTGCACAACACTACTTGGCAATAAAATTGATTCTGATTCTGAACCCACGCCTCCATTCGGAGACCAGAATTCTCAACAACTGTGAAGGTTGATATCCCTTCAGTCTGTCTGGCGCCTTAGACCACTCGGCCATCCTGACTCTTTGCACAACCTTTAAGCTCAGTCATATCACTGTCAATGGCAGAAGGAACACAAAATGAATGTGAGATTTATTGCCTTTATCTTAATTCAAGTTCACATTACAAAAACTCTTTTTCAGAAGTGGGATTGGAACCCACGCCTCCATTCGTAGACCAGAATTCTCAACAGCTGAGAAGGCAGATAATCCTTGAGTCTGTCTGGCGCGTTAGACCACTCGGCCATCCTGACTCTTTGCACAACCTTTAAGCTCAGTCTTATCACTATCAATGGCAGAAGGAACACAAAAAGAATGTGAGATTTCTTTGAGAAAATGAGAAAATTTCTCTGTCAGCATTGGGATTTGAACCCACGCGTCCATTCGTAGACCAGAATTCTCACCAGCTGAGAAGGCAGATAATCCTTGAGTGTGGTGCGTTAGACCACTCGGCCATCCTGACTCTTTGCACAATCTTTAAGCTCAGTCATATCACTGTCAATGGCAGAAGGAACACAGAAAAATATGAGATTTATTGCTGTTATGTTTATTCATGTTCTCATTACAAAATTTATCTGTCAGCATTGGGCTTTGA
This sequence comes from Siphateles boraxobius, assembly GCF_051911475.1. NCBI lineage: Eukaryota > Metazoa > Chordata > Actinopteri > Cypriniformes > Leuciscidae > Siphateles > Siphateles boraxobius. Next base: position 22,434,042 of record NW_027509208.1, on the reverse strand, counting down.
ACCCACGCCTCCATTCGTAGACCAGAATTCTCAACAGCTGAGAAGGCAGATAATCCTTGAGTCAGGCGCGTTAGACCACTCGGCCATCCTGACTCTTTGCACAGCCTTTAAGCTCAGTCATATCACTGTCAATGGCAGAAGGAACACAAAAATAATGTGAGATTTATTGACTTTACCTTAATTAAAGTTCGCATTACAAAATCTCTCTGTCAGAAGTGGGATTTGAACCCACGCCTCCATTCGGAGAGCAGAATTCTCAACAACTGAGAAGGTTGATATCCCTTGAGTCTGGCGCCTTAGACCACTTGGCCATCCTGACTCTTTCCACAAATTTTGTGAAGCTCAGTCATACCACTGCCCATGGTGGAAAAATACAACAAATAATATGAGATTTATTGCTGTTACATTTATTCAAGTTCTCATTACAAAATATCTTTGTCAGAAGTGGGATTTGAACCCACGCCTCCATTCGGAGACCAGAATTCTCAACAACTGAGAAGGTTGATATCCCTTGAGTCTGGCGCCTTAGACCACTCGGCCATCCTGACTTTTTGCACAGCCTTTAAGCTCAGTCATATCACTGTCCATGGCGGAAGGAACACAAAAATAATGTGAGATTTATTGACTTTACCTTAATTAAAGTTCGCATTACAAAATCTCTCTGTCAGAAGTGGGATTTGAACCCACGCCTCCATTCGGAGAGCAGAATTCTCAACAACTGAGAAGGTTGATATCCCTTGAGTCTGGCGCCTTAGACCACTTGGCCATCCTGACTCTTTCCACAAATTTTGTGAAGCTCAGTCATACCACTGCCCATGGTGGAAAAATACAACAAATAATATGAGATTTATTGCTGTTATGTTTATTCATGTTCTCATTACAAAATTTCTCTGTCAGCATTGGGATTTGAACCCACGCCTCCATTCGTAGACCAGAATTCTCAACAGCTGAGAAGGCAGATAATCCTTGAATCTGGCGCATAAGCTCAGTCATGTCACAGCCCATGGTGGAAAGAATACAACAAATAATATGTAAACAACAAATAATATTATCTTAATTAAAGTTCACATTACAAAATCTCTCTGGCAGAAGTGGGATTTGAACCCACGCCTCCATTCGGAGACCAGAATTCTCAACAACTGAGAAGGTTGATATCCCTTGAGCCTGGCGCCTTAGACCACTCGGCCATCCTGACTTTTTGCACAGCCTTTAAGCTCAGTCATATCACTGTCCATGGCGGAAGGAACACAAAAATAATGTGAGATTTATTGCCTTTATCTTAATTCAAGTTCACATTACAAAATCTCTTTTTCAGAAGTGGGATTTGAACCCACGCCTCCATTCGTAGACCAGAATTCTCAACAGCTGAGAAGGCAGATAATCCTTGAGTCTGGCGCGTTAGACCACTCGGCCATCCTGACTCTTTGCACAATCTTTAAGCTCAGTCATATCACTGTCAATGGCAGAAGGAACACAAAAAAATGTGAGATTTATTGACTTTATCTTAATTAAAGTTCACATTAGAAAATCTCTCTGGCAGAAGTGGGATTTGAACCCACGCCTCCATTCAAAAACCAGAATTCTCAACAACTGAGAAGGTTGATATCCCTTGAGCCTGGCGCCTTAGACCACTCGGCCATCCTGACTTTTTGCACAGCCTTTAAGCTCAGTCATATCACTGTCCATGGCGGAAGGAACACAAAAATAATGTGAGATTTATTGCCTTTATCTTAATTCAAGTTCACATTACAAAATCTCTTTTTCAGAAGTGGGATTTGAACCCACGCCTCCATTCGTAGACCAGAATTCTCAACAGCTATGAAGGCAGATAATCCTTGAGTCTGGCGCGTTAGACCACTCGGCCATCCTGACTCTTTGCACAATCTTTAAGCTCAGTCATATCACTGTCAATGGCAGAAGGAACACAAAAAAATGTGAGATTTATTGACTTTATCTTAATTAAAGTTCACATTACAAAATCTCTTTGTCAGAAGTGGGATTTGAACCCACGCCTCCATTCGTAGACCAGAATTCTCAACAGCTGAGAAGGCAGATAATCCTTGAGTCTGGCACGTTAGACCACTCGGCCATCCTGACTCTTTGCACAACCTTTAAGCTCAGTCATATCATTGTCAATGGCAGAAGGAACACAAAAAGAATGTGAGATTTATTGACTTTATCTTAATTAAAGTTCACATTACAAAATCACTCTGTCAGAAGTGGGATTTGAACCCACGCCTCCATTCGGAGACCAGAATTCTCAACAACTGAGAAGGTTGATATCCCTTGAGTCTGGCGCCTTAGACCACTCGGCCATCCTGACTCTTTCCACAAATTTTGTGAAGCTCAGTCATACCACTGCCCATGGTGGAAAAAATACAACAAATAATATGAGATTTATTGCTGTTACATTTATTCAAGTTCTCATTACAAAATATCTTTGTCAGAAGTGGGATTTGAACCCACGCCTCCATTCGGAGACCAGAATTCTCAACAACTGAGTAGGTTGATATCCCTTGAGTCTGGCGCCTTAGACCACTCGGCCATCCTGACTCTTTGCACAACCTTTAAGCTCAGTCATATCACTGTCCATGGCGGAAGGAACACAAAAATAATGTGAGATTTATTGCCTTTATCTTAATTCAAGTTCACATTAAAAAAACTCTTTTTCAGAAGTGGGATTTGAACCCACGGCTCCATTCGTAGACCAGAATTCTCAACAACTGAGAAGGTTGATATCCCTTGAGTCTGGCGCCTTAGACCACTCTGCCATCCTGACTCTTTGCACAACCTTTAAGGCGGGCATACACTGTGCGAATTTCGTCCGATTTTGAGCCGAATTCTGACTCGTGCGACTCTTTTTCGGGTCGGGACGATTTTCAGCTTTGTCGTGCGTCGTTTGTCGTGCAGTGTTCATGCAGTGTACAAGGGGAAACGAGAGGCGATTAACCTCTCCCGATCGGCAATCGGATGGTCGGATGAATTTCAGGCATGTCAGAAATTTTGGTCGCTCCTCGTGACTATATCGCACAGTTGAAGCAGAGCTACGAACCGATCGCCCTAAACTCAGTGATTTTTTCCCTCACTGCGCCTGCGCGAAAACAGAAGTTTAAGCATTTCAATCTTAAAAAAAAAAAAAAACGAACAGAGGGAAGTCTTTAAGTTCTGTAGTTCAAACTAGCTACAAATTACTGTTGCTTATCTACAGTTTGTCCAGTTATTACCCACGTCTTCCAAGCTGCGATGTAGCACCGTGCCTCTTTTATTAATTTGTCAAAAAATGTTTTTGAAATAAACCTGTTTTTAATTTTCATTGATGACTAATTATTCCAGTGTTCGGACATATTATAGACGGTTTACATAATGATATGCCTATAATTCATTGTAATCGGCCTAAATGTTAAGACAATTTTCAATTAATTTTCATCCTGACTCTTTGCACAACCTTTAAGCTCAGTCATATCACTGTCCATGGCGGAAGGAACACAAAAATAATGTGAGATTTATTGCCTTTATCTTAATTCAAGTTCACATTACAAAATCTCTTTTTCAGAAGTGGGATTTGAACCCACGCCTCCATTAGTAGACCAGAATTCTCAACAGCTGAGAAGGCAGATAATCCTTGAGTCTGTCTGGCGCGTTAGACCACTCGGCCATCCTTACTCTTTGCACAATCTTTAAGCTCAGTCATATCACTATCAATGGCAGAAGGAACACAAAAAGAATGTGAGATTTATTGACTTTATCTTAATTAAAGTTCAAATTACAAAATCTCTTTGTCAGAAGTGGGATTTGAACCCACGCCTCCATTCGGAGACCAGAATTCTCAACAACTGAGAAGGTTGATATCCCTTGAGTCTGGCGCCTTAGACCACTCGGCCATCCTGACTCTTTCCACAAATTTTGTGAAGCTCAGTCATACCACTGCCCATGGTGGAAAAATACAACAAATAATATGAGATTTATTGCTGTTACATTTATTCAAGTTCTCCATACAAAATATCTTTGTCAGAAGTGGGATTTGAACCCACGCCTCCATTCGGAGACCAGAATTCTCAACAACTGAGAAGGTTGATATCCCTTGAGCCTGGCACCTTAGACCACTCGGCCATCCTGACTCTTTGCACAACCTTTAAGCTCAGTCATATCACTGTCCATGGCGGAAGGAACACAAAAATAATGTGAGATTTATTGCCTTTATCTTAATTCAAGTTCACATTACAAAATCTCTTTTTCAGAAGTGGGATTTGAACCCACGCCTCCATTAGTAGACCAGAATTCTCAACAGCTGAGAAGGCAGATAATCCTTGAGTCTGGCGCGTTAGACCACTCGGCCATCCTGACTCTTTGCACACCCTTTAAGCTCAGTCATATCTCTGTCAATGGCAGAAGGAACACAAAAAGAATGTGAGATTTATTGACTTTATCTTAATTAAAGTTCAGGTTACAAAATCTCTCTGTCAGAAGTGGGATTTGAACCCACGCCTCCATTCGTAGACCAGAATTCTCAACAGCTGAGAAGGCAGATAATCCTTGAGTCTGGCGCGTTAGACCACTCGGCCATCCTGACTCTTTGCACACCCTTTAAGCTCAGTCATATCTCTGTCAATGGCAGAAGGAACACAAAAAGAATGTGAGATTTATTGACTTTATCTTAATTAAAGTTCAGATTACAAAATCTCTCTGTCAGAAGTGGGATTTGAACCCACGCCTCCATTCGGAGACCAGAATTCTCAACAACTGAGAAGGTTGATATCCCTTGAGCCTGGCGCCTTAGACCACTCGGCCATCCTGACTCTTTCCACAAATTTTGTGAAGCTCAGTCATACCACTGCCCATGGTGGAAAAAATACAACAAATAATATGAGATTTATTGCTGTTACATTTATTCAAGTTCTCATTACAAAATATCTTTGTCAGAAGTGGGATTTGAACCCACGCCTCCATTCGGAGACCAGAATTCTCAACAACTGAGAAGGTTGATATCCCTTGAGCCTGGCGCCTTAGACCACTCGGCCATCCTGACTTTTTGCACAACCTTTAAGCTCAGTCATATCACTGTCCATGGCGGAAGGAACACAAAAATAATGTGAGATTTATTGCCTTTATCTTAATTCAAGTTCACATTACAAAATCTCTTTTTCAGAAGTGGGATTTGAACCCACGCCTCCATTAGTAGACCAGAATTCTCAACAGCTGAGAAGGCAGATAATCCTTGAGTCTGGCGCGTTAGACCACTCGGCCATCCTGACTCTTTGCACACCCTTTAAGCTCAGTCATATCTCTGTCAATGGCAGAAGGAACACAAAAAGAATGTGAGATTTATTGACTTTATCTTAATTAAAGTTCAGGTTACAAAATCTCTCTGTCAGAAGTGGGATTTGAACCCACGCCTCCATTCGTTGACCAGAATTCTCAACAGCTGAGAAGGCAGATAATCCTTGAGTCTGGCGCGTTAGACCACTCGGCCATCCTGACTCTTTGCACACCCTTTAAGCTCAGTCATATCTCTGTCAATGGCAGAAGGAACACAAAAAGAATGTGAGATTTATTGACTTTATCTTAATTAAAGTTCAGATTACAAAATCTCTCTGTCAGAAGTGAGATTTGAACCCACGCCTCCATTCGGAGACCAGAATTCTCAACAACTGAGAAGGTTGATATCCCTTGAGCCTGGCGCCTTAGACCACTCGGCCATCCTGACTCTTTCCACAAATTTTGTGAAGCTCAGTCATACCACTGCCCATGGTGGAAAAAATACAACAAATAATATGAGATTTATTGCTGTTACATTTATTCAAGTTCTCATTACAAAATATCTTTGTCAGAAGTGGGATTTGAAACCACGCCTCCATTCGGAGACCAGAATTCTCAACAACTGAGAAGGTTGATATCCCTTGAGCCTGGCGCCTTAGACCACTCGGCCATCCTGACTCTTTGCACAACCTTTAAGCTCAGTCATATCACTGTCCATGGCGGAAGGAACACAAAAATAATGTGAGATTTATTGCCTTTATCTTAATTCAAGTTCACATTACAAATTCTCTTTTTCAGAAGTGGGATTTGAACCCACGCCTCCATTAGTAGACCAGAATTCTCAACAGCTGAGAAGGCAGATAATCCTTGAGTCTGGCGCGTTAGACCACTCGGCCATCCTGACTCTTTGCACAATCTTTAAGCTCAGTCATATCACTGTCAATGGCAGAAGGAACACAAAAAATGTGAGATTTATTGACTTTATCTTAATTAAAGTTCAAATTACAAAATCTCTTTGTCAGAAGTGGGATTTGAACCCACGCCTCCATTCGGAGACCAGAATTCTCAACAACTGAGAAGGTTGATATCCCTTGAGTCTGGCGCCTTAGACCACTCGGCCATCCTGACTCTTTCCACAAGTTTTGTGAAGCTCAGTCATACCACTGCCCATGGTGGAAAAATACAACAAATAATATGAGATTTATTGCTGTTACATTTATTCAAGTTCTCATTACAAAATATCTTTGTCAGAAGTGGAATTTGAACCCACGCCTCCATTCGGAGACCAGAATTCTCAACAACTGAGAAGGTTGATATCCCTTGAGCCTGGCACCTTAGACCACTCGGCCATCCTGACTCTTTGCACAACCTTTAAGCTCAGTCATATCACTGTCCATGGCGGAAGGAACACAAAAATAATGTGAGATTTATTGCCTTTATCTTAATTCAAGTTCACATTACAAAATCTCTTTTTCAGAAGTGGGATTTGAACCCACGCCTCCATTAGTAGACCAGAATTCTCAACAGCTGAGAAGGCAGATAATCCTTGAGTCTGGCGCGTTAGACCACTCGGCCATCCTGACTCTTTGCACAATCTTTAAGCTCAGTCATATCACTGTCAATGGCAGAAGGAACACAAAAAAATGTGAGATTTATTGACTTTATCTTAATTAAAGTTCACATTACAAAATCTCTTTGTCAGAAGTGGGATTTGAACCCACGCCTCCATTCGTAGACCAGAAATCTCAACAGCTGAGAAGGCAGATAATCCTTGAGTCTGGCGCGTTAGACCACTCGGCCATCCTGACTCTTTGCACACCCTTTAAGCTCAGTCATATCTCTGTTAATGGCAGAAGGAACACAAAAAGAATGTGAGATTTATTGACTTTATCTTAATTAAAGTTCAGATTACAAAATCTCTCTGTCAGAAGTGGGATTTGAACCCACGCCTCCATTCGGAGACCAGAATTCTCAACAACTGAGAAGGTTGATATCCCTTGAGCCTGGCGCCTTAGACCACTCGGCCATCCTGACTCTTTCCACAAATTTTGTGAAGCTCAGTCATACCACTGCCCATGGTGGAAAAAATACAACAAATAATATGAGATTTATTGCTGTTACATTTATTCAAGTTCTCATTACAAAATATCTTTGTCAGAAGTGGGATTTGAACCCACGCCTCCATTCGGAGACCAGAATTCTCAACAACTGAGAAGGTTGATATCCCTTGAGCCTGGCGCCTTAGACCACTCGGCCATCCTGACTCTTTGCACAACCTTTAAGCTCAGTCATATCACTGTCCATGGCGGAAGGAACACAAAAATAATGTGAGATTTATTGCCTTTATCTTAATTCAAGTTCACATTACAAAATCTCTTTTTCAGAAGTGGGATTTGAACCCACGCCTCCATTAGTAGACCAGAATTCTCAACAGCTGAGAAGGCAGATAATCCTTGAGTCTGGCGCGTTAGACCACTCGGCCATCCTGACTCTTTGCACAATCTTTAAGCTCAGTCATATCACTGTCAATGGCAGAAGGAACACAAAAAATGTGAGATTTATTGACTTTATCTTAATTAAAGTTCAAATTAAAAAATCTCTTTGTCAGAAGTGGGATTTGAACCCACGCCTCCATTCGGAGACCAGAATTCTCAACAACTGAGAAGGTTGATATCCCTTGAGTCTGGCGCCTTAGACCACTCGGCCATCCTGACTCTTTCCACAAATTTTGTGAAGCTCAGTCATACCACTGCCCATGGTGGAAAAATACAACAAATAATATGAGATTTATTGCTGTTACATTTATTCAAGTTCTCATTACAAAATATCTTTGTCAGAAGTGGGATTTGAACCCACGTCTCCATTCGGAGACCAGAATTCTCAACAACTGAGAAGGTTGATATCCCTTGAGCCTGGCGCCTTAGACCACTCGGCCATCCTGACTCTTTGCACAACCTTTAAGCTCAGTCATATCACTGTCCATGGCGGAAGGAACACAAAAATAATGTGAGATTTATTGCCTTTATCTTAATTCAAGTTCACATTACAAAATCTCTTTTTCAGAAGTGGGATTTGAACCCACGCCTCCATTAGTAGACCAGAATTCTCAACAGCTGAGAAGGCAGATAATCCTTGAGTCTGGCGCGTTAGACCACTCGGCCATCCTGACTCTTTGCACAATCTTTAAGCTCAGTCATATCACTGTCAATGGCAGAAGGAACACAAAAAAATGTGAGATTTATTGACTTTATCTTAATTAAAGTTCACATTACAAAATCTCTTTGTCAGAAGTGGGATTTGAACCCACGCCTCCATTCGTAGACCAGAATTCTCAACAGCTGAGAAGGCAGATAATCCTTGAGTCTGGCGCGTTAGACCACTCGGCCATCCTGACTCTTTGCACACCCTTTAAGCTCAGTCATATCTCTGTCAATGGCAGAAGGAACACAAAAAGAATGTGAGATTTATTGACTTTATCTTAATTAAAGTTCAGATTACAAAATCTCTCTGTCAGAAGTGGGATTTGAACCCACGCCTCCATTCGGAGACCAGAATTCTCAACAACTGAGAAGGTTGATATCCCTTGAGCCTGGCGCCTTAGACCACTCGGCCATCCTGACTCTTTGCACAACCTTTAAGCTCAGTCATATCACTGTCCATGGCGGAAGGAACACAAAAATAATGTGAGATTTATTCCCTTTATCTTAATTCAAGTTCACATTACAAAATCTCTTTTTCAGAAGTGGGATTTGAACCCACTGCTCCATTCGTAGACCAGAATTCTCAACAACTGAGAAGGTTGATATCCCTTGAGTCTGGCGCCTTAGACCACTCGGCCATCCTGACTCTTTGCACAACCTTTAAGGCGGGCATACACTGTGCGAATTTCGTCCGATTTTGAGCCGAATTCTGACTCGTGCGACTCTTTTTCGGGTCAGGACGATTTTCAGCTTTGTCGTGCGTCGTTTGTCGTGCAGTGTTCGTGCAGTGTACAAGGGGAAACGAGAGGCAATTGGCATGTCAGAAATTTTGGTCGCTCCTCGTGACTATATCGCACAGTTGAAGCAGAGCTACGAACCGATCGCCCTAAACTCAGTGTTTTTTTCCCTCACTGCGCCTGCGCGAAAACAGAAGTTTAAGCATTTCAATCTTAAAAAAAAAAAACGAACAGAGGGAAGTCTTTAAGTTCTGTAGTTCAAACTAGCTACAAATTACTGTTGCTTATCTACAGTTTGTCCAGTTATTACCCACGTCTTCCAAGCTGCGATGTAGCACCGTGCCTCTTTTATTAATTTGTCAAAAAATGTTTTTGAAATAAACCTGTTTTTAATTTTCATTGATGACTAATTATTCCAGTGTTCGGACATATTATAGACGGTTAACATAATGATATGCCTATAATTCATTGTAATCGGCCTAAATGTTAAGACAATTTTCAATTAGGATCCTCATTGAAAATTGTCTAAAACATTTAGGTAGATTACAATGAATTATAGGCATATAATTATATTATTATTATTTTATTATTCCTCGAGGAGTAGGCTTCTATTTAATATTTTATTATCCTCAGCGCGCATTGCGGTGATGTGCTGTGAAATTATTGCGTGGCAAATTAATTATAATAGCAGATCAATTTAATAATAAAATTAGCCTTCCCTAATACAATAATACTAATAACAATTTAATACATAAATTGGAAGTGCTAAATCATCTTGATAGCTGATAATTGTTTTGACAATATCTCTGGATAGGCTATATGATATCGTCTACCAACCCAACACGGGGGGTTATCGCACATATTTCACACGTATAGTGTGAGCAGTCAAGTCGCAGCTCGACGTTCGGACCGTATAGTGTGAGCACATAAATCCTGAGCTTTGGCTTTACATCGCATGCGATTTACTCATTCAGTGTGAGTAGGTACCTTGCTGAAATCGCACAGACATCGCACAGTGTATGCCCGCCTTTAAGCTCAGTCATATCACTGTCCATGGCGGAAGGAACACAAAAATAATGTGAGATTTATTGCCTTTATCTTAATTCAAGTTCACATTACAAAATCTCTTTTTCAGAAGTGAGATTTAAACCCACGCCTCCATTCGTAGACCAGAATTCTCAACAGCTGAGAAGGCAGATAATCCTTGAGTCTGGCGCGTTAGAACACTCGGCCATCCTGACTCTTTGCACAACCTTTAAGCTCAGTCATATCACTGTCAATGGCAGAAGGAACACAAAAAGAATGTGAGATTTATTGACTTTATCTTAATTAAAGTTCACATTACAAAATCTCCCTGTCAGAAGTGGGATTTGAACCCACGCCTCCATTCGGAGACCAGAATTCTCAACAACTGAGAAGGTTGACATCCCTTGAGTCTAGCGCCTTAGACCACTCGGCCATCCTGACTCTTTCCACAAATTTTGTCAAGCTCAGCCATACCACTGCCCATGGTGGAAAAAATACAACAAATAATATGAGATTTATTGCTGTTACATTTATTCAAGTTCTCATTACAAAATCTCTTTGTCAGAAGTGGGATTTGAACGCACGCCTCCATTCGGAGACCAGAATTCTCAACAACTGAGAAGGTTGATATCCCTTGAGTCTGGCGCCTTAGACCACTCGGCCATCCTGACACTAACAACTACCTCTGTTTAGCTCATTCATATCACAGCCCATGGTGGAAAAAATACAACAAATAATATGAGATTTATTGCTGTTATGTTTATTCATGTTCTCATTACAAAATTTCTCTGTCAGCATTGGGATTTGAACCCACGCCTCCATTCGTAGACCAGAATTCTCAACAGCTGAGAAGGCATATAATCCTTGAGTCTGGTGCGTAAGCTCAGTCATATTACAGCCCATGGTGGAAAGAATACAACAAATAATATGTAAACAACAAATAATATTATCTTAATTAAAGTTCACATTACAAAATCACTCTGTCAGAAGTGGGATTTGAACCCACGCCTCCATTCGGAGACCAGAATTCTCAACAACTGAGAAGGTTGACATCCCTTGAGTCTGGCGCCTTAGACCACTCGGCCATCCTGACTCTTTCCACAAATTTTGTGAAGCTCAGTCATACCACTGCCCATGGGGGAAAAATACAACAAATAATATGAGATTTATTGCTGTTACATTTATTCAAGTTCACATTACAAAAACTCTCTGTCAGAAGTGGGATTTGAACCCACGCCTCCATTCGGAGACCAGAATTCTCAACAACTGAGAAGGTTGATATCCCTTGAGTCTGGCACCTTAGACCACTCGGCCATCCTGACTCTTTCCACAACTTTTGTGAAGCTCAGTGATACCACTGCCCATGGTGGAAAAAATACAACAAATAATATGAGATTTATTGCTGTTACATTTATTCAAGTTCTCATTACAAAATATGTTTGTCAGAAGTGGGATTTGAACCCACGCCTCCATTCGGAGACCAGAATTCTCAACAACTGAGAAGGTTGATATCCCTTGAGCCTGGCGCCTTAGACCACTCGGCCATCCTGACTCTTTGCACAACCTTTAAGCTCAGTTATATCACTGTCCATGGCGGAAGGAACACAAAAATAATGTGAGATTTATTGCCTTTATCTTAATTCAAGTTCACATTACAAAATCTCTTTTTCAGAAGGGGGATTTGAACCCACGCCTCCATTCGGAGACCAGAATTCTCAACAGCTGAGAAGGCAGATAATCCTTGAGTCTGGCGCGTTAGACCACTCGGCCATCCTGACTCTTTGCACAACCTTTAAGCTCAGTCATATCACTGTCAATGGCAGAAGGAACACAAAAAGAATGTGAGATTTATTGACTTTATCTTAATTAAAGTTCACATTACAAAATCTCTCTGTCAGAAGTGGGATTTGAACCCACGCCTTCATTCGGAGACCAGAATTCTCAACAACTGAAAAGGTTGATATCCCTTGAGTCTGGCACCTTAGACCACTCGGCCATCCTGACTCTTTCCACAAATTTTGTGAAGCTCAGTCATACCACTTCCCATGGTGGAAAAATACAACAAATAATATGAGATTTATTGCTGTTACATTTATTCAAGTTCTCATTACATAATATCTTTGTCAGAAGTGGGATTTGAACCCACACCTCCATTCGGAGACCAGAATTCTCAACAAATGAGAAGGTTGATATCCCTTGAGTCTGGCGCCTTAGAACACTCGGCCATCCTGCCACTAAGAACTACCTCTGTTAAGCTCAGTCATATCACAGCCCATGGTGGAAAAAATACAACAAATAATATGAGATTTATTGCTGTTATGTTTATTCATGTTCTCATTACAAAATTTCTCTGTCAGCATTGGGATTTGAACCCACGCCTCCATTCGTAGACTAGAATTCTCAACAGCTGAGAAGGCAGATAATCCTTGAGTCTGGCGCGTTAGACAACTCGGCCATCCTGACTCTTTGCACAACCGTTAAGCTCATTTATATCACTGTCCATGGCGGAAGGAACACAAAAATAATGTGAGATTTATTGCCTTTATCTTAATTCAAGTTCACATTACAAAATCTCTTTTTCAGAATTTGGATTTGAACTCACGCCTCCATTCGTAGACCAGAATTCTCAACAGCTGAGAAGGCAGATAATCCTTGAGTCTGGCGCGTTAGACCACTCGGCCATCCTGACTCTTTGCACAACCGTTAAGCTCATTTATATCACTGTCCATGGCGGAAGGAACACAAAAATAATGTGAGATTTATTGCCTTTATCTTAATTCAAGTTCACATTACAAAATCTCTTTTTCAGAATTTGGATTTGAACCCACGCCTCCATTCGTAGACCAGAATTCTCAACAGCTGAGAAGGCAGATAATCCTTGAGTCTGGCGCGTTAGACCACTCGGCCATCCTGACTCTTTGCACAACCTTTAAGCTCATTTATATCACTGTCCATGGCGGAAGGAACACAAAAATAATGTGAGATTTATTGCCTTTATCTTAATTCAGGTTCACATTACAAAATCTCTTTTTCAGAATTTGGATTTGAACCCACGCCTCCATTCGTAGACCAGAATTCTCAACAGCTGAGAAGGCAGATAATCCTTGAGTCTGGCGCGTTAGACCACTCGGCCATCCTGACTCTTTGCACAACCTTTAAGCTCAGTCATATCACTGTCAATGGCAGAAGGAACACAAAAAGAATGTGAGATTTATTGACTTTATCTTAATTAAAGTTCACATTACAAAATCTCTCTTTCAGAAGTGGGATTTGAACCCACGCCTCCATTCGGAGACCAGAATTCTCAACAACTGAGAAGGTTGATATCCCTTGAGCCTGGCGCCATAGACCACTCGGCCATCCTGACTCTTTGCACAACCTTTAAGCTCAGTCATATCACTGTCAGTGGCAGAAGGAACACAAAAAAATGTGAGATTTATTGACTTTATCTTAATTAAAGTTCAGATTACAAAATCTCTCTTTCAGAAGTGGGATTTGAACCCACGCCTCCATTCGGAGACCAGAATTCTCAACAACTGAGAAGGTTGATATCCCTTGAGCCTGGCGCCATAGACCACTCGGCCATCCTGACTCTTTGCACAGCCTTTAAGCTCAGTCATATCACTGTCCATGGCGGAAGGAACACAAAAATAATGTGAGATTTATTGCCTTTATCTTAATTCAAGTTCACATTACAAAATCTCTTTTTCAGAAGTGAGATTTAAACCCACGCCTCCATTCGTAGACCAGAATTCTCAACAGCTGAGAAGGCAGATAATCCTTGAGTCTGGCGCGTTAGAACACTCGGCCATCCTGACTCTTTGCACAACCTTTAAGCTCAGTCATATCACTGTCAATGGCAGAAGGAACACAAAAAGAATGTGAGATTTATTGACTTTATCTTAATTAAAGTTCACATTACAAAATCTCCCTGTCAGAAGTGGGATTTGAACCCACGCCTCCATTCGGAGACCAGAATTCTCAACAACTGAGAAGGTTGACATCCCTTGAGTCTAGCGCCTTAGACCACTCGGCCATCCTGACTCTTTCCACAAATTTTGTCAAGCTCAGCCATACCACTGCCCATGGTGGAAAAAATACAACAAATAATATGAGATTTATTGCTGTTACATTTATTCAAGTTCTCATTACAAAATCTCTTTGTCAGAAGTGGGATTTGAACGCACGCCTCCATTCGGAGACCAGAATTCTCAACAACTGAGAAGGTTGATATCCCTTGAGTCTGGCGCCTTAGACCACTCGGCCATCCTGACACTAACAACTACCTCTGTTTAGCTCATTCATATCACAGCCCATGGTGGAAAAAATACAACAAATAATATGAGATTTATTGCTGTTATGTTTATTCATGTTCTCATTACAAAATTTCTCTGTCAGCATTGGGATTTGAACCCACGCCTCCATTCGTAGACCAGAATTCTCAACAGCTGAGAAGGCATATAATCCTTGAGTCTGGTGCGTAAGCTCAGTCATATTACAGCCCATGGTGGAAAGAATACAACAAATAATATGTAAACAACAAATAATATTATCTTAATTAAAGTTCACATTACAAAATCACTCTGTCAGAAGTGGGATTTGAACCCACGCCTCCATTCGGAGACCAGAATTCTCAACAACTGAGAAGGTTGACATCCCTTGAGTCTGGCGCCTTAGACCACTCGGCCATCCTGACTCTTTCCACAAATTTTGTGAAGCTCAGTCATACCACTGCCCATGGGGGAAAAATACAACAAATAATATGAGATTTATTGCTGTTACATTTATTCAAGTTCACATTACAAAAACTCTCTGTCAGAAGTGGGATTTGAACCCACGCCTCCATTCGGAGACCAGAATTCTCAACAACTGAGAAGGTTGATATCCCTTGAGTCTGGCACCTTAGACCACTCGGCCATCCTGACTCTTTCCACAACTTTTGTGAAGCTCAGTGATACCACTGCCCATGGTGGAAAAAATACAACAAATAATATGAGATTTATTGCTGTTACATTTATTCAAGTTCTCATTACAAAATATGTTTGTCAGAAGTGGGATTTGAACCCACGCCTCCATTCGGAGACCAGAATTCTCAACAACTGAGAAGGTTGATATCCCTTGAGCCTGGCGCCTTAGACCACTCGGCCATCCTGACTCTTTGCACAACCTTTAAGCTCAGTTATATCACTGTCCATGGCGGAAGGAACACAAAAATAATGTGAGATTTATTGCCTTTATCTTAATTCAAGTTCACATTACAAAATCTCTTTTTCAGAAGGGGGATTTGAACCCACGCCTCCATTCGGAGACCAGAATTCTCAACAGCTGAGAAGGCAGATAATCCTTGAGTCTGGCGCGTTAGACCACTCGGCCATCCTGACTCTTTGCACAACCTTTAAGCTCAGTCATATCACTGTCAATGGCAGAAGGAACACAAAAAGAATGTGAGATTTATTGACTTTATCTTAATTAAAGTTCACATTACAAAATCTCTCTGTCAGAAGTGGGATTTGAACCCACGCCTTCATTCGGAGACCAGAATTCTCAACAACTGAAAAGGTTGATATCCCTTGAGTCTTGCACCTTAGACCACTCGGCCATCCTGACTCTTTCCACAAATTTTGTGAAGCTCAGTCATACCACTTCCCATGGTGGAAAAATACAACAAATAATATGAGATTTATTGCTGTTACATTTATTCAAGTTCTCATTACATAATATCTTTGTCAGAAGTGGGATTTGAACCCACACCTCCATTCGGAGACCAGAATTCTCAACAAATGAGAAGGTTGATATCCCTTGAGTCTGGCGCCTTAGAACACTCGGCCATCCTGCCACTAAGAACTACCTCTGTTAAGCTCAGTCATATCACAGCCCATGGTGGAAAAAATACAACAAATAATATGAGATTTATTGCTGTTATGTTTATTCATGTTCTCATTACAAAATTTCTCTGTCAGCATTGGGATTTGAACCCACGCCTCCATTCGTAGACTAGAATTCTCAACAGCTGAGAAGGCAGATAATCCTTGAGTCTGGCGCGTTAGACAACTCGGCCATCCTGACTCTTTGCACAACCGTTAAGCTCATTTATATCACTGTCCATGGCGGAAGGAACACAAAAATAATGTGAGATTTATTGCCTTTATCTTAATTCAAGTTCACATTACAAAATCTCTTTTTCAGAATTTGGATTTGAACTCACGCCTCCATTCGTAGACCAGAATTCTCAACAGCTGAGAAGGCAGATAATCCTTGAGTCTGGCGCGTTAGACCACTCGGCCATCCTGACTCTTTGCACAACCGTTAAGCTCATTTATATCACTGTCCATGGCGGAAGGAACACAAAAATAATGTGAGATTTATTGCCTTTATCTTAATTCAAGTTCACATTACAAAATCTCTTTTTCAGAATTTGGATTTGAACCCACGCCTCCATTCGTAGACCAGAATTCTCAACAGCTGAGAAGGCAGATAATCCTTGAGTCTGGCGCGTTAGACCACTCGGCCATCCTGACTCTTTGCACAACCTTTAAGCTCATTTATATCACTGTCCATGGCGGAAGGAACACAAAAATAATGTGAGATTTATTGCCTTTATCTTAATTCAGGTTCACATTACAAAATCTCTTTTTCAGAATTTGGATTTGAACCCACGCCTCCATTCGTAGACCAGAATTCTCAACAGCTGAGAAGGCAGATAATCCTTGAGTCTGGCGCGTTAGACCACTCGGCCATCCTGACTCTTTGCACAACCTTTAAGCTCAGTCATATCACTGTCAATGGCAGAAGGAACACAAAAAGAATGTGAGATTTATTGACTTTATCTTAATTAAAGTTCACATTACAAAATCTCTCTTTCAGAAGTGGGATTTGAACCCACGCCTCCATTCGGAGACCAGAATTCTCAACAACTGAGAAGGTTGATATCCCTTGAGCCTGGCGCCATAGACCACTCGGCCATCCTGACTCTTTGCACAACCTTTAAGCTCAGTCATATCACTGTCAGTGGCAGAAGGAACACAAAAAAATGTGAGATTTATTGACTTTATCTTAATTAAAGTTCAGATTACAAAATCTCTCTTTCAGAAGTGGGATTTGAACCCACGCCTCCATTCGGAGACCAGAATTCTCAACAACTGAGAAGGTTGATATCCCTTGAGCCTGGCGCCATAGACCACTCGGCCATCCTGACTCTTTGCACAGCCTTTAAGCTCAGTCATATCACTGTCCATGGCGGAAGGAACACAAAAATAATGTGAGATTTATTGCCTTTATCTTAATTCAAGTTCACATTACAAAATCTCTTTTTCAGAAGTGGGATTTGAACCCACGCCTCCATTCGTAGACCAGAATTCTCAACAGCTGAGAAGGCAGATAATCCTTGAGTCTGGCGCCTTAGACCACTCGGCCATCCTGACTCTTTGCACAATCTTTAAGCTCAGTCATATCACTGTCAATGGCAGAAGGAACACAAAAAAATGTGAGATTTATTGACTTTATCTTAATTAAAGTTCACATTACAAAATCTCTTTGTCAGAAGTGGGATTTGAACCCACGCCTCCATTCGGAGACCAGAATTCTCAACAGCTGAGAAGGCAGATAATCCTTGAGTCTGGCACGTTAGACCACTCGGCCATCCTGACTCTTTGCACAACCTTTAAGCTCAGTCATATCATTGTCAATGGCAGAAGGAACACAAAAAGAATGTGAGATTTATTGACTTTATCTTAATTAAAGTTCACATTACAAAATCACTCTGTCAGAAGTGGGATTTGAACCCACGCCTCCATTCGGAGACCAGAATTCTCAACAACTGAGAAGGTTGATATCCCTTGAGTCTGGCGCCTTAGACCACTCGGCCATCCTGACTCTTTCCACAAATTTTGTGAAGCTCAGTCATACCACTGCCCATGGTGGAAAAATACAACAAATAATATGAGATTTATTGCTGTTACATTTATTCAAGTTCTCATTACAAAATCTCTTTGTCAGAAGTGGGATTTGAACCCACGCCTCCATTCGGAGACCAGAATTCTCAACAACTGAGAAGGTTGATATCCCTTGAGTCTGGCGCCTTAGACCACTCGGCCATCCTGACACTAACAACCACCTCTGTTAAGCTCAGTCATATCACAGCCCATGGTGGAAAAAATACAACAAATAATATGAGATTTATTGCTGTTATGTTTATTCATGTTCTCATTACAAAATTTCTCTGTCAGCATTGGGATTTGAACCCACGCCTCCATTCGTAGACCAGAATTCTCAACAGCTGAGAAGGCAGATAATCCTTGAATCTGGCGCATAAGCTCAGTCATGTCACAGCCCATGGTGGAAAGAATACAACAAATAATATGTAAACAACAAATAATATTATCTTAATTAAAGTTCACATTACAAAATCTCTCTGGCAGAAGTGGGATTTGAACCCACGCCTCCATTCGGAGACCAGAATTCTCAACAACTGAGAAGGTTGATATCCCTTGAGCCTGGCGCCTTAGACCACTCGGCCATCCTGACTCTTTGCACAGCCTTTAAGCTCAGTCATATCACTGTCCATGGCGGAAGGAACACAAAAATAATGTGAGATTTATTGCCTTTATCTTAATTCAAGTTCACATTACAAAATCTCTTTTTCAGAAGTGGGATTTGAACCCACGCCTCCATTCGTAGACCAGAATTCTCAACAGCTGAGAAGGCAGATAATCCTTGAGTCTGGCGCGTTAGACCACTCGGCCATCCTGACTCTTTGCACAATCTTTAAGCTCAGTCATATCACTGTCAATGGCAGAAGGAACACAAAAAATGTGAGATTTATTGACTTTATCTTAATTAAAGTTCACATTACAAAATCTCTTTGTCAGAAGTGGGATTTGAACCCACGCCTCCATTCGTAGACCAGAATTCTCAACAGCTGAGAAGGCAGATAATCCTTGAGTCTGGCACGTTAGACCACTCGGCCATCCTGACTCTTTGCACAACCTTTAAGCTCAGTCATATCATTGTCAATGGCAGAAGGAACACAAAAAGAATGTGAGATTTATTGCCTTTATCTTAATTAAAGTTCACATTACAAAATCACTCTGTCAGAAGTGGGATTTGAACCCACGCCTCCATTCGGAGACCAGAATTCTCAACAACTGAGAAGGTTGATATCCCTTGAGTCTGGCGCCTTAGACCACTCGGCCATCCTGACTCTTTCCACAAATTTTGTGAAGCTCAGTCATACCACTGCCCATGGTGGAAAAAATACAACAAATAATATGAGATTTATTGCTGTTACATTTATTCAAGTTCTCATTACAAAATATCTTTGTCAGAAGTGGGATTTGAACCCACGCCTCCATTCGGAGACCAGAATTCTCAACAACTGAGTAGGTTGATATCCCTTGAGTCTGGCGCCTTAGACCACTCGGCCATCCTGACTCTTTGCACAACCTTTAAGCTCAGTCATATCACTGTCCATGGCGGAAGGAACACAAAAATAATGTGAGATTTATTGCCTTTATCTTAATTCAAGTTCACATTAAAAAAACTCTTTTTCAGAAGTGGGATTTGAACCCACGGCTCCATTCGTAGACCAGAATTCTCAACAACTGAGAAGGTTGATATCCCTTGAGTCTGGCGCCTTAGACCACTCTGCCATCCTGACTCTTTGCACAACCTTTAAGGCGGGCATACACTGTGCGAATTTCGTCCGATTTTGAGCCGAATTCTGACTCGTGCGACTCTTTTTCGGGTCGGGACGATTTTCAGCTTTGTCGTGCGTCGTTTGTCGTGCAGTGTTCATGCAGTGTACAAGGGGAAACGAGAGGCGATTAACCTCTCCCGATCGGCAATCGGATGGTCGGATGAATTTCAGGCATGTCAGAAATTTTGGTCGCTCCTCGTGACTATATCGCACAGTTGAAGCAGAGCTACGAACCGATCGCCCTAAACTCAGTGATTTTTTCCCTCACTGCGCCTGCGCGAAAACAGAAGTTTAAGCATTTCAATCTTAAAAAAAAAAAAAACGAACAGAGGGAAGTCTTTAAGTTCTGTAGTTCAAACTAGCTACAAATTACTGTTGCTTATCTACAGTTTGTCCAGTTATTACCCACGTCTTCCAAGCTGCGATGTAGCACCGTGCCTCTTTTATTAATTTGTCAAAAAATGTTTTTGAAATAAACCTGTTTTTAATTTTCATTGATGACTAATTATTCCAGTGTTCGGACATATTATAGACGGTTTACATAATGATATGCCTATAATTCATTGTAATCGGCCTAAATGTTAAGACAATTTTCAATTAATTTTCATCCTGACTCTTTGCACAACCTTTAAGCTCAGTCATATCACTGTCCATGGCGGAAGGAACACAAAAATAATGTGAGATTTATTGCCTTTATCTTAATTCAAGTTCACATTACAAAATCTCTTTTTCAGAAGTGGGATTTGAACCCACGCCTCCATTAGTAGACCAGAATTCTCAACAGCTGAGAAGGCAGATAATCCTAGAGTCTGGCGCGTTAGACCACTCGGCCATCCTGACTCTTAGCACAATCTTTAAGCTCAGTCATATCACTGTCAATGGCAGAAGGAACACAAAAAAATGTGAGATTTATTGACTTTATCTTAATTAAAGTTCACATTACAAAATCTCTTTGTCAGAAGTGGGATTTGAACCCACGCCTCCATTCGTAGACCAGAAATCTCAACAGCTGAGAAGGCAGATAATCCTTGAGTCTGGCGCGTTAGACCACTCGGCCATCCTGACTCTTTGCACACCCTTTAAGCTCAGTCATATCTCTGTCAATGGCAGAAGGAACACAAAAAGAATGTGAGATTTATTGACTTTATCTTAATTAAAGTTCAGATTACAAAATCTCTCTGTCAGAAGTGGGATTTGAACCCACGCCTCCATTCGGAGACCAGAATTCTCAACAACTGAGAAGGTTGATATCCCTTGAGCCTGGCGCCTTAGACCACTCGGCCATCCTGACTCTTTCCACAAATTTTGTGAAGCTCAGTCATACCACTGCCCATGGTGGAAAAAATACAACAAATAATATGAGATTTATTGCTGTTACATTTATTCAAGTTCTCATTACAAAATATCTTTGTCAGAAGTGGGATTTGAACCCACGCCTCCATTCGGAGACCAGAATTCTCAACAACTGAGAAGGTTGATATCCCTTGAGCCTGGCGCCTTAGACCACTCGGCCATCCTGACTCTTTGCACAACCTTTAAGCTCAGTCATATCACTGTCCATGGCGGAAGGAACACAAAAATAATGTGAGATTTATTGCCTTTATCTTAATTCAAGTTCACATTACAAAATCTCTTTTTCAGAAGTGGGATTTGAACCCACGCCTCCATTAGTAGACCAGAATTCTCAACAGCTGAGAAGGCAGATAATCCTTGAGTCTGTCTGGCGCGTTAGACCACTCGGCCATCCTGACTCTTTGCACAATCTTTAAGCTCAGTCATATCACTATCAATGGCAGAAGGAACACAAAAAGAATGTGAGATTTATTGACTTTATCTTAATTAAAGTTCAAATTACAAAATCTCTTTGTCAGAAGTGGGATTTGAACCCACGCCTCCATTCGGAGACCAGAATTCTCAACAACTGAGAAGGTTGATATCCCTTGAGTCTGGCGCCTTAGACCACTCGGCCATCCTGACTCTTTCCACAAATTTTGTGAAGCTCAGTCATACCACTGCCCATGGTGGAAAAATACAACAAATAATATGAGATTTATTGCTGTTACATTTATTCAAGTTCTCATTACAAAATATCTTTGTCAGAAGTGGGATTTGAACCCACGCCTCCATTCGGAGACCAGAATTCTCAACAACTGAGAAGGTTGATATCCCTTGAGCCTGGCACCTTAGACCACTCGGCCATCCTGACTCTTTGCACAACCTTTAAGCTCAGTCATATCACTGTCCATGGCGGAAGGAACACAAAAATAATGTGAGATTTATTGCCTTTATCTTAATTCAAGTTCACATTACAAAATCTCTTTTTCAGAAGTGGGATTTGAACCCACGCCTCCATTAGTAGACCAGAATTCTCAACAGCTGAGAAGGCAGATAATCCTTGAGTCTGGCGCGTTAGACCACTCGGCCATCCTGACTCTTTGCACACCCTTTAAGCTCAGTCATATCTCTGTCAATGGCAGAAGGAACACAAAAAGAATGTGAGATTTATTGACTTTATCTTAATTAAAGTTCAGGTTACAAAATCTCTCTGTCAGAAGTGGGATTTGAACCCACGCCTCCATTCGTAGACCAGAATTCTCAACAGCTGAGAAGGCAGATAATCCTTGAGTCTGGCGCGTTAGACCACTCGGCCATCCTGACTCTTTGCACACCCTTTAAGCTCAGTCATATCTCTGTCAATGGCAGAAGGAACACAAAAGAATGTGAGATTTATTGACTTTATCTTAATTAAAGTTCAGATTACAAAATCTCTCTGTCAGAAGTGGGATTTGAACCCACGCCTCCATTCGGAGACCAGAATTCTCAACAACTGAGAAGGTTGATATCCCTTGAGCCTGGCGCCTTAGACCACTCGGCCATCCTGACTCTTTCCACAAATTTTGTGAAGCTCAGTCATACCACTGCCCATGGTGGAAAAAATACAACAAATAATATGAGATTTATTGCTGTTACATTTATTCAAGTTCTCATTACAAAATATCTTTGTCAGAAGTGGGATTTGAACCCACGCCTCCATTCTGAGACCAGAATTCTCAACAACTGAGAAGGTTGATATCCCTTGAGCCTGGCGCCTTAGACCACTCGGCCATCCTGACTCTTTGCACAACCTTTAAGCTCAGTCATATCACTGTCCATGGCGGAAGGAACACAAAAATAATGTGATATTTATTGCCTTTATCTTAATTCAAGTTCACATTACAAAATCTCTTTTTCAGAAGTGGGATTTGAACCCACGCCTCCATTAGTAGACCAGAATTCTCAACAGCTGAGAAGGCAGATAATCCTTGAGTCTGGCGCGTTAGACCACTCGGCCATCCTGACTCTTTGCACAATCTTTAAGCTCAGTCATATCACTGTAAATAGCAGAAGGAACACAAAAATAATGTGAGATTTATTGCCTTTATCTTAATTCAAGTTCACATTACAAAATCTCTTTTTCAGAAGTGGGATTTGAACCCACGCCTCCATTAGTAGACCAGAATTCTCAACAGCTGAGAAGGCAGATAATCCTTGGGTCTGGCGCGTTAGACCACTCGGCCATCCTGACTCTTTGCACAATCTTTAAGCTCAGTCATATCACTGTCAATGGCAGAAGGAACACAAAAAAATGTGAGATTTATTGACTTTTATCTTAATTCAAGTTCACATTACAAAATCTCTTTTTCAGAAGTGGGATTTGAACCCACGCCTCCATTAGTAGACCAGAATTCTCAACAGCTGAGAAGGCAGATAATCCTTGGGTCTGGCGCGTTAGACCACTCGGCCATCCTGACTCTTTGCACACCCTTTAAGCTCAGTCATATCTCTGTCAATGGCAGAAGGAACACAAAAAGAATGTGAGATTTATTGACTTTATCTTAATTAAAGTTCAGGTTACAAAATCTCTCTGTCAGAAGTGGGATTTGAACCCACGCCTCCATTCGTAGACCAGATTTCTCAACAGCTGAGAAGGCAGATAATCCTTGAGTCTGGCGCGTTAGACCACTCGGCCATCCTGACTCTTTGCACAATCTTTAAGCTCAGTCATATCACTGTCAATGGCAGAAGGAACACAAAAATAATGTGAGATTTATTGCCTTTATCTTAATTCAAGTTCACATTACAAAATCTCTTTTTCAGAAGTGGGATTTGAACCCACGCCTCCATTAGTAGACCAGAATTCTCAACAGCTGAGAAGGCAGATAATCCTTGAGTCTGGCGCGTTAGACCACTCGGCCATCCTGACTCTTTGCACACCCTTTAAGCTCAGTCATATCTCTGTCAATGGCAGAAGGAACACAAAAAGAATGTGAGATTTATTGACTTTATCTTAATTAAAGTTCAGGTTACAAAATCTCTCTGTCAGAAGTGGGATTTGAACCCACGCCTCCATTCGTAGACCAGAATTCTCAACAGCTGAGAAGGCAGATAATCCTTGAGTCTGGCGCGTTAGACCACTCGGCCATCCTGACTCTTTGCACACCCTTTAAGCTCAGTCATATCTCTGTCAATGGCAGAAGGAACACAAAAAGAATGTGAGATTTATTGACTTTATCTTAATTAAAGTTCAGATTACAAAATCTCTCTGTCAGAAGTGGGATTTGAACCCACGCCTCCATTCGGAGACCAGAATTCTCAACAACTGAGAAGGTTGATATCCCTTGAGCTTGGCGCCTTAGACCACTCGGCCATCCTGACTCTTTCCACAAATTTTGTGAAGCTCAGTCATACCACTGCCCATGGTGGAAAAAATACAACAAATAATATGAGATTTATTGCTGTTACATTTATTCAAGTTCTCATTACAAAATATCTTTGTCAGAAGTGGGATTTGAACCCACGCCTCCATTCGGAGACCAGAATTCTCAACAACTGAGAAGGTTGATATCCCTTGAGCCTGGCGCCTTAGACCACTCGGCCATCCTGACTCTTTGCACAACCTTTAAGCTCAGTCATATCACTGTCCATGGCGGAAGGAACACAAAAATAATGTGAGATTTATTGCCTTTATCTTAATTCAAGTTCACATTACAAAATCTCTTTTTCAGAAGTGGGATTTGAACCCACGCCTCCATTAGTAGACCAGAATTCTCAACAGCTGAGAAGGCAGATAATCCTTGAGTCTGGCGCGTTAGACCACTCGGCCATCCTGACTCTTTGCACAATCTTTAAGCTCAGTCATATCACTGTCAATGGCAGAAGGAACACAAAAAATGTGAGATTTATTGACTTTATCTTAATTAAAGTTCAAATTACAAAATCTCTTTGTCAGAAGTGGGATTTGAACCCACGCCTCCATTCGGAGACCAGAATTCTCAACAACTGAGAAGGTTGATATCCCTTGAGTCTGGCGCCTTAGACCACTCGGCCATCCTGACTCTTTCCACAAATTTTGTGAAGCTCAGTCATACCACTGCCCATGGTGGAAAAATACAACAAATAATATGAGATTTATTGCTGTTACATTTATTCAAGTTCTCATTACAAAATATCTTTGTCAGAAGTGGGATTTGAACCCACGCCTCCATTCGGAGACCAGAATTCTCAACAACTGAGAAGGTTGATATCCCTTGAGCCTGGCGCCTTAGACCACTCGGCCATCCTGACTCTTTGCACAACCTTTAAGCTCAGTCATATCACTGTCCATGGCGGAAGGAACACAAAAATAATGTGAGATTTATTGCCTTTATCTTAATTCAAGTTCACGTTACAAAATCTCTTTTTCAGAAGTGGGATTTGAACCCACGCCTCCATTAGTAGACCAGAATTCTCAACAGCTGAGAAGGCAGATAATCCTTGAGTCTGGCGTGTTAGACCACTCGGCCATCCTGACTCTTTGCACAATCTTTAAGCTCAGTCATATCACTGTCAATGGCAGAAGGAACACAAAAAAATGTGAGATTTATTGACTTTATCTTAATTAAAGTTCACATTACAAAATCTCTTTGTCAGAAGTGGGATTTGAACCCACGCCTCCATTCGTAGACCAGAATTCTCAACAGCTGAGAAGGCAGATAATCCTTGAGTCTGGCGCGTTAGACCACTCGGCCATCCTGACTCTTTGCACACCCTTTAAGCTCAGTCATATCTCTGTCAATGGCAGAAGGAACACAAAAAGAATGTGAGATTTATTGACTTTATCTTAATTAAAGTTCAGATTACAAAATCTCTCTGTCAGAAGTGGGATTTGAACCCACGCCTCCATTCGGAGACCAGAATTCTCAACAACTGAGAAGGTTGATATCCCTTGAGCCTGGCGCCTTAGACCACTCGGCCATCCTGACTCTTTGCACAACCTTTAAGCTCAGTCATATCACTGTCCATGGCGGAAGGAACACAAAAATAATGTGAGATTTATTCCCTTTATCTTAATTCAAGTTCACATTACAAAATCTCTTTTTCAGAAGTGGGATTTGAACCCACTGCTCCATTCGTAGACCAGAATTCTCAACAACTGAGAAGGTTGATATCCCTTGAGTCTGGCGCCTTAGACCACTCGGCCATCCTGACTCTTTGCACAACCTTTAAGGCGGGCATACACTGTGCGAATTTCGTCCGATTTTGAGCCGAATTCTGACTCGTGCGACTCTTTTTCGGGTCAGGACGATTTTCAGCTTTGTCGTGCGTCGTTTGTCGTGCAGTGTTCGTGCAGTGTACAAGGGGAAACGAGAGGCAATTGGCATGTCAGAAATTTTGGTCGCTCCTCGTGACTATATCGCACAGTTGAAGCAGAGCTACGAACCGATCGCCCTAAACTCAGTGTTTTTTTCCCTCACTGCGCCTGCGCGAAAACAGAAGTTTAAGCATTTCAATCTTAAAAAAAAAAAAACGAACAGAGGGAAGTCTTTAAGTTCTGTAGTTCAAACTAGCTACAAATTACTGTTGCTTATCTACAGTTTGTCCAGTTATTACCCACGTCTTCCAAGCTGCGATGTAGCACCGTGCCTCTTTTATTAATTTGTCAAAAAATGTTTTTGAAATAAACCTGTTTTTAATTTTCATTGATGACTAATTATTCCAGTGTTCGGACATATTATAGACGGTTAACATAATGATATGCCTATAATTCATTGTAATCGGCCTAAATGTTAAGACAATTTTCAATTAGGATCCTCATTGAAAATTGTCTAAAACATTTAGGTAGATTACAATGAATTATAGGCATATAATTATATTATTATTATTTTATTATTCCTCGAGGAGTAGGCTTCTATTTAATATTTTATTATCCTCAGCGCGCATTGCGGTGATGTGCTGTGAAATTATTGCGTGGCAAATTAATTATAATAGCAGATCAATTTAATAATAAAATTAGCCTTCCCTAATACAATAATACTAATAACAATTTAATACATAAATTGGAAGTGCTAAATCATCTTGATAGCTGATAATTGTTTTGACAATATCTCTGGATAGGCTATATGATATCGTCTACCAACCCAACACGGGGGGTTATCGCACATATTTCACACGTATAGTGTGAGCAGTCAAGTCGCAGCTCGACGTTCGGACCGTATAGTGTGAGCACATAAATCCTGAGCTTTGGCTTTACATCGCATGCGATTTACTCATTCAGTGGGAGTAGGTACCTTGCTGAAATCGCACAGACATCGCACAGTGTATGCCCGCCTTTAAGCTCAGTCATATCACTGTCCATGGCGGAAGGAACACAAAAATAATGTGAGATTTATTGCCTTTATCTTAATTCAAGTTCACATTACAAAATCTCTTTTTCAGAAGTGAGATTTAAACCCACGCCTCCATTCGTAGACCAGAATTCTCAACAGCTGAGAAGGCAGATAATCCTTGAGTCTGGCGCGTTAGAACACTCGGCCATCCTGACTCTTTGCACAACCTTTAAGCTCAGTCATATCACTGTCAATGGCAGAAGGAACACAAAAAGAATGTGAGATTTATTGACTTTATCTTAATTAAAGTTCACATTACAAAATCTCCCTGTCAGAAGTGGGATTTGAACCCACGCCTCCATTCGGAGACCAGAATTCTCAACAACTGAGAAGGTTGATATCCCTTGAGTCTGGCGCCTTAGACCACTCGGCCATCCTGACTCTTTCCACAAATTTTGTGAAGCTCAGTCATACCACTGCCCATGGTGGAAAAATACAACAAATAATATGAGATTTATTGCTGTTACATTTATTCAAGTTCTCATTACAAAATCTCTTTGTCAGAAGTGGGATTTGAACCCACGCCTCCATTCGGAGACCAGAATTCTCAACAACTGAGAAGGTTGATATCCCTTGAGTCTGGCGCCTTAGACCACTCGGCCATCCTGACACTAACAACCACCTCTGTTAAGCTCAGTCATATCACAGCCCATGGTGGAAAAAATACAACAAATAATATGAGATTTATTGCTCTTATGTTTATTCATGTTCTCATTACAAAATTTCTCTGTCAGCATTGGGATTTGAACCCACGCCTCCATTCGTAGACCAGAATTCTCAACAGCTGAGAAGGCAGATAATCCTTGAATCTGGCGCATAAGCTCAGTCATGTCACAGCCCATGGTGGAAAGAATACAACAAATAATATGTAAACAACAAATAATATTATCTTAATTAAAGTTCACATTACAAAATCTCTCTGGCAGAAGTGGGATTTGAACCCACGCCTCCATTCGGAGACCAGAATTCTCAACAACTGAGAAGGTTGATATCCCTTGAGCCTGGCGCCTTAGACCACTCGGCCATCCTGACTCTTTGCACAGCCTTTAAGCTCAGTCATATCACTGTCCATGGCGGAAGGAACACAAAAATAATGTGAGATTTATTGCCTTTATCTTAATTCAAGTTCACATTACAAAATCTCTTTTTCAGAAGTGGGATTTGAACCCACGCCTCCATTCGTAGACCAGAATTCTCAACAGCTGAGAAGGCAGATAATCCTTGAGTCTGGCGCGTTAGACCACTCGGCCATCCTGACTCTTTGCACAATCTTTAAGCTCAGTCATATCACTGTCAATGGCAGAAGGAACACAAAAAAATGTGAGATTTATTGACTTTATCTTAATTAAAGTTCACATTACAAAATCTCTTTATCAAGGGATTTGAACCCACGCCTCCATTCGTAGACCAGAATTCTCAACAGCTGAGAAGGCAGATAATCCTTGAGTCTGGCACGTTAGACCACTCGGCCATCCTGACTCTTTGCACAACCTTTAAGCTCAGTCATATCATTGTCAATGGCAGAAGGAACACAAAAAGAATGTGAGATTTATTGACTTTATCTTAATTAAAGTTCACATTACAAAATCACTCTGTCAGAAGTGGGATTTGAACCCACGCCTCCATTCGGAGACCAGAATTCTCAACAACTGAGAAGGTTGATATCCCTTGAGTCTGGCGCCTTAGACCACTCGGCCATCCTGACTCTTTCCACAAATTTTGTGAAGCTCAGTCATACCACTGCCCATGGTGGAAAAAATACAACAAATAATATGAGATTTATTGCTGTTACATTTATTCAAGTTCTCATTACAAAATCTCTTTGTCAGAAGTGGGATTTGAACCCACGCCTCCATTCGGAGACCAGAATTCTCAACAACTGAGTAGGTTGATATCCCTTGAGTCTGGCGCCTTAGACCACTCGGCCATCCTGACTCTTTGCACAACCTTTAAGCTCAGTCATATCACTGTCCATGGCGGAAGGAACACAAAAATAATGTGAGATTTATTGCCTTTATCTTAATTCAAGTTCACATTAAAAAAACTCTTTTTCAGAAGTGGGATTTGAACCCACGGCTCCATTCGTAGACCAGAATTCTCAACAACTGAGAAGGTTGATATCCCTTGAGTCTGGCGCCTTAGACCACTCTGCCATCCTGACTCTTTGCACAACCTTTAAGGCGGGCATACACTGTGCGAATTTCGTCCGATTTTGAGCCGAATTCTGACTCGTGCGACTCTTTTTCGGGTCGGGACGATTTTCAGCTTTGTCGTGCGTCGTTTGTCGTGCAGTGTTCATGCAGTGTACAAGGGGAAACGAGAGGCGATTAACCTCTCCCGATCGGCAATCGGATGGTCGGATGAATTTCAGGCATGTCAGAAATTTTGGTCGCTCCTCGTGACTATATCGCACAGTTGAAGCAGAGCTACGAACCGATCGCCCTAAACTCAGTGATTTTTTCCCTCACTGCGCCTGCGCGAAAACAGAAGTTTAAGCATTTCAATCTTAAAAAAAAAAAAAACGAACAGAGGGAAGTCTTTAAGTTCTGTAGTTCAAACTAGCTACAAATTACTGTTGCTTATCTACAGTTTGTCCAGTTATTACCCACGTCTTCCAAGCTGCGATGTAGCACCGTGCCTCTTTTATTAATTTGTCAAAAAATGTTTTTGAAATAAACCTGTTTTTAATTTTCATTGATGACTAATTATTCCAGTGTTCGGACATATTATAGACGGTTTACATAATGATATGCCTATAATTCATTGTAATCGGCCTAAATGTTAAGACAATTTTCAATTAATTTTCATCCTGACTCTTTGCACAACCTTTAAGCTCAGTCATATCACTGTCCATGGCGGAAGGAACACAAAAATAATGTGAGATTTATTGCCTTTATCTTAATTCAAGTTCACATTACAAAATCTCTTTTTCAGAAGTGGGATTTGAACCCACGCCTCCATTAGTAGACCAGAATTCTCAACAGCTGAGAAGGCAGATAATCCTTGAGTCTGTCTGGCGCGTTAGACCACTCGGCCATCCTGACTCTTTGCACAATCTTTAAGCTCAGTCATATCACTATCAATGGCAGAAGGAACACAAAAAGAATGTGAGATTTATTGACTTTATCTTAATTAAAGTTCAAATTACAAAATCTCTTTGTCAGAAGTGGGATTTGAACCCACGCCTCCATTCGGAGACCAGAATTCTCAACAACTGAGAAGGTTGATATCCCTTGAGTCTGGCGCCTTAGACCACTCGGCCATCCTGACTCTTTCCACAAATTTTGTGAAGCTCAGTCATACCACTGCCCATGGTGGAAAAATACAACAAATAATATGAGATTTATTGCTGTTACATTTATTCAAGTTCTCATTACAAAATATCTTTGTCAGAAGTGGGATTTGAACCCACGCCTCCATTCGGAGACCAGAATTCTCAACAACTGAGAAGGTTGATATCCCTTGAGCCTGGCACCTTAGACCACTCGGCCATCCTGACTCTTTGCACAACCTTTAAGCTCAGTCATATCACTGTCCATGGCGGAAGGAACACAAAAATAATGTGAGATTTATTGCCTTTATCTTAATTCAAGTTCACATTACAAAATCTCTTTTTCAGAAGTGGGATTTGAACCCACGCCTCCATTAGTAGACCAGAATTCTCAACAGCTGAGAAGGCAGATAATCCTTGAGTCTGGCGCGTTAGACCACTCGGCCATCCTGACTCTTTGCACACCCTTTAAGCTCAGTCATATCTCTGTCAATGGCAGAAGGAACACAAAAAGAATGTGAGATTTATTGACTTTATCTTAATTAAAGTTCAGGTTACAAAATCTCTCTGTCAGAAGTGGGATTTGAACCCACGCCTCCATTCGTAGACCAGAATTCTCAACAGCTGAGAAGGCAGATAATCCTTGAGTCTGGCGCGTTAGACCACTCGGCCATCCTGACTCTTTGCACACCCTTTAAGCTCAGTCATATCTCTGTCAATGGCAGAAGGAACACAAAAAGAATGTGAGATTTATTGACTTTATCTTAATTAAAGTTCAGATTACAAAATCTCTCTGTCAGAAGTGGGATTTGAACCCACGCCTCCATTCGGAGACCAGAATTCTCAACAACTGAGAAGGTTGATATCCCTTGAGCCTGGCGCCTTAGACCACTCGGCCATCCTGACTCTTTCCACAAATTTTGTGAAGCTCAGTCATACCACTGCCCATGGTGGAAAAAATACAACAAATAATATGAGATTTATTGCTGTTACATTTATTCAAGTTCTCATTACAAAATATCTTTGTCAGAAGTGGGATTTGAACCCACGCCTCCATTCGGAGACCAGAATTCTCAACAACTGAGAAGGTTGATATCCCTTGAGCCTGGCGCCTTAGACCACTCGGCCATCCTGACTCTTTGCACAACCTTTAAGCTCAGTCATATCACTGTCCATGGCGGAAGGAACACAAAAATAATGTGATATTTATTGCCTTTATCTTAATTCAAGTTCACATTACAAAATCTCTTTTTCAGAAGTGGGATTTGAACCCACGCCTCCATTAGTAGACCAGAATTCTCAACAGCTGAGAAGGCAGATAATCCTTGGGTCTGGCGCGTTAGACCACTCGGCCATCCTGACTCTTTGCACACCCTTTAAGCTCAGTCATATCTCTGTCAATGGCAGAAGGAACACAAAAAGAATGTGAGATTTATTGACTTTATCTTAATTAAAGTTCAGGTTACAAAATCTCTCTGTCAGAAGTGGGATTTGAACCCACGCCTCCATTCGTAGACCAGATTTCTCAACAGCTGAGAAGGCAGATAATCCTTGAGTCTGGCGCGTTAGACCACTCGGCCATCCTGACTCTTTGCACAATCTTTAAGCTCAGTCATATCACTGTCAATGGCAGAAGGAACACAAAAATAATGTGAGATTTATTGCCTTTATCTTAATTCAAGTTCACATTACAAAATCTCTTTTTCAGAAGTGGGATTTGAACCCACGCCTCCATTAGTAGACCAGAATTCTCAACAGCTGAGAAGGCAGATAATCCTTGAGTCTGGCGCGTTAGACCACTCGGCCATCCTGACTCTTTGCACACCCTTTAAGCTCAGTCATATCTCTGTCAATGGCAGAAGGAACACAAAAAGAATGTGAGATTTATTGACTTTATCTTAATTAAAGTTCAGGTTACAAAATCTCTCTGTCAGAAGTGGGATTTGAACCCACGCCTCCATTCGTAGACCAGAATTCTCAACAGCTGAGAAGGCAGATAATCCTTGAGTCTGGCGCGTTAGACCACTCGGCCATCCTGACTCTTTGCACACCCTTTAAGCTCAGTCATATCTCTGTCAATGGCAGAAGGAACACAAAAAGAATGTGAGATTTATTGACTTTATCTTAATTAAAGTTCAGATTACAAAATCTCTCTGTCAGAAGTGGGATTTGAACCCACGCCTCCATTCGGAGACCAGAATTCTCAACAACTGAGAAGGTTGATATCCCTTGAGCTTGGCGCCTTAGACCACTCGGCCATCCTGACTCTTTCCACAAATTTTGTGAAGCTCAGTCATACCACTGCCCATGGTGGAAAAAATACAACAAATAATATGAGATTTATTGCTGTTACATTTATTCAAGTTCTCATTACAAAATATCTTTGTCAGAAGTGGGATTTGAACCCACGCCTCCATTCGGAGACCAGAATTCTCAACAACTGAGAAGGTTGATATCCCTTGAGCCTGGCGCCTTAGACCACTCGGCCATCCTGACTCTTTGCACAAGCTTTAAGCTCAGTCATATCACTGTCCATGGCGGAAGGAACACAAAAATAATGTGAGATTTATTGCCTTTATCTTAATTCAAGTTCACATTACAAAATCTCTTTTTCAGAAGTGGGATTTGAACCCACGCCTCCATTAGTAGACCAGAATTCTCAACAGCTGAGAAGGCAGATAATCCTTGAGTCTGGCGCGTTAGACCACTCGGCCATCCTGACTCTTTGCACAATCTTTAAGCTCAGTCATATCACTGTCAATGGCAGAAGGAACACAAAAAATGTGAGATTTATTGACTTTATCTTAATTAAAGTTCAAATTACAAAATCTCTTTGTCAGAAGTGGGATTTGAACCCACGCCTCCATTCGGAGACCAGAATTCTCAACAACTGAGAAGGTTGATATCCCTTGAGTCTGGCGCCTTAGACCACTCGGCCATCCTGACTCTTTCCACAAATTTTGTGAAGCTCAGTCATACCACTGCCCATGGTGGAAAAATACAACAAATAATATGAGATTTATTGCTGTTACATTTATTCAAGTTCTCATTACAAAATATCTTTGTCAGAAGTGGGATTTGAACCCACGCCTCCATTCGGAGACCAGAATTCTCAACAACTGAGAAGGTTGATATCCCTTGAGTCGGGCGCCTTAGACCACTCGGCCATCCTGACACCAAGAACTACCTCTGTTAAGCTCAGTCATATCCCAGCCCATGGTGGAAAAAATACAACAAATAATATGAGATTTATTGCTGTTATGTTTATTCATGTTCTCATTACAAAATTTCTCTGTCAGCATTGGGATTTGAACCCACGCCTCCATTCGTAGACCAGAATTCTCAACAGCTGAGAAGGCAGATAATCCTTGAGTCTGGCGCGTTAGACCACTCGGCCATCCTTACTCTTTGCACAATCTTTAAGCTCAGTCATATCACTGTCCATGGCGGAAGGAACACAAAAATAATGTGAGATTTATTGCCTTTATCTTAATTCAAGTTCACATTACAAAATCTCTTTTTCAGAAGTGGGATTTGAACCCAAGCCTCCATTCGTAGACCAGAATTCTCAACAGCTGAGAAGGCAGATAATCCTTGAGTCTGGCGCGTTAGACCACTCGGCCATCCTTACTCTTTGCACAGCCTTTAAGCTCAGTCATATCACTGTCCATGGCGGAAGGAACACAAAAATAATGTGAGATTTATTCCCTTTATCTTAATTCAAGTTCACATTACAAAATCTCTTTTTCAGAAGTGGGATTTGAACCCACGCCTCCATTCGTAGACCAGAATTCTCAACAGCTGAGAAGGCAGATAATCCTTGAGTCTGGCGCGTTAGACCACTCGGCCATCCTGACTCTTTGCACAATCTTTAAGCTCAGTCATATCACTGTCAATGGCAGAAGGAACACCAAAAAATTTGAGATTTATTGACTTTATCTTAATTAAAGTTCACATTACAAAATCTCTTTGTCAGAAGTGGGATTTGAACCCACGCCTCCATTCGTAGACCAGAATTCTCAACAACTGAGAAGGTTGATATCCCTTGAGTCTGGCGCCTTAGACCACTCAGCCATCCTGACTCTTTGCACAACCTTTAAGGCGGGCATACACTGTGCGAATTTCGTCCGATTTTGAGCCGAATTCTGACTCGTGCGACTCTTTTTCGGGTCGGGACGATTTTCAGCTTTGTCGTGCGTCGTTTGTCGTGCAGTGTTCGTGCAGTGTACAAGGGGAAACGAGAGGCGATTAACCTCTCCCGATCGGCAATTGGATGGTCGGATGAATTTCTGGCATGTCAGAAATTTTGGTCGCTCCTCGTGACTATATCGCACAGTTGAAGCAGAGCTACGAACCGATCGCCCTAAACTCAGTGTTTTTTTCCCTCACTGCGCCTGCGCGAAAACAGAAGTTTAAGCATTTCAATCTGAAAAAAAAAAAAAAAAAACGAACAGAGGGAAGTCTTTAAGTTCTGTAGTTCAAACTAGCTACAAATTACTGTTGCTTATCTACAGTTTGTCCAGTTATTACCCACGTCTTCCAAGCTGCGATGTAGCACCGTGCCTCTTTTATTAATTTGTCAAAAAATGTTTTTGAAATAAACCTGTTTTTAATTTTCATTGATGACTAATTATTCCAGTGTTCGGACATATTATAGACGGTTAACATAATGATATGCCTATAATTCATTGTAATCGGCCTAATAATTAAGACAATTTTCAATTAGGATCCTCATTGAAAATTGTCTAAAACATTTAGGTAGATTACAATGAATTATAGGCATATAATTATATTATTATTATTTTATTATTCCTCGAGGAGTAGGCTTCTATTTAATATTTTATTATCCTCAGCGCGCATTGCGGTGATGTGCTGTGAAATTATTGCGTGGCAAATTAATTATAATAGCAGATCAATTTAATAATAAAATTAGCCTTCCCTAATACAATAATACTAATAACAATTTAATACATAAATTGGAAGTGCTAAATCATCTTGATAGCTGATAATTGTTTTGACAATATCTCTGGATAGGCTATATGATATCGTCTACCAACCCAACACGGGGGGTTATCGCACATATTTCACACGTATAGTGTGAGCAGTCAAGTCGCAGCTCGACGTTCGGACCGTATAGTGTGAGCACATAAATCCTGAGCTTTGGCTTTACATCGCATGCGATTTACTCGTTCAGTGTGAGTAGGTACCTTGCTGAAATCGCACAGACATCGCACAGTGTATGCCCGCCTTTAAGCTCAGTCATATCACTGTCCATGGCGGAAGGAACACAAAAATAATGTGAGATTTATTGCCTTTATCTTAATTCAAGTTCACATTACAAAATCTCTTTTTCAGAAGTGGGATTTGAACCCACGCCTCCATTCGTAGACCAGAATTCTCAACAGCTGAAAAGGCAGATAATCCTTGAGTCTGGCGCGTTAGACCACTCGGCCATCCTGACTCTTTGCACAACCTTTAAGCTCAGTCATATCACTGTCAATGGCAGAAGGAACACAAAAAGAATGTGAGATTTATTGACTTTATCTTAATTAAAGTTCACATTACAAAATCTCTCTGTCAGAAGTGGGATTTGAACCCACGCCTACATTCGGATACCAGAATTCTCAACAACTGAGAAGGTTGATATCCCTTGAGTCTGGCGCCTTAGACCACTCGGCCATCCTGACTCTTTCCACAAATTTTGTGAAGCTCAGCCATACCACTGCCCATGGTGGAAAAAATACAACAAATAATATGAGATTTATTGCTGTTACATTTATTCAAGTTCTCATTACAAAATCTCTTTGTCAGAAGTGGGATTTGAACCCACGCCTCCATTCGGAGACCAGAATTCTCAACAACTGAGAAGGTTGATATCCCTTGAGTCTGGCGCCTTAGACCACTCGGCCATCCTGACACTAACAACTACCTCTGTTAAGTTCAGTCATATCACAGCCCATGGTGGAAAAAATACAACAAATAATATGAGATTTATTGCTGTTATGTTTATTCATGTTCTCATTACAAAATTTCTCTGTCAGCATTGGGATTTGAACCCACACCTCCATTCGTAGACCAGAATTCTCAACAGCTGAGAAGGCAGATAATCCTTGAGTCTGGCGCCTTAGACCACTCGGCCATCCTGACACTAACAACTACCTCTGTTTAGCTCAGTCATATCACAGCCCATGGTGGAAAAAATACAACAAATAATATGAGATTTATTGCTGTTATGTTTATTCATGTTCTCATTACAAAATTTCTCTGTCAGCATTGGGATTTGAACCCACGCCTCCATTCGTAGACCAGAATTCTCAACAGCTGAGAAGGCATATAATCCTTGAGTCTGGTGCGTAAGCTCAGTCATATCACAGCCCATGGTGGAAAGAATACAACAAATAATATGTAAACAACAAATAATATTATCTTAATTAAAGTTCACATTACAAAATCGCTCTGTCAGAAGTGGGATTTGAACCCACGCCTCCATTCGGAGACCAGAATTCTCAACAACTGAGAAGGTTGATATCCCTTGAGTCTGGCGCCTTAGACCACTCGGCCATCCTGACTCTTTCCACAAATTTTGTGAAGCTCAGCCATACCACTGCCCATGGTGGAAAAAATACAACAAATAATATGAGATTTATTGCTGTTACATTTATTCAAGTTCTCATTACAAAATCTCTTTGTCAGAAGTGGGATTTGAACCCACGCCTCCATTCGGAGACCAGAATTCTCAACAACTGAGAAGGTTGATATCCCTTGAGTCTGGCGCCTTAGACCACTCGGCCATCCTGACTCTTGCCACAAATTTTGTCAAGCTCAGCCATACCACTGCCCATGGTGGAAAAGATACAACAAATAATATGAGATTTATTGCTGTTATGTTTATTCATGTTCTCATTACAAAATTTCTCTGTCAGCATTGGGATTTGAACCCACGCCTCCATTCGTAGACCAGAATTCTCAACAGCTGAGAAGGCATATAATCCTTGAGTCTGGTGCGTAAGCTCAGTCGCAGCTCGACGTTCGGACCGTATAGTGTGAGCACATAAATCCTGAGCTTTGGCTTTACATCGCATGCGATTTACTCGTTCAGTGTGAGTAGGTACCTTGCTGAAATCGCACAGACATCGCACAGTGTATGCCCGCCTTTAAGCTCAGTCATATCACTGTCCATGGCGGAAGGAACACAAAAATAATGTGAGATTTATTGCCTTTATCTTAATTCAAGTTCACATTACAAAATCTCTTTTTCAGAAGTGAGATTTGAACCCACGCCTCCATTCGTAGACCAGAATTCTCAACAGCTGAGAAGGCAGATAATCCTTGAGTCTGGCGCGTTAGAACACTCGGCCATCCTGACTCTTTGCACAACCTTTAAGCTCAGTCATATCACTGTCAATGGCAGAAGGAACACAAAAAGAATGTGAGATTTATTGACTTTATCTTAATTAAAGTTCAGATTACAAAATCTCCCTGTCAGAAGTGGGATTTGAACCCACGCCTCCATTCGGAGACCAGAATTCTCAACAACTGAGAAGGTTGATATCCCTTGAGTCTGGCGCCTTAATTCAAATTTCAATTCAATTCAAATTTATTTGTATAGCGCTTTTCACAATACACATTGTCTCAAAGCAGCTTTACAGAAATTGCATTTCGGAAATGTACATAGAAAAATACAGTTAGTTAATCAAGTATTAATTTATGGCATAACATATCGCCGGCGTCGAGTCGTCTCTTCACAGGCGTCGAGTCGTCTCTTCACAGGCGTTGGGGGATCTGAAGTCTCCGTGAGAGGCTGGATACAAACTGGAGCTGACGAACGCTATTTACCTCGGGACTAGCGTCCCGAGATAACAGCAGAAAGGCAGATGGGAAATAATTAGCATAGCTGATGTTCATAATGTTAATGCATTCGAACTGATTCAGCAGTAGTATCAAAGGTTAAGCATTAAGTGAATGCTTGGTTAAAGAGATGCGTCTTTAATCTAGTTTTAAACAGGGACAGCGAGTCTGAGTCTCGTACAATATCAGGAAGGCTATTCCAGAGTTTAGGAGCTAAATGCGAGAACGCCCTCCCTCCTTTAGTGGACTTAGATATCCTAGGAATGACCAGAAGCCTCGAATTTAGTGATCTTAAAGAGCGCGATGGATTGTATGGCGATAGAAGGTCTGTTAAATACACAGGAGCTAAACCATTTAGGGCTTTATAGGTCAGTAGGAATACTTTGTAATTGATACGGAACTTGATAGGTAACCAGTGTAGAGATGATAAAATAAAATAGGTGTTATATGATCATATTTCCTTGATCTAGTAAGAACTCTAGCAGCTGCATTTTGCACTAACTGTAGCTTGTTGATTGAGGAGGCAGGACAGCCAGCTAATAAAGCATTACAGTAATCTAGTCTCGAGGTCATGAATGCATGAACTAACTTTTCTGCATCAGAAACAGATAGCATGTTGCGTAGCTTAGCAATGTTTCTAAGGTGGAAAAAGGCTGTTCTTGTAATATATGAAATATGATTTTCGAAGGTCAAGTTGCGGTCTAGTATAACACCCAGGTCTTTTACTGTAGTGGATAAAGTAACAGGACATCCTTCTAAATTAAAGTTGTATTGTAAGGGATTTTGTGGGTAGTTTTTTGGACCAATAAGTAATACCTCCGTTTTATCTGAATTTAATAGCAGGAAATTACACGTCATCCAGCATTTTATATCATTTAGACACTCTGTCAATTTAGATAAGTTAGTGTTTTCATCTGGTCGTGATGAGATATATAATTGAGTGTCATCAGCATAACAGTGGAAATTAATTCCATGTTTTCTTATAATATTACCAAGTGGCAGCATATATATTGAGAATAGCAGAGGGCCTAACACCGATCCTTGCGGCACTCCATAGTCTACTGACGTTATCTTTGATTTTTCCCCATTTAAACAGACAAAATGGTAACGGTCTGATAAGTACGATCTAAACCAGCTTAATGCCTGTCCCTGAACACCAGTGTAGTTTTGTAGTCGATCCAAGAGTATTTTATGATCGATAGTATCGAACGCAGCACTAAGATCGAGTAGAACTAGTATTGAGATACAGCCTTGGTCAGAAGCTAAAAGTAAATCATTTGTAATTTTAACTAGCGCAGTTTCTGTGCTATGATGCGGTCTGAATCCCAACTGGAATTTTTCATAGATATCATTTTCTTGTAAGAAAGAGCACAATTGAGCGGACACAATTTTTTCTAGTATTTTAGACATAAATGGAAGATTTGAGATGGGTCTGTAATTTGCTAAGTTATTTGGATCTAATTGCGGTTTCTTAATGAGAGGTTTTATTACTGCCAGCTTGAATATTTTTGGAACATGACCTAAAAATAAAGACGAGTTAATAATATTAAGAAGAGGCTCTTCGACCACAGGTAACACTTCTTTCAGTAGTTTAGTGGGTATTGGATCTAATAAACATGTTGTTGGTTTAGATGCAATGATAAGTTTATTTAGCTCTTCCTGTCCTATAGTTGTAAAACGGTGTAGTTGTTCTAGAGGGGCCATAATTGAGGCTGAATCATAAGACATCATAGAGGATTGTATATTTACAATTGTGTTTCGGATGCTTTCTATTTTCTCATTGAAGTAATTCATAAAATCATTACTACTATATTGTAATGGAATATTTTGCTCTGGTGATGTTTGTTTATTTGTTAGTCTAGCCACGGTGTTGAATAAAAACCTTGGATTATTTTGGTTATTTTCTATTAGTTTGCGGAGATGCTCAGCCCTGGCTGCTTTTAGAGCCTTTTTATAACGTGACATACTGTCTTTCCACGCGATTCTAAAGACCTCTAAATTAGTTTGTTTCCATTTACGCTCTAAGTTACGAGTTTCTCTCTTGATTGCATGCGTAGCACTGTTGTACCATGGTGCTTTAGTTTTCTCTCTAACCTTTTTTAATCTAATTGGTGCAACAATATCTAGTGTACTAGAGAACATGGTGCTCAAACTGCTAGTCATTTCCTCTAGTTCATCTGTTTGTTTGGGTGCACTGCGCAGCTGAGATAGATCAGGTAAGCTATTTGAGAATCTATCTATAGTGGTTGGAAGGATTGTTCTGCCTGGTCTATAACGTGGCGCAACATGACAAATTTCAGCAGTACGTATTATACAAGTTACCATGTAATGATCAGTGAGATCATCACTTTGCGGTATAATATTTATATCAGTTGGATTGGTTCCATATGATATAATTAAATCTAGTGTATGATTTAGACGATGAGTGGGACCACTGACGTTTTGCGTGACCCCAAAGGAGTTTAATAAATCTGTAAACGCAGTCCCTAACGCATCATTTGTATTATCTACGTGTATGTTAAAGTCTCCAACAATTATTGCTTTATCGACATTGACCAATAGATCTGAGAGAAAGTATGCAAACTCTTTTAGGAAGTCAGCATAGGGCCCTGGAGGTCTATATAGGGTAGCCAAGGCTAGAGATAATATGGATTTGTTTCTTGCATCTAAGAGCGTAACATTTAGCACAAGTACTTCAAACGAATTAAACCTGTGACCTGTTTTCTGAGTAACATTAAGAATATCTCTATAGATTGTTGCAACACCGCCACC
Source organism: Siphateles boraxobius (assembly GCF_051911475.1). Lineage (NCBI taxonomy): Eukaryota > Metazoa > Chordata > Actinopteri > Cypriniformes > Leuciscidae > Siphateles > Siphateles boraxobius. Next base: position 22,392,553 of record NW_027509208.1, on the reverse strand, counting down.
ACGACCGATCAGACGGGGCTCATGCTTATAACAGTATCCTGGCGGAGTAGACTCATTTAGACCGAAATAATCATTTGGTTTAAGCCAGGTTTCAGTAAGGCAAAGTACATCGAAACTATTATCTGTGACCATTTCATTTACAATAACCGCCTTAGGTGTGAGCGATCTAATGTTTAGAAGACCTAGCTTTAGAAATTGTTTTTGTTCACTGATATTTAGATTTTCTGGTTTAATTACAATAAGATTTTTGCTAGATCCTACACTAGATTTATTGTTTGGCCTCACTAAGCGAGGAATAGACACAGTTTCTATATAATGTTCTACACTACTTATATCAATTAAGTTGGGACAGCAAAGACTGTGATTTGGACTTTGACTTACTAGTCATATGGTGTGTAACGTCTTGGAGATGTTGTCCGACAGAACAGCCGCTCCGATTCTGCTGGGGTGCAGGCCATCAGCGCGGTAGAGCCTAGGTCGCTCCCAGAACAGATTCCAATTATTTACAAAGAGCAGTTTCTGTTCATTACACCATGACATTAACCATTCATTTAGAGCAAATAATCTACTGAACCTTTCTTGTCCTAGTCGGTACGTGGGAAGCGGTCCAGACACGATGATCGTTGCTTCAGGCGATGTGCTGCGAACCGTCTCGATCAGGCTTCTGTAGTCCTTCTTCAGAACCTCCGTCTGCCGCAGCCTGATGTCGTTCGTCCCCGCGTGTAGGACCACAGCTCCGACGCGCTCGTCACCGTTCAGGATCTCGGGAATCTGTGCAGCGACATCAAGAACACGAGCACCAGGAAAGCAGTGAGTGCGCACCTTACGCTTACCTGAGGTAGCACGGACATGACGGACCATGGAAGTGCCGATGATCACGGCGGTGTCACGTTCCGGCTCGCGAAGAGGGGAGAAGCGGTTCCGGGTGGAGATCTCGAAGACCGGGAGGGGCGGGGAAGTCCTTGGTCTGGTCCTGGCTCGTGTCTTCCGCTGTGGGATCACCCAGTGTCCATGGTGTTGCCTCGGTGCCGGAGTGAATGAAGGCAGAGATGATCGCGTCCTTCTGGGCAGAGAAACGCACGGAGTAGACGAAGTCGGAGTCAAAAAGTTACTAACCACTGACTTGTGAGCATCGGCGCGTGATGTTTCAAGCGTTGATCGCCGATCTCGCAGCTCGGCTTGCTTCACCAGCAGAACGCGGATCTGTTTCTCCACCGACTCCAGCTCCAATCGTACCGAAACCAGCTCGAATGTGTCCTCACCTGCACTCAGAGGTAACGTTAGACACACATCCGATATGTTCGCCATTATAACAGATGAACAGTAAATTAGTAGTGATACTACCAATATCACTACTAATTTAGGACTGAAATGATGGATATAACCCGTATCCTTTCAGTCAAACGGGTGTAAAATGAGAGGGTCGATAGGCGCGAGGCCACGCGTGAAATGCTAGCGGGCTAAAGGCTAGTAGCCGAGATTCGGAAAGTTGGATCTAAGTAGCGATATCAAAGCAATCCGATTGTTTTTTTATAAGGAATAGTGTCGAGGATAAGTTCACATGATATAAAAATAGAAAGTGCTTGTTTATAAATGAGTGGTAAAGAAGAAAATCAGGGATTAATGAATCAATTCGACGGAGCTCCAAACACAAACACAGATCGACCACTCGGCCATCCTGACTCTTTCCACAAATTTTGTCAAGCTCAGCCATACCACTGCCCATGGTGGAAAAAATACAACAAATAATATGAGATTTATTGCTGTTACATTTATTCAAGTTCTCATTACAAAATCTCTTTGTCAGAAGTGGGATTTGAACCCACGCCTCCATTCGGAGACCAGAATTCTCAACAACTGAGAAGGTTGATATCCCTTGAGTCTGGCGCCTTAGACCACTCGGCCATCCTGACACACTCACAACTACCTCTGTTAAGCTCAGTCATATCACAGCCCATGGTGGAAAAAATACAACAAATAATATGAGATTTATTGCTGTTATGTTTATTCATGTTCTCATTACAAAATTTCTCTGTCAGCATTGGGATTTGAACCCACGCCTCCATTCGTAGACCAGAATTCTCAACAGCTGAGAAGGCATTTAATCCTTGAATCTGGTGCGTAAGCTCAGTCATATCACAGCCCATGGTGGAAAGAATACAACAAATAATATGTAAACAACAAATAATATTATCTTAATTAAAGTTCACCTTACAAAATCGCTCTGTCAGAAGTGGGATTTGAACCCACGCCTCCATTCGGAGACCAGAATTCTCAACAACTGAGAAGGTTGATATCCCTTGAGTCTGGCGCCTTAGACCACTCGGCCATCCTGACTCTTTCCACAAATTTTGTGAAGCTCAGTCATACCACTGCCCATGGGGGAAAAAATACAACAAATAATATGAGATTTATTGCTGTTACATTTATTCAAGTTCACATTACAAAAACTCTCTGTCAGAAGTGGGATTTGAACCCACGCCTCCATTCGGAGACCAGAATTCTCAACAACTGAGAAGGTTGATATCCCTTGAGTCTGGCGCCTTAGACCACTCGGCCATCCTGACTCTTTCCACAAATTTTGTGAAGCTCAGCCATACCACTGCCCATGGTGGAAAAAATACAACAAATAATATGAGATTTATTGCTGTTACATTTATTCAAGTTCTCATTACAAAATCTCTTTGTCAGAAGTGCGATTTGAACCCACGCCTCCATTCGGAGACCAGAATTCTCAACAACTGAGAAGGTTGATATCCCTTGAGTCTGGCGCCTTAGACCACTCGGCCATCCTGACTCTTTCCACAAATTTTGTCAAGCTCAGCCATACCACTGCCCATGGTGGAAAAAATACAACAAATAATATGAGATTTATTGCTGTTACATTTATTCAAGTTCTCATTACAAAATATCTTTGTCAGAAGTGGGATTTGAACCCACGCCTCCATTAGGAGACCAGAATTCTCAACAACTGAGAGGGTTGATATCCCTTGAGTCTGGCGCCTTAGACCACTCGGCCATCCTGACTCTTTCCACAATATTTGTGAAGCTCAGTCATACCACTGCCCATGGTGGAAAAAAAACAACAAATAATATGAGATTTATTGCTGTTACATTTATTCAAGTTCTCATTACAAAATATCTTTGTCAGAAGTGGGATTTGAACCCACGCCTCCATTCGGAGACCAGAATTCTCAACAACTGAGAAGGTTGATATCCCTTGAGTCTGGCGCCTTAGACCACTCGGCCATCCTGACTCTTTGCACAACCTTTAAGCTCAGTCATATCACTGTCAATGGCGGAAGGAACACAAAAATAATGTGAGATTTATTGCCTTTATCTTAATTCAAGTTCACATTATAAATTCTCTTTTTCAGAAGTGGGATTTGAACCCACGCCTCCATTCGTAGACCAGAATTCTCAACAGCTGAGAAGGCAGATAATCCTTGAGTCAGGCGCGTTAGACCACTCGGCCTTCCTCACTCTTTGCACAACCTTTAAGCTCAGTCATATCACTGTCAATGGCAGAAGGAATACAAAAACAATGTGAGATTTATTGACTTTATCTTAATTAAAGTTGACATTACAAAATCTCTTTGTGAGAAGTGGGATTTGAACCCCCGCCTCCATTCGGAGACCAGAATTCTCAGCAACTGAGAAGGTTGATATCCCTTGAATCTGGCGCCTTAGACCACTCGGCCATCCTGACTCTTTCCACAAATTTTGTGAAGCTCAGTCATACCACTGCCCATGGTGGAAAAAAAACAACAAATAATATGAGATTTATTGCTGTTACATTTATTCAAGTTCTCATTACAAAATATCTTTGTCAGAAGTGGTATTTGAACCCACGCCTCCATTCGGAGACCAGAATTCTCAACAACTGAGAAGGTTTATATCCTTTGAGTCTGGCGCCTTAGACCACTCGGCCATCCTGACTCTTTGCACAACCTTTAAGCTCAGTAATATCACTGTCAATGGCGGAAGGAACACAAAAAAAATGTGAGATTTATTGACTTTATCTTAATTAAAGTTCACATTACAAAATCTCTTTGTCAGAAGTGGGATTTGAACCCACGCCTCCATTCGGAGACCAGAATTCTCAACAACTGAGAAGGTTGATATCCCTTGAGTCTGGCGCCTTAGAGCACTCGGCCATCCTGACTCTTTCCACGAATTTTGTGAAGCTCAGTCATACCACTGCCCATGGTGGAAAAAATGCAACAAATAATATGAGATTTATTGACTTTATCTTAAGTAAAGTTGACATTACAAAATCTCTTTGTGAGAAGTGGGATTTGAACCCCCGCCTCCATTCGGAGACCAGAATTCTCAGCAACTGAGAAGGTTGATATCCCTTGAGTCTGGCGCCTTAGACCACTCGGCCATCCTGACTCTTTCCACAAATTTTGTGAAGCTCAGTCATACCACTGCCCATGGTGGAAAAAAAACAACAAATAATATGAGATTTATTGCTGTTACATTTATTCAAGTTCTCATTACAAAATATCTTTGTCAGAAGTGGTATTTGAACCCACGCCTCCATTCGGAGACCAGAATTCTCAACAACTGAGAAGGTTTATATTCTTTGAGTCTGGCGCCTTAGACCACTCGGCCATCCTGACTCTTTGCACAACCTTTAAGCTCAGTAATATCACTGTCAATGGCGGAAGGAACACAAAAACAATGTGAGATTTATTGACTTTATCTTAATTAAAGTTCACATTACAAAAGCTCTTTGTCAGAAGTGGGATTTGAACCCACGCCTCCATTCGGAGACCAGAATTCTCAACAACTGAGAAGGTTGATATCCCTTGAGTCTGGCGCCTTAGAGCACTCGGCCATCCTGACTCTTTCCACGAATTTTGTGAAGCTCAGTCATACCACTGCCCATGGTGGAAAAAATGCAACAAATAATATGAGATTTATTGCTGTTACATTTATTCAAGTTCTCATTACAAAATATCTTTGTCAGAAGTGGTATTTGAACCCACGCCTCCATTCGGAGATCAGAATTCTCAACAACTGAGAAGGTTTATATCCCTTGAGTCTGGCGCCTTAGACCACTCGGCCATCCTGACTCTTTGCACAACCTTTAAGCTCAGTAATATCACTGTCAATGGCGGAAGGAACACAAAAACAATGTGAGATTTATTGACTTTATCTTAATTAAAGTTCTCATTACAAAACATCTTTGTCAGAAGTTGGATTTGAACCCACGCCTCCATTCGGAGACCAGAATTCTCAACAACTAAGAAGGTTGATATCCCTTGAGTCTGGCGCCTTAGACCACTCGGCCATCCTGACACTTTCCACACATTTTGTGAAGCTCAGTCATACCACTGCCCATGGTGGAAAAAATACAACAAATAATATGAGATTTATTGCTGTTACATTTATTCAAGTTCTCATTACAAAATATCTTTGTCAGAAGTGGGATTTGAACCCACGCCTCCATTCGGAGACCAGAATTCTCAACAACTGAGAAGGCTTATATCCCTTGAGTCTGGCGCCTTAGAGCACTCGGCCATCCTGACACTCACAACTACCTCTGTTAAGCTCAGTCTTATCACAGCCCATGGTGGAAAAAATACAACAAATAATATGAGATTTATTGCTGTTGTGTTTATTATAGTTCTCATTACAAAATGTATCTGCAGGCAGTGGGATTTGAACCCACACCTCCATTCGGAGACCAGAATTCTCAACAGCTGAGAAGGCAGATAATCCTTGAGTCTGGCGCGTTAGACCACTCGGCCATCCTGACTCTTTGCACAACCTTTAAGCAGAATTCTCAACAACTGAGAAGGTTGATATCCCTTGAGTCTGGCGCCTTAGACAACTCGGCCATCCTGACTCTTTCCACAAATTTTGTGAAGCTCAGTCATACCACTGCCCATGGTGGAAAAAATACAACAAATAATATGAGATTTATTGCTGTTACATTTATTCAAGTTCTCATTACAAAATATCTTTGTCAGAAGTGGGATTTGAACCCATGCCTCCATTGCAGACCAGAATTCTCAACAACTGAGAAGGTTGATATCCCTTGAGTCTGGCGCCTTAGACCACTCGGCCATCCTGATTCTTTGCACAACCTTTAAGCTCAGTAATATCACTGTCAATGGCGGAAGGAACACAAAAAAAATGTGAGATTTATTGACTTTATCTTAATTAAAGTTCACATTACAAAATCTCTTTGTCAGAAGTGGGATTTGAACCCACGCCTCCATTCGGAGACCAGAATTCTCAACAACTGAGAAGGTTGATATCCCTTGAGTCTGGCGCCTTAGAGCACTCGGCCATCCTGACTCTTTCCACGAATTTTGTGAAGGTCAGTCATACCACTGCCCATGGTGGAAAAAATGCAACAAATAATATGAGATTTATTGCTGTTACATTTATTCAAGTTCTCATTACAAAACATCTTTGTCAGAAGTTGGATTTGAACCCACACCTCCATTCGGAGACCAGAATTCTCAACAACTAAGAAGGTTGATATCCCTTGAGTCTGGCGCCTTAGACCACTCGGCCATCCTGACACTTTCCACACATTTTGTGAAGCTCAGTCATACCACTGCCCATGGTGGAAAAAATACAACAAATAATATGAGATTTATTGCTGTTACATTTATTCAAGTTCTCATTACAAAATATCTTTGTCAGAAGTGGGATTTGAACCCACGCCTCCATTCGGAGACCAGAATTCTCAACAACTGAGAAGGCTTATATCCCTTGAGTCTGGCGCCTTAGAGCACTCGGCCATCCTGACACTCACAACTACCTCTGTTAAGCTCAGTCTTATCACAGCCCATGGTGGAAAAAATACAACAAATAATATGAGATTTATTGCTGTTATGTTTATTATAGTTCTCATTACAAAATGTATCTGCAGGCAGTGGGATTTGAACCCACGCCTCCATTCGGAGACCAGAATTCTCAACAGCTGAGAAGGCTGATAACCCTTGAGTCTGGCGCGTTAGACCACTTGGCAATCCTGACTCTTTGCACAACCTTTAAGCTCAGTCATATCACAGTCCATGGCGGAAGGAACACAAAAATAATGTGAGATTTATTGCCTTTATCTTAATTCAAGTTCACATTACAAAATCTCTTTTTCAGAAGTGGGATTTGAACCCACGCCTCCATTCGTATAACAGAATTCTCAACAGCTGAGAAGGCAGAGAATCGTTGAGTCAGGCGCGTTAGAACACTCGGCCATCCTGACTCTTTGCACAACCTTTAAGCTCAGTCATATCACTGTCAATGGCGGAAGGAACACAAAAACAATGTGAGATTTATTGACTTTATCTTAATTAAAGTTCACATTACAAAATCTCTCTGTCAGAAGTGGGATTTGAACCCACGCCTCCATTCGGAGACCAGAATTCTCAACAACTGAGACGGTTGATATCCCTTGAGTATGGCGCCTTAGACCACTCGGCCATCCTGACTCTTTCCACAAATTTTGTGAAGCTCAGCCATACCACTGCCCATGGTGGAAAAAACAAACAAATAATATGAGATTTATTGCTGTTACATTTATTCAAGTTCTCATTACAAAATCTCTTTGTCAGAAGTGGGATTTGAACCCACGCCTCCATTGGGAGACCAGAATTCTCAACAGCTGAGAAGGCAGATAATCCTTGAGTTTGGCGCCTTAGACCACTCGGCCATCCTGACGCTTTCCACAACCTTTAAGCTCAGTCATATCACTGTCAATGGCGGAAGGAACACAAAAACAATGTGAGATTTATTGACTTTATCTTAATTAAAGTTCACATTACAAAATCTCTTTGTCAGAAGTGGGATTTGAACCCACGCCTCCATTCGGAGACCAGAATTCTCAACAACTGAGAAGGTTGATATCCCTTGAGTCTGGCACCTTAGACCACTCGGCCATCCTGACTCTTTCCACAAAGTTTGTGAAGCTCAGCCATACCACTGCCCATGGTGGAAAAAAAACAACAAATAATATGAGATTTATTGCTGTTACATTTATTCAAGTTCTCATTACAAAATATCTTTGTCAGAAGTGGGATTTGAACCCAGGACTCCATTCGGAGATCAGAATTCTTTACAACTGAGAAGGTTGATATCCCTAGAGTCTGGCACCTTAGACCACTCTGCCATCCTGACGCTCACAACTACCTCTGTTATACTCAGTCATATCACTGCCCATGGTGGAAAGAATACATAAAATAATATGAGATTTATTGCTGTGACATATATTAAAGTTCACATTAAAAAATGTCTATGCCAGAAGAGCGATTTGAACCCAGGACTCCATTCGGAGATCAGAATTCTCTACAACTGAGATGGTTTACATTCCTTGAGTTTGGCGCCTTAGACCACTCGGCCATCCTGACAGTCGCAACTACCTCTGTTAAGCTCACTCATATCACTGCCCATGGTGGAATCAATGCAAAAAAATGATATGAGATTTATTGCTGTTATATTTATTCCAGTTTACATTACAATACATCTTTGTCAGAAGTGGGATTTGAACCCATTCGGAGACCAGAATTCTCACCAACTGAGAAGGTTGATATCCCTTGAGTCTGGCGCCTTGGACCACTCTGCCATCCTGACACTTACAACTACCTCTGTTAAGCTCAGTCATATCACTGCCCACGGTGGAAATAACACAAAAAATAACATGATATTTATTGATGTGACATATATTCCAGTTCTCATTACAATATCTCTTTGTCAGAAGTGGGAATTGAACCCACGCCTCCATTCGGAGACCAGAATTCTCAACAACTGAGAAGGTTGATATTCCTTGAATCTGGCACATTGGACCACTCGGCCACCCTGACACTCACAACTACCTCTGTTAAGCTCAGTCATATCACTGCCCATGGTGGAAAGAATACAAAAAATAATATGAGATTTATTGCTGTGACATATATTAAAGTTCACATTAAAAAATCTGTATGCCAGAAGAGGGATTTGAACCCACACCTCCATTCAGAGATCAGAATTCTCTACAACTGAGAAGGTTTATATTCCTTGAGTTTGGCGCATTAGACCACTCGACCATCCTGACTCTTTCCACAGGCTTTAAGGTCAGTCATATCCCTGTCCATGGCGGAAGGAACACAAAAAATAATTTGAGATTTATTGCCTTTATCTTAATTCAATTTCTCATTACAAAATCTCTTTGTCAGAAGTGGGATTCGAACCCACGCCTCCATTCGGAGACCAGAATTCTCTACAACTGAGAAGGTTGATATTCCTTGAGTTTGGCACCTTAGACCACTCGGCAATCCAGACTCTTTTCACACCCTTTAATCTCAGTCATATCACTGTCAATGGCGGAAGGAACATAAAAATAATGTGAGATTTATTGCCTTTATCTTAATTCAAGTTCACATTACAAAATCTTTTTGTCAGAAGTGTGATTTGAACCCACGCTTCCATTCAGAGACCAGAATTCTCAACAACTGAGAAGGTAGATATCTCTTCAGTCTGGCTGCTTAGACCACTCTGCCATCCTGTCACTTCCAACTTTCTTTTTTAAGCTCAGTCATATCACTGTCCATGGTGGAAAGAATACAATAAACAATATGAGATTTATTACCGTTAAATATATTAAAGTTCTCATTACAAAAGCTCTTTGTCAGAAGTGGGATTTGAACCCATGCCTCCATTCAGAGACCAGAATTCTTAACAACTGAGAACAATAAGTCGACCTTTCTGACATTTACTAACTTTTTCGTGAAGCTGAATCCTATCAATGTCACTGGTCGAAAAAATACACAACAAAATAATAAAAAGATTTATTATCTTTACATTAAGTCAAGTTCTCTGTCAAAAGAGGGATTTGAGCCACGTCTCCATTCAGAGACCAGAATTCTCAACAACTGAGAAGGTTGATATTCCTTGAGTCAGAACAATTTTTCCTATCGTTAATCTAGCAAAAGTGGATTCAGACACACCCTAAGTGAACTTCCGCAGTGTGCTTTAGACTATTCGCTTAGATCGTTAAAATAGTGCCACTTGGGTGCTTTTCAATACTTAAATTAAAGCTTCCTCATTTTTTTCGTTCCTCTGTCCACCTATCCATTCTGTCCTGTCCATTCAGCCATCTTGAAGCACATCTCAGTTTTCTAATTGCACTGTGAGGAGGCGCACACATATCAACAGGGCATCTTGCTTTATCTTTATTTTTTCATTTATTTCTGAAAAAAACATGAAACGTGACGCTCGAGTGATCAAGAATATTCCATTACAAATAAAGATAAAAATCTGAGCAGAGTGAGTGATGATGTCAAGATCTCTTCTGAATCTTTAGAGACAAAAGGTAAGCGATCCAGAGTCTCTAGCTATGTAGAAAAATCTGAGCAAAGTGTGTGGTGATGATGACGAGATCTCTTCTAAAACTGTGAGACCACTGTGAGAGAGTTCAAATTTTTTGTCTCAGGAAACAAGTGTGAGAACCAGGAATCAAGTTATCAGTTATCAAGTAGAAGTCTCCGTTTTATGTTAATGTAACCTCAATTATGTCTAGCAGAAACATTTGAGATGTGAAAAAGATCACTTTTTTCACTCTGGGTAGATTCAATCTCATTTATCCACACCACTTCAGTCAAACAAAATACATGCATTGTCATATTTGAAGTTAGTGTAGACCGTTTTTGTTGCACAATGATTTAATAGAGAAAGTCATGATCTATATTTAAATGCATGCAAAATGGGTTGTACAAAAAAAAATCCATGCTAAAAAAACATTTGTGCCACAACAATGAAGTAATAGTACACTAGTGTTACTTTTGTAAAGTAATTATCTCTTATACCATTTATATATAGTATTAATCTCTCATGCGCCCATCATTAAGACATCTGAAAACAAAACTGATACATAAATGAGACATAAAAGAGAATCACCACTTAGTATCTTGGGTTTAGAGCTACTGTTGGAACAATAGACTTGTGGGCAGCACATTGACATTAATATAAAACTACACCTCACACAGCATGAGATCTAGTCCCAGCTAAAGGTATTTTCCTTCCCTTATTGCCTTTCCCATTGTTTCCTCTCTTTCTTCATATTGTTCTGTCCATTAAAGGTTAAAAAAAAAACAATGGCATAAAATAATAATAATAAAAGAGTTTTATATAATGAACATGGAGTTGGCCCACCCTTTGCAGGTATAACAGCTTTAACTCTTCTGGGAAGGCTTTCCACAAGGTTTAAGAGTGTGTTTATGGGAATTTTTGACCATTCTTCTAGAAGTGCATTTGTGAGGTCAGGCACTGATGTTGGAGGAGAAGGCCTGGCTCACAGTCTCTTCTATAATTCATCCCAAAGGTGTTCTATCAAGTTGAGGTCAGGACTCTGTGCAGGCCAGTCAAGTTCCTCCATACCAAACTCGCTCATCCATGTCTTTATAGACCTTGCTTTGCGCACTGCTGTGCAGTCATGGTGGAACAGGAATGGCCCATCCCCAAACTGTTCCCAAAAAGTTGAGAGCATGAAATTGTCCAAAATTTCTAGGTATGCTTGATATGTCTTGGTTTAAGCATTAAGAGTTCCTTTCACTGGAACTAAGGGGGCCAAGCCCAACCCCTGAAAAACAACCCCATACCATAATCCCCCCTCCACCAAACTTTACACTTGGCACAATGCAGTCAGGCAAGTACCATTCTCCGGGCAACCGCCAAACCCAGACTCGTCCATCCGATTGCCAGACAGATAAGCGTGTTAGCATGCATTATAGTGTACTTTGTGATTGCACAGCTTGGGTGTTTCTTTTGTTTACCCCTGTAACGAAACCTGAGTCAGGCTTTGGGGATATGAATTCAAAATTAGTAATTTTTAAATTAATAATCATTCATACGGGTTTTACCCAGGTAATCATACATGTTAAATCTCCCTAAAAGGGATAATATTTCCCTGCATCTGCATTCATATATGTACTTAGGCAATTAACCACAAAGGATTATAATTAATTGCATATGTAGACTATATTTTACAGACAGGTTAAAATTACCTCAATTGTATATCAATACTTTAATCAAAACGGATTATAATTAAATATTTAATATATCAATTATGCCTATCATAGATCGATTGTCGGGATAATCTTTAAGGGGATTCATTTGTGACCGAATCATCTTTTTGTCCAGCAAAAACCTGATCATTCGATCTCAATCAAACCTCACAAAATTATCCTACTTTATAGACTTTCAGGAGAAGCTATTCCTCTAGCCAGAAGGAACAACCTTCCTGTTCTATAACGATTCTTTAAGTAGGCTATCAATAAATTTGTAAAGCACGTAGCTTTGGATTACATACATTAAAGGGACTTGTATGAGCAAAGAGACAGAATCAATGAATGAATATAATGCATTTAATAAAGGCAAAGTTACGTATACCGGTTACTAACGTTACAAGGAATACAATGTATTTACAACAAAGTACCACGACAATGGTAAAGAATGCATCAATAAAGAGAGAGAGAGCATGAGAGAGAGAGAGAATCTGGAAGGATCAGTGGCAAATTAAAGACCTTTAAACCTTTGAGAGACAACACGGGGAAACACATCTTAATGCTCTTAAAGCCCGATAAGAATATATATACTTGCACTGGCTCGTTGTGTGGCTGATTCGAAGGCATGTGGATCTGTTCCGTGGAAGAGTCACGTGGCCTGCGGATGGGTCCGGAGCGCGCACTTTCGAACGAAGGTTTAAAGGTCTCGGACGTAAAATTACCAAAGAAACGATTCCGGCTAAGTTCACTTGCTCGTCTGAGGAAATGAACAAAGTAGAAAGGAAAAATAAAACTTAAACAAACAAAGAAAAGATCCCCGGAGGGGGATCACACAGAGCAGTTACATGATGATGCGAAGAGAGGAGACCAGGTAAGAGAGCGCGATAGGTTCTTGGCGCGTCATGATTCTGCCATCAGGTCTGTGAGTTCTAGTATTTTGGCAGGATCATGACAGACCCATGTTCTGTGTGCAAGCACATGGCCTTGTGTTTTGGTCATGTGCTTGTGTTGTCTCGTTACCCCGCCCCCTTGTTATCCTGATTCTGTCATTAGGGTTTCACCCGGGTCACCTGTTATGTTTGATTAGTCTTCCTATTTAATCCCCTTGTGTTTGCTGTCTTGTGTCGGTTCATTGTTATACGTTGATCGTGAGTACCCTGTGTACATCTAGTCATTGTTAGCATCTCTTGAAGTCTTGTTTGTTTTCTTGTTCATTTGTTTCCCCGTTTAGTCTAGTCAGTCTGGTATTCTGTGTTCCATCTGTTTTGCCCCCTCGTGGGTTTAGTTTTCCTGTTTTTGTCATTAAACCGTGTCTTATTTTATACTGTCTGCGTTTGGGTTTATCTCCACATCTCACCGTGACAGAATGAACTGACCCATTCTGAACCCAGCGGACAGTATGTCATCCCCACAACAACAACAATCAGCTGACCAGGAACTATGGTGGCAGTCAGCTATCAACGACAGCAAGTTGGGCAAGCTTCCTTTCCCTCCCCAGGGAGAGAGGTCCCTGAGAGGATATGCTCAGGCCGTGGAGGCAAAGAGAAATTTTTTACCGGAGAGCCTGGTTAACCGTTACCTCATCGCGGGTCTCAAAGTTCCTCCACCTCTGGCGGAACGGGAGAGGCTGGCCCACCGCCCGTTCTGGGACATGGTGGACTGCTTGGTTCGTCGGGAGTCACAGGGTCCCATGGTGTCGTCACCTCCTGCCTGTCTGCCGGTGATCCCGGAGGATCTGAGGTTAGGCTTCGTGAGGCTTGGAGAACAGACTCGTCCCAGTTCGACTCCCGAGGCATCATCGGCTCGGCGAATCAGGAGGAAGAAGAGGAGACCTGCGTCTGCCCAGCCAGAGCCAGTTCACGTCCCGTCTGTCAAGCTAGAGACTGTTCACGCCCCGTCTGTCCAGCTAGAGACTGTTCACGCCCCGTCTGCCTTCCTGAGCTGGGACTATCTGGAGCGTCTGGCTCGGATCTTAGAGAGGCCGGTGTTCGGTGTTTCGGAGCTGAACCCAGTGCCCGTTCCAGAGCCCGCTACGGCAAGCGCTGTTCCAGAGCCCGCTACGGCAAGCGCTGTTCCAGAGCCCGCTACGGCAAGCGCTGTTCCAGAGCCCGCTACGGCAAGCGCTGTTCCAGAGCCCGCTACGGCAAGCGCTGTTCCAGAGCCCGCTACGGCAAGCGCTGTTCCAGAGCCCGCTACGGCAAGCGCTGTTCCAGAGCCCGCTACGGCAAGCGCTGTTCCAGAGCCCGCTATGGCAAGCGCTGTTCCAGAGCCCGCTACGGCAAGCGCTGTTCCAGAGCCCGCTACGGCAAGCGCTGTTCCAGAGCTCGTCGCCGTGAGCGCGGCACCCAGTCCTGTCCCATCACCAACCACGTTCCCCGTCAGAAGTCCCCGGACTGTCTCCTCGTGTGTCCCTGTCTCTACTGCCCCCGGACTCCCGTTTGTTTCCCCCGTCATGGTTCAACCTAGGACTGTTTCTCCGTCTACTCACACCACTCCACCCAAGTCCGTTCGGTTCCCCCGTCCTAAGCCCACCCCCTGTAGTTCCAAGATCACCGTCCCGCCCACCCACCCTGGATTCTCGCTCAAAGACTCTGTTGTCCCTCCGCCTCCCCTTCCTTGTTTATTTTTTCTGATGTTTCACCCCTACCCGGTCATTGTTCACGCTTGTATGCCCCTGTTATTATTTGTCATGTTTTGTTGGGTCTGGTCTATGTCTCTGTCAGTCTTGTCCCGCGTTTAATGTCTCCTTGGGGAGCGTCTGGTAGCCGCTCTTTAAGGAGGGGGTACTGTCATGATTCTGCCATCAGGTCTGTGAGTTCTAGTATTTTGGCAGGATCATGACAGACCCATGTTCTGTGTGCAAGCACATGGCCTTGTGTTTTGGTCATGTGCTTGTGTTGTCTCGTTACCCCGCCCCCTTGTTATCCTGATTCTGTCATTAGTGTTTCACCCGGGTCACCTGTTATGTTTGATTAGTCTTCCTATTTAATCCCCTTGTGTTTGCTGTCTTGTGTCGGTTCATTGTTATACGTTGATCGTGAGTACCCTGTGTACATCTAGTCATTGTTAGCATCTCTTGAAGTCTTGTTTGTTTTCTTGTTCATTTGTTTCCCCGTTTAGTCTAGTCAGTCTGGTATTCTGTGTTCCATCTGTTTTGCCCCCTCGTGGGTTTAGTTTTCCTGTTTTTGTCATTAAACCGTGTCTTATTTTATACTGTCTGCGTTTGGGTTTATCTCCACATCTCACCGTGACACGCCTTCTCTCGCGTGAATGTACCAATCAACTGTGAGAAAAGTGCGCGGCAAAAGTGTTTCTTTGTCCTGTCGAGGCCTACTTTGCATGTTTTATGACAGTGACAGAAATGCGTTAAATTTTACTCCAGAGATGATAAAACGTAGTAAAATACATTTCAGCACAATATACGATATGGATTCAGCTGGGACAAACCTCTTGTTGTCTGTTAAACCTCTGGGTGCCATAAAATTGTCACCCGAATCGTCTATTGCAGACTGGCCGGAGCCTAATGCATAATTTGCCTTCATGAGTTCAGAGGCTAAATGCTTTGTGATTTCTTTTTTTCTTTTAAAGAAAGATTTCTTTTAAAAAGCCTTTACTCCATTCCGTTCTCTTTTTATAGCATTTGTCTACTAAGTTTTAATTGTTTTTCAAACGCGATCTACTGCGGCTCTACATTCACACAATTGTTTTCAGTCTTTCTATATTTATTTAATAAATGTATCCTTATATTATATTCTTTTATATATATAATATATATTATATTCTTTATCCTTATATTCCTTATATATAATTAATTTTAAATAAAAATTAAATGAATTATATATTTTAGATGTTTTTAGTTTGTTTTTAGTTCAGATATTCACATCTGAACAATATGTCTGTGTAAATTTGTTTTAACAAAAATTGTGTTAAAACATAATATGTTGGATATCATTTTTTTAACAATAATCATGTTTGTCAACTTGCCATCAGCAATTATCATTAAAAACAATGCAAATATTGATATTAGTAAAACTCAATGTGTGGCTTTTGCACTTTTTAAAGTAAACTTTGACACATAAATACCCTGATTTACGGTTTTATTTAGTTATAATAAAAAAAAAACTAATTTAATTTCTATCCGATTAATCGATTAATCGAAAAAAAAATCGTCCGATTAATCGATTATCAAAATAATCGTTAGTTGCAGCCCTAATGTGTTCAGATGAACGACCCATGATTTAGCCAGATGCCCTACACCCCATAGCTCATCCGTGAACTATAGACACTCCAAACTTATCTGATAAAAATGCAGAGACCCATCACAATACACAGACAAATCATTCAGTGTATAAACAAACTAACAAAATAACAAAAAGCCTCCCTCCCTTGCAATCAAACACAGCAGTAATTCCATGATCCAACTTCAGAAATGGTTTACATGTGGGTGTAGAAAAGCACAAATGATGTTCATATTAAATAAGTACCAAAGAGTGCCTACAATAACAACCCACAAAATACAGCAGCAAGCTAACATTGGACAAAACAATGAAAGTCAAGAGAGCAGGAAATCAGTTAATCCAGAACTATTTGCAGCAGCAACCAGTCCCTGTGTCAATCAGGTTGTTAATTGTTGTTACCACTTGTGACCAATTACATTCAGAAAGAGAGAGAGACATGGAAAATAGTTGCACACAAAGCACACTCTACCCACGCCTGTACAACACAAATCTAAAAACACCCCCAAAATATATCTACACGTAACACGTCTACATGGTTCACATAATTTGTAAAATCATCTAGTATGTACTGCTGAAGATCCCATAGATCCAGAACTGGGTTGAAGTCCCCACTGACCACAAGCACAGTGTTTATAGCTGTCAAATAATAAAAGCTGTCTTTAAAGCACATCACTCTCTGCCTTGTGGTTGTACACATTAACAAGCATACATTTTACACATTAACAAGAGTTTAGACTATAACAGAGACAACAGAAAAGGACAAGATATTGTATGTCCACTGTAATGCTCATCAGTGTAACGATTAGGCAGGAACGAAGCGGAGCGAGAATCCACATGCAAGCACTACTTTAATAAAACAAACAGGTAATCCAGGGCAAACAACAGAACTCAGGACAAGAACATGAAATAGCAACAGCTACAAGCAACAACGACCAACAAACAACAACTGAAGCACAGAGGTTTAATTACACAGGCAAACAATTATGACACTTTTCAATTACTTGAGGAACTAATTTGAATTAAAATGTCATTATATTAATTGTACATGGTAACAAAATGCATCACTGTGTATACATAATTATACAATACAATAATAAGACATAATTGACTTATATAATGTTGTTTTCATTTAAATATTTTCATTTCATTTAATGGTTTGATTCATAGTTTAGGTAGGCGTTTTCAAAATGGATTGGTAACACGTTGCTTTGTAACTTTGCAAATAGTTTATTACAGCTATATTACACATTAACAGAAAGTTAAGCTAAAAAAAAATGGGTCCCATTTAACACAACTTATTTAACTTATTTAAAATTCTGATTTACAAAATTATTTAAATTATTTACAAAATTATAAATTACAATATGTAAGATTTTTATATTAAAATATCCAAAAACCACTTGCACAGTGTTATATATTTCTTTAAATTGTGTACTTATATTATCCTAACCCAGACAGCAACATAGTGTCGGCCCAGTTGAATCCACATGTACCAGATGTGGCCTGATCTGAGACGACACTATTTTGCTGTCTGGGAAATGTTTCCAAGAATTTGTCAATTCAGAGAAATTCACAATTTTAAATAGTGCCTGTCCCTTGTCCCTTGTTGAAAGCTTCACGACTTGACAGAGACGCCGTTCTTGCATGTGCTTTAGACAGGTGAGCAAATGTACATAAAACAAATCAATAATATACTTTAGCTCAACATGATGAAATGTTAGAATATGATCAGTGTGATATTATAATGTTGATCTAGCTTACTGCTAGTCTCATACAGCCAACAAACTAACACATACAATAACAAACTTCCAATACACTCAAATGCAGTTTAGTATGATAGTGTAGACCAAGTGAAACAGCGCTGCGTTGCCTCACAAATTCCTCAAATAAACTGGCCTTTGTGAGTAATTCAGCACTGAATATCTCTCTCATTACCAATCGCGCCCCGCATAAGCGAGGCATAAGCGAACTAAGCGGCTGCTTAGGGCCCCTTGGCCCCCAATCGAGTTTTTTTTTTTTTACATATTAAATAACTTAAGTGACATAAATGAATGAATGAATATGAATGAATGAATAATTCAAGACAAGAAAATTCTAAATTTCTTGATCAATATACCTGCCTACAACTGCTGATGTGTCTATCAGCATTTGAAACATGCGCATAAACTAGACACCTCGCATGCATAGACAATTCTTGCGCAACTGCGCATAGTTACGGTAGTGTTAAGCCATGTCACAAAAAAGGACGTATCCCTCTGGTGCCGAAAAGAGGAAAAATAAAAGGACAGAGAAGGAGAAAAAAAGAGCAAGATAAAGTTATGTTTGCGTGATTATTTAAAGTATGTTTTGTGCAGCACAAATTGTGCTCAAAGCTAGTCATGATCTTATATGAGCCATCACCAGAGCTATCGTTAAATCCCCGACATCAACAGTGAAGTGTCTCCCATTAACCCTCTGGGGACTAAGCTCTTTTTGGTCCGTTTTCTCTATTTTTATATTTGGGCTTATAAACTATATGTAATGGAGATGGAACACTATGTGTTTGGTATCTATGGATTCAGAAGACCCTAAGCTAACATAAGCACACGTGTAATATGTTTAGAAAGGAAGTATGAGTGAAAATGTACCATAAACTAGAGAATTTCAAAAACTGAAATTAGATTTTTGGCATTTATTTTTCTGTAAATCACACATCACACAACAATAGTGAACAGTTTTTGAACAAAAAATATATTTGTCAAAGCCTTTGCTTGACAGGCATTTGTAATTGTTAAATAAAATGTGTAAAAAAAAAATTTACAAATAGTCCCAGGCGTTTTTCTTAGGAATGTTTATAATTTTCTAAGCAATGCTTTCTCCTCGTCACTCTCCAGTAATTGTTCCAGAGCTTGTTCCACCGTAAATCGTTTACTGCTTGGCATCATAAAAGTGCTAAAACAATAAATAATGCTATAATTGTATGTGTATATATATATATATATATATATATATATATATATATATAATATATATATATATATATATATATATATATTTGTTCTATCTCTCTCTCATATCTCTGTGCGCTCTCGCTCCGTAAAGCCTTTTTTATACTCGACGCGTCCGTGTCGTCTCTGCCACTCAACGCTGTTTGCGTAATAGTATATAGTACCACCCCTTGCAAGGCTACAGAGTTCTCCGATTTGCTAGAATACGTCATGGTAACCTTCCTCTGATTGGGTAAGAAAAATATTCCTCCATCGGCAATTTTTCCATTGGTTGTTGCTCGTGAATCTGCCAAACAACATTGATTTCATTGGACTTTGACGAAGTGGTATTGGCAACAAGGAATTGTGTATACAAGCCGGGTAAGTTTGTTATCACTGTTTTCAGCAGAATCTGAGGAAGACGGCAAAAAAGACCGCACCTCTCTATCATTAATAGTTTTTAAGATAATTACACATTTGTAAAAGTATGTCATTTTGGGCGGTACCGCCCAATCCGTCCCCTGAGGGTTAATATAAATTTATCTAGGAGTATTTCACGTATCAATAGATATCGGTTTAAGTTGGAGAAAACAGCCGAAGGGGAACTTAACCTTCTAGGTGTAAGGGATGCCAGCTAGCATTGCTGTACGTGTTGAAGTGAACGTTCCAGTGTCGGTAACGTTCCAGCTTCGTAGGCAAAGATGGCACATGTGCGCTCTGCTCTTAAATCTTTGGTGAGAGATGGTATTGGTCTTTATGAGAAAATATACCATGTTGGGTGGGGAGACTTCTGTGATGAAAATAAATTTCAATTTTATTAATATGGTGGCGAGTGATGTAGCGGTGCTGCCCTCATATTTATGCTGCAGTAGATCACCATGTTAAGTGTTCACCATAGTGCAATTATGCCTCATTTGCAAATAGAATATGAATTGTTAGGTGTGGAATTGCTTGTTGATGAGTGTAAGTAATGATGATAATTGAAGACTAAGTGGACTTGGTGTTATAAGTATTAAAAACAAAGTTGGCCAAGCAATACCGTACAATGATGTCATCAGTGACTTTGCCTCCAGAAAAGCTAGGAAGGAAAGATTTTGAGGAGAGTTACACTGTATTGAGACATATTTTCACAGTTTTCAACAATAATTGTCATTGTTGAACCCTTGCTGTTATTACGTTTCTGATTTCTCAGTTTTGTCATTATTTTAGCAAATAATTTATGATATGTTTTGAGACAGTTTGTTTTTAGAAGCTTCCAAGAGAAAAAGAGTAAAGTAAAAGTTAAACTATTTAAAAACAAAAGTGGAATACTGACACACTT
Source organism: Siphateles boraxobius (assembly GCF_051911475.1). Lineage (NCBI taxonomy): Eukaryota > Metazoa > Chordata > Actinopteri > Cypriniformes > Leuciscidae > Siphateles > Siphateles boraxobius. The sequence goes on along the minus strand of NW_027509208.1, from coordinate 22,372,029 downwards.
TCATTATTGAAGTATCTATTTTTTGTAACAATCTATTTTTGATTATATTAATGTTAGTCTATTTTAGTTTTATTTTTGTTGTTGAAGTTTTTCCAGTTTAACACAAATCTAATCCCAGAATTTTTCTCAAATTGTTTGAACAATTCATTATTCCTGCAAATTGTCTGATTGTCTGTAGAAATTAGCAGAGACTGTCTAAAGAAGCAGACACTAGTGTTGCCAGAGTTTTTGCTTGTTGCCATTATGTCACTTTCCAGTTGTTTCAATGCCATTGTTAGGATGGGTGTGGTCAGAGGACATCCTTGACTGAGTTTTCTGTAGTTTTCAATGGAGTGGTTGGCCTTGGGGAGGAGATTCTCCAGAATGCTGAAGTCCTTTGGTGGTGTAGGGGTAATATGTTTAAGAGATGTAAGTGATGAGAGACTTCGCATGAGGAAAGACATCTTGATTTTTTGGGGGCATTCTGCAAAATTCACACAAATACGACCACTGCATACTACCCTTTTTCTTTTCCTAAATGATGGCGTCAGAAACACTTTAAGGCGTTTAGCTAAAATCTGAGACAATATCAAATAATCAACATTGAAAGAATGCATTCTGTCTGAAGTAACCAATGATTTTACAAAATGTTCAGGAACATGTTTAGACTTCAGCATCATGTTGTAGTTTATCTTTAATATTTCTGTCATTGGAAGGTCATTCTTCTTGTAGTCACAAACTCTGAGATTATCAGGAGTTTCGTCTTGTGAGTCAGGCAAAGATCTAATGGCACTTAGGATTTCTGCACCATTTATTTTCCCTGCTCTTCTGTCTGGTTTTCCACTGTATCCAAATTCACTTAACATTGAGGCAACTTCTGGCACTGCAATTTCTTGCAGTAATGGAACTTTTATATCTAAAACTAGAGGATCATGATCAGAAATTTTCTTGTTCCCACTTGTAGATTTTCTCATTTGTGCTTGGTAATTTGCACAGTTTATGACAGAAGTTACTGTGTTGGTTGGCATGAAAAACATATCCAACCTTGAATGACTCTGATTCTGAGATCGTGTGAAGCCTTCTTCCGTTGGATGCATTAATGCAAATATATCTTTGAGTCTCAGAGATTCTGTGAAATCTTCTAGAATGCTTCTAAGTGAGGAATGGTACGTTTGATCTGCCAATGATCTCCTATCAATAGTTGGGTCCAGTACAGTGTTGAAGTCCCCACCAACCACAATCACACCTTTAGTGTTAATAGCTCTCAAATAGTCTCCCAATCTTTTCAGCATATGTCTGTCTTCCTTGTGATTGTACACATTAACAAGGGTATACAACTGACAAGAGAGACGACAGAAAAGGACAATATAGCCTCCACTGTAATCCTCATCATGGCATATGTAGCGAAATATTGTTTCATTCTTTATCAAGATAGCAACTCCTTTGCTGCGAGGATGGTGGACAGTAAAGAAAGATCTCCATCCTTTTATGTTCTCTAGTGCTTTGTAAGACTGAGGTCCAATGTGTGTCTCTTGTAAAAAGACAATATCAGCCTTCAGTTTGATTAATTCATCTAACACAAGTTGGAGTTTTGAGCTTTTTTCTTTTGTGAACCTGATTCCCATAGTGTTCCAAGAGACAAAACGAAGTGGCCGATGTTTTGGTGATTCCATTATTATGATGCTCTGAAGAAAGATTCACAAAAAATACAATTAATTTAAGATTATATGAATGTCATGTCATTTTAAAATGTACACCAATACTATCAATGCACATACAATTAATCTAAAGAGCCCTTCGTCATTTTGAAAAATGACCTGAATCCTCTTATTGAGGATTTAATGAAAATCACAAAAATAATATTATTCAATATTTATATATTTCATGACATAATAATGAATGGACAATCCTTTTGGAGACTATTTATCCATCAAATTTTAAAAAAAATCCAAGTTGTTACAAAACAAACAAACAAGAACAACTCAGTCTTAGATGATGAAAATGCCTCAAAATCCTCAGGCACTATTTGGGTAATCAATTCAAAAAATACTCCTATGACCTAGTCATGAGTCATGACAGCATTTTTTTAATTAGACATTTCACAAGCAGAGTTTTGGTCTTAGATCAATCAGAGTATCTGTCTACTTTTAATGTTGTATGATTATAAAGCACACTTTATGATTTGATGTTAAATACAAGGACTTCCACCTACACTATACACTTAAAAACCACACAGAAGAAAAAGAGCGCATGTGTATAAAGCAATAATGGTTTCCTATGGTTGAGATCACATTATACGGATTTGTAAAAAACAAATTGACAACATTGTTAAGTGTGTGATCACATACTGCAAACTCACATATTATAAAATAACTCACACTCACCTTTTTGAAGCTTGGTGGTTGTAAAAAAACTCGATATGAAAGATTAAGAATGGTGTTGTACGATGACACTGTCACGGATATGGTGGCTGTAATCAAGTGCCAGACGACGGGAAAACAAAGAAGACATTAATCCAAGGATACGCATGAAAAGGTACAACCACATACCACATAGAACTAAATAATACAAGACAAGGAACAGACTGAAACAGAGGGCTTAAATACATAGCAAACAAGTGGAACTAACGAGACTAAAAAGAATTTTAAAGACGGTTACCACTCCCTAAGGAAAGGTACATGAGTCATGCAACAAACATTAGCATTGTGAAATATGTTCTTGATAAAGGGACATGGTGTGACACTGTATACATTTGCATCAGTATTTGAATATATGCAGGTATAGACATTATGACCAAAAGTAGGATTGTGGATACTCTTCTTCAGTCAGAGAGAGACTAAGTTGGATTCAAAGAACAATGTAGGCTACATTAGCATGGAAACAACGACAACTTTTTTTAAAACTCATTTAACCCATTACACTGTTTGAACAGTGTGTGGTTTGTTTATGAGTTTGTGAGACAAAATATTACCACTCTGGCAAAGGTCTGTCTTTTTTAAGGTTATGCTCCATATAAAAGCACAAAGGTGAAGATGAAAGGTTAACACGTTTATTTAGCAATATCCACAAGGTAATCCACACGAAGACAAGCAGGTAAACACAACCATAAACGAGACTGGACAAAGCTGACAGTGCTGACAAATCATATCAGTAACTATTGTGACAACTAGTGCAAACTGAGTCCAAACATGGTGATATTGTGACAGTCTTTTTATCATAGTAAAGATGTATTATGTTGGCTTGAGAAAGCCAACATACTGTTGTGCTATTTAAACTTAATATGTTGGCTTGAGAAATCATTAACACATATTATATTATGCTTAACGTATCATTAGTTGATAAAACAGTATATTCACATAGATATAAATATGAGATAATGTGCTTGTTAATGTTTACCAATGAACATTACATGTTGATTGATTAACAGATCATTATTTAAAGGGGTCATGAATTGAGAAATAACATATTCCTTGAACTTTTGACATATAAGAGGTCATCATACTATAAGAATATCCTGAAAGTTTCAGAACTGAAAACGTCCTTGTTAGTGCAAAACCAGCTTTTATTGAAACCAAGCCCATGCAAAAACTCTAAAACTCTTGTTATAATCAAAGAATCTCTTATTTATATTGTGTTTGCACTGTTAGAAATGATGGAAGCATTCGTGAGAGCGCAGAAATTGAGTTACAATGACCAAATTACTGCATTCATGCACTCAGCATGTCTGTGATCGGCTGCAATGCTCATCAGTGCAATGTTTCATGCCACAATCTAAATGCAATGCTATAGATCTAAAACAGTGCAATGAGTTTTTGAGAGAGTTCCACATTTAATACTTAGCTATTTCATATGCAATGATGTTAGCCAATCACAGCAGTGGGCGTTTAAACAGAAGTCTCACAGCAGACACGCCCCTTAAAACAGAGCCTTCAAATCGGAGGGCTAAAATCAGGAAAATGCCTTTAATTTATAAATTCTGACCATTTCTGATGTAAAAATCATACTAACATTATAAGTGCACCTCAGGAAACATTTTAAAATAATAAAATAATGTAGTTCATGATGTAGTCCTTTAATGTAAATTAAAATTCTTAAAAATATCATTAAACTTTTGATCATGCACTTCTTGAAAATCTACAATGTCATTAAACTTCAGTTCATATATTATAATATGCTTCTTTTACATGTAATATGTACAAATTCGTGAGATAGAATATAGAAACCAGGTGGAACTGGATAAATATGTTGTATGTTCCGATCCAATCTGACTTCTGACCTGTAATGCTGCCTGAATCATAATAATACACTGTTCGTTCATTGGCGAGAGGAGAACTGGCCCCCCGACTGAGCCGGGTTTCTCCAAAAGTTTTTTCTCCATTCTGTCACCTGCTGGAGTTTGGGTTTCTTACAATTGTTGCTTTTGGCTTGCTTAGTTGGGGACACTTAATATTTAACAATATTATTGGTCTGACTGCACTGATACCTACGATGGCCAAGAGAGCTCAACGCGCTGCAACTGAAGAAAACACATGCAAATAGCAAAACACCCTCAAATTAAGAAAACATCTTCATCAATTTCACAACACATGTGTGCTCCAAACACTTACAACAAAGTTGCTGCAAAGTTCACAACACAGCCAAGTACAGAAACGGGCTGCAAAAGTTCACAACACAACCAAGTACAGAAACGCGCTGCAAATAGCACAGACCACAATGGAAAAGTTTCCAGGGGACCCCAATTAGTGACGAACCCGGTTGGGACGTGCTTATTGCTCCTGAGCATCCCTATGCCCCACTCCCTTCGAAGGGCAGTTTTTTGAGAATTATAAGAACAAAAGGATAAACAATGCAATTTATTTTCATAGCCTTTGTATAGCTCAAATTTACCAAGGGTTCCTATATATGTTATAGCTCTATATACGTATATATATATATATACTATTCCTATATATCCTATATATCGTATAGCTCAAATTTACCAAGGGTTCCTATATATGTTATTTAAATGAAAACACATTTATCTCTTAATGAATTTACCATCACGGCTATTTGAATAAGTGTTCCACCTTGTGAATTCTAATAATTTACTATAAACTGCTGAATACTCCTTAACATTGCAAGCTTTTTTCCCTTTCGAATGGCTCACCACAGACAGGTGTTTCTCTGCACGACGGAGGTTGATGTGGATGCCCTTAGTGGAAAGGGTGCGAGAAAATTGATAGATCTTCAGCAAGATTTTGCACTGTGACACCACGATAAGCAAGACTGGAACAAGCACGAAGCAGGCGAAGGAGCAGATTACATAAACAGCATCTGTCATGGATGTGTGGTAACGACGCCAGGCCACAGTGCAGGAGATGCCATATGGTTCAGGCACATACTCGCCCCAGCCGAACAGCGGGAAGGATGACCAAACAGCAGCAATTATCCATGTAGCTACACACACCAGATGGATGTTGGCTCCTTCTAGCCATGTAGCTGGAGATACAGAGAAGTTCATATTGGTAAATTCATCATAAATTAGTTGATTTACTTAATTAGACCTTAGAAATCTGATTGGTTGACTGAAATAGTATACCATTGTGATGTATTTCAGAGTGAAATGATCAAAAGATAAAAAACAGGACGGGACTTGATTTTATCCATTGGTTGTTGTCATGACTCAATGGATAACAAGAAGCAATAGCAGGTAAATAACTCTTTATTAAGGGAATGAGGAAGTGCAAACAGAAAGACACGGGCGTGGAACTGGTGACCCAGGGACGTCGATGGTCAGCGAGGTGAATCCCAAGTGGTGCGGTGAAGACAGACGAAGAACAATCCACAAACGGTGATAATCCACAACCGATGATAATCCACAATCAAGACGAACTTCACAGGAACACACGACGAGAGACTCAGGAACACAAGACTGGAACACCGAACATCCAACGAACGATCTGACAATGGAGATGAGAAAACTGTGAGCATATATAGTGAAATGAGATAGGCTGCAGCTGGTGATGATATGATGATCAGCTGGAGCGAGTCAAGGAATGACACTCAATCACGCCCACAACACACGTGCTTTCATGCAACAACAACAACACGAGACGAGAAGGAAGCAATGAATTAGTATACCGTGACAGTACCCCTTCTCCTAAGGACGCCTCCTGGCGTTCTCAGACTCCCTTACCTGTCGATTGTAATCATCGATCAGAGAGTGATCCAGAATGTCTCTAGCAGGTACCCAACTTCTCTCCTCCGGACCGTAACCTTCCCAGTCCACCAAGTACTGGAATCCACGTCCCCTCCGCCTTGAATCCAGAATACGATTAACCGAATAGGTGGTGTCCCCATTTACGAGACGCGGCGGGGGGGGAACCGGGACTGGCGGATTAATGTGAGCATGAAACACGGGTTTAATTTTGGAAACGTGAAAAACGGGATGTATTCTCCTGTACGCTGGAGGTAAACTAAGGCGGACTGCCACCGGACTAATGATCTTGGTGACAGAGAACGGGCCAATAAATTTGGGAGCAAGCTTATTAGAGACGGAACGGAGAGGAATGTTCTTAGTAGAAAGCCACACTTTTTGACCGACGACGTATATGGGAGGCTTTGACCGGTGGCGATCGGCCTTAGCCTTGGTGCGCGCCCCCACTTGGAGTAAAGTCTTGCGGGCTCTAGTCCAAGTGCGGTGACACCTCTGGATTAAAGCGTGGGCGGAGGGAACCGCGACCTCGGATTCCAGACTGGGAAAAATAGGTGGCTGGTAACCTAAACTACATTCAAACGGAGATAGGCCCGTAGCCGACACTGGTAACGTGATGTGGGCGTACTCCACCATGGAAAGTTGTTGGCTCCATGAGGAAGGATTCTTGGAGACTAAACATCGCAACACCCTTTCCAGATCTTGGTTGGCTCTCTCGGTTTGTCCATTGCTCTGGGGATGAAACCCTGAGGATAAACTAACCGTCGCTCCCAGTAATTTACAAAATTCTTGCCAAAATTTGGACACAAACTGGGGTCCTCTGTCAGAGACGACGTCCATCGGGAGGCCATGTAAACGAAAGACGTGGTCAATGACTGTCAACGCTGTCTCCTTAGCTGAGGGTAATTTGGGTAAGGGAATAAAATGAGCTGCCTTCGAGAACCGGTCCACCACGGTCAAAACGACTGTGTTACCCTGGGAGGGTGGGAGGGCGGTAATGAAATCGAGAGCGATATGGGACCAGGGTCTCGAAGGGACTGGCAGCGGTTGAAGGAGCCCATCTGGGGGTCGATTGGAAGTTTTACCAGTGGCACAAACCGAGCAAGCCAAAACAAAACTGTGAATGTCACGAGCCATAAGTGGCCACCAGAATCGTTGCTTGACTAGAAATTTTGTACGATAAACTCCTGGATGACAAGCCACGTTGGAGCAATGACCCCACTGAATGACGTCAGACCTTAATCCCTCCGGCACGAATAAGCAATTCGGTGGGCACCCGGGCGGAGGCGTTACCCCTTCTAAGGCCATCTTGACCTTCGATTCGACCTCCCATACGAGTGTGGAGACAAATAGACTCTCCGGTAAAATGCACTCGGGAGTAGACGGGCGTTCGGAAGGATCAAAAATGCGAGATAAAGAGTCGGGTTTGATGTTTTTGGACCCCGGGCGGTACGAGAGAGAAAAATCAAAACGACCGAAAAAAAGTGCCCACCGAGCCTGCCTGGAGTTCAATCTTTTGGCAGTTCTGATGTACTCTAAATTCTTATGATCAGTCCAGACTATAAAGGGTACCCCCGAGCCCTCTAACCAATGACGCCATTCCTCCAAGGCTAACTTGACTGCCAACAACTCCCTGTTACCAATGTCGTAATTGCGTTCGGCTGAGGACAAGCGATGAGAAAAAAACGCGCAAGGATGCATCCTGTCGTCTGTGGGAGAACGCTGGGACAGGACTGCTCCTACCCCCACCTCTGACGCATCGACCTCCACCACGAACTGCCGTGAATAATCAGGGGCAACGAGGATGGGAGCTGAAACAAAGCGGCTCTTGAGTTTGGCAAATACAGCCTCGGCTGTATCTGACCACCTGAACGGAGTACTGGGGGAGGTCAAGGCAGTCAGAGGCGCGGCTAGTTGGCTGAAATTACGAATAAAACGTCGATAGAAATTGGCGAACCCCAGAAACCTCTGTAGGGCCTTACGGGAATCTGGACTTGGCCATTCTACCACAGCCTTAACCTTCTCAGGGTCCACACGCATTCCCTCAGACGAGATGATGTATCCTAGGAAAGGAACAGACTGTGCATGAAAATCGCATTTCTCCGCCTTGACAAAAAGCCCATTCTCTAACAACCTCTGAAGCACTCGTCGGACGTGTTGCACATGTTCCTGGAGAGACGAGGAAAATATCAATACGTCATCCAGGTAAACATATATGAACTGGTCAATCATGTCTCGCAACACGTCATTGACCAGTGCCTGGAAGACTGCTGGGGAGTTGGACAGCCCGAAAGGCATGACCAAATATTCAAAGTGCCCCCTGGGGGTGTTAAAAGCAGTTGTCCACTCATCCCCCTCCAAGATACGAACCAAATGATAAGCGTTACGCAAGTCCAATTTCGTGAAGATGGACGCTCCCTGCAACCTCTCGAAAGCTGAAGACATCAACGGCAAAGGATAAGTATTCTTTACCGTGATGTTATTCAACCCCCGGTAATCAATACAAGGTCGCAGAGACCCGTCCTTCTTCCCCACGAAAAAGAACCCCGCCCCCGCTGGAGAAGAGGAAGGGCGGATGAGCTTGGTTGCCAGAGAATCAGAAATATATTTCTCCATAGCCTCCCTTTCAGGAACAGAAAGTGAGTATAACTTGCCTTTAGGCGGAGACTTACCTGGCATTAAATCTATGGCACAGTCATAGGGACGATGAGGAGGAAGAGAAGCAGCACGAGACTTACTGAACACTTCCTTCAGATCATGGTACTCCTCGGGCACGTTAGACAAATCCCCTACTTCCTCCTGAAACACACAAACAGGCACAGACGGACAAGCAGACACGAGACAAGACTTATGACATTCCTTGCTCCACTCCAGTATAGCTTTATGTTGCCAGTCCACACGGGGGTTGTGACGGGTGAGCCAGGGATGTCCAAGAACAATGGGTGCCAGGGGTGAATCCAGAATGTAAAAACAAATTGTCTCGGAGTGATTGCCTGAAGTGATGAGGGTGATGTCTTCCGTGGTAAATGAAATGGTGGGGAGTTCTTGACCGTTAAGTGCATGAACTGAAATCCTTTGTGTGAGTGGTCTGAGGGGAATCTGAAATTTGTGTGCGAAAGTGCTGTCCATAAAGTTACCTTCAGCCCCGGAATCCAAAAGTGCTCGACCGTCGTGCTGGTGAGCTGACCATCTCAGTCTTACCGGAAGGAGAGTAGATGTGGATGAGGTCTTCTGGGCGGAGATCCCACCCGATAGTAGCCTCATGCTTACTATCGGGCTTGGCCTTTTACCGGGCAGTTGTAAGCGTAGTGTCCCGAGCCTCCACAGTATAGGCAAAGGCCCTGGGATCTCCGCCTCTCCTTCTCCTCCCGGGAAAGCCGAGCTCGACCCACCTGCATGGGTTCGTGATCGAAGACTGGGCTGACCGCGTCCCTGCCGCTGGACCGTTGTACCTCGACTCCTCCTGTAGGACGGGTGGACAAAGCTCTACTCCCGACCCTTGCCAGCCGCGCGTCCACCCGTAGAGCCAGGTCGATGAGGCCATTGAGAGTCGTTGGGAGGTCCAGGGCGTAGATCTCCCTCTGGACGCGGTCAGCCAACCCATGCAGGAACATGTCCCACTGCGCCTCCTCGTTCCACTGACATTCGGCCGCCAGGGTTCGGAACTCGATCGAAAAATCCGAGACCGACCTCTCACCTTGACGGAGGTCGGCCAGCACCCTAGCGGCCTCTCTCCCCGCGACGGCACGATCGAATACCCGTTTCATCTCCGCGGAGAGTGTCAGGAACGAGGCACAGCAGGGATCTTGATTCTCCCACACCGCCGTCCCCCAAAGCGCTGCTTTGCCGGTTAGTAAAGTCAACACAAACGCCACTTTAGTTTGCTCATTTTGAAATGTTCTGGGCTGTAGAGCAAAATGCATGGCACATCTGGTCAGGAATGCTCTACAGTATGCAGACTCACCCGCGTAGCTCTCTGGAACCGGTAGGCGTGGTTCGGCGTGCGTCGGATTCTCCGGTGGAATGAGGGGAACGGCTGGTGTGGGTGGCGCAGCGGGAACTCGAAGAAGTAGAATCTGCTGGGTCAGCTCGGACACCTGCGTCACCAAAGCTTGTACCGCACGGCCCGTGTCATTCAAATTCCTCTCCTGCGAGTCCATTCTTCTCATACTGTGATGAACAAAGTCCTCCATACTGGTCGATGAAGTACCCGCTGCTTCCATGGTTTGGTCAGATCGTTCTGTCATGACTCAATGGATAACAAGAAGCAATAGCAGGTAAATAACTCTTTATTAAGGGAATGAGGAAGTGCAAACAGAAAGACACGGGCGTGGAACTGGTGACCCAGGGACGTCGATGGTCAGCGAGGTGAATCCCAAGTGGTGCGGTGAAGACAGACGAAGAACAATCCACAAACGGTGATAATCCACAACCGATGATAATCCACAATCAAGACGAACTTCACAGGAACACACGACGAGAGACTCAGGAACACAAGACTGGAACACCGAACATCCAACGAACGATCTGACAATGGAGATGAGAAAACTGTGAGCATATATAGTGAAATGAGATAGGCTGCAGCTGGTGATGATATGATGATCAGCTGGAGCGAGTCAAGGAATGACACTCAATCACGCCCACAACACACGTGCTTTCATGCAACAACAACAACACGAGACGAGAAGGAAGCAATGAATTAGTATACCGTGACAGTTGTTGATTGGATTATGAAAACTTAGCATTGTATACATAGATGGAGGTAGCTCTGAATGCCACAAATTACCATTTACATGATAAATTAACTGACCTTAAAGTTTAAAGTTTTTTTTTAAGGTGCTCTAAGCAATGTCACCCATTTTTTAGGCCGGGGTATGTGGGGTTAGTGCGCGGATGAGGATGAGGAGGAGGAGGAGGAGGAGGAGGAGGCGGGGGGGGGGGGGGGGGGGGGTGGGGGTGTCCAGCTAGCCTCCGTTTTATTTGACAATACTTTAAACGTCAAGAAGAAGTGACGTCACTCAACATCGCTTAAAGCACCTTTAAATTGCTTACACACAATTTCTAAAACAATGGCTATTTTCTCTAAACCAGGGGTCGGCAACCTATTTGTCATAAAGTGCCATTTTTAAGTTTCCGAGTTCATCACTGTGCCATCACTGTGCCATCTCAATCAGAGGGCATTTGTCTCACGATTGGATTGCTTTCCAATCAGAGAAAAAACATGAAGTGATCAGGTACGCATGAACGGAGTTTCCACATGCATCATAGTCATTTTAATATTTATGGAATGTTTAATAGGGACTCTATACACTTGGTTGAAATTTATAGCATTAACTATTTACAGCGAACGAGCTTTAAGGTGTCAGTTGGATAAGTTGTTTGCGCTGATGCGCAGTGGTCAGCGCGACCACTCTGACCAATGGTTTGTTAGAGCTGCACGCTTTCATTGACTTGTGCAGTTTAATACTCACACTTTAATAATATTAATAACTCCTAACTTAATAAAACAAGTTGTTACTACAAGGAATTATTACATCAATATGTAGATCTGTATATAGGTGGGAGGTAGGCTACTTTAATTGAATGAAATACATACACCCCTCTCGCGCTTGCTTGCGTGCCAGCGATTAACCCTCCGCGTGTCAGTGTTGGCACGCGTGCCTTAGGTTGCCGACCCCTGCTCTAAACTCTACACACAAAACCACAAAAAATGCATGCAGCATGCAAAACATTTCACATCACATGTAGAAGCAAACACTTCATTCAAAACTGTTGTAACTCTTCTATAAATTGTGTTTTTACATAACTCTACACACAAATGATTAATACACACCAAACTACACACAGTTGTGAAAAATGCTGAACACCACTATTTTTGTGTCTTTTGCTTGTCCAGTGTGCAGTGGAGTGCCAGAGGTGGAAAGTAACAAATTACATTTACTCGCGTTACATAATTGAGTCATTTTTTTTTTGTGTAGCCTACTTCTACTTTTTTAAAGGGTAACTAAACCCTAAACCAACTTTTTTTAGTTAATGATCCGTAAGAATGGGGCTTTATTAGTACTGTTCATTGATTCGAGTAACTTTTTTGACATTTGTGTATAAAGTGTTTTAATTCTACAATATAAGGTGTAAAAACGTCTGAGTGCTGCCCTCTTCAGGTTGAACGGTGGCTACTGCAGTTGAATTTTCCTATTGGATGTTTGGGGTGGTTCGTGACGTAACGGGTTGTTGGTGAGGTAGGCAAGTTCCATACAGACAGATGCGTCTCAGGTGCACGCCCCCCTCCGCTGGGCTCTGCCCACTTTTCCAGTATTTTTCAAATATTGCCAGTGGGTGGAGTCAGGCTCTGACCAGGGGTTTAGTTGCCCTTTAAGTATTTTTTAAAATCTGTAATTTTACTTTTACTTAAGTACGTTTTGTTTGAAGTATTGTACTTCGCTACATTTGAAATCATATCCGTTACTGAGTAAAAAATAATACAAGGGAGAAAAAAAAAATCACACTCCGGAAACTACTGCATTGATTGAAGGGGGGGAGAACAAACGCGCAAAAAAGGTGACGCAGACCCAGCTGAAGCTGAAAGTGGAGCGCCCTCGAATTCTTATGAAGCGAATTATGGCCAGTATGGAAATACTTTGGATGTAGAAAAAAGTGTGGTTGTCCTCGAGGATAGATATCCAATTTGCAAAAAATGTGGACACAAAGTGGCTGCAAAAGGAGGATACATAGGACACCATCCCCCTGCAGATAAGGGTAGGCTATGTCCCGATTATAACTTAAGGTGAATGATTTACGTGACGCAGAGGGAATCCCGGAATCCAGTCATGAAAATGGAATTTACATAACGCAGATGTCACGTAGGCTAAAACTGATTGATTTCCATTACACGAGAGTAGGTGTTAAAACTTCATGCTGGTTTGTACTCGGCTTTCGCCAAGATAATCACCAACTAAGACGTAGCTTTACAGTAACCTATGCTTCTCCATCCATTTATGCTTCTTTCCATCTGGTGACGTGAATCTCCTTCTGTCTGGTGTTAATAGCTGCAGTGTATTGCGCGTCAGCACACACAATGGCTGCAACCACAGTGCGGTCCCCCCATAACAACCCTCTGGATTGAGCGGAGTAGGGAACATCTCTAGGGTCTTCAAGTGGGCACCTTCCGTCCTCAGTGTTTCGTCGACTAGCCCACGACACAGAGTCCCAGAGTCACCCCCCTCCGTCCCCCACTCAACTCAGCCCAGCTTACTGACCTCTACTTCCCTCTTGCTGCTGGGACCTAACCACAATCTCACCGCAACCCAACCATACGCGCCAACCCGTTTGACTAAGGCTGTCGAGCCCCACTGGTGCGTTAATATGCAGTTTCAGTGGCAACGGTTCCGTATGGCATACCACCTACCACAAAACACAATATCTGCCCAACCACCCGTCATTCACGCAATATACACAGGAACGTAATGACTGTAAATACTATACAACCTATACAAATAAACCAACAGTTGCTGCTGAGACCTAACCACAATCTCACAATCTCCCCGCAACCCAACCATACGCGCCAACCCGTTTGACTAAGGCTGTCGAGCCCCACTGGTGCGTTAATATGCAGTTTCAGTGGCAACGGTTCCGTATGGCATACCACCTACCGCAAAACACAATATCTGCCCAACCACCCGTCATTCACGCAATATACACAGGAACGTAATGACTGTAAATACTATACAACCTATACAAATAAACCAACAGACTCTTCAAGTTTTCAATATTGTCTTCTGCGTGTAATGTTTTGCTAGAACAGGCGGCAACTTATTGGTCATACTACGCTTGCCTTCCAATGCTAAAGCCAAACATCGCAATACTTGGTCATGGCGCCAAGTAAACCGACCCTGGCTAAGAGCCACCTTACATCCTGTCAAAATGTGCCTTAATGTGGCAGGTGATGAACACAAAGGACAAGAGGGATCCTCTCCTACCCAGAGGTATAGGTTCTGCGGTGATGGGAGAACATCATATGTTGACCTAATAAGGAAACTGATCCTACTCTCTTCCATTGACCAAAGGTCTTGCCAGCCCATTTTGCGCTGTTCCACACTCTCCCATCTCATCCACTCTCCCTGCTTGGCCTGGGAAATGGCCTTTATACATCTCATCCTCTCCTCCTTCTTTTGCACCTCGTTGACTACCAGCTTCCTCCTTTGAGCTGGACCTGCCTTGTGCCATTTAGGAGGAGCTAAACTCAGCCCAAAACCCCCTCTTCCATGCTGTACCTGTCCCACGATATCCCCAATTTGAAGGTCAGCTTTTGCCTCTACTACAGATTTCTTTGCTGACCACTTTCTACCAGTTTTTAGCACAGGGGCTGCCTCCCTTACACATTTGTCGCGTGACTCTGCTAAAGTCATCTCCAGTCTGACCTTGGCACACTTAAACTCCTCGGTTAAAGCAGAGACTGGCAGCTGCAATACTCCTTTACTATAAAGTCCCACTCTGCTGAGGCAGCGTGGAACTCCCTACCATTTCCTGATGTATGAACTTATTAACGCTTCCAGCTTATCCACTGTTGTCAAAGAAACCTCGTACACAGTCAGTGGCCACAGCAACCTTGTTAGTAGACCAAACTGAAAGCACCAGAGTTTCAGTTTGCCTGGTAGAGCACAGCTGTATATGCTCTTCAACCCTTCCACTGCTTGTCGTCTAACTTCTCCCACTCGAACTGTGTCCTTTAGATTCCCATCGTACCATCTCCCTAGACTCTTCACTGGCTTCTGAGAAACTGTTGGTATTGCCTCACCATTAATGAAGAATGTTTTATCTACTACCTTGCCTTTAATTATTGAGATGCTCCTTGATTTAGAGGGCTTAAATTGCATTCGTGCCCATTCAATATTATCTGTTAACTTCCCCAATAACTGATTAGTGCAGGCTACCGTTGTAGTCATGGTTGTCATGTCATCCATGTATGTTCTGATTGGTGGTAGTTCGCATCCGAGAAGCCAAGCGCTCTCCTCCTACTACCCATTTTGATCCCCTAATGATTACTTCCATTGCCATGGTAAAAGCCAGTGGAGAAATGGTGCACCCTGCCATTATTCCAACCTCTAAGCATTGCCATATAGTGCTGAATTCTGGAGTTGAGAAACTAAATTGCAAATCTCCAAAATAGGCTTTCACTAAATTTGTTATCGACATCGGTACCCTGAAAAAAGCAAATGATGCCCAAAGAAGCTCATGTGCACTGGACCATATGCATTAGCCAAATCCAGGAATGTCACGTGGAGCTCCTTCCTCTCCTTTTTAGCTGATTGAATTCGTTGCCAGATAACACTGATGTGTTCTAAGCATCCTGAGAATCCTGGAATGCCCGCTTTTTGAACTGAAGTGTCAATGAAGCCATTCTTTGATAGGTAGGTTGACAATCTCTTTAGCAATAATGCTGAAGAAAATCTTGTCTTCGACGTTTAATAGTGAAATAGGGCGAAACTGACTGATGCTTGTAGCATCTTTTTCTTTGGGTATAAAGACTCCCCCTGCTCGGCGGCATGCTCTAGGTACAACCTGCTTTTCCCAAGCCAATTTTATCAATTTCCACAGAATTCGTAGAACTCCTGAAGCATTCTTGTACACTCTGTACGGAACTCCATTAGGCCCTGGAGATGATGAAGCCCTTGCCTTTCTCACAACCTGCTCTATCTTTTTCCACTTAGGTGCACAGACCTCCATTTGGTATTCTGGTGGATTGACAGGTGGGATGTCTAACGGAATTGAAATAGGCTCATGCCTTTTTGCATCTGTATGCGTTTCCTCCAAATATCTCTCTAGCTCAACCCTAGATGCTTTTAAAGTGCCATTCTTCTCATTGGTGAATAACTTCTTTACGAATTTGAATGGATCTTTATAGAAATTAGCCCACGCACGCTCCTTCTTTTTGTAGCGTTTCCGTAGGCGCTCAGCTCTGCGTAATGTTGCAAGCTTATTTTTTATGGCCCTTTGTAAGAGATTGAGTCCCTCCTTCTGACTTTGTTCCGCTCTTTTCCATTGCTTCCTCAGCTGTCTCTTTTCTCTAACTAACCCTTCAATTTTCTGCTGCCGTCTAGACAATCCAGGAGTAGTTTGTACTTTTTCCTTCCTTTTTTCCACACCAAACCTCTCACTTCCATATGTGTAAATGATGTCCCCAAATTTATCCAGCTTCTTTTCAACTGTACCAGTTAATCTTTCCAATGCAAAGCATAGAGCTGTGTTTACCGTGTCCCATGCAGTTTTCTCACAAGCTCTTGGGCATCTAACTCCAGGCCTATGCCCGTTGAGGTTTTTCTCTCTCTTACGCTGGTTAGTCTGACCGGGTTCACAAGAATCAATGTGTTCATCACTAACTGTGCAAACCCTCCTCTCCTCTATGACAGGGGTGCTGATATCCTGCGAACTGTGGTTTGCTTCCTGTCGCTGGATTTCATTCGACTGACTTGACTGACTTCTTAAGAAGTACTGATCAATGCGAGGCCCTTGTCCCTTCTCCCTCAAGCATTTCATTTTCCCTTGATGAATCTTCAAACCCCCTGACCGTTGTCGCCTTGCTCCAGCCACAGACACAAGCTTGGAGTTCAATGGCTTTGCTAACTGCAGAACCTGAACTAGTCTTTTGTGAAGTACTCTCCATAGTCATATCCGTTTCCATTCCAAAGTCGTTAACCATGTTGTCCACCATTGAGTCATCTTCCGCCCCTGCTCTCGCAGACTCTAGGGGTATTTTCCTCTTTAATTTTTCAGAAGCCTTGGGCGGGTGTCCCCAGCATCCTGTAAACACAGAGCTGGATACTGCCGACCAGGGTAACTAACCCTTACCAGCCCCATTGGGGTCTCTTTCCTCCTGTCAGCTGTCTCTCCAGGCTGTCACAAGGTCTTTCCCTTTTTGCCAGCACTATTCACCGCAGTCACTGGACGTATCCAGATCTTCATGATTTCCATTACACGAGAATAGGTGTTAAAACTTCATGCTGATTTGTACTCGGCTTTCGCCAAGATAATCACCAACTAAGACATAGATTTACAGTAACCATACAGTAGGCATACAATAGATCATACTCCTCAAAATAATAATAATTACAACAACAACAATAATACAATTTATTTAAACATTATTTAAGGAATATATTTTTTGTCCATTGTTTAATTTAGTAAATCTGTTTTTGAAGCTCTTCCCCAAAAAATAAAAGGACACAAGTTTAAATTTTTATTTGATTACCACCGTTTTTGATAATATATTTGGATTAAATCATGAATAGAAACATTAATTTTCTGGATAAAATACATTCATAGGACTATATTATTCTTAAATATTTTAATACATTATTAATGTTAAAAATAATGTAACAGGGCGAACAAGATGAGAGACGTGCGGATCCATATGCAAGGCTTTATTCCAAAAACATAGTCTTAATACAGGCAAGGTCCATTAACAGCAAACAGGTATGGCAGAGGGATATCACAGAGTAATCCTAGGACAAGCGTGGGTAGACAATCGGCGAACAATATCCAACAGGGGCAAGGCAAAGAGAGATAATCCAGGGAATAAGCAATAATCCAAACGGGGTACAAACAGAGTCTAAAGGGCTAGGCTAAAGGTGAATCAAGGAAACAGGCAAGAATCATGACAAGGCAAGACTAAGGTCAATGGTAGGGCTCGGTAGAGAAGCTAGCACTAGGGGAGTGCTAAACACAAAACAATACTCGGCATCAGGGAGAGAAAATCCAATGCTGCGTCCCAATTCGCATACTACCAGTCCTAAATAGTATTCGAAAATAGAATTAGTACGTCCCAAATCGTAGTATGTTGAAATGAGTGTTCCAAAGATACCCGGATGGTCTACTATTTCCGGTCAGAATCCGAAGTGCAGATCGATGCACACTCTTACGGCTAATATTGCCCACAACCCATTGCCCACTCATGGACAACGCGCGAGTCCGGCGGTTATGTAGAGAGGTTTAGATAAAGAGGTTTGAGTGATTAATTATCAGTATATAACCTGACAAAAATGTATTTATTCAATGTTGTCTACATTATATTGCATCTGCAGCAGCATTGTGAACTTTTGTAAAGATACGTTTAGCCATTACCTTTTAAATGCATCATTATATTCAAATTGCAAACACATGAGGAGAGTCTCCGCATGAAAGACCCACGACTGGCAGATGAACGTGCCCTCCGAAATGGTAGTAAATAAAATTAGATTGAATGGAGGATTTTAACTGTGACAAGATGATTGACAGGGCAGTTTACGGTGACAGGATGCACGCGACAGATCTGTCCGTTAAAGATGACGTGATAGTATGTCCCAAAGCTTGCCTACTCTTTTGCTACACACTCAAAAGTATGTACTTTTTCTTCACAAAAAGAGTACATACTTTTAGGTCGTAGTATAAGTAGGCGAATTGAGACGCAGCACAAGGCTTATAAAGAGTGTGAGAAAGTGTGTGATAGTTCTCAGGTGAGAGCGTGATTAGTGGGATCCGCTGTGTGAGTCGTCAGTGCAATGAATGATGGGGATTGTAGTGAAGTGCAAGAGTCCATGCTGTGATTTGGTGACCTCTGGTGGTGATTGACCGGAAGTGTGGACCAGATTCGTGACAAATAAGTTGTTAATCTAATTCATTATCAATTATTGAATTTAATTGATTCGTTTTATTGAAATTTTAATAAACAAAAAAAACAAATGGTTTCAAGTTTGTTATAATAAAAGCGTTCGTTCAAAACCAAAAAAAAACTGTTCTGTTTAATTTAATTGTCATTTTAACTGATGATAATAATAATAACCATAATTTATTAATACCGTTTATTTATTTAATAATTGATTAATACTGTAAACCGTGATATTTTCTGAGATGTTATCATACTGTCTCATACCATTACAACCCTACACGGGAGAGCCACTATTGGCTTGTTGGAGCTGCTTTGCAGCAACATTTTAATTCATTACTATTGTGAAGCTGCTTTGAAACAATCTGTATAGCATAAAGTGTTATATATGTATAAAGGTGACTATGCATATTCAGTACATATTTATAAAATAAACAGAAATACAAATGTGTAACATTTATTTGTTTTTCAAAATGATACATTTTTGATTTGTAAGTGATCGAATTAGGTGTATTTACACTATAAACAGAAATTCAAGGGGTTAAAATAATTTATTTGTTACTCAAAACACTGAGTTTTCACAATTTGTTTCACAATTGCAAACTGAGTGTAAAGCAGATAATGTGCTTACAGGAGGTCTGAAGATTAGGTATAAGAGTGAACGTTTTCACTGAGAGGGCCACAAATACCACTTTTAATGTGGTTCAAATCCTCAAGATTTTGAATCCTAGGTAACCAATTTATATTTATGACCATCATAAGAGGAAAGCAATGGTGGAGAATTGAAAAATCTATAAACAAGATTGCACAATAAAGGAATAAACTAAAAATTCAAAACACAAATAAACAGGAGAATAACAGAAAACACAACCCCGTAAATCTTTACGAAAACGGACACAGAACAGAACAGAACAGGGAGTATAAGAAGATAATGATATAATTAATGAGACAACAGGTGAAATGAATGAGGATGACACAGACTAAAACTGACTTGTTAAAAAAAAAATAATAACTAAAAACTGAACACTTTTTATGCGTTTTGTCTGTTCATTTACACGATAACAGTGTTTTGGGGATCTGAAAAGGCAAGTTTTTGAAAAGACTCCTTATCCATTCCATGTAAACTACAAAAACGCGAATCTGTGAAAACGGTGATGGCATGCATATGCGTATTATGTGTTTAGTCTAGGCATGCGATGAATAATGACTATTCATTAAAACGCAATAAATCTCTATAAGTTTATTTTACTTTACTCACACTTACCATAACAAGTCTTGATGTAACGGATGACACTGATGGCAGCTATGGTGAACATGCCACACAGGCCAAAGATGAAGCAGCCTAGGCCATAATACACACAGGTGGCATGACTTCCCAGCCATACGTGGCTAAAAGATGACAAGATTGACAGCGGGTAGAAGCAGATACAGCAAAGAAAGTCAACCACTGCCAAATTGACACAGAGCAGCTCTGAACCAACAATCTTCCTTTTGCGGCGAAAACAGACTACCAACACCACTCCATTGCCGAGTACTGACAGTATCACTGCAACAGCAAACAGAGAAGAGTATTACTCAGAAAGTCAAAGTCACATAAAATGAATATGTACATACTGTTAGCCATGTGATGTTTATATCAAATGAAACATACAAAACATGACCATTAATGTACAGTAGCTAATTGCCTATTGGTGAAAACTGTGAACTGCACTCAGGGAAGGAGATAACGGAAAAAAACATTGGAAAACCTTTTACAAATCACAGTAGAGAAGACACAAAGGGAAGGGTTAACTGTCTAAAACTGCACTGTGGAAGTTTTTACGAATCAGTATAGTGATGTTAGGGACTCAATGAAGGGTTAACTGTCACATATATTTCACGAGTTCACACTTACAATTAAGTTGGATAGATTGAATTGGTAAACGTATTTGGCGTGCTGTCCGGGAGAGGGCTCTGATCTTGGTAATTGGCCCGAAGGCAGAATATTATTTTTATTATAGCTTTTCATTATTTCCTGTTGTCTCTGTCCTGTCTTTTAGTTTATGATAATTTTATATTTAAGTTCCCATGTTTCCTCAGTTCATTGCCGATTATTGTTTGTGTGTAGACTTGCTGTTGCACTGTGTTGAATTATCTGAGTTTTTTCTTTTATTAAATACCTTTGGATTGGAGCTTTTGACTCATCTTCATCTTAGAACTTAAGTGGTTATGACGTTGGTTGTTGTCTATAAGGGGGGCAGAAAGCTCTCGGATTTCATCAAAAATATCTTAATTTGTGTTCTAAAAATGAACAACTGTCTTACGGGTTTGTAACGACATGAGGGTGAGTATAGTGAGGGTGTAGTTATTCAGTGTTATGATAACAGGTTTAACGTCGTAATTAGCCAGCATAGGACGCAAATGAAAATAAAATTTGATCTGCGATATTTAAACTGTGTATTATTAATAAATATATTAAATATATTGTCCCTGTTTTATATATTTTAACCAGTGCTAATTTAAATAAAATTAAGGAATTTAAATGGATGAATAAATAAATATGTTGCCCAATTGTTTTTTTTTTCTTTATTTGTCTTTATTTATTATATTTGCAATGCACATTTAGTTACATCATTAAAAATGAGTGTCTCAACTGTACCACATATGGGTACAGTTGAGACAAACAGCACCTTATTTTTATGAGCTAATTGTGGAAAATATAAACTACTTGTGGGTATTATTGATTGATAATATCTTAGTCTACAAGCTAATGAAATGTCATGTGGCATGTCATGTAGAAATTCACTTATTTTCATTATCTATTTTTGTGTGAAAAATCAAAACGCAAAAAGTGTCTCAACTGTAGGTACTGTCTACCCTACATAGTTTCCTGCAATCATACCCTATGGGAGTACGGAGTAGGGAAAAGCACATGTGACTTTAGCCCAGTTGTATATGCATAAAAAGAGTCACTATGACAGATAATAAAAAAACAACACTGATTTCGGACAGGAGGACCGCGTCACCTGAATTCATAAATCTTGAAAAATGATGATAATTGGATGTCAACGACAGCGCATGGCGGATTTAAATAAATAAAATAAATCCACAGATCCTCAATCAGTATCACGTTCAACTAAATCAATCTGACAGCTTCCAACCTCGTGTTCTATGCAGTTAGTTTAATGTAGCCTAACCGATGATCTCTCAGCCGAATATGATTGAATAGCCTATAATTGTGAATTGAAGCCAACAATTCATTGAAAGAAACATATTCGCTTATATTCGCTTCAGTACACCGCTATGAAACGGACAGAATAAATAAGTAGCCTAGCCTATAACAAAACATATCACACTTACCAATTGACATTATAACCAATCCAACCACAATATCAGCAGCCGGTGAAAGTTTAGAAGTAAAACTCTCTGAGTTGGAGTTTCCACGAAGCTCTTCATTTCTCGTTGAGTTCGAAAACATATTGTGTAGGTGTGTAGCAGTCACGTTTCGTGTTATTTTCCAAATGAATAGGATGTAGTGGATCCTGCATGAAAACAGAAGAGATAATGGTAGGCTATAGGCTACGACGATATGGACACGTCTCTGGTCTCGCGCTCCCTTATCAGTGAGCATCCCCCTATGAGGCGTTCTTTCTTTCTTTCTTTCTTTCTTCAAAAATAAAATTCAGAACAATAAATCTTATTACAATTTTTGGAGTTCCACAAAGCTCAAAATACTGTAATAGCCTATATTCAATAGATTGTTGACATGTTTTCAGTTGTGGGTCTATTATAGCGCATTTCTCAAGCTAGCCTATGTGCATAAAGGTTAAACAATTAAATTATTTTGTTTGCCAAGGTTGTTTGCTGCAATCAAAGGCGCTGATTTTTTACTAAATAAGAAAGTGTCTGTTTCCTCGCTGCATATGTCTTGGTTTTAATTATATTTAGCATTTTAACTGTTAAACGACTTTAATGAATTTTAAGACATCTTGCATCTTGTTACATCCTTCTTGTTAAATCCATTGACTATCACAAGACCATTGACTAATATAGTAGCTACTTTGCCAAAGTCTCAGACAAATTCATATTTTCAAAAAAAAGAAAAAAGAAATAAGCCATGTTATCTGATTACAGAGATCAGATCTAACCATCATCAAGTCTGTCTGTGATTACATGAAGAAACCAAGTGAATGTATATGCAAAGCAAACATCGATGTGCAATTGTCACCATACTCCACCTGCCCTTTATCAATAAATAAAGGTGTCTTCAACGGGTTACATCAAAAAACAATAGTCATATATAGGTCCTTCTCAAAAAATTAGCATATTGTGATAAAGTTCATTATTTTCCATAATGTAATGATAAAAATTAAACTTTCATATATTTTAGATTCATTGCACACCAACTGAAATATTTCTGGTCTTTTATTGTTTTAATACTGATGATTTTGGCATACAGCTCATGAAAACCCAAAATTCCTGTCTCAAAAAATTAGCATATCAAGAAAAGGTCCTCTAAATGAGCTATTAACCTAATCATCTGAATCAACTAATTAACTCTAAACACCTGCAAAAGATTCCTGAGGCTTTTAAAAACTCCCAGCCTGTTTCATTACTCAAAACCGCAATCATGGGTAAGACTGCCGACCTGACTGCTGTCCAGAAGGCCATCATTGACACCCTCAAGCAAGAGGGTAAAACACAGAAAGAAATTTCTGAACAAATAGGCCGTTCCCAGAGTGCTGTATCAAGGCACCTCAGTGGGAAGTCTGTGGGAAGGAAAAAGTGTGGCAAAAAACGCTGCACAACGAGAAGAGGTGACCGGACCCTGAGGAAGATTGTGGAGAAGGACCGATTCCAGACCTTGGGGGACCTGCGGAAGCAGTGGACTGAGTCTGGAGTAGAAACATCCAGAGCCACTGTGCACAGGCGTGTGCAGGAAATGGGCTACAGGTGCCGCATTCCCCAGGTCAACCCACTTTTGAACCAGAAACAGCGGCAGAAGTGCCTGACCTGGGCTACAGAGAAGCAGCACTGGACTGTTGCTCAGTGGTCCAAAGTAATTTTTTCGGATGAAAGCAAATTTTGCATGTCATTCGGAAATCAAGGTGCCAGAGTCTGGAGGAAGACTGGGGAGAAGGAAATGCCAAAATGCCTGAAGTCCAGTGTCAAGTACCCACAGTCAGTGATGGTCTGCGGTGCCATGTCAGCTACTGGTGTTGGTCCACTGTGTTTTATCAAGGGCAGGGTCAATGCAGCTAGCTATCAGGAGATTTTGGAGCACTTCATGCTTCCATCTGATTTCATTTTTCAGCACGACCTGGCACCTGCTCACAGTGCCAAAACCACTGGTAAGTGGTTTACTGACCATGGTATTACTGTGCTCAATTGGCCTGCCAACTCTCCTGACCTGAACCCCATAGAGAATCTGTGGGATATTGTGAAGAGAAAGTTGAGAGACGCAAGACCCAACACTCTGGATGAGCTTAAGGCCGCTATCGAAGCATCTTGGGCCTCCATAACACCTCAGCAGTGCCACAGGCTAATTGCCTCCATGCCACGCCGCATTGAAGCAGTCATTTCTGCAAAAGGATTCCCGACCAAGTATTGAGTGCATAACTGAACATAATTATTTGAAGGTTGACTTTTTTTGTATTAAAAACACTGATTTTATTGGTCGGATGAAATATGCTAATTTTTAGAGATAGGAATTTTGGGTTTTCATGAGCTGTATGCCAAAATCATCAGTATTAAAACAATAAAAGACCAGAAATATTTCAGTTGGTGTGCAATGAATCTAAAATATATGAAAGTTTAATTTTTATCATTACATTATGGAAAATAATGAACTTTATCACAATATGCTAATTTTTTTAGAAGGACCTGTAATACCAAAGTTGAAACATATAGAGAAGTCGCTTAATAGTCCTGTCATTTTAAGCCAAAATGGGGGTCAACCTTGAACAAATTGCAACAGAAGCAAACTCAACTGATTTTGTATCCTCAATATGTCCTGAGTAAGGACAAAAAAGCCCCGAAGAATCCCATTAGGGGAAAGTTTCGAAAAAGACCCAAATATAGCCTATTCATTATTTTTCTCACATGAATAGGGTAAAAATTTTAACCTTTAAATATCACCATGAAAATTACTGAGTTGATTACTTACATCAAGACCAACAAAAAATGTATTACAAGTTTTTTGAAATTGTTTGTTAACATGGACAAACGGTGCATAATTTAATTAAATATGTGCTAATTTGCATAAATACCACAACAGATCTAAACATTGGGTATAGCAGGTGAAAATGTCTTGTTGAATCTTCTTGACATATAACAGTAAAAGAATTAATGTTAAGGTCTGAATGGAACAAATTTAGGCTACTACCCATGAACATTAATACATAGAGACAGGAAGAAGTACTCTAGAAAACAGCCTTTATTAATTATTGCAGAGATGGGGTTTGGGCATTGAGTGCATTGTGTACGTAACTAGATTTTTTGATCCAGACACTTTTTATTTTACCTACCTTTTGTCTTCTATATTCTCCAAGTCCTTACCCATGTCTCCTGTTCTTCCCTCAGATTTATCCCCCAGAAACAGTCCCACTGACCCAGCCCCAAACCCCATCTAATAATAATTAATAAAGGCTGGTTTCTAAAGTACTTCTTCCTGCCTCTATGTATTAATGTTCATGGGTAGCCTAAACGGGTTCCATTCAGACCTTAACATTAAGTCTTTTACTGTTATATGTCAACCAGATTCAACAAGACAAGGATAAACCTGCTCCCACCTTTTCTATTTCTATTCCAGTCGTTGCCCAGAAGAGTTCCAATATCCACTTTTAATATGTTAGACAAATTAATTTCTCAATTTATATGACAACACAAAAGACCCAGAATTAAACTTAAAACACTTAATTTGGCTTTGCCAAATATAAAATGTTATTACTGGGCAGCTCAACTAGCAGCAATTGTTACTTGGATCAGGGGAGATGAGGAAGCAAAGTGGACTAAAAATAGAGCAAGGGGAAGTTAAGGGTGTACAATTGTCTGTCCTACCCTTTATAGATCTAAAACATGTCAATAAAATGAAAATTGAAAATGAATGGATAAAACATACAATAAAGGTATGGGCAGAGGTAAAGAAAATGCTTAAGGATGTTGGAACAATTTCTCGAGCTATATGCCCATAGTGGGTAATGTAGATTTTCCACCCTCATGTGTGACCATGGTTTTAGGAGATGGGCAGTTAATGGTCTCTTTATTCTTAATCAGCTCTTTGAAGAAACACACTTAAGGTCTTTCACACAACTTCAGGAACAATTTGATCTTCCCCCAAGTGATTTTTATAGATATTTGCAAATTAGGCATTACATTACAAACTATAAGGAAAAAGAAAGAATTGGCAAAATCCCAAATGGTAGAACAATATTTTATCCCAATCTCAGAAAAATTCCTCCCTGTTGGTAAACATGTCTCTCATCTTTATAAAAGATTGTCAATAGACATGGTTGGAAACATTTATAATATTAAGGAAAAGTGGAAAATAGAAGCTAATAGAGTAATAGAGGAGGAGTTATGGGATAAACTCTGTTATAGGTGTCATAAGGGAATTAATAGTCAACAGTGGAAGGAATTTGACTGGAAAATTAAAATATGTTATTTTCATACTCCTCTGGTTATTTCAAAGTTTGTAAAAGACCCCTCTGATGCTTTATGCTGGAGACAATGTAGTAAAACAGGTGACCATACACATATATTTTGGGATTAATCCTTGCCTATCGGAAAAATATTAAAGAAGAGATGGAGAAAATAAAATTGTAAAAAGAGAAGTTCCCTCAAATGTGCAGTTTTTCTTACTGGGTGTTATATCAGTTGATGTTTTCAATGCTGACCAAAGATATATTATATATTATATTATATATATAGATAAGATATATTATAGATATATTAGATCTGTTGTGGTATTTATGCAAATTAGCACATATGTAATTAGATTATGCACCGTTTGTCCATGTTAACAAACAATTTCAAAAAGCTTGTAATACATTTTTTGTTTGTCTTGATGTAAGTAATCAACTCAGTAAATTTCATGGTGATATTTAAAGGTTACAATGTTTATCCTATTCACGTGAGAAAGAGAATGAATAGGCAAATGAATAGGCTATATTTGGGTCTTTTTCGAAACTTTCCCCTAATGGGATTCTTCTGGGCTTTTTTTTCCTTACTCAGGACATATTGAGGATACAAAATCAGTTGAGTTTGCTTCTGTTGCAATTCGTTCAACCTTTTTTCATAAAATGACTGGACTATAAATAGAAACTTAGGACAGATCCTTGGCTGTTATTCTAACAGAATCTTAATTAAAAATTAATTAAATATTCAAATCACTTTAAAGGAAATGTTTAAATAAAATATTTATAATTATGTGATCTCAGACTATAATTTTAACAATAGATTCAAAATACATTTTCATTTTTATTTTTATTAATCATGGACAGCAAGCTAGATATGTTTACCATTATCTCACATTTAGTATATTAAAAATGTGAACTGGTGAAACACTATTAAGATAAGCTACTTAGTTGGATAAATGATAAAAACATGTACTAAAAAAATCAGCCAGTAGAGCAATAAATGAATTACAAACGATATAGGCTATCCACGAATAAATAGGCGATGGGCAGATGCTGTCTGTCTGTCTGTAACTCCACTTGGAAATGGACATTTCCTCCCCCTCAGGAGAAGGTCACAGAGAGATGAAGATGTGGCCTACTGCTGCTTTATTTCCATCTGACATTGAATAGCACAAAAACAACAAAAAACACACAGAATACAATTACAATACAATAAAATACAGAATACAATACAAAGCAGCGTACTGTGATTTATACGTTTTTTGTACAAATAATAGAGAAAAGATGCAATTGTGTTTAGTTATAATGAAACATTGCCATCCTTCAGTGCTCAAGCCTTTTACATAATAGACATTTGAGAGACTTTTTCCACCTGACAACAGAGACCTCTGGTGGTGCAAAAACACACTGCGTTCAGGAATCTAAGGAACATTTTAAAAAGCAAATATAAAGAAAGTGATGCCATTCTTTTTTTCGATTTATGCTCTTTTTTATACATGGAACACAAAGAATCTTAATGTATCTTTTTGCATAAAACTGGAATATAGCACACGAGTCATATAACTAGATTTATAGTTGTTGTTTTTTTACAAAACTTAAAACAGTAAACTTAATATACATATAACTGTTTTTTTTAAATGGGTCGCGGGATGTCTTATCAACACAGTATTTTCAATGCAACAATGGACACCTCTTCAAATAAAATTATATATTCATTAGAATTATTCTTTAACTAAAATTAGATTGCAACCAAAATATTTCCGGACTTTATGAATGATATTTGCATTACTTTTATTTAAAGGTGATTCTATGGCCATGAATCAATCTCTCTCTCTCTCTCTCTCTCTCTCTCTCTCTCTCTCTCTCTCTCTCTCTCTCTCTCTCTCTCTCTCTCTCTCTCTCTCTCTCTCTCTCTCTCTCTCACACACACACACACACACACACAATTTATTTAAAGGGATAGTTCACCCAAAAATGACATTCTGTCATCATTTACTCACCCGCAAGTTGTTCATCTGCATCATGAAGTTCTTTCTTCTGTTGAACATAAAGGAAGATATTTTGAAGTATGTTGGTAATCAAACAGTTGCTGGTCCCCATTGACTTCCATAATATCAGGCAAAAAATAGTTTTTGATTATTTCGAATTTGGAATTGTTTGATTACCAACATTCTTCAAAATATCTTCCTTTATGTTCGACAGAAGAAAGAACTTCATGATGCAGATGAACAACTTGAGGGTGAGTAAATGATGACAGAATTTCATTTTTGGGTGAACTATCCCTTTAAACTTTAACTGATACTTTTGGTAGAAAATGTGCGTTTCCTTTAGAAAGTCAGTCATGTTTCAGCTCAAATGTGTTTTTAGATACCCTTTTAACTTATTAAGAAGAGGAGAACCATTTGAATTTCCTGGTCTATTTCCAATCCCTCCATATGGACGTTATATTATAATACATTTTTGATACTTGTATTATGAAAATCTGGTCCTGTTTAAAAATGGTCCTATTAATATATATATATTTTTGTTGCTATTAATTTATTTTCGCTAATCAAAAGATCCCACAAAAGAACCACCTATTTAGAATTATCTCTTGTTTTGTATTAATTTGCCTTCTCATGGCATAGGCTACCTTTTTCAAAACATTTTTTTTTATTTATCAATTTTTTTAAACAATGAGAACCCATCCATGTTAACCAGTTATAAAGATTACCAAGTGAAGTTTATAAAGATTATCTATTAACCAGGTGATTTCATAATGGGAGTAATAAACAAAATAGTAGCGAGGTAAAGTGAATGGGTAAAGCCCACTTGATGGATATCTCGTTTAGCTTGTAGTCAGACTTACTGTTTTTGAATTCCCCACTGGGGGTCATAGTTTACCAACTTTTCCAAAATACAGCGGAAAACGCACCTGAATATTATTGGTTTCATTTTGTTTGTAGAATCTGGTTAGGACTTTTTAATCATATTTTATACTACAGTCATTCTACCGCTCGGACGAATCCGTTTTCTGCCCTTCCAAAGATGGAAGTTTGAACACATCTAGTTTGACTCATGGGCACTTTAGCAATATAATTAATATTAGCCTACACATTTCTACCACAGTTTGGTTCTTCAGCAGCAGAGCTGGGCCGGTATCAGTGCGCGTGCTTTCACTGAGTCTGCGCGTGCCCGCAGCCTGTAGGAGATCCAGAAACAGAGCCAAAGATCATCATCATCCTCACCATCCTCCTCCTCATCACCCCGGAGGAGAGGCCCAGTGAATACATGCCCGACACGCCTCATCCGGAACGCAAAGATGAGTTTACGCGTCTGATCTCAAGCCTGTGCTGTGCTGTGTTCGATTCGGGGATTTGAGAGCAGATCCGGAGGTTCGGCCGCCCGTCGGGTCGATGCGAGACTACAGCAACATGCGCGTTTGTGACTGAGGCTTATGCATCCGACCAGGACACGGACTCTAGGAACCGAGTCAAGCCGTGGAGCAGACGACTTACAGCTCACGGGTTCACCGATCATCATCATCCGCTACATGTGATCGAACCGAACCGTCCGAACCCATCTGCAGCTTCACCAGCGAGCTGCGCGTTAGCACGGTGAGAAAACATTTTCAAGTGAAAATTGAATGATTAATAATATAAGATTGTTTCAGATCAGTCATGTAATTTGAACCGTTGAAGCGTTTTACTAACGTTAGATGGGGATAACGGTTAACGTTACCTGTTTCGATCCAGTTCGTCTCGGGATCCGCCAAGGACTTTAGTTCAAATCTCATTAAATACCCGAATCAGTCAGACAGACACCGGCCACTTTAAATGAATGACAGACCATAGAAGATTATATTGTTCGAACAATGAATCAACCACTCAAATGAACATACATTTAAAAAAAGAGAGACTCGAATCATATAATGATCAGATGTGACCGTTAAACTGAATTAATGACCCGAGTTCGCATTAGCCTAGCATGCTAACACAGCAGCGCGCGCACAGATACACTTTATGCTTTATTTAGCATTAGGTATTGTATATATTTTCGTGTTTTATTCAATCGTTTACGTGTCTACATTTGAGTTGTTAGAAAATATACATGTTTCAGAATTAATTTGGCAGTGCTGTTAAAGCAGCAGTCAAAACTGTATAACGTTATAGCATGTTAGCTGCCTTAGCGCTCTGTTCAACAACACATTTAAACATTTAGCCTTCATTCAGAGGATTTTTATTCTAATTAACCTTAAAACAGATGAATAAAAGGCATTCAAACGACAACAACTGAGATGAAGTGTGTTAAACTGATAACGTGACAGGTCGTGTTTGCGCTATCAAACGTTATCTTCGTTTATTGTGATTGGAAATCTTTCTCATGTTTTGAATAATTACAGTCACCGTCATTCTTATAATTATTATTTTGTACTGGTTAATTTCTCTGACATATATACACTTACTCTGGAGAAATAAAGGATTAAGCATGATCTTGTGTATCGTGGTCACTTTGGTTAACTTGAAGTGGCTCCTCCTCAACATGCTTATCAGGAAATACTCTATTTAATTTGAACCAAAGATTTTCTTTGTTTGTTTTACATGATACACAGATATCAAAGTCTAACTGGCTTACCGGCACATTTATATCTGAGGTTACTGGATGTGTGTTAGTAAATCAGTTTACTTCACGTACACAAGTAAGCCATGTCTCTAAACATTCTTTACATACTTCAGTATCCTCCACATCTTGAGTTGACTTCCTTGATTTAAACATACATCAGGCATTGCTAAAGTGTTGAGATATAATTTGGTTTGATGTTCTTTTTACTCTCTTTTTTGCAGGCAGGACATTAAAGTATGGCTCCCCATCTGGACGCGGCTCGCAAATTGTTCTGGATCTTAATGAAGTCGCTGCTCCGTTTCACCTTCATGTTTGTCAATAACTGTGTTGCGATCCCATCCTACTGCCTCTACCTGATAGTCCTGCAGCCTTTAAGAGTTCTGGATGCCCACACGTTCTGGTACATTGAAGGGGTCATGTTCAGGTGGTTACTGGCAATGGTGGCGTCTTGGGGCTGGTGTGCAGGTTACACAGGTAAGACCGGCTTTTTCCTCTATTTCACTCTTAAAAATAAATGTTCCAAAAGTAGGTTTTTCGCAGTGATGCCATAGAAGAACTGTTTTGGGTTCCTCAAAGTACCTTTTACGTGATGAATTCTTCAAATAATTTATTTTTTCTTAGTTTGTAGATTTTAATAATCCAAATAACTTATTTCCACTATAAAAAACCTTTTGTGGAATGTAACAGTTCTATGAATGTTAAAGACCATGTACACATTGCAACTACAGTCGGTTGTCAATTCATCTTTTTGTGCTAATCCTGTTCGGTACATTGAGGACAGTAATTTACAAGAGCGACAACCGCATTATTATACAACCCAATTATCCCCCAAAAAATACAGGTAGTGACAACCACATTTCTCACAACAATTCTACACAGAGTACGGAACCGAACTGAACAATTAGTTGTTCATGACGTACAACGAGAGATATCAGAGACGAAAGATACATCTCTGTTGTATGTTAAAATCGGCATGTAAATGCATACATTGACATGCAGTTACAGGGCTCCAGATTAACTTTTCCACTGGTTGTACTGGTGCTACCAACTTTCTCAGTTGGTCGCACCTTTTTTTTTTGCTATATGCCATGGGATTAATCAATGCATGCTGATGAATAGTGGTTTTAATGGACCAAGGCTAGCAAAGGCTTTCTGGGTTGCAGCAGAAATACCTGTAATATATGAATTATCATTGGCAAATTTCAGGATTTTCATGGATTTTGGTCAGTAATTTTAATCTGTAATTTTAAGCATTTTACATTTGAATTATATACAATCTATCTATTTACATTTAGAATCGTATTCTATCTATCTGTCTATTATCATCTTTCTATCTTTTAAAAATCATTAAACATTCAAATGTATGCATTACATTTTAAAAGATTAGAGTATTATAATAAACTGATACAGATTTTTCGTTATCAAAGTTTATAGTTGTAATAAAAAGCAGAAATCTCACACTCCTTACCTTCTGCATTTTATAATAATTTCCTTTTCCTCTGTCGAGCGATCATGAATGTAATCGCTCGACAGAGGAAAATATAACCGCTGAAAAGACGTAGGAGGAAGGGGCTCTGTGTTTCGTGAGACCATTTTTATCATTTTTATATGACTTAATTCGTGAATTCGTAATTGGCGCGTTTCACCATCAGTGTGCAATGCGCGTGACGTCTACGTTCGTCAATAAATAAAAGGCACGTGTCTTGCGGAAGAACATTGTAGACGGAACTTCTCTCCGTTAATGTCTATGGCGAGTCACGCAGGCACTGGGCTACTCCGCAGCCGAGACGACCACGGGATAAAATAGTCCGAATATAAACGCTTATTATAGGCGTACCGTAGTGATTCAGAATAAGTCAAAAACACGGTTTGGAAAATGGATTCATGATGTAGCCTACTCGTTCATTTTGAACATAAGTTACGGACTGCAGCAGCTGATACAACGGCGTTCTGTTGCTCAAGTGTCCACTCGCACAAATGCGACCACATAACATTTTAACTCGCACATTCTCAAAAAATGGTTGCATATGCGACCAATTTGGTCGCCGTCTGGAACCCTGAGTTAGGACATTTTATCATTGCATTTGGATACAATAATTGGATGAACATTTTATGGCCCTACACCTTCCACAGACGATATATAATAAATACAATGGAGCAGGGTCCGAAATTAACACCCGCCAAGCGCCAAATGCGGGTAGATTTTCCGTTTGGCGAGTAAATCTCAAAAGGCTATCCGCCCCCCTGGCGGGTGAATGTTCATATCAAAATAGTAATGTAATAAAATGTTTATTACAATTGCATTTTGTAATGTTATAAAATATCTAGCATGATGGCTACGGACATGACGGAGTTGTTGTGTTTGCGGGATGGGAATTGAAAGTGACATGGCGCACCTGAAGAACGAGCAGAGAGAGAGAGAGAGCCCTGGTCGCGCGCCCGCACTCTTTCTCTTCGAAACCAGGCGAAAGTATAAACAAGGCTTCACCGTCTCCTAATCGCTGTCTTGCTCTCTCTCCCTGGCACATATTCATCAAAATAAATCGACACGATGGTAAAGGTCGGAAGATCATAGTTTCATGTGGAGCATTCGGATATTTTTTTTCCTGAATTACCGCTGGGTGTGAACTGTGAATTGTACTAAAATACCTTATCTTCTCTGAAGCGTTCCGCACATTCAGCTGACATAAACCACACTTTAAATAAACGAAAAAACCTATCCAGTGATTAAATGTTTTCTGAGTTGAGACAAATCTTGAGGGATGTCCTAGCTGCCGGGATAATCACACAACGCGTACACATCCCATAATGACACGTCCAATTTGCGAACTAATGACTCACTCCTTTGAACCGATTAGTGCTGCCGCGATTAGTCGACTTAGTCGACGTAATCGACCATGCAAATTAGTCGACGGCAATTTTTTTAGTCGACGTGTCGTTTTACTATTGACCGCCTATTTATTTTTGGTCTCCCGTCTCAAACGGCTGACTTTAATTCACCTCCACACAGCAGTCTGTGCGCCGTGCGCGGCCTGCTGGTTAATCTGCTATCCTCTTCCTTCACGTTCCCGCCCCGCCTTCACTGCTTTGATATGAAAAATTGCGGAGGCAGGTGACGGTGCTTTCAAAGTGGGCTCGTTTGCTGCGGTCCGAGGGCGATTGTTCCCGGCGCCCCCCGCAGCGTTGGTCTGTTTCACACTCAACTTAATTCTATCGAACACTGGTGCGTTTGCGTGCATATTATGCCATCGCAAACGTGCACGGCGCATGATAGAAAACAGAACGCGGGTCAGTATTGTGTTTTTCAAACGGACTCTTTTGAGGAGACAATGGATTTCCAAATGTGTTGCCCTGATTCCACGCGCAAAGCACGAATACACTGCAGGCTCACTCTCGCTCGTATCCAAGGTAAATCATCAACACTATCATCCCTTACATATGTTTTTTTAACTAAATACATCATAATAAGCTAAAACGCATGCGCAGGTTACTTTACTTCCTGAACAAGTGCGCACCTGAGTCCGTGTTATTTTCACATTCACGCAAACCGCGGCACGGGCCCGCCATGCACGCAAGTGTAAACGCGAGCTGCATATCTGCCTGCCTGCTTTCAGCGCGACTCATTATTAGGCAGAGCTATGCGTAGTGGGCTAGACTCTTTCAATTCCAATTTATTTGTGTAGCGCTGTTCACAATATCAGAAAATGCATGTATTGCATCTACTTTACAATTCAGAGTGATGTTATCAGTTATGCATTTCAGAAATGTACATAAAAAATTTACAGTAAGCTAATAAAAATTTATTTAACAGCATAGATGAACAAAGAGCTAATTTAATTAATACATACATGTTTGTTAATAGAGGATTAGATTAGGACTCTGACTAATATGGTATAGCATAATGGAAATGCAGATAGTTAATGCTTTGATTGTTAATACATAATGTTTTTGAACAGGTGACATTTTATGTTTTGGCCCTTCAGTTGAGTTCAAAATTAAATGGACACAATGAAATAACAAACACTTGATTTTTTTTTTTAAATTAGTCGTTTAGATTAGTCGACTAATCGAAAAATTAGTCGAAAGATTAGTCGTTAGAAAATTAGTCGTTAGTGGCAGCACTAGAACCGATTCATTTTAATGAAGGGTTAAAAACAACTGATATTTCCAGTCCTTCAGTTACTGATCAGTCAGAGTAAATGGAGTAAAAAAATAGGCAGAGTAAAACTAAATATTTTTTTGAAATAATTATAATATATTATTATTGCATACTTTTTAGTAAATATACAATTAATACATTTCATTTGTACAGAACTATTTTTATAGGCACCACCACAAAAATATTATTTTAATGTGTGTAAATTGTGTAATATGTGTGTGTAAATAAAAGTAAGAATGGAAAATAATAGACCAGAAATATAATGCCAAAAATGTTTAAATATAGCCTATATAAATTAATGTATATGTGACACAAAAAGGCTGTTTATTATTTTGGCCGGTAAAAAATATGCTTGGCTGGTGGATTTTTTCATCTACCAGTCCCAGTGGCAGGTGAGCCAAAAAGTTAATTTCGGACCCTGCAATGGAGCAAAGATACAAATAAATTAAACAGTGCTTGTCAGGTTATTTAGGTATCTAACAGTAGTCTTAGAAACTGAAACTGAAGAAAGTAAATAAATGTAAAATAACACTGCTTATAATCGTCACTGTATAAAATTAAATAAAGATTGATAATTATTAAAGTTACAAAAGCTATTGAGTCAAGAGCACTGAGTGATTTCCTTGTCTTTTGTTGTTTGATTAACATTAAACACAGACGGCAGGAATATTAGTCTGTTGTCACTTTGACATGATGCATGGATCCAAAATACTGATATTGATGCATATGCGTTGTCTTTCTCTACTGTTTAAGTTCACTTAAGACGAAACTGACTATGTTTGCTGGGATACTCGCCAAGACGGGCAAGTTGACATAATTTTTGTGGGAATTTGTCTGTTCAAGTGCAATATTTGAAAGAGAACTCAATATTTTCTCGTTCTCTGAGATGCGACTTTCGGAGTGCTTGTTTTGGATGAGTGCACACACACCAATCTTCTTACAGTGCATGTACGAGTTCTCTTTTGCATCTTGCGCTTGTATGTTTAAATTGGCATGGCTTAAATGAGTTTAGTTTAAACGGATAGTGTTTAAACACTCCTATTGAACAAAGTTTACAAAGAGTGTCTGTTTTGTCCACGTTTTTTGATCACCGCTGTATTGGGGAGCCAGAACGTGTATCCATCGACAGAAACATACATTAGCCGAACTCTGTTTGTCTGTTTTATGCTTTGTTTTCAAGAAACCATTTTATAGATGTGTTGTAGATTGAAGTTGAACCGTGGTGCAAGTGCATGCCGAACCGTGGTTGGAGAATGGTACGGTTGATTTAAACAAAAACATTTTTTATTGAGAACCGTTACACCCCGTGACAGGTTGTCAGGTGTGCTATGGAAAATTATCAAATTTAAAAAAGAAATGTATTAAATGCTGCAAAAAATAATATATTGTCGCTGTCAGGCAGAAATCTCGTATTTAATAATTTCTGTTTTATTTCTAAAAATCAATATTATTGGTCATCCTTTAGGGTAGGTGTACCCATTAAGCCCATGTACCCTTTAAGCCCATTTTCAACTCTGAAGTCAAATTTAAAAAAGAGAAAATCATATTTTATGCTGCTCCTTATTTTAACCAGTCCAGTGATTTGTTACTTCCCTGGCATTTTTTATTGCATACCAATCACATTTGGCAATGTTGAGTTATCCCCATCGATGTGCATGCTGTCTCAGGGGACCTCGCACAGTCACCCCAAAACTTTGGTGTTTCAGGACCCTTCAGAAATCAACACATTTCGGCAATTTTCAGACATTTCTTTAGTAACTACATTGATATTATGTCAAATAAGAGATAAATGTATTGTTTTTTGTGTGTGAACAAATAGTATTTTATCATTTTACATAATTTTCCTTTAAATGGAAAGATGAGTTTTATTAGCTTGCGTTCAAAGCTAATCTCTCGGTCAAACCATTAGCATTACAGAAAGGCTAGACTGCTAAATAATTAAAGGGCAACTCCGGCGCAAAATGAACCTTTGGTCTAATTACACATTGGTGCATAGTCAACCGTTCTCTGAGATTTGTTTTCATGATTATCGAATGTAAAGAGTTTTATCTCTAAAAACTGTTTAGCTTATAACGCTAGTATATAGGGCATAGAATAATGAAAATAAAAATCGCTAGTTAATACCACTAGCAAGGCTCAAAATAGCCCCACACTAACACGGTAGCATAATGAGGGTCCCTACCTGCAAACTGAAGCATTGAGAATGTTGTAAGTGTACAGACAGTTTAGTAAGAAGATATTTTATAAAGACAGTCCACTTCGCATATACAGACAGGAGCCATCTTTGGAAAACAGTCTCGACCAGTCGAATCATGAACGCCGAGCCAAGTGCGCTGAACTGCCTTGGAATCTCATATGGTCCGTTGTGTTCGGAAGAAAGCACTGAGCGCATAAGAGCATGTTCGTGGTTCGACTGGTCGAGACTGTTTTTGAGCCTTGTTAGTGGTATTAACTAGCAATTTTTATTTAAATTACTTTATGCCCTGTATAGTAGCGTTATAAGCTAAACAGTTTTTAGAGATAAAACTCTTTACATTCGTTAATCATGAAAACAAATCTCAGAGAACGGTTGATTATGTACCAATGTGTAATTAGACCAAAGGTTCATTTTGCGCCGGAGTTGTCCTTTAAGCATGTGAACTGCAAACACTAAATGTTTTGTGATTCATTTGTACATTAATTTAGAAATAGATGTCATAAATTGTTTTGTAGAAAAGATTATTTTCATAAATTACCTTTTTTTTTAAAGATAGGCTTAAATGGTACAGTGCCACAAAACGCATGCAAACTACAGCGAATACAAGCTAACCTTGAATGAAAACAAACTTAACATTTCTCAATGTGGGCACAATAAAAAGTACTATGATACTAAGTCCACAGTATATTTAAGCTCTGTGCATGTATTTGTAAACATATCTTACATTTTTAAGGAAAACATTGTCTTTTTTCACCATTACTCACTGTGGAACCATTTAAGCCCTCCTTAGGTGTTTCAATGAGGAATCCCTCTAATTGCAAACTTTGATACATTTTCTGAAAGTGTTTAGTGATAACATTTCTTTGTGTGCTTTTACCTTACTAAACTTTTAACCTTAACTTACTTAATACCTTAATTTACAACTATATTTAGATAGGCCTACAAATTACACATTCATTCAAATGAGAGAGCCCGTTTTATCCTAAAGTCCTTTATGTATAAGCGGGCATAATTTGGGAGCCAAGCCCAGTTAAGGCTTGAGATTCCGGGCATGGAGAGGTACCAGAGGGACCCTACATTCCCCACAGTCCTGAGCCCCTGGGGCCATCCCGGCGTGGGGGGCCCACTAGGAATTCCCCCCTAAGCCCAGAGTATGGAGCCCCAACTCGGTTTGGCTCCCGAGATACACACGGTCAAACTTCCAGCTTGACTCCAGCTACAACTCCAGTCAAGCCGACTTAAGGCTTCAGACCACCGGCCACTAACACCTACCCATCCCACCCAGGGCTCTAATCAAACATTAGCTAAATATATATTTTTTAACACTTCCCTGTCACTGAATACATATATTGATGTTTTACTTTTTTTAAATCAATTAATTTTTATATTTTGTGAATCAATGATGATGTGGGCTTATTTGGAACACATGAGGGCTTAAATGGTGCCAAGTACCAATTAAGCCCATGCCAGACTTCTGACTTTATTCCTAAATTATCTTAATTTTATATTCTAAATAGTACATCAACTAATCAATACATTTTCAAACGAGAGATAAATGTTGCATTTTAACAAGTGATTTTTCTTATAAACTGTCTATCTATGAGAAAAACCTAGACTTAGATTTTGGTGGGCTTAATAGGTTCATTTACCCTACCTCTGTATGTGGGTTTGACAAATATTTAACCAATGAAAACCATTTAAAAGACCTTGTGACTAAACCACGTAACTCCATTGGCTCGTCAAACTGTCAGTCAAACTAGGGGTCGACCGATATGTGATTTTCAGGGCCGATGCCGATACCGATTATTACAGATCAAGTAGACCGATAACCGATATTTTAAAACCGATATATATAGCCTGTCTGGTGTAAAAATGTAGCTAAGTTAATGCCGAAATTAAGAATAGCAGAGTTTTGACAAATACTTTCTTTAAATTATTTTAAGCATATCTTTAAATCTGAGAACTGTTAATAACTAATTATTATTATTATTATTAATAACTAAAAAAATTTGCAGGGAGCACCCAGCAGCATTCTGTAAAACTTAAAGACTCTATTTTAATGGTTAAATAAAATTGTAGTAATCAAAAAGCATTTCTAATTAATTTAAATCATCAAACTTATTCAATTTATTTACAGTTTAACAAAAATTACATGTTTAGGGCCCTATGAAAAAACAAACTTTTATTTTGACGGGTTGCCGTGGAGATCTTTGAGTTTCTGTGTGTTTATGATATGACGCATATTTTCTCAGTTGAAACCTTAAAAAGCTCATGAAGTGACTAAGCGACTCTGGAGATGATGTTTATGCAATCATGTCCTCATATAGACGAATTCGGCGAAACTACCGGAAGTAAGCGGGCGCCATAACTGTAGTGTTGCGCCATTGCCTCCTATTGTTTTAGTTGCAACTTGCGTCCACTGAAATAAACAGCCCGCGATTTACGTGTAGAGTGTGCATTATTTGACCAACCCATCCGGAGCTCAGATAATTTTGACCCTCTATCTGCCTACCTGTAGTTGGCATTTTGTTGATCATCGGATGCCAGGCGAAGGAGAAAATACTTTTGAATACCTTTAAAACAACAGAAGGGGCGCGTTGGGGCAGTAAAGTTAGTAACATTACTTTTATGTCTGTTGTTAATGTTTGATTTGCTTGACTGTGACAATTTTTTTTTTAAATAACAAATTAAATGAAATATAATATAAATATGACATAAGTAAAAAAATATAATAAATAAATAAATATAATATAATATAATACATTTTTTCTATTCAATTAACATGCTATGGTCATTAAATGGCTTTCCTGAGCTAAATGTAACGTTATGTGACATAATTGTTCTCCTGCTGTTATATTGACCTCTTTCCATGGTTTAAAAACACTAAGTGGTCGATATTATGTATACTTTCTAGCTGTACCTTACCCTTGCCTTTTGCAATGTGAAAATGAGATAAATAATTGACACATGAAAAACATGAATTCGTTTATTTGATGTCATTCATTTATTTATTGTTGCCAAATGGACAGATCTTTTTATAGTTTCCTCGTTAGCTAACGCTAGCCTAGCTAGCTTGCCAAGCTATTTTCATAAATAATCTGTAAGATCGTTTGTACCTTCATCTGTGACTGGAGGCCACTGTCTAACATCATCAACCCAACAAGTCATTCTCCCTGGTTGTAGCTGTCATCGAGGCTGCGTTATCACGGAGGTTTGTTTACATACCAGCTCAGTAATGGCGTCGCCACAAAATGGCAGCCTACACAGAACGCTCGTCGGATTGGTGTATAATGATGCGGCTGAGGCTGAAAACGGCACAAGCGTCACACGTGCTCCAGTGTGTGTGTGTGGTATATGAAATCACGCGTCTGCACCATCCATTTAGAGACACGCAGGATTCATATTTAAATAGTCTTTTTGCGGTTTGAAATTCGATTTGATTTGTACTGACCTGCTTCTTATTAATTCATCAAGAAGTTGACAAATTCCGTGACATTCCACTTTATACAGTAAATTCCGTTTTTATGACTGGATTCCGCGATTCGGTCCGTGTTTTCTGCATCGCGGACATCACAGGCCCCTATTATATTGAGGTGTTTTGCAACTTCAGTGTAGTAATGTATTGCTACTTCAGCAAAGTCTGCTGCTGCCTTAACTTTGAGAGACAAGACAACTGATGCGTGATCAGTGCAGCCAGCCAGCGAGTGCTGTCGGTGTGACTGAGTCTTAAACTTTCAGTGCCTTCAGCTTTCCGCATTGATTGGCTGGACTCGTGACTCCCAACAAATCAGATGTGCGGGACATTGCATTGGTCTAGTCTACAGAGTGGTGAGTTCAGACAGAGGTGGCTGCGTCAGAGCCGAATATAGCGCATTTCAAAATTAAATTTATTTTATCGGCAAATCGGTTTTGAAAATGGCCGATACCGATAACCATAAAATGCTCAATATCGGCGCCGATAATCGGTCGACCCCTAAGTCAAACCTCATAACTCCATCCACCTCTATCGTGAATGAAGTGCTACATGCAGTATAGAGATCTTTGCTTGTTTGCAATGCTGATGTAAAAAACTGATGTTTGAATAAGTACTTTGTTTTCTTTACTCACGAAACATTGTCTATAAAGGCTAATGTTTTTTGTATTTAAAGAGCAGAGAAGGGTCTCAGTCTGGTATTTGCTGTCTAGTTGTAGCCAATATATTGCTTTTTAATAGTCTATCCTATAGATATGGCAATTCATCTTTTATATCATGAGATTTTTTCCAAATGCATTCAAGAAGAAAAGGTACAATAATTTTTTAACCTGTCATTTGATGAAAACATAATGCACTGACTGTCTCAGATGCAGCTGTTCTAGTGATGGATAAAATATATTTGTCATTTGTTAACTCCATCTGAGCTTGATTTTCAAAACATGTTAATATTATGACGACACATGCATGTGTATTATTTACCATACATAAAGCCACCATACCAACTTTGACACTGTTTAATTATTTAAAAAATACGGCGTTTCCGCCCTACAGTGACGTATGTCAATTTGTTGTTTTATCATCATCACCACAACAACATCAAATAGCTACCTATATGACCTTATTGTGTTCCTTCCTGACTTAAGCTCAAGTTTCAAATTAAATGTGATTTTATTATAATGTCCAGTTTTAATATACCATTTTAAACAATGCATGTTTGTACAATTTGGTTCTTTTAGTTCTTAGTGGTGTGCCATGACATTTTTTTTTACGGTGTCGTGGCAAAAAAAAAAAAAGGTTAGTAAACACCACCCTAGTGTGTTCCTGGCTAAAGGTTCTTCATGGAACCATTAATTCCAATAAAGAACTTATTTTTTAAGCGTGTTCCTGACCTTTTTAATAAGGTTATTCAGAGTTGGACTAGGCATCTAAATGGTCAATTTCACTGCCTGACAGTGTAAGGCACTGTTTCTTCAAGTGAGCCATGCAGGGCACTAGACTTCAGTCAGAGTCTCCTTGTGGTGCCAAAATTTGACTGCTGAGTGGAGATCTATTGACTCTTTTTCATCTTTATTGACTCTCACTCACACTGTTGTGTTTCCGTAGTTTGGATCGATTTCATTATTTTCTTTGGGTGACAAGTTTGATTAAGCTATTACTGTGTTTATTTTTTGTGTGTGTTTTTTTTTTTTTGCCTTAATAGAGTGTATTTGGACAGTATTATATGGTAGGAATCTTATGGGATGTCTTCGATTACCTCATATCTCTCTTAATGAATCCACATTATCTTTCATGACAGACTGGAAGTGGCCTGTATTGCCTCATGTGTAGTGTGATACAAGTATTGATTTGAATTTGACTATTTCAAGTAGAAAGAGATTTTTAGGTTTCCTTGTAAAGGCAGTTTGAATTTATGGACCGGTTGGATCGAGGGGAGTTGATGCGCCTCCTGCTTACTCACAGGCATTTCACGGCTAATTTCATTTTGTTGCACGCTGGTACTAAGAGTAGCAAGAGTGTTGATTGTACGCAGAAAGCTCTAGACTGATTATGTGGACCATGAGATGGAGGCGCAAGAGTTTGGACAATAAGACCGTCATTAAGATAGATAAGACCGTTCGTCATCCTTTACAAGATAACAAATAAAGGTTGTTAATGTAACATTCAGCAGTGACACACAGTTTAATATGCTGTAATCTTAATCTAAAATGATTTTAAGCAATTTAATTTTAAGTGGAGATTTTATGAGCTCATAATCATTGAACGATAAAAGGAATATTTGCACTTTAAAAAGGTACATGTGCATTCTTCACCTAGGCTATACGAAGTTGAATCTAGTAGAAGAGCAGTTCTATTTTCATTCGTCTTCTCACAGTAACCGCTTGAGTATAGCATACAGTTTTGGGTTACGCTAAGCTGTGTGCTAAATGCTCACAAATTGGGATGAGCAATGTCCGGAAAGCAACATGGTAGAATGTTAAATTATTAATTGTGTTTTCCTATTGAATTCCAGCTCATGTGTAAATGAGCTGTGAGTCATATGGATGGTGTCTTCAATTTAGGCTGTCCTGGTATCCTATAAGGAAAAACAGGAAAATGTGTGTTTTGTTTTTAAAGTATTTGCAATAAAAAAGGTACAATGATTGTATCTGTCAGTCAAGGTCAAAGCCGTTTGTCATAATTTTCACCTGGTTAGAATTTCACCTGGTTAGAACAAGCTGCCTCTCTGTACACTGATAAGAGGCTGACCTGATGATGCAGGTGAAGATAACTATGTGTTGCAGAGGTCAAATCTTTGTCGCCTTCCTGAACAAGACTGCACAAAGAACAGATCTGTTCGATGTTTTCAGATGTAGGCTATATGAGGAACTGATCAAAATACAATTAATTTTTAACTGAAAATCTTTCTCTCCATGAGCCGTTAACTCCAAGTGATTCGCGAGTTAATGGGTTCCACTGATTCGGTTCGAATCATGAACCTTTCCAACTGGATCAGAAGAATGATTCTGTCAGTGATCTGGTTCTCAAGTTCGAATCACTGAGTTTACGATCCAGTTCCCCTTTTGTGTTCTGCTAAAAAATGGATTACAGCGTTAAGGGCCGTTTGTACGGAACGCGCTTTTGCATTTAAAAGAAACGCAGGGTATTGGATTGAAAAACGCATGGTCTGGAGATCTTTTGTTAAGTTGAACTTCTTTTAACTGTAGCACCGCATTTTTGAAACGCTTTATGTGTGAGATAACTGCAAAAGACGTGAGCGCAGAAGTCAAACTCATCTGTCTTGCACAGGGGCCCTTAAGGTTCATTTTCTAGGGCTGCTCCCTAATAGTCGACTAATCGCTTAGTCGGTGAGAAGAAGCTTAGTCAACCAAAATCATAGAGAGAGACAGATCGTTAAAAGCGGTCCTTGTGCTAATTACAGTGTGCC
Organism: Siphateles boraxobius; assembly: GCF_051911475.1. Lineage (NCBI taxonomy): Eukaryota > Metazoa > Chordata > Actinopteri > Cypriniformes > Leuciscidae > Siphateles > Siphateles boraxobius. The sequence continues at coordinate 22,327,747 of NW_027509208.1, read as the reverse complement.
GGGCAGGAATCTGAACTTTTGCCTATTATCCATCAACTTCAAATATGGCTTATCATTTGAAACATGCAAGTAACTTGGTCACTCTCTCTAACGTTAACCTAGATAAATGTGTGCTATAATTAGCCTAATTTCCAAATGTTTGTGTGGAGGCTAAAGTATTAGCCAGTGCAATTACTTGCATTTTTTTCCTGATAACAGCGGAAATACTCCGTTATTTTTTGTCATTTTTTTGGTACAGATAAGAGTAACACATAGGCCTAGTTCGAAACTCTACTTTTATTTGTGTAAACTGACAATAACAACACAACTTTGTGCTTTTGTAAAATAAAGGAAACAAACCGGATGCTTTGTCACCACGGCCCCCGTCAACTGGAGCGCGTCACAAAAATGAACTGAAACTCAACGTATGGGCTACTTGCCTCACAGACATGAGAAATATATCATTAGAAAGCTTGAATCGTCTACTTTTAAACAAGCCAATTCAAATTGGAAAAAAAAAAACATTCTGATTATGCAATCCATATGTAAGGTGGATTTCACTTTAAAGAGATAAATCTATTTGAAGCCTTCTATTTATCATGTAGTATTATTTATTTTGGTGATCGGTATCGGCCAATACTGCTTCCAGTGTTCAGTAATTCGTGATCGGCCCCCGAAAACCCTGATCAGAGACACCCTTAATTGTAGCTGAATTCTACATGAAAGTGGACTTCAAGGGGCAGAGTTGAGAACCCCTGGTCTAGCGCATGTTTATATAGAAAAACAGCACAGTGGAATGCAAAATTGTGTTCTGTGTTCAGTAAATAATGACAGAATGTGCATTTCTCTATTCCTTGACGTTGCATCCACATAATGATTAACAGCGACAAAACAAGCTAAAGTAATTTATTGTCACTGAGAGTTACCAATTTCTAGTGACATGAGTGACAGTGACTGTTGGTGATGTGACAGAGTTGAGCAGCTTGATGCAAATGAGCAGCAGCGCAAGTCACATCTACCAGTTGTAATCGAGACCGGGAATCACCAGCTGATACAGTTTGATACAGAAGTTGAGCTGGAACTCATACTAGCAACCAAATAAAAGTGGTTCAAACTAGCAACTACTGTGATTTGGTTTGACATTTTCTGATTTGAAATGACACCTCCAAATAGCAGCACAGCTCATACATTTTTTCTATTGTTCTGTCCTATTTTTCGTACACTATTGATGATTCCAAAGTTAACAAGGAAAGAAAAGCTCTTTGCATTGTGTTTGCATGAGTTTCCCCATCTCCATGACCAAGCTCCTGTATTACATGCAAAAAAAAAAACTGGGAGGAATGTTTTATATTGTTCTCAGAAATGCAGATTTGCATCAAAGTTGTTTTACTGAATTACAAATTCAAACCGGATCATCACATCCTACCCTGCTTTGTTGAATAGACTGCACAGCAATGTCGTTGTTTTGTCCTTGTTCATCTGAGTCTTGTACTAACTGTTTGCAAATGAAATTATGAGGGCCCCGGTGCAGCTCAATGGTGTGATCGGTCTAAGGTCCAAGATTTTCTCCTAAATTACATTTGCTGTGTCTTGTGGAAATAGCAAGCAGCTTGTTGGTATAATCACTGTTGGCTTGAAGTTGTAAGTGTTAATAAATGCCAGAAAATATTGTCTAATGGATAGCACAATCTATTTATCTCTCTCATTGGATGACATCATGTTGTTGTAAAACAGTGATATATGCAATCTTGTGACTTTGAAACCGTCAAGTCTTCAGGAAAGTAAAACATTTATTTGGCAACAGTGAGTCATGATGGTCAGGAAATCATCCACCCCTCAACTTCAGTTTATAATTGAAGTGTCCATTGTCCAACTGAACTAAAGGTTTTTATTTTATTTTTTCCTTCTATAAAAAAGAAAATGACAGTGCCGTAATATTATAATATTTCAATATTATAATATAATACTTATATATAATATTAATATAAGTAATATTTCGAAAAACTGTCAAACATTGCTTAATTTAATCAGTAAATATCTTTGGTTATTTTATTTTGTTTATTCACTAATAACACTAAAAACAAAACAATTAAAAATTAATAATAATAATATTACTAAAATTATATAAGCCCTAATAACAGTCTTACAGGGTCCAAACAAAGCACAAATCAGTCATCTGTGAAAATTAAAAGCAGCTAGAAACATGGAAAACAGCGTGTTTGGCAAGAAATATAAATTCTTCAAACTGTTTCACTTTTTTATGTTTAGTATCTGATTTCCTCGTAGAAAGAGTCTGTGATCATTCTTAGAGGTGTTCACAGAGGCTTTTGTGATCTACAATTTCCCAGTGTGAAATCGTACCAGCCAGCATGTCCTGAAGTCTGTAAGAAAATACTCGTTGATAGAAGATCTGGTTGTATCTTTTAGCAAACATGGGTGCCCCGTAACTTGTCGTGTCAGGTGCCCTCAACCCCTGAGCTTAATACGGTTGAGCTGCTGTAATGACTTATTTTGTTTGTGATCTTTGACTTGCTGTTAACAGCAGAGAGTGTCAGCCGTGCCAAGACTCAGCATGACCTCTCAGAGAGATCTGTTGGGTTTCCTGCTATATATATATATATATATATATATAAATAAAATAAACGTGCTTAACCTGTTAAGCTTCAACCCCACTTTTTGAAAAATCCCCAGAAATGGCATACCCAAACTAAAACACATACAGTTCATGAACCCTTTGTACTAAAAGCAGTAGTATGATCTCATTTGAAAGCTGACACCTGGCAGTTTATTGTAAATGTAGAATTAATTATTCTCATAATGAAAAATAGTTATAAATTGCTTCAAATTTTTGTAAAGTTATTATAAATTTATTTTTTATGAAATATCTTCATAAAAATAATATTGAAGTTGGCATTATATCAATCTATGAATGCACTGCAGCTAAAGCCACATGTCTGACCATGTTATTTTTAAAATCTGAAGATGACAAGTCTAAAACTCTGTATTTAGTTAAATGTTTTTCAAGATCATGTCATATGACTTTATTTTGATTAGACTCTAAAATGCAAACTGCTGTTTATTGTGATGTTCTAAGATCTATTCAGTCTATTGTCTCTATTGTTATGTGGTGCAAACGAGCCCCATTCAGTCTAAGGGCCCTTTCACACCTACCTTGTTTGGTCCGGACTTTCGGACTTTTCAGTTTGATCCGAATCAAAATTACAGGTGTGAAACCTACCCCGGACCGGACCAAACAGATGAAATTTGGTCCGACGAAAAGAGGTAGTCTCGGTCCGGATCAAACTGAACAAAGGTTTGGTTCGTTTCTAGTGTGAAAGCATTTCTGTATGGTTTGGACTTTCAGACCTTTTACAGGAAGTTCCGGTGGTTCCCACATAGCCGAAAAAACAGAAGGTGGCAGGAAAAATGAGCCGTGGTAGCACATGGGGAGAGGAGGAGACGAGGTTTTTAATTGAAGTATGGTCTGATGACATAATAATAATCGCATGATTGCTTGCAGTTTTCTCCTTTCCTGCCGGTGACGATAAAATCTTCGCACAACGAAAAAATAACAATACAGTTGCAACGATATGCGTCTGTTCATTCATGTTGTCATAGTTTCCTGCCGAATTGAGAACACGCTGACGTCAGACGCACGTCCGTTTACAAACCAATCAATGTCAAGATGCAGCCCACATCAGGGATGTGATTTTTCCGGATTAATCCGGAATTCCGGATTTTCCGACCTGAAAATGTGACCTACGTGAATCATGCAGATCTGTAAAAAAAAAAAAAAAAAAAAAAAGAGGGAGGGGGCTGTCGGCTGTCGGAGTGAAAAGTTTGCGTTCAGCTTGTTCACCTGCTCAATTCCGTATCTCAGTGGCTCTCGCGCCACAGTGGTATCGTTGTCAGTTGACAAGAACATCGGCGTTAGGCCACCAGTAGTGCTGGGCGACATATCGATATAGTTCAAATTTGTGCTGTGATCCTTGCTCCAAGCAAGCTGCTGACTGCTTTTGTAGAAATATGTACAGTATATCGTGCATTCTATCAGTTGCAGTTCTGGCGCCTCCGTCTCAACAGCATTAGTGTAACTTACAACGCGACAAATACTCACATCAAATGTTAACACATCAGTTCAGTGAGTTCACAAAAGTTAATTATTTCCATGTGCTTTAAAGCCTTGCCGGTTAAACATGTCATTCACTGCTGATGCGCTGTTCTAACATGCGCTTTACTGAGCGCGAACACCCGACGCGCACATGCACTAAAAGCCTGTCTAACAGCGCCTGGTTACTGGACTAAGTTATCTTTCGAGTCTTATTTCGCTAATACTCTCAAATACACACAAGGTTTACATAAGGAAAGTTGGTTATGTCTAAACTGAAAGCAAACCGAGAAAACAGAGAAATCTGCTTGTCAAATGCGCGTGTATATTAGACGCGTCGCGTACAGGTCTTAAAGAGACCGTAGCCCCAATAATAAACATGCAGCCGCTTGTCCTTAAAGGGATAGTTGACCCAAAAAAAAAATTCTGGCATTATTTATTCACTGTAATGTTGTTCCACACCTGTATTAATTTATTTCTTGTGCTGAACACAAAAGAAGATATTTTGAAGAATGTGGGTAACCAGACATTTGCTGGTCCCCATTGACTTCCATTGTGAAAAATATACTATGGAAATCACTGGGGTACATCTACTGTTTAGTTACCAACATTCTTCCAAATAACTTCAACAGAAGAAAGAAACTTATTCAGGTTTATAACTACTTGAGAGAGTAAATGATGACAATTAAAATTTTTGGGAGAACTATCTATTCAATGTTAATAAAACAACAAAACACAGAGGAAATCACTCACTGCTCTTGACTGAGAACTTTAATAGCTTTAATAAGAATCAATGTATAATTTATACAGTGAAGACTATATTTGGCTTTGACTTTGACTGAAAATTTGATCTCACTTTGCGGAAAAAATATCGGGATATATATATCGATATTCAGCCAAAATTTGGGGGGGGGGGGGGGGGTGGACTCGGTATATTTTCCTGCTTTTTTGTCCTTAGCCAATCACATGCCTGCCACATAGATGATGACGACAGGACGCAAGTATGTCACGTAAAGTTCTTTAGTGCGCTCGCATAATTGCAGTGTGAAACCAAAACAAAACTTTCTGAAAGTATAAAATGTATCAAAACGTGAACTTTGGTTCGGATCTTGGTGCGGACTTTTAGGTGTGAAAACGCCCTAAGTCTCCCCTGTACACATTCACACCTCTTCGGCCTGTTTATGGCTCTAAATATGTTTTTCTTTTGTCTTCATTATAATTAACGACTGGCTATTCACTAGAGATGCTCCGATCAGCATTTTTGGGGCCGATCACCGATTACCTATCACCAAAATCATGATCTGCCGATTGCCGATCACTGCCGATCACAGAATGGCAGGGGAATTGGAATCTTTTATCTATAATCTAGCAGAGTTTGCACCATTTGTCGAAATATGTTTATTTAATTGTATTTAGAAAATGAGATGTCTTAAGGCTAATGTAGGCCAGCTTTCCCAAATAAGGCAGAGTAACATTAAATTACTCCAAACAAAGAGGAGTCAGGCAGACCAACACACATCATTTACTAATTGGCAACAAAATGTACAACTTGTTACACCAAAACTGGCTACTGATAAAAGGACAAAACTATGGCAAGTTTTTTTCTGTTATTATTATGAACGTCTGATGTAGTTGAGCAGAATGCTCTTTTATGAAGTTACTTCATTAAAGGACATATTTAATGAGATTATGCCTGAAAAGGTTTTGGATTTTTTATCATATGTTCATTTAAAAATATATATTGTATAAAATTACGTCTTGTTTTGTTTTATTGTATTTATATGATATTTGTATTTTTATAATTGAATTTTTGCCATGAAAATAAATTTGAATGCTGACATGGCATTAAATAAAATAATCTGAATCTGATGTAGTTGAGGAACCAACTACGTCAGATCAAAAAAAATAAAATACCACCACCACCACTTTTTGAAACATCTCGCGGCACGAATGTACCAATACAAATAAATAAAAACATCTCCAGTTAACTCAGAGCATTCATTTTGTTATAGGAACAAATCTAGCGCTGAAATGTTTTTTTTTTATCAAGTGATCAAAGTGCTTGTTGCCGCAGCGATCAGTGGCGCAGATACCGCGTTCTGTTGTGGCTCGCGCGGTGCACGGTCTTCACTCGGACGCGCGCTTCAATCCGTTGGGAGACTCCCTATTCGTTCCGGTGAAGGAAAACTCATGTTGCCACTGCCAAGCTCCACTCTGCTGTTGTGTGCCCGTGCGCCACGCATGCAAGTGGGAAAGTAATTTACGTCACGTGACCGGCTTTTTTGATCGGCGCTTTTGGGGTTCGCCGATCAATCTATTTTTAGCCAATATCGGCCGATCATGATCGGAGTCCGATCAATCGGAGCATCGCTACTATTCACTCTGTTTCAATCCCTAATTTATTTTTTCAAAGTTTCTCACTTCACAATTGAAACTGTATCAAATGACCTTCTTGAAAAAAATTAACATTTCAGTAAGCATTCTTATTTAGAAAAAATCATAAAAATAACAGCTAGGTGGCAGGTGCATCTGAGGGCTAGCTAACATGTTAGCTTAGCACACCATCAATACACGACAATTTATGTTCTCCAAATTTACTTTATAACGCAAGTCGAGTGTTTTAAATAACCTTCTGTGATCTGATTTGGCTTCAGATAAAAAAATCGGACAGAAAATATATTTTATAGTATTCTGCACAATGATAAAGTTTATATCGATTAGCATTACATTATAAATATAATCTATTATGAAAATACCTGACATGGCTCGAAGAACACAGGTAAATCAAATATCATTGCAATCTTGTTTATTGTCTTCAAAACGTGTTTATCTGCATGTTACAGCAATCTCTGGAAGTTATCTCCTAAAATGTGTTAGGGAGTTTCTGCGATGTCACATGATTATGGCACTTCTTCGTGTGTTCCATATATGGACTGCGTGTGCACACGGCGCTCTCAGGCTGCCAGTATGGATTGAAAACACAGTACATCAGAGTATCCAGCGCTCATAATGATTACAACGGCACATTTGGGTATAAATTCAATAAATATTATTCCTGTCTATGTAAACCTATGAGAATCTATCAATATTTCTCCAAATCTGCAAATTTGAGCTAAAAGCCCCGAGGGACGTTGTTTTGTCAAGCGCTGTCATGACGACCTCACAGGAGTTTTTTTCTGAATGAGACCGGCTGACGCTCATAATTCGTATTAAAGGTATCGACTCAATTTGTGTCAGGTGTTATGTAATCAAAAAATAAGACATAACTGTCACTAAGTTTCTTAGAATACAATAGTGGTCAAATACTGAAACTTGAGTCTTTTATCTTTTTAATAATGTATAGTTAGTTCAAAGTAACAATCAGATTTAAAGTTATTATATTGACAATTTAAAAAAAAACGCTTCAGTGCGCCTGCGCTCTGGCAACGGTTAACAGGTTAAATTCATTAGTTTAATAACTTTTATTGTACATATTACATATTATAAATAAATAAATGTGAAAATAAAAATATATATTTTTTAGGGCTGTCAAAATAACGCGTTAATTTCGATTAATTAATCTGAGAAGAAATAACCCGTTAAAAAAATAACGCAGATTAATCCATTCCGTTTTGACCTTTGCGGAGCCGTTCTAGCATTTGTGTAAAAAGGAGGGAGACAAGAACGCGCTGCTTGGATCATTGTTTGGAACATTTACTTATAACAAACGGAGCTCGTCAAACTCTAAAGTACCACATCAATGCAAAGCATCCAGGAGTGTGTGCATGAGTCGGTGAGTGTGTCTGAGAGAAAGCGCGCTTGTGTGTGTGTGTGTTGTAACTTTTCACGCGCTCTCACGTCACACAACCATTTTCTCACGCACAGAAAAATCGCGCACCAAAGAGAGGACACGGAAACAGACAAGACAGAGCACGTTACTTATGATATTAAAAAAATCTCAGCTCTCAGATTCTGTAAATTTTATTACGAAAATCAAACAATACCGTTTTGGCGCTTGTAAATCTGACATGACAGATCCCTATAGCGGCACGTGAACCGATCATCTCTAGCTAATAGTAAATAAACACGAATGACCAATTGGAATTGTAAAAATACAGCAGCCGCACACTCAAAACACTGTGCAAAATCAATTTTAATAGCAAGCTTTCGGTCTTCCGACCTTCTTCAGGCATTTTCAGGCCTCAAACCTTATGCCTGAAGAAGGTCGGAAGACCGAAAGCTTGCTATTTTAAAAATTTAAAATATATGCTGTTTGTTTGAATTTCTGCTCATCAAAGAATCCTGAAAAAAAAAGTATCATTTTCCACAAAAATATTAAGCAGCACAACAGTTTTCAACATTGATGATAGTCAATCAACATGATTTACTCCATTTTGATCGCTTCCTTAGACGTCAGTGTTTATATCCAAACTATAAACTTTTGTCGCAGTATTTCTGTGATGATGTGAATATATGTAACACGGAAATAACGGTACAGTGTTTGTGAAGCTGTTTCCATACCTAGATAGCTTTAACTGCTTTCTCTGGTCTGTGGCAGCACAAACTTAGATTTAAATGTTCCGGTGGGATTTTTTCAAAGGTTTAATAGACATAGCCAAATCACTGTCGGTTTAGAAATGAGATTGTGTCGGTGCTTAAATCGAGAATCAAAACATAAAAAATCGAACTGACCACAAACTTTTGATTAGTTATACAACGTGTATGAATATTTTAGAAATAATTTTTCAGTAACACTTAAGGTTTTCTGACTATCTGAGTAATGCCTCTGTTTTTTTGTGGTATTTTTAGTGACAGAATGGGGTGACGATGTGAGACCAATGACTGAGGATGAAGCAATGGTCATAGTCAACCATCAAGCCACAGGAGACGTGTGCACCCTAATGATGTGCTTGCAGGACAAGGGCACGGTAAGCACACCTCTGGTTAATTTAGGCATAGTACTGTTCTGCTCAAACCTTATATTTAAGTTTTGTCGCACTGAAAATATTCCAGATTTCAATCAGGCAACAAAACTAATCATCATGTTCTTATCCAGGTTGTACGAAAGATGATGTGGTTGATGGACCATGTTTTTAAGTATACAAATTTTGGGGTTGTGTCCCTGATTCATGGAGATTTCTTCATCAGACAGGTAAGAACTGTTCCCTTAAAAGTAAATATGGATGCTTTGTAACATAAATGGACATGGATAAAGTAAAGGGTTTTTTTTGGTAATTTTTAGTTAGCTCTAGGGTTGTCATTAGGGGTGCGCCGATCCGATACTCAGTATCGGTATTGCTCCGATACTACCAATATTGGCCGGATCGGGTATCGCCAGACGAGACCATCCAAATCCAATCCGATATTGTAGCCTACGATTGTTATTGTTATACAACACAAAAGGCAACAAAACATTATAAAGCACTATAATCTTTTCGTGTACTATATTCCAAGTTTTCTGAAGCCATTACATAAAGTTTAATGTGAGGTAAGTTACAGGTTTAAATCGTTAAATTAATCTTCACCTAAGTGCTTCCCTCCGCTGCGGCTGTCAGTCATTCTCAGCACTGAAACAGCGCGTCGCGCTCGGGTAAAACAGTCACGATGAAACTCTCTCCAAGATGAGTCAATGTTCCTATTATTATACTGTAGATCTGTAGATAAAGGTCTATGGTATGCATAAAAGGACTTTAACGTGCTGGAGTTCCACATGTTACTTTCTACCGGGTGTCTGTTAGATCACAACACAACTGATCAGTGATCACAACACTGGAGTAGAGAGCGATATAATTGCTCTTCACGCGCACATTAACTGAAATTTAAAACTGTTAAAAGGCTCAAACTAATGAATAAATAAAGAAATATATGTATATCTTACTTTTGTGCTTTGAACTTTTCAATGCGAAGCGCTGCGCGCCGTGACTCCATGTTGCTTCGAGCGCATCATCGTGCGCACGGGATGCGCATAAGGTTTCGTGCCGCTCTGAATTGGAGCCCTTCATATTACAATACTTTTGCGCAATGGCAGTTTATTGATAGCCTTAGTTGTTCTGTCCAATCTATCATAAGTTGCTGCTTCATTAAAAAGTTGTGCTTAAAATTTTAAATTAAATGTCTTTTAATTATATAGTATATATTTTTTCTGTATTGTTTTACAAAGTAAGGAAAATAATGTTTAAGTCAAGCTTTGATGCCTTTAACAAAAGAATAATTACAGTCTCTTCCCCAACGTGAGGCACACAGATACAGTTTATTAGATAATTTGGCACTGTTTTTTTAATTATTATTTTAGTATTGGATCGGATCGGTATCGGCCAATACTGAGTCCCAGGTATCGGAATCGGTATCGGAGGCAAAAAAGGCGGATCATGCCACCCCTAGTTGTCATGGTACCAATACCAGAAAAATTTAGCAGCTCTCTTTACCAAATTCAGAACCAAAGCAAAAACCGGTTGAATTAGGTACTTTAAAACAAAAATTTGTACCGTCTTGTCTGTTGGTTATCACTGTCAATCTTCGCATTTTCTGATTCAGTTGCATTTAAATACGGTTGTCAATCTAGAAAATTCGCAGTGTACTTAGTAGTATGAAAAACTAAACTTGTAATCAGGTTGTGAATGTGTAATAAACAGGAAGCAAAAGAGCTTCCTTCATAAACACAAAGGCTATCAATCTCTAAAGCGCAAACTAAATTAATTCTGCACTCTCTTCTGCACAAAGATGTCTTGATTGTACAATGAATCTCTTATTTACATTGTTTACACTTGGTTGGTTATTCTAAAAGGATTCAGTTTTCAGCAGTTAAGTGGATTATGACTAACTTACTGACTAGCACCTCTGATTGGCCATTGTGTTCACGTGCTCAACAGATATGATTGTGATTGGCTACGATGCTCAACGCTTGTAAAAACACGCTGTAAATAGAAAGCTTTGACGCTCAGAGAGAGCGCAAAACAAACTCAAAACGGGTGCGTTGAAAACAGGGTCTACTAGAAGGTTCTGCAGAATAGGGATGGAACGGTATGAAAATTTCATATCACGATTATAGTGACCAAAAATATCACGATTATCAATATCACGGTTTTGATAAAATGAGATGGAAATGTTCAAAAAGAATTGATACACACACTAAAACATTTCAACAAGTTGATAATAATAAATCTCCCTCTCACACACACACACTCTTTAAATGAACAAAATATGTTAGTTGGGCCAGGGTGACTAAACAGCCACGATCAATAGCAACGCAAACACAGCGCACATCCATGTCTCGGATCACCGCGGGCGCGATCTCTGGTTTCATTCTGTGTCTTGCGTCTCAGTTTTGGATTTTATTGAAAATGAAATCAGAGTAATTTAGTATTAATACTAATATAATATTGTTGTAGTAATCATATTGTCTTGACAATTATTTTGTACACTGTAACTTACATAATGAGTTTATAAACCGGTAAGATTTAAAAACATTAATGTTAATCACAATTCAATATTTCATGTCACTGAAATTATTTCTGTGGTAAAAATAAATAAAAAATCTGTGTAATAAGTTTACTATGAATGAATACAATACATTATCCCTTAAATGTCACCCGTAATAACTTGAACATTTTCGTTCGTCTTGGCTCAAAGCCACTTGCTGTAAAACTTTTCTTCTCGGAACCTTTGCGTTAATTACAAGTTAGATAATGAAATATTTAATCTCTAATCAATATTTTTTGTCCAATTATTTGCCCAAGTAGTTTTGGTGTATTGAGGTAAAAGTTAACTTGCCTTGCATTCGCTAGATAACAGTGGGTGGTTGTCACTAAGATGACTTAGCAGATTTGATGTGTTTCCTTCCCCCTTTTGCAGCGACTTTCCTTTTGCAAGACCTGCAGATGGTACCCATCCTCGACTAAATTTCCCCCAGGACTCTTGTAACAGCCAAAATACGACCACACCTCAGATTTTGTCCTCTTGGATGGCTGAAAAATCCCCGAGCACTGTCACTGCCTCCTGCCATGTCTTCTCGTGCAAAAAACAACAACGTTGCATGCTCACACCGCGCCTGCGTCAGACTGATTCTGGCTGGACAGGATTTACTCTGAGTTTTCAAAATCACGATAATCAAACACGGTTTTAGTGATAATTAAATTTTAAACGATAATACTAACCATCAGGACATTTTATCATGGTTCATCGTGAAACCGGTAATCGTCCCATCCCTACTGCAGAAATGCTTGTTCTGTCAATTATTATTTAATTTTTTTGTAGCGACTGGTACTGGTAGTACGTTTGACAACCCTAGCTAGGTCTTTTGTCTGCATTCTCTGTACATTTGTTGAAGTAGCGGGGCTAACAACCTAAATGGCTGTTAGTGCAAGGGGAAATTTAGTCGAAATTGACAAGTCTGGGGCATTACCAACAGGGTAAAGCATATCGAGAAAAGCAGCTAATTTACCTGAAGGATCACCTAGACAAGTATTACTACAGCAGAGACAGGAAGTGGATTGTGCTGTTTCCTGAGGGCGGCTTCCTAAGAAAGAGACGAGAGACAAGCCAGTCCTTTGCCAAAAAGAATGACTTGCCCTACTTGACTCACGTAACACTGCCACGGCTGGGGGCCACACAGATTATCCTGAAGACCTTAGGACCCCAGCAGGAAAACGGCATCCTGGGAACAGAAGGAAGTCCACCAGTTCAAAGTAAGGAACACAATCTCTTATCCATAACCTTATTTTATGTATTTATTTATTTATTTTTTAAGTTTAATCAGATATGACTCTTCCACTAATTTCCCATGATCCGTGTATGAATTACCAAATAGCAGTTTGTCCTTTGCCTTTTTGAAACTCCAATTAGTAATATCTGTTTTATGGTATCTGCTAGGGCCAAAATGACACATTGGAGTAACCAATGACATTATGTAAATGCAATAGAAATAGTGGAATGTCACACTGTTTCCAATTTTCCACAGTTCCTGTACATTTTTTTACACAAAACAAGATTCCCTAGACCAGATTCTAATGGCTGGTATGACAATGCCGATTAAAAAGATTGTGATCATTCACCATTTAGTTTGTTTTTTCTGGGTCCATCGCTGCGTCAATAATCGAATACTTCCCTACTATATAGTTTGCTAAAACAGAAGGCCAATGGGGTAGTGTCCGAATACATAGTATTCGAAAAACAGTATACGTGAAATATCCCCAGGTGACCTCCTACTACTTGTGAGATTCTGAAGTGCGTATTTTATGGACACTACATGAGGCCACGGGAGAGGATTTATGAATGGCGGAGAGTTGGATTAATTGATTAATTGAAGACAAACATTTGGTGGTGATTTGTGTACCCTGAAATGCAATGTAAGTCGCTTTGGATAAAAGCGTCTGCCAAAATGCATAACTGTAAAAATGTAAAATGTTTTCTTTCATTTGATCGGGTTGATAAACTTAAGTAGTTAATGTTGTATTACTACACTGTCAATATTTCCCTGCCACACTTAGTACATGCTTGAACTATCTTGCTGGGTGGATCTTCCATTTTGTCTGGAAGGCAGTCAACCGTACACCGTGGAAAAAAATATTTGTTAAAAAAAATATCTCTGCTTAATGGAGGACTTAACTAATGGAGATGTTCGATTCTGACAGGCAAGAGTTCAAAATGAAGAAACACTAAGGCTGGTTAAACAAAATAATTAGTTGCCAGAAGGGCTGCACAATTTGGGGAAAATGTCATATTGCGATTATTGGGGTCAATATTGCAATTGCGATATTATAAACAAATGGTTTCATGAGTCAACTTGCTTGGTCCTAAAGAAAAATGCACACACAGATTAGTGATAATTCTGAAATGTGTATTTCTCAACTCAAACTAGCAACGGCTAAATGATTGATAACACATATAATGATCAATAAGCCATTGATGTCTGGATTAAAATGCCCCCCCCCCCCCCCCCCCCATTTTAAACATTAATTATAGCCACCCAACATTACAGTGATTCCGTCATTACAATTGAAAGCTATCAACATTTTTTAGGCTTCAAAAAATATAACAGCCGCTGCTGACAGAGACACGGATCTCACACGCGTCATTCTCTCACAACTCTTTACGTCCATCAAAAGACTGCTCTTATGTTATGAAGATACTCGACAAAACGACATTTTGTAGTGTTGGTTTCGAGTCCGAGTCCTTAATCGAGTCTGAGTCCAAAGAGGGCCGAGTCGGACTTAAGTCCGAGTCCACTCCTTAACATCCGAGTCGAGTCCACAAAGATTTTAATGATTTGAAATTGACCTTTCACAAAGACCCCCCATCCCCCCATCCCCCGTCCCCCCGCTGCCCTTCTTCGTCCGACAAGCCGTTCCGCTCTCACTCCACATGTTCTCACACAGTGAAAAAAATACTGCGGAGCAAAGAGGACACTGACAATGCGCCAAAATACAAGACAGAGCAGCCTACTTTTGGTATGAAATAAAGTCTCATCTTTCAAATTTTTATAATTATTATGAAATTCAAAACAATAAATACTGTTTTGTGGTGCTTTAATGTGTAGGCCTCAGTTCAAGCAGCAAATGAACTGATAATCTCTTCTAGTTAAAGCACGAATTAAACCTGAATGAAAATCAGAACTGCAAAAAGAAATCAATACACACCATTTTTCAAGTTCAAGTCCACTGACTTTAATCTACTAACTGGTTTGATTTGTTTGTCGGACAAAAATGGCGGGTATCTGCATTATGATTGGTCAGATCGCCTGTCAATCAAATTCCGGCGAAAGGTCTCAACACTGAGCTCTTAAATTAATATTTTAAACATTACAAAATGGTTGCAATGTATAGTCAAAGTCATATGTTTACCTATTGTACATCTTTCAGTATCTGCAAGGTAATGCTCAAGAATGCAACACGATGCATTAAGAGCCAGGGGTAAACTTTTGAGCAAGATGACGGTGATGTTAAAATCTTTCTTATTTTGTTTTACATGCTAACATCTTTTTTAGCATCTGAAGGGCATGACTAAATTAATATAATTTTTCAACAAAATAAGAACAATTTACGTCCAGTTCCATCCTTAATGGACTTCTTGAGCATCACTAAATGTTTGCTGGGTTTGTAATAGTTGCGTATGAGTTCATCAGTTGTCACCAGTGCGAAAAGATGGATTTCACAATCATAGTCACTGCTAGTAAGGAGTCAAATATGCTGAAGATGCTGGATAAGCAAAGAATGTGCAGATGCTGGAGGAGTTTTCCTCATGAACAACCATTGCAAAAAAACAAAACAAACACACACAAAAAAAACAGTTGTGGATCGTTCAGGTAATGACACACAATATTACAATCAAGTAATTTGTCTTGTATTTTGTGTTTGTATGTTGTCTTGTGGTCTAGGCTATTAAACATCTGTTATGTGAAAAAGCTTTTTCAGTGCAGTAGCTACTAAATAGAAACAATGTTTTTATGATCCTTCTTATTAATAAATAAAAATTAGATTTTGGAGATTATGAAAGGTGTATGTAAACTGTGTAAATGTAACAAATCATAATTATTAGACGCCAAAATGTTGCTATGGTTATCACTTTCTCATGTTGCTATGGTTACTATGTCAATTATCGCAATTTCAAGACTCGTCACAGGACTAAAATTTAGTGTAATCACTCCCACATTTAAATGCCTCCATCACTCTTTATAATTTACAGTCTGAACGTAACCACTGGTCCTTTAGAAGCACGAAAAACAAAACTATTATTTAGATTAGGGGTGTGCCATATCATACCGTCCACGATAATACCAGTATACATTTTTACAAGATAAAAAAGTGTCATATCGCGATATCAATGATATAGCGACGCGATGACGTATGGCGCAATTACGTTCCCTAGCACGCTCAACAACAACACCTGTCTGAGCACAAGAGCAGCCTGTCAGCCTCCGATGACGATTTAGCAATTTCACAAACAGCTTGAGTGTTCAGCGGGGCTGCCGACGCGCGTCTTCTCTCGCGCGCGTTTAGGAGTCGGGACATGACTGAATGGTCTCTTGCACAATCGGCCATCAGTGCATCGTAACTAAAGTTTATAATTTTCAAGTCTTCTTAATTCTTATCAGTTTAAACATTCAAGCGGTTTTAAACTATCCAGTAAGCTATTCGCGCACTCTCTGAGAGAGTTGCACTGCGTGCATACATAGAGTAGCCTACAGCTCGCGAGAAACTAAAGTTATTTTTCGCGGATTATATCGCTTTAATGGAAAAACGCAAAATTGTGTAAAACTTCCGGTCTTGGTAAGTATACTGATAAACACAGTCGGTTATGTATAAAACGCATGTGACAGTGTGACAGACAGTATAATGAAAACGATACTCGGTTACTAACGTAACCTCGGTTCTCTCTAGAGAGGGAACGAGTATTGCGTAAGTTTAGCTTACGCTACGGGAAAGATTCATCTTCTCGAGATACTGAAGCCAAAAAATTATCCTTAATTTTGTATAACTTGTCAACCCAGTGCAGCAGCTAGCAGACCTAGAGCAGGCCATCTCGCGTGCTCATTGGCTGCCCTGCGGGCAACTGCTGCAGCCTACCAGTGCGCCCGACGTGATGTCACGCCCAATGAGGGGCGCCCGCGCCTTTATAGCGTCACAGCCCGCAAGATAGGCGTGGCTTAGCGTATAAAATAGGGGCTGTAGGCTGAATTCTCTGGTTTTTCGACGACTGAAGCGAAGTCGCTCGTGGCGCGAGCACGGCCGGTTACGCAATACTCGTTCCCTCTCTAGAGAGAACCGAGGTTACGTTAGTAACCGAGTATCGTTCTCTTACGAGAGGTCCTCTCGTATTGCGTAAGTTTAGCTTACGCTACGGGAACACTTTGTCAACGCCGTGCGCGCCAAGCATCCACATGAGAACCCCGAGCTTGAGGGGAACCCCATAAGTGGAAAAAAAATAAGGTGGCCAGCCACGTGGGCCATCACTTGTACATAAGCACACATAGGGAATACAGAGCAGCGCGCCGGTCTGTATAGTCATATGGCACATACCCTACTAGTGCAGCTCAACCAGGAGAGCTGGGTCATGAACGTGATCTGAGCAGGAGATCTGGGCAGAATACACCTCTTTTTCAAACTGATTCTTCAAACAGCTTAGCCTGCAAGGCAGGAACTTCTAGGTTATAAAACCTGACAAAGGTAGACGGGGAGCTCCAGCCCGCCGCTACACATATGTCATGGATAGAAATTCCACTGGACCATGCCCACGACGAGGCCACGCCTCTCGTGGAATGAGCCCTGATGCCCAGAGGGCATTGCAGACCTTTTGACGCGTAAGCTGCCGCTATAGCGTCCACTATCCATCTGGACAGGCTCTGTTTCGAGGACAACAAAAAAACAAAAAGCTGTTCCGAACGCCTGAAGGAGGCGGAGCGCGTAATGTAAAACCTCAGCTCTCTGACAGGGCAGAGGAGATTCACATCACTTTCGCTGTCAGATGCTGGGAGAGCTGACAGCGAAATAACTTGCGCTCTGAATGGAGTGCCCATCACTTTAGGGACATAACCATGTCTAGGTCTGAGGATGACTTTAGAGTCATTTGGTCCGAACTCAAGACACGACGCGCTGACAGACAGCGCGTGCAGATCCCCTACACGTTTTACTGACGACAGTGCAGTCAGAAAAATGGTTTTTAGTGATAGATATTTCAACTCCACGGAGTCTAGTGGTTCAAATGGAAAAGCTTTCAGGGCCTCAAGGACCAGTGAAAGATCCCACATGGGAACCGACGGGGGAGCGGCGGATTCATTCTTCTAGCTCCTCTAAGGAAGCGGATGACCAACTCATGTCTTCCCAGTGACTGGCCGTGCGTCGATTCCGCGAATGATGCTACGGCCGCCACGTATACTTTGAGCATGGATGGGGATCTTCCCTTATCCAACAGCTCTTGTAGGAAGGTGAGCAGATGCGCCACCCCGCATGTCCGCGGGTCCAGACCTCTGTCGGTGCACCATCCAGAGAACACCGACCATTTAGACGCGTAGAGCCTTCTCGTGGAAGGGGCTCTAGACTGCGTGATCGTGTTCATCACTCCTTCTGGCAGGGCAACGAGTACCCGTTGATCAACCATGCATGCAGAGACCAGCGCTCTGGATGGGGATGCCAGATCGTGCCGCGAGCTTGAGAGAGGAGATCTGCCCTCACCGGAATCGGCCACGGAGCTGTATGTGACAGCCGTGCCAGTCCCGGGAACCAAGTCTGATTCTCCCAACGCGGGGCTATGAGGAGCACCGAGTGGCGCGTTTCCCTGATCCTCTTGATCACCTGTGGCAACAGAGAGACCGGAGGGAAAGCATATAGCGGGAGGCTGTGCCAAACCTGGGCCAGCGCGTCTTCGTCCTTCGAGAAGAACGTCGGGCATTGAGCGTTGTCTTTTGACGCAAACAGGTCGACTTCCGCTCTGCCGAATAGGCGCCACAGTTTCTGGACCGTTTGGGGGTGCAGGGACCATTCCCCTGGGGGAACATTGTCCCTGGACAGTCTGTCTGGGCCGTCGTTCAAATGGCCAGGCACATGCGCCGCCCTCAGCGAGCGCAGGTTCGTCTGTGACCAAATAAGGAGGCGTTCCGTCAGATTGCAGAGATTTCTGGATCTGACACCGCCCTGACGGTTTACATAGGATACCACAGATGTGTTGTCCGAGCGGACAAGAACATGCTGGTCCTGTATGAACGGGGGGAAGCACTTCAGCGCGTTCTCGACCGCTATCATTTCCAGGCAGTTTATGTGAAAACCCTTCTCCTGGTCTGACCACTGGCCAAAGGCCGGTCTGCCCTCGAACAGCGCGCCCCAACCCGAGTTGGACGCGTCTGTCGAGATGACCTTCCGATAAGAGATGGTTCCCATCATTACTCCCTGCTGGTACCAGTCGGCCACTAACCAGGGCTGCAGAGCTGTTATGCAGGTCTGAGTCACTCTGATTTTCTGGCCGCCAGACACCCAGGCTCAGCGAGGCGCGCGAGCGTTCAACCAGCGTTGGAGCGGGCGCATGCGCAGTAGGCCCAGCTGGAGCACCGCTGCAGCTGATGCCATACAGCCCAACATCCTTTGAAATGTTTTCAAAGGGAGAAAGCTGCCTTTCTGGAAAGATGCGGCTAGGTGGCGAACACGGCGCGCGCGCTGTGTCGATAAACGAGCCGTCATGGTCACCGAGTCCAGTTCTATTCCTAAAAAGGAAATTGACTGGCCGGGCAGTAATGAGCTCTTGGTCCAGTTGACCGTGAGACCCAAGCTTTCCAGATGACTGAGAAGCACTGTTCTGTGAGATAGTAGTTCTGTCTCTGACTGTGCCAATATCAGCCAATCGTCCAGATAGTTCATTATGCGCAGCCCCTGACTTCTCAGGGGGGCGAGTGCCGCGTCCATGCACTTTGTAAATGTACGGGGTGCCAGGGACAGGCCGAACGGCAGGACGGTGTATTGATATGCCTGACCGTCAAAGGCGAATCTCAAAAATTGCCTGTGACGGGGTACTATCTGAATCTGAAAATAGGCATCCTTCAGATCTAGAGAGATAAACAAGTCCCTCGGGCGAACGTGCGCGAGGATTTTCCTGGTCGTAAGCATTTTGAACGGTCTTTTTGCAAGCACTTTGTTCAAATATCTCAGATCTAGGATAGGTCTGAAGGCTCCGTCCTTCTTGGGTACGAGAAAATATCGGCTGTAAAAGCCTGACTCGCTCAGAGAAGGCGGCACCTTTTCTATAGCCCCTTTGCACAGCAGCTTTGCTATTTCTGCGTGTAGGTGTGCTACTTCCGCATTCACTATCGTCGCGGTCCGGGCTTGAAAGCGCGGGGGACGGCGAATGAATTGAAGTGCATAGCCTTGCTTTATTGTGCTCAACACCCAATATGAAATCCCTGGGATAGTTTCCCACGCAGCTATGTGAGCCGCTAGGGGGCGAATGGCCTCCGGGTTCAGACCGCCGCCATTTGCGGTTTTGTGAAACTGAACCGGAGCCGCGCTCTCGGTTCTGGGCAATGGCCGCTCGCTGACAGCCGAGACCGGCTGACTTATGTGAGATGTCACGATCATAAGGGATGGGGAACATACTTTTACCACACTTCGACGCGCGAGCAGCGCTCTGGGCGGGAGAGCTCTCTGTAAGCGTGAGCGCGCGCACGCGGGCACGAGACTTGCAACTGTATCTGACGCCCCGATCATAGTAGATGGGGAGCGCTTTATTAACGCCCTGTGTTTTTTGATAATACTTAAACGCACAGGCGGGGCCCGGGGGGAGGTTTGTGTTAGCAAGCGTGAGCGCTTTCTGGCGGGCACGAGACTTACGTTCATAACCTGCTTCTTTGATCGTGTAACAGAGCGGGCAGATAGTGGGCACAGACCTGTGGACACATTTCTTACATTCAACACTCGAGCGGCTTTTCTGCGCTTTATGAGAGTGTGCTCTGTGAGTGACACGGGGTTTGGAGTGCTTATGTGTAGGGGTGAACACTGGGGCGTGGGCACATTCACTACACTTAAAACACTGACGGCGTGAGCCGGACCAGACATTATACTCTTTTTGAGATTTCTCTGGGTCGCCGTGAAAACGGCGTTTGTGTGCAGGCGAGAGGGTGAATAAACCGGCTCGTTGGCTGCTAGTTGAACCACTGCAGTAGCCTGTTCGAAGGGGACTGACAGGGAAATGAACTTTGACGGCGGTCCGGCCGCAGCGGGACACGCGCGTCTTTTCTCTCTCGCTGTTAGGAGGGCTTCGCGTGCTCAGACTTCAGCGTGAGTCTTTGCCGAGGCCCTCTGGGGGGCGGCGGTCTGCGACGGCTGTCTGAGCGCGATCTAGGGCGGCCGCCCTGACGTCGCTGCGTAGGCTGATGCTGAGGCTGTGCTGGACGCTGGGTGCTGGTTCGCACAGGAGGCTGGCTTTGTCTCTCGCGAGAGCGGCCTGTGGCGGAACTCGAGCGTCGCGGCAGGAAAAGGTTCATGGCCTGCGTGGTCTTTTGCACCATAGAGAAGCGGTCAACAATCCCGTTCACCGCTGGGCCGAAGAGACCAGTGGGGGAAAGCGGCGCGTTTAGAAAGGTGGCTCGCTCAGTTTCCCTCATATCCGCGAACGTTAACCAGAGGTGCCTCTCCGTCACGGTTAACGCGGCCATGGCTCGTCCGATGGCCTGGGCTGCGGCTTTGGTGGCGCGGAGAGAGAGATCCGTCGCGCTTCTCAAATCCGTAACCGCAGCTGGGTCCCGGCCCTTCTCATCCCATTCACGGAGGAGGTCTGCTTGCAGGATCTGAAGCACAGCCATCGAGTGCAGAGCAGACGCGGCCTGGCCGGAGGTGGCATAAGCGCGACCGACCAAGGCGGAAGTGGCTCTGCAGGCTTTAGACGGGAGGGCTGACCGTGACCGCCATCTCGCGGAGGGCGGGCAAAGGTGCGCTGCGACCGCCTCTTCCACAGGGGGAATCGCTGTGTACCCTTTCTCGGCGGCGCCGTCCACTCGGGAGAGCGACGCGGAGGCCTGTGACTGAAGTCTAGCCGAAAACGGTGAATTCCACGACTTCGTCAGCTCCGCATGAAGTTCCGGCAGGAATGGAGCGGGCCTGGTCTCTGAAACTGCGCGGCGGCGACTTTGAAGGAAGCAGCCGTCGAGCCTGTTCGGCGCGGGTTCCTTCGGCAGAGACCACTCGAGCCCGAGACGGTCAACCGCTTGCGTCAGCAGGCGCATAAGTTCCGCGTCAGCTCCAGCGCGGGTACGGGCGGATTCCTGGATTGACGAGGAGGCGGAGTGAAGCGACCATTCCTCGCTGTCTGATGCCAGGATAGAGCAGCTGTCCTTTGTGACGTGTCCCACGGACTCATCCTCCGAAGTGACGGCAGTGAGGCTCGTAAGCGGCAGCTGCGCGTCGGTGAGGAGAGGTGGGGAAGGCGAGAGCGAGGCTAGAGGGAGGTTCTCCGGCGAGCGCGTCGCTGTGGCCACAGGTTCCGGCTGTCTCAGGGGACGGCGCTTCTTTCTGCGCGGTCCCACAGGGGGCGGAGTGACTGCTGTGGTGTTGAACGCTTCGAGTCGAGACCGCAGGGTCGACAGCGGAAGCTCCTCAAAGAGCTCGCAGCCCCCGGACGCGAGGGCGAGCTCTGCGTGTTCCAGGCCCAGGCAGAGAGCGCAGATCAGGTGGCGGTCTCCGGCGCTGAGCGGGGCTTTACACGAGCCGCAGGAAGTGCGAGGCATCTTTAAAAAGATGCTCGCTGCTCTTTTAGAATAATTGCAAAAAGGATACGTTGCCGGATAGCGTAGCTCGCACGGATGGCTGAAGGTGGCGAAGACGGCCGGCTTCCTCAGCGCTGTCCTAGGCTGGCTGTTCGCTGTTCGACGGCGGCAGTGGCTTCTCTCAAATCCAGCGATGCGAAGAGCTCGCTGAAGGGTCGAAAAATCAGAGAATTCAGCCTACAGCCCCTATTTTATACGCTAAGCCACGCCTATCTGGCGGGCTGTGACGCTATAAAGGCGCGGGCGCCCCTCATTGGGCGTGACATCACGCCGGGCGCACTGGTAGGCTGCAGCAGTTGCCCGCAGGGCAGCCAATGAGCACGCGAGATGGCCTGCTCTAGGTCTGCTAGCTGCTGCACTGCGTTGACAAGTTATACAAAATTAAGGATAATTTTTTGGCTTCAGTATCTCGAGAAGATGAATCTTTCCCGTAGCGTAAGCTAAACTTACGCAATACGAGAGAACCTCTCGTAAGAGAACAGCAATGGATCCGTGCACTAGCTGTAAAAGTGAAAGCAGCCATAGGCTATGTGTCTGTCATTAATGTTGTCGTCAAAACAACAAAAGATAGCTTTAATTGTAAAGAATGAGAATTATTAGCCTATGTATTTAATTTAATCAGGAAACAGAACTAAAAGACTATGTGTTATTTTACATTTGATTACTTTATTATGTTTCTGTAGTATTTCTGAATACTGGTGTTAGACCTACACACATTTAACATTTAATTCAAAGATTGAAATCAAGCTTCCTTGTGTTGTGTAAACTCTTAACAACAAAATTAGCACATTGTAAAAACGCAACGAGTGAGCAAACATTTAGGCGAGATAAACTGAATAAGAAAATTTTCAACAACAACAAAAAAATGTCTATATCGTCATAAATATCATTATCGCAAATATTCTTAAAATATCGTGATAGAATTTTGAGGCTATATCGCCCACCCCTAATTTAGATTGTCAATAGGGCTCCCTTTAAGCCATCACTTACTTGCCGCGTTCTGCACTGTCCCTAAAACTCTCGTCATAAACACTGAAGTTGTCCGCACTGCACAGTGAATCTCTCCTTTATATCGCGTCAAGACTTTGTTTATGAGGGGATTTGCGAAAGGATAAAGCTCTTGCTGATTCTGAACATACATTTTAAGCGACTTCTCCACATCTTGACTCTAAAATGCCTCTGATTTGCCACTGTGTTCATGCGCTTAATATACATGTCTGTGATTGGCTAATGCTCAACGCGGAAACAACACAAGTAGTTTTGTTTCGTTTTTTGAATAATATTGTGTCTTCCAGTGCCTGGACTCGGACTTGACACGGACTCAAACATTTTAGACTCGAAAAATGTCCGAGTACCAATTATCCGAGTGCGTGACAAGTTCGAGTTCATTCAAAATTGGACTCGAGTTCGAGTACCCCAACTCTAACTTTTTGGCATAATCGTGTATGATAATTGTTCGTTCAAGCGTGAAGGAGAACTGTATTCTGGCGCGGGGTCTGTGCATGCGCATGATACTGGCGCTCGTCTTTCTGTGAGTCATAGGGCCCTATAAAATCCATTTCATTTTTTTCCAAATTCCGTTTTATTTTTTCCCAAATTCCTTTTTTTCCGTTTAAATTTTTGGATTTTTTTTTTACCCTTTATTATTATTATTATTTTAGTCGTAAAAAGGGTGTGCTTTTAATGTTAATGATTAAAATGTACACAAATAAAACAGGAATGACCTTACATTTATTGAGGTAACAAACATTTACTCAGTACTTTTCAGGACAAATACTGCATGTTGCAAACACTGCACTCAAAGTACTTCAGGTAACAACAAAATATTAATGGTTATGAGCTTTAAATTGTCCAGTAAAATAAATTATATTAGTTTATATAAGTTTAAATAAGTCACACTCAGTCTCTCTCGCGCACTGTCGAGTGACTCTCGGACACACTCGGTCTCTCTCGCGCACTGTCGAGCGCACTCTCGAACACACTCGGTCTCTCTCGCGCACTGTCGAGCGCACTCTCGAACACACTCGGTCTCTCTTGCGCACTGTCGCACGGAGGGGAGGGCCTGTGTGTGTATGTGAGAGAGACGCGCGAGTGACAGATACAGAGGGAGAGCAGGGAAAGGAAATGCAACTGAAAGAATACGCTGCGTGTTTTAAACGCAATATGTGGCGTCCGGTGTTGATTCTGTGGCGCACCGTGATGAATTAGTCTATGTGTGGAAAACACTGCATAAAAGTCACGTGGAAACTGCTCGGTACTGCAGGCTTAACGTCAAATTTCGTAACTTTTTCGCCGACGAAAGCAGAGCCGTGGAGAGTGGCTTCGCCATACTTTCATTGTTTTGAAGGGGGAGAGGCAGCTGAAATGACGGGGGGGTTGTATCGCCCAGATATACGTTCTTCTCCCACACAAAAACAGAATTTCATTCCAAATATGTAAGATTCCGCATTAACAGTAGATTCCTTGTTAATTTGCCGATTCCGTCCGCGATTTCCGCATCGCTGAAATCATTTGGCCAAACTAAAAGTGGTTCATTCAGTTTATGTTGATAATTTTAGTAACTTCCAAATGGTAATTGTGCATTAAATTGGTCAAGGTTTAAATATCAAGTGTTGCTCTTATGTAGTTAAAAGAGACAGTTCAACTTCACTCTTGAGACAGTAAAGGCAACAGTCTAGTTACCTTATTAACCTTATGTCAAACTTGTTTGAACTGCTGACTCTTTCTTCCGTCAATGCTATGAATCTAGTATGTATTGTAATATAATAATTTTAACCAGGATGCCTGAGGTGTTTGCTTAAACACAATTGTGATACGGTAGGATTGTGATTGGTACAATGACTATCAAACCTGTTAAGCTCTGTGCTGTTAGCCTCTGGAATAGTGTCCACCCCCCCAAATGAAAATGTTGTAATTTTTTTCACCCATATGGCATTACAAACTCATATGACTTTCATTGTTCTGTTGAACACAAAAAATGTATTGTATTTTCACGCTGTACTTTTCCATAAAACAAAAGCAGAATTTTTTTTAATTAGGTTTTTAAAAGCCTTCTTTTTTGTAAGAAACAGACTGAAATTTAACTCAATTTCAAATGATAAAAATACTCCCCTCTGCAGTATTTAAGTATTGTGTTTGGATGGGAAGAGGAAAATGTTTTTTTAATTTCCTTCTTGATGTGAATTGGCCTTGAAGTGATTTGAGTCCCTGTTTGCCCACCTTCAGGTAACAAAGCTAAAGGACTACAGTGGGTAATAGACATGACCATAGCCTACCCTAATGCAAGACCCATGGACATTCAGACATGGATTTTTGGTTACAGAGATCCAACAGTCACACACGTACACTACAGGTAAGAAATATAAGATAATATTCTATAATTGTATCTGGTGGTAAATGAGGTCTCAAGGTCCAAAGTCTCACTGACACATTGCTGGATTTCAAACCTCAAATATGTTCTAAGTGGCTGTAATTGTGGTGGTTGTGCAACACTTTTGCTTTCATTGTGGACAGCTAAATTATTTGGAAACGTCATGCCTGGTTGGGGCAAAGTGTAACACGATGTTAAATATAATCTGTGTCGAATGCATATGAACACATTGACATTTTGACTGTTCAGTTAAAAAAATGAATAAAGTTCTATAAAGAAATAAATAGTACCATTAGCCTGATAAACTTGAACCAAGATACTCTTTATCTTGGTAACTGTGGGATTAGAAATTTAAGAATCTGTTTAAGATCTGCTGATCCTACGTCTTGCATAACATCACATGAAAAACAAAGGGGAAGTACTTTGTATTTAGATTTTAAGGTAAAGATGCCGACATCAGATGAATGATTCGGTTAAGCAAAGATTTAAGCAAGAGGTTCCTGCCAGTCCTGTTCTTTTTATTGTAAATCAAATGAGTAAGATTACTGAGAATCTCACCCTTTGTCTTTTATGGCTCTTGGATCCCCTGTCCCATTCTTTGAATAATTATGCTTATTGGATTAGGACTGGTAACAATCTAGAGTCCGGGGCGGGTTCCTATAACTGGATACTTAATTTGCATGCTTTGTTTAAGGTCGTCACCCAGGTGCTTTGTCTCCACTTCTAAGCACTGTCTCCTAAATCTATATAAACTACAATGTATAATTTTCTCAGTTAGACTTGATGACCGCAGCTACCAACAGCTCGTGTTCTCAATAAAGAATATCCTGCTGAAGATTCAACCGAGTCTCCTGGTCTTCCCTTCTGAGTTTTCTATATAACCTCCCTGTTATTGGGCACTAACTCATGGAATAAATTAATAATGACTTACTACATTTCCATAACAGGCATGATTACATGCAATAATTTGTCAATCCTAATGAATCTAATCCAATGTTAGGTTCTCAGTGGTTTTCCTGCATAGAGAATTACGTAAAATTTCAGCAAAAATATGCTCGGTCTCATGCTTCGATACCCCTTTTCCACCGGCACAGATCTGTTGCGGGTTCCCGGCCTGTGTCCATTCTCTAAGCATTCGATATTGACGCGCGGTTATATCTGTAGTAGATAATCCGCGGCTCAGACTGGCCCAGTTATGAAAAATTACAAATTAATTGCGGTGGGTCGATGAGAGATAAATCATTAATGTAAGACACTGAACTCTAATTTTACGGTAAAATGCAACGAAAGTGCGTCACTTTTACTTTCGTTTTCAACAACATACAGGTCCTTCTCAAAAAATTAGCATATTGTGATAGTTCATTATTTTCCATAATGTAATGATAAAAATTAAACTTTCATATATTTTAGATTCATTGCACACCAACTGAAATATTTCAGGTCTTTTATTGATGATTTTGGCATATAGCTCATGAAAACCCAAAATTCCTATCTCAAAAAATTAGCATATTTCATCCGACCAATAAAAGAAGTGTTTTTAATACAAAAAAAAGTCAACCTTCAAATAATTATGTTCAGTTATGCACTCAATACTTGGTCGGGAATCCTTTTGCAGAAATGACTGCTTCAATGCGGCGTGGCATGGACGCAATCAGCCTGTGGCACTGCTGAGGTGTTATGGAGGCCCAGGATGCTTCGATAGCGGCCTTAAGCTCATCCAGAGTGTTGGGTCTTGCGTCTCTCAACTTTCTCTTCACAATATCCCACAGATTCTCTATGGGGTTCAGGTCAGGAGAGTTGGCAGGCCAATTGAGCACAGTAACACCGTGGTCAGTAAACCATTTACCAGTGGTTTTGGCACTGTGAGCAGGTGCCAGGTCGTGCTGAAAAATGAAATCTTCATCTCCATAAAGCTTTTCAGCAGATGGAAGCATGAAGTGCTCCAAAATCTCCTGATAGCTAGCTGCATTGACCCTGCCCTTGATAAAACACTGTGGACTAACACCAGCAGCTGACATGGCACCCCAGACCATCACTGACTGTGGGTACTTGACACTGGACTTCAGGCATTTTGGCATTTCCTTCTCCCCAGTCTTCCTCCAGACTCTGGCACCTTGATTTCCGAATGACATGCAAAATTTACTTTCATCCGAAAAAAGTACTTTGGACCACTGAGTAACAGTCCAGTGCTGCTTCTCTGTAGCCCAGGTCAGGCGCTTCTGCAACTGTTTCTGGTTCAAAAGTGGCTTGACCTGGGGAATGCGGCACCTGTAGCCCATTTCCTGCACACGCCTGTGCACGGTGGCTCTGGATGTTTCAACTCCATACTCAGTCCACTGCTTCCGCAGGTCCCCCAAGGTCTGGAATCGGTCCTTCTCCACAATCTTCCTCAGGGTCCGGTCACCTCTTCTTGTTGTGCAGCGTTTTTTGCCACACTTTTTCCTTCTCACAGACTTCCCACTGAGGTGCCTTGATACAGCACTCTGGGAACAGCCTATTTGTTCAGAAATTTCTTTCTGTCTTACCCTCTTGCTTGAAGGTGTCAATGATGGCCTTCTGGACAGCAGTCAGGTCGGCAGTCTTACCCATGATTGCGGTTTTGAGTAATGAAACAGGCTGGGAGTTTTTAAAAGCCTCAGTAATCTTTTGCAGGTGTTTAGAGTTAATTAGTTGATTCAGATGATTAGGTTAATAGCTCGTTTAGAGACCCTTTTCATGATATGCTAATTTTTTGAGATAGGAATTTTGGGTTTTCATTTTGGGTATGCCAAAATCATCAGTATTAAAACAATAAAAGACCTGAAATATTTCAGCAGGTGTGCAATGAATCTAAAATATATGAAAGTTGAATTTTTATCATTACATTATGGAAAATAATTAACTTTATCACAATATGCTAATTTTTTGAGAAGGACCTGTAGTTCAATTCAGGGAAAAGCAATCAAGGAAAACATGCCTAGAGCACCTTCTCGTGGTCATTATATAAAACGGACAGGTAAACCCCTACATGAGATTGCTTTATAACTTAACAGTAGGGATGTGACGGTGAGGATATTTCCCCCACCGGTTAATCGACGTGTGACAACACCGGTAATACCGATATCACCAGCGGGGGCTTTTAAATCACTAATTTAAAGGCAAATGTAAAATGCGCGTGGTTGCACGGGCATGCATAATTGGTGGTCGTGCAGAGCAACACTGTTTTGTTATTGTGCGCTGAATTGGCGCTAATTTGAAAACAAAACTCATTTTTTTACATCGCTTATAAAAAGCTGGTGTAGCATTGAGCACTTCACTTTTAAATTAGTGTCAATTCATCCTTCGCATGGAGTTTGATGCGATCTGAGAAATCAAAATCAACCATATTTTGTCCGACAAAGCAGTCAGGAGAGTTAGTAGATTAACATCGGTGGATTTGAACTTGGCTTTAACTGAGGCAATCTCTCACGTCACGACACATTAGAGCCACAAAACGGTTGGCCTATTTATAGTTTAATTTTCTTTGACTGACCAAATTTGAAAGTTGAGACTTTGTTTTATATTAAATATTACCTGCTCGGTCCTGTCTGTCAGCGCGTTGTCAGTGTCCTTGTAGGCTACGTAAGTTGCACGTATAAAATGAAGTTAACGAACAAACATGATCCATCAGGAAACGCCATAGATCGCTGAATTTCACTGCACTTCATGAAGAGTTTTTCTTTTGTGTGAAGAAGCCGCTCG
This sequence comes from Siphateles boraxobius, assembly GCF_051911475.1. Classification (NCBI taxonomy): domain Eukaryota; kingdom Metazoa; phylum Chordata; class Actinopteri; order Cypriniformes; family Leuciscidae; genus Siphateles; species Siphateles boraxobius. The sequence continues at coordinate 22,298,353 of NW_027509208.1, read as the reverse complement.
CCGGAGATGTGTTAAAAGATAGCGGTGTGCATTCATGATTATTAGGCTACCGGTATAATAATCATCCTGGCTCCGTGTCTGAGTGAGTAATTTAATCTCTTACCTTTGTTCTTTGATTGACATTAGTGACACTTTAAGACCAGCCGCTGCTGACAGACGCCATCTGACACGCGTCCCATTTTCTCACAAATCTCTACGTTAATTTAAGACTTTATTTAAATCATTTAATACTACTCTTATGAGGACACTCGACAAAACGGATATTTTGGCAGAATTTGTGTGTTATGGTTTGTTCAAGCCCAAAAGAGAACTTGATACTGACGCGCGTCTTTTCTGTGGGTCGCGCGCGTGTGTGTGTGTGTGTAGCGCAGTCTCTTTAGTCTTGTCCCGCTTAAAAGCATTCTCATTAATAAGAGCATGATTATACAACGCTAGTCAATGGGTGACAGAAAAAAACGTATACTGCGTAATTGCGTTAAATATTTTAACGCTTTAAAAATTTTTTTGTTTTTTCGTCGTGGTGGGCAAGTGATGAAACCCGTGTTGCGACTGAACGCCGGGTAACACCGGTAACACAGACTACCGTAGCAAGCCTACTTAACAGCTTTAACTAAAAATATACACGTTAACAGAAATTACTCTGATAAGAGTGTTTTCCAACAATGATGTAGTTTGAAGGGAGTAAAGAAATATAATTTAAAAAAGAACTTTTATTTTAAATGTTCATTTAAAAGCAGCCTACTTCCTAGGGGTGGGAATCTCTAGGCACCTCACGATTCGATTCGATTACGATTCAGAGGCCTGCGATTCGATTCTAAAGCGATTATCGATTATCTGAATCTTTTGTGTGTGTGTGTGTGTGTGTGTGTGTGAATATAAATACTTTGCTTTAAAAGTACAAAGTAATGACCCATAAAGAATTAACGTACGATATATTTTATTAACATTGCAAAGAACCAACAGGAAAATAAATGTGTGCCTGAACTAGCAGCATACTTGTAGTAAATTAATAATATAACAACAACAGGTGTTCTGACGATTCATGCTACCCATCAAGATGTGCTACTTACTGGTGCATGTGCAGACTCATTTTTTTTCTGCTTACCACGCCCATAAATCTATGCATCCTTGCTGTGGATACTTGTAGGAAACTTTGACAGGTCAAATATGAATATTTGATGATAATTTTTACTTTTCACACCGTTTTAAAAATAAAAACAGTACATTATACTGTACTCTTAACTTCGAATTTTATTATAATTTTATTTCATATAAAATATCATTTTTACTTGTTATATCAAATGTGATAATTGCTAGTTCATTTAAAATATCAAAATATGCTCCCCATACACTTACCCTGATTAAAATGAAATAAACAATGTTATAATATTGTGAGATTTACACCATTATGGAAACAATAGAGAATGAATCAACATTATCTGTGATCGATTCGCGTTTGGGTAGCATTTTTCGACAAGGCAGCAGAAATCGTCTGAACACCGGTAAAGCCCAGAGCCATAGAGAGAAACAGCTCTGGTACAGCCGACTGTTTTTCCTCCTCTGGGTGGAAACGTGTCATATGGCTTCTCATATTTATCGTGTTGCCGAAATATTTTAGTTTTATTCTACAAAGCTTACAACTAGTGTGGCTCTTGTCCAGCTCCTTTCCCCCTTCAACTTCATAGAAGCCAAAATATTTCCACACGTCAGCTTTTAACGAGGAGGGTGTTTGGATTTCGCGCTCAGCCATCGCGTCTCTGTTATGTGCGCACGCCACAGACAGACGGTCTTGGCACTGCACTTCCGCGCTTCAGAGTTCCGTCTTTTGCGTTCCGTCAATATTACGTCATTATAAATAGGCTACATATCTAAAAAAATATATATATTTTTTTTTTTGAAAATCGATTTTTGACATTTTTGAATCGATTCAGAACCGTCCACGTCCGCATCGCGATGCATCTAAGAATCGATTTTTTCACCCACCCCTACTACTTCCATGTGATATGCTAGTATATCATCATGCTTAACAATGAGAATTTGAATAATTGTAATTTGATGATCAGGTGCAGATATCTAAATCCGAGAATATCATAGGTTTGAGTGGTTGGCGGGCGGATGATTTATTTTTAACAGCGGATTCAGGTGACGTAAGAGCTGATTTGCGTATCTCTAGCGCACAAGCCTCAGCCTCTTAGGGTGGTCCAATGGTATGACACTCTAAGTGGAATTTTTTTTTTTTTACATTTTCAAGTTACTTATCAATCTGGTGTGTTTTGAGTTCCAAATTAAGAGCTCCAATCCTGTTTAGAGTGTAAATTGAACCAAGAAATAAGTTGGTGAATTGACTTGTACTTAACCTTAAAGTGGACTCAACCCTCTTTTTAGTTGTGATATAGTCTAAGGGGCTGTTTACACTAACCGTTTTATACGTTGTTTAACGTTTTTAGTTGAAAACAGTGTAGTTTCAATCCTTGATTCTGATTGGTCAATATGACCACTTCACCCAACGGTTCTATGTATCACTACACAACACCCCTAGCAACCACTCTTAGCAACTTAAACACATGTTTGATCTCATTGATATTGTTCATTAAAGCTAGATTAGAGTATTGAGTATTAGAGTACCTGCATTTACAGTAGACATGGCATTTTCCTTCAGGTCAATCCTATTGTAAAGTTTGAGGATGTTTGGTTCAGGAAATGTGCTACCAGGATGGTTTGTCCATTAAAACACAGGGGTCCAGTACTCAGTCCATACTCATTTATTGAAATAGATCATGAATCAGGCCATAGAGTAGCATGGGAATCAGATGTAGAGTTGTATGTTCAGGAAATGAGTATGAACTTCAACTAATAAATCATTAAACACATAATCCAATCCTAAACAATTCAACATCAAAATAAGAACACTGAAACATAAGAATCATAATCACATTAAACATTTCAGAATTAGACCCAAACAGAATCTTAAGAATTAACATTACAAAAGAAATCAAAAGGGCACAAACTTACATTGTCAGGAACACATCACTCTACAAAGGCTCTCATTAGGAGAGAAAGAAAGGACAGTCTGCTTCCATTGCATATGGCACACACCAACACACCAAACACAGTTATTCATCAATCATTAAGTGCACCTGAGCAGACTTAGCTCCTCCCATGACTGGCTACGTCATGTGATCCATAGGAATTCTCAACACCTATAGTAATCATAAAAATTCAGTTTGAATGTCCACTGCCGTATCTTGTCCTTTTAACAGTTAAGGGGTTTTCCGTGCCCTAGTCATTTGTCAGTTGCGCCTTCCTTCTCCGTGATCACACATTTGAATCCTTTCAGTGTAAAAGTCTTCACTTCTGACTGACTCACTCATAAAGACAGTCTTTGCCGCCTTCTATTGGCAAAATAATGTATGTAACTTCTGTTGCTGTTTACAGTCAGGGACTTTTGTTTTCAGCCGAAGGATTGCTTTTAGTGATTTTGCTTCATGAAAGTTGCATGGATACATATATCTTGGATTTAATATTTGTATTGTGTGGTAACCATTTTATAAAAGCAATAAGGTACTCGAGGCTAGTGCTGTATAGGGCTGGGATGGTTACCGCAATACCGGGGTCACGTGACTCCAACCGCGGGTCTGAGCTCGTCACCATCATCACCACAAAAAAAAAAAAAAAAACCTTGGCCTGCACGTTGTGTCTAATGACATGGATTCATTGATTCTAATGACATGGATTATGTCTAATGATATAGAGGCTTACATGGATTCAAGGTTTTCTAAACAAAACTTATCATCAAAAGATGGAGCAAACCCGATCTTTCACGAGTTGAGAGGGCAATTTTCCATGACACGTAATAACATTATATTCGTATTAGAGATGCGCGGATGGGCTATTATTATTTTATCCGCAACCGCATTACAAAACTCATCATCTGTCCACCATCCACCCGCACCAACGTTTTTTGATCAATTTTCTAAACCGCATCCGCCGCGCTGACTGTTTTAAGGTCTATGAGCAATGCGAAGCGCTGCTGTCGCGAGGCTAGAAAGCTCTTGGCTGTTCTAGAAAGATCCAATGCAGCAAAGATATTTAAAGGCTAAAGTACCTAGTATATTGGCTATGTTGTATCCCCAGAATAGCAGCAGTTCATCAGCAGTGAACTCCGTCTCCGATCGGCGCACAGGGATAAATATATATAAGTAAATAGCCTATAACGCACATCGGCAAACCATCGGTTCGCTGGCTATTTAAAGTGGTTTAGCGCCATACCGCGGGAAAATCTTGCTTTTCAACCGCGGTTAGAATAAATCCATACCACCCCAGCCCTAGTGCTGTATCGTGAATAATACTCAGCTTTGCGTCATGCCTAACAACGCCCTCAGCCGTGACTAATTCACGATACAGCACAGGCTCTCGGACCTTATTGCTTACGTGCTTCGGCCGTTCGTTTAAAGGGTAACTAAACACTAAAACAACTTTTTTTTTTAGTTAATGATCTGTAAGAATGGAGCTTAATAAATGCTGTTCATTGATTCCAGTATTTTTTTCGGTTTAAAGTGTTTTAATTCTACAATATATAGTTTAAAAACGTCTGAGTGCTGCCCTCTTCAGGTTGAACGGTGTCTACTGCAGTTGAATTTTTCTATTGGATGTTTGCGGTGGTACGTGACGTAGCGGTTGCAGGTGACGTAGGCAGGTTCCATACAAAGAGATGCGTCTCAGGTGCACGCCCCCTCTCCGCTGGGCTCTGACCACTTTTCCACCATTTTTCAAATACTGCCAGTGGGTGGAGTCAGGCTCTGACCAGGGGTTTAGTTACCCTTCAACACGACAATGGCATTTCGGATGGCTGAAACTGGTTTCACAGTCCAAGTTTTTGAAAACGGTCTCTGTGTAAATGACAAAAACACGAATCTCTGAAAACTACGACGTCATGCACATACGTATTACGTGTTCAATCTATAGTGGTTCATCGCCCTCATAATTTACTCAGGGTTAAGAGTTAATGACGTTTCATATTGTACATTCCTAAACCCTGGGTAAACATTCTTATTTGCGGTGTCAGTGTCTTTGGATGAACGCAGCACTAGCATTGTGCATCCTCGTATTGCCGACTGTACTATTGAATTTATAGTGAATGGACATTTTGGACTATAAAGTTAAGAATGAAACAGTCTCTTCTTCACTCAAATTGTCGCATTTTCTGTCAGCATTTGACATTTTTCCTTTCAAACGCTGAATTTACAGTTTAAACAATACAAAGTGTTTCCTTGTCTGTCTAAAGCACGCAAATATGTACGCGATTGGTTGTCTGTTGCTAATCTTCTAACATTCTAACGCCACATCGTTTCACACTGTACAAGTTTGGCACAGCAATGCGGGGTTAACACGCCATTTGCGGGCTTGTGAAACTGAGCCGAAAGCGCGGTGCGCGCGCTCTCGGTTCTGGGCAATGGCTGCTCGCTGAAAAGCCGAAACCGGCTGATTTATGTAAGATGTCCCAACCATAAGGGATGGGGAACATTCTTTTGTCATTTTTATGACGCGCGAGCAGCGCTCCAGGGGGAAAAGCTTCCTGTAAGCGTGAGCGCGTGTGCGCGGGCACTAGACTTACAAGTGTATTTGACGCCCCGATCATAATGGATGGGGAGCGTTTTATTAATGCCCTGCGTTTTGTGATAACACTTAAAACGCGCGGGCGGAGCCCGGGGGGAGGTTTGTGTTAGCAAGCGTGAACGCACTCTGGCGGGCACGAGACTTACATCCATAACTGCCTTCTTTTGTGAAACTGACCCGGAGCCGAAAGCGCGGCGCGCGCGCTCTCGGTTGTGGGCAATGGCTGCTCGCTGAAAGCCGAGACCGGCTGATTTATGTGAGATGTCCCAATCATAAGGGATGGGGAACATTCTTGTTTTCACTCTTCCACTCCGGAGCAGCGCTCACTTTTTCCACTCCGGAGCAGCGCTCCGGGCGGAAAAGCTTCCTGTAAGCGTGAGCGCGTGTGCACGGGCACTAGACTTACAAGTGTATTTGACGCCCCGATCATAATGGATGGGGAGCGTTTTATTAATGCCTTGCGTTTTGTGATAACACTTAAACGCGCGGGCGGAGCCCGGGGGGAGGTTTGTGTTAGCAAGCGTGAACGCACTCTGGCGGTCACGAGACTTACATTCATAACCTGCTTTCTTGATCGTGTAACAGAGCGGGCAGATAGTGGGCACAGACTTGTGGACACATTCAACACTCAAGTGGCTTTTCTGCGCTTCATGAGAGTGTGCTCTGCGAGGTTCGGAGTGCTTATGTGTAGGGGTGAACACTGGAGCGTGGGCACTTTCCATTACACTTACAACACCGACGGCATGAGCCGGACCAGACATTAAATACTCTTTTAGATTTTTCTGGGTCGCCGTGAAAACGGCGTTTGTGTGCAGGCGAGAGGGTCAACAGACCGGCTCGTTGGCTGCTAATTGAACCACTGCAGTAGCCTGTTTGAAGGGGACTGACAGGGAATAAACTTAAACACGCATGTCTTTTCGGAGACGATGTGTCTGTTAGTAAGCGTGAGCGCTCGTGAGCGGGCACGTAACTTACATTCTTAATCTGACATTATACTCACTTGAGATTTCTCTGGGTCGCCGTGAGAATGGCGGATGTGTGCAGGCGAGCGGGTTGCATTACCGGCTCGTTGGCTGCCAAATACACCGCTGCAGTAGCCTTATCTAAGGGGACTGACAGTGTGAGACATTTCGACGGCGGCACGCAAGCCCGTCCGGGTCATGCAGAGAGCTCGAGAGGGCTCTGCATGACGCGCGAACGGGGACGCGAGGGCGGGGTAGCTCTCTTGTAACGTAAAGAGAGCTAGCCGCGTGCTCGGTGGTCGAGCAGAACTGGAACAGTGTTTGTACGAGGGCGCGCGCACGAGTAGTGGGCACGGGACCTACATGTAACACAGATGATGCCCGTCCGGGTCATGCAGAGACCTCGAGAGGGCTCTGCATGACGCGCGAACGGGGACACGAGGGCGGGGTAGCTCTCTTGTAACGTAAAGAGAGCTAGCCGCGTGCTCGTACGTGTCCCTCGGCCTCGTCTCAGATGCGACGGCAGTGAGGCTCGTGAGCGGCAGCTGCGCGTCGGTGAGGAGAGGCGGGGGGTGTTGAAGGCTTCGAGTCGAGCCCGCAGGGTCGACAGCGGAAGCGCTTCACAGCCGGAAGTGCGAGGCGTCTTAAAGACACTCGCTGCTCTTTTAGAATAGGTTTTAGAATAGGTTTTAGCAAGGTAAAGGATACGTCGCCGGATAGCATAGCTCGCACGGATGGCTGAAGGTGGCGAAGACGGCCGGCTTCCTCAGCGCTCTCCTAAGCTGGCTGTCCGCTGTTCGACGGCGGCGGTGGCTTCTCTCAGATCCAGCGATGCGAAGAGCTTGCTGAAGAGACGAAAATCAGGGAAGTCAGCCTACAGCCCCTAGTGTTATACGCTAAGCCACGCCCATTCTGGCGGGCTGTGACGCTATGAAGGCGCGGGCGCCCTTCATTGGGCGTGACGTCACGCCGGGCTCACTGGTAGGCTGCAGCAGTTGCCCGCAGGGCAGCCAATGAGCACACGAGATGGCCTGCTCTAGGTCTGCTAGCTGCTGCACTGCGTTGACAAGGAATACAAAATTAAGGATAATTTTTTGGCTTCAGTATCTCGAGAAGATGAATTTTTCCCGTAGCGTAAGCTAAACTTACGCAATACGAGAGAACCTCTCGTAAGAGAACTCAGTATCCACAGAGCAAACCCCATGTGCTTCAAAGTCATTGAAATTCCCCTCTTAACAAATCTCTGAGAGACAGAGGTTTAATTGGTTTGGGGGAGATGCTCCATTTCAAGCAATAATTACAGAGCCTCTAGGGAACGTAACGCAATCCGCAACACATTGTCGTCACAGTTTGTGATTACTTGTATTGTCTTGGAATTTTCTTTTTTCTTTTAATCGGTGCAAGAAGTATTTTTATGAGGTACCTCTGTATACTGTATAACATGACTATTTTTGTTCAATCACAAATAGTTTTAGTACTGTGGGTAGTTCAAATTTTTTACCTGCCCTCTCAACATTTTCACGGGCTTCACCCAAAAAAGCTTCTTTTTTTCTAGCAATAACTTTTTTGTTTTTGTGATGACAACAACACTTTAGAATATAAATGTACAAATAATAATTTGTTTCTTTTGCAATAATTTCTGAAAACAGCTCCAATGTAAGCTATATATGCTATGTGCTATACAGTGCAAAACATTATGATTTGTTTATTTTCAGTTCAGTTCTATGAGACTCTTGCAACAATCCCATCTTACTGGGCTAGATGTTACCTTGGTTACATCATGCCATCCTGAGTTCTAAACTAAAAGAAAGATATGCTATGTCGCCTTTCTTCGCCATTGGCTTTTGGCTTGCTTGGTTGGGGACATTTAATTTTATATTTAACAATATTATTACAACATTGTTCCTGTTATCACTGTAAAGCTGCTTTGAAACAATCTGCATTGTAAAAAGCGCTATATAAATAAAGGTGACTTGACTTGACTAATTTATGGCTACGTACACATTGTAAAATTTTAGGAGTGACAACCTCATCTAAATATGGGACTGAGTCCCCAAAATTAACTTTAGGGTCTTTCGCACCGGAGGAACCTTTTCATAGTTCCTAGAACCAGCACTATAGGAACTATCCGTGATGTTAGTGTATGCTGATTGGCCGAATGCACAGGAAACACCAGCACCCGCCAAAATAAAGGTCCACCAGGGCATCAAAACAAAAATAAAAGTCAACATAAAAGTCAAAACAACGAGCGCGGCTCACGTCACTTCAGAGTTCTTACTGGCGGTGTGAATACAACCAGAAAGCGTTCCTAGGGGAACCATTAGTTGAACCAAAACTGAGGATTGACAGCATGGTAACTATACCAACGTTCTGGCATCTTGCGTGTCTTATATCCTCTATTTTTGACTAATGTAATATTACAGCGACCAAAGGTATGTTGTTCTACAATTTTAGCTAAACCACCGTCAACAGCAGCATTGTGTTTTGTTTGTTTGTAAGGCTGCTTCACAGAGTCTTGAACTGTTGCCATGTCCACTGATTAAAAGCATTTTTGGTGGTCTTGTGTAAGCTTGGCTCAAAGAGATTCAGTTTATGATGTTATTAAAGTGGGTAGGTGTGGGTTGTGATTTTTGTTTTGTTTTTTAATTTGGGGCAATTGGATTTGTTTCTGTTTATAATGGGCTTGTTCTTGTTTTGCTGTTCTATACTAAACCATAATGAGTCAAGACTCGTACCTCTTTCATTATGAAAGCTAGTAGGACACATCAGTAATGGTGCCAAACTGGTCTTTCTGGAGCTATATGTTCTTCTAGTGGGGAAAACGTGTGGTCTGATGCACTGATCTGACGAACGGATGGTTCTGGGTATCTGGTGCCTTCTGTTTCCAGTGTTCTTATGTTATTGCCAGTCATTTTCTGGAATTTGTCCCCAAGGATCTTGTTACTCCACACCTATTGATTTGTGTGTGGTAGATGGAAAGAGAGCAAAGATAAACAAGTCACAAGAAAGATAAGCTATAGATGTATAGATGGATGTACAGTATATGTATGAGTGATGTATGAAGGATATGTTAAACAGCTTTGTGTGTTTCTACAATATTTTTGGTGGTACCAGAGATTCAGAAAGCAATAATTAGAACAAATACAATGTGTTGTCCTATATAAGTACATGGAGACCTATTTGTATTGTCGTCTTCAGTAACATAGTAGTGGAGACCAGCAACACTACATTTCCATACATAGTTTAATAGAAGTTGAATTGCACTGATTTTCGATCATTTAAAACATTAAATTTGTGTAGTTTATTCATCAGCTGATCACTGTACATTTTAGTAAACATTACTTTTTTAAATAGGCTAAATCTTTTTTTAAGATTTTCTTTTTAAACTTTGTTCTTCAATGATTCCTGAAAAAAAGATAATGGTTTCCCAACCTCTCGTCATTTACTTATTCTCATGATAATCTATATTTATGACTTTCTTTAGATGAGCACAAGCAATAGATTTGTGTGAGAAAATGTGCTGATATTTTAATTTTTTTAAACTATAAACCGTCAGTTCTGGGCTACGGAAGCCCTGAACCGCAAGGTGAGAAAAAAAAAAGAAGAAAACTTATTATGTCTCATTATTTCGACATATCTCGTCATTTCGACATAACTCGTTATTACGACATAATAAGGGGACATTCTAATATGCATTAAGCTACATTTAGCGTTCTTATAATGGGTTTCTATGGGAGGAAAATGCTTAACGTCAAATTAAACGCTTTGGGTTCATATTCTGGAATTATCTGATTTTTTGTAGTATACTTTATTATGTATTTTAGTATCATATTGATTAATAAATCACGCACAATTATCCTTGAACTTGTTAAATGTTGCAGATATGTTTTAGGCTACTATCCACAAACAAATTGCTTTCAATTATTTGTGCAAAATTCTGAATTCAACGAATGTGCAGCAATTTGTACAAATAAAGACAATTTTGTGTATAAGACATTTTTGTTTTATTTTGTATTAGTGATTATAATTTGCGCATCCATTTATTGACGTCTGAGTCGATCTCATTTGAGTGTAGGCTATTTGGCAATTTGCTTAACGTGTAATTAAATGCGTTGAGTTTATATTCTGAGCTTATCAGATTTTGTTGTACATAGTATACTTTATTAGTGTGATTATTTACTTTGTTTGCTCTGTTAGTAAATTACACTGTCCGTTATGTTAAAGGTTGTATCAGCGATTGTGGGTGACGTCACTTCTGTTTGTGTTTGAAGTGAGATCACAAACAAACCAAGTTAGCTCGCCACTCCCTCCCGGCATACAGCTAGTTTTGCTGGTGCTTCACTGGAAGCAGCAGTGTAATAAAACGTTCCAGAATCAGTCATATAGCTACAGATCTAACGATACAGGGAAAACTCATGGTAACAACAGCTATCTGGAATAATATTATAACATTATTATTATTCGGCTAACGTTAGTCCTGAACGTAGGCTAGTGTTATTGCTAATAGTACAATGTTATGGCTACACATATAACAAACGCAACTCACACACTAAATCCCTACAATCTGATATTCGCTAGAGCTATCCAAGTTTAGTCGAGCTTCACTCATATTTTTTAAAGAAATATATTTTCACACACAGTTCACATACAAAAAAGTCAGCGCACTAGAAACTACTCACCTGTCCAGAAGAAACAGTGCAACCTCGGCGTCCGATTAAAAATTTTTCAGGTCTTTGAGTTCTCTCCACCGTTCAAAAGCCTTCCCGATTATTATTAATTTCTTTAACGAAAAACGACGGTATTCTCTCGCCCTAATCCTCCTTCTCTTCTTGGAGATTGCATCTTCCATGTTAAATGTTTCTGGTCCGTTGATAGCATTGGGTTGATAGACGCTGGCTTATTCTTCAGCTCCGACTTCGCGTGCAAAACAAACAAAACCCGCCCCTGTCGGTGATTGGTAAGAACACTGTTTATTTTGATTTTGAGTGGTGGTTGTACCCATTTGTTTTTGTGTGCAGATCTCAGAGCCTAGGCTGCCTACAGAGACGCGTTTTTTTGACTGCCTTTTAATGGGGCGGGCAGCTAGCGGATCTTTAGGAAAGATTAGATGAATGTGATCATTTTTGTTTGGGCCTGAAATCGCTGATAAAACCTTTAAGGTTTGTATCTGAAATGATTAATTTGAATTAAATGCTTGTTGTTCTTGACAGCTACTGGAATTAGTAAAACAGAGACAACTACTGTGTGTGTTTGTGGATGTAATGTATGACTGGGCAGTCTTACCATTCAGTGTCGTTTTAAATAATATCCTGTAAGATTTGACTTTTGTCATTTTCCTACATTTGTACTAATTTCAAAAATCTTTCTTATCACATAATAAAAATAATTTTTACTCACTTTAATGTCCTTTTGATACGCAACCAAAAGAATGGTGTTAATCGTTAAGGAAACTGTAAAAAAACAGTTGTGATTTACAGCGTCTCAGTAGTGATATGGTATCATAGCCTAATGTAGATCTCGTCTGAATTTAATTATTTACTGACGCAGTAATTAGGGGAAGTTGACCATTTCTGAAATGGAAAGAAAGCAGAAGCTTGTCAGTTTTGTAATTGTGTGCAATTCAGTCACATCCTCTCTGTAGCGTTTGTTTTTGTAAGAGGTGTGTACATTTCGTGCAGGTTTGCAGTCAGTGGTGTGTTTTTACATCTCAGCTGTCTGTTTCAGCAGAAAACTGCTGTCATTAGTTGAAGCGTTTCATCAGCACAAACGCTGAACCTGTCACGCTGCTCGCGGCTCAGAAGCGTAAAGAGCTGAGCTCTCCACTTCACCATGCTAACGCTGGGAGATCTGAAGACTGAGATGGAGATCATTTGTGCTCCATGCTCATCGGGGGTTTTCCGGTGCCTGTTAGATTTTCTCCCTTAAGATGTCTTCATTACCTCCCTAAATTCGTTCAAAATTTGTATAATTCCTTTTATATTATTCTCATTTAGTCAGTCTCTCTCTCTCTCTCTCTCTCTCTCTCTCTCTCTCTCTCTCTCTCTCTCTCTCTCTCTCTCTCTCTCTCTCTCTCTCTCTCTCTCTCTCTCTCTGTGTGTGTGCGCACTCAACCTGCTAACTTCACTCTCAGCACATCAAATTTTGCCTTTTTTTAAAAGAGATTGAACGAGAAAAGTTTGGGTCAGGAGGGCAAAATTGAAAATCACAAAGAACTAATTTATTATTATGCAAAGTATGTATCCAAATGTACAGATGAGCTGTGAGACTACAAATTTCATAGTTAAAATACAGGTCCTTCTCAAAAAATTAGCATATTGTGATAAAGTTCATTATTTTCCATAATGTAATGATGAAAATTAAACTTTCATATATTGTAGATTCATTGCACACCAACTGAAATATTTCAGGTCTTTTATTGTTTTAATACTGATGATTTTGGCATACAGCTCATGAAAACCCAAAATTCCTGTCTCAAAAAATTAGCATATCATGAAAGGGGTCTCTAAACGAGCTATTAACCTAATCATCTGAATCAACCAATTAACTCTAAACACCTGCAAAAGATTCCTGAGGCTTTTAAAAACTCCCAGCCTGTTTCATTACTCAAAACCGCAATCATGGGTAAGACTGGCGACCTGACTGCTGTCCAGAAGGCCATCATTGACACCCCCAAGCAAGAGGGTAAGACACAGAAAGAAATTTCTGAACAAATAGGCTGTTCCCAGAGTGCTGTATCAAGGCACCTCAGTGGGAAGTCTGTGGGAAGGAAAAAGTGTGGCAAAAAACGCTGCACAACGAGAAGAGGTGACCGGACCCTGAGGAAGATTGTGGAGAAGGACCGATTCCAGACCTTGGGGGACCTGTGGAAGCAGTGGACTGAGTCTGGAGTTGAAACATCCAGAGCCACTGTGCACAGGCGTGTGCAGGAAATGGGCTACAGGTGCCGCATGCCCCAGGTCAAGCCACTTTTGAACCAGAAACAGCGGCAGAAGCGCCTGACCTGGGCTACAGAGAAGCAGCACTGGACTGTTGCTCAGTTTTGCATGTCATTCGGAAATCAAGGTGCCAGAGTCTGGAGGAAGACTGGGGAGAAGGAAATGCCAAAATGCCTGAAGTCCAGTGTCAAGTACCCACAGTCAGTGATGGTCTGGGGTGCCATGTCAGCTGCTGGTGTTGGTCCACTGTGTTTTATCAAGGGCAGGGTCAATGCAGCTAGCTATCAGGAGATTTTGGAGCACTTCATGCTTCCATCTGCTGAAAAGCTTTATGGAGATGAAGATTTCATTTTTCAGCACGACCTGGCACCTGCTCACAGTGCCAAAACCACTGGTAAATGGTTTACTGACCATGGTATTACTGTGCTCAATTGGCCTGCCAACTCTCCTGACCTGAACCCCATAGAGAATCTGTGGGATATTGTGAAGAGAAAGTTGAGAGACGCAAGACCCAACACTCTGGATGAGCTTAAGGCCGCTATCGAAGCATCCTGGGCCTCCATAACACCTCAGCAGTGCCACAGGCTGATTGCCTCCATGCCACGCCGCATTGAAGCAGTCATTTCTGCAAAAGGATTCCCGACCAAGTATTGACTATTGAGTGCATAACTGAACATAATTATTTGAAGGTTGACTTTTTTTTTGTATTAAAAAAACTTATTTTATTGGTCGGATGAAATATGCTAATTTTTTGAGACAGGAATTTTGGGTTTTCATGAGCTGTATGCCAAAATCATCAGTATTAAAACAATAAAAGACCTGAAATATTTCAGTTGGTGTGCAATGAATCTAAAATATATGAAAGTTTAATTTTTATCATTACATTATGGAAAATAATGAACTTTATCACAATATGCTAATTTTTTGAGAAGGACCTGTATATTCAAAACTGTGTATGAGGTCAAGTAAACTTGCCACACAGAATCCATGGAGTTGTGGACAATAGGTTTTAATACCTTATTATTTTGATTCAGCATTAAGAAGTACATGTACTTTGAGAGAGACATTTTTTTAAACATTTTTCACTGAAATAATTATTCGTTTTCCGTGACTATCTAAACAAATGTCAAGCATCTTGTAATAAAACCTTGCATAAAAATATGTAGTCACTTAATGATAATAATAATCATAATAATATTTAATTTTTGTAAATAAATTTAGTATTATACAATCTAAAATAACAATATTAGTATTTGTTAATATTAAATTAATTAAATTATTATTATTATGTGTAAAATGTTAGTTTATTTTTAATTAATATAGTATAATGAAGTCTATATTATAATTGATTAATAATAGCAAATCCATTGTAATACAATCTCAAACAACAATATTAATATTTGTAATTAGACATGTGCCGGTATTCGGTAATGCGATAAATCGCGGTAATGAATATGCACGATATTGTTATCGCGGGGACTTCGAAATACCGTGAAAAATAATAGATCCGAATTTAGATTTTTAGAACGCGCATCAGCTTATTTTCCATCAACCGCTTAAAAAAACAATGCGTATATGCTGCGCAAAACACGTGCGCACTTTGATGTAAACAATCCCCACATCACATGTATAAGCACTGTGTGAATGCAGTGTGCACTCTAGTCTAATGTAAACAATCCTCACATGGAAAAGAAGCACGGCGGAAGGAGGAACGCTGCCGACTATTTATCCCCCGCATGGCTGCCAACTCTCACGCATTCAGCAGCTTGAGACTCACGCAATTGACACTTTCACACGGTCTCGCGCCACACATCCATTTTCTCACGCAGAGAAAAATCGCGGAGCAAAGAGGACACTGACACCGACAGACTAGACAGAGCAGGTTACTTTTGATATGAAAAAAAAATCAGCTCTCAGGTTTTATAACGAAATTCAGACAATAAATACTGTTTTGGTGCTTGTAAATGACGTGACAGATCGCGCGCCTCAGATCAAGTAAACCGATCATCTGTTACTTTTTATTAAAGATACAGTACAACCCACCGAAAGGTACGTACTTTCGATCAATCAGTGTTTTTCAACCACGGAAAGAGGTCAATAACACTGCAGGAGAACAATTATGTCACAGAACGTTACATTTACCTCAGGAAAGCCATTTAATGTTAGTTGACTATAAGAAAATAGCTATAGAGAGGAGTATTTTGCTAAATATGTGCACTATATTACATATTTTAATATATGTTTACTTGTCATTATATAATTGTTATTATAATGAAAATTACGGCATATTACATTTTTATATTTATATTATTATTATATTTATATTGTATGCATTATATTTAATTTCTCTCTGTATGTTTACAGCATTATGTGAGATATATTTTTTCTTGAGAAAAAATTAAATGCAGGCTATCTACTGTAGCCTACCTAATATTTATCCAAATGAGTCAATATTGAATCAAGATTGAAATTAAATCCAAGAATTTAATTGAAATCATGAAAATTGTGTTAAGCAATAATACAAACAGTAGCCTCAGTAACGGTACCATGTAAACATTATAACATGTTGTCACTAAAAAATAAAATTAATGTTTTGACAATCACAATTACACATTGTGATGCAAGTTTTTTTTAGATACCCCCAATCCATCTGTTTCTCTTGTGCAATTAAAATATCGTGATAATACCGTATACCGTGATAAAAGCTCAATCAATTAATCGCAGCATGAAAATTTGATACCGGCACATGCCTATTTGTAATGCAGTCTAAATAATTTATTATTATTATTATTATTAATCAAAAAATATTTTAATAATAATAGTTGCAAATTAATGTATTACAATACAATCTAAAACAACTATTAATATTTGTATTATTAGTTTTAAATTTAATTAATATTTTATAATTTAATTTGATTTAGCCTATATTATTATTATTATTATTATTATTAATTATACAAATTAATGTAATTATTACATATATATTGTTTTATGTTGGGTTAGATGGGATGGCTGAGAATGCTGTGTTGACCAGTTGTCAGCATGGACCTGAATGTCAGTTTTATTTTTGAATGTTTTTCAGTCCTGTATAATGAATTCTTAATTTTTTTTTTTTTAGGACATACCCTATAAAGGACGTCCCGCTAGAGTCAGAAGCACTGGCAGACTGGCTATATCAGCGATTTGTGGAAAAGGAGGAACTTCTGGCTCACTTCTACAAGACAGGTAGTTTGATAAAGATCAAATTTAGTTTCCCCAGATCTAGATGTATATATCCATCCTTCATCTAAAACCCATCTCTTCCTTTCTTTCGTCTCGCAGGAGCTTTCCCTCCACCAGACGGCCAAAAAGAGATGCTCTCCCGAAATATGACCCTCGACAACTCCTGGCTGTTTTTAGTCCAAACGTTTGCCTTCGCCTCAGGCTACATGTGGTACAGCATTCTACATCACATCTACTGCTGGTTCTTCTGACCGCTCTGAGGAGAGCGAAGCGCACAGGTCGGGAGGAGACAAAGAGCCCCGAATGCCATTCTCCTCTGCCGGATGGTTGAATGTACCCCGCAGGGCGACTCCAGTTGCTGTATCCGATCGCGGTCCCCATCCTTACTTTGGACAGTCACATCCACCCAGTCCCAGCCGCCCATGCGTTTATCCTTTAGAGTTGCGTAGAACCAGTTCAACATGTTTACACATGTGCGCTCACACGCAGAGAGAAAATTATGCACATCTAAATGTTTACTCATGCACATGTGGACACGCCTCTGTGTTTTTTTTTAGTTTTTTTTTTAGTTTTTTTTACATACAATCAAAATTAGGCTCAGGAATAAGCCAGAGATAGATCTGTCACGTCCTCTCATTTCCTGCCATGTGAGCTCCACCCCCTTTTAATCATTTCGAACAGGATGACTGAATTAGTTTTCAGAGACTGCTGTCCTCTTTGGAAGAGCCTCCTCTGGCCTTCATTGCACTATGAATCCTCGTCGTGACCGCCCCCTCCCTTTCCGTGCCCCACCCCAACGGATTTCTTCTTCGTGGCTGTTTCGTCTCATGTTGACTGGATGCCGTTTTTCTATGTGTATTGTCAGTATTGAGAGACGGTGGAACGATTGTGATGTTTACACTGACAAAAGGGGGATTCGGTCTCGGAAACATGTCGAAGGCGAACCCGGTTCTTGTTTTAGAACCTATAAAAAAAGGAGACTGCATCCTCTAGGGGACTTTTACACAATCAACGCCATACAGACACATCAAAGCGCACCACATGACTGCCACACGACCGATTCGATAGGACGAATACCCCCTCCCCTCCAAAGTTTTACAAATACTAAGCCATATGCTTATCTTAGGGTCAAACGGGGCCGGACATTCTACTGACTGAACTGTTGTGTTTGTTCATTTGTCCTGAAAAAAAAAAAAAGATTTTAATTTGTTGATTTTTGAGTCAATTGGTCTCATTTCTGTAAATGTGACAGCATAACCTGCCTGTGTGATTGTGTGTGACTGCCTGTTTATTTTATTTTTTTTATTTTTTTTTAGATGCACATAATGCCTGGTAGCTTCATGTTATATCAGAGTGTTGGCAAATATGTTTAATAGTTGAGATTTGACTTCCTTTTTCCCCTCATTCTGTGGTTCATCTTGTACAGAAAGGAGTCGAAACGAGTTGTAACGGCCCGAGTCGCTTTCTGCGTTTTTACTTCTGAAATATCATGAATGTTGGAGGAAAAGGCAGTTAAAGGAGCTTCTGTCCCAGCAGGTGCTTTAAATTTGCTCTCAGTATCTGAGCGTCACCTCGTCTGCCATCCGTTGTCTTCTGCGGCGATCGTGTGGACGCATTCTGTTCATCAAAAAGAAACCGTCTTAAAACTGCTGCCACACAGAAGGGATCAGAGGCGTAGATTCAGTTTTGTGCCGAGGCACAATTTTTCGTGTGTGTCAGGCGATGGGGAGGAATGCCATGCTTGAGTCCGTCTACGTGTCAGTGGAATATGGGTGAGGTCCAGCAATAATGTACTCAAAAATAAATGCCCATGTTGTGGCGTTCTAAAGAAAACGATGCTTAGATGTACAAATTAGACAATTGTAGATGAAAACATTGCACCGTAACTGTCAACCCTTAACCCGAAGCCATGTCGTCTGTGAAAGTGAACTTTGTTTCTATAGCTTGCCAGATTGAAATGTGTATGAAGCCTGAAGACTAAAGCCAAGTTAGATGCGGACAGCATTCAGAGCAGGCTTACGTCACCGTGAACTTCACCGCGAGGATCCCACACACTGTGGTTTCTCGTTTCGTCAGATGGAGACGTAACATTGTATGGTTTTATGTTTAAAAAGAAAAGTGTGATATATCTATATATATATATTAGCGATTAACCAAACTACAATAGAATGGTCCATAATTTTCATTTTGTACTCCTGTTTTTCTCTTCCTAGCTACCCAGCCATTTTACAACACACATTAATTGTGCTGGAATAAAATTCATGCGCAGCAGTGAAACAAGGGCTCTTCTCTGAGTGTTATTGATCTGAAGCATTCAGCAGAGTCGCATCTTTCAATCTCTCCTGACCAGTCAATGTCAATCTTCAGAATAACATGCACTATAAAACATGGATCATTAATTGGATCAAATTAGGGCTTATAACAGATGTTGCCTGTGTGTTTTGCACAAATATTCACACTGATTAAAAATACAACCTATAATATTCAACAGGCGGTTTTCGGTCCATTTTATTTCGCTTTGCAAATTCGCTTCCACAAATTCAGTGGTTCAAATTCGACAGTAAATTCAACGTTGACATCCAGGAACGGCAGGAAAAGCAGTAGATTACCGAGCATAATCTCCATCTGCTGTTAGTCGACCTCACCAGCAGGGGGTGCAAGTGGGTTTAATTAATTTAATTTAATTAAACTGGGAAGAGTCATAGCACTTTCATATTGTTGTCCTATATATTGTTAGTTTTACTGGAAGTAGCTTTGGATAAAAGCGTCTGCTAAATGACTAAATGTAAAATTGGCTTGACAGCACATTTAGGGACCGTCTCTAAAGTAACATTGGTAGTCCTATAGGCCTAAACGTTTCTAACTTCAATTGCAAACTTCAATTTATTTGAATAAATTGCGCATTATGCCTGATACCTACATGAACACATTACAGTTGGTTTTATGACTGTAAGTCGTTCTCTTCAAATGCTATTGAAGTTAGAAACGAGTATACCAATGTCGTATGTAACTTTAGAGATGTGCGAATGTCCAATGTCAAGCCAACTTTATGCCAGTATAACTGAGAAACGCTGAACATTAAACTTTGCGTGTTAAGTTCATATTCTGAGTACTTCTGCTTGCCTGCGAGGTTGGTCTTTTTTATCACTGTATTAGTCCATTAAGCTACGTGAAGCGTTTTATATGTCCAGCAGGGGAATCCTGAAGTATTGAGGGAAACCCTAGTACTGCATGCAGCACAATCGCCGCAATATAAGGTTAACATTATAATCTCGTTCACGGTAGAGAAAGATGCATGTAGGCTACACAGGAAAAGTAATGGTAAAGACACTGAATTTCACATAAAACAGATGTCATAATAATCACAGATACACTTACATAGTTGTAAATGGATTTTTATGAATGAATGGCTTGCTCTAACTGTTGCTCGGTCTTCGTCAACAAGACGCGCTTGCATCCCCTGCTGGTGAGGTCGACTAACAGCAGATGGAGATTATGCTCGGTAATCTACTGCTTTTCCTGCAGTTCCTGGACGTCAACGTTGAATTTACTGTCGAATTTGCAAAGCGAAATAAAATGGACCTGTTGAATATTATAGGTTGTATTTTTAATCAGTTTGAATATTTTGGAAGTGAAATATGAAAGGTGAATATGGATTATTGAAATTTTACCAATGAAAATGTGTTTGAAATGTTTTGAATTTAAATATTCACAGCTTAAATATTCAACCATGCTAAATTTCAGCCCATAAAAATGCAAGCCCTAAAGATAGAATGCATTAAAATACAAGCAGGGTTAATACAATGCATATTTTTTTCAAGTAGTACAATTCAACATGCTTTTTGTTTCAAAAACATTTGCCATTATTTTACTTCCATAAACAAGGTTGTAAAAACCTTGTTTAAAAAAAATAACCTAAAATAAAATTATTTTATATATATATATATATATATATATATATATATATATATATATATATATATATATATATATATATATATATATATATATATATATATACACACACACACACACACACCACATTTTAATTTTACGTCCCGAGGTAGAAAAACATTATTTTAGTTGTACAGTTATGATCAAAAAATGTCCCCTATTCATTGAAAGCACCAGTTGCTTTGGTTACTTAAATGTTCACAATCATATCTAATTATTATGACTTTCTTTGGTAAATTTTTTTGAAAACTTATGAGAGGTTGACTGAAGCAAGCAGTAGTCTTGAACATGCAGTAATATAAAACTTACTGAAAACTTGAAATCTCACAAAGGTATTAACAATAATGAATGAAAGACTAATGGTGAGAGGTGTCCCATTTCTAAAAGGGTAAAGTCAATTGTGTCCTTTCATCCCTGTTGGAAGTGGTTTTCTTGAAATAAATGGTTGTTTACACTAGTGCTGTACAGATGCATTTGGAAGTGTCCACCAAAACTAACCTGACTTAACTACTACCGGTATTTTATGTGTGCCAATAAGTTAGATCTGTCTCTTCATGTGCTATACCTTTAATTCTGGGATGATTCTATGGATGCCTGGTTAAATAGCTTTTAACATATGCTCAACATATAACACATGAAATTAATAAGGAAATGATAGTTAGCCTAATATAGTAACGGATCAAGTGTGAAGTGTCGTGTTATAGAGCCAAAAGGGAGTTTCCGGATGACATGTTCATGTCCTTTCACTGATGTGGCAATTACATTTGAAGAGCACAGGTGCACATAAACACTCACCTGACCTGAGACTCATGATTGATAATAGCTTTAATAATGGATCTATTCAAATGAACTGAAGTTGTCTTCTCCCCGTCTCGCTGTCTATAAACTCATTCAGTGATTGAACGTTTGGGCTGAAACGGGGCTTTATGTGAACTTTGGTCCTGCCACACCCACCGAGCAGCGCGATGAACACACACACTGCTGCCACCGGGCGGAGGAACGGTCCGTGTGCAGCGAGTCCAGTCAGTGGCGGGCGCAGAGGTCAGCTCCTCAGAAGTAAAGTTAGCCTATTCTTTTTCTTTTTCAAATCATGTACACACATGTTTGAATAAGAAATAAAAATCATACGCGTCAAAAGATAGGGGGAGAGCGGGACCCCAATTAACCTAACGCGGGGAACCTAATAGGCTATTTGAACTAAGTTTTATGTCTGTGTTTTCCTGTGTGTTCGTTGTCAAACTCAAACAATATTTGTTTTTAATTGTTAAAAAATGCCATTTTTTATATGAAAAAGTTTAGTAATTGTATTCTATTTGGAAAATATTTTAGTCTGTCTTGTATATATTTTTTTATTAGATCAGATAGCATTTTAAGCTGGCATAGGCTACACTCCAAATGTCCAAATAATAAAGAAGTTGGAAGAAATGCTAACCATGTTTTTTGAAGTCAAAAAAAAAAATCATGCTTTTCTAAAAAGTAATGGAGGGACAAAAACATGGTCAAAAAAGGTTCATTTTTATTGGATGAAGTCGAAATTCTGGCTTAAAGCCAGAACCAAGAACTATAAAGATAATAATAGCGTCCACACCAGGGACAATATCGTTGTTTATTCTAAGCACGTGCCTGTCTGTCACTTTAAAGGGGCATTCAGCAACTATTTCAACTTAATAAAACCGTTTAGAAATCATTTGAGAATGGTGACTTTCCCCGCTCCACCCAGCGTTCCCAGGCAGAAAAACAACCTTGCAACATGGGGACTAACGTCCTGGTGTTGTGCCGAATTTCGACCCCCTGCCAAATTATTACCCCCCTCGTTGAAGTCAGTACCTGATTGCCTAATCCTAACCCCTCCCCCACAACTAATCCTAAACCTACCAATGCTAGGGGGGTAGTAATTTGGTGGGGGTCAAAATTCGGCACAACACCGGTAAATTGGAAATAGGAAGTCTCCTGAGAAGCGAGAACGAGCGAGAAACACAAACTGCTTTACGGCAATTCGACATAAATGCTGCGTCCCAATTCGCATACTATCCGTCCTAAATAGTATTCGAAATTAGAATTAGTACGTCCCAAATCGTAGTATGTTGAAATGAGTGTTCTAAAGATACCTGGATGGTCTACTTTTTCCGGTCAGAATCCGAAGTGCAGATAGATGCACACTCTAACGGCTGATATTGCCCACAAACCATCGTGCGTTGGAGGAGGATTCGATTAGAACTACAAACACGAGTGAAAAGAGTTAAACTACAGACATGGACAACGCGCAAGTCCGACGGTTATGTAGAGAGGTTTAGATAAAGAGGTTTGAGTGATTAATTATCAGTATATAACATGACAAAAAATTATTTATTCAATGTTGTCTGCATTATATTGCATCTACAGCAGCATTGTGAACTTTTGTGAAGATACGTTTAGCCATTAACTTTTAAATGCATAATTTCATTCAAATTGCAAATACATGAGGAGAGTCTCCGCATTAATGACCCACGGCTGCAGACCAAGGTGCCACAACATTTCTCTCCGAAACGGTAGGAAATAAAATTAGATTGAATGGAGGATTTTAACTGTGACAAGATGATTGACGGGGCAGTTTACGGTGGCTGGACGCACGCGACAGATCTGTCTGTTAAAGATGACGAAGTAGTATGTCCCGAAGCTTGCCTACTCTTTTGAGTGTTCCAAAGACACCCGGATGGTCTACTATTTCCGGTCAGAATCCGAAGTGCAGATCAATGCATACTCTAACGGCTAATACTGCCCACAACCCATCGCGCGTTGGACGAGGATTCAGTTAGAACTACAAACACGAATGAAAAGAGTTAAACAGAGCTGTCCCTTAAAGATGACGAAGTAGTATGTCCCAAAGCTTGCCTACTCTTTTGCTGCACACTCAAAAGTATGTACTTTTTCTTCACAAAAAGAGTACATACTTTTAGGGCGTAGTATAAGTAGGCGAATTGGGACGCAGCAAATGTGTCTGATGTATTACCAAAGCCTGTCTACGGAAAGCTTGGCCACTCCCTATTAAGTCCTATTGTACCGAATTTTGGTTGTAGTTCCACCAGAGTTCCGCTGGGGGGCGATCGTCCGAGTGCAAAATGAATGGGAGTCTATGGGGCTAGACGGCTAAATTTGTCTCTTTCCCCGATTGCCGTTGAGAAATCTCAGATTCGAATGTTTTGCAAGTTCAACATGGGTTATAGGTTCGAAAGTTGAATGAACGAGTACTTATGTCCTTTTGATTTCTTACAGGTTGAGTTGTTTTTGCCCATTATATACTAGCATTCTGCTAATGGACGCTGATTGGTCAGTGAAGGACTGACTACGATCAGACATACCGCCTGATGGCATCCGAAGCAGGACCAGAATGTTAAGGCGGACTTAACTCTTCTAGCACGTGTATTTACCTGTGTCAGCTGTGTTGTGGATGCCTCGAGAGAAAAGAAAGTGCAGATCGCGAAAGCACCAAAGTGACTGAGTAGCATCTGCCTGCAGACACGGAGGCTGCATTTTCAGGACCCCACTTCTAGGACCGCATTTCTAGGACCCTAGGTTTTTAGTGACAACGCCACCAGATAATATTGAAGTGACTTAAGGATTGCCGTAAAGCAGTTCTCTGGTCGTACGATGTGTATGACGTCATTGACATTTTAAAAGACCCTCATATGGAACCAGAGTGGAACCGCAACCAGTTCAGAACCCGGAAGTTTACTGCGAGTGAAAGTTCTCCCCATATTAGATATTCTCTGGTATTACCCACCTCCGTAGATAGCTCCACACGATAAAGTTGGCCGGCTCCGATAATAACAAATGCACATGAGCAGCGGTAGAAAGGGGGAGGTCATCATTGTTAAAGGGTTAGTTCACCCAAAAATGAAAATTAAGTCATTAATTACTCACCCCCATGCTGTACCAACCCCGTAAGACCTTCGTTCATCTTCGGAACACAAATGAAGATATTTTTGATTAAATCTGAGAGGTGGATCACTGCTACATAGGCTGCCAGAGGGAATGAAACTTGACGGCCCAGAAAGTCATTAAAGAACATGTTTAAATATTCCATGTGGCTACAGTGGCTCAACTATAAGTTTATCAAGCGACGAGACTACTTTTTTTCCGAAAAAAAAACATAAATAACGACTTTATTCGACTATTCCTTTTCTTCCTTGTGGGCCTGAGACGAGAGTTCAAGAGATTTCCACGACGCATGCGCGAGAACTATAGAACTATATAGAATAGTCGAATAAAGTCGTTATTTATGGGGTTGTTTTCGGGAAAAAAGTATTCTCGTCGCTTGATAAACTTATAGTTGAGCCACTGTAGGCACATGGAATATTTAAACATGTTCTTTAATGACTTTCTGGGCCGTCAAGTTTCATTCCCTCTGGCAGCCTATGTAGCAGTGATCCACCTCTCAGATTTAATCAAAAATATCTTCATTTGTGTTCCGAAGATGAACGAAGGTCTTACGGGGTTGGTACAGCATGGGGGTGAGTAATTAATGACTTAATTTTCATTTTTGGGTGAACTAACCCTTTAACACAAAAACCTAAAATTCTCGGGACAGCAGCATATGCTGACATATGTGCACATATGTGTCCAAATTTTAATCTTAACCATTCGATTTAATCAGTAACGATCTTAAAACAGGGATTTACTTGTAAAACGCCGAACTTACCCTTTAAATGCTTGAGCTCCTTACAGCAGGATGGATTCTGATTGGGTGTCAATGTTTTTCATCAGCTGGATAAAGTCGTTCTGAAAGTGACGTTATATCTTTTCTCTGTGCCATTGTAGTTATAGCTGTGGCGTGAACTCTGCTATTTTTTAATATTGAGAACGTTTTTTTTTAAAACTACATGATCTTTATCGTTATCTTAATAGTTAGGCTAATAGTCCTGGTGTGAACTGGGCCTTAGCCATGATTAGGACAAAAAGTCGACATTGACATATTAAATTGAATTTGAGTCGAAATTAAATTTGTCAGTTATGACAAAAAGCCGAAATTCTGTCATTAAATTTAAAGAGAGTCATAATTTTAACTTTATCATCTCATAATTATGAATTTGCCATAATAAAATGTTTACTTTTAATGTCAATTTAATTTTTTAATCTCAAAATGATAACTGTCATCATTTTGGCTATCTCATAATTGACTTGGTATGTCAAAAAAAATCATAATTTTTTTACTTTTATATCATAATTATGATTTAGTATGTCATGTTGCATCCTTATGTTAATACTAGTAGTATGTCATAATTATGACATAATTATAACGACTTTTGTCGTTTAAGATTTACCAAATCATTATTTTTTTCTCTCTTATTTGGCGTAAATGGGCTTCTATAGTAATCACAGTTACGTTTAAAAAATTGTAAAATCTGTGCAGTGTTTCCGTCTACCCTGGTTATAAGCCGCCCTGTGTCTTTAAGAAATATCCTCCTGCTGTTCCCGGGCGTTCTCGCGGTTCTTCAGCACTTGGCAACGTGCAAGCTGTGTCCTTATACGGACCAATGAGATCACCGCCAGTAATCAAGTCCAGCCAATCAGAATCCAGAGTTTGTGCGCACGTTTGAAAATCAGCTTGAGTGTTTCTCGGCTGTTTGTTTCTCAAAACAAACAAGAAACGATAACGTTTCTAAAACTAAAACATACGCAAATTTATACAAGACACCGACAGTGAGTGAATTACGGTAAGTGAACGGTTTGAATGAATCCTGCTCTGTTTGTGCGTACATTTTGCACCTAAATAACCGAGCTCTGCTGTGTTTGTCTGAAGTGTGGTCCTGCTACGGCTGTTGTGTTGTGATGCCGTCCAAAACTGAAGACTATGAGGTGATGCTCACCATAGGATGTGGATCTTATGGGAATTGCCAGAAAGTCAAGAGGAAATCAGATGGAAAGGTGAATAAAGTACAGACCGAAATGTATTGCATGAGCAGTTTGGTGTTTTTGTAGTGTGCTTTTAAGAAACTTGCGTAATTTAGGAGCTTAACGTTGACTTGAATCGAAATCAGAAAATCAAGTAACGTTAACGTTAGCCCTCAAAAATGATTGGGTTATTTAAGCAACACTTAATGTATGAATGCCCTTATCTTAGGTGACTAAATATCAGTTCACATTAGTTAGAAGTGTAAAATCATGTGTTTGCTATTATTTTTGAGGCAATAGGCTAGCTAAAAAAAAAACATCACAGCAATTAAATTAATAATTTTAAGTAAAGTTTGGGGTGTAACAATAACGTTATGTTGTCTCAATTAGTGCTGTCAAAAAGATCAATCTCATTGTATTTATATTTACAAACCTTTATGTTAGATGTGAATGCGATTAATTTGACAGTACAAATGCAACTATTTATTGTATAAATATTATATATGTAGCGTAATAATATTGTAATCCCAGAAGGTCATACAAATTGAGATCTCATGTTTATTCTTTATTATTAATAAATTAAATACATATTTTAATTTTTATAAGATTTATTTGATAATGTATGTTTATTATTTAAATGTATGTTGTCATGGACATATAGCGCAAGTATGTTTCTAACATAATTCTGTATTTTAAGCAGAATCATATTTCTATTCTGATGTCAAGCCCAATCTTGGTGTAAATACCACATTTAGCTTTTTAATGAACTGTACTTTTTGTAAGCTGCTTATCAATACCATGTCTTAGAAATAATAATGGGGGGAAAACACTTTCTGTTTTAGTGCTTTTTTGGCTTTGTTTTATTGTAAAAGTATTGTATTGTGTGTACTGTATTCAAACAAATTGTGACGTGGGTATATTGTCATTGTAACGCATTGGACATCTTTTGTCAAAGAATGCTGTTGCTAAGTAAAAATAATGCACTTTTGTCGAGTAACTAATTTGATTGGTTTTCATCGCTGTGCGTCACGGACACATCGCACGGACACGGCACTGAACGGACCGTGACACATAGGCTAGAGCTGAGGTACAGATGAAAGGAAAATTAAAAAAATGTGGTGACATATACCCGGTGTT
Organism: Siphateles boraxobius; assembly: GCF_051911475.1. Lineage (NCBI taxonomy): Eukaryota > Metazoa > Chordata > Actinopteri > Cypriniformes > Leuciscidae > Siphateles > Siphateles boraxobius. The sequence goes on along the minus strand of NW_027509208.1, from coordinate 22,270,656 downwards.
AAGAGGCCCGCCACGGAGTCAGCTATATATGAATGTACAAACTGTTGAGGGTGAAGTAAATAAAAATTGAAGGTACTTTTCGAACAAGTGGCGCATTGATGACGAAGGGAAAACGAGGGAATTGTTAGCCTACCTTCCCGTCGAACAGTCCATGTACTGTACTTACTGTCGAACCTATGCGTCGTCCGAAAATGCAAACAATTTGTTTGTTAGAGGAACAACTAACCTTAAAATAGAGTCAATAATGAATATGACCAATTCTATTCAGAAACGTCAATGCGATCGGCAAAAAGGGCAGACCTTTTCGGGACTACGTTTGGATGTGCAAGTAAATTACTAACTTGAATTTGTGTTTTGTGATGGCTAGATAGCTATCGGTTTTTTAGTTTAGCGATAGTTTTAGCAGCCGCGAGGATAGGAGCCGATACCGTGGGTGCTCCGGAGCTCGATTATGTGTCAGTTAAACTTTTCATCTCCAATCCTATCTGTATTTGTGAGAAGTGGTGCTGTCCTGAGTTGAAAGATAGCCTACTTTACGGCTTTATTATCGAGTTAACCCTCTGGGGTCGACAAATGCGCTGGCGCGTTTTGCTGGATTTTTTTCAAATAGCAGCAAAATACATTTAAATACTCCATTTATGGTCATACAACCTTAACTAATATTAAAAAATAAACTAAAATAACCATGCATAAAATTCTCTCAAAAATACAAACATGTACATACATGTTGCTCACATATTATGGTAGCCCTGTTTGTGCTGAATAGTGCAAAAATAGTTGTTGTTTTTTTTTTTTTTTTAAAGGGCGTGCGCCCGTGAGCTTCCACGGAGGAAAACATAAATTGGCGCCTGAGTGCAGCATAACTCATATTGTTAAATGGATAAAACGAATTGCATATTTGTAATGGACATCAATGTTATCAAAGTCACAGTTCTCATTCATAAATTTGAATTCCAGAAAAAGTGGCTGGTAAAAAATACAAGTGGCTGGTAAAATTGGGCATCCACCAGCCACTGCGGCTGGTGGGCAAAAAAGTTAATTTCCCACCCTGCTCATGGGATAGTAAACTGTGTATCGTACGCACACTTCAGAATCTCACCGGAAATAGCAGGTCATCCGGGTACTTTTGCTTACTCTTTTATGAGTACTGTGAATTTAGGCATGCTACTTTTGCCACATACTGTTTTTCTCCTACTATACAAGTTGGGAAGTATGTGGTTAATTTTGGATCTTGTTACCTAATCTCATTAGGTTCTAGTTTGGAAGGTGCTGGACTATGGCACCATGGCCGAGGCAGAGAAACAGATGCTGGTGTCAGAGGTCAATTTGCTCCGTGAGCTGAAGCACCCAAATATCGTCCGATACTACGACAGAATTATAGACCGGACAAACACAACGTTATATATAGTGATGGAGTACTGTGAGGGTGGAGATCTCGCCAGCCTCATCAATAGATGCATCAAAGAGAGGTAAAATCAGTCTATGTTAACCTGCTGATCAAGCTGTGTTACAGCAATGATTTTTTTTTTTTTTGACACTTTCTTTACAGACGATACCTGGAAGAAGAATTCATCCTGCGCGTGATGGCACAGTTGTCTCTGGCGTTAAAAGAGTGCCATAGTCGAAGTAACGGCAGCAGTACAGTTCTGCACCGTGACCTGAAACCTGCAAACATCTTCCTGGATGTCAAACAGAATGTAAAGCTTGGCGATTTTGGTTTAGCTCGGATACTGAACCACGATACAAGCTTTGCTAAAACATTTGTTGGAACCCCATACTACATGTCGCCAGTAAGTGTTCTTTAATCTCAAGGAATATTTTTGTACGAGTGGATTTTTCCTTTGTACATTCATTAGATTAGTATTTAAATGTGTAAGAGAGAAAGTCTAATGAAATATAAGTCACCTTTATAATAAATGGGGAAATCAAATATGAGAAATTAAAATTCTGCTGAAAAGTAGCTTATTCAAGTTGGTTCAGTATAAATGTACCTGAAATCATTTCCTGTTCAAATTAAGGAAAACTAAAAATCACTGGGATTATGATGAGGGAAGACACTTAAAGCGATAGTTCACCCAGCATTCATTTACTCACCTTAATGTTGTTCCAAAAATCTACACTGACGCAAATTTTACTTTACTCGGAAATTGCTAGTAAATTTCACAAATAATTAATTGCAAAGAAATGACAAGTAACGCATTGAATTAAATGTGAAATTTCAAAGTAGTATACTGTAGTATTTTCTTGTAAAGAGAATGCCAATAATCTTTATTTTAACTTCGAAAGATCAGTTTTTACAGAGTATGACTTTCTTCTGTGGAACAAAGATATGTTGAAGATTGTTGGTAACTAACTTCCATGGTATAGAGGGGAAATATCTCACCATATCTGTCATGTTCTGAGAAGAAACTAATTCATAAAGGTGAGTAAATGATGACAAGAGTTTTCATTTTTTGGACGAACTATCCCTTTAAGTGCATATTTACTGGCAGATGTTGTTATACACACACCAATGGCATGTTGTGCTTTTGGAACCAAACCTGGATTGAGCCCCACTTTTCCAAACAAGTTCTCCTAAAGTTTCTGTTGGTGAATGTTCATGTCTTGGCATGTAATTATTTGTTCCACAGTTTCATCATAATGTTTCTTTGTCAAGGCTGTTCCGGTTTCATTAATATTTTCCTCTTGCATTCACAGGAACAAATTAATCGCATGTCATATAACGAAAAATCAGACATATGGTCTTTAGGATGTTTACTCTATGAACTATGTGCTTTATCGTAAGTATACATGTGTTGTTGACCCTCTCATATTTTTACTGATTACACTGTACTCCATTAACTTCAGGCTGATTGTGTGTTTACGCAGTTGTGAATCTTAAAACTTTCTTTTTTTGAAGTCCCCCATTTACAGCATACAACCAAACAGAGCTGGCCGGTAAAATCAGAGAAGGGAAGTTTAGAAGAATCCCTTACCGATACTCCGAGGATCTGAACACGCTCCTTTCAAAAATGCTGAACTTGAAGGTAAACTCATTTTTGTCTTGAAGACCGTTATTTTTTTACTCCGTATGTGAAGTGAATTTGGATTCCAAGGATTATTGTTAACTGACTGAACAGTTGCTGAAATTTGATTGGCTGAAAAAAGTTGTTCTGCAACTATTGGTCAGTTGGGTGACTGGGTAATAATAATGAAGGAATGTGTGATTTTAATTGAACACTGAATAGCAGTTCTGAAAACAATTTCAGTGCGTTTAAAGCTGCAGTAAGCGATTTCTGAGAAACATGTTGATATTTGAAATCGACACCCAATAAAAACACACTACTCCCTTCATTGCCCCGCCTCCAAAATAACAAACATGCTATGCAACACGAACAAAGACTAAGACCCCAACCACACTACTGCGTTTTAGTTTAGAAACGGAGAATTAAAATGAATACGATCTCCGTCCACACAGAGTATTCAGCTGCGTATTAGAATTGATCTCCGTCCACATTAAAGCGACTGAAAACGCGGATCACGTCACCATTCACCTACACTGGGCATGCGTGTGCCGGTGTAAACAGGAAACAGATTGACTATTCCTCAGATTTCGCTGAGGTTGATTGGTGCCGATCTGGACATTCGAAAGTTTTCGCACCATTCCTCAGGAACTACAAGTTCATTGATAAAATTATCCCACCATGCGCTGGTTCTTCCCGGCTTAACCCAAAACCAACGCTCCGTGTACGGTCGATATAAAACGCCCTCCGGAGATTCAAAACGCAAAACGGGGTCGGCAGCGTTTCTAAGCTTCAGGTCTTCGTTTTTGTCGTTTTAGTCTGGACGGGAGGTGCAAACGTAGCAAAAGGTCTCAGTTTCTAAACTAAAACGTAGTAGTGTGGATGGGGCCTAACAGCTGGATCATCACACGGCGCGCAAGTATGGATGAATTAGCTATGATTCAACAGCACATCTTGGTTCTGTGAAAATAGCTATACCCAAAAACGCATTCTGTGTGGATGTTCTGGTATTATTGTTAGAATTAAAAAATATCAACTAGATTTTTCCATTTATATTGCCCTGTATGCTGTTTGGCACATTCTGATTTAGCTGTTCTCTTTTGTTAGGACTATCTGAGGCCCTCGGTGGAGTCCATTCTGCAGAACGGCTTGATCTCAGGCTACGTAGCCCAGGAGCAGAGGAGACTTCAGGAGAAGCAGCGCCGCAGGTCAGTGGACGTAGAGCAGCCCAAACACTCGGAGCCGTCGCTTCAGGCAGAGCTGCGGCTCAAGGAGCAGATCCTACGTGAGCGAGAGCAGGCCATCAAAGAGCGAGAGCAGCGACTAGAGCGTGAGTCCACTCTGGATTTCTTTTGGTCTCTTTACACCTGGAACTAACATCTTTCTCGGGTAATCCAATCACTGTTGGTCAGGTGTAAATAGGCTTTCTAGTTAAATTATGGTCGTTGGTAGGGTTGGCCATGTGACAACAGAAACCCAAACAGTTTGTTACTTTCTTAAAGGGATAGTTCCCTTTAAAATGAAAATTGTCTTCTATTCACTCTAATGTTGTTCCAAACCCATACGACTTTTGTTAATCTTCAAAACAAAAAGACATTTGTGGCAAAATGGTAAATTGAACCCGTTTACTCTTGTCTTCTCAATGTGTACATGGACAACATCCTTGATACAGGTCACATGTTAATGCCAAGAGTAAACACAGCCAAGGTCGTCAGGATTACTAGAAACTTTCGAAGGAGGCATGTTGGAGCTTGTAGTTTGACGCGTGTTGTATCGTGTCTATTCAGAAGACTAGGATTAAACCGCTGGATTCGTGTGGGTTCCTTTTACAATCTTTATGAAATTTTGAAGCATCAAATGCTGCTTTTCCACCGTGGGACCAGACCGTTCTCTTTGCTTAACCATTCTGTGCCGATCCAGGCCATGCGGTAAGGATATGGGTTCATTCTCCACTGTAGGGCTGATAACTGAGCTCTTTGGTATGTAATACATAGTATTGGTAATACACGTTGGCTAGAAACCAAGAACGGTTTGTAATCGTGCCATGCCATACCAGGCTCAAGTGGAAACATAACTGGAACCGTTCCTTAACGTTCTTAGAACTGTTCGGCCCGACAGTGGAAAAGCAGCTATAGTTTTGGTTGCATGGACTTTCAATGGAAAGACAGAAATCTTTCAGGGTTAAGTAAAAATATATTAATTCGCCTTTGGCTAAGCCACGCCCTAGAATGTAGATTGACCAATCACAGCACAGCCAAGAACGAGCTCCGACAGAGGTCCGACACTTTTTCACAGCGCTCCATTGACTTTAACGCGAGCATCTCATATTTTTGGTCTCGGCAGGCCATTATCGTCGTAGGATTATCAAAAACATGGTTAAACTTTGTGCCTGGGGCATTTGTAACACCGATACGCGTTTCCCAGAGAGGTTGGAGGGGGGTGTCCGTTTTTTTCCCTTCCCAAAACCGAAGTCAAATCCTGACAAGTGTCGTCTTTGGATTAAACTGTGTGGACGTCCTCACAGTCAGCTAAACCCCTCGAGGATCAACAAGCACACCTTTGTGTGCTCTAAGGTAAATTTTGCTTTTAACCTTACTGTGAAGTTATACCAGTTAGACAGTTTTATTAAAACCCTGTGGAGCTAACCAAAACATCACCTTGTCCGTTAACGTTATCTACTGTAGCATACCGATTGTTGATACGCTACACACTGCTAATAAATACAACGTTATACTCGCGTAGCGTTAGTCCGTTTGCTTTGTAATAACGATTATAGAAGTGAATAAAAACCTACCCAGCTTTGCATGAACAGTGTTGCTCTTTGATATTGTTAGTCCCAGCCTCCGTCTCGATCAGTAGGATATGCGGTGGTTCATTTTTTGACTGTGACTGGTATGCTTTTGCCTCTATTTGGATGCCTTGTTGTTCCTTGCGTTTCACCTGTATGTCATGGATATAGCCTTCGAACGCATATTGCAGCCCCTTTTGCCTACTTCTATCGGACACTTTATTTGCTGATTTATAAAAGTTGGATAAAATTTCATCAGGAAGAGCTGTCACAGCATAAGCCATGTTGATAGCAAACACCAGAGCCCAGACGAAGTTTGACGGACGTAGCAACAGTAACTAAGGGGGGCAGGGCTTAGCCAAAGGTCAATTTGCGTTTTGAAATTCCGAACAAAAGTCTAGTGGGTTTGGGTGAGTAACTGATGACAGAATTTTCACTTTAGGTGAACCAACTCTTTATATAACACTACCGGGCAAGACATTTCATTCAGTGAGCTATTGGTGTCTGACCGTTCACTTTTTTTGCAGAAAGGGAACAGGAGCTGTGTGTTCGAGAACAACAATCAAATGAAAAGATGGCCAGGTAAATATATATATTGCCACCTTTGCTGAACTGGTCCTGTGAATGCATTAAATATTAGCAGCTAACATTAGTAGTGGGCTGCATAACTAGCTATAGCCATTGAACACTTGTTCACCTATGCTTTGTTTTGCTGATATTGTGTGATTGTAATTCGTCTCTAACAGAGCAGAGAGCTTGTTGAAGGCCTATAATTTGATCCGCCAGCAGAGGGCGTTGTCTCTACTCAGTGCCAGTGACACAGGTAGAAAACCATTTTGTGTGAAACCATTTAATGCTTTAAAGTCAAGTGAACATGTTTTTTTCTTATTTCAATGCTTTCTGTTAATCCATTTGTGTGTTTTTTTTAATTATTATATATATATATATATATATATATATATATATATATTTTTTTTTTTTTTTTTTTTTTTTTTTTTTTTTTTTTTACAGAGAATGAAGAGAACGTCTCTCCGGGAAAGAAAAGGGTTCACTTTGCAGGAGACGGCAAGGAGAACGGCAGACCCGAGAGCAAGCTGATCACTAAACCTAATGAACATTATCTTGTAAAGAAACACCAATGGGCAAACATGCGCATCCAAGCTCTTGGTGAAGAGGAAAAGATGTACCCACCAAAGCCCAAGGAAATGCTGGGCATCCGCTAGAATTTACTACTGAAAGTGGTGCATTTGTGTGGTCAATCAAGTCAAGAGGATATTTTATTTTTATTTTTTAATTGTGTACATTAGGAAATAAGATTTCTGATTTTATTTATTTGCTGCAGCATTTGTACAGTACAGTGGACAACACTTCATTTATTGGGCATAACACTGGATTTTTTTAATTAAATGATAATGTGTTGTACTCTTACCATTTTATAGATGAGGAACTGGTGTTTTTATTTGAAATGGCTGTTTCTTTAGAATAAAGAAGTGAAAATATTAGCAGTTTTGTTTTTCTTTATCAAAATTAGAAAAATTCTGTTTTGGGTTCCAAAATGATGGAATGCATTCTGATACTGTAAGGGACATGCTGAATTTAGTAGTGTATTTCTGCACTTTTCCTGAGCAGAATTAAAGCCATCATTTTGTTCCAACCATGTATGAATTTCTTTCTAATTTTGAACAAAAAATAAGATATTTTAAAGAATGTTGTGACTCAAACAGTTGGCGGTAGCCATTGATTTCCGTAGAAGGGGGGGGGGGGGGAATACCATGTAAGTCAACCGCTTCCGCCAACCGTCTGATTACCAACATTCTTCAATATCCTTGTGTGTGTGTGTGGGTGCACGCGCACCAGAAGAAATAAACTCACAGTTTTGGAACAACGTGATGGTGAGTAAAATAATTTATTTTTGGGGGGGGTGAACTGCCCCTTTAAATTTTCCTCGACCCCATGCTCTCAGCCAATGGCAGGCGAGTGTGGGCGTGGCCTGACGCTGAGCGTGTTCCGTGTGGAAAGTTCGCCGGTCCGGGTGCAAAGTTTCAACCGTCTGCAGACGAGCAACAGAAGACGGGTAGTATAACCGGACCGAACCCCGGTCCCCAGCGCTCATTGCATCCGGAACAACGCATCTCTTAACGTTACAGTCTGTCGGTCGGAACGAGTTCAGTTATGGGATATTAAACCCAAAGAGGACCGTATTAGTTTAAAGCTTTGTTTTGTGCTCTGCTCTCGGTGGAATCATGGCCTGCGCGCCGAACCGGCTCCGCCTGCTGTGCATGCTGTCGCTCACCTTCGGCTTCTTCATCGTGGAGGTGGTGGTGAGCCGGATCACGTCCTCTCTAGCGATGCTGTCGGACTCCTTCCACATGCTGTCGGACGTGATCGCGCTGGTCGTGGCGCTTGTAGCGGTGCGCTTCGCTGAGCAGACCCAGTCCACCAACAAGAACACGTTCGGCTGGATCCGGGCCGAGGTGATGGGCGCGCTGGTCAACGCCGTGTTCCTCACCGCGCTGTGCTTCACCATCATCCTGGAGGCCATTGAGCGCTTCACGGAGCCCCATGAGATCGATAGACCCGATGTGGTGATCGGGGTGGGGGCTGCGGGACTGCTGGTCAACCTGCTCGGGCTCTGTCTTTTTCACGGCCACGCCGGAGGCGGTGGACACGGACACAGCCACGGGGGACACAAAAAACACAAGAACGGGAAGATCCGTCGATGTGAGACGCTGGAGGACAGTCGGTCCACGGGGGAGGAGACCAATAATCTGGTCGGGAATCACAACAACAGCCCGAATGGTGTTAATCCGGAGCGGAGGATAGCTGGTAAATCGGTTTATATCTATAGTTCGAAGCAGTTTGAGAACAAGTGTTTTGGATACCCTTTATACAAAACAAACGAGGTCAGGTATGTCGTTAGGATTAAAGTCGAATGTGAGAGGATTTTTTTTAAACGTGTGCAAAACTCATGTTTGTTAGCCTATAACCACTAGCAACAGACCCGATATGTTAAATTGGTGGATAGCTCACCCCAAAGTATTTTTTCTCTGGAATTTAGAAGATGATGTGACGAGAATTTAACACTGAATAGTATTATTAAATTGGATCATATCAGGTCAGCAGCAAAGTAATTGGTCAATAAAGTGAGGTTACATAAAGTACACTTGTACTATTTAGCATATTTAATTATTGCAGGTTTGCATTTCACTGTTTTTATTCATTTTAAAGTCAATAAACTGTTTTTATATATTTTTCAGTCAATAAATGGGAAAACTAAGGCCTAGTCCACACGTACACGGGAGTTTTTTCCTCCGTTTAAAAAAAATAATCGCGTCCACATGAAAACGCAAAAATAGGCTACGCTATGAAGCGCTGTCAAGAGCATGCCAAACCAACAGGTGGCGATGTAACCATAACTGAAAAGCCATATCGGCCAATCAGAAGCCTGGAAAAAAATGTTATTACTGTTTCTGTTTCCGACGTCACAAGCCAAAATCTCCGGTTTCAGTCTACAAGACAACACTGCAACCACAGTTTCTAAAAAGAGTTTCTAAAATGTTTGCGTGTGGACGAATGGCCAAACCACATAGAAAAATCTGCGGTTTTGTAAATACCTGTGTTCGTGTGGACAGGGGCCCAAGTAACTTGCATTACTTATTTGAAAATAGAACTCAGATATTTTGTTGTAAATTTAAATGTAATGTTACTTTACTTGTCACTTGAAAAAAGTAATGATTTTACGTAACTTGTGGTGCTTGTAATGCATTACCCCCAACATTTGTCATTTAAAACGATAAACTGGAATTACGATTGTGAATTTACATACAAGAAACCTTAAGCAGCATCAGCTACCATTTTCACAATTTTCTCACTCGCCACAGACAAATTTGTTTCTTCAAATATGTCTGATAAGTTGCAAATGACACTGGCATTTTCAGTCCTCAGTCTTCCTCTTGTAGAAGAAAGCAAGATTTGGAGGCAAAATATAAGGAGACATAATCAGAAAAAATTCACTTCTGTTTTCCTTGTACACTGGTTCGTTACACTATAAACAGCCTATCAGAGTGATTTCTCTCACTAATGCCAATTCAACACACTCAATCGGCCGAATGTCCGCAGACGGGGTCCGACAAACTGCAGAACACTGCAAAAACATGGGAAGACAAACACTCAGTGATGACCCTCCATTGTCTTGAAGGCCTTAGGGTTCTTCTTCCCCCTGTTACTTGACTGTTTATCACTGTTTATTTATGATTAATCTCTTTTTTTTATAGCTTTTGTATAATTAGGTTAAATGTCTTGTTTCCATGGATTCACAACAATGGGATATTTCAGCTCACTCCCGCCAAAGATCAAGTGCTTTCTGTGCTTTTATCTGTTTTTATCAGATAAGCACAACTGTAACCAGATTCCCTCAAGAAAAACAAATTTCAAAGTTGAAACAGTCACTTCACTTATTTGGAGGAATTTCAACCAAGGCCATGTCTGCTTGCTTGTTTAAGACAGCCCAGATGAGACATGAACAGATGGGTTACATCGCCCACGGGACTCGGTGAATCATCAGCTCACTTCAAATGTTATATTAATGAACAGAAGGTCCTGAACTAAAGCCTCCTGGAGGGCCCACAGGGCTCCAGCACTGCACATTTTGGACGTCTCCCTAGTCAAACACACCTGATTCAACTCATCGGCTTGTTAGTAAAGACTTCAAGACCTCAAATTGTGTTTGATAAGAGGCATGAAAAATGTGCAGTGAATGGGGTACTACAGGTCCAGGGTTGGGAACCACTGCCTAATGGCCCCGATATAAAGTAGTCAACATTTGAAGTGGATCAAAACCTTTCATCAAAGTTATACATGAATTTTTATCAATATCCGTTCTTGTTTTAGGACAACTTTGATTAACTTTTTTGATCCACTTCAAATGTTGACTACTGTATTTCAAGCGAAATCGAAGAACGAACTGGTGTGATTTAATTTCGAACAAAATCAGGCCACAACAAAGCTCATTTTGAGTTCGATTCAGGAGTTTGAAACAGCTTGCCAAAGTGAACTTCCCAGAAAAGTTAGCTTTGGATGGTAAACGCCTTCGAACTGCCATTGGTCCGTGGCGATTATATAAGCGTTAGTTGCGCTCTGGGGCTCCGCTTTCTTTGATGTCGAAATCTTCTCTGGTTCATAAGCTGTTTTGTTTAAAGCAATATTGTATAAAGTGCTATATTAATAAACTTGACGTGACATGAGTGGACAGCCGAATTGCTGAGCTCGTGCAAAAATCCAAATCGCTATGATCACTAGGGCTGTGAACCTACACTGGTCTCACGGTTTGGTTCGGTTACGATTATCATGTCATCGATTCAGTTCAATTCGGTATCACAATGCATTTCGATGCACCGCATCCTCAATTTTCAAATTTACTTTAAAAGTGATCCGTGCGTGTGTGTTCGTCTGTTCTGGAAGTCGCAGTGACAGAAACAGTGACATTCCAGTTTGAATTTCAAAGGCCTGTTTATGCCATTAAGAAAATAAAATTTTATCAAATCAATTTTGTTTTAAAGAAATGTTTATTTAAAAGCAGCGCTCATTCATCAGTGTAAATGTCAACATTAGAGGCACGTGCATCAACCGTCGAGAGTTCACTGTTGAAGATGACGATCATTTATAATCACCCGTAACAACACAGAATAATTGTAATTTCACCATCGGCTGGCAGCGAATACTTAAATCAGAGAACAATATTGAGGCGGGTGGATTATTTGTTTTGGCTGCAGATTCGGGTGACGTTGAAGCTCATTCTCTTACTCTAAAGCAGTCCGGCTCTGCCAGGCGTAACAGCTCGGAGTGAACACGGCTAACATTGTTTATCAAGTTAATATAGCTATTACCTCCTGCCTATTCTATTTGTGCGTGACATGAGCGCACACAGCGCGTGTCTTCTCCAGGTCGTGCTTACCAGGTTGTTCATAAAAGCTGAAATGTGTCTGTCCAGATGTAGGCTTTTAAAGTAGCTGGAGCATTTTTAATTATGCGCACACATCTCGCCTCCCTCTGCCAGTGTATGGTATCACAACAAAGCACATAAATGATGTCAGAAAAGCGTCAGTACATTATAACCGAATCCTCCTCGCCTGCATCGCGGTGCATCGTAGAAACGATTAATTTCGACACCCCTAATGATCACATGCCTCCTTAACTGCTGTTTTCTCACTGCTGTTATCTTTTTCTCTGTGCGCGTTTACTTTGTTATTTTGAGGTAAGCACGCAGCACATATTTACATAATAATCTAAATGCCGCTCTCAGCAGCGTGGATGGCGTCGGGATGTTCACTCACAGTTTACCGCTGCAAAGGCATTTCAAACTTCTTTTTACCCCTAATTAAACGAAGAATGAAAAATAAATTCTTTGTGAGTAAACCGATAAAAAAACATTGGCAGCCAATTGGAATCCACACAATTTTAAAGAGCTCAAGCATTTAGCGTGACATGCTAAATAGGCTGCATGCCTATAATAAACAAAACATTATTGTGCATTGGTGTGGATGCTAATAGTTATCTTTATCGTTTTCATTCTTGAATGAGCCTTTACTTTCTGCGGTGGAACACTGATTTTTGTCTATATTATGAAAGAGTGATTACAGAACACATTAAGTGGGAAGGGAAACTACCGTTGCTCCACTCCACTTAAATACTCCAGACCAGTTTTTTCAATCTGTGGTGATATTCAGTCAAATGTGATATTGCTTGGAGGGATGGTTCATCCAAAAATGGAATTTATGCTCTAAGTTAGTCACCAATATCATTTAAGTGTGTATAGTTCATTTTCTTCCATGGAACACAAAATAAGGTTTTTACCAATTTAATGTCGATGGGGTCCAATTGACCCCTCGCTAAGCCACGCCCGAAAACCGCCACTGGCCAATCGTGTCTTAGCAACCGCAACTAGGCGCGGGAGCTCTGGCAAGCTTTCGAGCGAGGGAAACATGCCGAAGCGTTGTGCGTATGGATTGTGCAAATCTGATTCCCGGAATCCTAAAAGTTTGGACGGGGGAGTGGAATTTTTTTCCTTCCCGAAAATCTAAAAGCCAAGGGGAGAAATGATGTGCGTGATCAAGCAGTGTGAGAGACCACATTCACAACTACATGTCCACAGGATTAACAAAAACACTATTGCTTGGAAGTTGGAAATAATGACGGTTATTTGTTCATTATGCATATATTTGTACATAAATAAGACGATTAAAGACAAGACGGAGACTCACTGACATACTTTAAAATATATTTCAGCATTTTGTTAATCGACGGCCTAACATTACTACCCCTGACTGAGTAACTTAACCAATCCGATCGCGGCTCTCCCGGTGTTAGTGTTATTCCACAAAATTTATGGATAAACTGGATTAACGTGTATTTATGGATTAACATTATTAGATTATTTTCACATTTCACTTTCCCTGCTGTGCACGAACATAGCTGTTCCTCAATTTGTGTGTTTCCCATGTGAATGGTCAGCGTATGAGGCGCTGCTGTTTGCGCTGAGAGGGACTATAGGCTTTAGGTTCAATTTTTATGAAATTATTCTCTAATCGGTTGCATATTATGTCGTGGATATATCCCTCGAATGCATACTGCAGTCCCTTTTGTCTTGCTCTCTCAGATATTTCACATGTTCGCCAAAAATTACTAATTATCTCATTGGGAATGTCTGACACCAGTGCATACACACTGTAATAGATGTGCCAGACGCGAAAGCTTGACAGGCTTAGCAACAGTAACTAGGGAGAGTGGGGCTTAGCGAAGGGTCAATTCACTGCTCCAGCTACACATTCAGTGTTTCTCCGCTTGTTCCATGCTTGTTGGTTAGAGAAACAATTTGAGTGAGAGAAAATGCACTTTAAAAAAAAAAAAAACCTCCTGTAACTCCACACTGCATTTCACTTCCACACCACACTGCTCCAATGCTGTTGTCTGGAATGCTGTGAACACAAACAAACAGAGTAGTGTAAACAGTGATGCGTTCCAGTGCTTTTACACTAATTCAGCATGCTGTTAGGCCAATAAAATTAGAACACCCACATTTTCCTCAAATGTATTCCGCAAAAGTTGGAATTGCAGGAAGTGTTAAATTCAGTTAAATGGAACAAAGCATAACTGCTGTATTTTCAAACAAAACCTACCAAACTCCTATTTGCAGATTTCCCTGAATGTTCACACTTGCTTTCTTTCTATCTCCTCCGTAGAGATGTGTCATAGCGACAACGTGGATTTGCAGATTAACGGCAGCGCTCCATACGAAGAGATCGAGAACGGACACGATTCTGCATCCCAGCTCAACATGCGGGGTGTTTTCCTGCATGTCCTGGGAGACGCTCTTGGCTCGGTCATTGTTGTGATCAATGCCATCATCTTCATATTTGTATGGACGCCATGCAAGGAGGGCACTGTCTGCGAGAACCCTTGTGTGGGCCATTATTGTGCAGACCACTCGCTCAACATTAGCAGTGCAGGATCTAACAAAACGGTGTTCAATGCGGGACCCTGCTGGGTGCTCTACCTCGACCCCACGCTTTGCATTATTATGGTCTGTATCCTCCTCTACACCACGTACCCATTGCTGAAGGAGTCTGCACTCATCCTGCTACAAACCGTCCCCAAGCAAATCGACATGCATAAGCTCAACTCTCGCCTGCGGGACCTGGACGGCGTGTTGGCGGTGCACGAGCTGCACATCTGGCAGCTGGCGGGCAGTCGCATCATCGCCACCGCGCACATCAAATGCCAGGACCCCACCTCCTACATGGACGTGGCCAAGCGGATCAAGGACTTTTTCCATAACGAGGGCATCCACGCCACAACCATTCAACCAGAATTCGTAACGATGAACTCCGAGTCTCGCGCTTCGCTCTGCGAGCTCTCCTGCAGAACACAGTGTGCCCCAAAGCTCTGCTGTGGCGCCATTGACCCCGCGAAACCTCCCGACGGAGTTTTAGAGCCGAAGAAACTGTGCGAATCCAGGACCCCAACGATACCTAGTGCTTCTGCTACATCTCTGGAGATCATCAGCGAGTCTGTGGAGGACACAAGCGGACCGGAAGCCGTTGTGATCATCACTAGGGAGGTGGAATCATCGTTGTGAGCAAGCAGCAGGTTAGACGGAGAACATTCTGTTCTGTTAAGGGTACCAATGTGTTTTGGATCAGCTGACTGATATATACCATGCTGTGAGAAGAACTGAACCCAATTCATGACAACACACACCACACAGCCCTATATCTCTGATACACCACACCAACATAGTGACTATATAAATAGGCTGGAGAGCAAGGCTGGCCTCCTCTGCATGTGTGTTTACCGCATCGTCTGATTGGTGTGTCCGTGCCAAAGCTTGTCTTCGTACAGGACGTCAGACACTGGTGTCCTTCCTGTGGAGGTAATGCAAACATGGAATTTTACCGTTCGGCTGCTGGACCAAGTAGAAATGTCTGGACCAGTTTTTTTTTTTTTTTTCTTACCCATCTGTTCTCTGTTTTATATTTCAAACTTTATATTGTTTTGTTTTCTTAGTCAACTTTTCAATTTTGTGAGATGTAATAATTTATGTATTTAAGTTATTGGTAATTAAGTTTTTTTTTGTTTTTGTTTTTTTCAAAAAGCTTTTTGTAAGATTTAGATTTGGTAATATTAGAGGTAAAAAAAAAAAGAAAAAAGTTTTGCTTCTTTCAAACAAATGATCTATGCTTTAACCCAGAGTATTTTTAGATGTAATGTTTTTTAAAGATTGCTGTTGATTCTTTCACTCAATTTAGATGATCTGAAGATGTTTCCACTGTACTTCACCATGCCTATATTTCAAACTGCTGTGTAATAGCACTGAAACTAGTCAGTGTAGGAACTAGACAACCTTCTCTTATCGTTTATTTTATTTTATTTATTTTATATATATATAAAGCTGATGCCTTGTTTGTTGTGTTCTGTCAATCTAAACATGAGGTAGAAATGCTGTAAAAAATGTTTTTGTTGTGGAACTACTAGAGGAGGACTGATATTTTGTCCATGCTGTCATACAACTGAAGGGAAATCCTCAAATTTGTGGAAAGCACTCATTTGGCAACTGTGCATGACCGAATAAAATTGTGGTTATACAGAAAGCTTTGAGAAACCAAGCAACATTGTAAACCAAAAGACAAGGGGGTTGCTGTCTGAAATGCAGAGGGAATAGGCTCGTATGTTTGAGCATATCATTTGGGATTCCGCACAATCTACTCAGTGGCCTTCATTGGGAGGGAAAAACAGAATATCAACAATTCACAACAATATTTAAATCTGCAATTTTTAGCATTTGGTAAAAATATGCAATTTGTGAAAACAGAAATGTACTTAGTCTTTATTATTAGTTTAGTAACTTTCTATGAAGTCTGTAGAGGAAAGATGAGCTCAGTTTAAAAGTGCAGATGAAGTGTTTGTATCACTGAGGACTTTAACAGTACCATGCCAGCTGAAATGTTTATATATATATATATATATATATTACTGTCAAATGTGTCATTGTGAATTAAACATGCTTGTTTGGTATGGTTCGATTCAAATGTCTGTTGTGTTTATTTGATTTTAATAAGTAATGAATAGAAAAAGATACTAAAACATCTTACAGTGAATATAACATTATAATTTAAGCCAAGTGAACTTTAAAAGCTCTCCGTCATGAACCGTGTAAATGTTAAAGAGCGGTGGGCCCAGTATTGATCCCTGGGGGGCATCAGACTTGATTTCAATTTAAGCCTTCAATGCACCAAGAGATACAAAGTGACCGGAATCAGAGATAAAAACATATATCTAAAGCCGACCACATTTGGTAGACCGTGTGTTTACAACGTGAACAGCATCAGAGACTTACACAGAAGTGAAGAAATTGTAAAATAAAATCATAATTTTTTATTCTTTGCACACTAAAAGTATTCTCGTCGCTTCTTAACATTAAGGTTGAACCACTGTAGTCACATGGACTATTTTAATGATGTCTTCACTTCCTTGCTGTCTATGGAGGGACAGAAAGCTCTCCGGTTTCATTTCTTCATTTGTGTTCCGAAGATGAATGAAGGTCTTACGAATTTGGAACGACATGAGGGCGAGTAATTAATGACAAATAAATATTCTTGGGGGAACTACCCCTTTAAGTATATCAAGCAAAATTATTTCATTATAATTTAAAGTAAAATGAAATACAATTACATATAACATTTGGCAATACATAATGAATTTGTTTATTTTAAAGTTCTAACATCCTTTTGACAATTCAGCTCAATTGCTGTCAGATGCACAATGACACATTTACTCTGAATCTCCAGTTGGTAAATGTACATCAATATTAACAGACCTGGCTTTATTCTGTCATTGTTTGCTGTAACTGCTGACAACTATCTTCTCTGAACACCTTGCCACCCCTTTAACCTTTATAGAATCTATTAACTAAATGGCCTGCACACGTTGGACGGTTGGATGGTGTAAGATTGGCTAAAAACTCTAATTGTTAGGCCATAGTGGCTATTTACCAAAATATATTATATTACAAAAACAGTTTCTATAAAGACATCTGTGGTAACGTTTTGTCTCAGAACTGTTGACATTACTTTCCAGCTTCCACTTTCTCCACAAAAATGGTTTCATTTCTACAATCGCGCTTCTGTGGGCCACTAACATTAACTGTATTTTGAACAATCTAATATCCTTGAAAAGCTTGTGAAATGGAAAGCTGAATAGTGTTGCCTAATTTTGTAATAACTTTAAAGATAAACAGTTGATGAAGTCTATGGTTGAAGACTTTAACGAAGCACTGTTTTGAAGAAATGTGACTAAAAGAGAGACCATTCAGCCTGTTATTGCAAAACCTTGAGTCCTAATGGAAACTAGCTATAGCTCAATTCAAATAAACAGGAGAGGGAAAGAGAAAGGTATTTCCATTGCATGAAAGCCACATGCAGCCTTGATCATTAATCCCACACGGCAGCACTCAAAGCTGTCACATGACTCTGCCGTCTAACCGAGGGGTTCAGCTAAAGCCTCCTTTTCATAATGACCCAGCACCTGAATCCCTGCCGAAAGATTCATATACACCACATAACATATCTTCAGAGGTGGATAGTAACAAAGTACATTAATTGAGTACTGGGCTATCGGTACTTTACTTGATTATTATTATTCTGGAAATTTTTTACTTTAACTTAACATTTGAAAGACAAATATCAACCACAATACAAAATCAAAAAAATCGGTCTTAACAACTTTTACTTGTAACGGAGTAATATTTGACCAGTAGTGTCTGTACTTTCACTCAAGTAAGGAAGTTGTGTTCTGTCCACCTCTGAAAATCTTTGATTTCAATACAATTAACTATTTTTTTTTTATAAACGAATACATATTTTTTAACATGTAATGGATGTCCATGAACACATGTACATGCACACAAGTATCCCAGTAATAAGAAATATTTGGTCATATTCAGATTATAGCAATATAAATATTCTGATATCTAGAGAATGGAGTGTGTATCTTTTTCTGAATAAAAGGTTAAACAGAATATAGACCTTTATAAGAAATTTAAATGAATTGTACAATTCTGTAGATCTGTGGCGAGATCAGAAGAGAGTAATAATGTGGGACGAGATTACACTTCACTGCCTGCTGCAAGCCTCAGTCATCTGCAGACTTTGATCACACACCGAGGTCAATTCATACAGAGTACTGTACCTCAGGTGATGTAACAAGCCATAAGGTCAGATTTCAGAGTTAATCATGTATCAAATGCCATTCAAATTCCCAAACTGACTTTATGTTTTTTCAAAATTTTATTTGAAATTAACATATTTCTTTTTTGAATGGGTAAAACTGTTCAACCTCATTAAGATCTCCAACGCACAATTTTCCATCCATTTTTGTTTGTTTTTATTCTATTGTAATTGTCATTACTTGTATGGTGTGGCTTTCTGAATTTGTCATTTTTCTGTTTTATTTGATGTTTTTCACATTTTCACATCCTTCTCTAATTATTGGTCCTGGCTTTTTGGTAATTCATGCAACATATTTGCTTAGTGTACACATAACTTAGTGTACCGGAGATCCAGTCAGAACCTCACCCAAAATTCACACATTCCTCTCACAGCTGATACAAGAAATAGAGATTAAAACAACAGTCCAATATCACAGTAGGATACAGTTTGTGGTGCTCAGATCACACATAAAAACAAAACAAACAAGGGCGTGAATCTGGAGAGTCAAACGTTTCGGAAGAAGTTCCTGGGAGTAATGCTGCCTTCACATGCGTTTCATCCCTCTTCTGAAATCCTCAAAGTCAAGATTATGAGTTTGTCAAGTTCAAGTGCTTTGTTGTCAGAAAGAATGGGAACCGTGGATGACATCAGGTTAATTCTTGCCTATTTCTTGGGGAAATCTCAAAGTCAAAAAGTATTAAAGATATTTAATCAATATCCAAAGGATTTTGAATAAAATGTGGCGTCCCATTTGTTAACAACCATTTAAACATTTCCCTCTCTATTGTATACATTCACCGCACCTACGATTCTGGAGTTTCAGTCAAATAATTATATATATATATATATGTGTAAGCGACAGCAATGCAGATGTTGTGGGAAAACTAATAGCCTAAAACTTAACAGTCACTAAGTAGGTTTCTCCTCAGCCAAATTTGAAGTTAACGGCCCGCCCAACTCCGATATTCTAGAATCTAAATTTTCTTCCGTTTTCCCAGTTGTAAATACGACTTGAGGCGCTGTTCATGTCCAATTTCTGACAAGGAAACTTTTTTTACGACAAATCCTATAGCATGTAAAGGCAGAATGAAGCCACTCTGTAGATTACAAATAGATCATGGATCCTTGTCTTGGTTCTATTCCCTCCATGAGTTTGCATCTCTCCTTAGTGAACAGATTAAGCAGGAATTATTCAGGCAGGGAAGGGGCTTGTGGCACAAGAACAGCTGGGAATGTCTTAGGGGTTTCACGTCAAATCACATCAAGGCAAGAATGAGTGACAGCTGCTCTCTGTATTACTCCACTGATCACCATTCTGGCAGAAGCCTAGAAGAGTTGTCTGGGTGCTTTCACACCTGAACGTTTGTTTCTGAACCTAGTGCATTTTCTCCCTTGGTTCGGTTCGTTTAGGCAGTTGTGAACAACACAGCAATCGCGCTCGTATCTGCACCAAACCAATCACTCCGAGACCGGCTGAACAGAGGTGTCAATTCCAGGGGTCAGAAAGTAAAAGTCCTGCCATATGTTTATTCCATCCATTAACTCAGCCAGCTGATTTCACTAATTAGTTCTATCTCCTGGCTGAAAAACGTCTCAGGTTACGACTGTAACCTATGTTCCCTGAGAACAGGGAACGAGACAATACGTCAACGACGCTATGGGGAACGCCTCAGGCGTGACAGGTGTCTGAAATCACTATCAAATCACGTCAATCATATTGACCGGCGACAGCCCGTGAATCATTAGCGTGAATGATTAACGTGCGACCTGGAAGTATAAAAGGGCGCCTTGCAAACATGACAAATCACCTTATCGTCTGAAGGGACTGTACGGTAGGCAAGCACCGCGGCATGGCAGGGAGACGTATTGTCTCGTTCCCTGTTCTCAGGGAACATAGGTTACAGTCGTAACCTGAGACGTTCCCTTTCGAAGGGAACTCAACAATACGTCAACGATGCTATGGGGAACGATATACCAACGCCGCCATGCTAAGGGGAGTGCATGCCAAGTGGCAGTGACAACTGTCAGAACCAGCAACTTCAAATGAAACGCTAGAACCACTCACCCTCAGGTCACACTGGGCTGTCAGTGACAGCATTCCCTACGGTCATAGCCCAAGCTACAGCCTCACAGAAAAACCTTCATAAACATGGTTAAATGAAAGGTCTACCTGGGCCGGCTCCGGGCCTGGAACCTCAGCTTCCAATTAGAAGGGGTCCCTTCTAGGGAATGTGGCTAGGGAACCCAAGGGAACCCCAGCCAGTCACTATTCAGGGGAACGTACTCACCCCGAAATGCCACCAGGACGGCCTGACCTGGCGCCAGTACATAGACACTTCGTCAGGCCAAATCCTGTCTGTCTGAAGACAGAGCCTCTGGACAAATGCCTTAAGTAAGGCATCCAACCCGAGGGACTGCGAAGCTGGCAGTGAACCACTCGGCCCGGATCTCAGAGACGGGATATCCCGGAGAGTATGACTCAGCATAGTGCTTTCCGACCCTTGCTAGCGAGGGGAGTTTCTCTACTCGATCCACGGATCAACCCAGTGTCTGTGTTTCAAAACACTGAGGAGGCCTGTGAAGGCCTAAGGGCTGATCTAACTGGGAGGCCTCACGAGAGGCCTACGACCGTCTGACCAGACTCAGGAAGCCGCATGCTCATAGAGACCCTCGTGAGGGGAGCACAAGGTCTGCCTGGTAGGCAAACCAGGCTGTAGGCAGAAAAAGTTCCGGGAGGGAACCTTTAGCAGAGAATGAACACTTTAGCGAGCCAGGGCGCAAGCTCGCCTTCAGCAGCTGCCTATTAAGGCTAGCTGAAACTGATAGCAAGAGACCACTAGCTTCATAAACCCAGCACCACTAGGGAGCGTTACAGGGAGGCCCGGAGAGGCCTACTACCTGATCCTTTAGGGAGGCACGTGAGGCCTACTACCTGATAACCACAGTACGTGGGAACTCACCTTCAGGGAGGCCCGGTGAGGCCTGCTACCCTACGACCACAGTATGTGGGGAGCTCACCTTCAGGGAGGCCTGGAGAGGCCTACTACCTGGTAACCACAAACTGTGGGAACTCACCTTCAGGGAGGCCTGGTGAGGCCTACTACCTGACTGTTCTCAATCAAGGAGGCCTGGAGGAGCCTACTACCTGATAACCCCAGTATGTGAGATGCTCACCTTCAGAGAGGCCAAGAGAGGCCTACTACCTGATAACCACAGTACGTGGGAACTCCTCCTTCAGGGAGGCCCGGTGAGGCCTGCTACCTTACAACCACAGTATGTGGGGAGCTCACCTTCAGGGAGGCCTGGTGAGGCCTACTACCTGGTCACCACTATCTGTGGGAACTCACCTTCAGGGAGGCCTGGTGAGGCCTACTACCTGACCGTTCTCATTCAAGGAGGCCTGGAGGAGCCTACTACCTGATAATCACAGCATGTGGGGAACTCACCTTCAGGGAGGCCTGGTGAGGCCTACTACCTGACAGCCAAAATATTTGGGAGCCCACATCCAGGGAGGCCCAGAGCGGCCTGCTACCTGACAGCCACAATATTTGGGAGCTCACATTCAGGGAGGCCCAGAGAGGCCTACTACCTGATTTTCATTAGCCAACGTAAGTGGGAATTCGCCTTCAGGGCGGCCGGGTGAGGCCTACTACCCGATAACCATCTTAAGTGGGAATTCACCTTCAGGGAGGCCTGAGTGGCCTACTACCTGATAACCACTGGTAGCTTTGAGCCCTGAGTCCGGGTGAAAGTATAAGGTGGCCTGCTAAGGCCAGCCAGCTGGGGACTCGCCTATCAGGGAGGCCTGGTCGGGCCTACTAGCTAATAGCAAGTCATATTCTGCCATAAAGTACACTGTTGGAAACCATACTACACAGCATAATTCACTAATGGGCTTCCAGTAGCGCTATAAGGTATGTCCCACAATGTTGGGACTCACCTCCGAGGAGGCCTGTTTAAGGCCTACTACCCATCAGTGAGTCAACTGCCCGAACCACCAAGGCCAACCACGTAAAGTGAGCTGGCCTACAGTGCCCTCTGGGGGGCTGTCCAATCAAGGAGGCCTGCTGAGGCCTACTACCTAATGGCGCAGCCTTCGTTGGCAGAAAAACTGTTTACACAGCGCCTACAGCATCCTGGTGCCTAATCACATTGCCCATGGCAGTGTACTCCGCAAGAAAGCTAGCACCCTTAAAACAAGGGGAGTACAACATACGCCACTCTGCCTCAACGGAGGCCCCAGTTAGCCAGGGGCCTACCATCTATGCATGGGCGTCAGCTCAGGGCAATGCTCTGGCTTCAGGGGAGCGTACTTCGACCAAAGAAGAAGTGAAGCTTACTTCATACTCGACCCGAGCCATAGTGGTGCGAGGTGGGATAAAACAGAACTGGGAGTGAAGTGCTCAGACCTACCCTGTATCACAGGGGAATACTCACACCTCACCCTGAGGTTACCAGGGTGCGGGCCTGCCAGCGGCTCTAGGGGTGACAGAAATGTATCTGTGCCCAACCTAGGGGAGTGGGGCTTGAATGAAAGCCAACCACCTACAACCTAGCGCTCGAGCAGTAGCTCAGCGAGGTGAGTGAAGCCTAAACTGGCGGCCTAAATCCGTAGGCCAGTTCTGCATGGCAGGGTCGGGCAGGAAACCCAGTCTTCTTCGTGAAGCGAAAGACGGCCTAACCCTGCTCAATAAAGACATATATACCACGGAGGCCTGTTTGAGGCCTACCATGTCCTTACAAACCATCCTCAGCACCATGCTGCATTACTCTAGTCACCCCAGAATGCAGAGAAGGGGGCGGGCCTTGGCCTAACGACTCCCACGGGAGGAGGCTGTTTATACAGGGATGCTAGAAACCAACATTCACACAGTGAAGGGTCAGAGGAAGAAATGCTAAAATTTTTAGGAGAGCGCCTCTATTATCCCTGGCACAGCCTAGGCCAGCTACAGAGGCGGCCCTGGTAAGGGCCAGCCTGCAAGCATAGATCTATCTGAGGGCTCGGAGGAGCCACAGCCTTACTAAAGAATATAGTCTGTATTATTCCATACAAAGGGCTGCAGAATCGCTCAGCCTAATGAAAACCCAAACAGAGCTCAAGGGGCGACATACTCAGGAAGAAGTCAAACGGACCTGTGGGCCGGACATAAGATCTATCTGAAGCTCTAGCGTCAGTCAACACTCTAAGTAAAACAATTTAAAGAGAGAGACCAACCACTCTACCCTGAGGTGGCTAGCAGCCCGAAGGCTAACACAGTTACCGTTCTGGCCACCTAACGGGGAACTTCAGGGCCCTGATAATCCAATAAAGTTCTCTTACCTTATTACCTTGACATGACCCCATGACTCTATACAGGGAACGAGGTCTGTAGAGAGATACATTTCGGAATTTTTATTCACAAAAATTTACTCTTGAAAAGACCAGACAGCTCACCTGCGGCGTGCGGAGTGAAGACTCGCCAGATAGTTCTTTATGAACCTGGGGTCCCCCACTTTACATGCCTGAAAGAGACGTTTCTACTAACCAAGCCTAGGCGGGCCATTGGAACATCGTTCTTATCATAGGCCCAGCGCCAGGCCTGATGTAATGAACGTCTGGGGAGTCAGAAGAGAGGAGAGGGCTGGATTCTCTTTTTCCTAAAAGCAGCTGAGCGTGCCTTCGCCTCCCTGAACTTCCCAAGCCCCGCCTCCACGGCGGGGCCAAAGAGTTCAGAGGGCGAAACCGACGAATCGAGGAGAAAGGCCTTCTCTTTCTCCTCAACGTCGGCCAGGTTTAACCAAAGCTGTCTCTCCGTGGCCACCATCGCCGCCATCGACCGACTGATCGTGGCAGCAGTTTGTTTGGTGGCCCGGAGCGCAAGAGCCGTGGTTCGGCGCGGCTCAGTAACTGCCTTAGGGGACAACCCTGCCCCCTGGTCGAGATCCTGCAGCAGGTCGGCCCGGTATGCCTGCAGCACCGCCATGGTGTGCAGGGAAGCACCAGCCTGAACTGCTGCCGTGTATGCTCTGCCATTCAAACGCGCTGTTGTCTTTAGCGGTTTGGATGGCAGAGTTGGAGCTCTCAGTGTCGACGCCTGCCCAGACATGAGATAGTTTGCAAACGACTCGTCAAATGGTCGGCATCGACACATACCCATGCTCTGCGATCCCATCAACATCAGCGAAATTAACCCGCTGATGTCAGTGAATACGGGCAGAGCATGGGCTCTTCCATGCCCTCTCGATCTCCGTGTGAAGATCAGGAAGGAATGGAAGGCTCACCTGAGCTGGTGGTGTATGGCCGGGGAGAAACCGATCGCCGAGCCTACCGCGAGCGGTCTCTCCTCTAGCGCGTCGCCATGGCAGCTACAGCCTGTTGGCGGCGCGCTCCACAACATCCACCAGACCTGCATACACGGGGCAGGGTGGCTGAGAGGGTTCAGGATCTACCTGATTATAAACCTCCTCAGCCATCTCCTGCTCGTCCTGAAGAGCAGCAACTGCAGGAAACCGTCGGTGAAAAATCCTCGTCATCGACCTGCAGTTCGCCCTCGTCAGCCGTCGAATCATCTGAGAGGTTTACAGCACTCTCAAGATGATCGACGAGCTCTATCTGGAAGCCCATGATGCAAGTCGCCGCTCTGCCTCGGCACGAGCGGGACCATGAGAACCAGACGTTGAACCCCCTTCACTCGAGAAGAGGGCCAACGAGAGCGAGCGTTTTAAGAGAAAAACGCTCACAGTTCACACAGAGGATTCCCTCGAGAATCTCCCGTGCGCGCTCTTCTCCCAGGCAAGAAAAGCACACTCGTGTGCTGTACATTTAATTTTCTTACCGTTTCATTGAATAGCGTTTTCAAACAGACAGTCCCTGAAGACGATGAGATGATTTGTCATGTTTGCAAGGCGCCCTTTTATACTTCCAGGTCGCACGTTAATCATTCACGCTAATGATTCACGGGCTGTCGCCGGTCAATATGATTGACGTGATTTGATAGTGATTTCAGACACCTGTCACGCCTGAGGCGTTCCCCATAGCGTCGTTGACGTATTGTTGAGTTCCCTTCGAAAGGGAACTGTGCTAATTAACAAATCCAGGTGATTGGAACAAAATACTGAGGAGGAATTTTACTTTCTGAACCTGGACTTGACACCTCTGCGCCTGAACGAGGTGGTCTCGGCCCGATTGTAAATGAACACTGGGGCGGTTCGATTGAGGTGTGAAAGCAATCCGAACCAATGGACCAACAAACTAAATTTTTTTTAAATTCATAACGGGAAATGTGCTATATAAATAGCAGTAGTGTCTGATTCTGTGGTTCTGCACATTAGTTATCACAGTTGAAAACCAAAAGAGCACCTCTTCATCTTAAAATGTTGTGTAATTACGCTTCTCCGTGTGAGAATGCTGTCCCGATGAAGCCTTGATTCCTGCACTAGCAACATTATAACATTTGTGTTTGTGTGTTTCTTGAAACTGTTAACCTCTAGAGTCTAGATAGTGCTGGTAGATCCAGAGAAAGCGTGTTTGAATGTAGTATATCATTTAACAGCAGGAATGACGGCTACATTCGTATAGTGTTTGCGTGTGTCTCGACAGCTTAAACCCACAATAAGCTCATGAAGCGAATTTGTCAATCATCAGTTGTACTCGCATGCGACTTGCATAAACACATTTTGGTACGCTTTATAACGTTGCCTTGATAAAGCACACCGATCCAAGAAGAAAATGCAACATTGTAACCAATTAAGTCCCTTTATCGGAAAAAAACAAACAATCTATAGGTGTGAAAACGCCATGGCAGTGTTTCCGCAACCCCGCAGGAATGCCAACAGTAGGCTACTCATTTTCAAACTCTTCCAATCAAACACACCTGACTCAACTCATCAGCTACAGAGGCTGTGTCCAAAATTGCCCCCGTACCATTTGAGTGGAAAGCCATTTGTGCTTGTTCTATCCCAAAATGCACCTCAATAATGAGGGTTAAACCTATGTACACTAAGGGTGTGTTTACACTTGTAGCTCGGTTCGCTTGGTTCATTTGGTCTGGACCAAAAAAAATGTAGTCCTGGTCCATTTAGCGTTCACATTGGCATTTTAACATTTTAACACTCCCTAAACGGCTAGCCACATCAGGCTAACTGATTTTCAACAACTCGGCTGAAGGTTTCCGCATCATTTCTATCCGATACAGCTTATTAAGGCTGTATACTCTGAATGCTCTTCGTGTCAGAAGTAGCATAAGCGCTTGAAGTACGTTAGAAATAAAACAAGTCATCAGTTTACTGCCGGGAATTTGTCGCACCGCATCCAGTGTAGACAGCATCACTGATAATGAGTTTTCTTTGATTTTATTGCGTTGCGCCACACCGCTCACGTCTGTAGACACAGTGTTAGGGTGTAGGTTAGTGTTCGAGGTTAATATTTGTTCCAACATTAAGTAACCAATAACATCTTTAGAATCAGCTGTGGGGCGGGGTTTGCACTTAACTGGTTTAGGGGGGGAAATCTCCAGGACCTAAAATGATTGAGACAAATAAAGGAAACATCCAAAATGTGTACTGTGGGTGTGCTTCCAGGAACAGGGTTAGGAAACACTTGTCTATTGCAACACACTTGCTGAGATTAGACATTGCACACTGGGACTTTCTACATGTGACCAAAACAAGGAAATAAAAACAATTGCCTATGAACTTGCTGACTTGAAACATTATAACCATAGGTCAGCCCCAGTGGAAAACTGATCTGAGAGTGCCAGCATCAGCATGGTGTTGCATTGGCCATAAAAACCCAATTTCACTGATAAACCTTTTAAGGGAAAGGCTTTTTTTCTCTGGGATTATGCAACAAAAAGAAACTCTGAAGAAAAGCGTGTTCTTTCTTCTACGTGAGTCAGAATTGGTTAGTCAGAATTGCGAAATACAGATTAAAAAAGGAAGAGAGGAATTGAATGGATTCATTTTCACTTCATCAGATGGCATTTAACGCTCCACTGATTCTTTGAGTTCTCTCACAAATACAAATTAGGTCATTTAGTTTTAGGGTACGTTTACATGACAACGATGAACTAAAAAAAGGTTTGTTCTTTGTACAGACGAAAACATTGTCAAAATGATCCCCATTCACACGGATCCGTGAAAACGACTAAAAACGCTGTATTATTCATGCCAAGCCAATAGGTGGCGATGTCATTTTGTAAACAAACATTATGCACCTATAGACTGAATGCACATGGAATCACCGTTTTCACAGATTGGCGTTTTTGTAGTTTACATGGAGACGATAACAGTATAATTTTCAAAAAAATGTGCACTTTGAAAACCGTTTGAAAAAGTTTGTGGTTTCAGGCCACCCAAAACAGTGTTGTCGTGTAAATGAACAGCCAAAACACATAAAAAGTTTTCTGGTTTTAGTTGAAAACTGTGTCGTGTAAACAGCATTTTAGTGTATAGGTCTATGTAAAGATTTCTGCCTTTATGTTCCATGAAACAGCATATATGTCTGGACATGAGGCAAATAAATAAGGGTGATTTTCCTCTTTGGGGAAACAATTCTTTAAAACTACAAGAGCAGAGAAAGAATCTACCAATAACTTTACATTATCAATAACATTTATCAATGTGTGGGTTCCTAATCACTCCCCATTATCAATAAGCAGTGTGGTAAAGCTCAAATGTCCAGTCCTGGATCATAAATAGTTAAGTTTGTAGATGAAATTGGCCCTTGAACAAAGGCCATTAAAAAAAGCTTATGCAAGCAAATGCTGGAAACCCCCATCATTGGTACAAACCGCTCACGTGATCTGCACTGACACTTCCTTTTTGTTATGCAGGATTATTTTATATATATATAATTCTTCTTTTTATTTACATATTAATAAATAAATAAATAACCCTAAAATGCTGTTAATGTGAATAATTATGATGTTATAATAATTGTTAAGCTATTTCATTATGGCAATTAAACTGGTTTTCTCAAACAATTTCAAATTTATAAATGCTTTCAAGTTCTTGGTTTCTCTAATGATTTCTTCTAAACCTCACAGTAGAAAGGTCAGGAAAGGGCTCATTATAACTTCAATACGTCAGAACTGATTAACAAGAAGACACTTGGATGACCAGGCAAATTTATTCAATGATTTTCAGATCTTGACATAAGAGTAAAGTAGATGCATCACGGTCTTTTTGTTGCTATTTGATACAGGCACTTGATACGTCTGAATCATAGTCACACCGAACATGTGATTTAACTCTTCCTGTCTGTGTTCCATGTCCCTCTTTTGGGGAAATTCCCCGAATGCACTCATCCATAGTGAGATATGTTGACACACGCAGATAAAAATGTTCAACACTAACAGGTGGTTCAGTTGGATCACTAACTGGCAGTTTGCAGTGAGGAAATCTTTAATGCTGTCTAACAATGAATGTGTGTTCTCTCTCTCTCTCTCTCTCTCTCTCTCTCTCTCTCTCTCTCTCTCTCTCTCTCTCTCTCTCCCTCCATCTCTCTCTCTCTCTCTCTCTCTCTCTCTCTCTCTCTCTCTCCCTCCATCTCTCTCTCTCTCTCTCTCTCTCTCTCTCTCTCTCTCTCTCTCTCTCTCTCTCTCACCTTAGTGAAAAGGTATACTGAGAGCAATGTAAGACCACTGTAGTTTTAGCTAGTTATTAGTGGGCTATCATTATTGTTATACAGTATGAAAAGAATGCAAAATAGACTGGAAGCTGATACTGGTTTATTATTTAGATTTAACAGGACAACAAAATATTTTTGCACATTTTTTTTTAAATAATATTATTTTAACATGACAATTACATGCACTTTTACAGTAAATATTGTTCAAAATACTATAATTATAATAAGGCACCTTATAATTTGCATTTACAAACTGTAAAAGTTTGTCCCTAGAAGTCCCTGTGCCTGATGTGTCACTCCACAAATGTAGTTTCTCACTTTTAACTTAAAAACATACAGTAGCCTATTTGAAGGTCTGGAACCACAAGCAGCAACTGGTGTAGTAATAACAGTGGTCAAAGTCTCCCTCTAGTGGTGAGAAGGTAAAAAAGAAAAGAGAAAAAAAACTATTTTTTTCTTATGTCGGTGAGGCTTTGCTGTAATGGCAAGTAATCCTATAGGGTTAAACGTTCAAACCTTGATCAAATCGATTACAGTATAAGTCAAGTCAAGTCACCTTTATTTATATAGCGCTTTTACAATACAAATTGTTTCAAAGCAGCTTTACAGAGATAACAGGAAAGTAAAGTTGTAATAGTTTTGTTAAATTCAAAATTAAATGTTAAATCTCCCCAACTAAGCAAGCCAAAAGCCAATGGTGAATAAAGGCGAAAAAAATGCGACAGTGGCAAGGAACCAAAACTCCATCAGGTGATAGAATGGAGAAAAAAACCTTGGGAGAACCCAGGCTCAGTCGGGGGGCCAGTCCTCCTTTGGCCAACCAACGAACAGTGTATGATTATGATTTAGGCGGCATAATAGGTCAGAAGTCAGATTGGATCAGAACTTTCACAATATTTATCCAGTTCATCTGGTTAGGGGTCGGAGTCATCACGCCGGTATGGAGATGAGTTTGTTGAGGTGTCCATGAGGCCTTCACAGTGTTGATGAGGCTGGCACTTCAGGGCAGGGGTGCCGCTAAGGGGGGAAAAGTTAGGACGATTCTAAGGGCCCACACACTTTTGGGGCCCCCAGAGATCGATTTTATTAATGGAATTGGTGGGGTAGGGGGCCCAACCTCATATTCTTTCATAGGGCCCAACATTTCTAGCCGCGCCCCTGCTTCAGGGATGCGTTGTCGTCGTGTCCATGTGATGGTCCTTCCTCAGAGCTAGATATGGCCTGGATCCGGCAGTTTGCGGTAAACTTCGGGATAAACAGAGAGACTAATATTAGCGTAGACGCCATCCTTCTTATGATGTACAAAGTACATCAGGATTTATGGGAAGTGTTCCCGGTTCCGGCTGATCTAAACTATGCAGCCTAACATTGAATTATAGCAATCTATAATGTGTTATGTGTATGCTAAGCCAAAGAGATGTGTTTTTAGTCTAGATTTGAACTGACAGACTCTGTCTGCTTCCCGGACAATGTTAGGAAGATTGTTCCAAAGTTTTGGTGCCAAGTAGGAAAAGGATCTACCGCCAGCAGTCGATTTATATATTCTAGGTATTATCAACTGGCCAGAATTTTGAGATCACAATAGACGTGAAGGACTATAATGGGTTAAGAGCTCGCCCAAGTACTGCGGAGCTAAACCATTTAGTGCTTTGTAAGTAATCAGCAATATTTTAAAATGTATACGATGTTTAATAGGGAGCCAATGCAGTGTTGACAGAACCGGGCTTTCTGTATAAGCACTTTAAGAGGTAGTAAAGTGTAAAGTGAAGACGGGGAAGCTTTTTGAATAAACACCTAGGCCTTTAAATAAATTATATTATGGTATTTGATTAGAAAGCTCACTGCAAATTAACGTTGCTGAGAGATCAGTCACTGTCAGTCATTTAGAAGGGAGAGGTAGCTAATTTGAAGTTGTGAAATGAGAACTATTAATTTAGTGAAGGGTCTATAACTGAGGTTGAAAACAGGAAATGAATCATTAACAAAACCCAGACTGGAGATAGTCTTTTTCTTATTTGAAAATTATGTGAATTGAGAAAGGCCTTTCACACGAACAGTATGCGCGCTGCTTATCCGAATACAAGCCTGATTTGGCTCGTGCAGGCAGAAACCTTGCTTTTAAACAAGGGCTCAAAGTAGCTTTCATATCGGGAAACAATGCAGACCCAGTACTGTTACTTTCTAAATTACTTACAAACCAAGCGACATAATCCACCGCTGAGTCTCTGAGCAACACAGTATTTTGCTTCCGAAAGAATTGTTTGAGTGAATGATTATGATTTATAGAGTCACTTAATTGTCGCCACCTACTGGCATAACGGTGTAACCTGCAGAAAAGGTCACTAAAAATTCCCACTGAAAAGCTGATGGAGCCAATCAAATTGGTTTTAATTGTATATGATATTTGCAGACATAATGGACCATTGGCATGCTGTGTGAGCATACAGTGTTTGAGCCTAGGCTAAACTACTAGCCTCATGCATGTCATGGTTTTACTGCTAAGCTGAGACATCTGCTTGGATTAAACCCTTTCCATCTGCTGTCCTCCAGTCCAATGCCGAGCTGATAGTTCACTGAAAACACGTCTGTGCCAATATCTGTTATATGTGGGAGGACACATTAGAAATACCAACATATTGTATACTAATGACCACTGATAATAACACATAAAATGGCACCATATTGAAAATCTGGGACTTTAAAAAAAATGTTTTTTAATATTATTATTATTTAAACCTGAAAACATATTTTTTCGGATTTAAAAAATGTTGACAAAGAAAAGTTCTCCAATTGGTATGTAAAATGGATAAGAAATATAGGCTAACACTATTTTTAGACTAATGAAATAAGTAAAATCAGCTATCAGTGAATGTTCTAGCAAGGTTCTCAAGTTTTGAACAAACATTATTCCAGTAACTTTAATAGTTTGTTCTATTATAATGTTCTCAAAAGTTAGCACTAAAAATATTTATGCATAGTTCATGAATGTTTGACAATTTTTTTGTTAATATACTTGTTTCAGAATGTTCATTCAAAAGTGTCATTCCCTTAATGTTTGTAAAATGATAAAACAGAGAACATTCAGAAAAAAAAAGTTCAAAGTTGATAAAGAGATTGTGAAACTAATCCATTTGAATTGAGTGGTTTAGTCCAAAATTGTCTGAAGAAACACAATCGCTTCATATGATGAACAGATTGAATTTAGTCTTTTATTAACATAAACATTTATTACCACGCATATTAGTTGTGGTAAACGAACTCTTGCTGGCTTGCATTCAGGCTCATGATTTTTTGGAACATTCTCAAATTATGCTGAGTATCATGACCATCAGATTTTTAAGATTGCAGTTTTAATGTCATGTAATTGCTCTCTAAGCTGTAAAAACACTCAAATGGTTCAGATGAGCTCGTTTACAGGATGTTGGCTTTCAGTAAATGCTGATTACAATTAATAAAAAAGAGAATAAAGCTTTTTTACAAGATTAGTCGTCTTAGTCACATGACCTCGTAGCCCACACACGCTCATAATCTGTTTATGCAGCGCATGAGCCATCCTCCCCCTCTCTTCTGCCCTCCCATCCCGTCTGCTCCCTTTCAGCTGATGATGCATGTGGCAGGCTTTGGCCGCATCGCTATAGCAACCGAAAACCGAAAGGCACTTCAGAGCAATCTCAAAGAGGAAATGTGACCTGGGCCATTGCACAACTACAAGCCCTACAAGACAACTGGATCACTTATCAAGGTAAGGAGAACGAGCAAATTAGAAATTAATAAAGAAGAGATAGCAAAAGAGAATGGCGGAGGAGTGGGTGGGTGGACAAAGAGAAAGAAAAACACAAGAGTAATGAATTCAACAAGTTTTGAGATGTCAAACTTTGCATTTTGAGAATCATCGGCAATGATTTACAGTGATGCTACTAGTATATAGTGGACATTGATGATATTACTTTTAGTTTAGAAGCTATGTTTTTCATTTCAGCATTTAAGCCACAATAGTCTCTTTTTGATGGATCACATAATACATTTACTTATAACATGACTGCTTTGATCAAATTGTCAGTGGGGATATGGCTATTGTCTCCACATTGACATTCTCTTAAATTATAACTGCTTTGCACTTTTATTCTGATCTGGTCTTCCATTTGATGCAGGTTTACAGATGACATGGTTTTTACTAATCAAACCGTTTTGGTTACCATTGACTTCCATTGTATAGACAAAACCCTAAGACATTTCTCAAAATATCTTTGTTTGTGTTCCACAAAAGAAAGCAAGTCGTATAGTTTTGGAAGGACGTGAGAGTGAGTAAATGATGACAGAATCTTCATTTCTGGGTGAACTACACGCTCTTAATTACAAATGCTCATTATAACAGCACTAACCACACACGTCGTTCAAATGAGTATTTTTAAAAAGAAACCGTACTTCTTTAGCAAAGTGGTTCTCAACTGATGGGCCATGATCCACAAATGATCTGTTCTGATACACTGTAAAAATAATGATAATAATAATTTGATGATGTTAAGATACATAAAAAAATATTATTGGAGTGTGATTTACAAGAAAATACTATTTCAGTCTTTCTGCTTCAAAATGTCACATTTTATGTGTTACTTGGGATTTGTGGATTTTTTGTGGAAAATGTATCAGCCATTTCTGAGTGAAAATTGTTTGAAAGTAAATCCTTTGTAGTGGTATGGCTAAATGCAACTAATAAAATGCAACTAATAGTAACCATAGTAAAAATAGAAAGATTTAAAGGGAGGGAAAATTCTTTGCATTCTCATTCTTTGTAATCTTTTGTTGTTGACGTCTCTTACTGTGCGTCAGTATTTTGGCCCAAAATCACTCGGTAGAAGCTAGCCAAATTACCTAGAACAACCTGTCCATGGTTATGTGACATGCCCTCACCCTAAGAGCTGAGGGCATGAAAACATTGAAATTCAAGAGACTTGTTGAATGTTTTCTTGATCAAGTTGACCATTTTGCATATAATTTGATAAGGTAATATTAATGAATATCAATGTTTGAATTTCAGAACTTATGTTTACTTTTGTATAATAATATCTACCATGTTTGGTCACCACCTGATGTCTGGTAAAATCCAGGTCAGCGTCCTTTACAAATTTACATCAAAACAGATTCTGTAGAGGAAATGACCTGAGAGGTCTGTCTGAAGGTTTAGGCTTGGACATTTGTCCAATTGTGCTTAAAAAAATGGAAAATTATAGAGTTCAGGATTCTTCTAATTTTGTTCTTCTACAGTTTTCCATTCTCAACCACTTTAGGACAAATTTCAAGGTGAAATGGAAAAGAAAAGGCAAAAACACAAATCCCAGAACCCCATCATCTATTTTACACACAACATTTGTTGTGAAAATCCTTTAGCAGATTTGGTGTTCCTGGTCAAAAATGACTGGCTTTTAAATTGCTTGTAAATCTCTCATTATCACCAAACACTGGATTCAATCTTTTTGTCAACTTGTTTTCTTTCAATAAGCACAGATTTTTTTATTTCTTTTTAGAACTAATTGATCGTAGGCCTCATTGATGTGAGTTTTTGTTGTTGTTTTTTGAGGTGAAAAAGCTTGAGTGAACTTTTTTCACTCAAACACTGGGGTGCATAAGCTCAGATCAATGAAACCTCCGTTCAACCGGTTCAAAACCTGCAACTATACCTTCTCCTTCATTCAGCCCTCACAGCTTTGTTCTAGCCTTTGTTCTTACAGTTAAGTTTAGCTATTGGGTAGGATTAATGGATGTAGAATAGTGTCCTACAGAATAAGACATTAACTTTAGATGTACAACAGCCAATATCCTAGCAATATAAGCAATTACTTAGTGAGATTTGGACTCTAAACAAAAGCGCTAACACAACTCTTTTTGTAGGACAGGCTATTTTTGTACTGGAACATCAAAAAGTGTAACACTGTACCAAAATTGTGAGCAAAGTCAGTCATTTTGAGTAAATGTGATAACATAAACTAGCATTTTCAGGGGAAAAGGAAAATTGTCTCTGGGTCAAAATGACCAGAACACAACCTGAGGGTTAAATTACTCTTTGTTTTATGCAAGCAGGTCAACTTTTACTGCACCCCTACGGGTAAAAGCGAGCAGCAGAGGGCCTGTGACCGAGCGAGCATGTCGTGGTTCAGCTGGAACGAGCCGTACAATCGGAGCCCGCGGCGTGAGCCGTCTGAAGTAGTTGTGGAAACCCTGATGCTGGAACTGAGCTGGCAGATGAAGGAGGCCGAGAGGCTGCAGCGGGAGCGAGACAATGAATACCGGAGGCTGAAGAGCGGCGTGGACTACAGCTGGCTCATGAGCGCCCCACGCACTTCATACGACATCAGCCAAGGAGAGAAACTGGGCCTGGAGGACCTGTGTAGCAAAGTACCACCGGCATACTGCGGACCTGCAATACAAAGGTGAGACAGATGGGTTAAATGCTCCATATTACACCTTTTGTTTTCAACATGAGGAAGTTCGTCACTGCAGGTTCAGGGGAGGTTGATCTGGGTAATTAGTTTACTAAGCCGTCTTTGTGATGTCTCTTACTAGGAAGTGCACAAAGACTGCTATGCTTTTTTTCTATAGGTGAGCTAAGTAGCTGTAACCTGCTGAAGTGATAATTGTAAATCTCACACAGGCCTCACGGGATACACACCTGACAGATTCAGATAAGCCCCAACTGACGCTGTTCCTTTCTGTTCGGGTGGCAACAGCATGGCAACCATTTTTTTGTTCAGCCCCCCTCACTTATAAACAACAACACCCATTGATTTAAAGGGATAGTTCACCCAAAATTTAAAATTCTGTCATAATTTCCTTTGTCGCTTTATAAGAAGACTTTCTTTCTTCTGTGGAACATAAGATATTTTTGAGGGGGGTTTTTTTGTCCATACAATAGAAGTCCAAAGTGGTTCAGTTACTAACATTCTACAAAATATATTTGTTTTCTGCGGAGGAAGAAAAGTCATACAGGTTTAGAACGACAAACCCTTCAAAGCTCCATAATGTAACAAAATATGCTTTATTTTATTCTTCTATAATTGTTGTCTATAAAGAGTTTTATATTATTGTGACAGGTATGCTGTAGATCCGGTTCACTAAAGAGCCGACTATGTAATAATTATTGGCGAAACATTCAAGCATTGAAGGGTTAAAAAGGAGAAAAAGCATTGTGAAAGCACCATCTGAATTGTGCGCTAAAGTCTTCTTTACACAGTTACACCAAACTGAATCAACATTGAACTGATTTCACCTGAATAATGACTGTTTATTATTGTCTTTTCAGAACTGCTTTACAGCAGAATTTAATTATTTTTGCATCATTGATTCATTATATCCTGTTTATCACTGTAAAGCTGTGAAACATTCTTGTATAAAACGCTACATGAATACAAATGACTTGACTGACTGTTCCTCTCAGAAAGTGATTGCATGGCTTTAGAAGGTTTGGACTACTTTCATGGTGAGTTTTTTGTGTGTAGTTTTTGGAGTTTGCCAGCCTGTGATCACTGAACTGAAGATGTAGTGTAATATACAAATAACTGCATACAGGTTTGGAACAACGTAAGGTTGAGAAAATATTGACAGAATTTTCAGTTTCAAGCAAACTATCCTTGAAATCCTTTAAATTATTCCTAAAACTTTTTCAGAGAATACTTTTTTTGAAGAAGTGTAGAAGGATGATATAGTCCTTCCTATGAGGACCTGTGAAAAGTGAGAGTTTTTTAGAGGACTGTAATGATTAATGAAAGAATGAGAAGGAAGATTAAGAACTGATTCATTGATTTAGTTGGAAAGAAGAACCTTGCTTGGAAACCTATTTTAAGACACCCTAAGAACATCTTAGTCTTTGGAGCAGGATAGCGCAGGTCTTGAGAGGCAGTGTTTACTCTGAGTCAAGGGCTTATGTTCTGTTCCCACAGGTGACAGTTAACATGGGGAAGATAGGCTGATGTTTTGTGCTGTGTACACACACACACACACACACACACAAACTAGGGCTGCTCGATTATGGAAAAAATCATAATCACGATTATTTTGGTCAGCATTGAAATCACGATTATGTAACACGATTATTTCACATGACTTGGGAACGTGTTGCATTTATTAAAAGACACCTTTCAACAATTCTTAAAAAAATCGAAATTTGAACATTTATTGTACTTTTTGAACTATTAAATAGACCTGCAAACTCACAAGTGGTGAAAAAGGGGACATTTTAACGAAGTAATTTGTTGTAGGGGGTCACCAGGACGTCATTTACCTTTATAAAGTACAATTTATTAAACCTTACTAAATATATGTTTTATGTCAAATTCTTACATTTGATCAAATTCAGTTTTAATAAAAAGGGCTGTCATCAATCAAATAAATTAACACTGCAAAATTACAACTGTAAAATATTTTGAGATTAATGTTTAAACAAATAATAAAATAAAAAATAAAACAACACATTTAAACAATAAATCAATAGGTGACGGCAAGTGGCCGTCTTAATAAATGAATCATTGAGTCATTCATTAAAACGATTCGATCAAAATAATGAATCATTCAGTAGCCTAACAAAACACAGCGCTTAGTGTTGCTTTTCTTTTGTAGCTATTTTCGTCGGTGAAATAGACCAAAACCAGTCAATATTGCATCTAAAATGTAAATTACTACATATAAACTAGGCTACTTGTTTATTTAACTATAAATTCAATGTAACATTTGCAATCGTCATATTATAGAACTAGTCGTGTTATGTAACTTAACTAAATCATATATTATATAAATAAATAAAAACTCAACATTTCTACCTCAGTATGTTTCTTCTGTGAGTTTTTGTGTGAGCTGTTAGGCTCATTTGTTTTGATTTCTCCACTAATGTCTCTCTCACAAATAGACAGGCAGCTTCCAGAAACTATCCATTACCAATCTCTGTTTACGTGTATAAGTGTATAAGATCAAAACCATCTCGCGTTTCGATCGGTCGGGCAAGTAAAACTCTCTTTCACTTGTAACTTAAAAATACCCTTTTCCCGGACAAGCAGACAACTGTTAATGTCGCTCCCTGTGTTTATTCTCGATTTTTTTCGTGCTGTAAAGCGGTAGGCCTACAGGTAGACAGGTCATGTGCGCGCGCGCTGCCGTTCGCTTGAACTGAGGCGCTACAGTGATCGAGCAGAAAGAGAGCGCGACAGCTCGAGAGACGTCTATGGTCTCACTACAGTCTATATTAAATTAGCCAATTGTTATTGTGAAGTTTATTGTGCTTGCAATTTATGACTGTATAGGCTGATAGAGTTTATGGCTTCGGAAGGGGCGGATGTGCACGTGCGCGAGTCATTCAGAACACAAGACAACATAAGAGTGTTCTTGCAAAACAGAACATGGCAAAATACTCGTTTTTACTCGATTGTAGGCTACTATTTTGGAGATCGTTGGGAGCCTAAATCGAAAATGAAATCAAAATTCGATTAATTGCACAGCCCTAACACAAACACACACACACACACACACACACACACACACACACACACACACACACACACACACACACACAGACAGACAGACAGACACACACGCTT
The DNA here is from genome assembly GCF_051911475.1 of Siphateles boraxobius. Taxonomy (NCBI): domain Eukaryota; kingdom Metazoa; phylum Chordata; class Actinopteri; order Cypriniformes; family Leuciscidae; genus Siphateles; species Siphateles boraxobius. Next base: position 22,231,915 of record NW_027509208.1, on the reverse strand, counting down.
CTAACATTGGGATCATTATGGAAACTCTTTAATTGTGACTTTATCTAATCTTTAAATCTTGCATTTATGAGTGCCTCATAATGTCCCATTATATATTGCAATTGTGACTTTATATTGCCAGTATACTGTAAATCCAATCGCAATCTCTCAACGTGACTTTAAATCTTGCAGCTTTTTGTCAATTTCATAATGGAGTAATATATATGGCCTATATATATATATATATATATATATATATATATATATATATATATATCGCAATTGCTACTTTTTTCAAACTGTGAAAATTGTCACTTTATAGCTATATAAGCAGTTGCAACTTTGTTTTTCTAATAATGACTTTATATGTCGTAATGTGACTATCTCACAATTACCTATTTATGTTTTACTCTGAGGCAGAAACAGGATCTCATAGGATCCTTGTGGAGGCGCAAGTCGTGTTGTTTGGCACGTTTCTTCAAAATCTTGCCGTATTTTACGCTCATGAGAAAAAAAGCACAGATTTTTAGAAAGATATGTTTAACAGCATAATTAATTACAATAAATTCCCTTTGTTGGACTGAGCAGGATGGTTAGTAATACTACACATCATGAAATAAAGGTTTTCAATGACATGAAGCTCCTTGGACAAAAGTGTTATAAAACCTTCCTCTCCTCACAGGTTTCGGCAGGTGCTGATGGAGAATGAACCTGAGGTGCAAGAGGTTTCCGGACTCTTCCGTTCTGTGCTTGTGGAAACACTTGAGCGCGTTCATGAGGAGCAGGAGGCTCAGCGTCTGACCCACCAGTGGAACAACATACGCTCCATAAGCCTGTCGCTGATGAACTTCAAGTCTCGCGTGCGGATCAACCCTTTCGGCAGCACCTTGGGACTGAAATCAAGCAGTTACGGCTCAGAGGAAGATGGCATGGACGTCAAGACTGTGTGTGAGGATGTTGAGAAGGGCCTTAGCCTGACAGCGGAGAAAGCGCAGCGTGTGTGGAGCATGCCAGAGATCCGGCACAAGGGAATCAATGGAAAAGCTTGAGTGTCTGTGAGTGGGATTCAGCGGGATCCAGTCCAATTCAACGACTGGCTGATATTCCCAGCATCACCTTCACTTTCAGTGTGTTCATATTCCGAGGTCTAAGCATGGAGGCAAGAGGGATTTTCATGTTGGGAAATAAAACTGAAGTGTTATAAGAAACGCATTACAAATCAATAAATCTTACTAACATTACAGATCATAAACCCAGACTGTTTATTTTTGAATTTGTGCAGTAAATTCCTAAAATAGAAAAAGAGATATTTATCTGATCACTCACCATTAGATCAGTGGCGGATGCAGAACATGACAAATGGGTGGGCCTGGATTAAGTCGAGGTGGGCCTGAATCTAAGGTTTCTAGATTTTGTATTATCTTTAATATAGGCTATATTTATGGAAATGAGAAATAAAAACCGCACTGTACTGCTATGATCAGCTGTTCGGCCGTGCTTTCGAAGTTGTTACGGAAAGTTGGTGCGAAGCTGACCGATAGGTTTTTGTCACATGACCTGCGGTGCGCTTGCGGAACTCTGAAAAGTTGAGATGTTTTCATTTCGCCGCGGCATATAGGTGCGCATGGAAAAATGAGCGTGCTGCAGCCTGCACCACATGCGTATGGCAAGCCAAAGTATTCATAAACGCCTGTTCAGGCGTCTGATTGCACACTGACCCGTCAAAAGCGGGCGGGACGCGCGATTTGCCATAAAAGCGCGCATTCTTAACATGCACTTTGTGGTCACTGAAAAGGCACGTCAGAAACTCGTGGTTTTGCATAAAAAAATTAATTAAACCTTATTGTAAAGTGATACGGGAATTACAACTGGAAAATGTGCAAGATGTGTCTCGAAGAAGGGATTAGGGGACTGAGGTACTGAAATAAAAAAACAGTGAACCGAGAGTTGTTTTTCTTTTCTTGTTACAAAAACACTTCTGAGGCATAAAATACCTGCAGACAGAAGTAATCTCATTTACTGTAGGCTAAATAGCAGATCACACCTCGGTCGAGGACGCACGTTTTGATGCAAAAACCGTGCGTTTTTGACGTGCGTTCCGTGACCACAAACGCGCGCTTTTATGGCAAATTGCGCGTCCCATGGCTGTCGAAACGCACGCCTTTGACGAGTCAATCAGACGCCTGACCACATGGTGTTGTGAACAATGAGACTTGTCCCCTCTCCTTGTAAGGGTGTCAAAGTCTGGAAAAAATATGTACAGTGACATGACATAACTGCCAGATTCAAACTGTGTGTTCGCGCGTTGGCTGGCGCTGAGCCAGAGATGGACGCGCTCAGCGCTTGTCATATATCATATAAAGTGTTCGGCGGGCCGTATATTGCCAAACTTAATTCTTTATTATTATTATTAGTATTATTATTATTAAAATAAAAAAATGTAAACAGTTTTTATTAATCTGATTGGGTGGGCCACTTGTCAATGCCTACCCAGGCCCGCCCATAAATCCGCGCCTGCATTAGATTAAATTTGTTATTCTGAAACGATACATTTTTTCCCTTGAAAAAAGTTTTTATATGACCTTTCTGTTTTAAAATTAATAAAAAAAAATTGTATATTCAAGTGCAGGTCTACTTTGCTGCTTATTAGTAACATCGTCCCCTTTTTCAAACCAAGTTGGCCTGTAGGCTATTTGGTGTGGAAACGTTAAGATACTTGTGATTGATTTTTTCTTGTCGTCTTAAAATCTTGTCAATGTATGTGCAATTGTGTAAGTACTGAGGTGTTTGCAAGACATTTAAATTTGAGTCACAGTACAATCAGTGTAACTAGAATTTAGGATGCTGCACTATAAAAACAATATTTTTTCAGTTTCTTGTGCTGAAAAAAAATGAAGAGCTTTTCATTCTGAGATACAGTGACGATCCCCTCCATTTTTAACAAATGCCTCTATTGTATCTTATACTTTTTTGATTATTGTAAAAGACAATTATACCTTTCACGTTCTTTCTAAAGAGTAAAAGTCCAACCTTTCCTTGTTCAAATAATGATGTTGCACATTAGTTTATGCCTATCAGTTTGGAGGCCATGCTGGTGTACTTCTAAAAGTTTAAAAATGTCATGTTTATATATACAGTTTATATATATATATATATATATATATATATATATATATATATATAAAAATGGACAGGCTTTCTCTTCTGACCAAAACATATTGATGACACATAGCCATATCCAAATGTTGCCAAATAAAATGCTCTCTCTTTGACTAACAATAAGAAGGACGTAAAGACATGGACAGGCTGTACTACAGTAAAGCCAGAAGTCCCCTTTATATGTATAAAGGGGACTTCTGATTTGTCCCACCCCCATGCCCTGTTTTAATAGCAAATATATTAGCAATTACACCGTAGGTTGAAGAACATTTTAAGGAATTTCATGAGGTTTTAAAATGCATTGTTATGGGAGATGTCAAGTAGAGGAACTTCTAACACTTTATTTTGATGCTCCCGCAAAAGGCATTCTATCCTAACGTCTTCTAATACTAAGTAGACATGTAGGTGCAACGTTATTTATAATCAACAGAATGTCTAAAGGGAACCATCAAAATAACTGTGTTACTGCAGAACTGAATTCCAAACTTTCTCAAATATCTTCAGGAATGTATGCCCCAGACAAGACAACAGTGAGCAAATGCTATGCATTATAACCTAAATACCTATACTATAAATTATGAATATTACAATATAGCTAAAGTCTGGAGAAATAATGAGCTTGCCTGTCGAACAAAGAAATGTGTGCAACGGAGTACTGGGATGCTGATTGATGTGTATTAATGCATGTAAAGCCTGTGGGAAATAAATGTATCTTCAAACACCTCCCAGCTAAAAGGTAACACTTTATTTTACAGTGTCCTTGTTACATATACTTACCATAGAAATAACATGCATAATTACATGCAACTAACCCTCAACCAGATCCTAATCCCACCCTAACCCTATAGTAAATACATGTATAGTTTCTTAATATTATTCAGTACTTTAGTAAAATGAAGTGTAACCTTATAAAACTACTGGCAACTTCTAACTAATGCTGATGATGTATGTGGCATCAAAACCTTTTTGAGAGAATATAAAATAAAGGACACAATTTATTTAACAATAACCTATTGTCATGAGAACGATCAGATGCACATGATTCACAATGGCAGATCAGAAACAGATCAGAAACTACCTGTTGGTGGCACCTTTGCATTCAGCGGCTCACCACAGTAAATGAGGATGATCAGGGGATAACAAGGCAAACACCTTTGGAACAACACCACTACAATGACGTTTCAAATTTAAATTGTTTAAAAAAAAAAAGTAGTAATATACAACCTTCCTTTCCCTGGTGAATCCGGCCAAACTGTTCATATATCAATCGCATAACATCTTTCTGAATCTCTCAGAACATTGCCTTACTGATTCAATTATTATTTACTTGAGCTTTGCATTTAAAAATGAGAATACAAGAATACTTATTTTTGTATACAATTTCAGTAACATGTAACAATGTCACACCCAAGCTACAGTTCTCATAGGGTACAGTTTATCAGACACATAACATAAGTACTGCAGGACACAGCCTGGAATTAAAAAAAAGTCAATTATCTACATGAAGCATTTATGGAAAGGAATTGTCAATGTATAACATCAGGCAACAACATTAATAGTTGAAGATGGTCTTTCCCTGAGTGGTGGTCAGGTGAATAAAAAAACAAACAAAAAATCGGTTCTGTAGTTCCTGGTCTGGACTGAATCAGAAGGTGGAGTTTAAGAACTCCAGCAGTTCAGCTCTGTTTTTGTCCCTCTGTTTTAAAGAAAAGAAACAGCTGGATGATAGATCTGTGTACAACCGCTAATTTGGCTATAGTCCATCTGACAGTCTATAGTCCATCTGATTTACATTTCAATCAGAAATGAGAACAAAACTGGATAAAAGGACCAGAGAAAATAATATGCATTTCACTCTTAATTCAGAGGCCATATTAGGCCCTTTTACAAAGTCTTGATTTCTTTTTTTAGGGTCTACAAGAATACAGTCAAACCAAAAATGATTTAGACACCAGATATAATTTTGTATATATTTCTTTTTTTACATGTGGGTGCAGGACACTAGTAGTTCATGAATTTAAGTGAGGATAGCAAAATAAAGTAAACTGACATATTATACCCAAAAATTCTTCATACAGTGGACTACCAGTAAAATTTATAAAAACTTGGGACCAAAAATTATTTTCACACTTTAACCTTTAGTGCTTTTTCTTTAATTGCTAATGCGATCTTTTTACACCACAGAATGAATAAAAGTATGCATTGCTTGGTAGTTGGTTGACCTAAATTGGTATTATCTATATTTGTGAACTTAAATTTAACAGCAGACAGCCAACAGCTATTCAATCACATTTATTTGTGATACAGTCTAACAGAAGGATGGCCAAAACAAGTGAAACTGATTTGATAACTCTTGTTATATATATTTTTTTTTTACCAATTTCTTAACTATAGTAAATAAACTGTGATAATGTGAGAAATGTTGAAGATGTCTGAATAAATTTTGGCTTGACTGTAGTTTTTCATGCTTGTAAACACATTTTTCACACTATTCTCTTCCCAGTCTGTCAGTAGCGCTCTGTTTAGTTCTTGTCTCTATGAAGCCCATACTTCTGAAAAAGCACAATGTGCTCTGATTGGTCGGCCGCTTTAAGTGTGTTTGGGAAGTGTCACACCCCTTACCATAACCGTGAGTTTTAACACACAACTAACAACTCAACCAGGCTTCGTCCCATTTTTCGTATGCCTTGGGTGGGAATTATTTAAATGAGGAATATTGTGATGTGTATGTTACCGGAAGAAAACTCAAGATTACAATGGAGGCGTTTCTTAAGTTGAAAATATAAAAGAGTAGAATAGGTCCTCTTAAAAATCAAATGTTTAATCATGCTTTTCTTTCATGATGTGTAACATGCACAACAAAAACACTCACCTGCTTATCTTTCTTTGATTTTTTCACTTTCATTTTAATCTTTTTTCCTGATATCATACTGTACTTGCCACTTTTCTTCTTGTCCTTAAGATACTGGGGATGACAGAAATTATGTTTTTTCAAAAATCACTTTGTACAAAAATTACAGAAAAAAACAACAACAAAAAAAACACCACAGCACATTGCTAAAATATGATGCCCAATATGAGTTTTGAGTTGAGCACCTTTGAAATCTGAACAGGTCCGGAGCTGTCGTCCTGCTCTTTGTGTCCCTTTTCCTTCTTTCGCTTGCGTATCTTCTCTTTTCTTCCTTTCTAAAATAATACATTTAAAAAAAACAACTTATTTTGGAACTTGACAGTCCCTGGTCACTAACTGACATTGTATGTCGAGCTGCATATTAATTACATTAAAATGCTTGCTTTTGTGTTCCACAGAAAAAAATAACCGTATTGGGTACAGGTTTGTAATAACGAGGATGAATAAATGATAATAAATATTTACAGAATTTTTACTTTTGTGAGAACTGTCCTTTAATACTTGCTCTTGACCGAAATACACAAATGTACTTCGACCAGATTCAACCATACCTTTTTGCCATGTCTCTCTTTCCCTTTCTTTGAAGATTTGCTTTGCTTTTTGCAAGAATCTGGCAGCAGAAGCACAAAACACATTGACATTTCTTGCATCTCATCTGCTACATCATAGATATTAATTTTTGTCAATTTAAATGGTTTCCTCTTTCCTGTTAATGAAGTATGTGCAGTTTTACACCAACAAAATTTCTCTTTAAGGACTATATACTTGGGAGTGAACAAAGACTTTTATAAATTGCTTTTTTTAATGAGTAAATGATTTAATATAGCATTTTAAATTCAACTTACCTGAGTTACTGGAGCTGGAGT